>NW_028318025.1:6147922-7377507 GCF_062004578.1 Staurois parvus
GCCTTACCTTGTCTTACCTCCCTCATCTCACAGGGATTCTTTTAGCAAGTCCCGGGGTCTTATCACCTGTTGTAGTCTATTTGAGAGAGTTTAATATGCCATGGTATTAATTAATGGAGAAAACTGGAGCAGCAGTTGCAGCACAGAGAGGTAGACAATAGCATCCAAAAGTCACTTTCAGACAGGACCAGCTTCAGAAAACATGGCAAGGCAGTTTCCAAGACATATAAGAATACAGGGACCGCCTTAGCCCATTTGGCTCCTCCTTTACCTGCAATTTTAATTTTTGGTTTGAATGACCTCCTAAAGCAGTAGTTTAGCCAAAAACAGCAAGAAAAGAATGAACAGCTTACTAAAAGATAAAATAAAGCTTTTCCTGCAATATTCAGCTTTAATCCAAACATTTCCCTCTGCAGTACTTTTTTCTGCCCCTAGATGTCCTCAGTGTGACTGCCAGCATCTTTCAATTTATTTCCTCTGAACCCAGGTCATCCTGGACATGACTCATAGTTCACTGTGCTGTCTCCTCCTATCAGCATGCTTCTTGTTATCAAATGATCTGATTGGCTCCTGCTGCTGCTTCTTCCCGTCACACCTTGTCCTCTATAAAGGGCAGTAATCCCCACTAGTATCAACCCTGAAAGGGGAAAAAGAGAATGAAATAGGAGGAAAGGGAAATATAGGGAAACAGGAAAAGTCAGAGAGGAAAAGATATCACAGATCCAAGGCTAGCACAGGCAGTGGATAGAAGAGGCCATAACTGGAATAGTTTTTATTCAGGGTTCCCAAACTTTAAGGAACTTCGGATGTGAATCTGAGGATGCTGGATATCTGTTCATTAATCATCATGGCAGTCATTCACATTTTCACACCCTGGAAGGCAACTGAAGAGATCTTCCAGGCTTGAGCTATAGTACGTTTGGAGGAGATGAAATAGGTAGGAAACCAATTTCTGCTGGGGAGTGAAAAGGCTCAGAATAGGGCCAACCTGCCATTCTTGCAGCAGGCCAAAAACCCTAGACCAGAAGCCTATCAAATGTGGGCAGGACCACCAAGTATGCAGGGCGTTCCTAAAACACCTATTGCTACCACCTGGATAGGTGTAAGCAATCTGAGCCGGGACCCAATACCACCACAGGAAAACTTTGTAGGTGGCCTCAAGAGTAGCGGTATTGAAAGAACATTTCGCTATCATCTTCCAGGCCTTGCTCCAGTCCTCACCCTCAAGAGATGAGCCAAGATCTCGCTCCCATTGAGTCACATAAAAAAGGGATGTTAAGAAAGTCCTGCTGTTGAGAGTCATAAAGTGCAGAAATGAGACCAGGGGACCCCGGAGCTTTCCCCTGTTTTCACTCATCTCAGCACTGCTGATCTACAGCCTCCTTTATCCTGTCTATATTCACTCTCTCCATCATTGTTCTTGATAGTAACAATAGTAGATAATGCCTGTACAATGTGCATCCACCCAGCCCCTTGTAACCTTCACTGGAAGTGCATTTAAATGGGTGACAACATAGGAGGACAACTGGGAGAGATTTGTCACCCCATAACAGAAGGTGCAGGAGGGACCAGATACTGTGTGCCATAGTGCTGAGCCTGAAAGCATATGGTGTAAGCCAGCCCTGACATACAGCTACACTGCGCCTAAACTTTTTAAAACCAACAGCTACACTGTGTCTCAGAACGTTACAGCTTATTTTTTGCAGACAAACACAAGAAGGCACCAGGTTGTGACAAGATGAATGGACTGTCCCACACCGGCTCTAAGGCCAGCTCTAAGATTGAGTGATCACACGACCTTTGATCGGTCAACTCTCGGCTTGTTCACAGCTGAGGGCAGTGACTGCAAGTTACTGCACCCCGCTAAGTTACTGCACCCGGCTCTGCTTCTCCAGTTCTCACTGGAGTGCCAGGCTGGGGAAGGGAGTAGGCATGGCTGTGCTCTAGCTCTGAGCCATGGATTAAAAGGCAGAGCCACCTGTCAATCAAGCAGAAGGGTGGATCCTGACAATATTGCCGGGATCCTTCTCAAACCTGATGCTGCTCTGCCCTGTCAGCAGATAGTGGGCAAAAGTCCGGATTCAGGAGAACAAAAATATATGTACTCTTGTGACCCAAAAGAAAAGTTTAAGCAAAAAGGTTTGTCCATACATAGTGGTTTTCGGTTTACACTATGAGAGATTTTCTTGAATCCTTTGACAGCTGAAACATATCAGAAGAGGTTAAAATAGCTTTTTCAATCTTTCCTTCTCTAGTGTACATGGAGCACCTCCTTCCAGCCTGGAATCTATTTATATGTCAGTGGTGGGTGGGTAGGCTGAGCTTAGCACCTACTAGATTATAGCTGTCAAGAGGCCTGTCTCTCCTTGTTACAAGAGAATCTGCACTGTTGCTAAATTGCAAAGTTACATTAAAGAGCAACTCCACGTTTGTTAGGAAAAAAAACAACCCCCTCTGGGTGATCTATGTACAGTGGATATATAAAGTCTACACAACCCTGTTAAAATGTCAGGTGTCTGTGATGTAAAAAATGAGATAAAGATAAATAATTTCACAACTTTTTTTTTCCACTTTTAATATGACCTATAAACTGTACAACTCAATTGATAAACAAATTGAAATCTTTTGAGGGGGGCGTAGGACACATAAAAATACTAAAATAATGTGGTTGCAAAAGTGTGCACACCCTCTTATAACTGGGGATGTAGCTGTGTTCAGAATTAAGCAATCACATTCAAAATCATGTTAAATAGGAGTCAGTACACACCTGCCATCATTTAAAGTGCCTCTGATTAACCCCAAATAAAATTTCTGCTGTTCTAGTAGGTCTTTCCTGACATTTTCTTAGTCGCAATCTACAGCAAAAGCCATGGTCCACAGAAAGCTTCCAAAGCATCAGAGGGATCTCATTGTTAAAAGGTATCAGTCAGTGCCTTGGAAGAATTTCCAAGGCATTAGGTATACCATGGAACACAGTGAAGACAGTCATTAAGTGAAGAAAATATGGCGCAACAATGACATTACCAAGGACTGGACATCCCTCCAAAATTGATGAAGAAACGAGAAGAAAACTGATCTGGGAGGCTGCCAAGAGGCCTACAGCAACATTAAAGGAGCTGCAGGAATATCTGGCAAGTACTGGCTGTGTGGTACATGTGACAACAATCTCCCGGATTCTTCATATGCCTGGGCTATGGGGTAGAGTGGCAAGCCTTTTCTTACCAAGAAAAACATCCAAGCCTTGCTAAATTTTGCAGAAACACATTTGAAGTCTCCCAAAAGCATATGGGAAAATGTGTTATGGTCTGATGAAACCAAAGTTTAACTTTTTGGTCATAATTCCAAAAGATATGTTTGGGGCAAAAACAACAGTGCACATCACCAAATGAACACCATACCCACCGTGAAGCATGGTGGTGGCAGCATCATGCTTTGGGGCTGTTTTTCTTCAGCTGGAACTGGGGCCTTAGTCAAGGTAGAGGGAATTATGAACAGTTCTAAATACCAGTCAATATTGGCATAAAACCTTCAAGCTTCTGCTAGAAAACTGAACATGAAGAGGAACTTCATTGTTCAGTATGACAACGACCCAAAGCATACATCCCAATCAACAAAGGAATGGCTTCATCATAAGAAGATTAAAGTTTTGGAATGGCCCAGCCAGAGCCCAGACCTGAATCTGATCGAAAATCTGTGAGGTGATCTGAAGAGGGCCGTGCACATGAGATGCCCTCACAATCTGACAGATTTGGAGTGTTTTTGCAAGGAAGAGTGGGAAAATATTGCCAAGTCAAGATGTGCCATGCTGATAGACTCATCCCCAAAAAGGCTGACGTGCTGTAATAAAATCAAAAGGTGCTTCAACAAAGTATTAGTTTAAGGGTGTGCGCACTGAAAACAAAAATCCAAAATGCACGTGGCCGAAAACCGAAATGCGCAGTTTTTAAAAATTAACATATATTTTTTGGAAAAAATTACAATTAAAAAAAAAAAAAAAAAACAATATATACCCCAAATTTGTTTGTAAAATATAAGAGGATATCACGGCGAGTAAATACATACCTAACATGTCATGCTTTAAAATTGCGCACGCTCGTGGAATGGCGTGAAACTACGGTACTTAAAAATCTCCATGGGGTATGCTTTAAAAATTTCTACAGGTTAGCAGTGCAAAGTTAAAGAGGCGGGCTAGTGCGAAAATGATTTCTCTTGCTCTGACTTTCGTGGCGATACCTCACGTGTGTGGTTTGAACACCATTTACATATGTGGGCATAGCCTACGTATGTGTTCACCACTACGTGCGAGCACGGGGGGACGGGGGGCACGTTAAACTTTTTTTATTATTTAATTGTTTTTTGGGGGGGGTTTTTTGCACTGTCCCTTTAAAAAAAAATTTAATCACTTTTATTCTTATCACAAAAAATGCATTCATCCCTTTTGATAGAAATAATTAGTGACAGGTCCTCTTTACGTAGAGATATAGGGTCAAAAAGACCCCACATCTCTCCTCTGCAATGTAAAGCATTGGATCAAAAAATAAATAAATAAAAAGCATTGATCTAGTGCTTTAAAAAAAAAATGGCCGGAACCGGAAGTGACATTGCTCCGGTCCTCCAAGGGCATAGCAATGAGTGGAGACCATCTTTCCTTCACTAATCTCTATGCCCAGCATTGGGATCATTCGATGGTTTTTCAGGTAAGGCTGAGAACTACCGAGTGACAGGCAGAAGGGCGGCGGCGGCGATGGGCGGGGTTTTTTTCAGCACCTGTGTCTGTGCTTTTTTTTCCATATCATCCGACAGCCAAAAAGGGGTGTTTTTGGACGAAACGTTTCGGCCACTGAAATTTTAACAGCGGTGTGTACTTTTTAAATCCACTATACATTGCAAATATTTTAACAAACTTTCTTACAGATTCCTACCTTTTGTCACTCTGAAGAAATAGCTGTTTGTGTGAATGTGAACAGGAGTGACTTTTTTATTATTGTTCGGCTTCTGCACTTGCAGAGTTCTAATGAGTAAAATGTCAGGGTCTGAATCCCTGTAGACATGAATAACCCTTTGGGAATATCTTACTACAGGGGATGCCCACAATCTGACTTGTATCTTAGTGCAGACTTCTGGGAAAATCAGTAAGCCAATCATACAAGCAGGGAATGACATTTCTGGGAGGGGGGGCCTTCTGTACATCTGTGTACAGAGCTCCTCTGGGTTGTCATATTGCACTGCATTACGGGTCATTTTTAATAAAATTCGATTGCAATACGACTCGTGTGGCAAATGCATTTATTATATTATTTATTTGCTTTTTCTTCCCCAAAAGTGGTTACCCTTTAACTATTATTGCAGCTTTGTGTAGCTCTAGAAAATGTAATGACAGAGGTCAGAATAAACACGAGGCAGAGATCACCTGGTTCAATCTCAGGGCTGCACAGATCCCAGAACAATAACAAATAGGTCTTTTGTCTGTAATTCAGCTGTTATCTTGTAATAGCTCCATTTACGTATCACCACTGGAATAGTATTTATTGTTATTATTAGAATGTATTATTAGGACTGAAGATCACCATACACATTACAATAGCGTTGCCACCTCATCCCTTTAAAACCCAACACATATTAATTACACGGGTTCTGTGGCTGATTGAAATGGTAATTAACCACTTGTCTACCGGGCAAATATACCTCCTTCCTTACCAAGCCAATCTTCAGCTCTTAGCGCTGTCGCACTCTGAATGACAATTGTGCGGTCATGCAACATTATACCCATATGAAATTTTTATCATTTTTTTTCTCACAAATAGAGCTTTCTTTTGGTGGTATTTATTTGTTGCCGGGTGTTTTACTTTTTGCGCTATAAACAAAAAAAGAGCAAAAAATTTGAAAAAAAAAAAAAGTTTCTTTGTTTCTATTATAAAATTTTGCAAACAGTTAATTTTTCTCCTTCACTGATATGCATTAATGAGGCTACACTGATAGGCAGCACTAATGAGGTGGCACGGATAGGCGGCACTGATAGCCGGCACTAATGAGGTGGCATGGATAGGCGGCACTGATAGGCAGCAATGATGGGTGGCACTGATAGGCGGTACTGATGAGCTGGCACTGATGGGTACTGATAGTCAGCACTGACTGGCGCAACTGCTGGGCACTGACTGGTGGCACTGACTGGGGGCACTGATGGGCTGCAGTGATGGGCACAGGTGGGCGGCACTGCTGGGCAGAGGTGGGTGGCACTGCTGGGCACCGATCATCTGTGCCCTGATGATCAGTGCTGATCCGTGCTCTGACAACTGCCGGTTCTCTGCAGTACTTTCCTCAAGCTCTGACAGCGTGAGGAAAGTGCAGCCGAGAACCAGCAATTGCATTTCCCAGTGATCAGCGTGTCATTGGACACGGCTGATCACATGGTAAAAGGCCGCTTTGATTGGCCTTTTACCACATCACGTGATCAGCTGTGTCCGTAGGACACAGCGATCATGGAGATCGCCGGGGGCGCGCAGGAGAGCGCGTTCTGGGAGGACGTCATATGACACCCTCCCAGAACTGGCCGGCCGCAGTGCAGCAGTCATTCGGCTATCTGCGGTCAGCAACTGGCTAAACTCACTTAGTGCCTTATCTGCAATAAATTAGCCTCGGAACCTGTGTAATTAATACATGTTCCGTTTTAAAGGGATGAGGTGGCAACCCTACATTACAATCTTAGTACAATCAGCATTTGTGTTACCAAATCTGTGTAATGTGAGGACCTGCCTAACCTAACAAAGGCTGGCCCGTCCACAGCAGAGTTGCTGGTAGATCTGTAGCTCCTCACCCACGTTACAATCTGCATGTACAAGCTCCTTAAGGCTTGGTTTACACCTATGCAGTTTGCATTCAATCCACTTCTGCAGTGCATTTTGTGGTACTTTTTGCATTTTGGGTTGTTTTTCTTGTTACTAGGCATATTTAAAACGCAGCAAAAACACATCAAAATGCACTACATGCTTTTCTGCAGCATTTCCATTGAAGTCTATAGAACCAAAAATGCAACTTTTTGCATTTAAAAAAGTCCCTGACCCTTTCCAAAAAATGCACTGGGTGAAAATGCGGAGATGTGAACGTGTCCCATAGGAAATCATGTTAAATGGACTGTAGTGCATTTCTGCAAAACACTGCGGAAAACTCTTAGGTGTGAACCTAGGGTTGGATCTACAAACAAGTATGTAGTGAAGGGCCCGGCTCACTGGATACACACTATTTGGAAAGTGGAATTAGGGCCTTTGATTGACCTAAGGTTGATTGAACAAACATTGTAGAGTCAGATAGTAACATGCATTGTGAGCAAAAAGGAGACTGTATCATCAGGATGTATAGTGCATGACCAGTTTTATATATGACTATTGGGGGATATAAATTAAGTGTTGTATTTTTTGGAGGACTGATTTACAGCATTAATGACATTTTCACATGAAAAACACAAAAAAGCATTTTGTGCAAGATTTACTCTTCCATCCATCCAATCCATGACCTGACCTTGAAACCTAATCTGTAACCATCAAATTTACAATTGAAACTAATTAATCTCTTACGCGTATTTCTAAAGCCAAACCTAACCTTTAACATGAACGCACCGCTAGAGCTGGATTTACCATAAAGCAGGGCTCGACAAATCCCACGGGGACCAGAAAGCCCTAGTCAGCCCACACTGCCCTGCACTCTCCCACCCCACATCCTCGGCTTGCTCCTCTCCCCTGCCCCACAGAGTAAAGCCCAGCCTAGTGTCACGGGACCTCTGGAGTCCAGGCGGAGCCCCCCAATACACACCTCTCCTGAGCAAAGAACCCCGCCGAACTCTCCGCACAGCCCCATGAGAGCTGGACCCCCCTCCCGGAGGACACCACAGGCCCATCCCCCACCACACAGCCACCTTCCCCAGGGAGCTCATGGAGCGTAGGACACAGCCACCTGCACCGACCAACCGTCCACACCACTTATGTGGTCATGGATGAGTACTCATGGGGGTGGACGGCCGCAGCACTGCATGCCGAAGGCTGTCAATACTGCCTTCAACATGATGGCGGTGGCTACCTTCTTCCCAGAGGAGCACCACATGCGGGCTGGGGCCATCTAGTCCCACCTGCGCCACAGAGGACAACCTCAACTGCACCACACCGCTCACCACCCCCCACCGACCTCAACAACCAGACACGACACAGCAGACACAGGCTCAGCTACCGCTCCTGGCATCAGATCCTCTCCACAGACACCATCTGGAGGAGCCGCTGCTGGACAGGTGAAAGCTCGAGGGACTGGTGCTTCCCAAGGTATGTATGACACTGCCCCCCACCGGTCCTGCTGCCCCCTATTGTGATGCTGCCCCCTACCTGCAAGTGTACAATCCAAATGCACACGTTCCTGCGTTAAAAAGGGCTGTGTGTATAAGTGGGTGCTGCAGCGATCGTCGGCTGGAACCAAAGTTTCTATCACAATTTGTCACATGCCTGATGAAGGGGTCCTTCTAGACTCCGAAACGTTGCCTTGCTATAACTATGTGATCGTTCATTAAAACCTTTGGACCCATATTGGTGATCCTCGGTGTGCTGGTGACATTTTTCCTTGCTGCCCCCTAGCTGTCCCGATACCCCCCACCTGTCATGCTGACCCCCCCCCCCCCACACACACACACACACCTGGCTACTACTAACTTTTTTAGCTGGCTATTAGATTCAAAGCAAGTTGCATTTCCATGTTCTGTGTACTGTGGGAGACTAGATATAGTGAATGCAGGGTCCTGGGTTTAGTAACACTTTAAACCCCTTTCACTGCTGCAGTTCTAAACACATACACACTTTGATTCTTGTTTGTATGCTGGAAACAATGAGTATGCATATTCTGACAACCAGAGGGAATAATCCACAAGCAGAATACAAACCACAGAAACATATAGATAGGGAATGTACAGCTGGATACAATGTTACAGACGTCTTGCTGTCTTTGCAGCTGGTTCCTGCATAGACCAACACTGTACTATCACATTGAAAACCCCTACATGACACTGAAAGTCCAGAGGGAGGCTGGGAACTTCCATCCTGGGGTGCAGGAACATATTTTTGTGAACAAGAGTGCACCACACAAAGTGGACCATGGTACCGCAGTGGCTGGTGGGCATAGAAAATTATGCATGTTGATCTCAGACTACGTTCACACTGCTGCAACCCCAAAGTTATGTGACTTTTAATTTAACATAGCAGTCTATGGCACTCAAGTTGCACCAAAGTCACAAAAAAAGTAGTGAATGATTTTTTTTGTTTTGTTGCTGCAACTTGAGGAACAATGATTAAGACGGCACCCTTGGAAATGAATGTGTTTTGACTTGTCATGTGTCGCATGTCACATGATAAGTCCCAGCAGTGTGAACCAGAGCAAAAAGACATGCAGCAGCCCATAGATAAATGCTTTTTTCTTCGACCAGTAAGTTGAACTAAAAATGGATGTTTACATTCTTTAACCTCCAACCCATTACATATAGATCTGAAAACCAGAAAAAGGACGCAAGCATTTATAATTTTTTTTTGGACCTAGATAAACTCGAAAGTAACCAAATATAAATTGATGCATGTTTGCATCCACTTGCCCATAGACTGACACTGAGCTTCCGTTTAGATCTGCCTGAAAAACTGACAGGCGGATCTGATTAGAACGGCCGAGGAAAAATATTCTTTTACATATGCAAGTTGACTAGGCTAAAGAAAAAAAGAAAGACACACTGTAAACCTGAAGTATTTTATGAGATAAACAAGAGAAATGTGGCTCTGTGAAAATGATATGCAATCACCTACATAAAACACCACGCCATTATCACGAGTCCTTTGCATTCAGCTTTCTTCATCATATAAGCACAGCATATCTCACAGTGTAATTACTTGTTAAATGGCGGAAGCATGCCACTAAAAAAAAAAATTCTCCTGGGGGGGGGGGGGGGGCACCTATACAGAACAGGCACATATAAGCCAATAGATGTAGATCCTAAATAAATAACATTACATTTTCTAAAACACTGCATATCAAACAAATGCCAGGTTCACTTTTTTTTAAATATTAATTTTCACCGATATTTAACCACTCCAAGTCCGGACACTTTCACCCCCTTCCTGTCCAGGCCAATTTTCAGATTTCAGCGCTATCACACTTTGAATGACAATTGCATGGTCATGCAACACTGTACCCATATGAATTTTTTTAGCATTTTTTTTGAGACAGATAAAGCTTTATTTTGGTGGTATTTATTCACCACTGGGATTTTTTTTTTTTGCTATATAAATGAAAAAGTCCAAAAATTTTGAAAAAAAGTGTTTTTTTAAATAAAATTTTGCAAATAAATATTTCATCATAAATCTTGGCCAAAATTTATTCAGTTATCTTTTTAGTAAAAAAAAATAATCCAAATTAGTTTAAGCAAAAATTATAATTAAAAAAAAAACTTTTTTACATTTTTATATTATTTTTTTTTTTTTTTTTTTTTTTACATACTGTCACCCTAGCAGTACTGTACTACTTGTGGGGGGTGATGGAAGATTTTTTTTTTTTTCACTGATTGCTTTTACACCCATAAAGGCTGTAAAAGCAATAATTTATCCTTCCCTGTGGCTGCATTCTTGCAGCCATTGAGAAATACTGTGTGAGCTGTGATTGGTCAGAGCTTGTCACATGATACAAGGCTGTTGTGAATAGCCTTGTACCATGTGACCTCTGTGATCATTCACAGATTTCACACGTAGTAAGCAATGATGTCAGAAGTGACATCTTGCTTACTATTCTGCATGTGATCACTGATTGGCCAATCAGTGATCACATGATCTGGACCTTGCACAGAGGTCCCGTACGATGATCGGTGTTCCACTGTGTCCGGAGGACACAGCGGGCACCGTATTGTGGTGCTGCGTGCTCCCAGGGAGCGTGCACAAGTAGGGGGTGGGGAGGACGTTTATAAACGGCCACCCACCCCTGCACTGCCACTGTCCAGCCGTTTATATTCAACGGCCGGACGGGAGGTGGTTAAATTGATCTGTAACATGTCTATACTTACCTGCTCTGTGCAATGCCTTTGCACAGAGCAGTCCCGGTCCTCCTCTTCTGGGGTCCCCCACCACCACTCACCACTCCAGGCCCCTCCTCTTCAGCAGGTGCCCCCATGGAAAGCAGTTTTTCAAAGGGCACCCGTGTGGGCTTGCTCTCAAGCCGCCCTATCTGCGTCCATTGACACAGAGCAGGTGGCTTGACCCTGCACCCATGGGACAGCATTTAATTGTCAGTAAAAGTAAAGAAAAACCTTCATTTGTGCGCCACTTGAGGGTTAGAGACTGATGTGAATGTACTATATATATATATATATATATATATATATATATATATATATATATATATATATATATATATATAGCGCTGCATAAATTGACAGCATTATAGAAGTACCTGAAATAAATAAATAAAAGTAAATCCCAAATTGTGGGTTGTCCCCAGAAAAGTAAAAGAGAAGAAATCGTCCAATGGGGACACTAGTTCTGTTGACCTGGGGAGTTCCGAGGAATTCCCTAAATTTTTAGGGATTTCCTCTCACTTCCTGTTTAGGCTATGGGACAGGAAGTAAAGTGAAATCTCTGCAATGGGATGCAGATGGCAAAAAATAAACTGACAGGGGTTATAACCCTCTCTTGCTCTATCCAAAATAAAAAAACAGTTTTTCCTATAGTTCTACTTTAATGCAAATGTAGGCCTTGCTGTCACCCATGAAGCCTGGCTGAAATACTCCCAAAGTTTACATTCCTACTTCTTGACCTATTTCCAGGACATGGGCTATGGCTGCTAAGCCTCCTTTTTAGAGCTCATGTACACTGCAGCTGATAAACTGACGTTCAGGAGCTGTTCAGTGTTTTTTTCAGCAGCCCGTGAACTCTCCCCAATGTTTTCCTATGTGTCCATGTACATATAGTCATTTACAGTCAGTTGAGTTTACAGTCGTTTTTTTGAACGCACCAAACTTGCGTTCAGGAGTAGATTTTACCGGCATTTCAAACGCTTGTAAATGCGTGTAACCGCGTTTAGAAGCGTTTTTTAACTGTTCCATGTCCAGATGCTGTCCCGAGCCTTTTTTCATCATCAGAAATGCATGCAAAGCGTTTTCCATGTAGTCAAATGGACCCGGTACACCAGCACAGTCAGTTCCAGGTTTCGCATGAAGGAAAAAATGGTAGAAGTTGCTGCATTATGCTCATGATGGGATCCATAGTGAATACAACCAGAAAAGACAAGTAATCTCAACAAATACTGCTCTCTCTGCTTCTGCTCTATTTCTTTGAAATAGTTAATTTTTTACTATTTTTCAATACATTCTGGGCATTTGGGAAGGTCTCCTGGGGTTATCTTTTAAAAACGCTTCTAAACACAAACGCGCATAAATGCGGTATGCAAATGTGGCTAAACTGACATTTTTTAACCTCCGTTTTCCAGCAGTCAGTTTCCATCATTCAGACGTTTTCCAAACGCCCCATGTACATGATCTCTTAGAGGACAACTAAAGAATGTGACTACAAAAAACACTTCTGCTCCTTCAATGTACAGTCCATAAATATTGGGACATCGACACAATTCTAACATTTGTGGCTCTATACACCACCACAAAGGATTTGAAATGAAACAAACAAGATGTGCTTTATTTGCAGACTGTCAGCTTTAATTTGAGGGTATTTACATCCAAATCAGGTGAACGGTGTAGGAATTACAACAGTTTGCATATGTGCCTCCCACTTGTTAAGGGACCAAAAGTAATGGGACAATTGGCTTCTCAGCTGTTCCATGGCCAGGTGTGTGTTATTCCTTCATTATCCCAATTACAATGAGCAGATAAAAGGTCCAGAGTTCATTTCAAGTGTGCTATTTGCATTTGGAATCTGTTGCTGTCAACTCTCAAGATGAGATCCGAAGAGCTGTCACTATCAGTGAAGCAAGCCATCATTAGGCTGAAAAAACAAAACAAACCCATCAGAGAGATAGCAAAAACATTAGGCGTGGCCAAAACAACTGTTTGGAACATTCTTAAAAAGAAGGAACGCACCGGTGAGCTCAGCAACACCAAAAGACCTGGAAGACCACGGAAAACAACTGTGGTGGATGACCGAAGAATTCTTTCCCTGGTGAAGAAAACACCCTTCACAACAGTTGGCCAGATCAAGAACACTCTCCAGGAGGTAGGTGTATGTGTGTCAAAGTCAACAAGCAAGAGAAGACTTCACCAGAGTGAATACAGAGGGTTCACCACAAGATGGAAGCCATTGGTGAGCCTCAAAAACAGGAAGGCCAGATTAGAGTTTGCCAAACGACATCTAAAAAAGCCTTCACAGTTCTGGAACAACATCCTATGGACAGATGAGACCAAGATCAACTTGTACCAGAGTGATGAGAAGAGTATGGAGAAGGAAAGGAACTGCTCATGATCCTAAGCATACCACCTCATCAGTGAAGCATGGTGGTGGTAGTGTCATGGCGTGGGCATGTATGGCTGCCAATGGAACTGGTTCTCTTGTATTTATTGATGATGTGACTGCTGACAAAAGCAGCAGGATGGATTCTGAAGTGTTTCGGGCAATATTATCTGCTCATATTCAGCCAAATGCTTCACAACTCATTGGACGCCGCTTCACAGTACAGATGGACAATGACCCAAAGCATACTGCAAAAGCAACCAAAGAGTTTTTTAAGGGAAAGAAGTGGAATGTTATGCAATGGCCAAGTCAATCACCTGACCTGAATCCGATTGAGCATGCATTTCACTTGCTGAAGACAAAACTGAAGGGAAAATGCCCCAAGAACAAGCAGGAACTGAAGACAGTTGCAGTAGAGGCCTGGCAGAGCATCACCAGGGATGAAACCCAGCGTCTGGTGATGTCTATGCGTTCCAGACTTCAGGCTGTAATTGACTGCAAAGGATTTGCAACCAAGTATTAAAAAGTGAAATTTTGGTTTATGATTATTATTCTGTCCCATTACTTTTGGTTCCTTAACAAGTGGGAGGCACATATGCAAACTGTTGTAATTCCTACACCGTTCACCTGATTTGGATGTAAATACCCTCAAATTAAAGCTGACAGTCTGCAGTTAAATCACATCTTGTTCGTTTCATTTCAAATCCATTGTGGTGGTGTATAGAGCCACAAATGTTAGAATTGTGTCGATGTCCCAATATTTATGGACCTGACTGTACATGGTATGCCCAGGATTAAGCTCACAGTTTTAAAGTGATAATGATCCAGTCAGCCGGCCAATCACTTTCACAGTGTGGTCCACTAGACCTGGGAATGTATGCTGTGGTATCTGACACCAAGGCCTCAGTAGCAGATCCTTTCAGTTCCATAAGCTGTGGAGTGGGGCCTTCAAGGATCAAACTTTTTTTCCCAGCACATCCCACAGATTCTCGATTGTATCGAGATCTGGAGAATCTAGAACACAACTCATCTTCGTGTTCCTCAAACCATCCTTGGATTCATCAGAACAGGTCACCTTCTTCCATTACTCTGTGATCCAGTTGTGATGCTTATTTGCCCATTGTAGGCACTTTTGGCTGTGGACACGGGTTAGCATGGGCACCTTGACTGGTCTGCAGCTACGCGGCCTCATACGCAACACACCACGATGAAACCTTTCTATGGGAACCAGCATAAACTTTTTCAGATATCTGGTCTACAGTCAGGGGCGGACCGACAACTCATGGGGCCCCCAGCCAATAGGGGATCATGGGGCCCCTGTGTCTTTGCCCACACTCAAAAAAGCCTATGAAAAAGGTACCAGGGGCATTTCATGGGGCCCCCTACTGACCCCGGACCCTTGGGCAGTGCCCGAGTGCTCGAATGGTCAGTCCGCCCCTGTCTACAGTAGACCTTCTAAATCAAACTACATGGGACAGCCTTCCCTCCCCACCTGTATCAGTGAGCCTTGGCCGCCCACTGGTTTTCCTTCCTTGGGCCACTGTTGGGTGGTCCTGACCATTACAGACCAGGATCTTCCCAAAGGAAATGCAGTTCTGGAGGCTCTCTGACCCAGTCATCTAGCCATTACAATCTGGTCCTTGTCAAAGTCACTCAACCCTTACACTTGCCCATTTTTCTGCTTTCAACACATCAACCTCAGGGACAACATGTTCACTTGCTTCCTAATATATCCTGACCACTTTTGGGTGCCATTGCCATGAGATAATCAATGTAATTCACCTAATATGTCATAACGTTATGGCTGATCGGTGTAGTAACTGACCACCCCGTCCTTCTAACACAATCCTCAGGCAGAATCTGGAACAGCCATGTATGGCAACCAATCAGCTTCTAGCTTTCATTCTCAAAGCTTAACTGAACAAACTGGAGCTAGAAGCTGATTGGTAAGCATAGTTGCTCCAGTCTTGGTGGATCCCCCCAATGTCACACCTCCAGCCCCCACCATCTCCCTGTAGATCAGTGACAGTTCAGTCAGTAGTCTGGTCTCCCCCACACACATCCTCCAGGTGTCTCTCACCGTCCTCCAGGATATGGCTGGGCTTCACCGCCTCCACCTTGAACTGGCTGGCACTCCAGCCCGGGATCGGGGCTCTCACCACCTCACTGTCGGACAGCCAGGTCACCGTCTCGAAGTTGTCCCCCCGGATCAGAGCCTCCGCCTCCTCCCGGTGTACGGCCACCTGCTCGAACTGGTGCAGGCCCCCAGCGTGGTCAAAGTGGATGTGTGTGGCCACCGCCATCAGCGGCCGGCGCCCCGATCCCCCGTCCTTGCCGTGCGGCAGCAGCCCGGAGGAGCTCAGGTAGTCCGGAAGGCTGCGGAGCCCCAACCCAGTGTCGATGACCAGGTCTTGGTGGGAGCCCTGCACCAGCCAGATGTTGGCTCGGTTCCCGGACTCGTAGAAGCGCTCCTGGATCCAGTACACGCCGTCCCCCAGGGCCTTGTGTGCGTACCACTCCAGAGCCGCCATGGCCGCCCTCCCGGAGCCCCGCACTGCCTGTTGCCGAGAGTCCTGTTGCCAGCACCTAGGGCAGCACCCACAGACCTGTCACCGGAGTCCGGGCTTCAAGGCGCGCCTCTTCCAATCGGAGAGAGGAGGACAGGGCGTCACCGCCTGGGCATCCAATCAGGAGGAGATGTCATGGGAAACTTCAGCTTCTACAAAGACACGCCCAATTGTTTTGAGTGTGTCTGAGAGCGGGGACGGCGTGCCCCGTGTATACCGGAGAGCGGGGTCGGCGTGCCCCGTGTATACCGGAGAGCGGGGACGGCGTGCCTTGTTTATACCGGAGAGCGGGGACGGCGTGCCTTGTGTATACCGGAGAGCGGGGACGCCACACTTTATCCACGTGCCCGCCTGAAGGTTTTACCCCCTTCATGACTAGGGCGGGTTTTTTCTATTCAGCACTGCGCTACTTTGACAATTGGTCATGCAACACTGTACCCAAATTAAACGTATTGTTTTCTCACAGATAGAGCTTGGGTTTGGTGGTATTTGATCACTTGTTTTATTTTTTTAATATATAAACAAAAGACAAAAAAGTTTGAATTTTTTTAATATATATAAACAAAAAAAGACAAAAAGTTCGATTTTTTTTTTAACTTTAGGCTATAAAACATTGGCAATAAAAAAAAGAAATTTCTTCATAAATTTAGGTCAAAGTGTATTCTGCTACGTGTTGTTGGGTTTGGTACGGGTGTGGTGTGATTAGAGCCACACAAAATTACAAAATCGCATGTGATTTGTACAGGAATGCGGTGCGGTTCCTGTGCGAATCACGTGATGTACCGCACTGCATTAGTGTGAACCTAGCCTTAGTGTATATTATTTGGCTTGTGTGAAAGTTATAGTATCTACAAACTATGGTGTATATATACTGGATTTTTTTTTTATACTAGTGATGGGTGTAATCAGTGACTTATAGTAGAACTGTGATAGTGTGGAGGGCAATCTGACACTACCTGACGATGGCTGGGGGGGTTACACTAACTGACTGACACTGACATCGATAGTGATACAGTATTAGCAATCAGTGGTAATACTATACACTGTCACTGTACTAATGACACTGGCTGGGAAGGGGTTAACATCTAGGGGCGATCAAGGGGTTAACTGTGTGCCTAACAATGTTTATAGTGTGAATTGTGTGTTGCTTTTGCTTTGCAGGGATTAAAAAAAAACAACATCGCTTCTGTGTAAAGTCCCAGTATTGTTTGTTAGCACTGTTCTGTGATTCGCTGAGCCAATCAGCAGGTCCCAGCCATCAATCTTTGGCTGCGATCAGCTGATCAGTTTCTGCTGTGCCGAATCACAGCACAGTCGGGGCGGCGTGCATGTACACACCCCAATCTGGAAGATTGGATCACATACTAGGTACTTGATCCAGCGCAGAGCGGCTGCCGGTGTATATATAGGTGGGGCAGTCCATAAGCAGTTCTAGAACCGTAGCCTCCCTAGCGGTCTGATTATGTCCATATTTCTGTGCTCAAAGGGGTACATTTTTTTGCATGGAAATATGTATTTTTTTATTGTAGGCTGTAATTTTTAGGAATAACTCACTGAAATCTGTCCGAACAAGAGTCTAGTAAACATCCCAGGTATGATAAAACTTGAAACACGAAATCATAAATTATAATTTAATAAATAATCATAAAAATAATAATATAATAATAATACATTTAATTCAATAATATAATCAAACCAAAAACACAGAAATTTGAAATATAGCTCCAAGTTCGCACATCACTGAGCAAAGTCGCAAAATCGTTTTCAGTCTCTGTAGTAAAAAAATGCAAATCAAAAAGCTCCTTGACCTGCGTTTGTCACTCATAGGGCAGCGCAGTGAAATCAAAAGTCTGCTCTATGCAGCCTATACAAAAAATGTGCTGAAAAAGTGTGACACAAATATGTTAAGCCTCAGTTCACACTAGAATGCGGTGCAGGAAACCTGTGATGCACGTTTCCCTGCACCGCATTCGAACCGCTCTGCCCTCGAAATCTGCAGCGGGTGTCAGGCTAGGTTCACACCTATGCAGGTTGTGGTTGATGCATTTTTGCATTTTTTATGTGTTTTTGATGCATTTTGCTTTTTTTGGGAGGTGTCTGTTGTCATGCAGGAGCAACCCACAAAAACACATAAAAAAAACACAAGCACTGCGTTTTTGGTGTGTTTCCGCTGCAGTTCCATCAAAGTTTATGGAACCAAGAATGCAGTCTGCAAAAAAAGTCCCTGACCCTTTCCAAAAAACACAGCGGTTGAAAACGCACAGACGTGACCATAACCCACAGGAAATCATGTTAAATGGACTGTAGTGCATTTCTACAAAACTGAAAAAGCACTGAAAAAACGTATAGGTGTGAACTTAGCCAATGTCACCCCAAATGCAGGTCACAAATGCAGTGCATTTGCCCGCACCAGATCTCATGGTACCAAATGACCATGCAATCCGGTTCTAAAATTGGTGCAGGCATGGCTCTGGTGCGATGCGGTGCGCTTTGAACACATTAAAAATAAACGGCCTCAAATCACACCGCACTGAATCCCATCTAAATTGCACAGGTATGGGGCGTGCATTCCTGTGCGATTCAACAAGGACTCATAGTGTGAACTGAGACTACGTGTGAATGCAGCCAAGCAGCCTTACAGCACAATCCTCGAGTTCAGTGTGAAGTCTTGCATGCATGTGTAATGTCTTGCAGTGCGTTTTTATCACGTTTACATTGCATTTTTGACATTATTTATGGTGTTTTTATTAGGGCTCTTTCAGATGTGCGGCTGGGGAATGGAGGGTGGGTGGAGTGGTAAAAACAGACAGTTGAGCCACAGTCTTGCTGCCCACCCAAATTGTGACACTACAACCAGACAGAACGCTGTACATGCCATGCTTTGCTTCACAGCCAAGGTGTTTTCAACTCAGGGTGTAGAGTTTGAAAGGCAGCACCGCCTTCACCATTGAGTTCAATAGGCTGCACCTCAACCTCAAGCCTAACACTCAACTTGCAAAAATAATTATGTAAATAAAAGTTGGAAAAAAAAAGCATTTGGGAGGAGGCAGTAGCGCACCTGTCAGCCACTGCTATACTGCCCTCTGAAAAGCAATCCACCACAGATTGCTTTTCAGAGGCCAGTAAGCAGTACTGTAAGTCTGAAAGAAGCCTTAGTATTTGCATGCAATTGTAGTTTACACCGAGCTGCTTTAGGGCTGAGAGGGATCAGCCGGTGTCCACAGAAACTGAGGAGAAATGGATCTGCCTGCTCTGCTCCAATCAGCAGGGGATCTGTGAACTGATCCTCCCGCGTTCCCACTGAAAAAAAGCTCTGTACATTTCACCATGCAGGCTGGTGTGAATGTAGCCTTAGGGCCGTTTCACACTATAGAAACACAGTCCAGATATGTTCTGGATACATTTTGCATGCGCATTTTTCACTCTTCTTGGCGAGTTCCGGTGATTTTTGATGCGTTCCAGCGTGTTTTTTTATGCATTCCAGTAAATTTTTTCCCCTCTCTTCCTCTTTAATTTAAATACGGACATGTGCATTCCAGTGTGTTTTTGTTGCGTTTTGGTGCATTTTTTTGCGTTCCGGTGCATTTTTGATGCGTTTTTCCATGTTCAAGTATAGTTCAGTGCAGGAAAAATGCAACATGTTCTTCTTTTGTTTCTGTAACTGGAACTGCAAGCACTGATGTGAACTGTGACATTGACAACCATATAACCTACTTTCTGTGCATTTTGGACACAGAAAAAAAGCCACTGAAATGCATGTAGTGTGAACTGACCCTTAAACTACATGCCTACAGGGTGGTAACACTGCGGTGGTTTTACTGGCAGGATCAAAGCCTGGTTAAAGGGGGCTAATATGAACAATAAATGCTATGCTAGAACTTGTGATAGACTGCATTACATTTGTCACTTTTTCCTCTAAACATAGTCCTGCTTTGACAATTACTATTCCTAAATAACTCTAACTTTAAAATGAACAATATGGAAGATTGAGGAGAAGATGAACAATAATCAGTAGTTTAACCCCTTGGCACCAGCGCCTCCCGGCCCTTGAAGTATTTCAGAAGCCAGGAGGCGGGGCAGGGTTTTAGGGTCATGTGACATGTCACATGACCCATGATCGGGAAAGGTCCCGATCGAAAGAGGAGATCAGGACCTTTCCGTGAGTACTGGACATGTGTGCTGGGAGCGCGCAGGGCGCGTGCTCTCAGCACATATGTTTTTTTTAACTGCACACAAATGTGCGGCCGCTCGGCGTCTAGGCCCAGAAGCCGGGAGGCCGTACATTTGTGTGCGGCCGGCATGAAGAGGTTAAGATCATTTTCATGCTCCCGAGTTGCTGGTAACACATACTGGTATGATTTACGACTTGTTACTAGTGACTTAGGCCAGCCATACATTGGTCGAAATTCAGCTGATTTTGCATCCAAAAATCAGACCTAAGACTAATCGGACAATTTTTGCTCTGTTAGTGGGTCATTGGCACTGGACGATTTTTGTGGTTCCTCCCATTTTCGGTGGTCGGGCATGTTAGAAAATTTGTGAAAAATTACCGATTTTTGACTCAGTGATGGTCAAATCATACGATCATTTTTCCGAAAAGAATATGCGCATGAGCCGTGACCTGGAAGGAACAGAAGCTTCGCCTGTTATGTGAGGTGAACTTTATGACTTGGTTAGCCGATTTTCAAAATCAATGATGGCATCATCGGATTATCGAGCAAACGACATTTTCGATTTTCGAACAAAAAATCGTTCGGAATTCAAACCATGTATGGCCTGCATTACTAAAGTTAGAACTGCTCCAGAGCTTGCACCTTTAAAAGCCAGTCATCAATGACACCTACCATATTTCTGTCCTGGCTGGTTCCTTATAAATGACTTTACTCATGCAGCTATTTAAGGCTATGACCCTGAATATTGTTGATTGCGGGATTTTGTTGCTTTATGGAAATAGAACATGAGAAAATATAATCACATAAAAGGATTACAGCATCCTTATTGCCAGGAAGTACAGAGCAATGTAATCATGAGATCACTGGGCCATCGGATTCTGAAAAATCATCTTGTGCATTGCACATTGTCTAAAGTTGCAGAATCCAGAAATATGAAAATGTGTTTTTCATCTGGAAGTTCCAAGAGTTGCTGCATTGTGATCATAAGTGTAATTAATGTGGTTGTAAAGCTGAAAGGTTTTTTTTACCTTAAGTCCTCATGCACACTGGACATTTTTACAGCGGCTGTTTTTGGCTTTTGACATTTTTTTCTACAGCTAGTAAACCCCCCAGCATGTTATCCTATGTGTCCATGTTTTTTGGCTGGAAAAAAACCTCAGGACTAGTGGGTTTCTGGAGGAGTTTTTTAGCTGTAAAAGTACTCTAACGCTGAAAAACGCAACAAAATGCAGTAAAACGCAGCAAACCGGCGTTTTTTGGACATTTTTTTTCCCCCCCAAGTTTTTTGGGGTAAAAAAAGCCGCTAAAAAGCGCAAAAGCGGATAAACGCAGGAAAATGCAGCTTAATGCGGCAAAACGTTGCTATACACTAATGCAAAAAAAAAGCTGAACAACTCAAGTTTTTAATGTGACTTTACACAGCTAATGTTACCAGCGTTTTCAAAATGTCCAGTGTGCATGAGGACCAATGCATTCCCTGCATTAAGGTAAAAACCTTTTGTGGTCTGCTCTCTCCACCCACCCCCTGCCCATACTTACCTGAGCTCTACCTCCAGTGTTGCCAACCTCCTGAAGTGAAATTTACTGACAGGACACCCAAATTTTACTAACAACAACATTTTTTTTTACTGGCACAACACATGGAATTTACAGACAGGGCCAACTATTTAACTGACATTTCAAAAAAAAGTACATAAAATGACCATTTTCAGTGCAAATATCAATATTTAAGCTACAAACATGTAGCTGTTGCTATTAGCAATGTGTTTAAGGTAATAGGCAAAAAATATATTTGTCCATTTACATGAAGGTCAGGTTAATATAACCCAGTACAGAGTTCCACCTTACATCAGAGTTTGCAGGGTTCCCTTTTACAGTACAAGGGGGGACTCTGCAGACCGTGAAGGGAACATTGTGGACTGTGATGTAAAGGAGAAATCTGTGGAGTCTGATGTAAGGGGGAATGCTGCAGTCTCTGGTATAAAGGGAAACTCTGATGTAACGGGTCTCTGGTCACCAGAGCCCCCCTACCCCCCCTCCACCCACACACACACAAGCATCCACAGAGCTCCACTTTACATAATAGTCCACAGAGTTCCCCTTTACATTACAGTTCACAAAGTTCTCCCTTACGTCAGAGTCTACAGGGTAAGGGGGAACTCTGCGGATCCTGATGTAAAAAAGAACACTGTGGAGCCTGATATAAAGGGAAACTCTGCAGACCATCTGTGATGTAAAGGGGTGTCTCTGGTTACCAGAGCCCCTCATGCCTTACACATAATTCCACAGAGTTCCTTCTTACATCCACAGGATTCCCCCTTACAGCGCCACTCTGCAGAGCCTAGTGTAAATGGGATCGCTGCAGACCACGATGTAGGGGGGCATGCTGCGGACTCTGGTGTTAAGGGGAACTCTGATGTAAGGTGGTCTCTGGTCACCAGAGCCCCCTTATATCAGAGTCCACAGCGTTCCCTTATACATAAAACCTCCGCTTTACATCAGGGTCCTCAGAGTTCCCCCTTGCACTGTAAGGGAGAAACCTGCAGGCTCTGATGTAAAGGAGACCTCCTTTACATCAGATTTAGGGGAATGCTAGGAACTCTGATGTGTGTGTGTGAGTGTGTGCATGTGTGTCTGTGTGGTGGGGGGCTCTGGTGACTACAGGCCACCTTCTGCATAGTGAATACACTATAAGGTAGAGGGAGGTTACTGATATAATGGGGAACTTTTATATCAGTGTCCCCCCTTACCTAGTGTATTCACTCCCCTCTTACATCAGTGACCCCCCACAGAGACTGTGTGGCTTGGCTGGAGGATGAAGTAATGTTTCACTGACTTCCACCATAATGCTTGCTTGCTTGGCTTCAGATGCAGCCAGGGGCGGACTGACCATTTGGAAACTCGGGCACTGCCCGAGGGCCCGGGGTCAGTAGGGGGCCCCATGAGATACCCCTGGTAGCTTTTTCATAGGCTTTTTTGAGTTTGGGCAAGGACACAGGGGCCCCATGATCCCTTATTGCCCGGGGGCCCCATGAGTTGTCAGTCCGCCCCTGGGTGCAGCTCAGTCAGACAGTCCTCTGGGTGGCTTGCTTGCTCCTCCTCTGCCTCTTGAGTCAATATCAAGTCTGACCCCCAGCCCTTTCACCACCACTAGTGTCTTGTTAGCTCCAACCTGCTTCCCCTTCCATGCTCATTTGTCCTGATGACAGGTGACACTGACAATGACAACTCAAGTCAGGCAGCACTGCAGATGGTGGGCAGGTGGTGTACCAGCTCCCATGTCCTGGCTTTCCATCTAGTAATTCATAACAGGTGCCAAGCGGCGCCAAGACATCACTGTGTGCCCGCCCCCCATCTGAGCCTGCCTGAGCCTTGTCAAGTTCGGAACTGCGCATTTGCAGTTCTAAAGTCGTTTGGAAACCATTTTTTTATGGACAGCTGCGGTCCGTAACAGACATTTACGGACAGTGTAAAGATTAGTTGATTTTAAATTGTCTGTAAATTTATGTAAATCCTGCCAATTTCAATCCAAATGTGCATGAGAGCAGTGGCTCTCTCAGCTCTCTACCTCCTCATTGGCCGAGAGGCAGCAGCGGGAGTCATAGGCTCCTGCTGTCTATCACAGCCAGTGAGCAGAAGCGGGGGGAGGGGGGTTGCAGGGGTGGAGGTGAGCCATGCTCTGTGTGCACAGGTGGATTGGGGCTTCTCTGTGCAAAGCCATTGCACAGAGCAGGTAAATTTAAAAACATCAAGGCTTCCAATCACTTAAAGACACAGAGTTTAGATCTACTGCAAGTTGGAGCTTCCATACAGAAGCAGTCATTTTTGAACTAATGACATTTACAGTTTATGCTATATGCAGGCCATAGACGGGTTGTTTATCGGCTGAATTTTTGTCCGCATGTAAAATCGGCCGATATTCACGTTGTTAGTGGGGCCAGCCCGTCGACCATTTTTCGCGGATCTCCCATTTATTGTTATCAGTCATGCTGGAAAATCCACGAAAAACGGACGTTTTTTGTGGACATTGGTGGCAGCATCGGCAACGGGGCCGACCAATTTTTTGTTTATCGGCCGACAATTCGACCGATAAACGGCCCGTCTATGGCCTGCCATAGTCTTTGTCACTTAGCAGCACACATCCTATCAAGAGACTCTGGGGTTGATTTATCAAAGGCAAATAGACTGTTCATTTTGAAGGGAAGTTGCACTATACAAGGACATTTTCCCCAGTGCTTAGTAAGAATGAGGACAATGACAACTCATTATCAATATTAAACTGTATTTGTTTCTTGCTCTTGTAACACAGTAATATCATATAATAATTGGTTATTTGTTATCGTGGGTGTAAGGAACTAGAAACACATAAAAAATAAAAAAACAAATGGAATTCCCTGTATCCATAGAAACATAATCACACAGCAAGTTCACGGAACTAAAATATACTGAGATCCAACATGCAGGAGACCTTAAAGCGGTATTAAACCCAAAACCAAAAATGTAATATATTGCAGCTTACCAAGCATTAGATGGGGGGCCCAGGCAGCTGGGTGAATAATATTTGTGGGTTGGGAGGGTGATTGGCATGGCAGGGGGCAATTACTGGAACCAATGCCCTGAATGGCTCTCTGCAGCAGCTGAAAACCAGCTTCTTCTTCTCTCCCTCCCACTTGCTTTCATCTGCTGCAGAGAGAGCCATACAAGGGGTCGGTTCCAGTAATCCCCCTGTTTGCCACACGTAAATAGGATTGGATCCAGTAATCCCCCCCCCCTTTCCCCGCTGCACCCATCACCCTCTGCACCATACATTTCCCTCTGCTCCCCAGGCCCCCGTGTGCCCCCACTCCCACAGTGCTGCCAGCTTCCCTCCTCTCCTTTCCACCAGCAACTGCAGTCACGCAAAAGGGTCCTTCAGGATGGAGAGTGGGGGAAGGGTCCGGAAAACATGTCACATTTACCAGCTACCTCCTTTCTTGAATGAACACAATAAGTGATCGGTACCGATCATTCATAACTGAAGCATAGTAAACTGTGGGGTTTTTTTTGTTTTTTTTTAAGGGGCCCTGTCAGGTTGGCTGTATGGGGCCCCATGGTTTCTAACAGCAGCCTGACCACAGCATACCTTCAGAGGTCTAGTGGCATCCATGCTTCGACAGGTCAGGGTTGTTTTGGTGGCAAAAGGAAGACCTACTTATTATTAGGTGGGTGGTCATAAAGTTATGGCTGATTATGGCGGACTGACCATTTGGGAACTCGGGCATTGCCCGAGGGCCCTGGGTCAGTAGGGGGCCCCATGAAATGCCCCTGGCACCTTTTTATAGGCTTTTTTGGGTGTGCTTTGAGTGTGGGCAAGGACACAGGGGCCCCATGATCCCCTATTGCCCGGGGGCCCCATGAGTTGTCAGTCCACCCC
The DNA here is from genome assembly GCF_062004578.1 of Staurois parvus. Classification (NCBI taxonomy): domain Eukaryota; kingdom Metazoa; phylum Chordata; class Amphibia; order Anura; family Ranidae; genus Staurois; species Staurois parvus. The sequence goes on from NW_028318025.1 coordinate 6,173,535, forward strand.
TGGGCTGATTGTATACATAGATGCATTGTCTTCCACAGCTGGAGCAGGGTGAACCTGACGTGCCATCAGGGGGGCTGGCTGTCTGAACCTGGCAGAGACTGCCTGCTCCTTGTGATTTTGAGAAGAAAATTTGTGGCAACTGAGAAGAGGATCACAGCAGGACAACGCTGGATTCACTGTGTTGGTAAGTTCTGTATGTGAATTCAGGATAAAAGGCAAACTCAAAGGCAATTAAAGCTGAGGATATTCACCTTAACTCCAAAGATCTATGGGGCCCATGAGGTCCCTTTGGCCATTCTGATCGTCTGGTGTGGGATGACACAACTTCTACGCATGTGCATTCATCCTGGCATACAGGTGCCATACCAAGAATGTACCCTGTACTGCACATACACAGCTCAATGTGCAATTTAACCACTTCCAGTCCGGACACTTTCACCCCCTTCTTGCCCAGGCCAATTTTCAGCTTTCAGTGCTATCACACTTTGAATGACAATTGCGTGGTCATGCAACACTGTACCCATATTCATTTTTTAGCATTTTTTTGAGACAGCTAAAACTTTATTCTGGTGGTATTTATTCACCACTTTTGCTATATAAATGAAAAAGTCCAAACATTTTGAAAAAAAAAGTGTTTTTCGTATAACATTTTGCAAATAAATATTTTCTTCATAAATCTTGGCCAAAATGTATTCAGCTATCTTTTTAGTAAGAAAAAATAACCCAAATTAGTTCATAACCAAAAATGATAATTTATTTAAACAATCTTTTACATCTTTATCTAATTTTTTCATATTTTTATTTGTTTTTTACTTTTTTACATACTGTCACCCTAGCAGTACAGTGTCACCATGGTGACACTGTACTACTTGTGGGGGGTGATGAAGATTTTTTCTTCTTACACTGATTGCTTTTATACCCATAAAGGCTGTAAAAGCAATCATTTCTCCTCTCTGGCTGCATTCTTGCAGCAATTGTGAAATACTGTGAGAGCTGTGATTGGTCACAGCTTGTCACATGGTACAAGGCTGTTGTGAATAGCCTTGTACCATGTGACCTCTGATCATTCACAGATTTCACAAGCAGTAAGCAATGATGCCAGGATGTGACATCTTGTTTACTACTATTCATGTGATCACTGATTGGCCAACAATCAGTGATCACATGATCGGGACCTCACACAGAGGTCCCGTACAGCGATCGGTGTTCCGATCACGGTGATGCGTGCTCCCAGGGAGCACACACAGGCACGGAATGCGGAGGCCTTTTTATAAACAGTCACCAGCTCCTGCACTGTTCCCATCCGGCCATTTATGTACATGAGCAGGAAGGGGAGATCAAAGACATGCTGGTAGGTTAACTGGATCCTGTCTAAATTGGATCTATTATGTGTATGTATGAATGTAAGTTGGGGACCCTAGACTGTAAGCTCCTTGAGGGTTAGGGACTGATGTGAATGTACAATATATATGTAAAGTGGTGCATAAATTGATGGTGCTATATAAGTACCTGAAATAAATACGATTGCTATCAGCCAGGTACGCTTCTTTCATTGCAGAGGAGACGAGGCATTTCTCTTCTATGATAAAATAGTTTTAAAGTTTTGGGGGTTTTTTTGACACTTTAGTTCTGTTTTAAAAACAAACTGAGAGAAGGGGAATGAAGTTTCCCTTTAAAAGTATACTCACATGCTGAGATGGGCTCACCTGTTGGTAATGAAGCCTCTGATCCTCTGCAGGACACAGTACTTGTTTAGTAGAAAAAACAGAACTCCTTTGAAGAGCTTCTTTCTTTGAACGCCAACCAGGTGTGGCAGTAAGTGTTGTGTGTATGTAATCATTTATGAGTCTGGGGCACTGTGGATTATGATGTTGACCTTGCGTCTGTTACTTTATCTCCAAAGATCTCTGGGGCCCATGAGGTCCCTTTGGCCCGTCTGGTGTGGGATGACACAACTTCTACGCATGTGCAAGAGTACATTCATCCTGGCATACAGGCGCCATGCCAAGAATGTACCCTGTGCTGTGCATACACAGCTCAATGTGCAATTTAGGCTATGTTCACACTAGCCTTGTGTGCAGGCGGCAGAGAGGCGTTTGGTAAGCGTTTTTACCGCTTCCCAAACGCCTCTGCCAATTCTGCACATTACAGCACATGGTGCTGTTCTAACGGGAGCGTTGCGTCGCGGCAAAACGGACGCCTCTGGACGAGTCAGGAGGCTTTGAAGCCTCCTATTCTCGTCTATGGTGCCGCTCCGCAAACGCCCGGCCGGCGTTTGCGGTGCGGTTGCGACGCGGTTGCGGAGTGTTTGCGGAGCGGTAACACCACTCAAACTGCATTATAGGCGTTTGTGGGGCGTTATTAACGCTCGGCAAACGCCTAGCAACCGCCGCTAAACCGCACATGCGGAGCGTTAATAAGGCTCCGCAAATGCCGGACCAACGCTTGCCAAATGCTATAGGGGCGTTTGGCAAGCGTTGGCAAAACAGCCTAGTGTGAACGAGCCCTTAAAGATCAAAGACATGCTGGTGGGTTAATTGGATCCTGTATAAATTGGCCCTAGTATGTGTATGCATGAATGTGAGTTAGGGACCATTAGATTGTACACCCCTTGAGGGTTAGGGACTGATGCGAATGTACAAAATATATATATATATATATAAGTGCTGCATAAATTGACGGCGCTATATAAGTACCTGAAATAAATAAGATTGCTATCAGCCAGGTACGTTTTTTTTTTTTTGTTTTTGTTTTTTTTTTTTGTTTTTTTTTTCTTCATTGCAAAAGAGATGAGGCATTTCTCTTCTATGATAAAATAGCTTCAAAGTGTGGCAGTAAGTGTTGTGTCTATGTAATCATTTATGAGTCTGTAGCACTGTGGATTATGATGTTGACCTTGCGTCTGTTACTTTATGAATATTTCTGTTACTGCAAAGACTAAAGATACCAAGCCAACACTGCCCATCTTGTAGAGCTTGGGAAAAGCTGTCAGTATAAAAATGCATGTTTAGTATTTACAGTCCTGGTAAATCCCTATACTAACAGTTCGTCCCACCATAGGATTGTACTAGCACAAGCTTCTGTCTTTTACTACATTAGGCTAAATTTAGATCTGTGGTTGTGGGAAAGTAAAAATATACAGCTGAGATGGATTTTTAGTGCTCCCTAGAAGCTGCAAATGGCAGCGGAAGAGAGTGTTTACATGGTTGTGATGCCTATCCACCGCGTCACGATCGTCATTGTGCATAGTTGCAAAATGGGGTTAAAACATGTGGTAAGGAGGTGTCACATCACTTATCAGTTGCCCTTGAAAAAAAGTCAGAATGGGGATTGTTCTTCAGAGGAGCGGTGGATTTAGACGCTCTAACTCTTCCCCTAATCTTATGGATACTGTATGTGCTATACTCTCAAGGGTGTTCATACTCCTCAGTGACATAAGACAGAAGATGAGAGAGCAGATGTGATTGGTTTACAGACATGTACTGTATAGGAGCGGCCACTGTGTATTCTCTCATCCATATTCTCTATATTGCATCAAATCCTTTTTTTTTTTTTATTTCACTATCATGGGGACTCGCCATGATTTTTAGCCTTTTTTAATGTCTATTGTAGTCTTGTTTACATCATTCTACACAAAAATGCAGAAATATATATATTTTTTTCTAGTCTGTCACTTCATTTCAATGCTCTTGATATTGTTTATCTAGTGATTCTTGATAAAATTTGGTCACGCAGAGAAGTGAATAAAAACTGGAGCACATTTAAAACTGTTGCTCTGCGTAGCAGCTCCAGATTAACTTTTCCACGATCTGTAAAAAATGTTGTGTGATTATTACCATATCAGGTTTCTGAATTCCCATGTGTAGCAGGTCTCCTCGCATAGTCCTAGCTTCACCTTGCTAGACTGCGCAGTCTCTGCCTTTTTTTTTTGTTTTGTTTTGCAAGCAATACTGCCTATCAAACTATCACTAATTGCAACTGGGAATTCCATTTAAATGGCCATTACTGAACACTGTGGCTATAGGATGAGAGTCTATAGTGTCTCAAGCATTTCAGTTATTGGCAGGCTTTATTGGCTGCACTAGATAGACTTTCCTCCTCCCCTTTTTTTTTTTTTTTTTTTTTTGCCTTTTCAACCTAATTATGCTAAGGATTCTTATCCAATATAGAATGGAACAATGGCACCCTCCTGCCTGACATCCTTTCAACTGAAAATAGAAGGGGCTGGGAGGTTAAAGGATAAGTTCACCTTTTGTGACAGCTAAGGGGGATCTTCTCCTCTCGCTAGCTGTCACAATTTATTTTAGAAAAGTGGCTGTGTGGGGCTCAGCCCACCTGGCTGCGTCACTCATTCACAGTATTCTGTGAATAGGAAAGCTACAAGTTTTTTTAAACAATCCAGTGTTGTGCTTCACCAATATACATCACCATATAAAGACATCAAAATAAAACAAAAAACTTAATTTGCACAAAAACAGATATTGCATAAACCTCTGTATATGAAATAGTCCCAAATTGCAATATAGTGCATTGTCACAGATGTAACATGCTTTAGTTCCAAAGTGCTTCTTTGACACCCAGTGCTTCAATAATATGTTTCCAAAAACTTTCAAGTGTGTCCACTTCCACCAGCTGTGCTCTCACCTGATCTATATGGCCAAACCACTAGGTGAGGTCATAAATGGCATGTGTCCCTTATTATGGACTGATGTCTGTTGTTCAATGGGAACGGGTAAGTTCTTCCATTGAGTATCCCTCTTCCTCCTCCTTCTCAACACCCTTCCACCATCATGTTTACATTGGGAAGAGATGACCAAAACATAGTGTTTTATTCTGATAAAACGTTTTATTTAAAAAACGTTTTCCACTCACATTTATAAAGTAATAATGAGCTTCATATAATATATCTCCAGTGAAATACAATGCTGTGAATGTAGATCCTCTAACCTCAAGCCTACAGCCGGCTACATCCTCAATCCTGTTCTGCGAGCATCGTGACGTCAAAGTCCTTTTCCTAATAGAATCACACGTAGCAATGGTTTGTTCTTCTCCAATGCCTCCTCTCTCTGCATGACTCACTAGGAATTGATGAAGCTGACACCTCCACCTCCTGGCAGATTGTCCACTCTCCTTCCAGCACACACTGGAAGGCATTGGAGAGCGACAATCCATTGCTACTTGTGATTGTTAGGAAAAGGGCTTTGACAAGTAGCAATGGTTTGTTCCTCTCCAATGCCTTCCAGTGCATGCTGGATGTTTGTATTGTACATAATACCAACTTTTCTTCTCGTCTATAAATGTACATTTATATAATTCAACAATAGCAAAGCTTTGTTTCCCATAAATTACTCTGTATATTTGTTTACTTCTATAGAAATGGCAGGTAAGGGAAGAGGAAGAGGGGCTAACTTTACATTTGACCTACAAGCCATTGGTTTCTCAAGAGGTGATTCTCTTCCTGAAACTCAAGCACAGCCTTTGCCTCTATTCCCCGTAAGTCCGTTTTGATAAACTTTAAAGGGCACTTGTATTTGTAGATAACTGTACTTCATGGAGGACCAAATGTAGCTGAGAGGAGTGTATGGGTTTATAGATTGTAGCATTTATTACCAGTTCTGACATTAAATGGTGTTTTTGTAATCCTTTTGGTGATGACCAATGTAAACTATCTTTGGACATGCAAAATTCTGATATATTGATATTGTGTGCTAAGGGATTTATGGCAAGAAATCAAGAGCAGGCGAGCATAGGGAATGGCTGACCTCTGCGCTCCTCCACCGTCGGGCACATTTTCTCCTCAATCGGCCTCCTGGGGAGCTGGTTCCATCCCCCACCCCTGCCCCCCCCCCCCCCCCCGCTGCCATGGGGGAAAAAAACGCAGCCTCCAGCGCTCGATTTCAGAGCCGGCCCGCCGATGCGCCTCGGCCTTGATTTTGGCTGCATCCCCGCAGCTACCCTCGGGCTGCCCAGACGCCTTCTCGGACAGGGAGAGCCTGCCAAACAACTCTGTAGACCTCCCACAGCCCTCCTCGCGGGCCGCAGGCCACGCACAGCCCTCCTCGCGGGCCGCAGGCCACGCACAGCCCTCCTCGCGGGCCGCAGGCCACGCACAGCCCTCCTCGCAGGCCGCAGGCCACGCACAGCCCCCCTCGCGGGCCGCAGACCTCCTGGCCAGGTTTAAGACCATGCTGCAGCAGGAGCTTCACACCGCTACCTCCAGACTAGCGAATCATCTCACCAAGGAAATTTGTGAATTGGGAAGCCGCACTGATGTTCTTGAAGATGAGATGGATGCCGCGGCTACGGTGATTGAAAATCATGAACAGGACCTTTCAGATCTGAGAAGAGAGCTTGACGCGGCTCTCTTGTGCTTGGAAGATTTTGAGAATAGGTCCTATCAGGGTATTCTTCACCTGGCCGAAGCCATAGTTGACCTCAGGTCTGCTGATACTGCGCTTTTTCAAGAGCTGGATCCGGCGATACCGATAGACCATCTGGAGTTCAATTACATTCATCGCGCCTTGGGTCCGAGGAGGTCTGAGGGTCCTCCTAGGGACATCATAATTAAATTCACCTATCACCGTACAAAAGAATCGCTCCTTCGCTTTGCATGAGACAAGCAGGATCTTTGCTTTCAAGGTCATCCGTACCAGCTGTTCGCGGATCTGGCACCATCCAGAAACGTTGACAGATGAAACCCTTTACGTCAGTCCTCCTGAACCATCATATCAAGTACCAATGGGGCTTTCCATTTAAGCTTACGTTTGCGTACCAAGGCCGGAACCATGTTGTCCACAATCCATAAGAGGCCAAGTCGACCCTGGAGGCGCTACACCTTCTGCCCTCGCGGGTTACCTCCGACAGCCCAGTGCGGCCTTCCGGTTCCCATCCTCCTTCATCTCAGCTGGGGTGTATATGGGAGAAAGTTGGTAGCCGTAAACGCTCCCTCTCTAGTACTCCTCTGTTGTCCGGATCCTCCCGCTCCAATCCAGGTTGAGTACGGTTGGATGGGTAAGACTTTTCAGATGGCTTAATCCACTGCCGTGACTCTCCGCATTTCTGATGGGGCTGAGACCTTGACTGGCCCTTGTTGGGTGAACGTTTTGTATGTTTTTGATGTTGCTTATTTTTAATTTTAGTTTGAGTTTAAGTTTGAAATATTCTTCTATGTAATACTGGTCTGTACTGGTGGTGACCCTCGTTCCCCGCCAGCTCCTTGGGGTCCAATTTTTTTTAAGTTGAATTTTTTTCTTTTTTGTATTTCCTGCTAATTTCTTTTTTTTTTTTTTTTTTTTTAATATATATCGGGGGCCTCCGTGGCTCATGGTCCTATGCCTTATATGATTGGTGCCGGCTTCCTATCTAACGGGGCCGTGACCCAGGAATGCCTCATTTATATATTGATATGTCTGTGTACCTGTTTACATTTTCTTTTATGTATTATGGTGTCATATTATGCATTATTAAGGTAATGTACTTGATGTTGTTTTTTTTGCCTGTTTTGTTCCCTTTTTTTTCCCTCCTCCCTTCCCTTCCCCTTTTTTCTCTTTCCTTTTTCTACCCCTTCCCCCTTCCTTCCCCTCCCCATGAAGGTTCGTTTTGTATTATGTTTATGACGCACCCATGTGCCCGGTGGTAGAGCCACCCCCTATGTGTGTCCTTACGGTTGGGACGCAATTTGCACTGAGTGTAGTTTCATTGCACTACCTTAGAGTGTACAGTTTCTTCTTCTGTCACGTGTGTGTGTGTTTTTTTTTTTTTTTCTCACGGATCCGGGGCAGCCCTGGGTAAGGTTGCATTTGAGGATTGGACCGTTATTCCTACCGTACTTTGGCAGCTGAATTCCCTTGACTCAGTATGGCTTTAAAACCTTTGAAGATTTTCTCAAAATATCCATGGTTTTAATTCTCTGACCAAGTGTTCTAAAATGTTCCATCATCTAAAGTCCCAAGACGTGGACGTAGTCTGCCTACAGGAGACAAGGTTTTCTCAATCCTCCGCGCCACGCTACCTCTCCCACCATTATCCGACCTTTTTCTCTGCTTCGGCCCTTGAGAAGCATAGGGGCGTGGTGATCGCTTTTAGATGCAATCTGCTGTTTACCTGCAACCTGGAAGTAGCTGACCCCACCGGTAGGTATTTGCTCCTCCGGGGTACCCTTTGGGATCAGGAGGTGACCCTGGTGGGTTATTACGCGCCAAATAGATTTCAACACAAATTTTTTTTCTCACTTGCCGAAGGTGATTTCGCACCACCAACGCGGTGTCTTCTTATTGTTGGGAGATTCAAATGTTGCTCTTAATTCCTCTGTCGATTGCCATGACCCGACGGTAGGGACCCCTAGCCACGACCTTTCTCAGGAATCTAAATTGCGTGCTATGCTGCAAGCTTATTGTTTGGTTGATGTCTAGCGAGAAATTCATCCTACAACACGGGAATACACTTTTTATTCGGCCCCACACTTGAGCTTTTGTAGAATAGATCACGTTTTCATTTGCTCCCAACATTTATCTTTAATTCAAAAGATTGTCATCTCGACCTCACACTGGTCTGATCATGACCCATTGGTCTTTTCACTGTGTCTTTCTGGCATGGCTCGGCCCTCTTTTCTGTGGAGACTCAGTGAATCCCTGCTCACCACTCGGGCTTCTTGCTCCCAGGTTCTTTCACACATTCAATCCTATTTTACGGACAATGTGGGTTCTGTATCCTCGGCCGTTTCTCTGTGGGAGGCTCACAAAGCCACTGTTAGGGGTCATTTGATTCAAATTGCCTCGTCCAGGAAATGGGCCAGAGAGAAGAGTATGTTGGAATTGACCTCGAGATTGGCTACTTGGAAAGCCTGCCGGACTACGGCCAATAGGAAAGCTCAAGATGTGGTGGCTGCTAAACTTGATCTTTTCTCCACTATACGAGCTGAGAAAGCCTTACGTTGGGCTGGATATAGATTTTGTACTTGCGCCAATAAACTGGGGCCAATGTTGGCCAAGAAACTTAATTCGCTTGGTCGCACGCATAAACCTGTTAAACTCCGCATGAGGGGCGGTGGCCTTACCTCAGACCCTGTGAAGATTACTCCTAGATTTGTGGATTTTTTTTGTCCTCTCTTTACCAAAAACTGAACACCTGTGTCACTGAACATGCTGATAGCTTTTTTGCTGAGCTACACCTACCCTCTTTATCCGATGCAGCCCGAGATGCCCTGAATGCGGATATCTGAATCTGAACTCTACCAAGCCATCAAATCTTTGAAGGCCTCCAAGGCTCCAGGCCCAGATGGGTTTTCTGGGCTCTACTATAAAAAATGGTTCCTCATTTGACAGCCTTTTATTCAATTCTTTGAAGCAGGGTTCCTGGCTTTCTTTGGAGACTCTTCAGGCGCATATTACTTTGATCCCTAAGAAAGCTGAAGATGCCTTTGAACCGCAAGCTTTCAGACCGATCTCGCTGCTAAACGTGGACTTTAAGATTCTGGGAAAGATTCTGAGCACCCGAAATTAATAAGTATTTACTCTCACTTATTCATCGAGATCAGGTTGGCTTCGTTCCTGGGGCGACAAGCTGCTGATAACATCTGTAAAGTCATCCATCTCATTCATATTTTACATCGCCGTTCCTTTTATCCCTAGACATTTATAAAGCGTTCAATTCACTTTCTTGGGAATATTTGGCATATACGCTGTCTAGATGGGGGTTTGGTGACGCATTTCTGGCTTGGATCTCGGTTTTATATTAGTCTCCCACGGCCTCTGTTAAATTTGCAGGTTTCTTTTCCTCATCCTTCTCTATTTTCAGGGGCACAAGACAGGGATGCCCATTATCACCTGCTCTTTTTGTTCTCGCTCTTGAAACTTTAGCTGCAGCCATTCGAAGTCACCCGGATATTTCTGGTGTCCCCTATGCTGGCACTCAATATAAGGCCAACTTTTATGCAGATGATGCCCTTTTGGTTTTAACCAATCCTCTCATCACTCTCCCCAACCTCCAGGTCATATTGGACCGTTTTTCGACTATATCTGGCCTTCGCATCAATTTGTCTAAAACCACGGCATTGAATATTCTGCTCCCTGCCGACCTGGTTGAACGGTTGCAGACACAATTTCCCTACCGTTGGGCATCCCATTCTCTGGCTTACACTTGCTTCCTCCTACTCTGCCTTATTTTCAGCTTATTATCCCTTATTGCGCTCTGTTACGTCCCTGTTTCATTCTTGGCAGTTTCCTTCTTGATCATGTATTGGCCGGATACATGCTGTTAAGATGACTATCCTGCCGAAGATCCTGTACTTTTTCTGTACTCTCCCTATTCATGTCGATGCGTCTTTTCTTCATGTACTACAGAGCCAGATTCTCAGTTTTTTTATTTGGGCTCATAAACGTCCCAGAGTGCCTAGAGCCACTCTGTATACTCATAGACTACAGGGAGGTTTGGGAGTTCCACACGTTTCTAGTTACTATTTGGCGGCTCAGATTTCCCATTTGTCTATGCTTCATGCCACGACAGATATCCCGTTATGGGTACTCTTAGAATTACCCAACTGTGCTTCGCTTTCCCTAACTACATTGCTTTGGCTCTTGCCTAAGTTGCGCCCTCCGGCTTTGAGCCTTATCATGCTTCACAGTTTAAGAACCTGGGATTCTGTAAAATATTCGGGTAATTTGATTTCGTCATTCCTACCTCTTATGCCGATTACGCATAATCCTTTATTTCCGCCAGGCCTAGAACATCCCCCTTCTTTCTCTTGGTGGACCTTCCATGGCTTTGTAATTGTACATGATTTTCTGAGCGCTCATATGCTTCCATCTTGGGAGTCTCTTTGAGAATCAAGGGGGGTCCTGGCACGGGAATATTATTGGTATTTGCAATTGCACCACTGGGTCCTATCCCTCAATCATACCTCTACATATCCTTACCACAAAACGCCCTTTGAGCACACTTGTCAGCATTCCCCAGGGTCCCCTGGTCTCATTTCTGTAATTTATGCCTCCCTTAACAGTAGGTCTTCCTCATCACCCCTGTCTTTTGTCTCTCAATGGGAGCGAGATCTGAGTGTTTTGATTGCGGTGGAGGATTAGCGTAGGGCCTGGGGGATGGTGGCAAAATGTTCATTCAATACAGTCACTCTTGAGTCAGCCTACAAAGTTCTACTGCAGTGGTACTGGGTCCCGGCTCAGACTGCTCACTTTCATCCAACTTGTGGAGATAGGTGTTTCTGGAACTGTGGTCTACGCGGGGACGTCTTGCACATTTTGGTGGTCATGCCCACGATTGATAGGCTTCTGGTCTAGGGTTTTTGGTTTGCTACAAACGCTATTTCATATTACAGTCCGTAGGGATGCAAAGGTGGCCCTCCTGCATTGCCCAATTTTGGGTCTGTCTAGGTCTCAACAGAAATTGGCATCCTACCTATTCATTTCGGCCAAACGTGCTATAGCTCAAGCTTGGCGAACCTCTTCGGTAGCCTTCCAGGGGGGTAAAGACCCGGATGAATGCAATGTTGTTCAATGAACAGATGTCTAGCATTCTTCATGACTCTCATCTGAGATTCCTTAAGGTTTCGAAACCTTAGAAACATTAGTCCTTACCATCCCTGCCTCCTACTAGTAATGGCCTCCTATAGTCGCTGCCTGTGATAGCCCTGGATCCGTGATCCCTCTAGTTTCTCTTCTTTCATGTTTTCTTTCTGATTCCCTTTTTGTTTTATTTTATTTTTCTTCTAACCTTTTTCTTCTTTTTTCCGATATGTTGGATTACTGCTGCTATTTGGCTCGGTTTTTTGCCGTCCCTTCTTGATGTCATTGGACATTTCGTTATTTGACTAATACAAGTTAGCAGGATGTCTCTGTTTATATGTTATTGTTCTGCTCTGCCCCTGCAAGGGCGTATTTTGAGCTTGTTATATTCTTAAAAACAAAACTTTCTTAATAAAAAATATTGAAACAGAAATCAAGAGCAGGTCTGAGAAAAGTGAAACTAAATCAGAAAGGAACATGCATGAGGCCTTTCTGCCCTATAGTGGTAATAGTGGGCATCTTGCTATGCCTATTTGTAGATATACAATTATGGCCAAAAAAAATTGCCACCCCTGCATTTGTCAGATAATGCACCACTTCGTCCAGAAAATTGTTGCAATTACAAATGTTAGACATATCATGTTTGTTTTGTTTATATTGGTGTGACACAAAGTGGAGAAACAAAAAGCCAAATCTGACACATTCCATGCAAAACCACAAAAATTGATTGGACAAAATTATTGGCACCTTCTCAAAATTGTAAGAACTAATTGAATTCCAAGTTTGTGATGCTCCTGTAATTTGTAATTCAACTAGCCTGTATTAATTAACAGGTGCTGACAATATAGAAACCACTCTGGCAACCAGTTAAAATGGTGAAAAATTTCCTTAACCTTTCTGTTATGTGTCTCTGTCTGCCGCATGGAGAAGACAGTGCAAAATTGTCTGATTTAAAAACAAAAATTGTGGAAAAGCATGGACAATCTCAAGGTTACAAGTTAGTCTCCAGAGATCTTAATGCTGCTGTGTCCACTGTGCACAACATTGTCAAGAGGTTTACAGCCCATGGCATAGTTAATCTCCCTGGAGTGAACAAAAGAGAAAACTTGATCAAAGATTTGAAGGAAGGATTGTTCAACTGGTGGATAAAGAACCTTGATCAACTTTCAGACAAATTCAAGCTGACCTTCAGGCACAGGGTACAACTCGTTAGCTCGCATTATACGTCGCCATCTGAATGAAAAGAGATTATGGTAGGAGACTCGGGAGGATCGAACTGCTGACACAGAGTTTGCTAAAACTTACCTGAAGAAGCCAAAATCCATTTGGGAGAATGTGCTGTGGACAGACAAAACAAAATTACAAGGTTTTTGGAAATCCCATCATTCTACTCTTTTCAGAAAAAAGCCTTTAAAGACCTTTTTAAAGAAAAGAATACAGTCAGTGGAGGTTCACTGATGTTTTTGGGTTGCTTTGCAGTTTCATGCACTGGATGTCTTGACCATGTGCATGACATTATGAAACCTGAAGACTACCGAAGAATTCTGGTGTGCAATATAGGGCCCAGTGTCAGAAAGTTGGGTCTCTGTCAGAGGTCATGGGTCTTACAGCAGGACAATGACCCAAAGCACAAGTCAAAACTCACCCAGAAATGGTTTAAGACAAAGTGCTGGAGGGTACTGAACTGGCCAGCAATCAGTCCAGATCTCTATCCCATAGAGCACCTGTGGAGAGGTCTCAAAACAGCTGTTTGGAAAAGGAACCCTTCCAATCTGAGAGATCTGGAGCAGTCAGCAAAAGAGTGGTCCAAAATTCCAGCAGAGAGGTGTAAGAAGCTCATTGATGGTTACAGAAAGTGACTGATTTCAGTTATTTTTTTCCAAGGGGTGTGCTACCAAATATCAAATTGAGGGTGCCAATAATTTTTGTTCAGTCGATTTTTGGGTTTTGCATGGAATGTGTCAGGTTTGCCTTTTTTTGTTTCTCTACATTTTTGTGTCATAGCAATACAAACAAAAGAAACAAACATGGGAATGCCTAAACATTTGTAATTGCAACAATTGTTTTGGGCAACGTGGTGCATAATCTAATAGCATTGCAGGGGTGCCAAAATTTTTGGTCATGACTGTATACAGGTTAACTTTTCTATAACTCTGCACTGGCTGCCCAGCTCCATCCAAAAAAATATTTTTCTTTAAGTTCTTACTGCTATGTCATCATTCGTTCCATCCTATGTTGCCTGTGCTAACTTTTTGTTTCTTTTCCCAGATTATAGAATACAAAACTGCTTCTCTGATAGAAGGAGAAGATCAGGATTATTTATTAGCATTAAAACAAGAACTACGAGGAAACCTGAAAAGACTGCCATATTACATAAGTCAAGGAGTTGTGAAGCAAAGTATGATATTCTTTTTGGGGTTTTTTTGTGTTTAAAGTCCGGGCTAGAAATATGTTGTCTGGAAAATTTGAGACATTGAAAATCAATATTTTTATTCATTTCCAGAGAGCAGGCAGAACTCTTGGCTCACTTTAAAGCCCATGTTTAGTGAAAATTAAAAAAAAAAATCAGCACAAGGGACAATGCTTACTTTCAGTGAGACCTGACCCTTGTGCTGTTGGCTGCTCCCTGCACTCCACATTCCTGTTCCCTTGCAGCCTTAATCTTCTGGTGCTGTGGGGGTTATCATGATCAGCTAGGCCTGTCACAGGCACTCGCCAAGAGTGCCAATTATGCCTGCCCTTTTTGGCCTCCTGCATTCATAAAAGAAGTACTATAGCTTCTATCTGAAGATTTTTCTATGAATGGAGGAGGTGGACTTTTCATTCATTCATCAAAAAAAAAAATGACTAAACAGTGTTATCCTGCCATTGTTTAGTTGCTTTATTTATAGAATTCAGTAACTCAAGCATCACTTTCACTTTACACAGGCAGCAAAAAGAGTGACTCCCCTGCCTGCTCTGTTTACCAGTATTTGTATAAAGTAAATTGAACATTACCTGTTTTGGCTTCCAAATTCTCATTTAACAGGACATACTGTATTCCCAGTCACAATACTGATTTTAAAAGTTCTATTCATAGTGCTTTTCATAGGTAACAAGCCCAAACCATTTCCAAGTGCAATGTTACATTTTGCATTGCAGGAATTGAGAAGTATATCACAAAGTATGAAATAGAAGCCGAAAAAAAACTCCATGAGGAATGGGTGCCAGGTAAGTGTTTTGTAATCACTTTCCTATAGAGAAAACCTGTGGACTCTAGAGTCGGTAGAACTTGGCTTTTGGTGCTTACATATCTGTTTAGTTTGCTCAGCAACTCAAAACTCTAAAAACCTACTTTATTTTATGAACTAAAGGGTGATTAGAGCCGATCTGTCCATGATGTTGTCTGTGTCTTCTGTGCCACTCTTGTCTTTTTAGGCCTTTTAGATCGCTCACCTTACTACATAGGCCAATAGGGAGTTTAAGGCCAATACTGAAATCAAATGAGCATCTGTGCAGGCACTGAGAGAGCCCTTGTTATACTGATGCATGGGTAAGTTGATAGCATCTCTTTAAATAACTTATGAGAACAGAAATATGGAAGCTGTCACTGTTGGCCTAGTTTGAACTAGTGTAAGAACCTGTCTTTGGCAAGCTTTTGTTTGTATCACATTTAGACTCTATTTCTCAGGTATGGCAGAATTCTAAAAGTGAACGTTATGAGGCATAAAAGGATTTGGCAAAGGTGAGATGAAGTAGACTAGAACACTGGCAAAATGCTCCCTTCCCTGTTTTCTGCCTCCATTCTTGCCTATGGGAAAATGTCTCCTTTAGCTCCTGAAGCCTGTTGGGATATGCAAGTTACCTATCCCAAGGAGCATCAGATTCAACAGTGGCCAGAGGAGAGCAGACTCGATGGAGCATCATCAGGGGGCCAGCAGCCTGAACCAGAAATAGTCTGCTCCTGATGACATTAGAAAAGAAGATGGTGGCATGGGACACTGTAGCAGCAAAGCATCTAGATCACAGCAGAAATTACTGAGTTTTAACATATGCGAAGGATTACCCCAAGCGAAAAAGAGGAAAGCCAAAAAATAAAATACACTGAAAGGGTGAAGTATGTGAATGAGGGCATATAACAAATATAAAGCAGATGTTATCCCAAAGCACAGCCACCTGCTGGTTACCACTGGGAAGGCAACCTGGTAGGTAAAACAGAAATTACTGGGACCATCCAAAGGGGCAAGCCATAGACTGGTCATCCTCAGCAAAGGCATTGTATTTATCATAACAAAGGAAATGGGTGAACCTGTATGATCAAGCAAAGCTTCTCATTCAGTGGTCTGTTTATACTAGGGGGTGCTTTTGCCAGTTGAGGTACATTTTTAATATGTTAACATTTTAAACAGTACATCATAACTAAAAATGTTTTTAACTATGAGTTATTTAAAAGCGTAAGCCGTTCTAAGCATTAAAGCTGGCAATAAATGAAGAAAGGTGATGGTACACTTGGGAGAGGCAGGCCCACACTAAAAAGGTAATTAGTTTTATAATCTAGTAAGAGTGGAATCTGGTACTTGTTTGGCCTTCCTATTTGTAGGTTAGAAATGTTCACATCTGTTTTATTTTTCATTTATAGATTGGCGAACACTTCCAAAGGAGATGAAAGCAGTGAAGAAGAAGGCTAAGAAACGTAACAACAATTTATTTTGTAACTGATGGCACGTGCCTGGGATGGTTGTGTAGAAAAGTTAAAAAGCAATGTAAAAAATGCTGTTGTGATTATATTCATATGATGCTAAAATGTTAGTGTTCTCAAAAGAATCTTTGCTTTTGGGTTACTATTGAAAGGGGTTTTTTTGTTTAAGTGGAAATCCTAGGATTCCTCCCTCTTAGAAAGCAATGGCTGGTGAATTTTACAAGTGCATCTCCCAATGTAATGTTACATCTGCAGGATGAAGGTACAACGGCAATGGAGGCTTCAGTATTCACTAAAAACATAAAGTAAATTGACCAAAAAGCTTGTATTCTTTTTTTTAAATATAATCAATGCATGTACCAGTATGGATGATATTGAAGATGGGATTATTTTTAAATACAATGCTCAAACTATAAAACAAAATCTGCTATGGAATGACTGAATTTTCATAACTTGCACTGGGAAAAGCTGAAATTCAGGCACCCCCAACAACTGTGCAGGGAGCCCAACTGTTGGGTATTACTGCTGTGGCTTCCTTAGAGAGATTTCCCATAGCTTTCCATTCTGGGAACATTTGACGAGACTGGAAGCAAGATTAAAAAAAAAAAAAAAAAATTCCTCTTTACTCCCTCATGACGGAGGGTAAAACAGATGTTAACACCAGAACACAATTTTGCAACTTTAACGTGTTTGTAAAACTGTATATATCATCACAACTACTTAATGTATTCAAGTGAATTATAACTTTTTTTTTTTTTTTTTTCTTTCTTCTAGACAAATTGGGCTTTTATAGGTTGGAGTTCAGTGTGCCTCTGTGCCTTTTTAAGTAGGGGAGGCTCCCTCCAGGCATACCTGATACCAATCTATCCATTAATATATATGTGCTCCTGCTATTAAATCTCTGAAAATTTATAGAGCTAGGACTGTAAATAATACTGGAGTGCCACAGTGCGACATGGCCTCTGCAGCTTACACGTGTATTTGCAAAAGTGTGCAAACTAAACCCCTGGTTGTAACGTGAACTGTTAGACAGGACAATTTGTTTTTTTTGCAGGCTGGCTGGTAAGTTGAGCCTGGAATTTTTTCTTTGTTGTTTTTTCATTTGGTAGTAAATGGTAATGGATATCTCCTCCCCCCCCCCCCCTTCCCTTTTATTTTTCAAAACATTATCAAAGGGCAACTGGCTTAAAATAGTAAACAAGAAAAACAATTTTTTATTTTGGTTGTATTTTTTTTTTTTTCTTGCTACTACTATAACCTACCACCAAAAGAACAATGCAAAATACATTTCTCCTGCTCCTAATGATCACAGTGATACCACACATGTGTATATTCTTTGTACCTGTGGTAGGGTCCAGAAACAATTGTGCTCATTTTGCATTTTTATCCTACCTAAAACACATTGCTACTAATTTAAAAAAAAAAGTTTCCTACCTAAAATACACTGACCTTGATCTACAGTGAAGGAAATACGGTAAGTATTTGATTTCACAAAGAAATGAGCAGTCTAAAAATTGAATGGTAGGGCTTCCCTGTTCCTGATCGTTCATACAGGACCCATAGCTCTTGGTGAGAGCCCAGTCCCTGTGCAGGGAGCGCACTGTGCAACCTCCCCGAAGAAGACCCTCTTCAGTAAAGATGCATATACAGTATGTGTACAGCGGTGACAAGGGTTTAACATAAAAAAAAAAGTTCTGTCGTTGCAAAACTGTTGCTGATCTAGAGATTCCCCTCACTTTCTGTTCTAGGGACATTTTTTTTTTCTCCCCATGCAGGAGCTGATGTATTCTCTCCAATGGAACAGTAAAAACATGCCAGGAGATCTAATCCTTCTCCGCTGTAACCAAAAATTTAAAAAAGGTTTTGACTATAGATACACTTTAAATGTGGTAAACCTGGTAATGTGTGTACAATATCCTACATATCTCTCTATGATGTGGAGGAGTGTGAAGCCGTTCTACACGGATTTGCAATAAAACAAATTTTCTGCCCAATTTCTGCAAGCAGAAGCCACAACATAAGTAATCTCAACATTCATTTGCCAATGAGAAACCTCAAGTCACAGAAGTTGTAATGGAATTGTACATTTTTACAAAAACCCAAAACTATACACTGTGGTCTAAAGAAGGACAAAAAAATTATGATTTGAATTTGTGCTTGCTAGATTGTTCCTTGTCTGGAAAAGAACTACTGCCGCCACCACATCTAAGGACTGGTAACCTGCAATATAAAGTTTTGTGTAAAAGTGGTGATCTAGTAGAGTTTTGTTGGGCTCCAGTAACAGGAAACTCATCCTGACTACAAGCCATATAGAATGAAATCTCTATAACCGTTAACGTCAAGTGTTTAAATCTATCATTGGCTACAATATTTCATAAGTTTAAAAAGACTGGATCCATGTTTATACTGCTACTTATTTTTTACCAGGTGTGAAAAAAGCAGAAAGTAAAAAGGTCATTGCCAACGTAGATGTCCTAAAGAAAATTGAGGTAAGTTGCAATATTCATTTATGAGGCTCATTTAGTAACTGTAGGGGAAAAAAAGGGCTAGGTGTAACTAGAAGGTCAGCAGAGGCAAGAGCTAAAGGAGTAGACAGAACCAGTTGAAAAGGCCAGAAGAAAACTAGATGTTACAACAGTCCCTAGGGTGCACATTGCCTGACCAGAATGTGCATCCGAGTTACCAGTTGACGTTCATACACTGTGGGATGTTATTGGGGGGGGGTTCTCTTCCCTATTGTCAAGGTCCTACCTTTTCCCAGAGGTTATGTTACTCCATGTGCTGGCATCCATCTTGGATTTCTGCAGAGCATGGTGGGAATCTTTTATGCCTTCAGGTCTCGGAGGTCCATCCCCCAGAGGGGTGTGGCTGATTACATATAAGCCTGTGGTCCGCACATGCTCTTTGCACTTGTGTCTTGTCTTTGTGTTGCTACAGCTCTGTTCTGACTCTTGTGACTCTCCTGGAATCTGACTCGACCATTCTTTGTGTTCTCCTTTGATCTGACCCTCCGTTGCTGAACCCGGTCCGTGACCTGTGATTCTCGTCTGCTGTCCTGTACCGTTTTGTCCCGTTGTCGACCCGGCCTGCCCGACTACTCTATTGTCCTTTCCACCAGCTACATGCCATTGGCGGCGGCCATTAGCGCAACTGGGGTGTCTCGGGGGGCCGCGACCTGGTTCCTGGCTGCGTCAAGTCCATCCCCACCATCAGGGGCCCTGGTGAAGGGCAGCCTGGGACTTAGACTCCACGCCCTGAGGGACTTCGGTCTGTGGGTGGTGGTTGTCGTCAGCCAGTGCGTTACATTGTTAATAGGCCTGCTGCCCATTCCAGCATTCCTGTCCTGACACCTATTGACCATAACTTTAGGACTCCCTGAACAATAAACTTATGGTACGTAATATACCACACACACAGGTCTTAATGAAAAGCTTTGTTCTCAGTTGTAAAGAATCATTTTGACCAGAGAGGACGTGGCTAGAAAGAACCACTACATATCTTCATAGCCACAGGATGACCTATACACCACATTTCTCTCTTCCTCTGGTTTGTGTGCCACATGAAGCTTTACTATTTCAATGTATCTTGTTAAGCTAACCTTTTATTTATAAAAAAGGAATTTGGTGAACAAAAAGAGCAGCTCTATGCTAATGTTCTAAAGTAAAGCACAAGTAAATCTATAACTTGATTCACACCTATGCATGTGCGGCAGGTAGGGCAACCCATACATTAAATTCTCAGATCAGAGAGCTTGTAATAAAGTTTTGCCCTGAGATAGACAGACAGCTAGGCAGAATGTGATTTGACATTTACAATATCATCTACAGGCTTTGTTCCTTTTATGTCACAAAACAACCTCCTATGTTAATGCTATTTAAAATATTTGCACTAAACAAATGCATTTCAGCTTCAGTAATTGTAGCTGTTACATATTCTACATACGTCAGCGAGCAATGCATCTTGGAAGGTAGTGCATTTCTGGCATTTGTTTTCTATAGTACTGTATTGATCATTGACCTTGTATGACCATCTTATATTTTGGAGCACCTGAACAAGCAGGCTCTCCCATCTTGTATGTATAACAGCAGTTAAAACTTTAAAAAATTTAAATTTCACCTGGACTTGCACATTATTAAACTAGCAAGGAGCTGGACCCTCTTTATTCCTTGCATTCTTGATTTCTGATAATCAAGACTAACAAGAAAATGCCACAGCAGACAGACGTGCTATTTAAAGCATTGAATAGAAATTAAATGGCAGTGAAACGGTTATTCAGAGTGGTTTTTTTTTAAGTTTTTCCTTTTAATTCCAAACCCTGTGGGGCACTACTTCAAATTGGCCTGAGCACTAACTGAGAACAGTTTTCTCTATTGGATGTCCCTCCTGAAAGATGTGGAAAAATATCTGATTTACTGCACAACAGGGGAGAGTGAAGAATGTTTACATGCCTGAGAATTCTTAAGTTTCCTTTTTATATCTAACTTGCTCATCCTTCTGACATCTTCTAAACTTATTGATACAGGAACTAGAGAAAAAAGGTGATGAAGAAAAATCGGATGAAGAAAGTGAAAAGAAAAAAGGTAGTGGTGATGAAGAAGGGGAGGAAGTTGAGGCAGAGATTGAAGATGAGGAGGAATATGAAGAAGTAATGTATAGATTTTTTTTTTTTTTTAAAACTTAATTATCTTAACAGTTAGAAGTAGATATGTTTTAATAAGGACTCCTCCTTTCAGCCATGAGCCCATATCCACTGATGGCGATCGGTGGAATGGCAGGCAGTGTCACCGATTGGTCAACATGATAGGCATGGTAATTTTGGGGATATACAAAAAGGCACCTTCGTCTAGGTGTAGAGATTTACTAAAAAGAATAAAGGGAAATAAAAATGCACTCACTAATTTTAAAAGAAGATCAAGGCTTGTCATAAACCCATAAAGACCTCCCTAGGATCCCTAGGCTTTAGAGCTCGGCAGGCAAGCGGCTGGCTGAAGCAGTTTGGCCAGGTAGCTGCTGGTGGAAATACAGCTGTCAGGCTGGAACTTGGGCAGCATTGGCTTCCGGGTGTAGCAAGATGGCTGCAACTTCAATCAGCACCTTTCTTTGGTGGGTGATGACGTCAGGATGTGGAGGGAGCGTGGCTACATTGTTCAGGGCAACAGGACCGCCTCTTTGTCAAACCATAGGAAGGGGATTGGCTAAAAGACAAGCCTTATGCTATGAAAGGTGAGAGAGGGTGGGAGCTGGAGGCTGGTAGAATTTCACATTCAGTTGACACCAGACACTATAAAGTAAAAAAAAAGTAAACCATTAGTTCACCACCATGACCTTTTTAAGCGTATTAATTCTGGTACTTTGTGGTGGACTTTACATGTGCTAACACCCTGTGGTAGGTAGAGTCCCACTCCCGTGTTGGCTCATCCTGGTGTTTTATTCCATTATCGACAAAGCAACTGCATACATAATGTATCCACCCAGGAAAACCACACTTAACACAATTCACCACAATGGGCTTGCTCACAAGGATAGGGGTAAGTAAAGCCTTTATCCTTGTGAACAAGCCCATTGTGGTGAAACATGTTAGATAAGTGTGGTTCCCCTGGGTGGAGACATTATGTATGTAGCTGCTTTGTCAATCATGGTAATAACACACCAGGATAAGCTAATACTGGAATATGACTGTTCTCATCTTAGATGGGGCAGAGATGGGCTACATGAGGCCGCACCCAGATTGTCTGTGCATGCTAAGAGGTGAGTGCAGAGCAGTGCCGTGGATTCGGGTATGTTTTAACACACTGTGGTGCCATTCATTTTCATCAAGGCAGTAAACCTCATACACACATGCTTTGCAGCCCACCCCAAATCACCGTAATGAACTATGGTACATGGTAGTTGAAGAAAATCGCTGCAAGGTAGATCTCCTTTTATTATGATCTTTTCTGAACGCGCCAAGACTTTTTTAAGAACTTACTATGTTGTACTTGCTATTTGGATTATAAATCTCCCATTTTTATTGCCTTTCTTTTCCCTTTTTTTTTAACTTAGCAGACAGCCAATATTCCTAATCTTTTCCTGGAATTACTACACTAAACTCCTTGAAACTGTTCTAGTTTTTTGAAATCTTTGCTTTTATATCTTCTAGGGAAATGACTACATTGCCTCCTACTTTGAAGATGGAGATGATTTTGGGAACAGTGATGATAATATGGATGAAGCTACCTACTAGACCTGTATTTTTATAAACTGATACAATACAAGTCAGAAATATATGTAATATGAATTTAAAGTGTTATGCACTCTTTGTTTTTTTTGTTTGCTAAAAAAGGGTACGCTAAGAACCAGTATTTCACTCTGTATGCTTGCTGCAGATAACTTTTAAGCCATAAGGGGCTTAGGCATAGAGTGATTGATAGAGAGAGCCATCTATCTTTTCTTTTTTTTTTTAAATGCACAAAATGCAAATCAGATATGTCAGATCCTAAAAATTACAAATTATATAGTATAAGGGTTCACCTGATCAGATGTATTTAAGCAAGCCTTCATCTATAGGTCAACAAAATTACTGGCTAACCGATATTAATTTGCATGTGGCCAGTTCACAGCAGTTGTAAAGCTAAAGGTTTTTTTAACCTGAGCCTAATCTTGACCCCACACTGCACTCTCTCCCTCCTTACTGGACTCTCTGAAAGCAGTAGGAGCCATTGGCTCCTGCTGCTGTCATCAAATCCAATGATTGGGGGAGGGGCCAAGCTGCACTGTGTGTGGCAGTAGATGCACAATGCGGCTCAGGATCAAGGCCTCCTGCACTCAGAAGGCAGGTGGAGCCAAGAGCATCAGCATGGGGTCCCAGAAAAGGAGGATTGGGGCTGCATATACTTGCCATTCATTTGCTTTCTTGTTGTATTGTATTCAGTCGGAAGTGAAGAGAAGCAGCCAGGACAAAGAAGAAACGGACCTGTGTATGGACTCTATCCAATTCGTGTTGGCTGCCTGAGCAGCCAAGTTCATCCATGCCTGAAAGTTCCATGTATTTCCCTTCACTCCCAGTAGCCAAATTGAACAGCAGAGGAGCAAAGAAGAGGTGTTGTTGTTCATGGACTGAGTATCAGTCTCTGGCAGTTCCTTTACAGCAGGGCTGGTGTGTGAGAGGAAGCAGCAGCACAAAGAGCCAATTAGTGCTGAGGAGGTGCACGCTGATGGGAAGAGAGTTATTGTTTTGACTTTTGTAGTTGAGAAAACAGTTTATCCTAAAGCAACCCCAAAAAATTTGTATCTTTAGTAATGCCTCCCTTTTGGACCAAGATCTAGTCCGTACACTAGTGGAGTGGGGTAAGAGGGACAAACACCTGAATTCTGCAGGGAGATCAACCCACCTAGAAGTATCTGTTATACTTTAGACCTCAGTGGAAGAATTCCCTTCAACAGAGCAGGATTCTTGGGCCTGGGCTGGTGGAAGGGAAGTACACTGTGATTCAATAAAAAAAATTCTAAACCATTTCATTAAATTGTGACCTGTGCTTGGTTACCAAATTACTTAAGTGGCCCTCGCTCCTCAGGTTGAAAGCGTGTGAGAGCTGGAGCTTGGTTTTACTTGTTAGTGTGATTTATTGATTATATCTACCAGTCCCCCCCCAGGTCTGACAATGCTGCTGCCCAAAAGGTGCTCCTTCCTCCAGAGTGGGACCACAATACATGAAGTGTGTTACTGGCCAGATCACCAGGTAAAAACAGGGGAGAACCCCCCCCCCCCAAAAAAAAAAAAGTAAAAGACTTGACTGGAAAGCTGCAATATTACGATTTTGGTTGTGGGTTTAATACTGCTTTAACAATAGAGTCTCTTTAATATTTTCCATACACTTGTTAGGTGGTTTGGGTCATTAGCAGCGATGTGTTATGCATGGGTTAAAAACCTTCCCAAAATGTCATGATGATCAAAACTATTGTGAAAGTGAAAAATAATCTTCTAGAACTGTAGTTGCTTTGTTAGGCTTACATCACACTTTTTATATTGTCATAACAAAAAAAAAAAAACCACACACAATGGGCAAACTAATGAAAATCAGAATAGCAGATAAATGTTTTAAAGTTGGTGAATAGCCTCAAATTGCTTG
Organism: Staurois parvus; assembly: GCF_062004578.1. Lineage (NCBI taxonomy): Eukaryota > Metazoa > Chordata > Amphibia > Anura > Ranidae > Staurois > Staurois parvus. Next base: position 6,197,834 of record NW_028318025.1, read on the forward strand.
CAAATCTGCAACAATGTGTTCAGTAATGTTGCTTTGTTACTGCCTGAGGAATAAAAGACTGGGGATCTGTCACCCTTCATCTAGGTTTAGTGTAAACCGACAGCAAAGTCTGTTTACTCTTGGCTGCTTTACATAAAAACCTGAGCACGGAGAGACCTGTCCTCCATCTGCTCTGCTCAGCAGAAGAAGAGCTGACAGATCCCCTGCTGATCAAAACAGAGCCTGTCTCATGTTAAAGGGGCCTTGGGAAGGGTTGTGGAGAAAAGTAAGGTAACTGGAACATAACTATTTCTGTATTTGGGTCAATGTTCTGCCCATACATGAAGTTAAAGCAGTAGTAAACTGCAGCTTAAAAGAAATCCCCTGTAAGGTACTGTCATAATGTGCTAGTATACATTGAATACTAGCACATTATGAAGGACTTGCCTTAAAAGAAAGCCCTCCAGCGATGCGCTTTCACCACTGCAGAGGCTTCCATCTTCACCCAGTCTTCCATCTGGGTTTTTGAGCTCTGGCCGAGCCACGTTGATGTCACTCCTGTGCATGCATGTGGGAGTCCTGGGCCACTGGGGTTATGTTGTTCCTTCACAGCGCATGCGACTGTTCTCAAAGAGCAAATATCTCCTAAACAGTGCATTAATTTTACTCTATTATAAGCTTACCTGTAGGTAAAAGGATGTAAAAAAAAAAAAAAAGTACTACCACTTTATTATTGGCCTTCAAAAAAAAAAAAATATATATATTTTTTTTTTTAATACAATTGGGAAGGCTTATCAACGCTGCTGGGTTTTTATTGCAGTGCTCGTGTTGGCATGATTAAGGATTGCAGTCTCCATCCACAAGCTCAGTAGTAAAGAAAGCATTCCCTAGTTTAGATCTGCAATATACAGAAGACCATGACAAAGACCGACCACTAGATGTCTACACAAACATTGAGCAGTTGCAGCAAGTTTTTAGGTTATATACATAAGCTATAACCATAGCAAAAGCCACTGCAACCGGAAGAAAGGGATAATGTTCATGGGCGTATTCGTCCATACAGGGTAAACATATGGATGAATTTAAGTGCCCAGGAGTCCCTGGTGCTATGTACAGCCACCTTCAACCATTCATGTCTATGGAATATACACAGCTATTTGCTGCAACTTGCATAAAGTGGTGCATGCGCACAGACAATGTCCTGAAGCAGACTTTCTAGATATAGGATATCATGGGGTTTATTTATCTATATTCTACAGTGCTGTCAACTCATGCAGAGATATAGATATATATAATATATATATATCCCTCGAAATTTCTGCTCGCATTGGGTGAGGGGAAATAAAGTGGGGGTGAACAGCTATGGGACTAGGGGTCTGTGGGAGGGGTGGCGGTGACATGCAGCGATCTCCTGTATGGCTTTCAATGAAGCAGCTGAAAGCTTCCAGCTGCTTTATTGAAAGACCTACAGGAGATCATGGCTTGTTACTGCTGCACAAATCATATCTGATTGTTCTGTTTCTTACCTGCCCCCCCACCCCGTGTGCTCCTCAGTGTCCAGTCTCCTATTGGTGCAGTGGATAGAGGGAGGGGCTAAGCACTGAGGTGCACACAGCGAGTGAGGGGTAGGAAAGAAATGGAACGATCCAGTATGATCTGTGCAGCAGTGACAAGCAATGATCTCCTACATGTCTTTTAAATGAAGCAGCTTCTCCTCCTCGACTTTCAGCGGCTTCATTGAAGAAAGAGGGAGGAGAAGGAGAGGCTGGATCTGTTCTGCCTCCCCCTCCCCTGTGCCCACCCACTCTCCAGCTTGTGCAGCTTCAGAGGATGTGCGGGCGGGAAACTGAACACAGAGCAGCAGAAAGCTCTGATGCTTCTGAAGGAGCATGTGAGTCCAACCGTCCTACCTTCCTTCCACCCCCACCCCCCCGTTCCTTCCCTCCCCCTTCCTTCACTCCCACTCTTTGTTCCTCCCTTCCCCCCTCCTTTCTTTCTTCCTTCCCTTCTTCCCCCACTCCTCCCCTTCCTTTCACCCCTCCCTCCCTTCTGCATAAATTAACAGTGCCATGTCATGAGATAATTTGAGGGTGTCTTTAGGGGCAGGGCAGGTTGGGTGGTGCAACTGGCGGCCAGTAATTTTACATCCAAGCTAGATCAGGGCTTGAAATTTTGAGACGTATGTATATATGTGTGTGTATATATAAACATTCACATCTGTCCCAACCCCTCAAGGAGCTTACAATCTCAGGTCCCAAACTTACATTCATACATACACAACATAGAGCCAGTTTAGACAGGGGCCAATTAACCTACAAGCATTTCTTTGGAGTGTGGGAGGAAACCCACGCAGGCACAGGGAGAACATGCAAACTCCAGGCAGGTAATGCGGTGGTCAGAATTCGAACCAATGACCCTAGTGCTAACAGGTGAAAGTGCTAGCCATTTAGCCACTGTGCTGCCCTTACTGAAAGCCATATAGACTGTGCAATTGCACTCTGAAAAGGGCATTTGCTCAAGCACTTAGTAAATGTGAAGCTCTGTTGACTTTCATCATCCAATTGTGTGCAAGCAAAATTGCTGTGGTGTTTTTTTTTTTTTTCCCTTTCATGTGATTCTATGCAAAGTGAAGCCTCACCTTATTTTCTAGGCTCTGGAGCAACTGCATGGAGGGCATATTCCCACAACATTGAGCTGCCGGAAGGGCAGTGTGGTGCACAATTTAGCACGTCACACACTTTTTTTTTTTTGTTTGAATAAACTTTATGAAGTGTACAAACAACACATTCACTGCAATGTAGGGCAGTGTGATTTGGCAGAGTACGCAGCATGTCTACATTTTACTGCAACACTTGGCTGCGTTGCAGTCTGTGAATGGGACACATAGGAAACAATTGTTTCCCGTGTGTCCCTGCCGTGACAGATGTTTTACACTGCACATAGTATGAACTAGTCCTTACAAAGTGCACAATGTATTTGTCTTTAGTAGATCAACTCCTATGTCTGAGCTTATGCACCACTTTATGCAATTAACAGCACCTGGCTGGGTATAGTCACCTTCCAACTGTTCATGTCTATTGGCTACTATGTGCAGAAGTAGGGGATCCTAAGACCATAGCTTTGCCCTAAGTTCCATAGGTTCTCTATTAAAACAACATTTTGTATTAACCATTAATAAATGTACCATGCTGGCCTGTCTGGATAGAGCAGATATTTCCTATGCTTGCTGCAGTCTCCATCTGGAGGACTCCTGTGTGTGCTGAACACATCAGAGGAAAGTTGTCGAAAATCTCCCATCTGGATATGCTTTAAGAAGTGCCAACTGGAAGCAAACAAGAGGAGTGAATGTTTGTTTGATTATTCTGGTACACTTCAGACTAATTACTGACAAATGGACTGTTATGTTTCTTGTTTGTGCTCCTTTATTTGTATTAAAACAGAAATAATAATAGAGAGAATTGCCATTATTTAACTTAAACAAGACAAATATTACACTTATGGAAGCCAGTGGCAGGTACCCAAAAATCTTTAAAATTAATCTGTAAAAGTAAATACAAAATTTAAGCAAAAGGTACTTGGACATAATACTGCCGGTTTACTGCAGCTGATGATCATGTATAAATGCTTTGTTGGGATAGGGGGTAAAATTGATTTGTTGGATTATTCCCATTCATTTGAGTCAGCAATACTGCTGATAAGGAACATGGTAATGGATAACACCCATTCTTTTCTGAAATTGCACTATTATTTTGGGAAAACAATTTCCAACCCACTTATATATGTTAGCAAACTTTATTGCAGATCTCTAACCTACTTATGTTCTGTACATATTGAGAAAAGCCATCACACTACCTCAAGCTGACAGCTGAGGGGTAGAGGTGCTATAATCACACGAACAATACAAAATAAATAGCACTTCCTTCCTCTACCAAAATCCCAATAGATTGCTTAACATTCCTTCCCCTGAAGTACAAACATAGTAATAATCATAAGCAAACTTATAATAAGTGACTACCCAAAAAAATTCAAAAGAATATATCCAAAAAAATATATATATGAAGTCCCATACACCTAAAGTCCAAAATAAAGTTCACGTATCCAAAACCTTTACAAGTGATCTCTCAATTTGTCTTTATCCCCGGATCAGATTGGTGATATATTCCAGAAAATCTTCAAGTGCCTCAAAAGAAAAAACTCAACATAGTGTATTACCCTAAAAAATATATATATATTTTGTGCCACACGTGTAACATGCAAAATGTAAAACTAAAAGTGTCACAGCAATCGTGATTCAAGGGTATAAATTGAGTTAATAACTTCACTGCACACAATAAACGAAGTGCATAATTACCCCCATCAAAGATAAAATCCATACTCCAGATGAAAGTGTCTCCACACATGGATCTATTATCTTCTCCTGCCTTTGCCCACAGACCTCATAAGCAGACCAGGGATCAGTATATGTATTAAAATTTCAACAATTTTATTGTAGCAACTTACATTCAAGTTAGATGAGCACAGCTTCCATGCACTGGGAACGTCCCAAAAAAAAAAGAGCCCACTCCTTAGCGGTGACTGCTTACAGCCCCTTATTCTTAAGACAGAGAGAGCCAGGCAACCATGGGAGTCTCCAGGGTTGGAACACCGCGTGTTCCCAAATCCAAAATGGCCGCCCGGCACTTCCGGAAAAACGTCAGAACATCACGTGCCCCATGACGGGCACGTGACGTTGTGACGTACTGACGTTTTTCCGGAAGTGCCGGGGCGGCCATTTTGGATTCGGGAACACGCGGTGTTCAAACCCTGGAGACTCCCATGGTTGCCTGGCTCTCTCTGTCTTAAGAATAAGGGGCTGTAAGCAGTCACCGCTAAGGAGTGGGCTCTTTTTTTTTTTTGGGACGTTCCCAGTGCATGGAAGCTGTGCTCATCTAACTTGAATGTAAGTTGCTACAATAAAATTGTTGAAATTTTAATACATATACTGATCCCTGGTCTGCTTATGAGGTCTGTGGGCAAAGGCAGGAGAAGATAATAGATCCATGTGTGGAGACACTTTCATCTGGAGTATGGATTTTATGCTGATTTTATCTTTGATGGGGGTAATTATGCACTTCGTTTATTGTGTGCAGTGAAGTTATTAACTCAATTTATACCCTTGAATCATGATTGCTGACACTTTTAGTTTTACATTTTGCATGTTACACGTGTGGCACAAAATATATATATATTTTTTAGGGTAATACACTATGTTGAGTTTTTTCTTTTGAGGCACTTGAAGATTTTCTGGAATATATCACCAATCTGATCCGGGGATAAAGACAAATTGAGAGATCACTTGTAAAGATTTTGGATACGTGAACTTTATTTTGGACTTTAGGTGTATGGGACTTCATATATATTTTGGATATATATTTTTTTTGGATATATTCTTTTGAATTTTTTTTGGGTAGTCACTTATTATAAGTTTGCTTATGATTATTACTAATCACACGAACAACCCCCAAGTTATAAACAGAACCATCTGGATACTGGGTCTCTAGATATACAGTAACCTTGGCTACTACCTCACCAAAAAAATGAAAGAACTCTGGCTGCAATCCTAAGGCCAATTCAGGGGATGCCTGAAAGTTGAGCTCAAGCTCTGTGTAGTTCTAGGAAGCACAATAAGTAGGGGATAAGACTTCTGGGGACATTTTGTATTCTGCAACAAAATTTTAATTGTTGCCAGTTTTAGAAAATCATACTGGACAAGATTAAAAACAGAAGGTCACTCTTATTACGGCCATTTAAAAATTAGTTGGTGGGTTTAGAGATAGGTCAATGTTCTAACCAAAGTAAAGTTTTATTCTAAAAAATGCAAACTCATCTTTTCCCGAAAATTGAAAAGGTGAACACTGTACACATACAGTTGTGTTCAAAATAGCAGTGTTGAAAAAAGTAAAAGCTCAAAATCCTTCTAATAGCTTTTATTTCCATACACACAAATGCATTGGGAACACTACACATTCTATTCCAAATCAAAACATGAAGAAAAATATATCAAATTTGTGTTGTTCCTCTAAAAAAATTGAAGAAAAGTGAATATTAGACTGTTCAAAAAAGTAGCAGTGTTTGTATTCTTTACAAACTCAAACATTCATTATATAAACTGAAAAATGTTTGAAGATTTTGATTTCCTTTGAATCACTTAATTAATATTTAGTTGTATAAGCACTGTTTCTGAGAACTGCTGTACATCTGTGTTGCATGGAGTCAACCAACTTCTGGCACCTGTGAACAGGTATTCCAGCCCAGTATGATTGGACTACATTCCACAGTTCTCTATTTCTTGGTTTTGCCTCAGAAACTGCATTTTTGATGTCACCCCGCAAGTTTTCTATTGGATTAAGATCCGGGGATTGGGCTGGCCACTCCATAACGTCAATCTTGTTGGTCTGGAACCAAGATGTTGCACGTTTACTGGTGTGTTTGGGGTCGTTGTCTTGTTGGAACACCCAATTCAAGGGCATTTCCTCTTCAGCATAAGGCAGCATGACCTCTTCAAGTATTCTAATGTATTCAAACTGATCCATGATCCCTGGTATGCGATAAATAGGCTCAACACCGTAGTATGAGAAACATCCCCATATCATGATAATTGCGCAACCATGCTTCACTGTCTTCAGTGTACTGTGGCTTGAATTCAGTGTTTGGGGGTCGTCTGACAAACTGTCTCCAGCCACTAAACCCAAAAAGAACAATCTTACTTTCATCAGTCCACAAAATGTTGCGTCATTTCTCTTTAGGCCAGTCAATGTGCTCTTTGGCAAATTGTAACCTCTTCAGCATGTCTTTTTTTCAACAGTGGGACTTTGCGGGGGCTTCTTGCAGATAGCTTGGCTTCACATAGGCGTCTTCTAATTGTAACAGTACTCACAGGTAACTTTAGACCTTCTTTGATCTTCCTGGAGCTGATTGTTGGCTGAGTCCTTGCCATTTTGGCTATTCTTCTACCCATTCCAATGGCAGTTTTTCACTGTCTTTCAGGTTTTGTTTGCCATTTTAAAGCATTTGCGATCCTTTTAGCTGAGCAGCCTATCATTTTCTGCACTTCTTTATATGTTTTCCCCTCTCCAATCAACTTTTTAATCAAGGTACACTGTTCTTCTGAACAATGTCTGGAATGACCCATTTTCCTCAGAAGTTCAGAGAGAAATGCACTGTAACCAGCATGTACAACATTTGCTGCCTTCCTTCCTTAAATAAGGGCAATAATTGCCACCTGTTTTTCAAAGAATGAATGACCTCACTAATAGAACTCCACACTGCTATTATTTTGAACATGCCCCTTTCAATTAGTGATTCAATTACACAGAATCAGCAGCATGCATGTCATGACTGTTGGGTCTGTTGGATTTCTATTACTCTACTACACCTGCTAGTAAATTATTTGCCATGTAGAAATATCATTTCTACCAAAAACAGTGATTGATCAGGTTAGTGATGTCTGACTGCTATTATTTTGAACACAACTGTCTGTAACTGTAGGTGATGAGCTGTCAGTGCCTGTACAGTGGTCTGGGGATTTGAAATTCCTGCTCTTCTCTATGAAATGCATCTGGGATGGATCAGTGACTCTGATTGTAAGTGCCAACACAGAGCATTGCTCTGGTTGGTCCCAGAAACACTGCAGTGAGAAGAGCAGGGATTTCAAATTATTTATTTATCGAGTTTATATAGCGCCAAAGGGTTTGCTCAGCGCTGTACAATAGAGGGGGGACAATACATGAAACAGAACAGTAACATCAAACAGTACACAAGGGGTAAGAGGGCCCTACTCTTTCGAGCTTACAATCTAGGAGGGAGGGGGTAGAGGCACAGGAGGAAACGGCTGTGGGGGATGGAGTGGTAGGAGGAGGGAAGGGCAGCGGCTGTTAGGTGAGGGTGGGGTAGGCTTCCCTGAAGAGGTGGGTTTTCAGGGAGCGCCTGAAGGTGAGGAGGGAAGGTGACAGTCTGATGGATTGGGGTAGTGAGTTCCAGAGGAAGGGGGAGGACCTGGAGAAGTCTTGCAGTCGTGCGTGGGAGGAGGAGACCAGGGAGCAAGATAGAAGGAGGTCCTGTGAAGAGCGAAGGGTACGGGTAGGGTGGTACCTGGGAATCAGGTCGGTGAGGTAGTTAGGGGCAGTGTTGTGAATGGCCTTATAGGTCAGGGTGAGCAATTTGAATTTAATGCGTTGGGCAATGGGGAGCCAGTGGAGGGAGAGGCAGAGGGGGGTGGCAGAGGTGGAGCAGCTGGTGAGGTGGATGAGTCTGGCCGCTGAGTTCAGGATGGTCTGAAGCGGGGAGAGCCTGCACTGGGGTAGGCCGGTGAGGAGGGAGTTGCAGGAGTCCAGGCGTGAGATAATCAGGGAGTGTACTAGTAGTTTAGTGGTGTCTGGGGTAAGGAAGGAGCGTATCTTGGAGATGTTCCGGAGGTGGAGCCTGCATGTGTTTGTGAGAGATTTGATATGAGGTTGAAAGGAAAGGTTTGAGTCCAGAATGACGCCAAGGACCTTGGCTTGCTGGGCGGGATTGATGGTGCTGTTGTTGGTAGTGATGGAAAGGATGGGGGGGGGGGCGCAGGCTGGGGGGAAGATGAGAAGCTCGGTTTTGGAGAGGTTGAGTTTGAGGAAATGGAGCGACAAAGATGTGGGTAAGGGAGCGGATGAGGGAAGAGGGGGGTGACCGGAGGAGTTGAGAGGGGATAGGGTCCAGGGGGCAGGTAGTGAGGCGGGCTTCTGAGAAGACTCTGCTGACTTCCTCAGTGGTAGTAGGGCTGAAGGAGTGCAGTGATGGGGGGGTTACGGTAGGCAGGGTAGGTAGGTAGGCAAATCCTTGCCCTACTGCACAAGCAGCATTGGCATTGAAAGCTCAGCACTCATGGGAGGTAAATACAGTGGAGATCAGGGGAATGGTGAGGGATGTGGTGTTAGTTCACCTTTTAATTTTTTTTCAGAAAAGGTGAAATAACCCTTTACATTACTCCATTTGAAAATCCTTTTCTTGGAGTCTGTTGAGGGACATAGGAAATCTTTAAACGGTCAGGTTATCCTGCTGCATATAAGATGATTTAACACTGGTAAAACAGAATTACTGTAGGCCAGCCCAGAATAACCCATCTTACTACCTACATGCCTCAATTTTGTAGCAAAGCAGAAAAGGGTTACTTTGGTATTTTTATTAGAATTCTGTTTTCTTTCTTGTCCATTGAGGGACACTGGTATTCTGTTACCTTCTGGATATCTAAAAAGCCACAGTCAATACTGCAAATCACCAAAAGGCCCAGGAAAACAACTCCAAGAGCTGCCTGAAGGACCTTGCGCCTAAAGCTGGCATTTGATATAGGTGAAACATGTTTTTACCCTGAATGAAGACATTCAGTTATATGATCCAGATGCCTATTTTGCATTTGGGAACCCCCTGAAAACTTGATTCAGAAGTCCCAACACGGCTCAGTTGAGATCTGTTCTTTACTGTGGTACAGGGTGGATATGCGAAACTGGAGGGAAGAGAGAAAAACTCCAGCTCGTAGCCCTGGTATACCTCCTCCTACACCAGAGCATCTGAGGTCCAAGCATCCCCAAAAACTAACAAACGGCCCCCCCTCCAGAAAGAATGGACCTTGCCAAGCAAGAATTATCAGACTGTTTGGAAGACTAAGATCTAGACCCTATGGGTGGACTGGCATCAAAGCTTGGGGGGGTTAAAAACTGATATTGAGGGGGTTTAGAAATTAAAGGGGCATTTATTAACAGTCAGAGTGAGAATTTGTTTGCTAGGCTTCCTACACTGAGGAAGATGGGTGTTCTTGCAGTATCCTTGATATTATCAAGAGCCAGTCAAATGAGACGTTGTCTGGCAAATGCAATAAGAATCAAATTGTTCTGTAGTCCATAAAGTCTTGCATGACCATGGTGAAGGTCTCAGCCAAATAGTCAGGTGTGACCGATTCCTCTGCCTATCTAAAGTGGATTCCGAGGATGGAACAGACTCCAAGAGTAGAGCGCAATGTGACTCTAGGCTGCAGATACAGCACCATCAGATGCCCTGGAGATCTTAGTGGAAAGTAATCTAGGGTCAAGTTGGACCACTCTCCAGAATAGAGCCCGAAGGTCATCTCCAGGTTATTCCTGCAACATTCAGTCCAGCGGGGTCCAAACACTGTACTCCAAAAGCCAGACTCAGAAAGACAATGCTAGATAGCAGCAACTGAAAAGACAACACTCCAGCAGTGGTGTACAGATCTGTCCTCAGTGAATATAAAATCAAAGAAAACAAGTTTTAGCAAAAAAAATGGTTAGTCTTTACCACAGCAGAACTGAAGATAAGATGTCCACTCTCCTAAGACACTAGCAAAAAGAACTTAAAATATACTGGTGGTAGATGGGGGGGGGGGGGGGCAATCTTGGGCTTGTGTACAGTTTGTTTGCCAATATCCAATCCTCCTGTTTGCGGCAATATAACCCAAAGGCGAAAGACTTCCTGTATACTTCAAATGGACAAGAAAGAATTTGGGTGTACACTTTGTATATTTATTAAGCAACGATCTCATAATTTCTCTTTAATTGCAGATATGCAGGCTTGCATCTTACAGATGTGCGTCTAAATGTGCAGCATACACTCAATAGTCTATTCTAAGACTGAAACATTCCCAGGAGCCAGGTAACCCTAAAGTGTGCAAAAAAAAAAAAAAAAAATTACAGCTGGCACTTACTTTGAGGCAAAAATCCTCTGACTCCTTAAAATGCCTAATGGCTCCTAAATTACAGTAATTGGTTCCTTAATTCTGCATTTTGTTGCCTTCTATCTCTCCTAGCTAAAACATTCAAACTAGCAATGAGGTTATATTCATTGCAATAGAACAGCTCACCACTTGGTGGCAGTAGGAGTACAGCAATGAACACATCTCCATGGCTGAAGAGCTCCTCAAAAACAATAGAATGTATTCCATCAGACTATTCAAAGCCATAAAGTCCCACCGTGAACATAACGCAATGCAGGATTTGTGTCACTATTGCTATAGTGACACATCTTTCATGTGACTTTAAAACAAGTACTAGAATAGGTACATGAGCAAAGATTTAATACATTGGCTGGTTTCCAGGACTACTTGTGTCAATGTATATAAAGTGATGGTTTCTTCAGATTCTAAAAGAAATGCATGTCACTTCAAGAACAGGTGGCAAAGTTAAAGTTTAACACTGGACATTCTGTAGAGAGCCTGCAGCAGTTAAGCTGGCCATACATTATACAATCTCTGTACAATCTCCTATAGACATAGATATTATTTATTTTATTATAGGTACAGTACTTATATCGTGCCGTCAAATTACACAGCCCTTTACATATATATTGTACATTTACAATCCCTGCCCTCAAAGAGCTTACAATCTAAGATCCCTAACTCACATTCAAACACATACTAGTGCCAATTTAGACAAGAACCAATTAACCTACCAGCATGTATTTGGAGTGTGGGAAGAAATACTATGAGGGCAACCATAAACATTTCATAACATTTTTATCACATCAGTAAGGCCCTTGCACTACATAGCAGATGGAGCGGTCATGCAACACTGTAAACAAATTAAATAGAGCTTTATTTTGGTGGTATTTTATCACTACTGGGTTTTTTTTATTCTTTGCGCTATACACGGAAAAAAAGACCAAACATTTTGAGAAAAAAAAAAAAATATTTCTTCATAAATTTAGGCCTAAATGAATTCTACTACATGTCTTTGGTAAAAAAAAAAAAATCCCAATAAGTGTATATTAATTGGTTTACGCAAAAGTTATTGAGTCTACAAATGACCATAAATATACTAGAATTTTTTTTTTGTAATACTAGTAATGGCGGAGATCAGCGGCTTATAACGGGGCTGTGATACCGTGGCAGGCAATCTGACACTGGCTGACACTAACTCAGTGATCAGTGCTAATAAAATACACTGACACTGTACTGGGTACAAAGGGGTTAACATATGGAGCAATCAAAGGGCTGTGTGCCTAAAAAGTGTTAATGTGCTAACTGCGTGGTGCTTTTACTAAGCAATGTGCCAGTTTTTATTTCCTGCTTTGCAGGGAGACAAAAACCAACACATCACCACTGTCAGAGAGATCTGTGTCGTTTACCCACACGGATCTCTCTCTGTCATCCGTTCCACCGCTCACCGGGTAATGGCAATGAATCATTGGCGGGGACTCACTGATTGATAGAGATATATATATATATACACATATATATATATACACGCGCACACACACACACGATCCTGCGCAGAGTGGCTGCATTGTAGCAGTAAATCTTCAATGTGCCTGTCCTAAAGTGGATAGTGTTTGTCACCTTTAGGGTTAATACACAGATTTTTTTCACCATGAAACTGGCCATCCTAAGATGATGTCAGAGGGCCAATCCGAATCATCGCTTAGTTGGCCCGTTTACTCATAGTGAGAAGCGCCAACTATGCACACAACTGAACACGAAGTTTCATCACAAGGAGAGGGACAGATCCACATATATGTCTTCAATGAATGTATACAAATCAGCAAAGAGGAAACACACGTGTCATCCTATCAGTCTTACAAACCCTATTACAAAAAAGCTGGGACACTTTGTAAAAAGAAAAAATATCAAATGTTTAAATTGAGAAAATGTACCATTTTAAGAAAAAAAAAAACAATTTAAATTAAAATTGATGGCAGCACCATGTCTCAAAAGAGTTGGGATAGGGCAACAATAAGTTGGCAAAGTAAGTGATACTAACAAAGAAGAGCTAGAAGAACATTCTGCAACTAATTAGATTACTTGGCAACAGGCCAGCAGGGGCAGACTGACAACTCAAGGGGCCCCCGGGCAATAGGAGATCATGGGGCCCCTGTGTCCTTGCCTACACTCACACCACACCCAAGAAAGCCTATGAAAGGTACCAGGGGCATCTCATGGGGCCCCTACTGACCCCGGGCCCTCAGGCAGTGCCCGAGTTCCCAAATGGTCAGTCCGCCCCTGCCGGCCAGTTTCATGTCTGGGTAAAAAAGGCATGCCTCATAAGTAAAGATGGGTAGAAGTTCACCAATCTGTGAAAAATTTTCAAATAATTTCAGAATAAAATTCCTAAGAGAAAAATTGCAATGACTTTAAATATACCATCATCTACAGTGCATAATACCATCAAAAGATTCTGAGAATCTGGAGCATTCTATGTGTGCAAGGCAAAAGACCAAAAAACGAAATACTTGATGCTTGTGCTCTTCAGGCACTCAGACGTCACTGCATTAAAAACAGGTATTATTCTGTGATGGACATCACTGCATAGGCTCAATAAGACTTCCAAAAATTACTGTCTGTGAACACAGTTCTCTGTGCCATCCAAAAATGCAGGGTAAGGCTTTATCATGCAAAAAAGAAGCCATATCTGATTATGATACAGAAATGCTGCTGTCTTCTCTGGGCCAAAGCTCATTTAAAATGGTCTGTTGCAAAGTATAAAATTGTTCTGTGGTCAGACGAATCAAAATGTGACTTTCTTTTTTGGCAACCATGGACGCCGCATCCTCCAGACTAAAGCGGAGAGAGACCTTCCAGCTTGTGATCAGCACTGTTCAAAAACCTGCATCTCTGATGGTATGGTGGTGCCTTACTGCATATGGAATGGGCAGCTTGCACATGTGGAAAGACCTCATCAATGCTGAAAGATATATCCAGGTTTTAGAGCAGCATATATTCCCATCCAGATGACATCTTTTTTAGAGAAGGCCTTTGCATATTTCAACCGCGTACTGCATCTATGACAACAGCATGGCTTCATAGTAGAATAGTCCAGGTGCTTAACTGGCCCATCTGCAGTCCAGACATCTCACCAATTAAAAATATTTGGCGCCTCTTGAAACAAAAAATACAACAAAGACGACGCAAGAGTGTTAAAGTGATATTAAAGGCATTTAAAAAAAAAAAACAAACATGTCCTCCTCTTCTCAGGTCCCGCACTGGCGCTCCTGGCTCCTCCCTCCTGCCAAGTGCCCCCAATGAGGCTATGAAGCTACCAAAGCAGGCTTGCTGTCAGGCTGCTGCTCTGTGTGTCCATTCACACACAGAGCCGTGGCTCGGCCCCACCTCTCTCTCATCATTGGTTTACTGGCTGCAATTGACAGCAGCGGGAGCCAATAGCTTCTGCTGCTGTCTCAACCAATGAGGCGGGAGAGTCCCGGAGAGCCAAGGCTCTCGTGCATGGCACTGGATTGCAATTGGGGGGGCAGCAAACAAAAGGTTTTTTTTTTACCTTCATGCATAGAGATAGAAAAAATCCTTCAGCCTTTTCAACCACTTTAAGACGTTAGACTGCTATAGCAAGCAGGAATGGGGCAACATTCTTTAAAAACTCCAGTAATTGGCCTTCCCAGTTGTTTAGAGTGTTGTTGAAAGAAGAGGATGCTACACCGTGCAAACATGGCCCTGTCCCAACTTTTTTGAAGCATGTTGCTGTCAACTTTTTTGGAACTAGGTTTGTAGATCAAGGAGATTGTGAATCCAAATGGGTTTACTTTAAGTAAAGCAGAGAGGGTTGGATTGCCAGCCTCACATCTACCTTATATTTTAGGAGCTTTTTCAATAAGTACATTTTACTACACTGTATCGGTGCTTAGGATACCATAACCAAGACATTCACATACATTTATTGGTTTTCAGATATGAATAAAACATGTATGAAAATGCATTTATGTGTTTCATTCCAAAATACTCTTCTCTGTTTAAAATGTAACAGCCATGAAAGACAGCACTACAAATGAGTGTAGAAGCAGAAAAGGTAGAACATGAAAGTACATACCTACATACTATTCACAAATATGAACACATTTGAAGTGTTTTTCCTTTCCATAAATTACTTTTATTCATTTGCAATTTGCCTTTAAACTTGCTAGAAATCTTGACTTCTCTAAGAACAGTTCACTCCCCAGCATCGCCCTACTCATTCCTTGCGTCTCATAGCTATCTCCTCTTTTGGAAGTGTCTAAATACTGTCTGTGTTGGCCAAGCACCCACGCACTGCTACCTTCCCCATTCCCTACATAATTTGATGGGAAGGTTAGTGCTGAAAGGAATAGTCTGGCAACAGGATCTCTAAGAAAATGAAAGCCCACTCAATCCAGCAGAGGAACAGCACTGGATGGTACATTAGAGAGTCCATGCAGTAAAGCATTGACAAGGAGGCAAGTATTGCAGTAAGAGCTGTTTTTTTTTTTACTTTACTTACTGCAGGGCTATGTATTTTTATGTTTTTGGTAAAAATTTGAGTTGGGTTTTAAATCAGCCTTACCAACTACAATTATTAAAACAATAAAATAATCCTAAAAGTGTAAACAAAAAAGCTGCCATGCCAACTTCTTTTTAAAAATGTACAAGTTCTAGGGTTGTCCTCCTTATCCTGCCATCACAACCTGCTACAGAACATGCTTGTGCCTCACTGACTACATACTGACATTTCACTGACTGGATGCTTGTTCCCAATCTGCGACGAAGTAATGATAGAACAATAAGGTTTACCATAGTATACCATGTACAAAGAGGCAGTATATTACTAAAATATGCTACACCGATTGTTAAATCTGTTCCCATGGAGAGGAAGGGTAGAGTTACATCCAGTACAGAGTCCCGTCCCTCTCCATTCTGAAGTGCTGTCTCCTCATCTCTGCGGTTTAGATTACACAGAGTCCAGAACTCCAGTCTGCTATTCACAGGAGCAGAGAGAGTGGAAACTGTGAGCTTGTGTTTTAAATGACGGCAGCCGGAGACGAGCACGTTAATTCACAAAAAACACAAGATGACAACAGCACACATCGGCTACTACACTAGTCCAAACCTACAGTACCTGATTCAAGCTATTGTCAGCTTTTGTTTTCATGAAGGAAAGCTCTTTTCTCTAGATGCGATCATTCACAACGCAGGCTCATAATTTCCACTCTCTGTGCTCCTGAATAGCAGGCTGCAGAGCTCCAGGCTCAGTGTAAACTGAACAGCGTAGATGAGCAGGCAGCACAGCAATGCTCTGTCTAGCAGCTTGGGGGGGGGGGGGGGGGGGAGCTGTGCAGGCTTTGTGTGCATTGCCTGTTACACCCCCTCTAATCTGGAGCGGTCACTCAGAAATCCATCTCTGTTGATTTGTGTTGTCGGATAGGTAGGCAGCTGGGTGGGACTTGCTATCCTACGACACAGCTCAGCAACCCCTGTATGGATTTAGATGGGGGGTGGGGGGGGGGGGGGTAACAGGTTCTTTTCTTCTAGTAATAGCTCCTATTGCAGGAATTTAATCAGTGTCTGTGGGCAGAATATGCAAAACTCACAATTCATCATGGGATCAAAGTTCTTAATTTAGACCTACTGAGCTATGATATGTTCAAATTTTAATCTTTTAATTTTCCACAAGCTTATGACTGTTAAAAGCATGGAAACACCATGAAGAAGTTCTTGATGCTTTTAAAAAAATTGCTATGCTTCAAACTTGCATGACACAATCTGCATATTGAGATGCTTGTTAAACAGTTGCTCTTAATGCTGTCAGACAAATAATGTAGCAATTAACACAAAAATTTAACTCTCACATCTAATTTTAAAGCCCACGTACCACAGCTCTTTATCCCTTCATAGGTCTGTAGCCACACATTGCTTTGAAAGACTTTCACTCCATAAAATATATAAATATTCCAGTACTCTGTGCTGTCAGGGCTAAGTAACAACATCATCCATCAACACATTTGTCCGTACGGACTTGTACTGCAAAGAAAGACGGAGTGTGTCAGACTAGGCCTGTTACTAAGTGCTGATTACTGGGTGCACTGGGTGCCTAGTGGGCTCACATTCAGACACATTACACATGCTGTATCAGTAAAGGGGAGGCAAGAATATATAATGCAGGTTGTAACACAACTTACAGACTGCATTTCTGTGACTTCAGTTAGGCTTTAAAAATGTAGACTATACCCTGCCCAGTGGAGAGCTACACAAGTAGCTGTGCAATCTGTTGCTGCGGTGAACCCTAACTTTTGGAAAAAAGTCAGCAATGAGGACAGCCCTCGGAGCATCCCATAATACAATGTGGAACCTTCAACAACCTATTGAGTCATGCTCTACACTACACTACAGGGTGTGCTGAGTGGGTTGTTAGGCTACCTTGAATTAACAGGCTGAGAAGTCATTTAAATCAAGTTTACATTCAAAAGGCTAGTTGTGTGGGCTCTGAGAAATAACAGGTTTACTTTTAGAGCGCTAAAATTTATCAGGATAATAAATATAAAAATATGTGGTTATTCTGTGTCCAAAGGATTTCAATACCTGCAACCATATACAAAAATAGATTTATGTTCACACAAGAACCAGTTGCATTGTAATACTAAAGCAGCATCCTCACATAAAATACAATCTCTATCTTCCGACTCTGTATTGCTCTGCCAAACGTCAGTGCATTGTTTCCTGCTAGGATACCCATCCTGGTTTATCTAGGTGCAGGTAAGAGCACAAATTTAGTTCCACAGGAAGGCTGCACCTGTTAACTATTTCCAGGAGTTGAGTCTACCTTTGAAGGACTGGCAACACGTGATGAGTTTAAATGCGGTTCCTTGTCTAGAACCTCATAATAGAGAAAATAAAATACTGGTGTGACCACTCCAACGATTACCATGATGACAACAGCTGTCCACCAACCCAATCCCCAGTCTGCTCCATAATATGGGTCTTTTGGTTTGGCCGCTTTGTAATCAGATTCAAATTGGAGATCTTGGCTTAAAGCAGAAACAACTTCATGAAGGTTTTCTTTTGTCACGTCGGTGGACATCACTATGTGCTTGATATCTCGATCTACTTCTTGTAGAAAACTGTCCGCTGTCTCTAAAGGTAGTGCCTCAAGAAATAAACTGTGTTGCTGGTCTTCTGAAGGCTGGCCAGGCAGAGTCCTGGATTGTTTACCCTTTGGGGAAAACTGTGGGTCAGCCAATAAACTGAAACGCTTCACAGGAATTTTTATTGTCCTCAATGCAAAAAAGTCCTGTTCATTAATGAGGTTGTTGGCTCTTTTCAGATCTGCAACCTGTAGAGATACACAGCATATAAGTTAATATATTTAAGATAAATAGTGACATCTGTAATTTTTCTCTATAAAATTACAAAAGATCCTTACTCAGCCTTTAGGGAAACAATTTTTTTTTTTAAACAAAATTCTGCTAGACATATACAGTTATGGAAATAAGTGTTTGATCCACTGCTGATTTTGAATGTTTGCCCACTCACAAAGAAATGATCAGTCTAAAAATTGAATGGTAGGTGTATTGTAACACAGAGACAGAACAGCAACAAAAAGTTAAAAAAAAAATGCATGTCTAACAAATGATGCACTGATTTGCATGTTCATGAGGGAAATAAGTATTTAATCCCCTTCACAAAACATGACATAATACTTGGTGGCAAATCTCATCTGACCACAACACTTTCAACCAGTCCTCCTCTGCATCATTCAGATGTTCAGTGGCAAACTTCAGAAGGGCCTGGACATGTGCTTTGATGAGCAGAGGGACCTTGCGGGCACTGCAGGATTTCAATCCTTGTTGGTGTTACCAATTGTTTTCTTGGTGACTGTGGTCCCAGCTGCCTGGAGATCATTGACAAGATCCTCATGTGTAGTTCTGGGATGATTCCTCACTGTTCTCATGATCACTTACACTCCAAGAGGTGAGATCTTACATGGTGCATCAGACTTAGGGAGACTGACAGTTGTTTTGTGTTTCTTCCATTTGAGAATGATTGCACCTTCACCTGAGAAATTGTCACCTTCTCACCAAGCTGCTTGGCGATAGTTTGGTAGCCCAGTCCAGCCTTGTGTAGGTCTACAATCTTGGCCCTGATATCCTTGGACACCTCTTTGGTTTTTGCCATGGTGGAGAGTTTGGAATCTTATTGTTTGATTGCTCCTGTGGATAGGTGTCTTTTATACAGGTAACAAAATGAGATTAGCAACACTCCCTTTAAGAGACTGCTTCTAATCTCAACTTGTTACCTGTATGAAAGACACCTGGTAGCCATAAATCCTGCTGAATGATAGGGGATCAAATACTTATTTCCCTCATGAACATGCAAATCAGTACATCATTTGTTAGACATGCATTTCTTTTGAATTTTTTGTTGCTATTCTGTCTCTCAGTGTTACAATACACCTACCATTCTTTTTTTTTTTTACCATTCTATTTTTAGATTGATCATTCCTTTGTGATTGAGAAAACATTCAAAATCAGCAGGGGATCAAATACTTATTTCCTTCACTGTACCTCAATGTAACCGCAGAAAAAACAATTAAAAAAAGCTTTATTTAGAAAGGTCTATGGGACTCCCACAGCGTGGCTGCACTCTAGACACACAGGTGTTTCTCTAAATATATTCCTCACTAGCATTAAAGGACATAATTCACTTTTGTGTGCCAAATGCCTTTGCAAATCCAGATACTACCTTTTAAAAGTTGCAGAGACATCAGCAATATGCTGTACATAGTATGTGCACAGAACAAAGCTGTAAGAGGGACAAATCAGGTCCACTCACTACAGGCTCCCTGCCAAAAACTACAGAGTAGTGGACAAATACCAGGCATCCAGCAAAAGGAAGGAAAGCAGCAGTGATTGGTCTTTAGTACAGGAAACTCCTACATAGAGGCAAAGTACAGGAGTTATTTCATGGTGGATTTCTGTACAGATCTGGAAGAAATACTCAAAAGGATAACATGATTCAAGTTTAATTACAAGAGGCATATATACTTTGTCAATTTTTCTTTGGCCCTGATGTCGAAGGAGAACCTGTAGAGAGCAAATATAGAGGCTACCCTTGCTGTCCTCTTCTTTTGAAAAATGTCAGTTGCACAGCTGTTGCTCCAAGTAAAACCAGTGGATCAGAATACATTTGCAGACTTCTGACTTTACTCCAACTTAGCTTTCTGCATACAGCAAAGCAACAAGCACTCTACCAGTCAGGCATATAAGGAAAAAAATAAAACTTTGTTAGAGCAGCCTCTCTTTATGTCTAAACTGAACATGGCTGGAACAGGCCACCTGTCCCCACTCTTCTGAGATTTTATGCTGTGAAGCCTGTCAAGATTCGCAAAGCCTTTTCTCCAAGAGTCTTGCAGCTTGGCTCTGCTTCTTCCATGCACAGACACCACAACCAGCTTTCATTTCTGTGGACAGGCCACTTTTTTTTGACTGGACAGTGCTTGGCCAGTTGGCCAAGACTTTGATGCATATGTGCAGAAGATGCAGAGCCCTGCCAGGAGACTTTTGGAGAAGAGGCTGTGTAGCGCCCAGCGAACATCTCAGAGCGGTGGAGACAGACAATTGTAAAACATGGTGGGGTTGCAGAGGTTGCACATACAAATTATAACTGTCCTAAAAAACTAAATTTATCCTGTAGGCACATACCTTATTTTTCAAAACACAATTTTTTTTGCAACATTTGACCTTTCACCACTTTTCTAGCACTGTATGCTTTAAAGCAGTAGTGTCACTGTCATTAGCACTGATCATAGACAAAAAGCACTGAGCCAATCACAGTGGCTCTGTTCTTTGTGATCACTGTGGCAGTCAATCACAAATGTACACAAAAGCGATACTGTACATTACAGAGCCCCCTCCCTTTTTCTAACATTGGAGGAAGGGAAGGGACAAATGATTTCATGAAAAAAAGATTTAATGATTGAAGGGTAGGAAGCAAAAAATGTTATTCAAGTGTTACTAAATCCGCAACAGTAAAATCAGTCTGTATATGCAGTAAACATGCTTGTTATACTCACTGTGGAACCCAACGGGTTAATCCTCTGAATTGTGTAAATATGCTGTTTGATCCTGACTTCTCTGATCTTCCCCCCTTCTTCCAGTGCCCCCCCTCTTATCTTCTGATAAGACAGATCATGTGGAGTCACTCTGCACATGCTAAATTTGGTGTGTATTGCTAGAGTTTTCTTTTTCCTTGGGAGTGTGCATGTGATCACAGGGCCTATCAGCACTTTCCAGATAGAGGTCAGGGGTTCTGCATCCTCCTAGAGCAAAATGAAAACTCTTGCTACAAGCTTTAAACCAGTGCTTGGCTGGACACTGATAGAAGTCACAAGACTGCTCTAACTGTTGATGAGAAAAGGTATTTAGCAGTTTATATTTACTAAAATAATTGCATTTCCTTGTTCTGTGTACTGTGGGAGACCAGATATAGTGAATGCAGGGTCCTGGGATTAGTAACACTTTAAAGGATAAGTGCACCTGTGGGACAGGTTACCCGTTTTTAGGTTCACCTGTAGAACATGTTACCAATGCTGCAAGAGAATTACGGGAGGGGGAGTTCCCCGTACTGTCAGATTTGAAAACAGCGCGGCCGTGTGGGGCTCCACCCACATGGCCACATCACTCATTTCCAGAGTTCTGTGAATGAACTGCAAGTCCCGACAGCTTTAGCAGCTACCAGCTTGTAGTTCTCAATGAACTACCACGGAGCTGTGAAGCACCGTGGCAGTTCATTGATTCTTCATGTCAGTATATCTGCAGGAGACCTTTATGGCACCAGTGATCTGCTGATCATTGGTGCAATTGCTTTACAGGCTCCTGCAGACCAAAATAATGAAGGCACATTTTTTTATCTGCAAAAAAATGTGCATTTATTAATTTTGTGAACTTTTGTGAAAAGGTGAACTTATCCTTTAAGTTTATTTTATAGGGGAACATTTTTAACCCCTTTACCCCTCTGTATATATCCCATCTTCGTCCTGTCTCTGTATTTTAAAGTGATACTAAGGGTTCCGTTTTCTTTAAAATAACAAACATGTTACTCTTATTTGCTCTGTTCAATGGTTTTGCACAGAGCAGCCCCAATCCTTCTCTTCTCAGGTCCACCCTAGTAGACACTCCTAGCCCATGCCTCCCTACATGCTTGCTCCCGAGCTACCTCTGTGTGTCCAGAGATACACAGATCACAACTTGGCCATGCCCCTTCCTCACTGGTTGTGATTGTCAGCATCGGGAGCCAATGGTTCCCACTGCTGTGACTCTGCCAATGAGGAGCGAGAGCTGCTGTTTTCATCCACAGCACTGGTGTGAGATTGGGCTCAGGTAGGTATTGGGGGAAGCTGCACACTGAAGGTTTTTTACCTTCATTCATAGAACGCATGAAAGAAAAAACCTTCAGCCTTTTCCACTTTAACCCCTTCACCTCCTCTTCCATTTGTGTATTACCTGTACATTAATAATGCACTGTATCTGGTGCACCATTACCAATTTCCATTATTTAACCACGTCAATACCAAGCCTGTTTCTTAATATTTTTAAAAAATGTCACATAAAAGAATAGGATCACCTTGGGGTGTCTACTTTCAAAAACTTATTTTCAAAAATGTTGACTTTTTAAAGAATAAAAAAAACAGTAGTTAATAAATACCATCGAATAAAGCTATGTCTCATAAAATGGTATACAATTAATTTAAGTACAAAAAAAAATTCCCAGACCTGAAAACTTAAATATGGCCTGGTAACAAAGTGGTATATACAGGCCAGAACTCAAGCTGTTAAAATGTATGCTGAAGTAGCAAAACAAGGAAGTACTTACAGTACAGCAATGTTGGAGGGCTATTGAATTTAGGGTGTCCCCTTCCGCAATGTCCTTGCTGATAAAAATGATGTCATCAAGACGTTCTTTGGAAGTGCTCCTTCTAGTCTTCTCTCTCCCTCGGGGCCGTAGTTCATATTCTTCAGGATCCTCTTCTGATAAGTCATTCTCTGAATTGCCCATAGGTGCAAAGTGATAGCTATGACCTAGTGTTGTGGATGACACAGCTGCTGGTTTCAGGTAACTGCGGGAAGGGTGCTTGCCAGTCATCGTTACAGTATCTGCTGAAGAGAATTAAAAAGGTACAGAGTGATTACTCACAATTCATTAGACAATTCTACACACAAGATAACACAAACTAATTTGCTCAAAAATGAGTGCCCTTAATAACATGCCACATTTCACCTAGGTTTAAAGCAGTAACAACAAAAAAAAAAAAAAAAAAAGGAATTCTATGGTCAAAGCATACATTTTCATTTTATAGCATAGCAAAATAGTTATCTCTGACAACCCAATGTAAGCTTGCCATTTGACCAGGCCGTTTCTGACACTTTGTTAACATGTAAAATCAATATTTTTTGCTAGAAAATTAGCTAGAACCCACAAACATTATATAAATATTTTTTGTAGAGGCCCTAGAGAATAAGATGGTGGCCCTTGAAATTTTTATGTCACGTAGTATTTGTGCAGTGGTTTTTCAAATGCAATTTAAAGTAAATAAATACATTTTAATTCAAGAATATACAACATATAACCCAATATTTTATACAATATAAAAGGTGATTTTACGCTGAGTAAATAGACACCAAACATGTCACACTTTAAAACTGTGCACGCTTGTGAAATGGCACCAAACGACGGTACTTAAAAATCTCTATAGAAGACATTTTAAAAATGTTTATAGGTTTCCAGTTTAGAGTTACAGAGGAGGTCTAGTGCTAGAATTATTGCTCTCGCTATAGCATTCACAGCAATACCTCACATGTGTGGTGCAAACTTAGTTTACAAATGTAGACACGATCTATGTACGCGTTCACCACTGCGTACAAGCATGGGGAAAGGGCGGGGGGGGGGGGGCGCTTTAAAATTTTTATTTTTTTAAATTTATTTTATTACTTTTTTATACTGTCCCTGTAAATTTTTTGATCACTTTTATTGCTGTCACAAGAAATGTAAACATCTCTTTTGATAACAAAGCATGACAGGCCCTCTTTATGGAAAAATCTTTCCTCTACCCTAGAAAGAATCAGATTAAAAAAAAAATAAACGGCAGTGTTTAAATCTGCCCTAAACCGAAGTGACATCATGACGTTGCTTCTGACCTACTAGATCATAGAGGCCATCAGAGACAATCTGATCTCTGGTAACCTCTATAGCCAGCCGACGCAACTGCCGGTACGGATCCCGGGCTCCCTGGTGGAAGGGAGAGAAGAGTGGTGTGGAGACCCTACTGTCAGAATACACTGACACAGTGGGGGAGATCCCTGTATCTACACTGCTTGTGTGAATGCGAGGATCTTACAGTTTGTTTGTTTTTTTATTGCTCAACTCCTTGGTTGAACAAACAAAAAAAAAATCGAAATGGGTATCCCTTGCAGGACAATTGTATAAACTGGCACCACTGAAACTTGTAGATTAAAGATTTGGTTATTGTTTCTTTTAGTTCAAGTACATCAAAACCCTGTCATTATAACATGCTAATGTCATTTCACCTGGTGATCCTGCCATGAAGGTCCTTGTTCAGGCACTTCCTGTTAAAGGGTGACAGCTGTCTCCAATTGTGCTCCTGCCTTGTCTCCTTGTCACATGTGTCTCATACGGACACTACAAATGGCAACACATTGCACAGGCACAGTCCAGTGTTCACTATCAGTAATCCAATCCAGAACAATAGTTTACAACCGACACTGAAGAGAATGTACATGGAGAGGCTCAAGATCATCAGTAATGAGGTGCAATAAAGGATGAACATAAAAATAAAAAATGTTCTGAAAAGGAATACGGAAATTGTTTATAACACACTGTGATTTAGTAAATGGAATGCTAACCAGTGTAGGTTTCGATCTTCCTTCATTGGTTTGTCAAATTGTAACTGGTATGTGACATGTACAAAGTCCCTTCAAGCCAACAACAATATTGATTCTACTTTTCATTTCCCTCTTGGAAAATCCGAGACGGGAGTATTAATAAACCTAGATAAACATGACATTTGTTAGGGGGTGCTCTCTGCTCTTGGCTTCACTTGTGACATACCTGCTTTGGATCAATGACTCAGAAATCACTGTTATCAACATAAAGGGGACATCAACAATAGCAGGTTTATTTTAGTTTCCTTTTTTCCTTAAAGTGACCTTGTGGAGTGGAGTCTTTCAATACACTTTTCAATATCCAGTCAGGTGAGTATATTCATGATTCCTTTACAAAGAGGCTACTGAGTAAAAAGTTACTTTAAACTGGTTTCCTTTAAAAAACGATAACCAGGCAAACAGCATGCAGATGAAGTCTATTTCTAGGAGCTTTTTTACCTGCCAAATGATTCCTGTTCAGCCAGTCTTGTGATTGAGACAACCCCATCAGATAGCACAGCCTTGCCTCTGATGTCCACAGGCAACAGCAGTACAGCCTGGCCACATATCCAGCCCATACAATGAAGAAACAGCAGAACAGGTCAACCCTCTGCTCACTCCTCCCCCTCCTCCTGTAAACAGGTTCACTGTCTGCACTAAGGACAGCACCAACTGGTGAAGAACCAGTCTTTTTAATAGTTCACAGTCATGATATGACAAAGAAGCACAATTACAGACTTGAATCATGCAATGAATTATCTATATACACTGGTATAAACAGAAATGCAATGTTCTGAACTCTACCGTGGTCATGTTTACAGAAAACGAATAATATAAACAGGCAAAATGGTGCAGTGCAGACTATTATTATTGTTAGCACCAACAGTTTATGCAGTGCTTTACAATATAAGGACAGACGGTACAATTACAATACAATTCAATACCAGATAGACCAAGCTTGTCCTATCACTCACTACACATCTGCGTTAACGGAACAAGCACAACACAAATGAAAAAACATTTCCATATATTGTACTGATCCCCCAATATAGAAAAAAATCAGTCAGTACTGCAAGAATCATCTCAAACTCTATACTTTTGTTCCTTTAAATGCAATATAAGCGTACCTAAAATTAGGGCCACAGGAGCACCAGGACTCACCTCAAGCATCACCCACATCTGACAAGCTGTATATACACACACTGGGTGAGCGCTTGGGGAGTCCTCCTTATTTTAACAGATATTTACATTACAGAACAGGACAGTCACACTTCCCTCATCTGACTCTGTCCACTGCCATCCTGGGCTCTGTTCCCATGCCTCAGCCCTCACCCCCTCCTCTCTTATCTATCCCTCCTCATCCTCCTGCTTCTCTATTCTCCTTCCTCCTCTAGACTGCCCCCCGTTCCTCATCCTCCTCTCCTTCTTTTACCCTCATCTTCCTCTTGTCCTTCATCCTCCCACCCCTTTGCCTCCCTGATCCTCTCCCCTTCCTTTCACTTCCTCTCTTCTCCACTCCCTCCTCCTCTCCCTTCAACTCCTCTATTCTCCCCTCCCTTTACCTCCTCCCCTTCCTCTCTTCTCATCCCTCCTCCTCTTTCCCCTCCCTCTACCTCTCTTCTCCTTCTCTCCTCTACCTTCACGTCCTCTCTTCTCCCCTCCCTCCTCCTCCACCCTTCCCTCTCTTCTACTCATTCCCCCTCCTCCTCTCTTTGACTCCCCCCACCCCATCTTCTCCCTTCTCCTCTCCTCTGCCTTCACCTCCTCTTGTCTCCCCTCCCTCTTCCTCCAAACTGTATGACTATTCTACAGAAGTTATGTAAGGTAGGCCAAACTGTGCAACTATTCTACAGATGTTATGTAAGGTAGGTCAAACTGTGCAACTATTCTACAGATAACATGCAAGGTAGGCCAAACTGTGCAACTATTCTACAGATGTTATGTAAAATAGGCCAAACTGTGCAACTATTCTACAGATGTTATGTAAAGTAGGCCAAACTGTGCAACTATTCTACAGATGTTATGTAATGTAGGCCAAACTGTGCAACTATTCTACAGATGTTATGTAATGTAGGCCAAACTGTGCAACTATTCTACAGATGTTATGTAATGTAGGCCAAACTGTGCAACTATTCTACAGATGTTATGTAAGGTAGGTCAAACTGTGCAACTATTCTACAGATGTTATGTAAGGTAGGCCAAACTGTGCAACTATTCTACAGATGTTATGTAAGGTAGGCCAAACTGTGCAACTATTCTACAGATAACATGCAAGGTAGGCCAAACTGTGCAACTATTCTACAGATGTTATGTAAAATAGGCCAAACTGTGCAACTATTCTACAGATGTTATGTAAAGTAGGCCAAACTGTGCAACTATTCTACAGATAACATGTAAGACAGGCCAAACTGTGCAACTATTCTACAGATAACATGTAAGGCAGGCCAAACTGTGCAACTATTCTACAGATAACATGTAAGGCAGGCCAAACTGTGCAACTATTCTACAGATAACATGTAAGGCAGGCCAAACTGTGCAACTGTACTACAGATGTTATGTAAGGCAAGCCAAACTGTGCAACTATTCTACAGATAACATGTAAGGTAGGCCAAACTGTGCAACTATTCTACAGATGTTATGTAAGGTAGGTCAAACTGTGCAACTATTCTACAGATAACATGCAAGGTAGGCCAAACTGTGCAACTATTCTACAGATGTTATGTAACGTAGGCCAAACTGTGCAACTATTCTACAGATGTCATGTAAGGTAGGCCAAAGTGTATGACTATTTTACCGATGTTAGGTAAAGTAGGCCAAATTGTATGCCTATTCTACAGATTATTAAACAGTATGTGCATATTCCAAAACTATAATAATTACCTGAACATACAGGTGAAACTCAAAAATTTAAAATATCGTGCAAAAGTTCATTTATTTTACTAATGCAACTTAAAAGGTGAAACTAATAGATGAGATAGACTCATTAAATGCAAAGCAAGATAGTTCAAGCTGTGATTTGTCATAATTGAGATGATTATGGCTTACAGCTCATGAAAACCCCAAATCCACAATCTCAGAAAATTAGAATATTGTGAAAAGGTGCAATATTCTAGGCTCAACGTGTCCCACTCTAATCAGCTAATTAAACCATAACACCTGCAAAAGGTTTCTAAGCCTTTAAATGGTCTCTCAGTCTGGTTCAGTAGGAATCACAATCATGGGAAAGACTGCTGACCTGACAGTTGTGCAGAAAACCATCACGGACACCCTCCATAAGGAGGGAAAGCCTCAAAAGGTAATTGCAAAAGAAGTTGGATGTTCCCAAAGTGCTGTATCAAAGCACATTAATAGAAAGTTATGTGGAACGGAAAAGTGTGGAAGAAAAAGGTGCACAAGCAGCAGGGATAACCGCAGCCTGGAGAGGATTGTCAGGAAAAGGACATTCAAAAGCGTTGGGGACTTTCACAAGGAGTGGACTGAGGCTGGAGTCAGTGCATCAAGAGCCACCACACATAGACGGATCCTGGACATGGGCTTCAAATGTCGCATTCCTCTTGTCAAGCCGCACCTGAACAAACAACGTCAGAAGCGTCTTACCTGGGCTAAAGAAAAAGAGACCTGGTCTGTTGCTCAGTGGTCCAAAGTCCTCTTTTCTGATGAGAGCAACTTTCGCATCTCATTTGGAAACCAAAGACCCAGGGTATGGAGGAAGAATGGAGAGGAACACACTGCAAGATGCTTGAAGTCCAATGTGAAGTTTCCACAGTCTGTTTTGATTTGGGGAGTCATGTCACCTGCTGATGTTGGTCCACTGTGCTTCATTAAGTCCAGGGTCAACGCAGCCGTCTACCAGGAGATTTTGGAGCACTTCATGCTTCCTTCCGCAGACAAGCTTTATGGGGATGCTGACTTCATTTTCCAGTAGGACTTGGCACCTGCCCACACTGCCAAAAGCACCCAAACCTGGTTCAATGACCGTGGGATTACTGTGCTTGATTGACCAGCAAACTCGCCTGACCTGAACTCCATAGAGAATCTATAGGGCATTGCCAAGAGAAAAATGAGAGACATGAGACCGAACAATGCAGAAGAGCTGAAGGCCGCTATTGAAGCATCCTGGTCTTCCATAACACCTCAGCAGTGCCACAGGCTGAAAGCTTCCATGCCACGCCGCATTGAGGCAGTAATTGCTGCAAAAGGGGCCCAAACCAAGTACTGACTAGATATGCATGCTTATACTTTTCAGAGGTCCGATATTGCTCTATGTACAACCCTTGTTTTATTGATTGCATGTAATATTCTAATTTTCTGAGATTGTGGATTTGGGGTTTTCATGAGCTGTAAGCCATAATCATCACAATTATGAAAAATCACGGCTTGAACTATCTTGCTTTGCATGTAATGAGTCTCTCGTATATTAGTTTCACATTTTAAGTTGCCTTACTGAAATAAATGAACTTTTGCACGATATTCTAATTTTTCTGTATATTGTTATATTATTGGAATGTATGAGTAACAATATAATGAGCAGCAATAAAAACCTCCCATATCCCTCCCAGAAATCTACCATCCTGGTAAACTGATCATGTGGTTGTGTGAGACAAGAAACAAACAAAAAGAGGGGAGGCAGGTTCCTCATAAAACTATCAATATATTTTAGAAAACTGCACATAAGAAGGAAACACAGCGATAACTTGTCCTACAGACCGAACGATCTTTTAGAGCTCACTCACATGTCCTTCGATTGGCATAGACCAACACAGGCTTACCCCAGGGCACATAGATAAAAAAATGGCTTTCTACTAGCTCTGGTAATATCAGAAGGCTGCATTGAGGTGCAGTGTATAAAAAAATAGCAAGTATGCATGCACAGCACCGCACCACTGAGCACACGTTTTACAGTGCAGGCTGGTGTAAATGAGCCCTTACAGTAGGTGTACCACACT
This sequence comes from Staurois parvus, assembly GCF_062004578.1. Lineage (NCBI taxonomy): Eukaryota > Metazoa > Chordata > Amphibia > Anura > Ranidae > Staurois > Staurois parvus. The sequence goes on from NW_028318025.1 coordinate 6,227,455, forward strand.
TCGGTATTTGTGACCAACAGAGTGGAATCTGGGATTTACAACTGTTTTGGGAATGTGGAATAACAATGTAAAGTATCCAAAACAAACCTTTTATTTATCTTTAAGGGCTGGTTCACACCATGGTGCGGAGACGCCAGTTTTTCTGCACACATTCTGCAGGGGCACAACAAAATCAATTATTCTCTATGTGCCCTGTTCTAGTATCATGGACGGATTTTGTCTGTGCAGAAATCTGCAATGTGTATAAAACTCATTGGAGCGAGCACGAGGATGCATGTCAGCTTCCATCCGTTTTTCTGCAAGTATGGTGTGAACAAGGCCTAAAGCAGAACTAAACTTTCCAATACTTTTCAGCCAAAGATGTCGCTATCTTGGCCTCTGATCTTCAACTGCCATCATGCTGCACATGTGATTAGTTATGCCTCCAGCCATTTCATGGTTTGACAGTTTGGCTGAGAGCACAAGTAAATGTGGCAGTTACATTCCTGTGAGTGTCGGGAATGTAATTCACCTGTCTATTTCTCCTGGTAACCACAGTCATAAGCACGGAGCATGGCGGAAATGCAACAGGGTGTTATTGTATCCAGGGGTGCACATCTGTCCCCAGCTACAGATACAAACTCCATGTGTGATTACATGTGGACAACCATGGACAGTGTCAGCTTGTCACTGATTCAGTTTCCTGTCTAAAGCCGGCCATACACAGGTCGAATTCTGAAAGAATTTTCTTTTGAAAATCTTTTCTAAGAATTTTCATTAGAATTTCGCACCATTAGTGGGTCACAGAAACAGCAGATTTTCCTGTGACCATCGTATTTGAGTGATCGGGCAAGTTGGAAATTTTTTTCATAAATGAATGAATTTCGAATCAATGATGGGAGAATTGTGAGAGAAATGTAAATGAAAAAGTAATGAGCATGAGCCGTGATCTGGAAAGAAAAGAAAATTCTTGGCCACAAAAATTATTTTTCTGTAACAACGTGAGGTGAAATTGAAGGCTTGGTTGTTTGAATTTCAAAATCAATGGTGGCACCATCAGATTACAAAACTCACGGAATTTCCAATTTTCTAAAGAAAATTTGTTTGGAATTCGATCCATGTATGGCCTGCATAAAACTGATCAGAAACACCTGGATGCCCCCACTGCTGAAACATGCTGATCCGGGTGATTAATGTCCATAGTCACCTGTGTGCTTGAGTACAAACTGAACCAAACACAGGAAGCCGGTGTGAATGTAGCCTAAAGGTCACTAAATACTGCAATCTGACCATTCAATATTTGTACAATCAAGTTTAGATTTACCAAACCTACGTAACACAGGGACCTACCTAATCTATCCAATCAGGGAGATCCTTAGGCTGGCCATACACTATACAATCTGATTGTACAATCTCCTTTGGACTGATTAAAACCTGTATGAGATCAAACCTTAAATTAGTATCAAATCAGGCAGGCCCTTCCACTACAGAGTTTATGGGAGATCTAACTGCATGGTAATTGTATGGTGTGTGGTCAACTTTACACCACATACTTGTTGGTAAATCTAAAGATGATTGTACAATCAGATTGTAAGGTGTGTGGTCAGCTTAACCCCTTGGCACTGGCACCTCCCGGTCCTTTATGGTTTCAGAAAGCGGGATGTGGGGCGGGGTTTTAGGGTCATGTGACCACCGTGATTCGCCGTCACATGATCGGAAAAGATCCCAATCAAAAGAGGAGATCGGAACCTTTCCATGAGTACCAGACATGTGTGCTGGGAGCGCACGCTCTCAGCACATATGTTTTTCTTAATTGCACACCACTCGGCATCAAGGCCCAGACGGCCGCACATTTGCATGCTGCCGGCGCCAAGAGGTTAAACAAACACCGCTGTGTAGTGAGGGAACAAGACGGCATTCACCCCTAGCTTTTTGAACCCCTTAACACAGGTGCCTCATGGCCCTTTAAAGGGTTTCTGATGCCGGAAGTTGGGGCAGGATTTATGATCATGTGACCACCCGTGATTGGCTGTCACAGCAGTCACATGATCGGAAAGCTCCTGATCACAAGTAGCGATCAGGAGCTTTCCATTAGGCGCTGGTAAATGTGCTGGGAGTGCGTGCTCTCGGCACAAGTTTGTTTACATTTTGGTATCCATATATGGGGCCTTTTCCATCCAGGCTCACCTGCCGAGAGGCTGAATGTATGCATACTCTCAGCACGAAGAGGTTAAACATGGTCCTTTTTTTGTGAGTCCTTTCAATGGGCCGCCCTACACATGACAAACACAGCAAAGTAGATCATTTTTTGCTGTGTTAAGCCTTGCAAGTTTGTTTACTGTGCTTTTTTCTGCGAGGAAAAATACTAAATTTTCTTGAGGCATTTGGAGTACCCATAACAATGAAAGGCACCACAAACACAACGCATGTTTTAGCCACAATTTGTAAACACACAAAAAAAGTGCAATATTGCATGCATGTTCAGAATACACAGGTGTGAATGGAGCTTAAAGTGTTACTAAACCCAGGACCCTGCATTCACTATACCAGATCTCCCACAGTACACACAACATGGAAATGCAATTATTTTAGTAAATATAAACCGCTAAATACCTTTTCTCATCAGCAGTTAGAGCAGTCTTATGATTTCTATCAGTGACCAGCAGAGAACTGGTTAAAGCTTGTAGGATTGTAGGAGGAGCTTTCTTTCTACTCTAGGAAAATGTAGAACCCCTGCCCTCTGTCTGGACAGTGCTGATTGGTCCTGTGATAACATCCACTCTCCCAAGGAAGAAAAAAAAAAAAAAAAAGTCTCTAGCAACACACACCAAACTAAGCATGTGCAAAGTGTCTCCACACGATATGTCTTATTAGGAGATAAGAGGAAGGCACTGGAAAAAGGGGAGGATCAGAGAAGTCAGGATCAAATATTATTATACAGGACTTATATAGCGCCAACAGTTTGCTCAGAGCTTTACATTATGGAGGGAGATAGTACAGTAACAACACAGTTCAATACAAGAGGGATTAGAGAGCCCTGCTCCTTGGAGCTTACAATCAAGATCATTTTTTACACGGAAATGCAGAGGATTAACCCTTTAGGTTCCACACTGAGTATAACAAGCATGCTTTACTGAATATACAGACTGATTTTACTGTTGTGGGTTTAGTAACACTTTAAGGATGAACTTTTTTTTGGCTTGAACCCAAATGGAAATGGTCATTACCACCCAATCAACTGGGAGATGCTCATGACATCATTGGCCCAAAATGGTCACATAGCTAATGACACTGACCTAACAAGGCCATGGGTCTTTATTAGTTCAATGATAAATAAATAAATGTCACAGACCTCCCCACCCCTTTGTGTACATACAGCTGTGGGGCAGAGAATGTCCTGACCACAGCTGATTGGACGGCACTGACAGCTCCTCACCAAGTTCAGGCCAATCCTGTGCTTAGCATCTTTTACTGACCAATGAATTCCAGCACAAATTGGAACTCAGGCACAGAGTTTTTTCAAACATTTTCATTGGACTGTCTCTTTAACTCTGGTCCAATCAAATGTCAGAGATGAGCCCCTCTATGACATGCCTAGCCGGCACTGACCACTACAAGAACACAATTCTATTGTAATGGACGGACTCATCTGTCATAGGGATAGCTCTGCCTCCTCTCTACGTCTTCTATGTCCTCCAGGCACAGCAGTCACTTATCCGCAGACCAAGGCGGGCCCCCCTCACCCTGACCACCATAATCTGCTCATCCTGCCCGACTCTCACCTTCTCTCCGCACGGGTCATCTCGGCCACCGTCCCCACAGCTGACCAAAATGCGCGCTCCCGCCTCTCCAGGAAGCGCGCTCCGATCAAAAGCCACGTCCGCAAGCTCAGCGCAAGGCCACGCCCTCCCTTAAGTGATTACTTCATCACGCAAGGATTTTGCTGGAGCCATGTTTGCTGTGGGCAGCCCGTATGTTCTCAGAGCACCTCAGTGCCAGGACTTTGTTCTGAGCGATCTGTATGAGGAAATGTCTTCTTATTACCGACAAAAGGAGTCTTTACTCTCTGTAGTGTAGTATAGCCTTTTATGGTGTTTTTGTTTATGTTGTTGAGTTTTCTTTGTATTGTTATGCTTTCTGTTGTTCTTTTTGTTATGTTTTCTTTATGTTGTTATGTTTTCTTTTATTTATGTTCTCTTCTATAGTCCTCATGCTCACTGGATGTTTTTACAGCAGCTGTTTTGGGCTTTTGACGTTTTTTCTACTGCTAGTAAACTCCCCAGCATGTTATGTGTCCATGCACACACAGGCTCCATGTACACGGGACATTTGGAAAATACTTCTGAATGATGGAAACTGCTGGGAAACGGAGGTTAAAAAACGTCTGTTTAGCCACGTTTGCATATCGTGTTTATGCACATTTGCGTTTATAAGCGTTTTATTAACCGCTAGCCTACAAGGCACTTATACCCCCTTCCTGCCCAGGCCAATTTCCAGCTTTCAGCGCTGTCACATTTGAATGACAATTGCGCGGTCATGCAACACTTTATCCATATGAAATTTTTAACATTTTTTTGAGACAGATAGAGCTTTCTTTTGGTGGTATTTAATCACCTCTGGGATTTTTATTTTTTCTTCAACAAACCAAAAACCACTGAAAATTTTGAAAAAAAAAGTTTTTTCTTAGTTTTTGTTATAAAATTTTGTAAATAAGTGATTTTTCTACTTCACTGATGTGCGCTAATGAGGCTGCAGTGATGGGCACTAATGAGGAGGCACTGGTAGGTTGCACTGATGGGCATTGACAGGCATCACTGATGGGCACTGAAAGGCAGCACTGATACATGACACTGATATATGGCACTGATAGGCAGCATGGGGTTGGATCAATCATGCTTTGGGGTTGTGTTGCAGCCAGTGGCACAGGGAACATCTCACGAGTAGAAGGAAAAATGGATTCAATAAAATTTCAGCAAATTTTGGATGGTAACTTGATGCCATCTGTCAAAAAGCTGAATTTAAAGAGAGGATGGCTTCTACAAATGGATAATGATCCTAAACACACCTCGAAATCCACGGGGGATTACATCAAGAGGCCAAAACTGAAGGTTTTGCCATGGCCTTCACAATCTCCTGACCTCAACATAATTGAAAATCTATGGATAGACCTTAAAAGAGCAGTGCGTGACAGACAGCCCAGAAATCTCAAAGAACTCGAAGACTTTTGTAAGGAAGAATGGGCAAAGATACCTCAAACAAGAATTGAAAGACTCTTGGCTGGCTACAAAAAGCGTTTACAAGCAGGGATACTTGCCAAAGGGGGAAGTATAAGATATTAACTCTGCTGGGTGCCCAAACTTTTGCAGACGCCATTTTTTTGTTTTCTGTTATTTTATAAGTGTAAATGATGGAAATAAAATCTAACTTTTGTTGACATATTATAAGAATGTCTAATCTGTAATTTGATGCCTTTTGGAGATTTTTCCATCTTTCCTTGGCTTCTTTATGCACATTAATGCAAATTTTTAGCTGGGGTGCCCAAACTTTCGATCCCCACTGTATTGTCCATACTGGGAGGAACACAATCAGGGTTGCTAGTATGAGGAAGCAAAATGTCTGCCCAGAGTTCTGTGAGAGCATAAGAAAGGTCATCTTCTTCAAAGACTTTTACACCGGCTTCACTTCCTTTTTCTTCTTCTGTATCTGTGTCTTTGTCTTGCTTCTTAAGGACTTGATTCACCTTTTTCACACGACTGGCATGGATCCAGGCCTTGGAATCCTCAGTCAGGACAGCGGTCCTGGTGACAGCGATCACAGAATTGGGGGGTCCAAAGGGATACTCTTGCTTCCGATTCCTATGGAGGGCTTGTATCACCACATGGTCCCCGACTTGGAAAGAGTGAGTTGGTTCCTGTGAAGAAAGAGGAAAAGTGCGAGCAACATTTCTTTCAACTTTATCCAAAGTTTCAATAAGTTTTCTCACATATTCCTCCTGAATCAATTCTAAGTCCCCTCTTTCCACCATGAGTGGCTGTCTGGCCTAGGGAGTGGGAAAGGGCCTACCCATTAGAACCTCAAAGGGGGAATAACCTGTCTTCGTAGAAGGAGTCATCCTTATCGCTGCCAAAACTGCAGGCAGTACTTTCTTCCAGTTTGCATAGGTACCTTCAGTAGCTTTTCTAATTTTATCCTTAATGGTCCTATTCATCCTTTCCACTATACCTGAGCTCTGGGGGTGGTAAGGAATGTGAAACTTCCACTCAATCTTGAGTGTTTTCACCAAACCCTGGCATACTTTGGCCACAAATGCTGGGCCGTTGTCAGAGTTAATCTGGAGGGGACATCCCCACCTGGGAATAATTTCCTGTGTGAGGATCTTCACTACCGTTTGGGCATCTTCTTTTGTGGTTACAAAGATCTCTACCCAGCGGCTAAACATGTCCACAATTACCAAAAGATATTCCTGTCTTTTCCCTACCTTTGGCATGTGTGTAAAGTCTACCTGTAGGTGGGTAAAAGGTGTTGATGGGTATGTCAGGTGTTCATGTCCTGCCTTGTGAGGATTGTTTGGGTTGTTCCTTATGCATGTAATGCATCTAGACACATATGACTTTACCAAAGAGGGGAGGCCAGGGATGAAAAAATCATTGTCCAGCAGTTCACATGTAACCTGCCATCCCCTGTGACCTACTCCATGATACTGTGAGATGAACAGAGGTGCACTAGCTTCTGGAATACATGGTCTCCCCTCTGTGACACAAAGTCCAGTTTGTGGATCTTTGGTCACACCAGCTGCATTCCACTGCTTAATATCTTTGGAGGTTGCATATGTCTGTAAATCCTGCAATGTTTGATCCAACAGTGGCATTTCAGGGATGAGCATTGGCATCTGGATCATGGAAGGTTGGGTAAGGGCCGTCTCTTTTGCTATTTTGTCAGCTAGAGCATTTCCCTTTGCAATATCAGTTTGTTCATTTGTGTGTTCCTTACAGTGTAGGATGGCAAGGGATCTTGGCAGTTGTATGGCTTTGAGTAAAGCCTTCACCAGAGATGAATGTGAGATGGATTTTCCATCTGCTGCTATAAATCCTCTCTTTTCCCAAATTATTCCAAAATCGTGGCACACGCCAAATGTGTATCTGGAATCTGTGTAAATATTTACATCCTGTCCCTCAAAGAGCTGACATGCTCTAGTGAGGGCAAGCAGCTCAGCGGCCTGAGCTGACTGATATGGGATGGGTTTTGCATCAAGTACTTTATCTGGCAACTGCACCACCGCATATCCTGCCTGGTAAACATTGTTATTAGGTCTCGAGCAAGAGCCATCTACAAAAACATTTTGTGCCTCTGGAAGAGCCACAGAAGACATATCCTGCCTTGGGGAGGTGTCCTGATGAATCAATTCCAGGCAATCATGCTGTGGAACAACTTCATCCTGCTCTCCTTTTAAGCCTAATAAGGCATTTAAAATTGGAGCTGGACCTGAAGTGGGAGAGGTATATTTTATTCTCAACTTGGGGTTTGACAACAGTATAACCTCATATCCACTAAGTCTTTGGGCTGACATGTGTTGGGTATGTATATTCTTGAGTAGAATAGACACATTGTGGGTGGTATGTAAGGTGGTCTCATGTCCCAGAGTGAGTGACGTAGCCATTTGGACCACCATCGCGCATGATGCTAGCGCCCTGAGACACGCAGGCATGCCTTGAACCTGTACCGGAACCATTTTTGAGAAAAAAGCAACAGGGCGGAGTTTACCTCCATGCTCCTGAGCCAGGACTCCTGCCATAGTTTTACAATTTTCCCTAGCATACAGATGAAACATTTGATCATATACGGGCAGAATAAGACCAGGGGCTATTACCATAGCATTTTTCAGGTACACAAAAGCATTGCACATTTCATCTGACCATTTCACAAGATCTGACATTTCTGAACTTGTGGCTTGTCTCAAAATATTGTCATAGTAGGAACAGTCAGGTATCCATTGGCGGCAGTAACCAATCATGCCAAGAAAGGTGAGCATGTCTTTCTTGGTCAATGGGCGGGGCAGACCCATAAGAGCCGCAGCTCTTTTGTGACTGACTTTCCTTTCACCTTTTGTGAGAACAAAACCAAGGTATTCAACAGTTTCCTGACACCATTGTAACTTTTTCTTAGACACTTTATGACCACATTCACATAACCAGTTCATGAGATCTACACTGTCCACCTGGCTGGCTGCCCGACTAACACTACAAAGAAGCAGATCGTCTGCGCATTGAACCAAAACTGAACCATGGCGAGGAGTCCATGGCTTGAGGGTGGCCTGGAGGACAACAGAGTAGACCACAGGCGAATCTACATACCCTTGCGGTAACCTACAGCAGGTAAGGCTTATTTCTGAAATTGAAAGCAAAAATTGGGCGTGTCTCCTTAGCAACAGGCATTGCAAAAAATGCATTTGTTAAATCAATCACTGTGAAAAACTCAGCATCAGCTGGGATGGAGGAAATGAGTGTCGGTACGTCAGGCACTATTGGGGCAATGGGAGTCACAAGATCATTTATGGCCCTCAGGTCCTGCACAAATCTGTAAGAGCCGTCCGGCTTCTTAACTGGATTTATTGGGCTGTTGTATGGTGAAATCACCTCTTCAGGGACTCCTTCCTTGAGAAAGTGCTCCACCATGGGCGCTATTCCTTCCTCCTTTTCTTTTGACAAAGGGTATTGTTTGTGAAACACAGGTTGAGCCCATGGTTTCAGTGTGGCCTTGTATGGAGTGCAGGAAATGAATCCCACATCCAAGGAACTTTCTGCCCAAACTTTATCATTGATTGTTCCAGCAGGAAATAAGGGGTCATCTTTAGTAATCATTGTCATGGCAGGGATAATGGGTATTTTGGCAGATTGGGCCACAATTCCACCTCTCCTTGTGGATTTTAGGTTGATGTTCAACTCTCCCAGGAGGTCTCTCCCTAACAAGTTAACTGGACAATTGGGTATGATTCTAAATGAGTGGTCTAGCAGAGTGGTCCCGTGTATGGGATCAAAAATTGGAAGAGGCGGTGTTTTAAAAGTTTTGGTAAGTATCCCATTTATTCCCATAGAAGGTTCAGCATTCATTATCTCTCCCTTATAATAATCCTCACTCAGACTCGAGCGAGTCGCGCCGGAGTCCAGTAAAAATGGGAGGAGTCTTCCGTGTACATGTAAGGATACAAGCGGTTGTTCCTTATAAGAGTGAGAGACAAGTGGGAATGCTGGGATACCACCTTCTGGGCACCTTAATTTGTTTTGTGATTGCGTCTGCTAAGAGATAGGAAACCTCACATTCTGCTGTGGCAGGTCCCTTTGTGGTTGGCCTTGGGAGGGGTTATGTTGGGCGCGGTCCTGAGTTTCATATGGACACTGACTTCTCCAATGATTCTCAGCTCCACGATTGAAACAACCCGTGTCCCGTCCCCTATTATCCCCTCTTCGTCCCCTAACCCGGCCTCTACCTCGGTCATTAAAACCACCCCTTCTCTTGTACTGTGGGTTTATCCGGGGAAAGGGACCTTCCTGAAAATGAGTGGCAACCGCCTTGGGTATCTCGAGACATCCGGCAGCATCTTTCTCAGTCAATTTCAATTGAAATTGTTCTCTGGTACAAGTGGGCCATTCAGAAATCATCTGTTTTACAGTTAACATGACACTGGGTTTTAGATTGGACAGGAAAGTCTGAATCAGTAGACTATGCATGGTGTCTTGCAATGTCAGTCTTGCCTCTTGTGTCCATGTCTCATTAAACCTTTTCCAAAAATCTAACACAGTTTCTCCTGATTTTTGCTTGCAGGCTACTGCGGTAGGGAGGGAGGATCTAGATTGGAAAGCTCTTTCCATTTCTTCAGTGATCTCTCTCCACATATTGTTTCTTCCATCTTCTGTGTTTAATTGATAATTTGTGGCAGTAGTGCCACCTGCTTCTAACATTGGATATGGTCCTAACATTACCCCAATTCCAAGGGGAAGTTTGTCCCAATATTCCATCGAGGATAAGACGCATGTCCTCTTGTGTGTAATTTTTACCTTTACATGCTTTCTTCAAATAGCTCACTGTAGCCAATGAAGAAACAGTAGGTCTTGGACAGTGTTTGACAATCCTATTTATGTCTTCTATCTCAATTGGTTTCTTTAATAGATTGTCTCCTATTGTCATGAAGGGCATCTGTTGTGTATTGGAATCAATACCATATTGGGTATTTTTACGGGTGTGTGATGGACTTAGGATGTCTGTTATACCTAGACCATTAGCTACTCTAAACAGCAGAGAGCCTGGACTAGTGGATTTTTCAACAAGTGAGTGGAGGTGCAGTGGGATTGTGGACTGCATATTGTCCGGCTAGAAAATCAATGTCCTCCTCAGTAAGAGATGGATAGAGTTTCGTGGGCTGTGGGACATATGGGGGAGGAGATGGCATGAGAGGGTGTGTGGGTCTGTCTATTTCTGACTCCAATGCATGTATTTTTGTTGCATTTATATTTCTAACTTTGGCTTTCTTTTGTTTCCCATTTTGTCTATGAAACCAAAGAGGAGCAAACTCTAACCAATTTTGTCCACCTTTGGTCATGTATTTCTGGTCCCACGCAGGATCTCCCTCATACCATGGAAAAGCCTGTTTATCTCCTAAACAGAGACCTTTAACCATGTCCATATGAAAAATATCATTATCTCCATCCCGGGGGAACGGATCAACACTACCCATTAATTCACTCCACTGATCACATGAACGAGCCGACATCTTCGGCTCTTTCCGTGATCCGCTGTGTCCGAGGGACACAGCGCACCGGCGATCGCCACGCTGTGTGCTTCCTGAGCTGTGCATGCGCAGTGAGTCTGGTAGGATGTCATATGACGTCCTATCAGAACGAGAGAACCACCTTGCGCCTGTCCTTTTACTATAGGGCGGGCAAAAGGTGGTTAAGATAACCTCGGGAGACCTTCCAAAATGCCTAGAATGCACTGAAAAACAGTAAAAAAATTAACTATTTCAGACATTTTGAGAGAAATAGAGAGAGCAGAAGCAGAGAGAGCAGTATGTGCTGAGATTACTTGTCTTTTCTGATTGTATTCACTATGGATCCCATCATGAGCATAATGCAGCACGTTCTACCATTTTTTTCCTTCACGCAAAACCTGGAACTGACTGCACTGGTGTACCGGGTCCATTTGAATACATGGAAAACGCTTTGCATGCATTTCTGATGATGAAAAAAGGCTCTGGAAAGCATTTGGATATGGAACAGTTAAAAAACGCTTCTAAACACAGTTAGCCATGTTTACAAGCGTTTGAAACGCTGATAAAATCTTCTGAACGCAAGTTTGGTGCCTTAAAAAAAATGACTGTAAACTCAACTGCCTGTAAACGACATAGTGTACATGGACACATAGGAAAACATTAGGGAGAGTTCAGGGGCTGCTGAAAAAAAACGCAGAAAAGCTCCTACACCTGAGTTCATCAGCTGCAGTGTACATGAACCCATAGACTGTTATCAGCGTTTTTTGGCTGGAAAAAAAGCCCAGAACTAGTGGGTTTCTAGAGGAGTTTTTTTTAGCTGTAAGGCTCCATGCACACGGGACGTTTTAATAACGCTGGTAACGTTAGCTGTGTAAAGTCATGTTAAAAACGTGCGTTTTTCAGCGTTTTTGTATTAGCATTTAGCGGCGTTTTCCTGCTTTTTTTCGTGCTTGTGTTTTTTCGTTTTTTATTAACCCCCCCCAATTTTTTTTTTTCTAGTAAAAAACAGTCCAAAACCGCTGATTTACAGCGATTTACTGCGTTTCTCAACGTTAGAGTGTTTTTACAGCTAAAAAACTCCTCTAGAAACCCACTAGTTCTGGGGGTTTTTTCCAGCCAAAAAACATCCCAGCCAAGAAATGTTGATTACAGTCTATGTGTGCATGGACACATAGGATAACATGCTGGGGGGTTTACTGGCTGTAGAAAAAAATGTCAAAAGCCAAAAACAGCAGCTGTAAAAATGTCCAGTGTGCATGAGGACGTTTTTTTGAGCAAAAAAAAATTTTTTTTGGGTGTAAAAAACGCAAACGTGGGAAAATGCTGCTAAACGCGGCAAAACACTAATGCAAAAAGCTGAAAAACTAATGTTTTTAACATGATTTGCACAGCTAATGTTACCGGTGTTGTCAGAACACGCAGTGTGCATGAAGCCTGAGGCTCCATGCACACTAGGCGTTTTAATCACACTGGTAACGTTAGCTGTGTAAAGTCACGTTTTGCCGCTTTTTTTGTGGGTTTCACATTTGCGTTTTTAAAGGTTTTTTTGAGTGAAAAAAAAATTTTCTGTCAAAAAAAAGTCCAAAAAACGCTGGTTTGATGAGATTTACCATGTTTTGCTGCGTTAGAGTGTTTTTTTCAGCTAAAAAACTCTAGAAACGCACTAGTTCTAGGGTATTTTCCAGCCAAAATACTCCCCTGCCAAAAAACGTTGATTACAGTCTATGTGTGCATGGTAAAAAAAAAAAACGCTAAAAACCGCAAACACGAAAAATTGCAGCTAATGCAAAAACTCTAAAAAATGCTGAAAAACTCACATTTTTAATGTGACTTTAGGCAGCTAACATTCCCAGCATTATTAAAACGCCCAGTGTGCTTGAAACATTATGTTTATGTTTTCTCTGTTGTTCCTTTATATTGTTTACCAGTGTAAGTGTGTCTCTGTCCAGATTGGTTGGCAGGAATGTGATTTATCGTGAAGTTGATTTTATTGCAGTACTTGTTCAGCAGGTGCGTCTGGTTCTGTGTTGTGATATGTGAGGAGAGCAGCTCTCAATCTCCTACATTTGTGGGCCGCGGTAGGGCTGAATCATGTCACTGCTTTTTGGGTAATGTGCAGCTGATTGGTAATCCATCATTCACAACTGACCGATGCATCACAACTGGCACCATGCAATTTACGAATGCCAAAATGTGTGCCTATGCCACATTTTGAATTTGACACTTAGGGCCAGTTCACACTATGCCATGATCTGAATCACACAGGAACACGCTGTGCAATTATATGTGGGTCTATGCAGTGCAATTTCATTTGAATGGGATGTAATTGCACCGCAGCTTACTAAAAGTAGTGCGTGCACTACTTTGTTTAAATGCACAGCAACCGCATTGCATGAAACTTTGTACCATGCTGTTTGGTGCGGGCCGGTGCAAGCAAACATATTGCATTTGCAACCTGTGTTTAGGGTGTTGTTAACTTTAACTGACCACAACAGCAGATCACAAGGGCCCAAAAAAATGAAAAGTCAGCAGCTACAAATACTGTAGCTGCTGACTTTTAATATAAGGACACTCACCTGTCCAGGGGTCCAACGCCGTCATCACCCAGGCTAGTTCTTCATTGGCATCGGATTCCTGGCGCCGGCATTCCAAGTAAGTGAAGTCTGGCAGCTTCACAGCCCGTTTCCTACTGCGCATGCGTGGGTCACGCTGCATCTTGTGATTGGTCCCATAGTCTTCTGGGACCTGTGACGTGTCCCAGAAGACTGGATGGGGGCTGAACCTCCGGCTCAGTTTGCTGCAGCGGGTACCTGTCAAACCCCCCTCCCCCAAAAAAGTGGCAAATGTGGCCGTGGAGAAGGGAGGGTGCAAACAAGTTGAACTTCCCCTTTTGGGTGGAGTTCTGCTTTAAGGGCCGCACAACTGCAATGTACTCTGGACGGGTGGCCTGTACAGGCACAACGACATACCTGTACATTGCTGGCCTCTTCCGGGTACAGGGCGCATGCATGCGCCCCCGCCCGCTGGCTTCTGCCATGACTAGACACAGCAGGATTTTGTCAGCAGGTCTTGGCAATGAATCACAAAATCCCACTGTTGATGGGCTCTGTACAAAGGGAATGATCTCTCTGTTTCTCCTCCCTGCAAAGGGAGAAGGAAAAAAGATTTTTAGTAAAAAGCAGCACATAATATACACGTTAACACTTTTTAACCCCTTCATGACCCTGAGATCTTAACCCCTTCCCAGCCAGTGTCATTAGCACAGTGACCGTGACAGTGACTAAAAGACCAAGCACTTTTTGTTCACATCTAAAAGTCAGTATTTTTTTGCTTGGAAATTACTTAAAACCCCACCCCCCCAAATCATTGGATTCAGGTGTTCCAATCACCTCCATGGCCATAGTTGCATAAACCCAAGCACCTAGGCATGCAGACTACATCTACAAACATTTGTGAAAGAATGGGTCGCTCTCAGGAGCTCAGTGAATTCAAGTGTGGTACCATGATAGGTTGCTACCTGTGCCATAAGTCCATCCGTGAAATTTCCTTGCTACTAAATATTCCACGGTCAACTGTTAGTGGTATTATAACAAAGTGGAAGCAACTGGGAACAACAACAACTCAGCCATGAAGTGGTAGGCCACGTAAAATGACAGAGCGGTGTCAGCACATGTTGAAGCACACAGTGTGCAGAAGTCGCCAATTGTGTGCAGAGTCAATAGCTAAAAAGACTTTCAAACTTAGTGTGGCCTTCAGATTAGCACAACAGAGAGCCTCATGGAATGGGTTTCCATAGCTGAGCAGCTGCATTAAGCCTTACATCACCAAGGGCAATGCAAAGCGTTGGATACAGCAGTGTAAAGCACTGTTTTTCAGGGGTTGGGCTTGGCCCCTTAGTTCTAGTGAAGGGAACTCTTAAGGCATCAGTATACCAAGACATTTTGGACAATTTCATGCTCCCAACTTTGTGTGCTTCTGGAAGAATGGTCAAACATTCTCACACTCCTAAACCTTGTGGACAGCCTTCACAGAAGAGTTGAAGCTGTTATAGCTGTAAAGGGAGGGCCATCTCAGTATCGAACCCTACAGACTAAAACTGGGGTGCCATTAAAGTTCATGTGCGTATAAAGGCAGGCGTCCCAATACTTTTGGCAATATAGTGTATATGTAATTTTTTTTTAGCAGAAATCCTAGAGATTATAATGAAGATCGATGCAATTTTCTATGTCACATGGTATTTGCGCAGCGGTTTTTCAAACGCAATTTTTTTGGGAAAAAATACACTTTACTGAATAAATAAAAACCCAATATATAACCCAATTTGTGTTGTAAAATTTGAAAGATGTTGTTACGGCAAGTAAATAGATACGTAACATGTCATGCTTTAATATTGTTCACGCTCATGGAATGGCCCTAAACTACGGTACTTAATCTCCATGGGTGACACTCTCAGTCGCACGTTTATCAAGATACTTCACATGTGCAAACATTATTTACATATGTGGGTTGCCACTGCACACAAACACGGGGGGCATTTTAAAAACATTTTTATTTTATTCATACAATCTATGACCTTTTTTTATTTTTACGCTTTCCCTTTAATTTATTTTGATCACTTATGTTGTTTTCACATACCATTCACTTTTATATATATATATATTTTTATGTGATAAACCAACACAAAGTGGCACAAAATTGTGAAGTGGAAGGAAAATGATAAATGGGTTTTCAAAATGTTTTAAAAATAAATATCTGAATAGTGGTATGGTGTGCATTTGCATTCAGCCACCTTTCGTTGATACCCCTAACTAAAATCTAATGGAACCAACTGCCTTCAGAAGTCACCTAATTAGTAAATAGAGTCCACCTGTGTGTAGTGTAATCTCAGTATAAATATAGCTGTACTGTGAAGCCCTCAGAGGTTTGTTAGAGAACATTAGTGAACAAACAGCATCATGAAGGCCAAGGAAGCCCTATGCTATGCTGCTGGACACGAGATTGAAGGATTCTGTCCCACCCAAGACACTTTGGGACCTTCAAACTCCATGCCCCAATCTGGGATTACAAAACACAGCGAAAGCTTAAAGTGAAATTAAACCCACTGGTTTAGGACATATCTACTGTAGAAGCGCCGGCAAAACTCCCTTCGCGCATGCGTGGAAGTGACAAGATCGCGGCTCAGCCAATCAGATGTCTGCAGCTCGTGAGCCTGGAAGGAAGAACGGTGGAGATGGAAGTCTCAGGGAGCAGTGACAGTGCTCTGCTGGAGGTCTTCATTTTCAGGTAAGTCTTTCATAATGTGCTAGTATGCAATGCATTGCACATTATGCTCTTAACATGCAGAGGGAAGATTTTTGTAGAATTTTTTTGGGAGGTTTACTACCACTTTAACCACTCACCTACAGGGCACTTATACCCCCTTCCTGCCCAGGCCAATTTTCAGCTTTCAGCACTGTCACACTTTGACAATTGCGCGGTCATGCAACCCTGTACCCATATGAAAATTTTTATCATTATTTTGAGACAGATAGAGCTTTCTTTTGGTGGTATTTAATCACCTCTGGGTTTTTATTTTTTGCTAAACAAACCAAAAACCACTGAAATTTTTGAAAAAAAAAAAAGGTTTTTCTTAGTTTTTGTTATAAAATTTTGTAAATAAGTGATTATCACTAATGAGGCTGAAGTGATGGACACTGATAGGTGGCACTGATGGGCACTGATGAGGAGGCACTGGTAGGTGGCACTGATGGGCATTGACAGGCATCACTGATGGACACTGAAAGGCAGCACTCATATATGGCACTGATAGGCAGCACTGATAGGCGGCACTGATAGGCGCTGTCAGGTGGTGTGACGATCACGAGTCAGACCCCAGCCCTTCTCACCAAACTCGTGACTGAAGGACTAGCCAATCCAAAACCGTGATGTCACCTGCGTAACAATGCCACGCCCAGCTGCACCCTGCACAACGATTTTCCAGCTAATGGACCACAAATTGATGTACCGGCAGCCTGAGTGCGATTGATACTGGGTAAGGTTAATAACGCAATTAACCCTTCACACTGCCACCACCTCCTTTTTGTACAGAGAAAGAGGAAACTTGGCAATATCAGCAATAACACTAGGATGGTTGAAATAAACGTCTGTATACCACTGTCACCGCAGACAGGTTATACAGAGGGTTAAACACACATAGCACCCTTCAGCAGCAGGAATTCAAAAATTGCATTAAGGAGTTTTAGAAACAGTTCAACACTTTCAGAAAGTAAGATTTATTGCTAAAAGGTCAAAAGGGTGCAATAAAAATATTTACAGAAAAAAAATGTAACCAATATATATATAAATATACAGAGCAATAACACAGCAAAAAGGTAACAGAAAGAAGTTTAGAAAGGTAGAGTACTTGCCAAAAGTCCTTGGTTAAGCAGATCAAGATTCAGAGCAAAAGGGCCCGTCTCCTAAGTTGGTTCTGATGTTAAAAGGGATATTTCTTCAACTTCAACTCTTAGGCCTGGCAGTCTATTTTGTAATCCCCCAGCAGGGGGTGACTCTGAAGCCAAGGACCAATGCCTCATTTGGGGAGGGGGTGTCTAGGCGGACAGGCTTGAACCAAAATCTCTCATAGCTTATATTTTGGCTCACAACGTTTCCTAGGCACAAGTAACATTCCACCCGCGGGTAGATTAATATGCAGATGCATCTGCGGAACGGTTAGATATGAAATACATACTTGAATGGTTCAAGAGATGTAACTTTCTGCTTTCCTATATATTCCAGCCAAGGAGTGTGACATATCAAACAGTTTGTCTTCTCGTGACCAGTCTGAAGATATGCCTAGTTTTTATGTAAGTCTCATATTCCAAGATATGAGACAGAGGGGGAAGATGGATTTTAGAAGTGGTATCTGTTTATTACTCCTCTGGAATGTCTTTGAACTCGGGAAGGCTTGGTTTATCCTTTTACGAGGTGCCAGATTGCACAGTTTCTTAGAACGCCCGGCACCCAGCTCAGAGAGGTTTTATAGCTCGGAGCTATCTGCTGTGCTCTGGTCTGCCTGCGACACTTCCAACACACACTGACCACATGTCACTGTGGATCTCAGAGAGGGGGGAGGATGAGGAAAGATATATTTGTACAAGATGGATGATCCTTTGCCAAGATGGAGGTTGGAGCAAAATGGTTGAACCACGTCCATCTCTGTGGGTACAATTGCTACAGGTGGCACTGACTGGCACTGTTAGGCGGCACTGACAGGCAGCACTGACGGGCATTGATAGGCAGCACTGATGCGCACTGATAGGCAGCACTGACTGGCACTGATAGGTAGCACTGACTGGCACTGATAGGTAGCACTGAAAGGCAGCTCAGATGGGCACTGATATGTGGCATTGATGTGCACTGGTAGGCACTGATATGTGGCATTGATGTGGCACTGATGGGCACTGGCAGGTGGAATGGATGAGCACTGACAGCTGGCACTGATAGACACTGACAGGGGGCACTGCTGGGGCTACACAGATCATCAGGCACACTGATCATCAGTGCCCTGATGATCAGTGCACATGTCTCCTCTGAGTAAAGTCGATTACAGGCTCTCCTCTCCTCACGAGCTGTCAGCATGACCGCTCGTAAGGAGAGAAATGCCGATAACTGGCATTTCCCTATTTACATGCGATCAGCTGTTATTGGACATAGCTGATCACATGACCGAGCCGACATATTCAGCTCTTTACATTGATCGGTGATCCGCTGTGTCCGAGGGACATATGACGTACTCCCAGAACGAGAGAACCACCTTGCGCCCGTCATTTCCTTATATGGCGGGTGGGAGGTGGTTAAACTAAAGTTTTCTGCACTCAGAATAAACACTCCGGAGCTTCTCAAACTTTGAGAATCCTGTGTCATTTCTATATCCATTTCCTAAACTCACACTGTGAAAGGGTCTTACACTCTCATAATGGACACTGCACAGTAGTGTTTCTCTTGTTCTGTATGCTAGGTGTAATTTTTGTTTCCCTTTACTTCTGTACACAGTTTATAGATGCTGCACAGTAGTACGTAAATATGTATGCTGTGTGTAATTTTCAGTAATTGTTCCTATTTTGTATTACCGATTCTCTAGCATCCAGGAAAAGATTCTTTGCATTTGTTCTTATATTGTAAATTTGGGTAATTGCGAGCGCAACAAACAAATAAGCAGCCAGCATAAAAAAGGTAAACCTCTACACCTCTGAAAAAACAGTATATGATAATAAATATGCAGCGCTAGGTTGTATTTCACA
This sequence comes from Staurois parvus, assembly GCF_062004578.1. Taxonomy (NCBI): domain Eukaryota; kingdom Metazoa; phylum Chordata; class Amphibia; order Anura; family Ranidae; genus Staurois; species Staurois parvus. Next base: position 6,246,478 of record NW_028318025.1, read on the forward strand.
GTTGGTAATGATAAACAGTCATAAGTATAAAGTGAGCGCTTCTGAGGCGCATATAAGGTGATGTGATAAGCACGTCTTATGGTGACGCATCACTATAAAAAGGACATAAAATAATGTGACAAAAGTGGATAGTTCATTAAAACTGTAACGTACTGTAGGTCCAGATGAAACGGTGATCTGTGCTCCGTGCTGGTAACTTCAAATGATGAGGACCAGTAAAATTGTGCACTTACCAGAAGCGCATAACAAGTGCGTATGAAAATGATATATCCTTTAGGGGGTCATCTGGGTCTGGTCAAGGGCTGCAGGGTCATCAAGCTCAATGTGGACTCATAGGATGATACTGCTCACACACAGGTCACACTCTGCTCTTGTACCCATCAGAAACAGCTCCAAGATATCAGCAAACACGGAAGCTACAGATACAGAAAGATCTCCACAGTAGATATCATTGTTTGGAAAGAAGAATAAAGCAAAAGAATAAAGCAAACAAATGCATTCTTTATCTGGAGCTTCCACACTTGTTATGCGCTTCTGGTAAGGGCACAATTTTACTGGTCTTCGTCATTTGAAGTTACCAGCACGGAGCACAGATCACCGTGTCATCTGGACCTACGTTACAGTTTTAATGAACTATCCACTTTTGTCACATTATTTTAGGTCCTTTTTATATTGATGCGTCACCATAAGACGTACTTATCACATCACCTTATACGCTCCTCAGTAGCGCTCGCTTTATACTTATGACTCTTTATCATTACCAACTGTGAATTACAACCTAGCACTGCATTTTTATTATCATATTTGTTCTTATATGCTACATAAGTGTAATGTACAACTTCTACATCTGCTTACTGCCTCCTTTTTTAAAGTGATACTAAACCCATGACCCTGCATTCACTATATCTGGTCTTCCACAGTACACACAACATGAAAGTGTAATTATTTTAGTAAATATAAACTGATAAATACCTTTTCTCATCAGCAGAATAAAGCAGTCATGTGGCTTCTATCAGTGTCCTGCTAAGCACTGGTTAATCTTGAAGGAGGAGTTCTCATTCTCCTCTGACTGTTCTATGAGGCTGCATGACCCTTGACCCTCGGTGCATGGAAAGCGCTGATTGGCCCCTGTGCTGATCACATGCCCCCCCCCCAAAAAAAACAAACAAAAACTTTCTAGCAATAAACAGCAAACAGAGCATGTGCAGACTTGCCACTACTGCTCTGTACTATGGCAGATGGATTAGGGACAGTAAAAGAATGGGAAAATCAGAGAATACAGACTTTTTTTCACAATGCGGAGGATTAACCCCTTAGGTTTCATAGTAAGTATAACAAGCATGCTTTACTGCATATACAGACTGATTTTGTTGTTGTGGGTTAAGTAACACTTTAACTGTATGTATTATAAATCTTTTTTACTTCAAAACATTTTAAGTTGTGTCCGTTAAACAATTTAGCTATGCCCAGTTTTCATAGCAGCATGTACCATTTCCTTATCAGCTTGTAAGCTCTGGGGGTAGGTGGGTGACACTCCCATCACGTTCTCCTCTTCATTGGGCAGCAAGTGTGCGTCACATGGAAGACCTACCCTGGGGTGGGTTCTTTTCAGCTATACTACGCACCGTGGACAGGGTCACTTGCCTTGCACATGGGGTACCTTTACTTGTTTCCATGAAAGCCCAGGGACAAGGCTATGACTACTTTCAGGGACTACTCTACCTTAAGACAAACCTCTAACTTCAGAGATGACCATACAACGTGTACACTTGAGCAATAAACTGGACTCTCTTGTCCCCTTCTCAATACAGTTGTTGTATTTAGGAGGTACATGCTGAGCCGATGCCCACTCCACCTGTCCAGGGTATCTCCACTACCTCACTACTAATAACGGAATGGGGTCCCACCACTTAGCAGGCTGCTTGTGAAACCTTTGTTACCCTTGGTAACCACTTGTCTTCATACCACAATGTGTTTATTGACCAACGCTGTATTGTTGTGTGAGTTACTTACATTACACCTCTTTAGTAACTTCAGACCAGGCATACGCAAAGTTTCAGACAGAACAAAACAGTTTTTTCCTAACCAGGGGCGGACTGACCATTTGGAAACTCGGGCGCTGCCCGAGGGCAGGGGTCAGTAGGGGGCCCCATGAGATGCCCCTGGTACCCTTTTCATAGGCTTTTTTGAGTTTGGGCAAGGACACAGGGGCCCCATGATCCCCTATTGCCTGAGGGCCCCATGAGTTGTCAGTCCGGCCCTGTTCCTAACATTCTTAATACCTAACTAGGTTTGTGGCTGTCCTGGCGTACCTGCATAGGTAAAAGTCCATTTTGACAGTATCCAGCTACTGGTGTTCTTCAGGACATGCAGGTCCCAGCAGCCCCTCTACATTGTGGCATCTTTATCAGGAACTCTGTACTCAGCATGGCACAGCAGACCAGCAACGACATCAGCAGTGCGGCAGCAAGCAAGAACCCGCAAGATCCAGACCCCTGTCCCTTCTATAATGCCACAGGATCAGTGGATGGAACCCAAGAAGCCTGCCAAGCATAACTCAGGAAGTACGGTTAACTCTAACTCTCCCAGCCGGGGCAGCACCAAATTCAACTGCAATAGGCAAATTGCCTACAGCCTTATAAACTGTGTTCCCAAGTTTACGTCTTTGCATTTCTGCAGAGTAACTGTGACTCACATGTTTTCATTTCATATGTACTCATTCTTGTTTTTTCAGTTTGCTTCAGGAACTAATTTGCAAATCAAGGACTTGGTCTTATCTGAGCAGATACAGAACACTACTTCATATTTGCACATATTAACAACATGGTTCTTCTTTACTATGTTACATAAATCCATTTAAGTGTTGTGAAAGCCATCAGAAAAATAAGTCTGATGCAGAATTGTTTGTAGAACTAAGTATCATTATTATTATAGAGGATTTATATAGCGCCAACAGTTTGCGCGGTGCTTTGCAATGTAAGGGAGACAGTACAATTACAATACATTTCAGTACACAGGGAATAGGAGGGCCCTGCTCATGGAGCTTACAATCTAAAGGAAGGGGGAGGTGATACAAAAGGTGATAGCTGCAGGGGATGATCTGGCGGAGGTGATTCATGTACAGTTCTTAGGTGGAGGTGGTGTAGGCTTCCCTGAAGAAGTGAGTTTTCAAAGGCAGACAGGGTGGGGGCTGACCGGACATGCTGTGGTAGGGAGTTCCAGAGGATGGGAGAGGCTCTGGAGAAGTCCTGGAGGCAAGCGTGGGAGGAGGTGATGAGGGAGCTAAAGAGGAAGATATCATGGGAGGAGCGGAGTGGGCGATTTGGCGGTATCTGTGGATGAGGTCTGTGATGTAGCTAGAGGCAGTGTTGTGGATGGCTTTGTAAGCTGTGGTTAGTATTTTGAATTTTATACATTGGGTTAGTGGAAGCCAGTGGAGGTATTGGCAGAGAGGGGCAGCAGTCGCTGATCAGTTGGTAAGGTGTATGAGTCTAGCAGCAGCATTCAAAATAGACTAAAGGGGGGATAGCCTGTGTAACGGTAGACCAGTGAGGAGGGAGTTGCAGTAATCGAGGTGGGATATAACCAATGCATGGATGAGTTGTTTTGTGGTGTCATTGGTCAGGAAGGGGCGGATTTTGGAAATGTTCCAGAGGTTGAGGTGGCAGAATTTAGCCAGTGAGAGGATGTGGGGCCCAAAGGAGAGGTCAGAGTCTAGGATTACGCCTAGCACCCTGAGATGAGGGGAAGGACCAATGGTTGTGCTGTTGATCTTAATGGTAAAGTCGTGAGTGGGGGATCGGGGAGGAGGAAATATTACAAGCTAAGTTTTTGAAAGATTGAATTTAAGGTAGTGATGTGACATCCGTGCTGATATGTTGCTTAGTAGATTTGAGACACGTGAGGAGATTGAGGGGGTGAGCTGGGGAGTGGAGAGATAGATCTGGGTGTCATCAGGATAGAGGTGGTGTTGGAAGCTATGGGAGGTTATCAGTTGGCCCAGGGAGGAGGTATAGAGAGAGAAAAGGAGGGGCCCAAGAACAGAACCTTGGGGTACCCCAACAGAAAGAGGAAGCGGAGCGGAGGAGGAGGAGTTGTATGTGACACTGAAAGTGCGCTGAGAAAGGTAAGAGGAGAACCAGGAGAGAGCAGAGTCATGGAGGCCGATGGAGTGGGGTTTACTGAGGAGGAGTGGGTGGTCGACTGTGTCAAAGGCAGCGGAAAGGTCAAGGAGTATGAGTATGGAGTAATGGCCACTAGTTTTAGCAGTTAGTAGGTCATTAGTGAGTTTTATGACTGTTATGCTTGGCTACATAAAAAACACAAGCACAGTATACAGTTTACTGCAGTCAGGAAGTATGAGATGACTTCTGACATTTTATAGAAGTAATTACGAACAAGTAAAACCAGTAACTGATGAAGGCATTCACTCATGGATTAGCTAGAACAGGGCAATTCTGATTAAAAAGAGTTTTAAAGTAGAATTCGGGGCTTTACCTAACTAGTTTTAAAAATGTCCACCACCCAAACACCTATTCTAGCTAACCTGTGAAAGAAAGATCTGCATTTGGTCTGATCTCTCCTTTTCAGCCTGCTCTGTTCTGGCTCCCTTTTGTCAGCCAGCGCCAGCTGTGGGGAAGAAGAGAGAGCACTCAGCAATGGCTGGTTATACATGGGAGCAGTTGTCACCCATAGGCTTACTATGGTCCATATGTTGTCAGCTCTTCCTCCTTTCCCCTGTAGCTGCCACTGGCTGACAAAAGGGAGTCAGACCAGAGCAGTCTGAAAATAGGCTTGTATAGATTAATGATGGGCTGCATGTTCGAGTCGAATGTAAGTTTGACTCAAACATGGGCCGTTCGTGTCTTTGTTGAACACATGAACGGTACAGGCGTTCAGCAGGCTCTTTGCCCACTGCGCCCCTAATGCACTGCGCCCTGTGGTCAGGTGCAATGCTTTGGCCAATCACAGAGAATGATTATGTCACACGGGGGTTGAGTGATTCAACCCCCTTGTGACATCATCACCCTATTTAAGAACTGTCATCATGATGCAGCTGTCAGATGGTGGGTGCCCTCCTGCCCCAAAGCAGCTTGCCATGTTGAGGGCATGTGGTCTGGTATGATTCAGAATGGGGGGGGGGGCACTCGCTTGTCCCACCCTGTTTCCTGACCTGCTGAGCTGCATGCTCAGATAAGGGTCTGGTATGGATTTTTGGGGGGGGACCCACAAGCCATTTTTTTTGTAATTTTGGCGTGGGGGGTTCCCCTCATAATCCATACCAGACCCGAAGGGCTTGGTATGGATGGGAGGGGGGACCCCATGCCGTTTTTTTTTACATTTTTTTAATTGTCGGGCAATGCTGACAATTCTTTTGACATTCAGCTGTCGGCAGGGAACCCCACTGACAGCTGAAACATGAATGTTTCACTACTAAAATACTGCATACTCAGATGCAGTAAGATACCGCTCAGTAAATTGTCCATTTTTGAAGTTCGCGGTTGAACTTTCGGTAGGTTCGAATTTTTGACCACGAACCGAACAGAGGGGTGTTCAACCCATCACTAATATAGAGATATTTCTTATACACATTAATTAGCGTAGGTGTTAGAAGATGGAAGGGAGTGTTTCTAAGATTAGTTAGGTATACCCCGGATTTCTGCTTTAAATGTGATACTAGAGAAATTCTGATTCATAAAGAAAGAATTAATCCTGCACTACCACACCTACGTAGTCTGTACTGTAGATATACACTATATTGCCAAAAGTATTGGGCCACCCCTCAAATCATTGGATTCAGGTGTTTCAATCACCTCCATTACCACAGGTGTATAAAATCAAGCACCTAGGCATGCAGACGGCTTCTACAAACATTTGTGAACAAATGGGTCGCTCTCAAGAACTTAGTGAATTCAAGCGTGGTACCATGATAGGTTACCACCTGTGCAATAAGTCCATTCATAAATTTCCTTGCTACTAAATATTTAATGGTCAACTGTTAGTGGTATTATAACAAAGTAGAAGCAAATGGGAACAACAGAAACTCAGCCACGAAGTGGTAGGCCACGTAAACTGGCAGAGCGGGGTCAGGGCATGCTGAAACGCACAGTGCACAGAAGTTGTCACCTGTCTGCAGAGTCAATAGCTAAAGACCTCCAAACTTCATGTGGCCTTCAGATTAGTACAATAACAGTGCGTAGAGAGCTTCATGGAATGGGTTTCCATGGCTGAGCAGCTGCATCCAAGCCTTACATCACCAAGGGCAATGCAAAGCTTTGGATACAGCGGTGTAAAGCACACAGACACTGCACTCTAGAGCAGTGGAGATGTGTTCTCTGGAGTGATGAATCACGCTTCTCTGTCTGGCAATCCAATGGACCTGTCTGGGTTTGGTGATTACCAGGAGAGCAGTACTTGCCTGACTGCATTGTGCTAAGTGCAAAGTTTGGTGGAAGGGGGATTATGGTGTGGTATTGTCTTTCAGGGGTTTGGTTTGGTCCCTTAGCTCCAGTGAAGGGAACACTTAAAGTGTCAGTATACCAAGACATTTTAGACAATTTCATGCTCCCAACTTTGTGGGAACAGTTTGGGGATGGCCCCTTCCTTTTCCAACATGACTACACATCAGTGCACAAAGCAGTCCTGGAGTCCTGACCTCAACCCAATAGAACACCTTTGTGATGAAGTAGAACGGATACTATGAGCCAGGCCTTCTCGTCTGACATCAGTGCCTGGCCTCACAAATGGGCTTCTGGAAGGATGGTCAAACATTCCCATAGACCAGCAATGGGCAAACTACGGCCCGGCGGACCTTTTAATCCGGCCCGCGGAGCTAGGCTCCCACTATGCTCCTCTCACAGTCCGCCCTGAAGACCGGTGTAGCATGAAAATCTGTCTCCTATGAGGATCTGTCCCCCTCGACGTATCTGCGCATGTGCAGGAGATCGCCGATCGGATGCTAATGCCTGAAACTGGCACATGCGCAGATACGTCGAGGGGGACAGATCCTCATAGGAGACAGATTTTCATGCTACACCGGAACGGCGAGAGGAAGGCGCGGAGCAAAGGTAAGTGAATTGACACAGGGGGGACTTGGGGACTTAATATGGGGGATGAATTACTATGGGGGATGAATTACTATGGGGGATAAATTACTATGGGGGATACATTACTATATGGGGGATGAATTACTATGGGGGATGAATTACTATATGGGGGATGAATTACTATGGGGGATGAATTACTATGGGGATGAAGTACTATGGGCGATGAATTACTATGGGGGATGAATTACTATATGGGGGATGAATTACTATGGGGGATGAATTACTATATGGGGGATGAATTACTATATGGGGGATGAATTACTATGGGGGATGAATTACTATGGGGGATGAATTACTATGGGGGATGAATTACTATATGGGGGATAAATTACTATGCTTACTAGGGGGAATATTACTATACTTACTATGGATGACACATACACATCATTCATCTACTCTTGGTCCGGCCCCCCGGGTCCAATATATGAACCCATTGCGGCCCTCAAGTCAAAAAGTTTGCCCACCCCTGCCATAGACACACTCCTAAACCTTGTAGACAGCCTTCCCAGAAGAATTGGAGCTGCAAAGGGTGAGCCAACTCAATATTGAACCCTATGGACTAAGACTGGGATGCCATTAAAGTTAATATGCTTGTAAAGGCAGGCGTCCCAATACTTTTAGCAATATAGTGTATGTGGAACTGCTGCTACTTCCTAAAAGTGTACTCGTACACTTACTAAACCAAAAATTGTTAAATGAATGTGGTGTATAATATTGACTGCATGTGTTAAATACACACACATATATATACACCTTATTAGCTTAATAGCTACCCTGAAGAAGTCAGATGACCAGTGAGGCAATGCATTGGATGGAGTCAGTGACATCACTTAGGGTTTGGGTGCGAAATCGGAAGTGTGGTGAGAAGCACTCTGTTTTGTTGGAAACTATCACTGCCTGTTATTAGTTGTAATCTGCGAGTTCATATATTGGATAATAAAGGGTTTTAGGAGCATTCATCTTGTTGCACAATGAGAATATTTGTCTTTTGTGTTTGAGTGTAAGTCAACACTGGAGGCTTGGACGTTTAGTCCATTAAAGGAACCCCACACATGAAGTGGGTACAAACAGCCAGAGAGTGGATCTGCAAGGATTACTTTTTAAAAGCTCTGTTGACCGATAGTACATTTGGGTCTAACATTAAGGTGACTGCGTATTGCACCTAGTGGTGAAATGTATTGGTTGTTCTCTGACGTGCTGGCACAGAAACACTAAATTATACATTAGAAATACTCATATTTGAAGGAATAAATGTATGGAACTCTCACAGAACCGTTATGAATGTTTGGACTTCACAAGATATATAGCACTGTTTTAAGGGGTTATTGGGTGAACATTTTATTGGTTTAATTAAAATTTTTTTTTGGATGTAATAAAGTATATATCACTTATCCTTGCACTGGTCATATACAGGTATATGTGTATACAGTATTTAACACAGATAGTCATTGTTATACTGATTATGTTTTTTTTTATATATTACATGTACGTTATTAAAATTTTAAAGGAGCAGTGCACTGCCACTTTCATTTCACAATCCTGATTTATAAACACTGGACCTAGCCCCAAAAAAGTGCACAAAATTGCAAGTCTCATCATCTGACTTGCATGCGATCAGAGCTGGCAGCCAATGACTGCCAGCGCTGATCAGTGTGTTGTGGCAGGGAGAGGGGGGATTACGCACAGCGGGGGAGATTGCAGAACACAAAGGCACAGCTGGGGAAATTGACACACTATTGCCTGTGTTATTGTGGCAATCTTTCAGGTTTTTTTTTTTCATTCAGCCCACTGGGTTGAACGAAAAAAAAACTTCTAGTGTGTTCCAGGCTTAAGAGTGAAAAAGACATTTCAGCTCAGTTCAGTGAAGCAAAATTGTGTTTTTATTTCTCAGCTTGATAAATATGCCCAACCCTCTGTTTGTCTTGATTTTTATAAACTTGAAGATAAATATGTCCTCATTTTTCATAGCAACTAATTAGATATCTGCTTTATTTTTATTTTGTACTAGGCAAAAAAGAGTTGGAATCTGGGCAACTTCAGCTCCACCACTTTCTGTAAATAATTCAAGCCCAAGTATACAGTACATGTAGCAATGACTCCCTATAGAGCCACTGGCAATGATTAAGCTACACCAGAGAGAAAGCGTGACACAGAGTGGACTTGCTGCCTGAGCCTCTGCCGGCATCAGAGAGAGGTCAGACCTCCTACCGAAGTTTGCCAGAGACTGAGCCTTCAGGACCTGACATCTGGAACTGTTAATGTCCAAGTGTGTGGAATCCGACATGTCGCCTGCCAGGAGTGCTGAGAGAAGACATAACACTTAACCCTTAGCTGCACACAGTCCCATAAAGATTGCTCGTTACATAGCAGCCCTGCAGCTATACACCACATACTCCTAAAGAGACAGATTCATGTGTATCACCGACAGAAGGGCCCCACCCCAAGCTGCCAACACTAACATTAATACGACAGGTACTTGAGACACCACCATCTAGGGATACTCCATTTAGGAATACTTACAGATACCCACAGCTGGGGTATCCATTTAGAGTGCATTCAAGAACGTTCTTTTTGCATTAACTGGGTCTAACCACGCTCATTACTAGTTACTTTAGATCAAACTTGATCTAACATTTTTACAGTTCATTTTCTAATCCTGTCTTAGGCCAAAGTTCAATTGATCTAATTCTGCATATCTAAAGAGTTCTATTGTTTGATGCCAATTTACGCACTGTTTACTTGCTTCACTATAATACAGTCACTTAATCTAAATTTCTGTGCATTGTCTTAAACTGGTAGCTTATTAACACTTTAGTCACACAGGTAGGAGCGAGGCTCAAGTCACAACCAGGTGGGTTATGAGCTGTTTACTGAGACGTGGAACAACAAACAACCCATCCTCACCAGCGGCTCCTGGTAAGAACTACAGCTACATGTCCTGTATTTGGATCCAACTGTGACAGGAGTCACTTTGGGTGGGGGGGCCCATGGAACCCAGCTCACTTTGGAGAGGTGGGGAGACCCCTGTCTCAGCTTCCCATATCCCTCTTATGTGTAAATCACCCTGTGCTTGTTAGGGGTACAGGGTGATCTGTCCTAATATTATGTGGGCTTTGTCTCAGACTGTGTAGACATGTTTAGGAGATAGGTGGGGTGGTCCTGATTCTGACTTCTGTAAGCAGAAAAAAGTACCTGAGTATATAGGATAAAGATGCCTCTTCCTGCCAGGCGACAGCTCCTAACCAGCTCTTTCAACACTTTTCAGGCAGGAGTATTTCTGTTCAGCCCAGCTACCTTCAGGCATACACTTCAGTGAGTGGCTAGGTATCCGGGGCCTTCAGCACATGGCCCATGTAGAGGCCCATGTAGAGCCCAGGCCCTGACATATCTTCACACAGGCTTCCTTCCAGGGAAAAGCCTTAAGGGAGAGGGAGTTCCGGAAAGGTACTCCCAAATATTTATCATTACCGTAGACCATACCTCTGAACAACACCACAGGGGATTGGCTGTGTCAGATAAATATTCATATTTCATCATTCCCACATTGATTTCTGGAACTTATTTCCTTACTGAAACTTCCTTCCAACAACAGGCTGACACAATCAACCCACCAGGCTTAGCGAAACCCACAGCCCACCAGCAATTAATTTTTTAGAATTTATTAGGAACACAACTGCATAGGGCAGGGTCAGTACATATAGCTAAATAATGTAAAAAACTTACATATGAGTGCCAACGAAGACAAAATCCTATTGAATTTTTGTGACAGGGACTTCTTGTATATACTATTTTGCTCAAAAAACCCACAGGTAACCTCTCTTTAGGTTGCCTGTGGGTTTTTCTTTGTATCCTAAACAATTCTTCTGGAAGTTGTGGCTGCAATCTTTTTTGGTCTACCTGGCCTTGGCTTGGTATCAAGAGATGCCCAAACTTTCCATTTCTTAATAAGTGATTGAACAGTACTGACTCGCATATTCAAGGCTTTGGATATCTTTTTACATCATTTCCATCTTTATTAAGGCTGGCCATACATTATACAATTCTCTTGAGAATTTTGCTTTAGATTTACTACAAATCATATAATACAAGGTCAAACCTAAACAACACTTTCAATTGCATCCAATTAGTCAGGCCTTTGCACTACATAGTTGAAGGTAAATCTAAAGGAAATTGGGCAGAAAATTGTATAGTGTATGACCAGCCAAAGTTCTATTTTCTTGTTACACAGGTCTTTTGCGAGAGCTAACAAACTCATTGACAAGTTATACATACACACTAAGTGCAATTTAAAAAGTCACAGATGTGTGAAATTAACCTTTAATTGGCATTTTAACTCGTGTGTGTCACCTTGTGCATCTGTACCAAGGCCAAACATTCCAGGGTATGTAAACTTTTGATCATGGCCATTTGGTGATTTATAGTATCATTCTGATTTCAGAAGGAGCCAAGCAACTACGTGATAATAGATGGCTTCATATGATCACTATCTTTAAATAAAAGGCATGATCAGTCATATTTTCAGTATCAATGCCAAAATGTCACAATTTCTGGCAGAGTATGAAAACCTTTGAGCACAACTGTATATACAAACACTTGTACTTTGGTAAGCAACCATAGAAGTTGATTTACTAAAGATAAATGCACTGTGCACTTGCTCCAAAGCTTAGTAAATAAGGTAAAGCTTAACTTTGCAAATACCCAAACATATGCAACGAAAATAAAAAAACAGCATTTTTGCTTGCAGATGATTGGATGACAGAAATCAGCAGAGTTTCCCCTCATTTCAGAGCAACTGCGCTGACAGTGCACAGTATATTTGCATTTAGTAAATCAACTCTGTTACCTTTTATAAGGAGTTCAAATTGCTGGAGTCTTTTCCTTTCAGACATATAGCTTTACAAGCATAGGCATTGAGTTGACCAGTGTGACCAAGGTAGAAACTCCAAAATGTTACTTACTGCTGTTTTGTTCAAACAACTCACATTACGCACTTTTGCTTATATTATTAACAAGTTGCAATCTCTCTTGATATGGGTGTATACTACCTGAATCTGAGTAGCCATGTCCTGAATCTGTACCTATTACCAAATCTTTGAACAATGACACATCAAGACCTAACAGCAGTATGAAATCTGCATTGCTCTCAAAAAAGAATTGCATGTAATGGTAGATAATATTAGATGTTATAATACTTGTTTGTATTATTGAAGTGATTGCAGATCTCCTTTCATTATTTTGAAAGCAGCAGCTTGTCTGCTAATTGGACTAATCCATTGTGGCATTCCTTTCATCACCATCCCAATGCTGCTCTGGAACACAACTCTGCAGGGCAAGCTGTGCAAATATGTCATCCGGTATGTGTTTCTTAATATATATGTATGAAAGAGAAAACAGCTCATCATCATTTAATCATTTGCTATATATTTTTTTTTATCTTTAACATGGAGTTTCTTAATGGTGACTCTCATTCTGAAAATGATAGTTGCTACGCTCTCATGCCTACTCACTTTGAGTTGTCCTGGAAGAAGTATGCAGATGAAGTTATCGGGTTTTTTTAAATCTTAGTAGTAAAGCCATTTGATCATTATAACAGCCATTCAAATAGTACTTTGCAGGTGTTATACTGAGTAAAATGTAGACATGTATATTAAATGTGAGATTTTAAAAGAGAAGTATGGACTTTAAAAAAAAAAAACATTTATACTCTCTTAGGTGGATGTAGCATCAATCCGATGTTGCATTTGTGCCCCATCGGCTCTAAGGGTGAGAACTGAGCAATTAAACACCGCTGATACCTCAGTTCTCCAATTCTCTTCTGAGCAGAGTGCCATGACTATCATTCACTGACTCTCTGCTCTGCCCCTCCAGCACTCACAGCTCAGGACTGTGGAAGGGGTGGAAGAGGCTGGCTCAGGCTCTCAGCGGATCACTGAGAGGCTGATCCAGGTGCTGGTACAGGCATCTGGATAGATCCCAACCATATGGTCGGGATCTTTTCCAAGCCTAGACGGGCTCAGTGACGTCAGCTGACAGCAGACTTAAGCACGCTGTGGTCTGAAAGTGGGCCACAGGAGTGCAGAACATACTACACTCCTTAGGAGAAGTATAGTCAGAAAAGCTTTGACCATATGTCTCCTTTAGGAGGGGACCCTTTTTGGGTGCTATCCTATTCTGCAAACATTCAAGTACAGTAATGCTAATTTTCATACATTTCCTACATTATTACATTAAAGAGACCCTGTTATGTACTAAAATGCTCTTAGCAAACGACAAACCTGTAAAGAAAGCAATGAGTACTTACCTGTCCTACCCTCCTTCCTAACTCAACATTGATCCAGTACAGAGAACTGCCCCCCCCCCAAAAAAAAAAAACCTGCTGGGAAAACTACATTTGCAGGAGTGGCAATCTCCCAGATCCTCTGCAGCTTTTAGTCATTCCTTTAGCCTCATGTCATTACTGTCTCCTGTCAGTAAGTATCCAGCCTCCTTCTTTCAGCCATGTCCTTTGCTGAAAGCATTTTAGAACATAATTTGATCTCTTCAGTTTGCTAATCTTAAACAATTGCCATATTTTATATGGAGTATATCAAATGCAGGTCAGAGAGAGAGGTCAGCTACATGTCAACTGCACCAGTCAATGAATTAAGAATGATCTCAGCATATCAAATTGATAGCATGCTTCATTTGCAGCCCAAAGAAGCTTAACCACCTAAGGACCAGCCACTGTATTTTTACTGTGACCCGGCTGCGCTGGATTACATACATATATGTGATCCAGCATTTCCTACTATAGGGCACATATGCCCATGATTCTGTACAGCACAAGTTGGTCACAAGTCGGTCAGCAGGTCCCAACCAATGATTTATGGCTGGGACCTGCTGAACGGCTTAGTGAATCACAGCACAGAGCCCTGTGTTTACTAACAACACAGAGCCCTGTAAACAGAGCAGCAATGTGGCTGTTTTAAAAAAACTGCCAAATCTATTAGTAAAAGCAGCACATATTACACATTGCATTACATTATTAGGCACACAGTTAACCCTTTGATAGCCCCCAGATGTTAACCTCTTCCCAGCCAGTGTCATTAGTACAGTGACAATGTACAGTATTAGAACTGATCACTGTATTAGTGTCACTATTGATGTCAGTGTCAGTTAGTGTCCCTCCCAGCCAGCATCAGCTAGCGCCAGATTGCCTTCCACACTATCACACTCCCACTATAAGTTGCTGGTCCCTGCCATTATCAGTATAGTGTCATAGCTGCGTAAATTCCAGTATATACACTATAATGTGTAGACACTATAGACACTTTCAATCAAACCAATTAATATACACTTATTTGGATTTTTGTTTTTTTAACCAAGACGTAGCAGAATACACTTCCATCTAAAAAGACTAGCTAAAGTGGTTAATACGGTTGGAAACATCAGATGTGAAAAATAATCAAAACATATCCTTCTATAGAGTGTACTTGCCTCAGTCTAAAGCACTGTGTGTTATTTCTCTCTGCTGTCTTGCTCCTTTGCTATCTGCATGAGTCGCTGCTGAAAGGTTTTCATACTCCAAGAGATGTAGGGGGACAGGGGAGGGGAGCTCTAGCACACAGGCTGTGATCGATAGCCTCAGCTGTGTATATTTCCCTGTGTGCTGTGTAAAGGGGAAGGGTGTCCCTACCCTTCACTCAGGTCTCAGATTACACTTGGCTCTTCTTTCTAAACTGTGCAGTGTGTGACATCAGATCGACTGCACCCTTCCTCTGGAAGTTCAGACAAGCTGTGTAAGTTCTGTACTCTGAACTTAAGTAGAGAAGAGATGGTTGCAGATAAACAGGTACAACTTAGTATGAGGATTTGTTTACTCTCTGTTTATCACCTGAGGCTAGTCACTTCACTAGCTCAATGTAGAGCTTTACAACCACTTTAAAGGAGAAGTATGGTTTTTTTTAAAAAAGCAAACAAAAAAAGTAAATGGGTTTAGTAACAGTCTTTAGAGTGCACCATCGAAATCAAGTGCTTTTACTCTTAAAACCACATTGCTAAATGTCTTAAAGGGAACATATATTGAGAGAAACATGGGCTCTTCCAAAACAAACCACTTTAAAATGCTAGTTACTGGGCTGTCTCTGGCTTTACTAGTGCCTCTACACTAGTGCAATTGCACAACAATCAAAATCACATTATACTCTATGGTGTTCATTCAGAGCAATACAACATGGTACAGTGCAAATTCTGAAAAGGTCCAGGTGTTTCTTTGGTGTAGCATAGTGCATTTTTAGCCTCATATACTTCAATGGGAAAGCATGGAAATTACATGTAAAATGCATATACATGCATTTCTTTTGTGTTTTTGTGTATAAAATTCAGTTTCTTCCTCCTACAAAAAAAATGCATGAAAACACACAAAAAACTCTACAAGAATGCACTGAAAAATGCATGATTATGCAAGAACACTGGCGTGAACCTAGGCAAAGTCCCAGACCTTGAAAAGTATGCAGAGAGTAAAGTCAGAACTCTGGATTTGCATACATGTTCTGGGTCAGTAATCCAGAAAGTGTTGAAACCAGAGGGCCACTACAGCAAAGCAACAAGAAATTTCAAAAGTCTGGAGTGGTATCTCACATATTTTCCTCAGCACAGGTTTCCCTGATCTTTTAATAAATAACAAAAGAAATGTCCCCAGACCCCAGAAACCCTTGGAGACTGTTTTCTTGTAGTAAACGAATCCCACATACCATACCTTTTTATGAATGCCTCCTCTTCATTCTGGAGTATACTTGTCAGGGTGCCAATAGTACTTATGCAGTTCAATCAGTATGAGCGTCGTGTGAAAACAGGCCCATGCAATGAGTTAATTCCCATTCAATAACAAGCGCTTTTGACTGTTGAATGCAATTGTTGAATCTCTATGACCATTCTCTGTTTTCCATATAAAAATGAAATGCATCCTGGAGTTGGGCCTGGAAATGCATCCTAGGGAGCCTTCAGGGCCCTGCTGCAAGAAACCATAAAGGGCCTTTATTACGGACTGGCACCAGGACCTTTTCATATGTTCTGCACTGGGCCCCCTTTGTGCAGTCTTGGCCCCCCCCCCCCACGGTCGCAGAACGCCAGGACCCGGTCAAAAATGCAACCTTTGGAACCCTGGTAGTTCCACCACTGGTGTCAGTAGTTTATTTTTTTTTATTTTTACAATTTTATTTTTTTTTTTTTTCTCAGCAGCACAGAATCAATGGAAAGGAATAGCTCTATACAGAGCTTCTCGTTCATTCATAAACTGAAGCATAGTAAACACTGATCACTGACTCTATTCATTAAGATAAGGAAGGGGCCGGTAAATTACACATTTACCGGCCCTTCCCTGCTCTCCATCCTGACCCCCCCCCCTCAAAGCAACAGAGAGGGGAAGGAGGAACCTTGCAGCATTATGGGGGATGTGCAGAAGCCAGGGGATCACACAGGGCCTGCACACAGCAGAAGGTGAATAGGAGGGGCAGCGAGGCAGCATGTAGAGGAACTGTTCTCCTCCATTTTCCTCCTGCAGCTGCTGAAAGACTGCAGAAGGAAAATGGAGGGAATTGGTTCCTCTATATGGCACCCTTACAGCCCCTCCTAACCAGGTGTACAGGGGAGCCGCAAGGGCCTCCCAGATTATGGGGTCAAGTCACAAATGCAACCCCCGTGACCCCTGTACGCATGCCCCTGGAACACATTGTACAATTCTGAGCACAGAGGTCCTAATGGTTGCCATCGCTGGTGAGAGATCTGCCTGCAATTGTAATCAGCCTTAGTGTCTTCTTAAATAAATTCAAACTGGTTTCATATTATGCAGTTTTGTTGAATGCACTATGGGTTCATTTTATCAAAAACTTACTATAGCAAGGAATAGGGAAGTGCATAGCCCATAGCAGTCATTCAGCAACACCATTTAATATGAGTTATATCCAGAGATCAGTTTGTGTAATCCAAAAAAATAAACTTTACAAAGAAATATAACAATTGAGATGCCAGTCAGCAGAATTCTCCGCTGTCGAATTCCCTCTAAAAATACAGTTGCCTGGCTGTCAAGCGAACCCTCTGACTTTAGTAATATGCAAAGCAGGGGAGAAGACTTTATTTACTGCGTGCTTGTTCCAGGTTTGTGATTTAGAAAACACTAAAGCTGGTAGAATTTTAAAAGGATTTCAGTTATGGCAGCTCAAGTACAGTATATATCTTTAGTAGATATAGTAGACATAGTTTATTTCCTTGGAAAGGAATGACACATACCTGTAACAATATTGTGCCATACAAAAATGTAAAACAGCCTTCAATTAGCTCCAGGTTCCCAAACCCAAAATGATTTTTCTTTTCCATTGTAAAAGCCATATAGCTGACAGTGTTTCACAATGTGTTTTCCGTACCTCCATATTCAAGTAAAGGCCCTAGAGGTACATCTTTGATTTGAATTTTAAAAAGCCTTTTCAGTAGATTGTGACGTTAAAGAGAACACAACCTGTGGAACTCTAGTGAGCTCTAGTAACATATGTCACTGAAGTTGGACAACAATTGAGTAAAAACAGTAGCACGAGTGCTGCATGCGGTGAAAGGACACAAAAATGTTTTATAAGATGGACACTATATACGATATTATATATGAAATATAAAGTAATTAATCTATGATAATAATTTATTTGTTTTTACAATATTGGTAAATGGAAAAATGTGCACACTAAATTTATAAGCATTGTATCTTTTTTTAAATTTCCTATAACAACCAGGTAACTAGATTTTTTAGAAAGATCAAATTCACAATGGCATACTCCATTCTTTCTAGAAACAGGTTTACTTTCAGGTCTGCTAAAAAACAACTGCCAAAAAGATGTTCTAATGTGTGGAGAGTGACTAAATACACACATACAGTATTCAAAGCATTAGTTCTCTAAAACAAATGCATTCTGCAGCTTTTAATGTATTTTGTCAGCAAATTTAAGGGAAAAGCATCTTTACGAAACAACTTTTGTAATCTTATTGTGATTCTTTTAAGTTGAACCATAATCTGTTGTTTAGGGAGCTTTTCAATGCAAATATTTCATGTTGTAAATAAAATAACATTAAGGGAGTTAAATGAATTAATATTACATGAATAGTAAACGTCTTGTTCAATACCTGGCTATAAACTCCTCAGTGGAAAGCATTGCATTTAGCATTCCCTAGCCTAATAAATCTTAAAAGCTTCAATATTGATTCAATGCAGTGAATGGCTGGATCATTTCTGGGAGGCTCTGACAAGTGGACAATTGCTTCCATGGTTACATTTTGATATGCAGTGTGGTCAGTGTGCTTTGTTGGGTTCCTCCCCCCTCCATTGAAGTAAAATAACAAACCACAGGAGACCCTACCACACATGGTGAGCATCATCCAGGAGCAACTTTAAAGGACCAAGCTGACTGGTCAGGAACAAGTCTTGCTCCAGACTCAGACTTTATGCTTCAAAAGAGCTTCAAAAAAAAATCTTGTCGCGCACATCAGGTTTTGATGGATAGACACATTTTATCATGCACCCGAATAAAGCTGTAGCAAGCATTTCATGTTCCTGCAGCTCTTTCTAGACAGGAGAAGTGGAAGGGTAACAAGTGGGACGACTTTGCATCAATTGTTTTTTTACGCTGCCTGCGTTGTCCATATCTTCACTTTCTTTGTACTCATTAAACATCTGACTGAGGTATTTATCCATTCTTATTTTCTCTTACTTTGAAATGATTTATATAAAGATATAAAATGTGTAAAATCTAATAGAAACTTAATAGGCTTCTTCAAAAAATTAAACAGACAGTCCTTACCTACATATGATATATGTGATCTTTAGAAAAGTAAAATAAGTTTAGCTGACAACTGTCTGACTTTGAGTTCATCCGTTTCTTTGTTAAGATTTAGTGTCTGGCTATAATTTGAATTCTCTTCTGTCCTGTTGTTCTGTCTGATGATGCGATAGTTTTTCAGGTTAGCAAAGAACTGTGATGTAAGATCAGTCCATTTGTTGAGATTTAGAGGTTTGTAAACTTAAGGAACCAGCAGAGGAGAAAAAGTTGGTCAATGATTAGGTGATTATAACCAACTGTACAATATATATATATATATATATATATATATATATCTAGTCTTGAACACAGGAATTGCAGGAGTATGTTTACCACCAGATGAGCAACATTTTAAAAAGAAAAATAAATGGTTTATACAAAAGTCTTTTCTTTTCTCCCATGCCTCAATACAAATGCTCAGATGCCTTGGCATTTGAAACATTGCTTCAAGAAACAATTGTAATGCATGTTACATCCCTGTTGTCCTCACATATCTGATGTGTCAGACTTTCCAGCTGGGTCTTACAATATACAGTAATACATAAGTGCACTATAGTGACAAGATATTCTTAATACATGAGCCAAAGGAAAAATCTGCTTTCATCTTCTATGTGTTAAACTAATGGAAGAAAATATCTTCTTTTTTCTTCTGGTTTCAGCACTTTACTCCTTGATATGTACCTTATCCAGTGCATTCCATCCTGTGTCATGTAGGAGTCTGTAGCAACAAGTTAGGTATAATTGTTAATTGTTCTGGATAGTCTAAACTGATGAAAAATGAAAACTGGTTGCTGTGGGTTACTGCATTTGCTTTGGCTTGATAATTAAGTTCAGTAGGAACATAGCAATGGTTCTCTTTGGGATGGACAAAATAATATTTTTTATTGGAGTGTTATAAGCTGCATGTACTGTAAGCATGTACAGTATCTCCTGTTAAAAATTATATATTTTTTTCAAAGACTACTCAGAGGTACAGTTTTATAAAATGACTAGAACAGAAAACAGATTAATATAATCTGATATATTATAATAATTGTATTATTAAACATTAATGTTTGTAACAATTGTTTTTCAGTACTATTAAGTAACCATGGTTGCCACACTTTAGATATAAGAACATTTTGTATCAATAGTGTTCATTTTATATTCTAACCTATTAATTAAAATGAAAGATTTTCAAAAGTCTTCTCATAAGTAAAACTTGACCATATAAAATACAATTTAAATACCTATTAAAAATAAATTGTTAGTGTAAAGTATTTTGAGATAATAAACTTGCTTCTGTCCCTTGCTGTATACCTAATAATCAGACTATAGACATTTAATACAAAATATTAATAACTTCTGAGCCTTAAGCAGTATCATTTTTGTTTGAAAGACACTCTTTTTTTTATTTTAAAGCTCCTAGCTATCTTATAAATGTGTTCTCTTCAATTTCCTTTTGCAAAATGCAAACCTATTCTTGGATTCACTAGCAACCAATGTAACTCCATTAGCCTCACATACAAACTAATTAAACCAAGTATTGAATGAAATACTGAGCTTAGGGGACCTAGGCAAAGGAAAACATGTTGCTTTCACTTTAGAGACTAATTGACTTTTAAAGACTGCTTGTAAGCTTTTAACAGTTCAGCTATAAAATGGTTTCATAGGGACTACTGTATATTATTTCAGAAGGATCTTTTAAATCAGGAAGAAAGATCTAATTTAAAATGTACCCCAATTTAAAAGTGTACCCCGAAAAGTGTTTGTTGGCAGTTTCAAATTTATGGTTATCTGATAAATTTTTTATCCATAAATTTGCCTTATAGCCAGAATATGCTTTGCTTTTTAAATTAAATTAAGGACAATACTCTGAGTTTGACCATTCAGCAACCGCTCAAGAAGGTATAATATACTAATGCCCTTCCCCCCACTGTTACTGTTTTAGCCTTATTGATAGAAAACACTTTTGATTCTATTTAGGATAGTTTACTTGGATGCTACTTTAGCTTAGTCTGTACAAAACACAGAAAAGATTAAAATTTGGTAGTTTTTTTTATTAAATTCACAAGTGTCAAAATTGATAAGCAAAAAGAGACAGGCACTTATCCTCACCTGGCAGTAGTTTAAGATCCTCTCCCAAGCAGCATTAGATGAAGGTGGAGGTGACACATCTATATGTCTTCAAACTCACTGGTACCCAGCTAACATTGTATAGTAGATGCACAAAAAGATCAGGATCTGTATCCACTATTCAGAGATATTCCAACTATTTTAAAGACTTGCACATGTGATACTGAGTACACCTTATAAAAGCTTGTGATAACCCCCAAGGCAGCTGTGCATATTGTACAGAACAAGTACATGGCTATAGTCCAGTCAAGTGGACATGATTTCAACTGTTTGTTGTTTTGCATATTGTCATGTTTTAATGTGTAATGAGGATTCCTATATATGGTGTAGAAGAGGGTTTGAAGAAAGGTTTTTAATTGACAACTTACTGTTATTAATATTCATTCTGCTAATTGTTCCTCTCTCTCTCTCTCTCTCTCTCTCTCTATATATATATATATATATATATATACTCACTGGCCACTTTATTAGGTGCACCTGTTCAATTGCTTGGTAGTACTAATTGCTAATCAGCCAATCACATGGCAGCAACTCAGTGCATTTAGGCATCTAGACGTGGTGAAGACGACTTGCTGAAGTTCAAATAGAGCATCAGAATGGGTAAGAAAGGGGATTTAAGTGACTTTAAAAGTGGCTTGCTTGTTGGTGCCAGATGGGCTGGTCTGAACATTTCAAAAACTGATTATCTACTGCGATTTTCATGCACAACCATCACTAGGGTTTATGGAGAACGGTCCGAAAAGGGGAAAATATCCAGTGAGTGGCAGTTGTGTGAACGAAAATGCCTTGTTTGCCAGAGGTCAGAGGACAATGGGCAGACTGGTTGCTGCAAAATTCAGATGATAGGGTCAGAATGTGGCGTAAACAACACGAAAGCATGGATCCATCCTGCCTCATATCAACGCTTCGTGCTGGTGGTGTAATGGTGTGGGGGATATTTTCTTGGCTTAGCAAGGTGTACCTAATAAAGTGGCTGGTGAGTGTATATATATATATATATATATATAGTATATACAGTATAATCTTCTATACAAAAGAATGTGATTAATTTCTTAAAGCATGTCTCTGATTGTTAAGCAGGGGCCATCACCGCTGATTTTTATTTAGTTAAGTAAATAAACATTATTTGTTTGCTAGTTGTTCGAACTGAGTGCTCCCTTGTTTGACTTGGCTAAACGCTGAGTCTGTTTTGGCTGAGCTTTTAGAGTTTTGATCTTTTGTGTAGATTTTGGCTTACGTGGAAAATATTCAGCCTCCACTACTTCTCAATACAGAGAAATTACATTTTAAAAACTTAGCAATAACCCATAGAAGTCAATCACAAATGCAATTATAGTAAAGTAAGTTAAAATTATTCTGGACACATTGAATTACTGGACTTTGCATATAGTGAATACCTTGCACTACTTTTGTTTAAATTGTCACGTGTATATACTTTGTTGCGTATTGTTGTGCATGTGAAAATGGTTTGTTGGTTGGTTTCACATATGTAATTTGAAGATCATTACCTTTTTTCAATGTGTAATTTGTCTATTTGTTGGCTCTGCTGCCTTTACTTCCCAAACCACCTCAATAGCAGCAAGTTACACCCCATTCATTACCAGGTCATTTTTCAGTTATCAGTGCTTTGATACATTGACTGACAATTACTTGGTCTCACACAACAATATACCCAAATTAATTTTATATACTTTTTAAGATATATAGAGTTTTTCTTTAGAGGTATCAAACACCTACTTTATAGTTATTTTTTGCTGTAAAAATAAATACAAGCCAAAATGTAACAAAAAATATCCTTCACTTTCTGTGTAGGGCAATACAGACACTCCCAAAATAACACATTTTTTATTTTTTTAATTTTGCAGCAATTTCTTTGAAAATAGGAAACATGCTGGTGTTGAGGTGGTTAATTAGATTTAGCATGCCTTCTTCCATAATTTTTTCAGTAGCTCAACTGAAAACATACAGACTGATTACTGGCTACCCTCACAAAATGTCTGCCTCCACAATATTTAAACAACAAGAACACTTTAAGAAAACTAAACAAATATAACACATTGATATATATTAATAATAAAGAGGAAAGCACCACACCTTTTAATGGAATGTAAACTTCATAAGTAATTTATATTTTATTTAAAAAGAGACAAAAATATAATGATCTCCATTTACATATGGCAGCTGCACCAACTGCTAAAAAAGAGACAGGGATCAGAGCAGGGGGGATTGACACAAATTAAAATATAAAATACAGTATATATCTTATGTGTAGATAAAATTATTTTAAGAGATTTTGATTTTTGAGAGTTCATATACAAGCCACAATGGTTCAGGAGGCAGAGCACAGGATTTTCTATAGAGACAGATGTAGCCTGAAGAGAAAGGAATCTCATAGTTCAAAGTAAAACAGTTAATCTGCATTTGGGGCATTTACAGAATCAAGGGCTGCATGCACAGAGAATGAAAAGGGCTTACAAGCAGTCCGTGGTCAATATTCATGCTTTGATTTGAGAGTCTCCTCTAAACTGTCACATCACACTTCATTTCAACAAAATGTATAAAATATTAAAAAAAATATAAAAGTATTTTTGGTTAACTTGATCTGTGTTTTCACTTTGCTCTTAATGTGCAAACAAATGAATTTTTTGAATATTCTTCTTGCAGCTATTTGCAATGTAGGACTCTGAGAACGGCCCAAAGGCAGAGACATGAGCAAAGAAACCTG
This sequence comes from Staurois parvus, assembly GCF_062004578.1. Taxonomy (NCBI): domain Eukaryota; kingdom Metazoa; phylum Chordata; class Amphibia; order Anura; family Ranidae; genus Staurois; species Staurois parvus. The sequence continues at coordinate 6,270,261 of NW_028318025.1, forward strand.
GTTTGGCTTCCAAAGTGGCACCACAGGTATTTATATTACAACTGTGATATATTATTGATTTTGCTCAGTTTGCTCAAATAATCAAAACTTTACAATTTAAGGTATTGTTCAGCACAACCAAAACTTCAACACAAAAAAGTGTTTCAACTCCGTACAAGCAAACTTCAACCTAACTGGACATCTGTTCAGCACATTTATTACTTTTCCATACAATTCACTAACCAGATTAGTAGAACAAAATGTACAGAGCTCACCAGCCCGGAGAAGTTTCAAAGACTTCCATACCTCTTAGGCCATGTGTCTCAGGGTTTCCTGGGTGTTAGAGATTGCATGCAACTCAAAACTGCTACCTCAACAACCCCCCCCCCCCCACCGGACTGCTGGAAACTCTTACAAATACCTCTCCTAGCCAGTTAACACTACCGTTACAAAGGTATGCTGAAAAAAGTCTCCCAGTATCTGGCAGATCTTAGTAAGCAATCTCCACCTCATGCTGGCTGTTGAGAAGGAGGATAACCCCTCCTGTAGCTTTCCTCAGCACCTCAGTGTTTTGCCTCTTGGCCATTTACTTAATGATGCTGTGTTCCTGATCCTGCTCTTGATCTTGATCCTATTTGCAATCATGATCCTGTTTCTGTTCTATTACCTGCATCCTATAATGTGCTACTTCATATCTGCTTCATTTGTTCCTGATCCTTGTTCTGGCCCCTTCCTGATCCATGTTCCTGGTTGTTCCTTGTATATCTTGACTTACCCTGTTTATCCGAGTTTCCCCTTTTGTATATATTGTATTAAAGTTAGGTTGATAGTTAGGTATTATGTTACTTGGCCTTGTATACTGTTTGCTGGTCACCCCTGCTGTTAATGGACACTTGTACTCAGAAACCTAACGATGTTTTCTGCTCTGGACCCCTGCCCTGCCTCTGCATCCTGACTGCCCTGCTCATACATACCGCTTACTGACTGCATCGCTACTACGTACTGCCCTAGCCTGTCAATACTGCTTAATAACCACCCTGCCACTGCATGCTACTCACTGGTCTGCCACTACATACTGCCCTATCCTGCTGCTACATTCTTCCCACTGACTGCCCTGCTGCTACATAATGTCCACTGACTGTTCTACCACTACATACTGCTCACTGACTGCCCTTCCACTAAATACTGCTCACTGACTGTCCTATCACTATCTACTGCTCACTGACTGCCCTTCCCCTACATACTGCTCACTGACCTTTCTATCACTATATTGCACACTTACTACCCTGCCCCTACATACTGCTCACTGACCTTTCTATCACTACATATTGCACACTGACCACCCTGCCCCTACATGCTGCTCACTGACTGCCCTGCCACTACATGTGCTCACTGACTACCCTGCCACTACATGCTGCTCACTGACTGCCCTATCACAACATACTGGTCACTGATCACCCTGCCGCTACATACTGATTTCTGACTGCCTTGCCACTACTTACTGCTCAATTACCATCCTATCACTACATACTGCTAATTGACTTTCCTGCCACTACATGCTGCTCACTGACTGCTGTACCACTACATACTGCCCTATTTTACCACTACATACTGCTCTCTGACTGCCCTGCCCCTACATATTGCTCACTGACTGCCCTGCCACTACATGCTGCTCACTGACTAACCTGCCACTACATGCTGCTCACTGACTGCCCTATCACAACATATCGGTCACTGATCACCCTGCCGCTACATACTGATTTCTGGCTGCCTTGCCACTACACACTGCTCAATTACCATCCTATCACTACTTACTGCTTATTGACTTTCCTGCCACTACATACTGCTCACTGACTGCTGTACCACTACATACTGCCCTATTTTGCCACTACATACTGCTCTCTGACTGCCCTGCCCCTACATATTGCTCACTGACTACCCTTCCACTATATACTGCTTGCTGATTGCCCAACCCTACATACTGCTTACTGACTGCCCTGCTCTACATCTTTCTCACTGACTGCTCTACCATTACATACTGCTCTATCCTGCCATTACATACTGCTCACTGACTGCCCTGCCAGTGCATTTTGCTCATTGCCCTACTACTGCATACTGCTCACTGATTGCCCTGACACTACATACTGCTCACTGACCGCTCTATCACTATGTACTGCTCGCTGTCTGCCTTGTCACTACATGCTGCTGACTGACTGCCCTGCCATTACATACAGCTTACTGACTGCCCTACCACTACATACTGCTCACTGATCACCCTGCCACTACATACTACTCACTGACTGCCTTGCCACTACATACTGTTCAATGACTGCCCTGCCACTGCATACTGCTCACTAACTTTTCTATCACTATATTGCACACTTACTACCCTGCCCCTACATACTGCTCACTGACTGCCCTGCCACTACACGCTGTTCACTGGCTGCACTGCCACTAAATGCTGCTCACTTACTGCCCTATCACAACATACCTGTCACTGATCACCCTGCCACTACATGCTTTCCACTAACTGCCTTGCCACTACATACTTCTCACTGACCATCCTATCTCTATGTAGTGCTCACTGAAAGTCCTGCAACTGCGTGCTACTCACTAACTGCCCTGCCACTACATGCTGCTCACTGACTGCCTTGCCACTACATGCTGCTCACTGACCATCCTATCACTATGTACTGCTCAATGACTGTCCTGCAACTGCGTGCTACTCACTAACTGCCCTGCCACTGCATGCTGCTCACTGACTGTCCTGCCACTACATGCTGCTCACTGACTGCTACATATTTCTTACTGACCTGCACTGCATACTGTTCATTGCACTTTTCTATGTACTGCTCTGCACTGACACTACAGTCACGCCAAGAGGAGGGAGGGAGAGGGGACCCTGTCAGGTAGGCTGTATGGGGGCCACACCTCCATGCATCCTATCATGTCAAACATTTTTGAAAAGTTTAAGTTGACCATATCTACAGCCACTCATTTGTTTAAATGTTTGAATACTGTCTCATAAAAAGAAAGTAGATCCATTTGAAACCGTTTGTCTTTTGTGAATCTATGCTGATTATCACTTCTAACATTGTTTTCTGGCAAAAACTCTTCCATATGGTCCTTTATCAAATTCTCAAATATCTTAAATTGATGTTTGCCCATGTACAGTACAATAGCATGCTCTTTTTAATTTTACTTATAGCAAGCTGCAAAATTGATGCTGCTAGTCAGTCTAATGTCAATAGAACACTTAAAAAAAATTGCAAACCCTGAACATTTCACCCAAACCCCTGTGAAGTCTATGTGACCTGAATGTTGCAGTTTTTTTCTGGTCTTTATCAAGGCCAATTTTCAAACTTTAGCAAACATGCACCAATTGCAAAATAAATTAATAAAATATCTATATATGGTGAATATATCTATATATGGTCAATAGGGGTGGCGGTGGATGTGGTATACTTGGATTTTGCAAAAGCGTTTGACACAGTTCCCCACACACGGCTAATGTGTAAGGTAAAGTCTACAGGCTTGGAAAAATCTGTATTTAAATGGATAGAAAACTGGCTAAAAGATCGTGTTCAAAGAGTAGTGGTTAATGATTCATACTCTGAATGGTCTAGGGTTGTCAGTGGTGTACCCCAAGGTTCAGTGTTGGGACCCTTACTTTTTAATATATTTATAAACGATATAGGGTCTGGGATTAAAAATCCCATTTCAGTCTTTGCCAATGACACCAAGCTGTGCAGTGGAATAACGTCTTTACAGGATGTCTTCAACTTAACAAGCCGATCTTAATGCACTGTTTAATTGGGCAACTATGTGGCAAATGAGGTTTAATGTTGATAAATGTAAGGTTATGCACTTGGGGGCTAGGAATATGCATGGATCATTCATAGTAGGGGGAGTACAACTGTGAGAATCAATGGTGGAGAAGGATCTGGGAGTTCTGGTAGATCACAAGCTTAATAATAGCATGCAATGCCAAGCTGCGGTTTCTAAAGCGAGCAAAAGTGAGCAAAATCCTCACTTGTACTAAAAGAGGTATAGACTCCAGAGAGAGAAATATCATATTACCCCTGTACAGATCATTAGTAATACCTCATCTGGAATATGCAGTTCAGTTTTGGGCACCAATTCACAAAAAGAACATTGGGGAACTGGAGAAAGTACAGAGAAGGGCAACCAAACTGATAAGAGGCATGGAGGAGCTCAGCTATGAGGAAAGATTAGAGGAACTGAATGTATTCTTTCTTGAGAAGAGGAAAGGAAGGGGGGATATGGTAAACATGTATAACTACATCAGTGGTTCATATAGTGAACTCGGTGTAGAGTTATTCACCCTGAGGTCATCACAGAGGGCAAGGGGGCACTCTTTACGTCTGGAGGAAAATAAATTTAATCTCCAAACACGGAAAGGTTTCTTCATAGTGAGAGCTGTGAAAATGTGGAATAGACTCCCTCAAGAGTTGGCTCTAGCCAGCTCAGTGGATTGCTTTAAAAAAAGGCCTGGATTCTTTCTTAGATACACAGAATACAGTATAACTGGATACTAACATTTATAGGTAAAGTTGATCCAGGGAATATCCGATTGCCTCTCGGGGGATCAGGAAGGATTTTTTTTCCCTGCAGGAGCAAATTGGATCATGCTTTGCTGGGGTTTTTTTGCCTTCCTCTGGATAAACTGTGGGTATAGGATTATAACTTTTTTTTTTTTAATTGTTGAACTGGATGGACTTTTGTCTTTTTGTCAGACTAACTATGTAACTATGTAATAGCACGACCAGGAACATCTTGGTAAAGACGATAGTCCCTTTTAAAATATAGGCACCACATTGGCCCTGTGCCAATCCATTGATCCCATTTCCGAAACATTAAAAAGACTCTACAAATTAGAAACAATGGTTTTGAAAATGCCATAACTCTAGTCTTTGATGGCACATAGGTGTAAGCCATCTGGTCCAAGTGTTTTATTCACCTTCAATTTGTTTAACTGTTTCTGGACTGTATTAATTATGAGACATTTAGGCTAATTTGAGTCTATGGCAGTACTATCCCCATTACGGACTTGAGCTTCACCATTTCCTATTGTATACACAGCTGAAGATGGTGACCCTTAAAATGTATGTCAACCCTTACAATGGACTTCTCCTAAATATACAATTGTTTAATATGTGTAGCCAGGTGGCAGCTACGATAAAATGAATGCAGTGGACATTACTTTAATTTCTGCAGATTGTTCAGTTCTCCCTCTCTCTTGCATTGTATTCCTGAGCCCAGAAGCAAAGGACAGTGAGACTTGTAGTCTTGTGTTCAGCCATATGTGGTGTTCAGCCATATGAGCTTCCCTTAGAATACATCTCACAGCAAGCTGCTTATTCTGCAGGGAGATGATAGGAAAGGCTATTTAATATCTGGGTTCAGTGGGCTTTCTCTTTCTCCCTGGGGATCCATCAGCGTGCACCAGGGCTGCTGTCCTACTGTTACCGTGGCCTACCCAGAGCCTGTGAACCATTTCTGTTCCTGCAAGGGTGAGACTACCCTGCTGCACAGCTTTAGAGGACTCCCTGTCACCGTGCTGCGGGTGCCAACCTATGTCAATGAGTTCACATCCAACCTATCGCATCCATCCTTACACTGGCTGGATTGCAGACCCTACATTGCTTCCTATGTGTGCCGACTACTTCCAGGATCTGGTAAGCGGACTTGAACCCAAATCCTTCTCTCTTCAGTAACACTTAGCACATGGACACTGCATGCAGACACCATAATCCGGCTCATAAAGGAATTTTGCTAGATGCACCCATTATTTGTTTACTAATTGCTTCAGTCCTTTTTTCCTGCCGAGGATATTTCCTTAAACCTACTGAGCTCCAGCGTGCTGGTGAAGACTGTGTTCAGGCCTGACACTTACTACCCTTAATCTTTCATCTGCAGGGTGTGAGTTGGCCCAAATTGACTATCCACCATAAGTTTAGGTTCCCCTACAGTCGAGCCCCTCTCCAGTGATAACTCCCTTCCAACCTTCTTTTCCACCAGTGAGTCCCCCGGGTACATTCAAATATTTAGTGTCTAACATTCTTTGCATATGCATACTAAAGTGCTATTGTTCATTATTGTTTGCTTTGTCTTAAAATGTCTAATTATCCGGTGTTCCACCCAGCCAGTCTTGGATGCTATCCCAGAGTTTGGCTGACTGACACCTTCAAATTCATTGTTTGCTTTAATTAATACAGAAGTCTGCTGTGTTCAGTTACATTGTGTCTGTGGGTCATTTAAAGGGGTATACAACATGTTCGAACCTAGAATGCCAGAAGGGTTGGGAAATTCCCTGGGTCAGGGCAGCAGAAGAGGACAAGTAATATCCAGTGGCCCTTACGGGGGTAGCACTACATATGTATATGTTGATTGTGCCAAAAATTCAGAGCTGTCTTGTGCTCATTTTCTGTGTTATCTTAAGAAGCCCTTCCGGTTCTTACGTTAAATTGCGATACAGAACAATTACTCTGTATGTTACAGAGATGGGGACAGGGGAGGGGACTTAGCAGTTTAACCATTCATAGCTATTTCAGTCTATAAAATGGCCACTGTTGTCAGAGATGTACTTTTAATGCCCAATTCTAGTTTGAAGACCTTGCCTTTCACAGCAGCCCCTAAAAAGCTGTTCTCCAGAGACTTCTGGCTACCACTGCTCTTCTACGCTGAATGATGCCCAACATCAGGGTAGTAATTCTGCATGGACTGGAGCCACATCATTATATGGTTTTGCTCTCTGTAGCATTTAGGATCCATCCACCACCTGAAAAAGAAGTTGGCGAAGTCTGTGACATTAGACCCAACCAAAGTCACTTGGAAAAAAAGTTAAGCATAAGTGTTATTTAAGGTGCAGGGGATGTTCTAATGAAAAGAGGGAGTAATGTGTTGGAGTCTGATGAGCCCAAAGTTGGGCATTAATTATACATAGCACTGTAAAAGTCTATAGAATCATTCCTGGGTATCCATCAATAAACAACAGGACAAGCTGTCTACAAAAGAAGGTGAAAAGGAAACAGCAAAGGGCCTGCAAAAATTTTCTTGCTAATCTTTGTGTCCACTGTGAGAAAAATACTGAAAGTTATCATTCATATTAGGGCATTTAAAAAAATCATTGCTGTGTGCCCCTGGTTTGCAAAAGACAACCTGGGTGTCTCACAATTAATCTGAAAAAAAATGCACTAATGGAAATAGCGCAAAGGATAAAAGTCCAAATAAATGTATTATTTTATACTAAAAAACAGCAAATGCATTTCATGGGTTGGAATAATACTCCCCCTTCATCAGGGCTTCAATTTAACCCCTTTGTGCCTAAGGGTAAAACAAATCTTAATGCCTAAATACAATTTTGCAACTTTGACATGTGTTAGCAAAACTGTACATAGCATCACAACTACTTTTTGCATCCAGGTGGATTATACCTTGTTTTTTTCAGGACAAATTCAACTTCCACTTGGTGGTAAATGGTAATGGATATCTCCTGATTTTATTTTTTTATTATCAAAAGAAAACTGGCCCAAAATAGTAAAAATAACAAAAATGAAAAATGAAGTGTCAGCTGCTTTCTAAACAGCCCCTTTAGAACTTCCATTGTTATCCTGTAAAAGCAAAAAGCCATCATCGTAACTTACTACATGCCTTCTGTATTACTGATTTCAAAGTGAATGGCGCCCTGAAATCAAAATTTAAATTGATGTTCGGCCAGGTACTGTTTTTAATTTTAGTTGTAGCAAACTGCAAAAACAAAAAAACCCCGAACATATTGCCTGAACCGTATTAAATCTATGTGAGCTTAATGTTGTAATTTTTTGCCAGTATTTTTCAAGGCCAGTTTTTGGCATAAAAAGGCATGGCATAGTGGACATATATCAATGCAAAAAAAATCCCACATATGGTCAATTATATTCCTGGGAAGCTGGGAACTTGTCATTCTGTGGCCGTAATGATACGGCCACTAAATTAATAACAATCAATGGGCATGCAGGCAGGTGAACTGGCTAAATCTGGCCATTTGTTTGCTTGTTTGGTGAACTGCTCGTCAGTTGTGACAACACTCACATTCTCTCTTCCAATGAGCAGTGGCAGTGTCACCCCTCCCTGTGTGCTCCTGCTGCAGACCTTTAAGCCACCATACCAACACACAGCCTGCCCTGCATTGCTAGAGAGCATTCCACTGATGCACAGCAAGAGGAAGGACCAGGGGTGTTTGTCATCCTCTAGTCTCCACCAATAGCAGTGGATAAATTGGAGAAAATGAGGGGAACTTTACCGTTATATATCTACAATGTGGTAGAGGGATATCGTTTAATGGCTAAACCTGTGTAGGTGTGAAATTTCCCCCTGGTTTTGTAAGAAATCCTACCCATTAGAACATCTCCACTCAAAGCTAAAACAAAACAAAAAAAACACTTTGGCTGGACTTCTAATTTAAACTTATTTAGGTACACTGTTAACAATTATGTAAAATATAATTCTGTGCCGTGCTGGAATTACTTACATTTTATATAACATATTCCAGCATTTAAGTTTCCCTGCCAATTTTAGATCTGAGATCTTGAGGAAAACTAGTTCTTATAATCAAACTGCTTGAACTTTCCATTAATTTTAATGTGAAGCCTACATTTGTAATGGAAATCCTTAATGAATAATTTTCTAAAGATTCTAATACTACTTCAATCTAAAAATATAACCTGGCTATTAACAATGGATGGGGGTCCTAACATGTAAATTAAATGCCTTCCTAATCCAGTCAACCAGAATAATTTGTGTCTGTATTGGTAGAATTCATGCTGTGTTTATGCCCACCCCACTGCTGACAGCTGTGTCAGCTTTGGAACGGCAGTGACCACAAATACCCCCCAATGATTTTTTTCATTCTTTTATGTTTATATGATCACTGATGCCATAGCAATCCCACAAAAAAAAACTTTGCAGAAATTTCAATATTGTTTTGACCTAAACAGTTTAAATGTCCTGTTTGACATTCGATTTTACTTTAGGTACATTTAATTGCATAGAAAAAATAACGTTTTTTGCGGTAGCTATAGTTTATGTACATCATACATATTTAAAGCGCAACTAAAGTATTTCAGTCAATGCTGCTAGCATTAATAAATAGATAGGAAGGTATATTATATTTACTTGATTTATTTATTTATTACATTTGTTCAGTTGCTTCCTGGTTCCTGGCCTAAGCCAAAATTATGTCATACATCTCTGTAGTCTGCGCTGTTTATTTCCTTTCATTTGTGGGAAAGGCATTTTGCAGATAAGCGCACCCTTTTGCCTGCATGACTGAGCTATGGGAAGATGGATTCCAGGTAACTACTACATGAAACATCTGATTTTACTCAAAATGGCTGCGGCTAGAAATGCTAGGGGGGTGTTTTTCAAAGTGATTTCTCAACAAAATAAAGCATAGAGACATGGATGGATGCCTGAGTTTGCTTTGAAATAAATTAAACAGAATTTTCAGATGCTAAAAATGCAGATCTGCAAACATTATTATATCTGAATGTCACCTGCCTCCTGACACTCCCAGCCCCTTTGTAACAGAGCTGGAGTGTGAAAGTAAGGCAGCCCTTAGATTAGTCTTTTATTTTTTTCATTCAACCAGCGGGTTGAATGAAAAAAAAAAAACTGAGTTGATTTCCCCCTCCACACACTCAATGTGGATGAGGGAATCCTCCCCACTGAGCTATTGTGTTCTGACAGTGCTGAGATGTCCCCCCCCATTAGAATACACCGATCAGCATTGCAGGCTATATCCTGCAGCACCAGTTGAGTGGGGAAAATCCAACAGGGTGGTTGTACAGAAGTCGATACAACCTCTCTGCCTATACATGGATCGAAATTTGGTTGGTCCCCGTGGAATCGGTGAATTTCAATCCATGTATGGCTGGCTTACAATGGAACTACACTGCACCTCAGCACCACAAACCAAAAACATTATCTAATTCATTTTTAATATTCAAATCAAACTCCCCCATCCACCCATGTCTCCATGCTTTATTTTGTCTAGAAATTACTTTGAAAAACACTTCCTAGCATTTTTGGCTGGGGCCATCTTGAGTAAAGGCAAATGATTCATGTAGCATTTACTTCCTGAAATCCATTTTCCCTTAGCTCAGGCATTTAAGGCCAGAAGGTGTGCATAGCTGAGAAAACCCCCTCCTTCCCTTCTGAAGGCATCTGGGATGTGTGATGTAATTTTCCTAGGCCTGGAAACCAGGAAGTGACTGAAGAATGTAAAAAAAAGTTTAAAACAAATAAATATGATGTGCTTTCTTATCTATTTACTAATGCTAGCAGCATAAAGATGATTAGAAATGGTCAGTGTTGCTTGAAAGAGTGAAATTCCACTTTAAGTAGCAGTACAAAGAGTTGATCAGTTTAGATCCAGAGATGAGCTCATCACGGTGCTGCTCTCCTTTCACTATTCAGTTGTTGCTGGGGTAGGTTCAGGACAATCTGGGCTTAGAGGAAGTGAGTGGAATGGTGCTGACAATCAGACTGAGGAAATTCTGATGCATCATAAAAAATACTGTCAGAGGAAAAGCTGGTTTTATTGTTATTTTTCCCCAGAGTTCTGCTACTCTAGCTTCTCAACTAGATGTTGCTACTCTAGCTTCTCAACTAGATGTTGCTACTCTAGCTTCTCAACTAGATGTTGCTACTCTAGCTTCTCAACTAGATGTACAGTTGCAAGAAAAAGTATGTGAACCCCTTGGGATTACGTGGAGTTTTGCATGAATTGGGCATAAAATGTGCTCTGAACGTCATCTAAGTCACAACAATAGAAGAACACAGTCTGCTGAACATAATACTACACAAACATTAGATGTTGCCATGGTTTAATTGCACATAACATGTAAACATTCACAGTGCAGGGAGGAAAAAGTATGTGAGGCCCTAGCTTAATGACTTCTCCCAGAGCTAATTGGAGCCAGGAGTGAGCCAACCTTGACTCCAATCAGTGTGATGATATTGGATGTGTTGCTGACAGCTGTCCTGCCCTTAAAAAACACACACCTGTTTTGGGTTTACTGGTTTCAAGAAGCACTGTCTGATGTGAACCATGCCTCGCAGAAAAGAGCTCTCAGAAGACCTACGATCAAGAATTGTTGACTTGCATGAAGCTGGAAAGGGTTACAAAAGTATCTCCAAAAGCCTTGATGTTCATGTGTCCACGGTAAGACAGACTGTCTACAAATGGAGAAAGTTTAGCACTGTTGCTACTCTCCTAGGCGTGGTCGTCCTGTAAAAATGACTGCAAGAGCACAGCGCAGAATGCTGCATGAGGTAAAGAAGAATCCCAGAGTGTCAGCTAAAGACCTACAGAAATCTCTGGCACATGCTAACATTTTTGTTGACACATCTACAATAAGGAAAACATTAAACAAGAATGGAGTACATGGGAGGACACCACGGAGGAAGCCATTGCTGTCCAAAAAGAATATTGCAGCACGTTTGAAGTTCACAAAAGAGCACCTGGATGTTCCACAGCACTACTGGCAAAATATACTGTGGACAGATGAAACCAAGATTGAGTTGTTTGGGAAGAACACACAACACTATGTGTGGAGAAAAAAAGGCACACCACACCAACATCAAAACCTCATCCCCACTGTGAAACATGGCGGAGGGAGCATCATGATTTGGGGCTGCTTTGCTGCCTCAGGGCCTGGACAGATTGTTGTCATTGATGGGAAAATGAATTCCAGAGTTTATCAAGACATTTTGCAGGAAAACGTACGACCATCTGTCCGCCAACTGAAGCTCCGCAGAGGATGGGTGATGCAACAGGACAATGACCCAAAGCATACAAGTAATTCAACAAAACAATGGCTGCAACAGCACAGAATACGCCTTCTGGAGTGGCCCAGTCAGAGTCCTGACCTCAACCCGATGGAAATGCTGTGGCATGACCTTAAGAGAGCGATTCACACCAGACATCCCAAGAATATTGCTACACTGAAACAGTTTTGTGAAGAGGAGTGCTCCAAAATGACTCCAGATCGTTGTGCAGGTCTGATCTGCATCTACAGGAAACGTTTGGTTGAGGTTATTGCTGCCAAAGGAGGGTCAACCAGTTATTATGTCCAAAGGTTCACATACTTTTTCCTCTCTGCACTGTGAACGTTTACATGTTATGTGCAATTAAACCATGGCAACATCTAATGTTTGTGTAGTATTATGTTCAGCAGACTGTGTTCTTCTATTGTTGTGACTTAGATGACGTTCAGAGCACATTTTATGCCCAATTCATGCAAAACTCCACGTAATCCCAAGGGGTTCACATACTTTTTCTTGCAACTGTATGTGTAATCCAAGGGGTACTTCACATCGGTTCATGGGCTACTTCTGCTTTTTTTTGCCTCTTTTAGCGGAGCAGAGAGGACAGTTTGGGCAATATCTGCAGATGAGCTTCGTGATGTAGCTGGGGGTGATGTAGAGGATCGCTTTGTATGTTGTGGTTAGTATTTTGAAATTTATATGTTGGGCTTGTGAAAGCCAGTGAAGAGAGGGGCAGTAGTCACAGACTGGTTGGTAAGCTGTATTAGTCTAGCATTCACAATTAACTGAACAGGGGATAGCCTGTGTAGGGGTAGGCCAGTGAAGAGGGAGTTGCAGTAGTCAAGGCAGAAAAAAACCAAGGAGTGAATAAGCTGTTTTGTGGTGTTGTTAGTCAGGAAGGGGCAAATTCTGGAAATGTTGCAGAGGTTAATGTGGCAAGATTTAGTTAGTGACTGGATGTAGGGACTGAAGGAGAGGTCAGAGTCTAGGACTACACCTAGCACCATGGCATGTGCGGAGGGACTAATGGTTGTGCCATTGATCTCAATGGTAAAGTTATGGGGAGGGGATAGGGGAGGAGGAAATATTACAACCTCAGTTTTAGAAAGGTTGAGTTTGAGGAAGTGGTGTGACATCCATACTGATATGTCACTCAGTAAATTTGTGATGCGTAAGGAGATTGAGGGGGTGAGTTGAGGAGTCAAGAGATGAGAGTGTCATCAGCATAGAGGTGGTATTGGAAGCCATGGGATGTTATCAACTGGCCCAGGGAATAAGTATAGAGAGAGAAGAGGAGGGACCTGAAGACAGAGCCTTGGGGTACCCCCACAGACAGAGGAAGACGAGCAGAGGAGATGGTATTGTATGTGTCAGTGAAAGTGCACTTAGATAAGTAGGAGGAGAACCAGGAAAGAGCAGAGTCATGGAGGCCAAGGTAGTGGAGTTTGTTGAGGAGGAGTGGGTGATCAACTGTGTCAAAGGCAGCAGAAAGGTCTAAGAGTATTAATATGGAGTATTGGACATTGGTTTTAGCAGTAAGTGGGTCATTGGTGAGTTTTAACAGGGCAGTTTCAGTTTAATTTTGCGGGCGAAAGCCGGACTGTAGGGGATCAAGAAGGTTGTTGTCAGTGAGATAGCAACTCATATGGTTGTGGAAAAGACATTGAAAAAGCTTGGAGGCAAATGGGAGCAGGGAGATGGGTCTCAAGTTATTCAAACAGGTGGGGTCCAGTGATGGCTTTTTAAGTATGGGGGTGACCAGTGCATGTTTGAGCAGAGAGGGAAAGGTGCCAGAGGAGAGGGAGAAGTTAAGGATGTGGGTTAGCGAGTTTAGGATGAAGCAGGAAGGTGGTCATGGTAATTGTGAGGGGACAGGGTCCAGGGGACAGGTGGTGAGGTGGATATCAGAAAGGAGTTTTGGCAACTTCCTCAGTGGTAACAGGGTTGAAGGAGGAGAAGGAGGAGGTTTGTCAGTTTATAACAAAATTAATTGTTTGTAAAACTTTTAAACACAATTAGGATATTCTGGGAATAAACATGCATATCACACTGTATCTGAGAAAAGCTGACCCACGGCAGGGAGCCCTCTTTAAATATAGTTTTCACTTTTAATTTAACTTTTTACATGCTTTAACCGCATGTCTACCATGGTACATTTTTCAGCTGCTAATGCCTAGTACACACATTCAGGTTTGAGAGATCATCGTACTAACTATGCGATGTTAGTGCTGCGATCTCTCCCGCTGTGCTATTGTGTTCTGACAGGGGGATGCTGGTTTTCCAGCATGTCTCTTTGAGAAACAGCTATGATCCGATTGTCAGCCAGTTTCTGCTGAACGATATTCGGACCGTGTGCACCCAGCTTAAGCGGAGGACTGCAGTGATGAACTATGCCATGTGGCCATATTAGGTAAATTATGTCACCAGCATCCCCATCTATTTGTTAAGTGTGGCTGTGGGCTGGGGAATTCCCTGGCTGCATCTGATTGGGCTAGCAGCCTGCTATCATGTGACAGCTTCTCATGGGTTTGAGCTGAACTGGGTTGCGGCTGGACCTTAGCTCACCGCTTGTGGACAGTTATTTACTGCACTAAATAAAGCACTCCCAGGCTGTAAACCAAGTTGTCATTAGATGGCATACAGAAAGGATGAGGGTAGGTTGGTTAGGGAGGAGGTGAGCTTTTAGGAGACTCTAGGTTCTGTTCACAAAACTAACACACAGACTATAGAAATATATATATATATATATATATATTTTAAATTGCAGTTATTTTCAGCCAATTAGATTTGAAAATTATTGTCACTAGGCTGCAATGTAGATTCTTATCATTGTACTACAACTTTGTGAATCAAGCCTTCTGTCACTATCTGTCCCTTCTGCTTGGTGTCTAGCTTAGTATGACAGTAGTGCTTTGCTAGGTGACAGGTTTCAATGATGTGGTCTGGATTAGTACCAGACAGCACAGCCCCTCCCCCACATGCACCGAGACTATAGAGAGAATGACAGAGTGATACATCTCAGAAGCTGAAGATTGCAAGACATGTCACACTGACCATCATCCTGCTTGCCTGTCTAGGCTCTCAGCCCCATGGTTTAGGTGAGTGGCTCTCTTTGTTGATCTATTCACCCAAGTCTGCTTTACTAACTTTACATAGAGACACAAAGCTTTATAACAGACAGGATTAGCAATGGGTTTAATACTAATTCCAAATGATCCCAATGTGCACTGCAAAGGAAAAGTCTAATTCAGAAAGTCAGAGAGAGAACACTACTCTACACTGGCCAGAACCATTGACAGTACAGAACAACTACCTGTTGCTGAAAAACCATCTTGCTACTGACTATTAAGTAGAGATCTTTATTTGCTAGTACAACACCAATAAGAGACATGGGGTGTCTTTTGTTTACGATAGAATGAGAGTCATTCCCATCTCATTGTAGCACAACAGTTTGAGCAGATATTAAATATAAGTATGAAGTGTTTTTTTACATCAATGAATAACAGTGGATTGAGCGTTATATATTATTTTATGTAATAATTGTAAATGTGAGGCATTACCAGAAAAATTCCATAATACAAAAGAATGAATTGTGAGTGGAAGTGGCTGAAGTTTCCTGCAGATAGTTTATACTACTCTCGAGACGTGTCGTTCACCTGATATCTGTTATGACCTGTCTATGTAGAAGTGAGCCGCAAAGCTACTGCAGACTTGGATTATGTTACAAAATTTCAGCATTCCTTTGTTCTTTGATATATGTTGTTCTAACAGGTGTTAATATTGAATAATTCAAAGTTGTTTAATTGTTTGAGATATTAACTTCTTAGTGCAACAAATGGTTACGCACTAGGAACCCTCATGTCACTGCTCTCTACATGGCTGTCATTCATTCTACAGCTCTCAATAGGATGTAGCTAGAGGCATTTAGATCATGTTACCTTTACGATTCGTAAAAACAAGCCTAGGGGCTGCTGGTGAAATGTCAATTTTTATAATAACAATTTATTCCCCTGATCTTTAAGACATTCTCTTGTTTGTAAAACAAAATCACTTATCCAGTCTTGTTAGGGTATCAGTAGTGAACATGTGTGTAAATGCAAAGCCTTTTTGTGTAAAATGTTATAAGGATGCTGAATTTCTGGAATTTTATTGAATTTAGATATACTTTAAAGCAAATCTAAACCCTTCAATTTATCTGCTTATCAAAACAGTTAACCTAAGGCATTCTGTACTCTCAAGAAAACTGTCAAGCTATCAAATGACTGCTGTCATATATCACATGTTAAGCACTATGGTAACTGCATATCAAAAAGAGTCTAATATGGCAGCTTCCTTGTCTATAAAAGATAGGAGAGTTTAGTTCCATTTTAAGTAAGCTGCACACATAGATGTAAAGCAGCCACAGAGGAAAGATTGAGATTTCTACATTTTCATGCAGCAGTGTTGTATGGTTTGTCCCAACCTCTATAACTGTCAATTCTGCTGGACAGCTTGGTCTACATGCGATTGTAGAGAAAAATAAAAATAAAGGCCTGTAAAATGAAAAGATAAATGAATCCATATACTGAATACTATGATTACAGTAATCAACCTCAGGCAATTACCACAATGAAATATTTCTCAGTATAGTGGTTCATTAAAGCAGGCTCACACTTATCATTAACCTTGGCAGCCAACAGTAAAGCTGTATATTAAACACTAACACAAACAAACCTGCAACATTTCAGTAAACCCCTTGAAAGCACTGTCTTGGTCTGTGCACAAAAGTTTTGGGATTGGGGGAGAGTAGAATGTCCTATCTCACAAGGCAACACATGCATAGTGCTTGAAAGACATGATGCCACTGACGGCTGGTTGCAATGCTTTGAAGAGGTTTCCAGTACCACTGCAGTGAAGCATGTATACTTTTAGGCTCCATGCACACTAGCGGGTTTTTTTTTATATAAAAAAAACCCTGGGAAAAGCGCTGGATAAAAACCAGTGGCATTCAGAAGAGTTAGCATTTTATTAGCGTTTTTGTAGAGGGGAAAAAAAAGCTAGAAAAAAAGCTGTTAGGAGTGCTTTAGTAGCGGTTAGCAGAATTTAGGAGTGTTTAGCATTTTTTTTCTGGAAAAAACGCTTCAAAAAACTCTACAAAAAAACATTTTTTTTCTGCTCCTAGATGCTGAAGCTCAAAAAATGCTAATAGCCTAAAGTAGTATACTTGGACACATAGGATAACACTAGCTTCTAGGAGCAGAAAAAAATATTCTGGTAATAGCTTCTAGGAGCTTAAAAAAACCGCTAGTGTGTATGGAGCCTTATAGTGTCACTTCTGATAACATTAACTGGTATCATAGCTGGAAACAACTCTCAGCTTTAAAAAGGGGGGATACACACAGTATGTAGGATGTGACTTTAAATGTAACACATAGAAGCAAACCAATGTACAAGTTAAAACATAATTTAATACAAATTTAACAAATACCCAGCATTCTGCATCTATAATAGTGTCCACCCCTCATTTCCAATCTGCTGCCATGGGGCAGGCAGCCTGCCTCCAATAATGTGGAATCAAGCTTTTCACTGCATTCAACAAATGAGGAATGACACTATTCTTATATAGTTTAACAGAAGACGGGTTGTCATGGAATTGAAACTGTAATGGAGTACTGGTGATTGGCCTGAGAGTAGTCCCTTTGATCCAGGGAGTACTCTTCTGAAGTAAACTTGCCACCTGCATTCAGCCTATTGCATATTGTCAGCGTAGTCTATGACAAAGGGGCTGTCCAGTCCGAGAGTCCTCTATCATTGCCATTGGGATCCAAGGAGCCCTGCTAAATTCCTACCTGCCATCAACTTCTCCAGAGGAACCCAAAGCTTAATCGAGGGATCATGGTACTAGTTTACAATCCACACCAAAGCCATAGCCTTATAATAGAAGGCAACATTTGGGAGACCCACCCCACAATCTAATTTATGTTGATACAATATATTGTAGGCCAGTCTCTGTCATTTCCTGTGCAATACAAAGGTCAAAAAGACCCTTCTCAACTGTTTAAAGAAAGTCTGTGGTAAGAAAATGGGGATCGTATACAGAAGATAAATAATTTGCAGGACAGTCATTTTGAGCATGTTAACCCATCCAAACCACATTAGTGGGTAGTCCTGACATAGCATCAGGTCCCCCACCACTCAACATTGATTATTTTTAATCCTTATGCTGCTAGCATTAGTAAATAGATAAAAAAAGTATATGATATTTACTTGTGTTAAACTTTTTTACTATATTTCTTCACTTACTTCCTGTTCTGCAGCCTAGGCAAATTATGTCATATATCCCAGGAGTCTTCAGGAAGGGAAGAGAGGTGTTCACCCTCCTGCATGCATGCCTGTGCTAAGTACAGATGGATTCCAGGAAGCAGATTCTACATGACTTATCTGCACTTACTCAAGATAGCTGTGGCTATAAATGCTAGGGAGTGTTTTTCAGAGTGATTTTTCTGTAAATTAAAGCACAGAGATATAGATGGATGATGGAGTTTGCTTTGAATATTACAAAATTTATTAAATAATGTTTTGGTATTGTGGTTGCTCAGATGCAGTATAGTTTTGCTTCAAGCATCTTAAATGGAGGGATTGTTGCTGACATCTTAATTATTAACATATGTTAATAATTAAGTCACGTGACACGGGAGTGGGGGATTAACTATGTAAAACTCTGAATAAGCATTAAATACAGTACAGAGCTAATATACTGTCAATAAGCCTGAATGGACATAAGATGACATGGGGAAATTCCATAACATACACAGATCTGTAGCTCTGCTCAAAACTTGTGCTTCTTATAGATGGACAATTCTGGCACTTGCTACTATATTGCATCTCCAGTCTCCATCAAAAATATGAAAGCATGCATCAGCCCCACTCCACTCTTGGCTCCTCTTACCATATTTTTTTAATAGTCAATAGGTGCTTACAACAATTTCTCCACCTGAGAACCAACCTTCCTTGATGTGTTTCAGCTCTCCTGATTTGCCACAAGGACAAGAGAAGACCCCTGTCCTTTCATATTTTATTGATGGGGAAATTCTGATTTTACCGAAAGGTTCAACCTTCAGTACATGACAGGTGCAAGAGGAGAGAAGTGTAAAAACATTTTTATGCTGTAGTACCTATACAACCTCTATAGTAGTACCTATACAACCTCTATATATAAATCAAGACAGATAATGCTTCATATATTGAGAATAATGGCTGAAGAGCAATTATTTAAAATAATAGGCACATTGGTTGTAAATATTTCTATAGATGAAGAAAAAAACTTTGACTTCTACTTTAAATTTGTGGCAGCAGTAAAAGGATAACAAAATGGTGCAGGGGCAACCATGTATCCACTCACATTGTGACAACTATGTTAAATTCAACGATGTTTGGCAGGTTTACACACCAGTGCCAGTGCTTTTATTTAAATTTGAGAGGAAGCAATGGACATGTTTGATTAGTACATGCTTTCAGGGCAGCACAAGATTAAAGTGTATATAAAGCTTGAACTTTTCTTTTCAATTTTGGGGTAGGATTAGAACCCCTGCCAATTTTTTTCTTGTCTGTATCGGTGGCATTGCAGACGACAGGCTAATAAAAATTGCTATATGAGTATTTACTCATGAATTACACTGCCATACATCCAAAGTTTCAAGGGCACAGTGGCTGTTACTTTGAGAAGATGACTTCCATGTTACTAAAATGTTGGATGTATAGATATACTGTATAATTCCCTGGTAAATACTTGTATACCTATTTCAGTGCTGGCTATTTTGATTAGCCTGTTGGATAGCTATAAGCTCTGTGACCAGTCACTAAGACAGAATAGAATAGTAGGAAATCCAAAATTTTACAGTTGTTACCAGAAAAAGAGAAGAGTATAAGTCTTCCAAGAAAGGGATGCATGTTCCGATGACAACTGTCCACTCCCGTTGCATCTCTGACATATGCATACACTTTAGGTACTTGACACTTTCACCTTGGGTTCCTGATTTAATTTCTGCAAAGGCAACTTTTAATATGGAATTTGGATGCTCCCCCCATATTTGCATAGGCGTCTTCTGAGTACTTTCCCACAATCAGAAAACATAAGAGCAGGTTTGTTGGCTCCTGTTCAGATTGACCCTAATGTGTACATGCATGCTAATAGTTAAAAGCTTTTTAAAATGCTGTGGCAAAAGTTTTGTTATCACTATAAAATTAGTAAAATATATGTGTCAATGCATGAAAATCACCCTTATAGTTTATATGTGAGGTGTGCGAGGCTGGCTGTAAACAAACCACTTATTCTTAAATATAACAGTTCTATATCGTAAAAAGCTGTGTGAAGTGCATCCATCTGTAAAAAGGCCACTTCCCTTTGTATGCATTCGAACAAAAAATTAATTTAACGTAAAAGGATTGCATTATTTAAATCTACAGAACTTAATTTTTAGCAGTTTACAGGGGTTACCCTAATAAAAAAGATGTGTTATTATGGACTAATGATGTCTGATTTTTAAAGGCTGAAAAGCTTGTTCTTTAATTAAGATTTTTTTTTTTTTAATTATACTTTTGCTAAATTGAGTTGGCAATTCACATTTTTGCTTGTCTTTGGCTTTCTCAGCTGTATGACTACTGCAGGAGACTTTGCCCCTTGAGAATTAGTTGGCTTCTCTCCTTATTGAAGTAGCTGGGGCAACGCTTTCATGTGACAACTCTTTTTCATAGTCAGTACTCGGCTTAGTGGACTTCAGCTCCAGCATGCAGGACTAGGGTGGGGAAATTGGAAAGGTTTCCCTTTGGTCATGGCAACTTGAGTTAGTTCTGATGAATAGAGACTGTAGTCTGAGGATAAATAGTGAGCTGTGTTGTGTCTGATCATTCAGAATGATCCAGGTGGGGTCATTGTTATACCTTCTTGCTGTGCACTGCCTATTCACTTTTAACCAGAAGGAACACAAATTGGCTGAAATACTGAACATTCTAAAAAATAATTGGCTGAATTAGTGGTCGCTGGGATAAAGGAAAAGGGCTTCTTGCTGTGTCAGTGTTATAAAGCCTTGGGCAGAAAGATGCATTTTAAGCAAATTTCTGCTTTTCCAGAAGATAATAATTTCATGTTTCGTGTTAGCAATATGTAATTTCATTTGGGAAACTCAGACACAAGGTCAGGTTTACAGATAATGGTTAATTTTATTGTAGACAATATAGCTATGATTTAAAACAAATTGTGTTCTCCGAAATGTTGTCAAGTTAAAGTTTATCTATTCTTTATATTTTAAATCATATATTTATTTGCACATTGAAGTTCAGTTATTTCTAGGCTACTCCTATTAAAGTGGTAGTATAGACCGCTTGGTCAGTTACAATAAAGCTTACCTGTAGGTACAGTGAATATCTCCTAAACGTGAACTGTTTAGATGATATTCACATCTTTAGCAGACAGTGATGTCACCGGCGCATGCGCACTGCTCTCTCAGTGGATGACATGCCATCCATTGAGAGCTGTGCCGCGGCAATGTCTTCCACATGCATGCTTGGAAGTGCCGTCATTGCGGCTTGGCCATTCAAAGGGCCGGAGCCTGTGAACTCGGAAAGAAGATGGAATCGCTGTCAGCGGTGACAGGGAGCCACTGGAGGGATTCATGTTGTAGGTAGGTCTTTCATATTGTGCTAGTATGCAGTGCATACTGCGTGTTGTTACCTTGCAGAGAGATTTTTTTTTTAAAGACTAAACTACTGCTTTATTCTGAATAAAGTTTGAAAACATACTTTTTTGAAGAATCTCACACATTTACTTCCCTGAATACAAGGACCCATTTTCACTATGCCTTGCAGATATGCACTGCTGTGTCACACATTTCACAGAGCCTGCCTTCTGATATACACAGGAGGAGTTTCAGGAGAATGAGTCAGTACAGGAATCACAACACGTCATATTAGCTTGCAGGCAGCAGGGTACCATGTGCTATACAGACCTTAAAAATAAAAAATAAACCAAAGCAGAAGAGAAGCCACAAAGCATGCAGGGAGTCCAGGAAGTTGTGGAAAGCGGCGGCCAGCAGACAGGCAGCACTCACAACCTGAAAGGAGATTTTTCAAATGAGTTTATATTGGATTATCATAAATAGCAATTAGTTGTATTGCTATTACAATAGTGATATTACTAAACGAAAGTATATGCTTTTACTATAGATCTTCTTTAGGATGATTGCACAAAAACAAATTATATATATTTTTCACACTTAGTTGTTTATTACACAGTGCCATATACCTACCTTATGTTTGTTGCTTATTACTGAGACTTATTCTTACCTCTCATCCTTGTTTAACCCATGAGGCCAAAAAGCAAAAAGAGTATCCAAAAATTGACCCAATGGTGGCCTTACAGAGATTGTTTCTGTTGTGTAAATGATATAAGATCGTTGTAAGATCTTTTGCACATCCAGTGTTTTCTATTTTCTAAAAATGAATATGAGAGCATGGAAATTAGTTGCCCAAAAAACAATACCTTCTAGCCCTCCAACAACTGTGTAGTGGAAAAAACATATTAACACTGTTCTTTCCCAGGAAAAGATAATATATCAGCCTAGAAATTGTACCAGGAAATGTGAGAGATTATGGAACCCTTGGCTGGAAGTGACTGGTCTAGCCCCATTCCATATGATTTCAGACAGGCTACTGTCCCTTTGAATACGGAGTCGCTATGTGCACTTAAAGTCTCCCTTTTACTACAATAGAGAGATCTTACCAGAGGCGGACTGACCATTTGGAAACTCGGGCACTGCCCGAGGGCCCGGGGTCAGTAGGGGGCCCCATGAGATGTCCCTGGTACCTTTTTCATAGGCTTTTTTGAGTTTGGGCAAGGACACAGGGGCCCCATGATCCCCTATTGCCCGGGGGCCCCATGAGTTGTCAGTCCGCCCCTGGGTCTTACAGTAATACAAGACCAGTGCTTTGGTCTAATTTTGCAAGTTTAGGTTATTGTGTAGGTACAGGTTCATGTTCATACAATGTACCCCCTTTATTTGGGTTCTGTAAGTGAATTGATGGATATAATTTTATGTTATTGCAGTGTTATCCAACTTACTACCATACAAGCTAATGTCTGTTGGTTACGGGTGTCCGTATGCTTACGAAAGATATTACTAGCTTTGTTTGGGTTACTTGAACTGCCACTGTATGTCTGAGTACCTTTCATAGTTTGCTGTCTATAAAACACCACTTGTGCATTTGTGTGTTTAAAACAAATATTTAATAGAAAAAACACTATGACAATATTTAATCTAACATAAATGTGGCATATTTGCAACCTAAACAGTCCATTTACATTTTACCCCAGAAAAGCAACAATCAACACATCGTTTTAGGCATAGTGTCTATCAGGAGCATTCAGTAAGGCAGCTCAAATGCAAAGTTTCAATGGAAAGATGAGCACTGGAGCTTGAATAAGTCATTATATAGGTTTTTGTACAAAGCCTTTGGAATCTTTGATATTGGGAGGCAACAAAGGCCAGGCCTACAGTGTCAAGTACCTAAGAATCAGCAAATTTTTCCCTGTCCATCAGTGTAGCTGTGAACCTATTTTGTACTCCTTCTGTACCACTACTACTATTGTATTAGCTGCACTACCAGAAGCCCCAAATATAAAGTGAGGGGAAATCCTAAATTTTAGATTTGTCCCTAGAACACAAGGATGGGACTGTAACATAAGATGTATGCTCAGCTTTAGACAGATCACTTCATTTAGGCCCTGTTCACATTATTGTGTAGTAGGGGGAACGTGCTTTCCCATTCGCTTGAAAGGGTTTCCCTGTGCACGTTTGTCACCTGTAAAAAAAGCTCCTGCTCCTTTTTGGGCAACAAACTTCATGTAGTTTGTAAAGGCGCTGTTTGCCATGCAATCCTGTCGCACTACATTTGTGACAGAATTGCATCGCCTTTGGGGTGCCATTGAAGGATACTGGCACCCAAATGCATGCAGCACGCTGTGCTTCGATTGCCATGTAAATTGGAATCATGTGCAGAATTGCAGTGAGTCTGCCCGCGATCCCAAATCACAAGAACTAAATGGGGCCTTAGAACACAAAGTGTGGTGGAGTTTTTTTTTGGCGTCAAGTTTTAGACTTTTCGACATTTCTTATTGGTGCTTATTGATGCTTACACTTTTATTGCTTGGGTTTTTAGTTTAGGTATAGTCTGGGCTTAAAGGTTAGTAAGTGACTATTACTTTCTTGGGTGTGGTCACATGCAACAAACATTACTTTTCCTGAAAATGTGTGCATCAAAAGTTCTAGCAAAAAATTTCCCATGACAAAAACTACCAATGCAATTTTTTAAATCTGAGACTCAAATGTACAAACCTTCAGACAATCCCACCTGTGTCTGGCTTCAATGCTTCTGCATCAAAAAACCCAGAACAGGGATATGAGTATCAGAAAAGTGACAGAACTCCTTATCTCTTTATCTTGTCTGCAATGGTGACTCAGAAAGTATTAAAACGGAAGTATCAGTATGACAACCAGGAAACCAACATTGTCAAAAGGAAAGGTCAACAGAGTCAGCCTCCATGTAACATTTAGACCGGGTGATATTTTTAGACATACAAGCTTACCTGTATTCTTATGTCTGTGGCCAGCAGTATCTATTCCTTAATGCAGAACTTAACCCTAAATGCAAAGATCCACTTTTAAGAATCCCCCCCAACATTATTGGAGGTTTATTTTTTGGGGGGTGCAGAGCAGGTACCCAGTTCTGGCAGGTACCTGAACCCACTTCGGCTGTAATCGCCTCCCTGCCCACAACCTGTTGGGACACATCACAGGACCCAAGAGGCTGCTGGACCATTCACAAAGCACAGCGGGACCTGCACATGTGTAGTTGGAAAACAGCTGTAAAGTCGCCAGATTCCCACACTAAACATGCTGGTGCCAGTGCCCCAGAGCCCGACCCGGTGGGGACGGTGCTAGGTCCCTGGACAGGTAAGTGTCCTCTTATTAAAAGGCTGCAGCTACAGAGTTTATAGTTACTGACTTTTAATTTATTTTATTTTTTTGCGAGAGACTGATGATCCTCTTTAAAGTGCTTTGTTCTTGTATATTTGTGTATACATCTAACAAGAAAATAAAACTCATTAAAAGTGGTTACATTTTTTTTTATACTCTTAAACAAAAGCAATGAGATTTTCATTCACACTAATCTCTTAAAAGAGTTTTCAGACACCAGGCTGTTTACATTCGCTGCAAATCAAACGTATTTGTACAAGTAAAGAAAAGTTCAATTCTTTATTTACAGGCATCAATAGAACATATGCATGATCATTAACAGCTTAACAAACCACATAAACACATCTTAAGTCCTTTCTCTAGCAGTGTTTGAGGAATATTTTCTCCAGACAAAGCTTATACTACTTGCCTGTGCTCCTAAAGAAGCCTTCTTTTTTACTAGCTTCAAGCATTATTTTATTAAAGAATTAACATGGCCTTAATCCAGCCATCTGGTTTGGACATGCTTAGGCCATCCGATTTGTGATGCCCGTCTGGTCTTTAGAAATTTCCCACATTTTTAAAGGTTACACAAGGAGCTACCTTTCTGAATGGATTTTGAATAATTCTCATCAAGACAATGGACCAGGAGTGGAATAAAAAATGCGTCATTCTCTGAAGCACAAGATCTCCTGGCCGTCTATCCCCATGCCTGAAAGGCAATTAGCATTTCAACTGGCCAATTTGGTTAGATGCAATGAAGTGCATGGGTGTGTAATTTGCTGCTCTCTGCTTGGTGCTGCTGAGAACTGGCTATTGTGTGTTTCTGCCACCGTAGCTCCATTTCCAGCACAGCCACTATTGTTTGTGATCCTACAGAATGAATCAACAAAGACATCGCTGTACATCAAGCTACAGGGAACCAGGGGATGGGATGCAATAACGTTTTGTAAGGAAATTATTACAGTTATTTCATTTCAATTATGGCAATGTTCTACTGAATAATTGAATGAGGAGGTCATCTCTGCAACCTCTGTAGTGAGTTAAATGTTTCGTACTTTACATATAACAGTTTCAGCCTATGAGGTTGTTTTTGAAGCAACTGGAAACAGATGTGTTCAGTGAACTATTGAATTCATTGTGCACAAAGGCGTAATTAAATGCCTCAAAGCATCTTGACATGATCCTACAAATACCTCATAGAGGTTTATGTTACAATGTTTAAAGCTGGACCCCAAGCCAATATAAACAACACAAAGATAACACAGCTATATGATTATTAATACAATCTTAAATGTATTTTTTTTTTAATTCAAAAACTGTAAAGTACCTTCCCCTATACAACAGAGCTCAGAGATGGGGAGGGTGAAGCAGCACAATGAGCCAATCAAATGTGTTGCAGTTTAAGATTCACATTGATAGGTGGTGATATATGAGTGGCAGAAAGATGAGCTCATCAGTGTACAGTGATACCTCGGTTCACGAACGCTTCTGTTCACGAACAAATTGGTTTGCAAACAGAAGAGTTCACAAAAATTTGCTTTGGTTCGCAAACTCCGCTTTGATTGACAAACCGGAGCTGCAGCCTTCTTCCCTGCTGTGACACGTGGTCGTGACTTCCTGTAGGTGAGATCGTGGTCAGACAGACACTGAAAGTGTACTGTGAAGACACTTACAGTACTGAGAAGCTTTTTAATGTGCTTTTTAGCACATACTGTACTGTACATCCCTATGCACACTTGCTGTAATGCTCTTTTGTGTGCTTTTTAGCACATACTGTACCGGACATCCAGTATGGCTCCAAAGAAAATTCAAAGCAAGCATGGTGGTAAAAAGAAAGTGTGCACCGGTAATGAAGGTAAAAATTCTTAGATTGTAAGCTCCGAATTTGGTTTGCGACCACATTCGTAGGGGTCAGAACGGATTAACCTAATTTACATTGAACCCTGTGGGAAAATTTGCCTCGGTTCGTGACCAATTTGAGTCATGGAACTAATTAAGTTTGTGAACCGAAGTATCACTGTACATTTCTTTTCATTGCCCAGCCAAAAGGTGGAGTTGGACAGTTGACCTGTAAGTAATATACAGTAAGTAACAGTGAAACTGCAGCAGGGAATGCTTAGGTCCCCTTCACTGCCAGGCAGGGCTGAACTGCTGGCAGAGCTGGGTAAATCTCAAAACTGGATTTACAAAAATTAAATCTGTTTTGGCAGGTAAAATGGCTCTCATATATGTACTGTATATCATCTGTGTATTTAGCTGTTTGCATGGAGTATAGCTTTGTTAAAATGAGATATAGTTGGTGTCCTTCAGAAATCATGCACTTCTCTATATGCTGCATATGATGGGAGTCACTTTGGGTGGGGGGCCCATGGAACCAAGCTCACTTTGGAGAGGTGGGGAGACCCCTGTCTCAGCTCCCCCTATCCCTCTGTCAGGGCTCCGGGTATGACCAGAGGTGTGTGGACTGACACAGGGAAACGCAGGCTTCAGATATAGTATAAACAATATAATTTATTTAAG
Organism: Staurois parvus; assembly: GCF_062004578.1. Classification (NCBI taxonomy): domain Eukaryota; kingdom Metazoa; phylum Chordata; class Amphibia; order Anura; family Ranidae; genus Staurois; species Staurois parvus. Next base: position 6,297,584 of record NW_028318025.1, read on the forward strand.
ACTAAACAATACATAAACGCAGTGCAAGACTAAACATAAACACAGTGCAAACAAACCAAACCAAAACCCCCAACAGATAACAAAAGAACAATACTAAGCGTAGTCGGGCAGGCCGGGTCGGTAGCAAACGGGCAGGCAAGGTACAAAGGAGCAGGCAGAGCATAGTCAGGCGGGCCGGGTCAGGAACAAGCAGGCAGACAAGGTACCAAAGGAGCAGACTGGAGAGTGGTCAGGAATAGCAGAGGTCAGGACAGGCGGAGTTCAATCAGAGTCAGGGATCAAGCAGGATCAGACAGGAAGCAGACAGGATGCAGGTACAGGGGCTCTTGGGAAACATACACCAAGGCCCTGATTGCAAGTCTGGCCATTCCTTATATGCACCTCCTGCAATCAGCCTCAGGTGTTTTGACTGACTGCAGGAGTGAGCCTCTGGTTGCTGAGAGCACCCACTGGCCAGTCCTGGTACTGCAACCCACAAGGCAGGTGAGTCCCACCACTATTGGCGAGTCCATTCCTGACACCCTCTTATGTGTAAATCACCTGTGCCTGTTAGGGGTACAGAGTGATCTGTCCTAATATTATGTGGGGGTTGTTGATTGATTAATGTCATGTGCTTGCATCCCATTGTACTATTGTGTGTCTGGTTTGGGAGAAAACTATTATGGGATGTATGTGTTTATGTGTATTAGCTTAGTGGGGTGGTGTCTCTAGCAGCCCTCCCTCCTGATGTGACTGTCTGCTGGTGTGAAGTTTGAATACCTGTGTATCTCTTGTTACTAAATGAAGATTGCCTCACCCTATGTCATTATGCAGGGAGGGGGGATTGTCCCCTGAGTGTATATATCTTGTATCTGTTCAAATAAACTAGTCTACCTCTTGGTTTACTTCAAGACTGGTGTTTTCTTGTCTTGTATGGTCGGCTGTGGTGTCTGTTGTCAGCGTTTGGATGGGGAAGCGGTATTCTAACGGAAGTACTCAAGCACAATCTGAGTCGGCATTATTCTGTACAAAATGTAAAATGGGCACACAATGAGTAAATGAAGGGTAGGTACAGGTATAATTTTATACCTGATTTTATATGCTCACGATCCACTGTACCTTGTTCACCTCTTATAGTTATGCCTCAGTTGGTGCAGTTTTCCTAAATCCATTATTTTTATTGACCTTAGCTTGCATTAGACTTTGCATCTGGTATTTTCTGGTCTAACACCAGGTTAAAGTAGAGTTCCACCCAAAACGGAAAGCTCCGCTTGTATGCCTCCCCCCCCCCCACTGCCACATTTGGCACTTTTTGGGGGGGAGCGGTACTTGGTTTTGACAGGTGCCCACTCCCACTTCCAGCTCAGTTTGCCACGGCTAACTAAGCTGGAAGTTTGGCCCTCTCCTTCCCCCCACAGTCCTCTGGTACTCTTCACAGTTCCCAAAAGACTGCTGGATCATTCAGGAGATGCAGGGCAATGCGCACATGTGCAGTGGGCACCTGGCTGTGAAGCCGCAAGCTGTCACAGCCAGGTGCCCACAATTGAGATGCCTACGCCAAGGGGAGAAGACGGAGAGAAGGGACGGCGCGGGTGAGCTAATCGCTGGATCCTGGGACAGGTGACTGTGTGTTTATTAAAAGTCAGCAGCTAAAGTTTTTGTAGCTGCTGGCTTTTAATAAACACAAAAATGACTGGAAATCTGCTTTAAATATACGTTAGGGATAGTGTAAGCAGAGATTAGTGGTTTACTACTGACCCCAGTTTGCAAAACATTTTTGATGGACATGTATTTGATGCATACAATTTCAAATGGGTCTTCAGTATTGACAGGAAAAACATCAGTACTCTTAATAGTGCCTAAGTTTGCTCTCCCCTTTCTGCCTCCTGCACATTCCTATTAACCAGTGAGGCTGCCCCATAAAAGTGATGGGCCAATAAGAGTGTGTGGAGGGGTACTTAGTGAAAGTTCCTACACAACTCGGAAACTTTTCCTTTTAAAACCATAATTTAATTACTCTCAAATCATACCTTCCAAACCTTTCTGTGTTACACAACCTATTGAGATGTTCAAATTGACAGATGTAGGTTACAAAGCCTGTGACTGAACTTTCAAACTTCTGTGGCAGGTTTGGGTCTCATTGATGGCTGTAATGAAACATCTTAGCTTAGTAGTAATACTTCAATGTGTCAAGATTTTTTTTTACAGTGGATGTATTTTGGAATACCTCTCCTGTTTTGCTAGCAAGCAAGTCCAAGGGGTATCCAGATCACAAGATCTGATTTGCCATTTTAAATGGAGGGTACATTTAACCCATCTCTCAGGCCAACACATGACATATTGACAATGGTTATTAACACTGGGCCTATATCTTCACCACAAAATTTCTGATCTCATGGGTTCCCCTTAAAGTATCCACCACTGAAGCCAAATTGTAGGTGTGGACAAATTGTGCTAAAAGTGGGAGGGGCTTAAAAGGTTAGGGTCTGGAGTCTAGAGTAAAATACAAATCAATATAAAAAACACAGTAGTGTTTTACACATTACATCAGACCTCCCTTACTATGCATAATATAAAGTATCTATAAACCAAAAAGGCTTACTGACTCCATCCTCTCTTTCAGTCACAAGGTCATTGTGCCCACCCACCTCTCTCTTCCTGCTCTTGAATCCTCATCTTCGCCTGCACATTATGGACCCTCCTCCTCTCTGTGTGGCGGTCTGTCAGCTCAGTGCAGTGTAGATGATTCAGAGAAATGACATCACACATGCTGCTCTTTGTTACATTTTTGGAATAAGATTTCCAGAGATTATAATGATTACTGTAATGACCAGGCAACATAGGTGTGTGCAGCCTGTTGCATTAGGGTGTGCACCCCAAAACTCCAACACACGTGTGTGTATGTATATATATATATATATATATATATATATATACATACACTATATTGGCAAAAGTATTGGGACGCATGCTTTTACACGCACATGAACTTTAATGACATCCCAGTCTTAGTCCATAGGTATCAATACTGATTCAGCCCATGCTTTGCAGCTATAACAGCTTCAACTCTTCTGGGAAGGCTGTCCACAATGTTTAGGAGTGTGTCTATGGGAATGTTTGACCATTCTTCCAGAAGCGCATTTGTGAGGTCAGGCACTGACAAGAAGGACAAGAAGGCTTGGCTCGCAATCTCCACTCTAATTCATCCCATAGGTATTCTGTCGTGTTGAGGTCAGGACTGTGTTCAGGCCAGTCAAGTTCCTACACCCAAACTCACTCATCCATGTCTTTATGGACCTTGTTTTGTGCACTGGTGCGCAGTCATTTTGAAACAGAAAGGGGCCATCCCTAAATTATTCCCACAAAGTTGGGAGCATGAAATTGTCCAAAATGTCTTGGTATGCTGATGCCTTAAGAGTTCTCTTCACTGGAACTAAGGGGCCAAGCCCAACCCCTGAAAAACAACCCCACACCATAATCCCCCTTCCACCAAACTTTACACTTTGCACAATGCAGTCAGGCAAGTACCGTTCTCCTTCCAACCACCAAACCAGGACACGTCCATCGGATTGTCAGAAAGAGAAGCGTGATTTGTCACTCCAGAGAACACATCTCCACTGCTCTAGAGTGCAGTGTCTGCGTGCTTTACACCGCTGTATACATAGCTTTGCATTGCCCTTGGTAATGTAAGGCTTGGATGCAGCTACTTGGCCATGGAAACCTATTCCATGTAGCTCTGTACACACTGTTGTTGTGCTAATCTGAAGGCCACATGGAGTTTGGAGGTCTTTAGCTATTGACTCTGCAGACAGTTGGTGACTTCTGTGCACTGTGCGTTTCAGCATGTGCTGACCCCGCTCTATCATTTTACGTGGCCTACCACTTCGTGGCTGAGTTGCTGTTGTTCCCAGCTGCTTCCACTTTGTTATAATACCACTAACAGTTGACTGTGGAATATTTAGTAGCAAGGAAATTTCACAGATGGACTTATTGCACAGGTGGAAACCTATCATGGTACCACACTTGAATTCACTGAGCTCTTGAGAGTGACCCATTCTTTCACAAATGTTTGTAGAAGCAGTCTGCATGCCTAGGTGCTTGATTTTATACACCTGTGGCCATGGAGGGGATTGGAACACCTGAATCCAATGATTTGGAGGGGTCTCCCAATATAGTCAATATCCCCACCGCAGGCTATCCCCGCTTCAGTCTATCTTGAATGCTGCGGCCAGACTCATCCACCTTACTAAATAAAAAATATATATATCCACCTGCGCTCCACAGACTCCTTATATATAACTAGCTGCTATCATCTACACCCTATACCATGGGACACATAAATTAAATATCAAGATATTGGATGAAGCGCTCTGCTATAATAATGCTAAAAAAACAAAATTTTATACACAAATGTAAAAGTGACTAATACTTAAATAATATATGTGCTAAAATTATATAAAAAAATTTCATATAAGACCAGTCTGCCCCCAAATGGCTAAAACTGGTTATACATGTGCACACACAGAAAAAATAGAAAGTGACCAGGTGCTTGGGTACATAAATAGTGTCTTAATAAATACAAAGGTTTTAAAATCACAGTGAAAGGTGCCAAGTGTTTAAATAACAATAAATATACATATAATATAATCATGTGCAAAAAACATGCTATCACTCTTCTGTGAAGAAAATATATATATATTAAAGTGCTTTTGCATTCAGATAGTGCTCAGACCAAAGTGTCACTCCAGTGAATCAATCCTAAATATCCAGAGTGCCTCCTCACCTCCAACATTCGACCCCTAGAGGTCACAAATCATTTATTTAAATGATATTCCAAAAAAGCGACATCAGGATATAACTTGCCCCACGACTCAAAATCTCAATATATACGATGCCTCAGCCATATGTCCATGGACCATGGAAGATTTAAGCACAAAGAGAGATCTCCATAGCGCAATATGTAGTTTTATTATAAAGAAAAGCAGATAGAAAACTCACATGTTCTCAGAAGTGTACAAGCAGTTTCCCCATATCCTATGGGTGTAATAGGAAATCGTGTTTGCCGAAAACCGGAAATACGTCACCGGAAGTGCATCACCGAGCTCCACCCGGAAATGACGTCAATGAGCTCCACGCGTTACACCACTGTCACGTGGCTTCTTCAGGATAGCTCATTGGTCTACAAGGCTTCCTATTTATATGACTGCTAAGGGGGAGTGACTTACTCCTCCATTTTCCCGGAGCCAGTTTCAGATACATGTAGTGTTACTAATACCAATTGTGGTCACTTACACATGTATACCAATCCCTAAAACATACCAGGAATAAATATATTCTAAAAGAATACATATATACCACCTTCCCCCCAATATATTCACCAACATAAATACTCCATAGAAAATTATTATTTAATAAACATTTTAAATGATTAAAAAAATAATTAAAAAATATATATGTATAATTTATTATTTACTCAAAAATATATATCCACATATAACCAACCACTAATTACCCAAAATATTCTTGTTTTCTAAAATGTTTATTTATATCTATTGCAAAAAATATTTTGTATACATATATATACATATACACACCTCATACACATATATATATATATATATATACATACACACACTAGATAATCCTATTTCACCCATAGCACAGGTTTACAAAAACCATAAACACTGAATCCCAGTCACATTTTAAAATTTAATAAATATATAAGAATATAAAAATATAAATGTAATATAAAATCCCTAAATAACCAAGTAGAATAAAACAATAATATTAAAAATCACTAATAAAACAATTAAGATCAAACTCAACATTTAATCCACTAGGGGTCAGCGTATGCATATAAAAAATCCACTTTGATTCTGCCTGACTAATGGTTCTGACCTTATGACTCCCTCTCCAATGTTTCTTAAAACGTTCTATTCCCCAAAATTTTAAACACGAGGGGTCTTTATTGTGGTGACTGGCAAAATGTTTAGAAACATTATGTTTGGGGTTACCTTTTTTAATGTTATTAACATGCTCTTGTAGTCTTACCCATAGGGGTCTCTTTGTACGCCCCACATACTGCAGACCACAACTGCATTCCAAAACATACACAACTCCTTCTGTTTTACAAGTGATAAAATCTAATATATCAAATGTCTTTCCATTACTAGTAGACTCAAAGGAATATTTCTTGAGATTTTGTCCTCTAGTGATTTTACAAACTGCGCATTTTCTACAGGGATAAAAACCTTTAAGATCAAAGAGAACGCCTTTCTTATTAACATTAGGCGGATCTAACACATTTTTCACAATTTTATTTCTCAGAGTTGGGGCTCTTCTGTATATGAACTTGGGTTGATCGGGTAATATACCCCCCAAAATCGGATCCATTTGCAAAATCGGCCAATATTTTTTATATATATTTTGTATTTCCTTATATTGTATATTGAAATCCATAATGACAGCTAATTGATCGACCCCATCTTTCACTAAATTTTTCTTTTTATTCTCATTCCTAAGAAGTGTTTCCCTGCTCAAATGAGCCACTTCTTCTCTCTTTATTTCTAAATCCATTCCAGAATAGCCTTTACATAAAAATCTCCCTTCCAACATTTTTGCCTGAGTATCATAATCTTTTAAAGTGGTACAATTCCTCCTAATCCGAACATATTGACCCTTAGGGATATTACACAGCCATGGTGGAAAGTGACAGCTGTCCATGGGAATATATCCGTTTCTATCCACATTTTTAAAATGTGTTTTGGTAACAATATTAGTTCCTATAATCTCAATATTTAGATCCAAGAATTGGATAGACAGTGGGCTAAAGTCCCACACAAACTTAATATTTCTACCATTCAAATTTAATTTATTTAAAAATTCAATTAATTTACTTTCTTCTCCTTTCCACACAATAATCACATCATCTATGAATCTCTTATATAAAACAAGCTCCAATGGTTTCTCCAAATATACAGCTTCTTGCTCCCAGTGAGCCATAAATAGATTGGCTACACTGGGAGCAAAACGGGCTCCCATGGCAACTCCCTTGATTTGTTTATAAAATGTGTTATTGTACCAGAAATAATTGTGATCTAAACAAAATTCAAGACACTTTAATATATATTTCCTTTGAGCCCATTTAAGATCACTAAACTCCCGTAGACCCCAACTAGTGGCTTCTATTGCATCTCCATGATTGATAATGGTATACAAAGATGACACGTCTGCACTAGCCAGAATAATATTATCACCTCCTTTAATATCTTCTAATAATTGAATCAAATGTTTGGTGTCTCGCAGATAGGACACCGTTTGTTGGACAAGTGGTTGTAAAAAAATATCTACATATTGTCCTAATCTCGCCATTAATGATTGAATCCCATTTACAATGGGTCTTCCAGGGGGATTCACTGGATCTTTATGTATTTTTGGGATAGTGTATATAATAGGTATACGACACATTTCTGGAACCAAGTATCTCCCCTCCTTAATGTTCAATATTTTATTATCAACTCCTATTTTGATAACGTGTTCCAGTTCTTTTTTATATATTCTTGTAGGATCTTTCTTTAATTTCTCATATGTACATATATCATCTAGTTGAGTTTGTAATTCATTATTATAATAGTCTTTGGAAAGGATAACAATGCCCCCTCCTTTATCTGCGGGTCTTACTACTATATCATTTCTTTTACTCAATTTATTAACCCCTATTTGCATTCCTCTGTTTAGCTTCTTGTGTGAAATCTGTAACCTCTCTATATCCTTATTGATCATTTTCTTAAAAACTTCTACTTGGTTATTATTACTAATACATGGATTAAAAACCGATTTATTTTTAAGTGCAGTATGGGTGAATGAACTCTTGGGAACATTAGAAACATTATTCTTTGTCCCAGATAATCCTAGAAAGTATTTTTTAATATTCAACTTCCTAATATATTTTTGAGCATCAATAAAAGTACTAAATTTATCCATATTTTTAGGTGGAGCAAACTTTAAACCTTTGTCCAGAACAAGGATCTCTTCCTCTGACAAAGGAAGCCCACTGATATTAAAAATTCCTTCTCCTACTGATCTCTTTTCCTTTTGTTTTTTACTTCCTCTGCACCCCCTTCGTGTACGGGGTTTGACTTTCTCCCTATTGGTGGAGTTTTCTCGCCATTGTTCCCCCCTAAAAAATCTCTATCCGAAGGGAGATTTTCCAAGGGTCCAAACCTATTATAGGTCGAGACAGAATTCTGCTCCTCATATCCAGAGGAATAATCATTATTCATCGGACTTCTTACATATTGGGGTGGATAATTCCCCTTTTGAGGTGGATAGTAATTCCTTTGTTGAAAGAATCCTGGTCCGGAATCAGGATACGGCCTATAGGGCTGATATGGTCTACCTCTCATTCCTCTCCCTGATGGTCCATATTGGTATCCCCTTCCCCTCCAGGGTCTACCCCTATTGGAAGGGATGGGATAATTGTAAGCATTATTCCGAGGCTGGTTCTCTTTATAGGGACCTTGAGCTGGCTCTCTACAGGGTACATGCGGAGTAGAGCCTTTTTTATTTACAATAGGTTTAACTGGTGTAGAATTAGCAGACCCAACCTCTTCATTAGAGGCTGAAGATTGCCACTTGAACACCAAATTCTTTGAAAAATCATTTGTATCCCTATGATATTTTTTAGTTTTTCTAAATTTAACCTCTGAATCTACTTTCTCAAGATCTTTATTTAATCGTTTCGTAAGATTAATCATCTGTGATGTTTCCTTATGAGGTTCTATTTTTTTCTTTATATCATCTATTTCTTTCTCAAGAAATGTATATATATGTATACAAAATATTTTTTGCAATAGATATAAATAAACATTTTAGAAAACAAGAATATTTTGGGTAATTAGTGGTTGGTTATATGTGGATATATATTTTTGAGTAAATAATAAATTATACATATATATTTTTTAATTATTTTTTTAATCATTTAAAATGTTTATTAAATAATAATTTTCTATGGAGTATTTATGTTGGTGAATATATTGGGGGGAAGGTGGTATATATGTATTCTTTTAGAATATATTTATTCCTGGTATGTTTTAGGGATTGGTATACATGTGTAAGTGACCACAATTGGTATTAGTAACACTACATGTATCTGAAACTGGCTCCGGGAAAATGGAGGAGTAAGTCACTCCCCCTTAGCAGTCATATAAATAGGAAGCCTTGTAGACCAATGAGCTATCCTGAAGAAGCCACGTGACAGTGGTGTAACGCGTGGAGCTCATTGACGTCATTTCCGGGTGGAGCTCGGTGATGCACTTCCGGTGACGTATTTCCGGTTTTCGGCAAACACGATTTCCTATTACACCCATAGGATATGGGGAAACTGCTTGTACACTTCTGAGAACATGTGAGTTTTCTATCTGCTTTTCTTTATAATAAAACTACATATTGCGCTATGGAGATCTCTCTTTGTGCTTAAATCTTCCATGGTCCATGGACATATGGCTGAGGCATCGTATATATTGAGATTTTGAGTCGTGGGGCAAGTTATATCCTGATGTCGCTTTTTTGGAATATCATTTAAATAAATGATTTGTGACCTCTAGGGGTCGAATGTTGGAGGTGAGGAGGCACTCTGGATATTTAGGATTGATTCACTGGAGTGACACTTTGGTCTGAGCACTATCTGAATGCAAAAGCACTTTAATATATATATATTTTCTTCACAGAAGAGTGATAGCATGTTTTTTGCACATGATTATATTATATGTATATTTATTGTTATTTAAACACTTGGCACCTTTCACTGTGATTTTAAAACCTTTGTATTTATTAAGACACTATTTATGTACCCAAGCACCTGGTCACTTTCTATTTTTTCTGTGTGTGCACATGTATAACCAGTTTTAGCCATTTGGGGGCAGACTGGTCTTATATGAAATTTTTTTATATAATTTTAGCACATATATTATTTAAGTATTAGTCACTTTTACATTTGTGTATAAAATTTTGTTTTTTTAGCATTATTATAGCAGAGCGCTTCATCCACCTTACTAACCGCTCCGTATCCGCCACCCCTCTCTGCCAATCCCTCCACTGGCTTCTGATTTCCCAACGGATAAAATTCAAAATGCTAACATTGACTTATAAAGCTGTTCATAATACTGCCCCAAACTACATCACCGATCTGGTATCCAAATACCACCCAAAACGCACTCTCCGCTCCTCACAAGACCTCCTACTCTCTAGTTCCCTGGTCTCCTCCTCCCATGCTCATCTCCAGGACTTCTCCAGGGCTTCCCCCATTCCCTACCCCAATCCATCAGACTGTCACCTACTCTCCTCACCTTTAGGCGCACTCTGAAAACCTATCTCTTCAGGGAAGCCTACCCCGCCCTCAGCTAATTACTGAACTTCTCCTCTCTTCCTACCACTCCATCCCCCACAGCTATTTCCTCCTGTACCACTATCCCCTCCCTCCTAGATTGTAAGCTCCAAGGAGCAGGGCCCTCGAACCCCTCGTGTATTGAATCGTATTGTTACTGTACTGTCTCGTGTACTGTCTCCCTTTATAATGTACAGCGCTGAGCAAACTGTTGGCGCTATATAAATCCTGTATAATAATAATAATAGTGTATGTATGTATGTATATATATATATATATATATATATATATATATATATATACAAAAACAAATGAGAACAAGCGAGATTTCCAAGTTGCAAAAATTCTTTAAGGAGTATATTCATACAAAAATTTGCATGACTGTACAGTTTCAAGCATAACACTGCTCTTCAGCAACCTATAATTGTAATGATATATATACTGTATATATTTAAACACACACTCTTTTGGCAGAACCAGTCAGTGCGAGATATTTCCCATCTCCCTGCTGGCACACAGAGCGATAATGCTAATGCGCACAGCGTGATTAGGGTGTGCCCAGGCACACCCGGCACACACCCTGCGCATGCCTAGGCCAGGCAACAGGATGAAAATTCAGGCATTTTCAGGTCAATTTCAGCAAGTTCCCGGGTATGCTCATTATGGCTTTTTTAATTACTGCACATAGTGCTACCTAAATGTAAAGATAAGTAGACAGTAAACCATATTCTGTGTGTTACATGTGTTTGCAGTCCAGATCACGCTGCACACCATGAAACTAGTCTGAGCTCCCCTTCCATACATCTTACTGCTCCTGTATAAGTGGACCATACAGCATATAATATCATCTAATACTGTAAGGAACACAGCAAGTCAGTTCTACTCACTAAGCAACAACAGTGCATTCACACAGAGAGAGCAGTAGAACAGCTTACAGTACAGTACTGTGCACTGCAGTTTCTGAGTCCTAGGATTCAGTGTGCACAGGGGTCAGACTCTAAAGTAAACTATCATAACCCAGATATTCAGATGAAACTTGCTCTATGGAAGTTGTATGCACCACAAAGGATACAACTGTGTTAGATACCTCCTGAAGATGAGGGGGGGGGGGGGATTAACCTTTCAACACAATCTAAGACAATTTTGAAGTCTAGTAGGAGACAAACCAGAAGCATGCTTGATACAAAGTCATTTAACTAAAATTCAGGCACAAAGGGGTTTATTTACTAAAGCTGGAGAGTAAGGCTAGGTTCACACTCATGCGGTGTGGTATATTGTATATGATTTGCACAGGAACCGCACCGCATTCCTGTGCAAATCACATGCGAATTGTGTGCGGTGCGATTTGAGCCAAACATTATGTATGGCTCAAATCGCACCACATCCGCACCAAAAAGGCGCCGTAGGGTTTATTTACTAAAGCTGGAGAGTACAAAATCAGGCTCACTTCTGCATAGAAATCAATCAGCTTCTAACTTCAGCTTGTTCAGTTAATCTTCAGCAATAAAACTTGGAAGCTGATTGATTTCTGTGAAGAAGTGAGCCTGATTTTGTACTCCCCAGCTTTAGTAAATAAACCCTACGGTGCGGAGGGGGAGAAAATGAAAGCACATAACAGTATATAACCAAGCACCAGAGGCATATGGGACCAAAGCAGGTGAAGCTGGAGCTCTTATTTAACAGAACAACCTGCGGCATTGTGCTGAGAGCTTGCAATAAGAGAATTCTGATCACAGCTATTTGACTGTCTACCTTCTAAAGCCACTGAGCGGATGAAAGCAAAAAATTATGTGGAATGTGATATAATCTTTAGCAGCCAATCCATATTAATTTAAACTGTTTTTAATTTTTAGAACATAGAATAAAAATGTGTACTATGATTTACTTCACCTTTTATTATTGGAAATTCTCTTAGCAATTACAAAGTCTTCACATGTTAAAATCATGGTGGCTAATCTGCATGAGAAGGTTATATTTAATTATTGATAATAATATTATGAAACTGCTCTTGGTCCACAAGAGTAATTGCATAGTCTGAAACATCCATTAGTCTTCGAAATACAAGACTGGTAACATGAGCCCCTGCAAGCATGCTTGGAAAGGGTCCTATTGCTGGTATTAATTACTTTCTGTGCACACTAAAGGAAGACACCTGTATAGAGTAAGTATATTCTACATTTCTCTACATGTCTTATTGTTGTTTTTAAAAAAGGACTTGCACTGCATTTAAAAAAAAATATTGATAAATAATGACTGTCTTTCCAATGCCTTCTGCCAATGATAATTAAAAAAACAAACATTTTTAAGCATCACTATGTAACTTAATTACATATTCTGGAAGTTGTTTGCATATTTTACTTACATATTTTTCTATTGTTATATTATTTTGTCTTTAAAATTATAAATAATATTGCCTAAAATGTAAATGTAACAAACTGTTTATGAATGTGTGTGTATCTTTGTATGTATGTATGAATGCATGTACAGTATATCAAATGCAATTCATTTCTCATTGATCAGACTATGCATCTGCTCTGTGGATTTTAATGAAATTCTTTATTTCACAAAAAGCTGTACTACTTTACCGAAAAGATTGCATGTTTATTATATAATGTTTATTTTATATATATATATATATATATATATATATATTTTGTGTGAACTCGCTTCAAATGGTAGAGCTCTTCTTGTTAAAGCACACAGCAACTCGCTTCTTCTTAAGGGCCTTTTTGCCCAATTTTATTTAAAAGAAAGTTCAAATAACAAATGCTTCCCATACAGGGGTATCCAACATCAAACCAATTCAGCCTTCTGGCTCTTTCAGCTACACAGCTTTATATCTGTCTCCTACAGACTCCTTCCACAAGGTTGTTTTTGCACACAGCTATGCTGGCTCCCACCTCTACTAGGTGTAGCCCACCTGACTCCACGGCAGAGACCTCCTGCCTGCCGGGGTGGAGCCCTCCTGACTCCTATCTGCCAGGGTGGAGCCCAGAACCCTGATCTTGATTCTATCTAAAGGCCCACACACACCTGTGCAATTAGTCTCCTGGCCATTTCCAAACCCTGGCCCCAGGATTGGAGATTTCATCCCTCCCAGATCTCTTTGAAATCTCCAGGCTCCAGATCCCAAAACAGACCTTACAAAGGAAGGAAAGTGAAAAGCCACTTTCCTCCGTATCAAACACTTACCCTGGAGCCCCTCAACCTGCCTCGTTGAGAATCCTGGGTGACAGATCGCCCTACTGTCACAATATATATATATGTATATACCTGATAAAGAATGAGAGTGCAGCGCTAACCCAAATAGCGATTAAACATATGATAGACCACATATGATAGTGGATCAGTAAAATGTCAGTGTAAGTTCATCAGATGTGCTGAAAATGCATACAGTCTCCAATATGTAAAGAACCAAAAGTAGTGACTTTCAGAAATGATAATAGCCAAATAATGCACTAACCAGATAGCGCATATTAAAGCGCATGGAGCATTTAAGACCTGCCCCTGGTGCTCAGCCACTGTATCACTGGAGCCAGGAGATGTCATCTATAGGGCGACCACTAGATGTCATCTATCCGGATGGAAGCTGAGTCCAGCCACTGTATTAGAGGATCAGGCGGATGTCATCTATAGGGCGACCACTAGATGTCATCCGTTCCAGGAGGAGCTGTGTCATGGATCCAGGGATGTCACTTGCAGATGTGTCCTTTGCTAAGCACAGCCCCAGGACCTTCAGAATTACAGGCTCCCCAGAAATAAAGAGCCCGTGGAAATCATCATCAGTATCCCCTCTGATGATGTGTACTCACACGATACGCGTTAGGGAAGTGCCAAGCTATTTATATCCTGTGTACATGTACCTCTGGTCTGGCCGTTTATGAGCAGCTGAACCGTTGTTAGTAAGTTCTTTTCTGATTATTTACCTACTTTAATAAACGATATCACACTATTTGAGGCCTTTTTCCACGGGCTCTTTATTTCTGGGGAGCCTGTAATTCTGAAGGTCCTGGGGCTGTGCTTAGCAAAGGACACATCTGCAAGTGACATCCCTGGATCCATGACACAGCTCCTCCTGGAACGGATGACATCTAGTGGTCGCCCTATAGATGACATCCGCCTGATCCTCTAATACAGTGGCTGGACTCAGCTTCCATCCGGATAGATGACATCTAGTGGTCACCCTATAGATGACATCTCCTGGCTCCAGTGATACAGTGGCTGAGCACCAGGGGCAGGTCTTAAATGCTCCATGCGCTTTAATATGCGCTATCTGGTTAGTGCATTATTTGGCTATTATCATTTCTGAAAGTCACTACTTTTGGTTCTTTACATATTGGAGACTGTATGCATTTTCAGCACATCTGATGAACTTACACTGACATTTTACTGATCCACTATCATATGTGGTCTATCATATGTTTAATCGCTATTTGGGTTAGCGCTGCACTCTCATTCTTTATCAATTACTTTGGAGGTTCCCGAGGTGCCTTTTTGTGCAAGCAGCTACCGTACTTACACCTATGCACTGCGCTCGATTTTATATATAGATTTTATATATAAGTTTATTTTATATGTATATACCTGAAGCTGCCATATTTTTTGAAGCCAGAAAATAAAAATGTCTTCCTATGAAGAATGTAATCAGAATCTTTTTGAACCAGTGTACGCACACAAAAAATTTTTTACTTCCATGTTTAATCTTTTTTAACCACTTGCCCTCCAGAGGATTTACCCCCTTCCTGACCAGTCCATTTTTCTTGATACGGCGCTGCGTTAATTTAACTTACAATTGCGCGGTCATGCAACAGTGCACCCAAAATAAATTCATGTCCTTTTTTCCCACAAATGGAGCTTTCTTTCAATGTATTTGATCACCTGTGCATTTTTTATTTTTTTGTGCTATAAACAAAAAAAGACTGACAATTTTGAGAAAAAAACAATATTTGTTTTATTTTTTGCTATTAAACATATCCAGTAACAAAATTGAAAAAATCAAATTTCGTCATAAATGTAGGCCAAAATGTATTCTGCTACATGTCTTTGCTAAAGAAAATTCCAATGTGTGTAAATTAAGTGGTTTACATGAAAGTTATAGCGTTAACAAATGGCGGTATATATACTGGAAATTTTTTTTATACTAGTAATGCTGGTGATCAGTGATTTATTGTGGGACTGTGAGACAGCGGTGGGCATTCTGACACTGGGGGGGACTGACTAACTGTCACTGACATCCCCAGTGACACTAATACAGTGATGAGTGCTAATAAAAAGCACTGACTCTGTATTAATGACAATGGGCAGAAAGGCATTAACATCTGAGGCAATCAAAGGGTTAACTGTGTGCTGTGTGTGTGTGTACATTGCTTTGTATTGCTCTGCATTTGTATTGTTTATATACAGATGTCTGCCCCATCAGTGATACGCTGCGATCACCAGGTGCAGTCGAGGAATCACCGGCCAGGACCCGGTGATCGACAGCTGAAGCAGCCAATGGCAGAAAAATGCATACCCGGAATAGTAAAATCACGCATATATACATGATTTTGCACAGCCTTGCCACCCTATAGCAGTATTTCAGCTATAGGGTGGCGGGAAAGCGGTTAACACTTGTATTAATTTTAAAAACAGTAACAATATTGGAGCATAATGCGGGTCTTGACATGTAGCACTCACCCCCTAAATGGCTCGCTGTTTTGGTCCCAAGGCTATCAAAATCTCCTCCTGCTGGTGAGGGAGCCCACTATCCCTAATAATTACTGAGGTAGTGGGCTTACTCACCAGCGGGAGGAGATTTTGATTATTTATGTTGGAGTGGAAGAGAATTTATGGAACTGTTTTCTTTGCAGTTATAAAAGACTACATACACTTTATGTTGGACTATTTATAATTTTTCTAGAGTGGTGTAGTTTTGGATGTCACATTTATAGATATGGTAACACGTTATTTGAATTTTCAGCAGCGCAACACAATTTTTATTATTTATATGTGATGAACACATATTAGTGATTGCAGCAGCTCAGTACATTTTCTATTTTTACATGGAACACTATCAGTGGCATGCCACAATCACAAACAAATCTATTTGTAGAACCTATGCTTACCTTCTGGCTGCTTTTTGTTCTGTTTTCTTAGATGAACTGGAAAACTTTAAGAGGCTGTATTCTCTCGTCCCTGCCAGATTGAGTTTACACAAAGTTGTCACAGGGAGGGACTCCAGTGTAAAATTATGAGATTTCCTTTTTTATCATCTATCACATATAGGTTTCCTTTTATATAAGGCAAAATATTTGTATTGCCATTTTTGGGGCTTGTAATTTTAAACTATGGTTGTATGTCTATTTTTAGTATATATATACAAACTTTTTATGTATGATAAAGGATTTCCAAAGCACCATGGAACAACTACTCTAGGCCAGTATACAAATCAGTATATCAGTATACTTGCTTTTGGCACTGTCTCAATATATTGAAGCCAGAGGGGCAGCATGACAGCCAGGCAAACCACATTAAAAAAGGTATATTTTTAAAAATATATTTTTTAACCACTTGAGCTCCAGAGGATTTACCCCCCTTAATGACCAGGCCTCTTTTTGCTACTCGGCGCTGCACTAATTCAACTGATAATTGCGCGGTCATACAATGCTGAACCCAAACAAAATTTACGTCCTTTTTTTCACACAAATAGAGCTTTCTTTCGGTGTAATTTGATCACCTGTGCGCTTTTTTTTTTTCACGCTATAAACAAAAAAAAGCCAAAAATTTTGAAGAAAAACAATATTTTTTACTTTCAACTATAAAAAATATATAGTAAACTCAAAGTTGGTTATAAATTTAGGCCAAAATGTATTCTGCTACATGTTTTTGGTAAAAAAAATCCCAATAAGTGTATATTGATTGCTTTGTGTGGAAGTTATAGCGTCTACAAACTATGGTATAAATACTGAAATTTACGCCATGTTTCTGCTATACAGCGCTGCGCTAGTTTAACGGACAATTGTGCGGTCATGCAATATGCTACATAAATGAAATTTACATCCTTTTTTTCCCCACAAATTGAGCTTTCTTTCAGTGGTATTTGATCGCCTGTGCGGTTTTTATTTTTTGCGCTATAAAAAAAAAAGTCTGACAATTTTGAGAAAAAAAAAAACAATATTTTGGACTTTTTGCTATAAAACATGTCCAGTAAAAAAAAAATGCAAAAATCAAATTTAGTCATAAATTTCTGCCAAAATGCATTCTGCGACATGTCTTTGCTAAAAAAAAACCCAAATACGTGTAAATTAATTGGTTTACGTGAAAGTTATAGCATTTACAAATGGCAGGAAAGATACTGGGATTTTTAGTTTTTTTTTATACTAATAATGGCGGCGATCAGCGAATTATGGCGGCGATCAGGGATGTATGGCAGCGACCAGCGACTTATGGCGGGACTGCGGGACTGCGGCGGACATTCTGACATTGGGGGGTACTGACTTGGGGTCACTGACATCCCCAAAAACACTTATACAATGATCAGTGCAAAAAAAACAAACTGACACTGTACTAATGGCAATGGGGAGGAAGGGGTTAACTTTTTTTAGCAGGGAAGGGTTATAGGAGTGAGGGGAGTGTTTTACTAGGGGGCGGGGGTATGTACTGGACGGGACAAGGCTGATCGAGAAAGAGAAACTGTTCTTTCTCGATCAGCTCATCCTCGAGCTGACAGGGAAGTGACAGACAGCACAGCTACTGCAGCTGTGCTCTTTGTCACTGTTTGCCGCCGATCTCCAGGAAACAGCCGCTAAGGAGCGGCTGTGACCGGCGACTGACATCTACGGCGGTGATCCGCAGGACAGATAGGGCGGCGGCGCGCCTCGCGCACGCCCCCTATTTGTTTACAAAACACACGTTTTAAAACGTGGTTTTGCCTGCGAGTGCCGCCCTGCCTCCATATATGTACAGTGGCTGGGCGGCATGTAGTTAAATACATTCTTCAGATTTTTTTTAACATATAAAAAAGTAATTTTAACATATATTTTTACATATATTTGTAAATGTATTCCAAAAATGTAGATTTGTATTTTTAAAGGCATGCAGTATATTTGAAATGTATTTTTAAAAATATTTTTCATATATTTTGTAATAAAAACGTATTTCAACATGCAGTATACACTGTATGTATATATATATATATATATATATATATATATATACAATATATAGATTTAAATATGTTTTTGAATATGGCCAAAATTGTAGCATTACAAATATATGTCAATATATTCCGGAAGATTATTTTAAAAATATATTTCAAATATATTTTTCTTCCATATGGGAAGTAACATTTTCACACAGCAGCCGCCATATTTTCTCATGGCTGATGTACTTTAAGCGAAAAACTATTGGATAAAAAAAAAACATATTTTCTTGTAAAAAGAGAATTATGCAAAAAAACAAACAAAAATAGTACTCTGTATGAAGAGGGGTCATCTATCACGACTGGTTTACCTTTGGTTTACAATGCATCACTCTGCCTCAAGTTACTCATACTGTATGTCACTGTTTGCCATTCATTTATTAATTGTAAGTAATCCCTCACTGTCTCAGTATGCCTAATAACTCTTGCTTCTTTTTCACAGGGATGCCCTCTGTTTCCTCCCCTACCCTTATTTTGTTTGCATTATTAGTTACTGGCATATGTGGAGAAACACAAGTGCAGTTTGCAGGTCAAACTGACTTTTTTGTAAATGAAACTGCCACCACAGTGATACGCTTCATGATAGAACGGACAGGAGTGCCTGTGAACATCACTGCAGTTGTTGAGGTAAGAAAATGAGTGTCTCATTAGTTTGCTGAGTTTTTAGACATGTAATATAGTGTTTAGCACCATATCTGATCCTGGTAATATAATGTTTAGCACCATATCTGATCCTGGTAATATAATGTTTAGCACCATATCTGATCCTGGTAATATAATGTTTAGCACCATATCTGATCCTGGTAATATAATGTTTAGCACCATATCTGATCCTGATTCTTAGGGTGAACATACCTCGTACTATAAAACCAAGCATGTCTGGCTGTGGCCATCTTGAGTAATGTCAAATTTATAGTGCAATGTGATGTTTGCGCTACCTAATATATCTAAAGTGTAAATGTGCTAGAAAACTGGTGAAAAACTCCTGATCAGGTACAGCTAACATCAATGTAAATTCCCACACTTAATACAGATTAAAATTAAAAACATAAATGCGGTGCTCCCTTCACGTCTAAACTAAATCATAATAAATGCATGTAACACAAACACATGTGCTAATATATTGGAAATACAACTCCAAGTTTTATATAATACAATAAATAGTAATCAATAAGTAACAGTAAATAGTTCAATTCAATCAATCTGGGACAGTCCAAACAAATCCTCCTTGGTGCAGCACGTGCATCTTCTTGCCATATGTGATTAATTGAATCTATATTAGTCACCTTCATGCAAATGTGACCCCCATCACCTGAATGATACTGCACTTACCTCTGTAATTAGACCCAAGAACATAAGTTATTATCTTACCTTGAGGGATAAATATGAGGTAAATGGTCTCTCCTTCTTAGGAAAGTGGACAATCTTTTCCTCCCCGGACTTATAGACACTCACTCTTCCTTTCTCTTCTGTTGTGCCAATGCTCAGATAAACACAGAACAGCCTCTCATAGTGTAGTATTTAGAATAAGGCAATTTATTTAAAGTATTGCACTTACATAAAATACATCTGAGGTCAAAGCTTCTTTAAAACAAAACTATGTGTACACCACGATTCAGTACTCCGACACCCAGCTTCTCCAATTGCATTACGTCACGTCCCTCGTGACTTCATCAGGGAACAGAGGGTGAAAAGTCAGCAGGGCAGTGTATTGGAGTCCGTAGGGCAGAGGATAGGATCAGCAGTTTGTAGGGCACTGTACAGGGGGAATTAGATTGTAGGGCAGTGTACAGTGGGTTATCAAGGCAGTGTTCAGGGATTAGTAGGACAGACGACAGAGGGCAGCAGGACAGTGTGCAGTGGGCCAGCAGGGTGGAAGACAGAGGTTATCATGGTAGAGGACGGGGGTCAGCAGGGCAGAGGACAGAGGGTCAGCAGGGTACTGTACAGGGGTCAGCAAGGCAACGGACAGGGGTCAGCAGGGTAGTGGACAGGAATCAGCAGGGCAGGGTACAGGGCTCAGCAGAAAACAGAACAATGGTCAGCAGAGAAGGTTACAGGGCCACTGCTGGCATGGCACTCAGCAGAGCTCCTCGTTCCATCCCTGCACTGCACATAGCCTGAGCACCCAGCAGACGTCTTCTTCCCCACACAGTTCATAGCTGAAATTGGATTCCCTCACAGACACAGCATCAATCTGTACAGTGGGTTGCTGGCTACTACAGCTGGGCTGCCATGCCAGTCCAGGAATTTCACAGTTCAAAACTGCAACATAGCAGCTAGCTAATCACTGTGCAGACTGAAGTTATTTCTGTAAGGGAATCTGTTCTCAATGATGTGTAAGGAGGAGGAAATCTGTTGAGTGCCCTGTGTGCAGTGTGGGCAGTGCTGGGACAAGGTCATCTAGCTCCCAGGGAGAAGATGATAAACTGCTGATGATGTGTAAGCATCATGTCCAATCAGAAATCTCCCCCCCTCCCAAAAAAAAAACCCCACAGCACTAATCTGCATGCTCAAGCCCTAAGCATAAAGTCCCTCTGCAAGCCGAAAGCACAAATCCTTCTTTCCAGCTCAAATCCTTCCCTCATTTTCCCCTCCCAGCACAAATCCTCCCACCTAATCCCTCCTCCTAGCACAACCCTATCCAAATGATCCTTTCCAGCACAAGTCCTCTCCCTCTAAATCCTCCCTCCTAGCACAACCCCCCACCCCCAGTCCCCTCTTTTAGCCCAAATTCCCCCACCCCTCCTAGCACAAATCCTCTCCCCCAAATCCTCCCTGCTAGCACAAATCCCTCAAAAATATAGCACAACAAGGTACATTTTTTTTAAATTTCCATCCTTATTTATCCGCCTCCCGCCCACCATATAAGGTAATGACGGGCGCAAGGCAGTTCTCTCATTCTGGGAGGACGTCATATGACGTCTTCCCACTCTAACCATGCAGCGCGGCGATCGGTGGTGCGCTGTGTCCCTCGGACACAGCGGATCACCGATCAACGGAAAGAGTCGAAGATGTCAGCTCGGTCATGTGATCATCTGTATCCAATCACAGCTGATCACATGCAAATAAGGAAATGCTGGTTATCTGCATTTCTCTCCTTACACGTTGACAGCTCGTGAGGAGTGGAGAGCCGGTAATCGGCATTCCACAGAGAGGACATGTACACTGATCATCAGGGTACTGATGATCAGTGTGCCCTGATGATCAGTGTAGCCCCAGCAGTGCCACCTGTTAGTACCCATCAATGTCAGCTATCAGTGCTCATTAATGCCACCTGCCAGTGCCCATCAGTGCCTCATCAATGCCACATATCAGTGCCTACCAGTGCACATCAATGCCACATATCAGTGCCCATCTGAGCTGCCTTTCAGTGTCACCTATCAGTGCCAGTCAATGCCACCTATTAATGCCAGTCAGTGCCACCTATCAGTGCCACCTATCAGTGCCAGTCAGTGCCACCTATCAGTAAGCATCAGTGCCACCTATCAGTGCCGCCTAACAGTGCCAGTCAGTGCCACCTATCAGTGCCAGTCAGTGCCGCCTATCAGTGCCAGTCAGTGCCACCTATCAGTGCCACCTATCAGTGCCGCCTATTAGTGCCATATACTGTATGAGTGCTGCCTTTCAGTGCCCATCAGTGCCACCTACCAGTGCCTCCTCATCAGTGCCCATCAGTGCCACCTATCAGTGCCCATTAGTGCAGCCTATCAGTGCCCATCACTGCAGCCTCATTAGTGCACATCAGTGAAGGAGAAAATCACTTATTTACAAAAGTTTACAACATTTCAACATTTCAGTTGTTTTTGGTTTGTTTAGCAAAAAATAAAAAACCCAGAGGTGATTAAATACCACCAAAATAAAGCTCTATCTATCACAAAAAATTGATAAAAATGTAATATTGGTACAGTGTTGCATTACCGCGCAATTGTCATTCAAAGTGCGACAGCACTGAACGCTGAAAACTGGCCTGGGTAGGAAGGGGGTATAAGTGCCCTGTAGGCTAGTGGTTAAACAATGTGCATGAATAACACTACTTTATTCGGGTGTATTGTGTGTATATGTGTGTTAAATCAATCTGTTTACCATATCCATATCACATTTGACTTCTCATATATAAAAAAACTAAAAACATTCCAAAATAACTTTATATTTATATATACACAGTATATTTTGGAATACAAATATAAAGTTGTTTTGGAATGTTGTTGTTTTTTTTATTTATGAAAAGTCAAGTGTGATACGGACATGGTAAATATGTTGACTCAACACAGATATACACATAAGATAATTCAAGTAGTGATGTTCAGGCACTTTCCTAGATACAGGAGGACAAAATAGAAAAAAAAAAAAAAACACTGTTGCACTGCACTTTTGGAAGTTTATATATTGTAGGGTGAGTAAAGCTGTGCTTTCCCCCCTCCTGTCAAAACGGTGCTCTTCCATACAGAAGATGACACAGGATTGATCTTACATCAGACTGTACACAGTTTGCTTGCCGCCCCCTGCCCACATTTCCTGGTGCCAGGAGATAAGCGGTCCTTGATAGGGAGCAGGTAATTAAAGCACGCATGGTCTGAACTAAGAGCAAGCCTGTGTCATCTGCTGTATAAAGGGCTACTCCATTGACAGAATGGAAGAGAGCACAACACAGCCCGCATCTCCTGTCTGAACTTATCTGCACCAGTCCGCCCCCCTTGTCCCAGCCCTGAGTGCAGGGATGGGGAGAGGAGCTCAGAGGGTCAGGCAAAATGCACAAGGGGAAGCTGGCCTGAGGGATGCACAAATGAAATCTGGAAGGCATAGCCCACATCAGCGCCCCCCTAGATCCCGCCTTGTTGGGAACTGGGAAATCTGGTTCCCGATCATCTGATTACTGTGGTAGGCTATCACATTGATCAGTCACTATATAGCCCACCCATTTTTTTGTTTCTTCTCTTGAATGGAGCAAAAGATACATTGGATCTTTTTCTCCCTGCTATAGAAGAGGCAAAAAGTAAACAAAGATGTATGTGTTGAAAAAAAAAAAATAATAATAAAGAAAGAAAAAGTAGCTAGATCAGAGTCATAGGAATCAAAGGCTGGGGTCCAAAGTCAGGGTCGGTGTATTTTTAGGTGGGGTTAAAAACAGAAATTAGTATTAGTGTCAGTGTGTGTTAGGTAGGAAATAAAAGCAAAATACACGTTCACTAATGCACTATTTTTTCTGGGCCCTACTACAGGTACAAACAGCAAATAACACACATATGTGGTATCGCTGTGATCGTTAGAAACAGGAGAATTTATTTTGGGCTGCTCTTTGGTGCTGGATTATGGTATTAGCAAGAAATATACAGCTTAATTTTATAAAACAAAATGTACTACTTTTGTGCCAGTTTTCCTTTGATAATAAAAAAGATATCCAACACCATGAAAAAAACAAGATATAACTCACCCGGATACACTATGCAGTTGCAGTGATATACACCGTGTTTATATGTACAGTACATGTACTGTATATATTCACCTATTGATCAATTGGATTCTATTTATTTTGTCGTATGAATGTATGCAAGTTAGATGTACTGTATGTTTATAGATTTGTTGTGATGTATTATATTTATTGTATATGTATGGGAACGCTGCACTAAAAAATATTTACTATCATAACATTTACTATCATTTACTTTTCATAACTGAACTAACCCTATAAAAGATCCACCACCTAAAATCCAGTATTTTATGCACGCCCCAAATTTGGCACAGTACAAGTAGCATGGGAAATTATTAGTCCCCAAATTACCAAATCTTAAAACCATTCACATCTTGATAATATTGATTGTGTTGTTCTAGTTGGTGGAAAGTGACACAGGAGATTTTATAGCTACTGCTACTGCTGCTTTCATACCCGACTGGGAGACCAACCGTACTGTCTACATCTCTGTGTGTGATGATGATTTCCCAGAGGCTGATGAGACATTTCATTTCATCCTAAAACTAAAGGTGAGATATAATACAACTTTCATATATCTTGATTATGTATCTCTCTGATTTGAATCTTTTGTTTCTACCTTGATTCAAGGAGTCTTAATGACAGAGCAAATAGTGGCTGATATGTTCTATAGAATGTGTGCCTCTGTTTAATAAATATTGCTACACACACACAGAGGAACATTATATTGCATGTTGTCACACAGGCAGTACACTTTACTTGCAAAAGAGTCTAGGTGATTAACACTCTTTGGGACCTGTGGTAGATTCCAACCAATATTTGCATGGAGTTCTTAGAACATAGATCCCAACTATCCATGAGTTGGAGGGACTGTCCTTCTTTTGGATGAACATCCCTCTGTCCTTCTTTCCTTCTCATGCGTCCCTCAGTTTGATCTGATGTCTAATACTGTATAAAAAATAAAAATAAACAAGTGATGTTGCGCTGCTATAAAGTAACTACAAATTCTTGCTTTTATTGTGGGAACACAATTTTATTACTTTATCCTCTCATTATTTAGGCAGTGCTGTTTATTTTTTTTACTGTATAAAAATGCACTGTTTATCTATCAAACCTTGTTTTACAATGCTATGGCTACATTCACACCTGCGATTAGGGCCGAAATCAGAATCCAGAAATTCCTGCTGTAGCTCTCAGCGGCTATGTGTGGTCGCTGGCCCTATTCACTATAGTCACAGGTCAGCCACGGCTGCAGCTACTCAAAGGTGTCCACACAGCCACCATTTACCTACAGTGATCGCTGCTGGATGCACTTTGTGTGTGTCCAGCAGTGATCACTGCCAGTAATTGCTGGTTGTGCAAAGAGGCGCAAATAGCTGTGGCCGCTGGCAACCTGTCATTATAGTGAATGGGCTGGCAGCCACACCTAGCCACTAAGAGCCACAGCAGGAATCTCTGATTCCTCCTACCCCAGTTCACACTGGCCCTACTCACCAGTGTGAATGTGGCCTAAACCTTTCATCTGATTTCAAAATTATTGCATTTCTTGTCCAGGACCCGGATCACCTGCTGCTGGCACGGTGGTTCCAAGGGCAGAAAGTTGTAGTGCCGGTGTCCACCAGTGGGTGTTTCCCAGCAGCTAGCAGATCCTAATAATCAGTCTACACCTGATTCTGGCTGCTGGGAGTGTATTTATTTACTAGTACCTTTTGCTTCAGTGTTTTGCCCTGCTAGCCAGATACTGCTTGCAAATTGTTCCGTAGCCTGATTCCTGCCCTAGCCCAATCTTGCTTTGTACCTATACCCTGTAACTACACCCACTTGTTCCTGATCCCAGTCTTGGTTCCCCCTTCCTGACTTTTCATTATACCTCCAGTTTAACCGTTTATCTGTGTTCCTCATATTGTATTATAGTTAGGTTTTTATCTAGGTATTTTGTCACTCAGTTTCTGGTTCATGTATATCTTCATGTGTGCTGTGTTTGCTGGTGTTTGGATGGATTTTGTTTCACTGTAAATAAACGTACTTAAATCACATATAGTATGGTATTAGTTCCCTTAGTTCAGCTACGCAGATCTGACCATCCCTGCTGCTGGATGCATGTATCCCTGACATCTTGATTTCAAATGCCAATATACGGGAATAGTAGCAGTAAAAAAATACATGTGGGTTTAATGGATTTTTTTGTGTGAATTAATTTTCCATGTAATGGGGGTGTGTCCTTTGCTTACATGCTAATAGGTGTCCCTCTTTTCCATCCCAGAAAGTTGGGAGCAGGGGCGGACTGACAACTCATGTGGCCCCTGGGCAATAGGGGATCATGGGGCCCCTGTGTCCTTGCCCAAACTCAAAAAAGCCTATGAAAAAGGTACCAGGGGCATTTCATGGGGCCCCCTACTGACCCCGGGCCCTCTGGCAGTGCCCGAGTTTCCAAATGGTCAGTCCGCCCCTGGTTGGGAGGTATGTGTAGGGCAATGGCTGCAGGTAGGTGGTGCAAAAAATGGTTATAGTTAGACATGTGCAGAATGGAAAAATTTGTTTTGTTTTGGATAAATTCATTAGGTTACTAATTTCATTTTGTAGATTTTTTGCGGAATTCATTTAGTTTCATTTTGTTTATTCAATTTCTAACGAATTCCAAACTGAATTTGAAATGGTCAAAAATGTATCGCCTGATTTGAATTCTGTGTGAAGTATAGCTGGTTGTTAAGGAGAGGGTCGGGAAGCCAGCTGCCTCATCCTCAGCAACCGATGATTCATCAGCTTTCAGTAGTTTCCCCACTCACACCTGAATGTAAAAAAAAGAATTGCCAGTAATGAAAAATTAAGAAAAAAACTACATACCCCCCCTCCCCCAAACCATAACAGGCCACATGCCCTCAACATGGGGGGTTCCCCCAAATCCAGTCCACCCCATGTGAATGAGTATGGGGTACATAGTACCCCTACTCATTCACCAAAAAAAATGTCAAAGCTTAGAAAAAACAACACTAGTTTGTGATATGTGCTGTATTAAAAAACAAACAATAAATGTCCCCCAAAGTAGATCCAGCGTCAATCACCCACAGCAACCCCCCATGTTTAGAGAATGTGTCCTGGTATGGTTCGGGGCTTGTTCTTGCTTGTCCCTCCCTTTTCCTGACCTGTTGGGCTGCATGCTCGGATAAGGGTCAGCTGATGACTCATCGGTTGGTAAGGCCACGATGGCTAGCTTCCTGGCCCTCTCCCTAACAAGCTGCTATTTTTCTCACAGAAATCGGATTGGTTGATACATTTTTGACTGATTCGAATTGTTCTGAAAATCTGAAATTCATTAGAAAATGAATAAATGAAAGAAAAGGAATTTTAATTAAATTGCTGGCCCCAATTTTTTCATAATACAAAAGACCACTATCACTTAATCACACTGACTCTGCTGTCATTCCTCTGTCTGAAATATCAACATGTTGAGCACTTTAACAATTATACATATATATATATATATATATATATATATATATATATATACACACATTATCATAACGGATTGTTATTCCAAAATTCGGATGCATACGAATCTCTGAATAACCAAAAATTCGGACCAAAACGAATTGCACAAGTCTAGTTATAGTTTTATCATTAAATAAGCTTTTTCAATGTGGTGCATACTATATTTCTTCCTCAGTACTGCATATTGTTATTATTAATAATATGTATTTTTTTTTGCTCCATCATCTAGGGTATGGTGAACTGTGATTCACTGAAAAACTATTATATTCATAAATGTATGGTTTGATTCTAACCAAGATCTTTCCATACCACTTGATCTTCTCACTGGGTTTCTTTTTTGTGGAGTTAATCATTCTCTATCTATCTATCTATCTATCTATCTATCTATCTATCTATCTATCTATCTATCTTTCATTTTTCCTACTTAATTGTAGGAGATACCAAAGCTCAGTCTTTCAAATTGGGACTTTCTGTGTGGCCTGTGACTGACACTGATATTTTTGGCCTTTTATAAAAATTTCTTTCACTGTGGTTAGGTCAGTATGTAGTCGGATTAGCTTTTTAGTGTATTACATGTGATGTTTATGTTGGCATATAAGATTTCTATGCATGACTTTTCACTCCATGAGAACAGCGTATAAGAACAAAAGAGAACCACAGATGATACACTAAGCTCATTGCTAGAAACCTTTAATGCCATACATCCTTTGAATATTTTATTTCCTATTTCTGTGGTGTTATTAATATACTTTCAGCCTATAAATAATGCTCCCTTGACTGTCCTCCTACAGGTCTGGCCAGACAACATGACATTAGTCCATTACAGTGCTCACTTTGGACTGTCTGTGTTGTAGCTAAGCTTTTATTATGTCTTAGGAAAAAGAAAATCTTCTATACGGTATGTAACAATTGTTTTCTTTGTTTACAGAACCCGCCACCCAATACAAGTCTTGGAGTACAGAAAATAGTCTCGGTCACTATACTTTCAAATGATAATGCATTTGGAATTATATCACTAAACATGGTACAGTATATATTAGATTTTCTTACCAGCACTACACCATTTCCTTCTCATAAGCACTCTGCTGTTTCATTATACTTACTGTACACCCCCTTTAATACAGAATTGCATTCTTAGCACTGTAATAAAGGGGTTTCTGTTTCTTTTGACCCACCTCTCACTTGAGGACAAGCAGCCCTCTGCTTCCTTTTTGCATCTAAGCCACATATTATACTCAGATGTTACTAGTTCAGGTGATTTTTTTTATCCTGATATGTGTTCTGTGCTATTGGCTGTCTGGCTTCCTATTGCTGGCAGTTCTTTATTTTATTAATGGCAGACTGTATGTTTCCTAGCTGTGAGAACTATGGCTGAAGTCTCATCCAATATACTGTATTTATGAAAGGCCTGATGAATCTGGCAACAGATAAAGCTGAGGGTTATTGTGTCTGATTTTTTTTCAAGACAGCATTAGTCTTTTACTGATCAATTATAGGTAGGAGTTGCTCTTAATAAAAGACAAAAGAGCGCAAAATTTCCACTCTCCTGCTTGCATTTGGCTAGTGGAAATAACGTTAGGCGAGTGTGAAGATCTGTGAGTACAAGGGGGAAGGGGGGGTTACAACTAATGTAAGGGAGCATTGTGATGGGAACACCTGATGCAAAGGGGGGCACCTGATGTAAGGGTGGACGCCTGATGTGAAGGGAGACACCTGATGCAAAGGGGGACACATGATGTAAAGGTAGACTCTGAAGGGGACATCTGATGTGAAGGGGGACTCTGATGGAGAGACCTGATGTAAAAGGAGAACTCTGATGGGGACACCTGATGCAAAGGGGACTCTGATGGGTACACCTGATGTAACAGAATACGCTGATGGGACACCTGATGTTAAGAGTCCTCTGATTGGAACACCTGATGTAAAGTGGGACACCTGATAAAAAGGGGAACTTTGATGTAAAAACTGCATTCTTTTTTCCCTTTTCGTACAATATTTATTTTTAATTATATAAGTATATTATAAGTAATTTGAAACTAAATGTTGTTTTCTAGTGGCGTGACAAGACCCATTTACCCAATAAGATGTCTCCTTCAAAACTAGAGAGACTTCTCTCTCCTTATCTGACATAACAGTGTAGCCTGATACCAAAAATATTACACAATCTGCTAATATTCTTCTCTATTGGAGGCCAATAAGAAGTTGCTTGGGTGGATGTGCTCTGGGCTTTCTCCTGAGCAATCTTAATAGGCCATGCAGTTAATAACATACCCCTGGTTGTGTGCTCTCCTCTCCATCTGCCAATGGATGCCAGTGACTCGGCCCACACTTCACTTAGGGCATCATGAATGTGCTTATTAGGATTAGATGAGAATGTATCCATTATGGAGCAAAACACCTGTGTAAGAAGTCTCTAACGGAAGCAATCATTATCTTGCCATTTTGTCAAAGAAAGCTCTAAAACAGTGAAGTTGAATGTGTTCAGCTTTCTTGTAAATGTCATTGCTAGCGGACTAATATGCTTTACAGTGAATCAGCCAGGGAATGTTAGCTACCATCACTCTCTCTTACACAGGCATTGTATCTTGTGACGTGCTGTCTTAAAGAGGCAATCAATGTATCCTACTTACTTATATGCCTCATTTACAAGCACTAGTAGTATCCTTTTTTCAGTTATTTAAAAGAAATGTAAGAACAGCATAATGGTTTTCACATAGGCCTTATATTTGTGAATCATTTCTGTAACTGATATGAGAAGCATTAGTGGGTATACATATGAAATATTTTTCTCAAAGTATTTCTCTGATTTTATTTTAGTTTCTGAGCCAATTAGTTTCTTTGAACTGTAACATGAAAAGCCAGCTTGGACACTGGATTGCTCTCTCTATGGGAGATCCTTTAGCTTCATTGTTCTCTATCTTCCTTGTGATGTTGGAGCAGTTTCTGACTGAGTCTTTATTCTGTCTTTCTTTAGACATCCTATATGACAGTGAATGAGCCACGGGGTAGAAACCAGACACTGGCCCTCCTTCTGCTCAGAGAGAAAGGCACCTACGAAAGTGTGACTGTGACTTTTGAGGTGAGCTCTGTTCTATGTGCTGAATTTTGAAGCAAACAAAACACATATTGTGTTTTTTGTTTTTCTTTGCTTGAGTGCACCATGCTTTGTAAAACCCCTAGTCAGCAATTCATTTCTGAGTTTCTGAGTGTTCTGAGAACATTTAATGCAAAGACTGTGATTCTCTTTGTCCGGGATTACAAACTCCACCCATCTGACACTCTCCAGTTACTCGCTTGGGCAAGAAAAATTAGCACCTGAAGAAAAACAGTCCATGCGGCATTTTCCCTATACTGTATATATTCTTTCAGGCTACAGAGATACACATTTTTTTTTCAAAAAGTTCCGTTTTTTGGAGCTTTGATAACAACAACAATAATGATCATAATAGTAATAACAAAAGCACTAAATCAAGAAAAGATACATTTATTTATAAAGGAAGAAAAATCAATAACAATTGTATAATCAAACAAATTGAATGTTACAAAACAATTACAATAAATTAAAAAGATGTCAGGTTATGAAGAAGGTCCTTCTCTAAGATCTGTTTATTAATTGGGCTGAAAAGGATTTTTTTCCCCTGCAGGAGCAAATTAGATCATGCTGTGCTGGTTTTTTTTGCCTTCCTCTGGATCAACTGTGGGTGTAGGATTATAACTTTTTTTTTTTCAATGGTTGAACTGGATGGACTTTTGTCTTTTTTTTCAGCCAGACTAACTATGTAACTATGAAAAGACAGAGATGTGATTGCTAGCCCCAGTTTTTTCATAATACAAATTACCACAATCACCTAATCACATCTTCACCCCTTGCTCTGATGTCATTATTCTCTCTGAAATATCAACATGTTGTGCACTCCAACAGTTATACACTCTATACATTATTATGCATGGTAATATTATTATGCATGGTCCACTAGATGGAACATTGCACAATCCAGTTGATATCTTCAACATGAGGTATTATCTGTGTTTTTGGGTATTTGGCCACTAGATAGAGCTATATATATATATATATATATATATATATATATATATATATATATATATATATATATATATATATCATAGGTATTTCCAATGATACTTACCTCCATCTAAGCACCAAATGCAGTATTTTCTGTTTTAAATTACTTATCTGCATTCGAACAGCACAGCATATAGCCTATTCACATTTTACAAATCTTTTTTGACTCAGTCAAGCAGAACAAATGTACATGCACTTAAACAGGGTCAATAGCCATGCAAATTATTTTGAAATCAACCTCTAGTAAGTTAGTAACCTGTAAAATACAGTGTGAAGGTTCTGATAAAAAAAAACAAGCTGAATGGTACATAGTGACTAAACAGAACATGTTAAACAGGCTTATAAAGACATTTATCCTAGTGCTATTTAGTACATTTTATAATGTGTCTGTGATCTTGCAGATAGATGGAGGGCCAAATCCAGCTGAAGAAGACATATATCCAGCTACGGGAAACATTACTTTTTCTGCTGGCAAGTCTATCTTGGTTTACAATTTGACAGTATTAGATGATCAGGTGAGTGAAAAATCCTTAAAATCGCATACATATTAGGGCACCCATAAATATATGTTCAGCTCATATTAAAATTATGACTACCTTTTGTTTTCTTAAGATTCCTGAAAATGACGAAAACTTTACCCTGAAACTTACAAAAGTCTATGGAGGTGCAGAGATCAATGCCACAATGGACACGCTTCAGCTGACTATAAAGAAAAATGATAGTCCAATTCGCTTTGTTCAGAGCTCATACATGGTGCCAGAGACAAATGATGTGATTACCATTCCAGTCCTCCGAGGAAAGACTACATCCGGCATAGTTGTTGGTTCTGATGACTCTGAAGTGTTGGTCACTTATAGGATTGTAACAGGAAACACAACATCTAGTGCTCAACTTCAGAGTGATTTCCTAGATTGTCAACAAAACAATACTATTGTCTTTCCTCCAAAAGTCCAAGAAATAGCTCTGAAATTCCAAATCATCGATGATCAAAGTCCAGAAATAGCAGAGTCTTTTCATATTGTGTTAATGGAAGATACCTTACAAGGCGATGCTGTGTTACAACATCCAAGTATTGTCTATGTTATCATTGAACCTAATGATAAACCCTACGGAGTTTTATCCATTAATAGTGCCATATATAATGAGATGCTAGTTATTGATGAAGATCGAGTATCACGGTAAGGCTTGGTAAGGGTTCAGAATAAATGAGAGATACAGTAAACTAATCTTCAACCTCCAGGGAACTCTGTTTACTGTGTTCCTTTAACAGATGCACTCATAGATCACTTTTTTCAAGGGTGCCTCCTCTTTTTGAGAATATGTATGGTAAGGTGAGATGACTGAAGTAGATTGTAAGTTCATACAGTGGGTTTCTCTGTCTTGCATGTCTCATGGGGAATTATTTATGAGCATGTATTTAAATATCTGTAGCACACACTCTCACTCGCTCTTCCTCGTTCAAGGAACATTTTTAATCCTGCTCCTTGGAAATTTCTTGTCACTGGTTGAAAACGAACAATGTTTTTACCACATCAACAATTAGAAAATTGAACAAATGCTCTTTAAATGAAAAATTTTGAACACAAATCTACTAGTATATGGCCAGTTGTAGACTCACACAAATATCCACCCAAAAGTCACTGGGGAATAAAGATTCCTGAATATTCCATGAATTTAAACCAGCATGTTGCACCTACAGAACCTTATCTTCTCTGCTGGCCCAGGCCACTTTTTCTATTGGAATCCTTCTGTAAAATATATAATTATGGTTTACAGGTGAAATAAAATAAACTTTAATTTAAATATAAAACAATATCATGAACCCATTGGCGTATTTCCAGCGACCCCCCTTTTTCCCCTCAAAGGTGATTAAGTTGGTTAGATATAATGCCTAGTTTAGTTTGCCTGTCAAAAACAATAATAAGGGAAGTTGTCATTATACTAATGATTGCTCTATGGCACTTGGTTAAGTAGATGCTAGACCTTGGTGAGTGTGTATGCCCTTATTATTCCCTTAAGTAAGAGCTAGCCATATTCTGTAGAGTGCCAAAAACTAAAGACATTAGTTAGAAATTGACAACGTTAATCAATATGTTGAGTAAAGTAGCCTATAGCAGCCAATCAGAATTCATTTGGCCATAGTCTGTTTTTAGCAAGTGAATTCTGATGGAGTTAGGCGGATTTATACAGTCATGGTCAAAAATATTGGCATACGTGCATTTCTGTCAGATAATGTACCATTTTGCCCAATAAATTATTGCAATTACAAATGTTTAGGGATTCCTATGTTTCTTTTGTTTGTATTGGTATGCCACAAAAAAGTGGAGAAACAAAAGGCCAAATCTGACACATTCCATGCAAAACTCCAAAAATGGACCGGAAAAAATTATTGGCACCTTCAATTTAATATTTGGTACCACACCCCTTGGAAAAAATAACTGAAATCAATTGCTTCCTGTAACCATCAATCAGTTTCTTACACCTCTCTATTGGAATTTTGGACCACTCTTCTTTCACCAACTGCTCCAGGTCACGCAGATTGGAAGGGGTTTTTCTCCCAACTGCAGTTTTGAGATCTCTCCACAGGTGTTCTATGGGATTCAGATCTGGATTGCTGGCCAGTTCAGTATTCTCCAGCGTTTTGTCTAACACCATTTCTGGGTGATTTTTGATATGTGCTTTGGGTCATTGTCCTGCTGTAAGATCCATGACCTCTGACGGAGATCCAACTTTCTGACACTGGGCTCTACATTGCACCCTAGAAGTCTTTGGTAGTCTTCAGATTTCCTAATGCCATGCACTTGGTCAAGATCTCCAGTGCCTGAAGCAGCAAAGCAACCCAAAAACATCAGCAAACCTCCACCATGTTTGACTGTAGGGATTGTATTCTTTTCTTTAAAGGCCTCATTTCTTTTTCTGAAGACAGTAGAATGATGGGCTTTACCAAAAAGCTATAATTTTGTTTTGTCTGTCCACAGCACATTCTCCCAAAAGAATTTTGGCTTTCTCAGCTAAGTTTTGGCAAACTTCGATCTAGCTTTTTTATGTTTCTGTGTCAGCAATGGAGTCCTCCTGGGTCTCCTACCATAGTGTCCCTTTTCATTCAGATGATGTCATATAGTGCAAGCTGACACAGTTGTACCCTGTGCCTGAAGGTCAGCTTGAATTTGTTTGCAAGTTGATCGAGGTTCTTTATCCACCATTCGAACAATCCTTTGTTGCAATTTTTGATCAATTTTTCTCTTTTATCCAGGTCCAGGGAGATTAGCTATTGTACACACTAAACTTTTTGACAATGTTATGCACAGTTGAAACAGTAACATTAAGATCTCTGGAGATGGACTTGTCACCTTTAGATTGTCTATGCTTTTCCACAACTTTTGTTTTCAAATCCTCAGACAATTCTTTGCTGCTCTTTCTCTTTCTCAATTTTTCACCATTTTAACTAGTTTCCAGTGTGATTTCTATATTGTCAGCATCTGTTAATTGCTACAGGTGAGTTTAATTACAAATTACAGGAGCAGCACAAACTTGGAATGCAATTATTTCTAACAATTTTGAAAAGGTGCCAATAATTTTGTCCAGTCCATTTTTTAGGGTTTTTCTTGGAATGTGTCAGATTAGGCTTTTTGTTTCTCCACTTTTTTATGTCATACCAATACAAAAAAAAGAAATAAACATGAGAATGCGTAAACATTTGTAATTGCAACAATTTTCTGGGTGAAGTGGTGCATTATCTGACACAAATGCAGGGGTGCCAATGTTTTTGGTCATGACTGTATATGGGCTACTATGCTTCAGAATTAGCACTTAAGATCTTTATATTGAAAAAGGCCTTAAAGGAAAATTTCACCTTTCTACAAAAAATTTTGCATGTAAAAAAAGTACATTTATTATTTTTTGTAGTAGGCTCTTGTAAAGCATTGCACGAGCAATGGGCAAGCCGACACTTCTGACACAGCTGGCAGCAACGTGATAGTTATTTTCAAACTACAAGCCCATAGCCGCTGTTTTTTAAAAGTGACAGCTAGTACTGGGAACTTCTCCCCGTACTGCTATCACAGGAAGGGGGGATTGGGTGGCAGTTGCAGAATTGGGAACATGTTACATGTTCCACTCTAAAAACGGTTAGAACATGTGGCTTGTTCCAAAAGGTGAATAGGCTGGTAGGCTATCTTAATTCTTGTGGATTTCAGCATCGGGTGACTGGCAGAATCAACAGATACATTTTTCACTTATTGAACAGATATAACAAAATACTTTCCATTGCATATTTAACAGAGCAAAATGAAGCAAAAAAGAGAAGTTGTTAGGGTTTATATACAGGGCTGTCAAAAAGTATTTGCCCCCTTACTGATTTTTTTTTTTTTTGCATATTTGTCACACTTAAATGATTCAGATCATCAAGCAAATTTTAATATTACACAAAGGTAACCTGATAAATACAATATACAGTTTTTAAATGATGATACAATTTATTAAGGGAAGAAAGCTGTTCACACTTGCTTAGCCCAATGTGAAAAGTTAATTGTCTTCTAAACCCCCTGCTGTATAACCCAAATGTGTTTGCACTTGAAATTACAAACTGATGGGCGGACATTCTCCTTCAGGATTTTTTGATAGAGCACATAATTCATGGTTCTATCAATTATAGAAAGTTGTCCAGGTCCTATAAAGCAGCCCCAGACCATCACCCTACCACCACCATATTTGGATGTTGGTATGATGTTCTTTTTGTGAAATGCTGTGTTAGTTTTATGCCAGATGTGGGAGAATGTACACCTTCCAAAAAAGTTAAACTTTTTTCTGATCAGTTCACAGAATATTTGCCCAAAAGTCTTGGAGATAATTAAGATGTTTTTCGCAAATGTGAGATGAGCCTTTGTGTTA
The DNA here is from genome assembly GCF_062004578.1 of Staurois parvus. NCBI lineage: Eukaryota > Metazoa > Chordata > Amphibia > Anura > Ranidae > Staurois > Staurois parvus. The sequence continues at coordinate 6,334,020 of NW_028318025.1, forward strand.
TTTTTGGTCAGCTGTGGCTTTCGCCTTGGAATTCTCCCATGGATGCCATTTTTTTCCAGTCTCTTTCTTATTGTTGAATCATGAACACTGACCTTAACTGGGGCAAGTGAGGCCTGCAGTTCTTTAAATGTTGTTCTGGGTTTTTTTTATGACCTCCTGGATGCATTGTCATTGCGCTCTTGGAGTAATTTTGGTAGGCTGGCCACTCCTGGAAAGGTTCACTACTGTTCCAATTTTTCTCCATTTGTGGATAATGGCTTTCACCGTGGTTCACTGGAGTCCCAAAGCCTTAAAAATGGCTTTGTAACCTTTTCCAGACTGATACATGTCAATTGCTTTGATTTTCATCTGTTCTTTAATTATTTTAGAGATTATGTGTTGCTTTTACAGATCTTTTAGCATGCTTCACTTTATCAGACAGCTTCTATTTAAGTGATTTCTGGATTCAACACGTCTGGCAGTAATCAGGCTTGGGTGTGGCAAGTGAAATTTAACTTAGCTTTCCAAAAAATGTGGTTTACCATGTGGAATTACTTTTTCACATAGGTCCATGCAGGTTTGGAGAGCATTTTTCTCTTAATAAATTAAATCATTATTTAAAAACTGCATTTTGTATTTACTCCAGCTATCTTTGTATAATATTAAAATTTGTTTGATGATCTGAATCATTTAGTTGTGACAAATATGCAAACAAATCAGGAATTGGGCAAATACTTTTTTACTACACTGTACACTTTAGCTGCCTGTCCAACTTGAACGTTGCTCTGGTCAGCTCAGGGCAGCAATTTGAGACAGTATATATTATGAATGATATTAACTGTGCAGTTGAAATAGGTTTTTGTTTCTGGTTAGATATGAAGGAATAACCATTGTGAGAAATGGAGGAACACATGGCAATGTCTCCGTGAACTGGATCATTAAACGTAACAGCAACGATTCTTCTCATGTTACTACTGATATCACGCCAGACTCCGGAGTGCTTAGATTCTCCCAGGGGCAGATGATGGCAGTTATTCCCCTTACAGTAATAGCAGATGATGAGCCTGAAGAGGCTGAAGCTTTTCTTTTACAGATTTTAACAAATACCGTACAAGGTGGAGCTGAGGTTGGCACGCCCACAGAGGTTAGTTCTTTACTTTTTATTCCAATTGTCTTTATTATTTTAAGATGAAACATGTAGGTGAAATATTACACAGGTAAAGAAAGTAGGTTGAAGGAGGATGGTAAGATGTCTCAAAGCTTGAGAGGAACAATGGGCAACAAACCAAAGATCCTTGTCTGTAAAACCCTATAGTCATCCATTCAGACAGCACCAGCATTTTAGAAATTAAATGTGACCAACTACTACTATATACAAAAAACAAAAACTCTGACCAGAAACCTGTACGGTAAATAGTGGACTTTAGGGGCACAGCATGAGACAAAACATGTACTAAGAAATACACTTTATTACATAAAATTTAAAAACATGCTATATTAAAAGCTGTTGATTAACAGACACGGGATATATCCCCATGGAGATCCATTCTAAAGATATTCCCTCTAGAAGTATTCATCCTAAATAGTTGATGATGACAATAGTACAACAGCCATCTGTATAGTCAAGATACTCTTTGTCCAGTTCTCACAGTCAACGTGTTTTGCTTGTATTGTAGCTTCTTCAGGACCGCGTGAATAGAGGGAGCAGCTACTACTATCATTAAACACATAAATAAAATTACATTTATATACATATTTCATAATAGTCAATATACAAAGACTGCATTGCTCACATAAAATGGCGGTGATCCCTGGGGCTCAAAGTAACCTGTCTTGGGGGTGGACCCAGAGGACCTAGATGCAACCAACCCACAGGGAAGTAGAGACCCATACAAAGGATAATGTCCTATAGTTTTAAGTACATAACATATCTTCTAATATTTATACAACCTACTAGCACAAGAATACTATGTGGTATCACATATGCCAAAATCTCTACATTACCTAGTGTAGCAGAACCAGCGTAAGTAGGGATAAAAGAAGGGGGTCAGAGAGGACAAGCATCCACATGTTAGAAAATATCCCTAAAAAAAATAATCCCAAACAATAGACTATCATGTATACCACCCATGCAATATAACAGAACAAAGGTTCTGCCCACTTACATAAGAATTAGGTAAGCCACATGGGGAACAGTAGTCATCAGATGGGTAAAGATATCACTGTTCAACAGGTAAAAAGTTTTGGGCATAAAATTAGCTAATCTTACATAATTTTGGGGTGCTGAAAATGAAAATGACCCTAAAAAATGTTGATTGGCTCTAGTTTCCATGATATATTCACCCATCTAATGACGTAAGCCATTCAAAATCCTCGAATACAAGAGAAAAGCCAAGAGAAGCAAAACCGACACAAACTGAAGACAAAACTAGTGAGAATCCTAAGTATTAAAATGATTCAACTTAGCTTATGGCTATAATTTTTCTTGGTAATCCTATGCAATATATTATGCCATTTAGGCTTTGTTATGTAGTCAATATCACTTGCTTTATATTTGTGGAAAGACATCTATCTATATAATTATTGTGCATTATGTAGTCATTACGCCTATAGTAGAAAACTTTCCGTTTACAGAAAAACTAGAGCCAATTGACAAATTTCATTGGTATATTTGAACTCAGAATGTGAAATTCATTAAGAAATGGATCCTTTTGTTTCCAAAACTGGCAAAAAATAAAAATTTGTTGAACAGTGTATCCAGCCTCCATTCACCATATTTCAAAACGATACACTAAATGATATATTCAAAACCCCCAGAAGCTGATCTAAGCAAAGTAAACAAAAATAAACACCAATATAAAAATGTCCTCATTCAGATGTTTATATATATATATATATATATATATATATATATATATACTGCTTGTGGCGGGTGCGGCGTCAGACCCCAGTCCTTCTCACCAACTTGTGACTGAAGGACAAGCCAAGCTAAAACCATGCTGCCACTTGCGTAACAATGCCACTCTCAGCTGCACCCTGCACAAAGATTTTCCAGCTCACTGGACCTCAATCTAGGTGCCAACAGCCTGAGAGCAATTGTTACTGGGTCAGGTTAATTACGCAATTAACCCTTCACACTGCCACCACCACTTTTTTTACAGAGAAGGAGGAAACTCACAAATCTTAGCAGTAACACTATGATGTTTGAATAAGCATCTGAATACACACTGTCACCGCAGATAGATGTATCCAGAGGTTTTAAAACACACAGTAGCTCTCTTCAGAGACAGGGATTCTTAGTTTGCATTAAAGAGCTTTAGAAACAGTTCAACACTTTTCAGAAAATAGGATTTATTACTAAAAAGGTCAAAATAGTGCAATAAAAATATTTACAGAAAAGATGTAACCAATATATATATATAAATTGAGAGAGCAATAACACAACAGAGAGATAAAAGAAAGACGTTTAAGAAGGTAGAATACTTGGAGAAGTCCTGGTTTAAGCAGTGCCCTGAACAAAAGGGTACCTTTTCTCCCAAAGTTGGTTCCTGATGTTAAAAGGGAGAATCTCTTCATCTCTCTCTCTCCAGGCATGACAGCTTTTCTAGTGTCCCAGCAGGGGGTGTCTACTGAAGCCAAGGGCCAATAGCCTCATTTGGGGAGGGGGGGTTAGGCGGAGAACAAGGTGGTGACCCAAATCCCTCCCAAGTTTATACCATGGTCAATAACCTTCCATAGGTGCATGCAGCAGCCTAGCCACTGGCAGGTTAATATGCAGAACCATATTCTGAATGTCCAGACATATCGCTTTCTGCTCTCTGGTAGACGTTATCTAGGGGTGTAAGGTATCAGGTGACTTGTATTAAAATGACCTATCTGAACATATGCTTTGTTTTATTGTACATTGTTCCTCCCGAGATTTATGAAATTGTATGAAAAAGTGGTCTCAAGTGGGATGTCTGTTTTACTGCCACTCTGGAATGCTTCATGTCCAGTGACTGACTGGTGTATAGCTTTACGATCAGGCCAAGGCAAGGGTCTGACAGACATCATGGTACCAGCTAATTGGGTTTACAACCATGAAGTGTATCCAGCTGTGCCTGATGCTCTTGTGACCCCCAGCATACACACACACCACATGCTATTCAAAAAAAAGGGAGGGGGACTGATTTGGGGTGAGAATGATATTTGCAGAGTATGATCCAAATTATGATGGTCATTGTCCATATCTGTGCACACAATTATCACACTGCTCAAAAAAATTAAAGGAATACTTTGAAAACACATCAGATCTCATGGGGAAAAATTGCATGCTAAATATCTATACTGATATGGGCTGGGTAATGTGTTAAAAATGTAAGGATGCCCCATCAATTGATGGAAATGAAAATTATTAACCTGAATTGAAACATACCCCAAAAATCAAAGTGAAAAAATTTTGCTGAAATTTCACTGCAGCAACTCAAAATGGTACTCAATAGTTTGTATGGCCCTCACGTGCTTGTATGCATGCCTGACAACATCAGGGCATGCTCCTATTGAGATGACGGATGGTGTCCTGGGGTATTTCCTCCCAGATCTGGACCAGTGCATCACTGAGCTCCTGGACAGTCTGAGGTGCAAGCTGGCGGCATTGGATGGACTGAAAAATGATATCACAGAGGTGTTCTATTGGATTTAGGTCAGGCGAGCGTGAGGACTATTCAATGTTATCAATTCCTTCATCCTCCAGAAACTGCCTGCATACTGTCGCCACATGAGGCTGGGCATTGTCGTGCACCAGGCAGAACCCAGGACCCACTGCACCAGCATAGGATCTGACAATGGGTCCAAGGATTTCATCCCGATACCTAATGCAGCAGTGTTCACTTGATACTGACTTTGTCGTTTTTGAACTATGTCAATTGAAAGTAGAACTAAAGGAAAAAAGCAATTGTTCAGTACAATATATGTATATGATAAGTTTGATTGGCAAAATATTTGCAGCTTTCTGCATCTCCATCATATTCATTGGATTGTAAATGATCATCTCACTGTCAAGGTTTTCCCCACAATCTCTTTCTCCTGTAAACTGCCTAAACACCATCTCCTGCAGCTCCCGGTGCTCTAAATATATTTAATGGACATTTCGTATGCAATACAGTAAAATCTGATTGTCTAATAGTGCATAACCACCCACCATGTGACTAAATATCACAGGGCACCATAGGAAAATGTTGATGGGGTCCCTCAGTGACTGCTCTCTGTGACACATGGCAATATCATTTGGGACAGTCGTGCCAGTGATCCTAACATAAAGTAGGTATATTTCAACTGCAGGCAAAATTCTAGCTAAGATGACCAGAAATTCTGAAGGCAATAAATCTACGCACAGAATGGGGAGATGCAAAGGGGGTCTTTGACTAGTAACAGCAAAATCCCAAAGCATGATCCTATGCAGCTGACGTCAGCTCTACTGAAATGGAGACATCAAAAACCTCCCTATTAGGACCCTTTCCCATACTTGGGCCCCATAGTAGCCACCGTCTTCCACTCTACCTAAAATCTTCTGTGAAGATTGTGCAAAGATAATACAAAGTTCAAAATGTTCACAGTTATACTAACAGTATTTTAAATTATATGTAATTATTTTACATTTGAACATAAAGGGTCTAATGTGAGTTGCCTGGAGATCTCCTTTAAGATGGAGCAGATTGCAATCATTTTTATTTTGAGGCTTTGAAAGGTAGTATCATATAACCATTGCATGCTGGCCTCACTGTACAATATTTGTTTTGCAGCTTCTGTTCTACATTCAAGACAGTGATGATGTATATGGGTTAATTCAATTTCATGCTATAGAAAAGCAGAAAATCGTGAGCACTCGGCAAGGGCGATATCTGACCTTGAGTTTTATGAGGCAAGGTGGAACCAAAGGAGACGTGAAATTGATTTATACCACAATGTATATCCCAGCTGGTCCAGTGGATCCTGAGAGAGTTAAAGAAGGAGTTCTCAATGTGTCATTGAAAAACAGTGTTACTTTTCTGGAAAATAATTCACTGATTACTGTAAATGTGTCCATAAGGAATGACGCTTTTCTTCAAAACGGAGCTCATTTTTATATACAGGTACGATGTGATGACAAAATTTGATCTTTCTCTTAGTAACCTGTTACATGTTTGTCAATCAAAAACACAAACCCCAAAGTTATATAACAGTCATATTTTAATTTTTTTATTTAACTGAAAGGTTTTAATAAACATATTTTAAGGAACAGATTTAAATGACATGAAAGAGTAACTGTAGTTTATTTACAGATCCACCAGTACTACAAAAAAAGCATGCCAATGTATTCAGCTAAACTATTGTTTTTATCATAATTGCCACTAGACTTGACAAAACCAGGAGGCAACCCCTATTATGTTGTTCCCGTGGACAGCATATCCTTGCCTGTCCCATAGTTTATGTCAAGTCATTATTATTACTATTAATTTAGACTTATTCAGCTTTTAAACATAGTAATATAGCAAGATTGTAATTCAAATTTAAATGTCATGCTAAATTCACACATTTGTTCTCACATTTTATAGATACAGATTTATGGCAATTAGATATAGAATAGGAATTTAAAAAATCCAGATTATGATCAACCTTTATGTTTAGCAGCACTGTACAGTAGGAGATTAGAAACACTATCAATAAAATGCATCAATAATATTCAATTTATAGCTTGATCAATGGAAAAAAAGCCCCGTCTTTTAAGATATAGGCCTTGATGCATCACGCTTCAGTAACACTTTTGGCATGCTAAAGTGGCCTCTCAAACCTTATTATTATTATGTGTGTGTATATTGCTTGAAAGATCAATTTAGCTTACCTTAACTGCAACTAAAGCTTGATGAATCAGACCCAATAAGTAAGAAATAAACATTAAGGTGGAAGAAGTGCTTGGTTAGTGTAAAGGCTCTGAGTGGTATATCTTTTGCAGTGTTTTGCTGACTTTTTAACAGTTGTGGAGGTACATTTCTGACCTAGGGCACCCTTATAAATGTTCTCTGATATTTTTTATTATTATTATACAGGATTTATATAGCACCAACAGTTTGCTCAGTGCTTTACAATATAAAGGGAGACAAATCAGCGACAATACAAGAGGGTTAGAAGGGCCCTACTCCTTGGAGCTTACAAACTCACAAAGTTTACTGTCCCTGTAGCAAAATGTTTAACTTAGTGCTATACAGAAATCCTTATATATTAGGTGACCATTGCATTTAGATAAGAGGATGTTAAAGCGAAGTTCCACTTACGCTGTCAAAAAATAAAAGTCAGCAGCTACAAAAACTGTAGCTGCTGACTTTTAAAAAACACACACTCACCTGTCTCGCGGTCCCGTGGTGTGTCCCCTGCAGCCCGTTTTACCGGCCGTCTTCTCTGCCTGGGCGCTGACATGTTCAGTGTGGGCACCCGGCTGTGTCAGTTTGCAGCTTCACAGCCGGGTACCCACTGCGCATGCTCGAGTAGCGCTGCGCTTCCTGAATGTTTCTGTAGTCTTCTGGGACCTGTCACATATCCCAAAAGACTACAGGAAGGGAGGAAGTGAGGACACCTTCCACTTCCAATCGCCTAGGCGATCGGAGCGCAAGTGGGAGCGGGAACCTGTCAAATTTGGGTACCCGCTCCCCCTTCACCCCCCAAAGGTGCCAATTCTTAATGGGGAGTGGGGGACCAGTCTTTAAAGCAGAACTTCCCCTTTTGGGTGGAGCTCCACTTTAAGCTGTTGCTAGAATAGAGATGACAAAAAATAAGCTGTTGCTAGAACAGAGATGACAAAATTGGATTACCACAATTGGGTGTTAGCTAAATTAAATATTTCCAAATTGTTTTCCCTTTCATACCATAGAGCATTAGTTTGGGAAAGGTGGGGAAAGGTTTTGCTGTCCAGATTATTTCCTAATATCCAGCAGCCATTTATGTCTTTAAACATTCAAGTTGATCCACAAGTAATACAAAAATGTAGAAGAACTAACCGACAATAAACCCAAAGCAGTTTGTCTGAAACAAAAAGCTTTTACAGAATGCTTCCCCTTACGAAAAGGAAAAACATTTCCTGAAGAAAGAGCAGGTTGGCATCTTTTGAGTATTTCTTAATGTGTGATTCTTCTGGTAGGTGGCTGGCTACATTCCCAGAAACAACTTACTTTAACTTGTACAGAGAAAAGTGACCCTTTACTTATATTAGAAGTCTTTTTTATCCACCAACCCGTCTTGCTCGGACAAATGAGCCAAAAGATCAATGCACAGGGAAAAAAACAGCCAAAGTGTTAACAAGCAGACGCAGACCTTTGTTGTATTACACAGCTTAGTACAAGAGATTTTGAAAAACGTCCAATATATTTTACACAAAGAACAACATAGAATGAGCCATTGTTCATTCCAAGGATGTATTACGTAATACCCAAGATACTCTATTGAAGGTAAAATCCTTGACATGCTAGAGTGAAATTATGAGTAGATCATCCCAACTATAATATAATAAACCCGTGCTGTTTAAAAAAAAAAGAAAAAGAAAGCTTGGAAGTGAACCCGCCATTTTACTTTTAAATGTTTTACCTTCACCTGTTAAAGCAGGGGCGGACGGACAACTAATGGGGCCCCCGGGCAATAGGGGATCATGGGGCCCTGTGTCCTTGCCCAAGCTCAAAAAAGCCTATGAAAAAGGTACCAGTGGCATCTCATGGGGCCCCCTACTGACCCCAGGCCCTCGGGCAGTGCCCGAGTTTCCAAATGGTCAGTCCACCCCTGGGTTGAAGAATGTCACAAAGTGCAGTGGGCCCTCTGGGACTCATTCAGTAAAGGTAAATAGACTGTCCTGTTTGCAAGGGAAGTTGCACTTTGCAATGGAATGTTCCCCAGTGCTTTGTAAATGAGATGAAGCACTGCTGACTTCCATCAATTCTTTCATATGCAAGCAAAAATGCACTTTTTTTATTTTCTTTGCACATGATTAGGTAATCTTTACAAAGTGAAATGCCACCACATTCGCTCTCTCTTGCACAGTGTAATTTCACTTGGAAAGTGAACAGCCTGTTTGCCTTTAGTAAATCAACCCCAGAGAGGGACGTTCCAGTTGTATGTGGACTGACCCTTTCTGCCTAGTATTGTTGCAGTGTAAATCCCTATGCAGGCTTCATAAAGAGGTTAACACTTCATCTGTAGGAAACAAATGTGACCTGGTTCTGTAGATTGTAAAGCACAGCTGTTATTTGCTGAATTTAATAAATCTAAACGTTTCATAGTGCCATTTGGGCTCTCCTCTAGTTAATCCATTAGTGTTCATTTCTGTACACTCCAAGAAGTTAAAGTGTTAGTAAACCCAGGACCCTGCATTCGTTATATCTGGTTTCCCGCAGTACCCAGAACATGGAATGCAATTATTTTAGTAAATACAAAACTGCTAAATTCCTTTTCTCATCAGCAGTTGGAGTGGTTTAGTTTCCAGCAGGGCACTGGTTAAAGTTTGTAGGAGTTTTCATTCTCCCCAGATTGTCCTATGAGACTGCATGACCCCTGACCCTCTGTCTGGACAGTGCTGGTTGGCCCAGTTCTGATCATATGCACTCTCATAAGAAAACAAAGTCTAGCAATACACCCCAAACTGAGCAGGTGCAGCTTTCCCCCAAGTCTCTGTTTTATCAGGAGATGGATTGGGGACAGTAGAAGAAGGGGAGGATCAGAGAAGACAGGATCAAACATCCTTTTTACACAATGCAGAGGATTAACCCCTTAGGTTCCACAGTGAGTATAACAAGCATGCTTTAATGCATAGTACTAATTTTACTGATGTAGGTTTAGTAACACTTTAATAGACTTGTCAGACTCCAATTTGAGTGTAGGGAATGCAGTCCCAGAGCTTAATAATTATCTGACCCTTGGAACCTTCCAAGGTGTAGAGTCTACTGCTAGCAGCTATGGCCTTCTCTAACCAGCAATATAATGATCTAAAAATATAGACGCTGTACCCAAATGAGATTTATATAATATTGTTTTCACACAAATAGAGCTTTCTTTTGGTTCTATTTAATCACTGCTGTTTTTTTTATTTTTTTGATACAAAAAAAGACTGAACATTTTGAAAAAGAAAACAATATTTATTTCTGCTATAAAACATATCCAATAAAGAATCTTAAAAATCAAATTTCTTCATGAATTTTGGCCAAAATGTATTCTGCTACATGTGTTTGAGTAAAATAATCCCAATAAGTGTATATTGATTGGTTTGCATGAAAGGTATAGCACCTACAAACTATGGTATATATAATGGAATTTTTTTTTATACTGCTAATGGTGGTGATCAACTACTGCAATAGTGTGGTCTTTTTCAGGGATGAGAGACAGATATCATTCTCTCTGTACAGAGCTCTGTGTTGAATGTGAACACAGAGCTCTGGACTGTGATTGTATATAGCCGATTAGCAGATCCTGTCCATGAATTATTTGCTGGGACTTGCTGACAGGCTCCTGCTGTATAAATCACAGCGGGTGCCGGCCAGGGGGCACGTGCTCAAAACCCGGAAGTAGGTACATAGTAGGCAGTAGTACGACGCAGTACATTTCAAGCACAGGTGGTCGCTAATTGGTTAAACTATAAGAGCACCTTGCTTGGGGATGGATTTTTTATGTTTTGGGATTATGTAGAGTATCAGCCAGTGGCACAGAAAGTTCTTTGTAGGGAAAAGACTATTCTAACCAAATATACCAACAAATTGCAGATGCTAATATCCCACAGTCAGTATAGAATTAATATAATGGTTTAGAAACTGTACGTAATGATAGATATTTTAACAAGACAATGATCAACAAAACACCTCAAAGTCAACCTTTGAATGAGGTTGTGTAAGGTCCTTGATAGTCCCTAGACAACATTAATGCAAAATAAATAAATAAATATATATATATATATATATATATATATATATATAAAAAAAAAAAAAATATATATATATATATATATATATATATATATTAGACATACAAGATGCTGGCAGGCAACCAAAACCCAATAATGTTTCTAAACTAGAATCATAAACCAAGGAAGCGTAGGACAAAGATTGGTTAAAATAACTTTTTGGAGGCTGTGATCTCTACCAAAGGGATTGATGGAAAGTGATTATTACGAAGAACTAAACATTTTTTGTCCATGCTACATTTCAAGTTTCTGTTAAATTTACTAAATATTAACTGTGTATAAAAATGTATTATACTTTAAAAATGTTATTTGATTATACTTGTGTCACATCTATTGTTAAACTTTATTTAAAGATGCAATAGAAATGGCATTTGTACTTTTCACTTGATGGTTACATTGAATTCTGTATCTGATACACTGTGTTTCATATTTTAGCTTGAGTCCTGCGAATTACTGAGACCCATCCTCTTAGTGCCACCCATAAGTCCTAGACTTGGTTCTCTCCAGAATGTGACATTGAAAGTTACTTCAGACATTGCAAATGGAGAAATTGGTTTCACAACTAATCGCCCAATCATTGTGTCAGAACCTGAGAATGTTTCTTCTGAAGTGGTAAGCAAATGTTCACGTTTATAGTATGTTAGTTTGAGGATGACTTGTTTTCTCTTCAAGTCAATGCAACTGTTGCCTTGCTGCTTGCACAGTTGTAAGGGCAAAAGGCACATCATACAGTTCTTTATTTTGATATCTTTTATTCTTAACATATCTTTCACATGACCTCTGCAGTGCTTTTCAAAATAAACTTACCAAGCCTATCTATTTTTATTTATATAAGATAAACACTCCAACTCCTTAAACGATACATCCCCAAATAAAGCTGCTTGCTTCTTAAAAGAAATATATAGTGGGTGTGATATAATAGGCAGTAAGAGAGCATGTTGTCCCTGAAGTTGGTGTGTTAAAAGCTGAAAAAATGGACAAGCATAAGGATTTGAGTGACTGACAAAGGCCAAATTGTAATGGCTAAATGACTGGGCAAGAGCAATTCCAAAACTGCAGCTCTTGTGGGATGTTCCCTGTCTGCAGTGGTCAAGACCAACCAAAAGTGGTCCATGGAAGGAAAACAGGTGAACCAGCGATAGGGTAATGGTGGCCAAGGCTCTTTGATGCACATGGAGAGCAAAGGCTGCTCTTTGTATTCCAAACCAATAGAAGAGATACTGTAGATCAAATTGGTGAAATAGTTAAACCTCTTTCAGTAATGGCACTTTTGGGGAGGGTGGAGTGGGTTCCTGATTTTTACAGAAGTGGAAGTTTTCCTCCCCCTCTCTCCCTGAAGTCTTCTGGAACACATGACAGGTCCATTCACAATGTGCAGTGGGCACCCCGCTGTGAATTTGCAAGCTGTGTGCCCACAGATAAAATGCCAGCATCGGGGACAGAAGACGAGAGGTGCAAGTGACTGGGGTGAGCATATTGCTGGATCATTGGACAGGGGAGTGACCATTTAGTAAAAGGCAGCAGCAGTTTTTGTAGCTGCTGACTTTTAATTTATACTCAGGAGACTGGAGCTCCTCTTTAATTCTGGCTCTGATAGAAAGGTGTTAGAAAATTACAGTTTGATGTGTATGGGGCTGTATAACTCAGTCAGGGTGCTCATGCTGATCCATGTCCACAGCCAAAAGTACCTGCAATGGGCAGGTGAGCATCAGAACTGGACCACGGAGCAATAGAAGAAGGTGGTCTGGTCTGATTCTTTACACCATGTTGATATCCAAGTGAATGTGCTTTCCTTGCTTGGGGAAGAGATGGCACCAGGATGCACTATGGGAAGAAGGCAGGCCACAGAAGCAGTGTGATACTTTGGCCAATGTTCTGTTGGGAAACCTTGAGTCCTGCCAATCATGTGGATGCTACTTTGACATATACTGCCTACCTAAACATTGTTGCTGACCAAGTACACCCCGTCATTGAGTTGGTATTCCCTCATTTTAGTGGCTTCTTTCATCAGGATAATGCTCCCTGCCACACTGCAAAATGGTTCAAGAATGGTTTTAGGATCACATTAAGGAATTTCAGGTTTTAACTTGGCTTCCAAATTCTCCAGAACTCAAGCATCTATGGGATGTGCTTGTAAAACAAGTCCGATCCATGGAGTCCCAATCTCACAACTTAAAGGATCTGCTACTGATGGCCTGTTGCCACATACCACAGCATAGCTTCAGAGGTCTAGTGGCATCCATGCCTCAATGGCTCAGGGTTGTTTTGATGGTAAAAGGGGGAACTACTCAGTATTAGGTGGGTGTTCATATGTTATGGTAGGTGGTCATAGTGTTATGGCTGATCAGTGTATTTAACCTCCCTGGCGGTATTACGAGTGTAGCTCGTTTCAGCACCAAAAGCGGTAACCCCGAGCTACACTCGGGAATACCCTGCAGCGCAGCCCTGGGATCTCTTCTCCACTTACCGTGTCCTGCGCTGCTGCGATGTCCCTCCTGCAGTGTCCCCTGCAATGTCCTCCGGCGGATGCCGGCATCTGTCTTCTGGGTTTCGTTCCCTGCGACATCGGGACGTACGGGGGACGGAACTGGCGGGAAATTTGAAAGTTGTAAAAGTGACATTCACTAAATTCACTAAAATCACATAGTAAAACATTACTGTATCAAACCATTTCACATACATTTTGTCCCTAGTGCTTTGTCCTGTGCCCTGCCTGCATTTTTACTGTTCTTCCTGCCTGGAAACTGAGAATCGTCCATGGCATCCAAAAAGCGTCCCTTTAGGTCAAAAGCGGTTTTAGACCAGCTAGAGAACAGTGATAGTAAATTAGAACTACTTGCAGAATTGAGTGATAATGATTCGTGGGGAAATTCGTCATCAGACACTGAAAACGATTTTGCAACTTTGCTCAGTGATGTGCGAACTTGGCACTATATTTCAAATTTCAGTGTTTTTGGTTTGATTATATTATTTAATTAAATTTATTATTATTATATTATTATTTTTTATGATTATTTATTAAAATATAATTTATGATTTCGTGTTTCAAATTTTAACATACCCGGGATGTTTACTAGATTATTGTTCGGACAGATTTCAGTGAGTTATTCCTAAAAATTACAGGACTACAACAAAAAATATATATATTTCCATGCAAAAAAATTTACCGCTTTGAGCACAGAAATATGGACATAATCAGACCGCTACGGAGGTTAAAGCTAAAATGTTTTGAATAGAAAGTGGAGGGGAGAGTAAAGATTTTACAGTTATCAGAACAGAAATAGAGGGGAAATCTTCCAGTGGGGACACCTGTTCTAATGACAACTGTCTCTCTAAAAGCAGGAAAATCTTTGCAACAGGACACAGACAGCAAAAAAGAGGGATGTTTAACCATTCTTTGCTGTGTCCAAAGCTAAAACAAATATTGGTTTTAAATACATTTTAACTTTAATATGTGTTCTTCCATTTGCCTTTTCAATTTTTATTACTCATGAACCCATGTTCCTTTCAGGTATCAATAGCTCTTCATCGTGATGGAACGGGAGAAGATGCAGTTGTCTATTGGAGTCTGAAACCTTCTGGCCCCAATGCAAATGACATCACATTTGGAGACTTAAGTCCTTTCAATGGTTCTGTGATCTTTCTTTCTGGACAAAGCGACACAGTAATAAATATCACGATTAAAGGTGATGACATACCTGAACTTAATGAAACTGTCATCATATCTTTGGACAGGTATATTTTTTATTAAATAATACAGTTATTAAATGTGTCATTTACAAATCTGTAGGAACAAACATACATTAGGTATAGAAATTGATTAGTGTTAACCAAAATATAGGAGCTGCTAGTGGTACCTGTATTTCTACTGAGTGGTAGATTTCAAACACTTTGTATCCAAAAGGAGAAAGCCCACTGAGTAGGACACTTAATCGATAGTTCAAAAACCTGCTCCCTTGACTGACAGCCATCACATAAATGAGAACATTAATACAATGGTAAAAAGTATCAGCAGCTCTAGGGAACATAGAATTATAAAAAATGAATACAAAGTGAAATGAGATCAGGTGCAGAGAACTTGTCAAAGGTCATGTTGATGATAAATGTCCATCTAAAGTCTCTGAGACACTGCTTACCTATCTGAGGGAAAATTGTTTAGACAATAAAGGATGTTTCATACTGTATAACTGTTCCAGTATTTGCAGATTAAAAAACACAACAAAGGGAATTTAACAAAACTGGAGCAGCCAGAATCTGAAGCAGATGTGTGTAGCAACCAATAAGCTTCTATCTTTCATTTTCAAGCTTTAACTGGACAAGCTGAAGATAGAAGCTTGGCTGCCATGCACAGCTGCTCCAGATTCTGTCTGTTCCAGTTTTGATCAATTCCCCCCAATGTGATTAGCGAGCTTGAATCTTCTAACTCACATTTTTTTAAAGGGTTGTGAGTATACATTACACAAAGTTCAGGAGCCTATAAAAGTTCAGGAGCCTGTAAAATCTAGGAACCAGCAAGTAGTTAGGGCAACCAAGATTTATTTCAAATGAAAATGGTAGGAAAGGGATCACAAAAGCTAGGCAAACACTACACTGTTTTAAACACAATGGAGTTGATTTATAAAAATTGGAAAGAGCAAAATTTGGTGCAGCTGTTCATGGTAGCCAATAGCCATGGCAGCTTCTAACTTGTAGACCAAAGCCCGGTGAAGAAACCAGCCAGGTGAGGACAGCGCTGGATCCTGGGACAGGTGAGTGTCTATTTATTAAAAGTCAGCAGCCACAGTTTTTTTTGGCTACTAACTTTTAATTTTTTAAAAGGTACTGAAGAACCACTTTAAATAGGACTTTAGCTTAGGGAAAAATACTTTTTCACTTGGGAAAAAGGCTCCCAAGTAAATCTTTATCAGTGTCCTATTTATTAAAGTTTGAAATCATTGGTATATTTGCCTTTTTCCCTGCTCTTCTCTCGATTTGTGTGTTTGTTAATACTCAGACAGGAATGGGACTTGATCTGTGCTTCACAGTTGTCTAGTTTACCCTTGTACTATGTTACACCATGTCAGCTATTGTCTGCATGGGTGTGCTGTCTGCATTGATGTATAAGACAATTTTCTATTCTTCAACAAATCACTCATGACTTGGTCTAAATCAAGGTCATCTCAGTGTTAAAGGGAGTATAAAGGTGGGTACACATGGATCGAAATATACTCGGTTTAGAAAGGACAAGCCAATTTTGATCTATGTGTGGCACCAGAAGTCGATTGGTAGGTTGACTTCTGTTTTAAACTGTTGGAAGACTTTAATTTGATCAGGTGCTGGATCCAATCAGCTGCAGCACAGGTCAGTGTATTCTGACAGCGGAGGAATCCCCACTGTCAGAATGCAATAGCACAATGGGGAGGATTCCTCCATGCACCTCGCTTGTGTGGATGGGGGAATCTGTACATTTTTTCATTCAGCTCATTGGCTGAACAAAAAAAAACTAACCGTGTATGCCCAGCTTAATAATCCTTCAACCTTCAAATGTTTTACTCCTCTGGCTGGCATACACTTTGCTCTCTGGCACATTTGTCCTCTATTGTGGTGTAACATTTGACTTTGACCATAGCCTGCACATGTGTGGGTAGCTGGGTGACAGGCTATAGCTCATTCAACATACACTATATTAGTACTGAAATGTATTGTAATTGTATTGTCTCCCTTATATTGTAAAGCACTGCACAAACTGTTGGCGCTATATAAATCCTGTATAATAATAATAATATTAGAAACTTTAAAGTCTTAAGACTTGAGAATTATTTTGTCACCCGACTTTAATTTTCTGGTCCATAAAATACTGTTATTATACTTCTAACAAACTCAGTAAATTTCTTTAACAAAGGTGTTTCATTATGCTTCAAGTCAGATTTTCAAGTCATTCAATATTACGGAAATCAATACAAGCCCTAGACCTGTCCCAGACAATATTTGTGGATATAGATGTTAATTAGAAATTCCTGTGATGTCATTGACCAAATGTGGTCATGTCCATAATTGGTCAGTGATGTCACCCGGGAGACCCTGCCTGTTTGTTTCTACGTAGTTGCTGGAGCCTTCCTTTGTGGATGAGCAGTTGTTGGAGAGGATCTTGTCAGCGGTCAGTGGGTTTTTTCTTTTGGTAGGCATAGTTCATCATGATTGATGTGAATGTGCATCAAATGATGATTTGTTTGACAGTGGATTTACATCCTGGGGCTTTTTTGAGTTTTTTTAAAGGGCCTGTCAAAAACTGCATGCGTTTTTATTTACTAACTTTTTATTATATACCCCTTACTTAGCCTTTGCTTCCAGATTCCGATAACCCCCCCTGCCCACAGAACCCCACAAGACCCAGGCCAAGGTTGTGAGAAGGCAACCCTTGTCCTCATCTACATGACAACCTGGCAAGGTACCCCAATGTTTTATAAGGTTCCCTCTCACCATGTGGCCTGCTGTGGTTCAGGAAGGGGGAGAGGGGGGTTCTATGTTAATCTCCCACCTTTCCTGGTCTGTTAGGCTGCATGCTCAGATAAGGACTTGGTTTGGATTTTTGGGGAGGACCCCATGATTTTTTTGGCTAAAAGTCAAGCATTCAGATGAATGCTTGAACAAGAAGGTTTGGTCCAAACCTGTGTTCAAACTAAATTTGGGTTTTATACCTAGTTATCACCAGAACAGGAATCAAAGTGAAATCCTAAAATGAGGGTCACCTGTTTTAGGGACAAATGTATAAGAGGGGAATTCTTCACAGGGTTTTTGTAACTTCCTGTTGTGTCTACCAGAGAGTAAAACTTCTTAAACAGAGCAAAAAAAAATCTCATAGGGTTTAAACCTTTCCTGCTTAAACCAAATCCATATCCAAAGTAAAGTGTTTTCTTTATATTTTAAAGCAATGTGGGTGGCAGACAAAAATGATTTGAGTGGTGCACCTTTACAGAAATATCTCATCTATACATTAATAACCACTCGTTTTGTTTAGGTTGGTGATCACATGCAGTATGGTTGCTACAAACAGAATAGGCCTTTTCACACATACAAAAATAAAACCAAAGAAGTAATGCTTGGTCTGGCTTCATGCAAAGCGGTACAGAATTTGCTCAGCATCCACAGATTGGAGCTTGGCAGCAGACGTACAGGAAGAGAGCTGGCAGGAGATGTTGTAAATGAATCCTGACATAGTGTTTGGTCGAGGGGTCATCCCTCATTATAGAGGACTGACATTTCTTTTTAAAGGCTTTGTAAACAGGGCAGCACCCAACAAATAGGGCTCCCATAAAGTCAGCAGTGTTATGTGTGCTGAAAGAATAAAAGTTTCTCTTTTAGTCTTAGCCTGTTTATTGAGGTTTTGGCAGAATGTTCCCTCAATCCCTTACTTTTCCTCCCGACTCCTTTCCTGTTTTGCCAGGGTAGAAACAGAAAGATTTGTGGTTTACATTGGGTAAGTGTAACAACCTGTGTGAAATGAGTGAAGAATGACTGAGCCTCATTCTATGTTCATTATGTATTGACTTCTGATGGACAATATTTACGCATGAAGATGAAATGCACCCCTTTGCATGTCTATCAGTGTAATCACTTACTTGCATGGTCTGTTAATTGTGATATATATTGTTCAGTAAGAAAAAACATAAAGTGCACAATACATAAATCTATGTGAATGACATAAAATGACTCTTTCTTTAATTGACTGTAATGGTGAGTTGTAGTTGGCTACCATGGTATTCAAATCATTGGTGTTCTATTCAATAGATCCTGAAGAGATCTGTTTGTGGAACATGTAAGTTCTTTATGGGTTATATATTAGTGTGTTTCTGTTTGTACGGTTATAGTCAGATTGATCTGAAATAGTTCTTCTTTTTCACAGTAATTTTACATATCCTATATTCAAAATACTAACCACAACATACAAAGCCATCCACAACACTGCCCCTAGCTACATCACCAACCTCATCCGCAAATTTCGTCCAAATCGCCTGCTCCGCTCCTTCCAAGACATCTTGCTCTCTATCTCCCTCATCTCCTCCCACGCTCACCTCCAGGACTTCCCCAGAGCCTCTCCCATCCTCTGGAACTCCCTACCGCAGTATGTCTGGTCAGTCCCCACTCTGTCTGCCTTTAGGCGACTTTTGAAAACTAATTTATTCAGGAAAGCCTTCAGAACCCCCACCTAAGAACTGTACATGAGCCACCTCCATCAAATCATCCCCTGCAGCTATCACCTTTTGTATCACCTCCCCCTTCCTTTAGATTGTAAGCTCCACAAGCACGGCCCTTCTATTCCTTCTGTACTGAAATGTATTGTAATCGTACTGTCTCCCTTTACAGTTGTGACCAAAATTATTCAACCCCCAATGCTGTAAAGGGGTTT
Organism: Staurois parvus; assembly: GCF_062004578.1. Classification (NCBI taxonomy): domain Eukaryota; kingdom Metazoa; phylum Chordata; class Amphibia; order Anura; family Ranidae; genus Staurois; species Staurois parvus. The sequence goes on from NW_028318025.1 coordinate 6,353,333, forward strand.
AGGGACTATAGTGTACATTTGGAATTGTATTCAGAATCAAATCCTACAAGGACGTTGTAACTACCCAAATGCAACTAAAATGACATCAATTGTTTATGTAATACAGTAGTAAATGGTTCTTATGTGGTTTCTTCATTGCCACAATTATTCAACCCCTTAAAGACTACCACTCTGAAGAACAGAGGTTCATACAGGTGCTTTCCATCAGGTATTGAAAACACCTGTGGATGTCACCGAGCAGCAATCAAGCATAATAAGCACCAATTAGGCAGCTTTAAAATGACTGTGATACTCAGCTCCTTCTAGACATTTACTGGTGTGGTTACAAACATGGTGAAGGCAAGAGAATGGTCCAGGAAGACAAGAGAAGAGGTGATTTCTCTTCACAGGAAGGGCAATGGCTATAAGAAGATTGCAAAGATGTTAAACATACCAAGAGACACCTTAGGAAGCATCATTCGCAAATTCAAGGCAAAGGGCACTGTTGAAACGCTACCTGGTCGTGGCAGAAAGAAGATGCTGACTTCGACTGCTGTGCGCTACCTGAAGCGTAGAGTGGAGAGAAGTCCCCGTGTGACTGCTGAGGAACTGAGAAAAGATTTGTCAGATGTGGGTACAGAAGTTTCAGCCCAGACAATAAGACGCACACTGCGTAATGAAGGCCTCCGTGCCAGAACTCCCAGGCGTACCCCCTTGCTGTCTCCAAAGAATAAGAAGAGTCGACTGCAGTATGCCAAAAGCCATGTGGACAAACCACAAAAGTTGTGGGATAGTGTTCTGTGGACTGATGAAACAAAATTAGAACTGTTTGGGCCCATGGATCAACGCTATGTTTGGAGGAGGAAGAACAAGGCCTATGATGAAAAGAACACCTTGCCTACTGTGAAGCATGGTGGAGGGTCAATCATGCTTTGGGGCTGTTTTGCTTCTGCAGGTACAGGGAAGCTTCAGCGTGTGCAAGGTACCATGAATTCTCTTCAGTACCAGGAGATATTGGATGGAAACGTGATGCAGTCCGTCACACACCTGAGGCTTGGGAGACGTTGGACCTTTCAACAGGACAATGATCCCAAGCATACCTCCAAGTCCACTAGAGCATGGTTGCAGAGGAAAGGCTGGAACATTTTGGAGTGGCCATCGCAGTCACCAGACTTAAATCCGATTGAGAACCTCTGGTGGGACTTAAAGAAAGCAGTTGCAGTGCGCAAGCCTAAGAATGTGACTGAACTGGAGGCCTTTGCCCATGAAGAATGGGCGAAGATACCCGTAGATCGCTGCAAGACACTTGTGTCAAGCTATGCTTCACGTTTAAAAGCTGTTATAACTGTAAAAGGATGCTGTACTAAGTACTAAGATTGAATGTCACTTGGGGGTTGAATAAAACTGATAATGCTGTGAGCACAGAAAAGACATTTGTGGTTATTTCATTATAACTGTTATGTTATATTTGTCTGACCTACAAGTGCCTCTTTAATGTAAATGTAAGCAAGATGACTGAATGATCAAAAGCAATGTCAAACTGGCCAAAACACTCAATTTCAGTGGGGGTTGAATAATTTTGGTCACAACTGTATATTGTAAAGCGTTGTGCAAAACATTGGCGCTATATAAATCCTGTATACTAATAATAATAATAATTTCCTACCTTTGCATGGGTTTCCTTTAGTCGCTCCATGCTCTTCATGCAATTCAAAAACAAACCAGTAATTTGAAAAGCTTACATCCACATTACATAGTTACATAGTTAGTCTGGCTGAAAAAACGCAAAAGTCCATCCAGTTCAACCATAAAAAAAATAAATTGTAATCCTACACCCACAGTTGATCAAGAGGAAGGAAAAACCCAGCAAGTCATGATCCAATTTGCTCCTGCAGGAGAAAAAATTCCTTCCTGATCCCCCAAGAGGCAATCGGATATTCCCTGTATCAACTTTACCTGTAAATGTTAGTATCCAGTTATATTCTGTGTATCTAGGAAAGAATCCAGGCCTTTTTTGAAGCAATCCACTGAGCTGGCCAGAACTAACTCTTGAGGGAGTCTATTCCACATTTTCAAAGCTCTCACTGTGAAGAAACCTTTCTGTGTTTGGAGATTAAATGTATTTTCTTCCAGACGTAAAGAGTGCCCCCTTGTCCTCTCTGTTGACCTTAGGGTGAATAAATCTACACCGAGTTCACTATATGATCCACTGATGTATTTATAAATGTTGATCATATCCCCCCTTAATCTCCTCTTCTCTGCCCAAAACTGAACTGCATATTCCAGATGAGGTCTTACTAATGATTTGTACAGGGGTACTATGATATCTCTCTCTCTCTGGAGTCTATACCTCTTTTAATACAAGAGAGGATTTTGCGCGCTTTACAAAACTGCAGCTTGGCATTGCATGGCCTAATGATATACTTTTTAGGCCCATTTAGAGACAAGGGTTGAAGAAAACGGTAAATGTTCTCTAAAGTGCTGCAAAAACAGGCCATATCTGTGTGAATGAGTAAAATAAATAATGTGCTTTTGTTCAATCCCAACTCTAGCTAAAACATTTATTTTATTTATGAAGGGCTGGGAAAGTGTAGGATCCCTGTCAAGAAGACAGAGAATTAGGGGAAGTCTTTCCAGTAAGGGCACACACAAAAACATGTCTATTATTAGTAGAGTAGGTAAGTTTTGGGACCTCGTTTTAGGTCATGATTACTGTTTCTGTCACTTTTCCCATTTATTCTAATTCTGTAACTTTTGGGAGGATTTCCCATTACTTCCTGTATCAATGACACTCATGATGAGGGCAGGTGGTACAGGGTAACCCTCCCCTACTAAAGAATAGTTACACTTTCATTTTCCTAAACATATTTTCATAAATATAAACTGACCTGGCACTTTATTAGGTACACCTCTTCAATTGCTTGGTAAAACAAATTGCTAATCAGCCAATCACATGGCAGCAACTCAATGCATTTAGGCATGTAGACATGTTGAAGACAACTTGCTGAAGTTCAAACCGAGTATCAGAATGGGGAAGAAAGGGGATTTAAGTGACTTTGAACATGGCATGCTTGTTGGTGCCAGATGGGCTGGTCTGAGTATTTAAATAACTGCTGATCTACTGAGAGTTTCATGCACAACCATCTCCAGGGTTTACAAAGAATGGTCAAAAAAAGAGAAAATATCCAGTGAGCAGCAGTTGTGTGGATGGAAATGCCTTGTTGATGTCAGAGGAGAATGGGCAGACTGCAACATTCAGATGGTAAGGTCAGATTTTGGCGTAAACAACATGAAAGCACGGATCCATCCTGCCTTGTATCAAAGGTTCAGGCTGCTGGTGATGGTGTAATGATGTGGAGCATATATCCTTGGCACTAGCAAGGTGTACCTAATAAATGGCCGGTGAATGTGGCTTTCAGGTGTATTGTATTGTAGCAGGTTGACACAGGAGATACAAATACCTTGACATTGCTTAGAAATGAAAGCTCCCAATTTATTGTGTATTTTATACATATTTTCTTGCTTTCTACAACAATGCAGTATTTCTTATCACTTCTACTTTAGCTGTAAAAAATATAATTTGAAATGTTCAATATAAAATGATAGGTGTTCCTTCTAGAAGGAGTTTTACAAGAAGGTTGTCCTTGAAAAAGATTACATTCCTTTTTCTGATAATCTATATTTTCAGTATAGTCAACCAGCAATCCTATGTATGAATAACAACAAAGTCTGTTTACGTACAACATACTGCACAATACGGAACTGCAAACTGTATTGTAATACAAAATATCGCGTAGTGATAGAAAATATATTAGTGTTGTTGCAGAACTGGTTTTATGTATTTTCGTAGCTTGTTGTTAAAACAAACCTGACATGTCCTGAAATATTCCTGAAGTAACAACAACACTGAAGTGCTTGCAAATACTAGTTTTAGCCCCAGGTCACACCGGATCCCACTTTGAAATCGTGATACTTCACTTGAAGTTGCACAATTTCAAAGTAGGATGTCAGTGTAACTTCGGGTGTAACTTAATAGACATCTGTGCGACTTCATGCACAGATGTCTATGCAAGTCACACCCTAAATCAGCAAAATTTGTGCAGGAACTAATCGGTGCAAGTCTCAGTGGCCTTGATTAAAACAGTTCCATTATCGATCATTGGCTACCTGGAGTTTGCATTTTCTCCCTGTGACTCCCTCCTACCTGGGTTCCCTCCAGGTACTCTGGTTTCCTCCTACACTCCAAAGACATGCTTGTAGGTTAATTGGCTCCTGTCTAAATTGGCCCTAGTATGTGTATGTCTGAATGTGAGTTAGGGACTTTAGATTGTACACCCCTTGAGGGTTAGGGACTGATGTGAATGTACAATATATATGTAAAGCGCTGCGTAAATTGATGGCGCTATATAAGTACCTGAAATAAATAAATAAATTGGATGCCATTTGTTGTGCGATTTGAACGGTCAAATCACATGACAATTCGCATCAGTGTGAACCAGGTCTTAGTCTTCATCTTTCCCTTGGGGACCTTTGGATCTTAGGATCACGCTGTATGTAGAGGCTCAACTTCTGTCCAAATTGATATTACATTTTACCTCTGCTAATTTCATTGTCCAGTGTCAAAACTTCAGTGGGCAGTACAGGTTCACACATTTGATGGTTTCACAATCAAAACATAACAACTTAAGACATAAGGCAGGAGGAAACACAACGTTACATAATAATGTGAAACCAGCCATTTGCATGGCCTAGACATGTACAGAACAAAAACATTTGTTTTGTTTCAATTCATTATTTAAATCATTTCATTTTGTTAAATTAATTTAGTTCATTTAATTAGTTTTTGGAATTCATTGTGGTTTTAAATTTGATTTGAATTCAATTTGACTGAATTCGAATTGGCATTCAAATTCTAATTTATTCTATTCGAAAATCAAATTTTGGAAGATAGTTATATTCTTTCTATTCTATTCTATTCTCTTATTTTCTATTCTTTTTTATGCTATACTTTTCTAATCTATTTGAATTCAAATTTGTTCTATTCAAATTTCGGAAGTCGGTTGTATTCTATTGTTTTTTCTATTCTATTCAAATTCGAATGCATTCTATTTTATTGTATTCTATTGTTTATTCTATTATTTTCTGCTCTGTTCTGTTCTGCCTGTTCTTTTCTATTCTATTGTAATCTATTCAAAATTCTAGTTTATTCTATTTGAAATTTGAATTTCGGAAGACAGTTATATTCTTTCTATTTTATTCTATTCTGTTGTTTTTTTCTATTCTATTCTATTCTTTTCTATTCTATTTTTTCTATTCTTTTCTTTTCCATTCTATTCTATTTGAATTCAAATTTATTCTATTTGAAATTCAAATTTCAGAAGACAGTTATATTATTTCTGTTTTATTCTATTCTATTCTATTATTTTCTATTCTATTCTATTCTATTCTATTCTATTGTATTCTATTCTTTCATATTTCATTCTATTCTATTATCTACTTGAAATTCAAATTTCGGAAGACAGTTATATTCTTTCTGTTTTATTCTATTCTTTTCTATTCTATTGAACACTATTCTTTTATTGTCTATTCTATTCTATTCTAATCTATTCTATTTTTTTCTGTTCTATTCTTTTCTTTTCTATTCAAATTTATTCTATTCGAAATTCGAATTTCAGAAGATAGTTATATTCTTTCTATTTGATTCTGTTCTATTGTTTTTTCTATTCTATTCTTCTCTATTCTGTTTTTTTCTATTATATTATATTATTTTCTATGCTAATCTATTCCATTCTTTTACATTATGTTGTATTGTAGGCTATTCTTTTATTGTCTATGCTATTATTTTCTATTCAATTCTATTCTCTTCTTTTGTATTCAAATTTGATTCAAATTCAATTCAAATTTGAATTTCAGCTGGATTTCATTTCGTTCTTTCGGATTCATTACTGATATAATTCGGAAATTCAGAATTTTCTAAATTTAGACTTTAGTTCCACTTCAAGTTGCCCACCGCTCTATAGCAGAAATACTACTACAGGGGGCAAACTCACGTGTATATGCGTTATCTGCATTTCCATTGGTGGCTACGGATGTCAATCACTGGGTCCAAGCCGTAGGTTCTCCGCTGGCAACCGGTGATCGCCAAGTGACACTGACAGAGGAGAGACCTGTGTGTAAACAGCACAGCAGACAAAAACACAGCAGCATATTTCCCAAGTAAAACACACACAGCACATGTTGTAAAACAGCACACAGTTAACCCTTTATTCACCCCAGATGTTAACCTCTTTCTGTCCAGTGTCATTAGTACAGTGTCAATGCTTTTTATTAGCTCTGATCGCTGTGTCAGTGTCATTGGGATGTCAGTGGCAGTTAGTCAGTTCCCACCCAAAGTCCCGCAGTCTCGCAGTCCCATAGTCCCATTATAAGTCACTGATCGCAGCCATTACTAGTATAAAAAATTTGTAGATGCTATAACTTTCATGTAAACCTATTAATATACACGTAAATTTTTTTTAGCACAAGATTTTTTTTTTAGCAAACACGTAGCAGAATACATTTTGTCCTAAATTTATGACGAAATTTGATTTTTAAAATTTTTTTACTGGATATGTTTTATAGCAAAAAGTCAAAAATATTTTTTTTTTCAAAATTGACGGTCTTATATTGTTTATAGCGCAAAAAATAAGTGATCAAATACCACTGAAAAAAGCTCTATTTGTGGGAAAAACAGGACATAAATTTCATTTGGGTGCAGCGTTGCATGTCACTGCAATTGGCAGTTAAAGTAACGCAGTGCCATATCGCAAAAAATGGCCTGGTCAGGAAGGGGGTAAATCCTCTGGAGGGCAAGTGGTTAAGAAAAAACAAAATTAACATTCTGGCAAATAAAAGTCTGAGATGGGGTACGCCCATTGTTGGCTGATTTAGGACACCCAGACAAAATGGCATTTGGCATCTTTTTCAAGTAAAAAAAAAAAACTGTCAATTCTTGATTGTTTTAAGGGCTCAGGAAGAAACCTTTGCTAGTTCATGGTTATTTTGTTTGTCATTAATTTGCTATTTCCTTCTCTATAATAATGGAATGTAATATCGTTTTCCATATTTCTTTAGAACTAACTGTATTCATTCTATATACTTTCAAGGGTCAGTGCAGAGAATCAGGTTATCAAGTCTGGATTCACCAGCTGTGAACTCACTGTACTTGGGAATGATGATCCTGGTGGAGTGTTTGGATTTTCCCCATTTTTCAGAGGCCCTTATTATGTGAAGGTAAGTATAGTAGTTACTTAAAGCGGAGTTCCACTCATACTGTAAAAAAGTCAGAAGCTACAAAAACTGTGGCTGCTGACTTTTAAAAAACAGCCACTCACCTGTCCCACGATCCCATGGTGTTCTCAATGCAGACCGTTTCGACAGCTGTCCTGTGTTCCAGGCCCTGGCATCTTCAGTGTGGGCACTTGGCTGTGACAGCTTGCGGCTTCACAGCCGGGTGCCCACTGCGCATGTGCGAGTAGCACTGCCCTTCCTGAATGGCCCCGTCGTCTTCTGCTTCTAAGACCTGTCACGTGTCCCAGAAGACTACGGGGAGGGAAGGTAGGAGGACAACTTTTGCTTCCGATCACCTATGCGATCACAGCGGAAGTGGGAGCGGGTACCTGTCAATTTTGGGTACCCGCTCCCCCCCCGCGCTCCCCAAATGACAATCCTTAATGGGGAGCAGGGTACCAGTCTTTAAAGCGGAACTTCCCACGCATTGCTAGAGTACATTTGGAGTAAAATAATTTACCCTTTTCTTACCATCAATTAAAATAACACTGTTCTGGGCTGACATGTTACCTAAAGCCTAGGCAAGGATCACCTGGCCCTTGGCTATCAGGACCATTGTGTTTTCAGAGGGATGCAGAACATTCCAGGTGGGTCTATTTACAGTAAGCTTGACCCTGTCTGATAGTGAGTTAAGAGGATCAGCAAGGTACAACAAGGAATCAGCATGTAATCAGCAAATATTTCAATATTTGTAATTCCACAACTTTTATTAAGTAATACCTGGTAATCCTGCTGTGAAGAACTTTTCCAGACACTTTCTCTTACAATGCTTTGTCCCTGTCACTCAGTTGTGTTCCTGCATTGTCACTCTGTAACACAAGCTTTCGATGGAGACCACAAACAGCTATACCGCCACACATTGCATGCACATAGTCCATTGTTGTTACTATCAGGAAATCCACCCTGAGAAAAGACATACAACCATCTTTGGAAGACAGGAAATGGCTACATAGAGGCTAGAGGAGATCAGTAGCCCTGCAATGCAACAAAGAATAAAGAAAGGTTAAAATAAGTATTTTATTATTAAAACTATGGCAGCTGTTCAGGACAGTGCTTTAAAAAATAAATATTGTTCGGTTAGGGTTTACATCTACTTTATTAAAGGCTAAGTTCACCTTTAAAAAAAAATAAAATAAATGCACATCTTTTTTATTATTTTATTTTATTAGGAGCCTATAAAGCATTGCACCCACAATCAGCAGATCACGGGTGCAGTGTCAGGCTCCTGCAGAGTGCAAGTGTAGCTGTCTGCTTGTACCTTGCACGGGCAGGCACTTACTGAACTGCAGGAAGAATAAATGAACTACCAGAGTGCTCATCAGCACCCTTGTAGTTTAATTTAGAACTACAAGCCATCTACTGCAATGGTTCAAGGTAGTTGTAGTTCATTCATTCATATAACTCTGTAAATGAATGCTGTGGCCAGGTAGGCAGAGCCCCACACAGCAGCGCTCTGTTTACAATGTGACAGCAAGTGCAGGGAAACGATCCCCCACCCGCTGTCACAATGGGGGCTCGGGGGGGCTGCTGATTTACCCTGAAGGTATAACATGTAACATGTTATGAAAGGTGTACTTATCTTTTAGCACAACACACAGTTTTGTACACCTAGAAATCGAACGTTCCAATCGGGTCTGTGTGTCAATTTTTTTTAGGTGGACCCGAACGCACCCTCTATTCTCCTCTATGGAGCTGTGAATGTAACGGACATGTGTCCATTTACAACTGCCTACATCCAATCCAATCTGCTAAAAACAAACAGAAGGGGATAAGCTCCTTTCTGTCTGGGTGGATTGGATCGAATGGCAGGTGGGTATAAACAGACAGGTGGTCTGTTTACATCTGAGCACCTATAGAGGAAAGCGGGCTGTGTCTGTGTCCACTCTATATACAGTTGCAAGAAAAAGTATGTGAACCCCTTGGGATTACGTGGAGTTTTGCATGAATTGGGCATAAAATGTGCTCTGAACGTCATCTAAGTCACAACAATAGAAGAACACAGTCTGCTGAACATAATACTACACAAACATTAGATGTTGCCATGGTTTAATTGCACATAACATGTAAACATTCACAGTGCAGGGAGGAAAAAGTATGTGAGGCCCTAGCTTAATGACTTCTCCCAGAGCTAATTGGAGCCAGGAGTGAGCCAACCTTGACTCCAATCAGTGTGATGATATTGGATGTGTTGCTGACAGCTGTCCTGCCCTTAAAAAACACACACCTGTTTTGGGTTTACTGGTTTCAAGAAGCACTGTCTGATGTGAACCATGCCTCGCAGAAAAGAGCTCTCAGAAGACCTACGATCAAGAATTGTTGACTTGCATGAAGCTGGAAAGGGTTACAAAAGTATCTCCAAAAGCCTTGATGTTCATGTGTCCATGGAAAGACAGACTGTCTACAAATGGAGAAAGTTTAGCACTGTTGCTACTCTCCCTAGGCGTGGTCATCCTGTAAAAATGACTGCAAGAGCACAGCGCAGAATGCTGCATGAGGTAAAGAAGAATCCCAGAGTGTCGGCTAAAGACCTACAGAAATCTCTGGCACATGCTAACATTTTTGTTGACACATCTACAATAAGGAAAACATTAAACAAGAATGGCGTACATGGGAGGACACCACGGAGGAAGCCATTGCTGTCCAAAAAGAATATTGCAGCACGTTTGAAGCTTGCAAAAGAGCACCTGGATGTTCCACAGCACTACTGGCAAAATATACTGTGGGCAGATGAAACCAAGATTGAGTTGTTTGGGAAGAACACACAACACTATGTGTGAAGAAAAAAAGGCACAGCACACCAACATCAAAACCCCATCCCCACTGTAAAACATGGCGGAGGGAGCATCATGGTTTGGGGCTGCTTTGCTGCCTCAGGGCCTGGACGGATTGTTGTCATTGATGGGAAAATGAATTCCAGAGTTTATCAAGACATTTTGCAGGAAAACGTACGACCATCTGTCCGCCAACTGAAGCTCCACAGAGGATTGGTGATGCAACAGGACAATGACCCAAAGCATACAAGTAATTCAACAAAACAATGGCTGCAACAGCACAGAATACGCCTTCTGGAGTGGCCCAGTCAGAGTTCTGACCTCAACCTGATTGAAATGCTGTGGCATGACCTTAAGAGAGCGATTCACACCAGACATCCCAAGAATATTGCTACACTGAAACAGTTTTGTGAAGAGGAGTGGTCCAAAATTACTCCAGATCGTTGTGCAGGTCTGATCTGCAACTACAGGAAACGTTTGGTTGAGGTTATTGCTGCCAAAGGAGGGTCAACCAGTTATTAAGTCCAAAGTTTCACATACTTTTTCCTCTCTGCACTGTGAATGTTTACATGTTATGTGCAATTAAACCATGGCAACATCTAATGCTTGTGTAGTATTATGTTCAGCAGACTGTGTTCTTCTATTGTTGTGACTTAGATGACGTTCAGAGCACATTTTATGCCCAATTCATGCAAAACTCCACGTAATCCCAAGGGGTTCACATACTTTTTCTTGCAACTGTAAGTGGAGTGGACACAGACCTGTCATCCACCTGCTCAGCGGGGATCAGTGGACAGATCCCCCGTTGAGCAAACGGATCGCAGGTTGAGTCTGCCCTGTGTGAAAGGGGCCTAATATTCTTTTGATCTTTAGGACTTGTATACATGTGTGGCTATCATTGCTGCTCTTCTGAAAAGTGATCCATGGTGGTGATATGCCAACTCCTCACCACCTGTGGTACCCATTGAAAATCAGCTGCACTATGTGCATTACACACAGTTGCAGGTCACATTTGGCAGTGGAACCACCTGATAGATTGGACCTGTTATATAAACTTTGCTGCATGATGGCTGTGGCAGTGTGTACTAACTTGGCCACTGGCCACTGGCCACATTTCCTGCAGCCAGACCGCCTGTTTCCACTGCCCCCAGCCCACTGGTGTAATCGAGAAATCATACACCTCTCCAGGGATATTATATTGCAATTTCTTCAGCAAAATTCCAGGTGCTGATGCGGCTTGTTGTGTTCCAGCACATGGAAGAATATAAGAGAAGGGATGCAGTAAATAGCATGCAAACAGCTCTCATGTATTTCATGACAAAATCAGCACTATCTGAGCTAAGAGTATGGAGACTCGCCTCATGGGAGATAAAGAACAATAACTGTGACATAACATTAGCTTCAGGGTGTTCATGTTGTATCATATTGTTCAGTTCTTTCCTTCTGACTTGTAAGATTGTGCATCTGTGATCCCTAGGAAGGAGATTCCGTTGAGCTTAGAATTTCTCGATCCAGAGGTGCTCTTGTCAAACAGTTTCTGCGCTACACCATCGAGCCAAAGGACAGCAATGAATTCTATGGAAATACAGGCATCCTGGAGTTCCAGACTGGTGAAAAGGAGATTGTAATTACATTGTTAACAAGGATGGATGGGATACCAGAGGTATTAGACGTTTTTACTCACTGACTGCACTTCTTTCTGAAGGCTTTGTGCTGGGGTTAACTTTGTGCACAACTAACACTTAAAGAGCTGAAGGAATGGTTGTATACACTGCCATGTTCTACAAAGGGAGCAATACATGATTAAGTGGTTATTAAGAAGCTGTGAACCACTATTCAGATCACAGAGGATTGATAATGGTGTGAAAATCCTCTGACACCTATTTAGCATAAAGCACCAATCATTTGCCAATTACACCACTTTGCAATGCACAGAGCTGAGGCTGAGACTCCAGGCCCTTTTGTTGCTGGCTTCTCCTAGAACATGTGAGATGCATGTGAATTCTAGCCATAGTGTATTTCACTGTCTTTGTTGTTAGAAATGAAACTTTATGGACGTTGTCTATGTTCAAATGTATAGCACATTATTCAAATTTGTGAAATAAATAATAGTGCATTTAAGGATGCTGTTATACACATTTTTTTTTATTTAGAGAAGGAACATTGAACCATGTACATCAATCTTGGCCTCAAACAAGTTTAAAAATTCATGTACTCATCGTAGCCATAGACATGCAGACACAGTAGGGCCAATTTAAGTGGAAGACAGTTAACCAACCAGTATGTTTTTGCATTGTTTGAACTGTAATATTTTTTTAATTCAAGAATATCTATAATTAAAGTAGAACTATAGACATTTTTTTTCATTCTGGATAGAGTAAGGGAGGGTTATAACCCCTGCAAGGTATATTTCTGCCATCTTTGACTCATTGGGGAGATTTACTTTCACTTCATGTTCCATAACCAAACAGGAAATCCCTGAAAATTAAGGGAAGCTCTTGGGGACCCCCAAGTCAGCAGAACTAGTGTTGGAAGATTTCACCTCTATTACTTTTCTGATGACTACCTGTCATGGAACCAGACCCAGACCGTGCTTGGGTATTTCCGTTAGACTCCAGCTTCCCTGTCCGAACACAAAATCCCCGGACACCACCGCCGATCATGCAGGAAATAAGACAGCACCAGACTCTTTTTAAGACAGGAAGTCAACTGCTTTATTTTACCACAGACACAAGATATAAACAGTCAAGGGAACAACCCACCTCCCTGCATAAGGACACAGGGCGGGGCAAAACAAATTTAGCAACCAGAGACACATCCCAACAGACAGTCCCATCAGGAGGGCTGCTGGAAACACCCCCCACCAAGTCAATACACAAACACATAATAGAACAATGGGACCACATGGCAGTAAACAACGAACAACCCCCACACCCCACCTGTACATGTTTACACAATATCAGGACAGACCACCCTGTACCCCTAACAGGCACAGGGTGGGCTACACACAAGAGGAACAACAGGGGTCCCCCCATCCCCAAAAGTCACTCCCGTCACATATCTCCCCTTTCGACAGGAGACTAATGCAGGAGTAAATCCCAGATGGATGGACTCCTAAGTTAGTATGTACTTCCAGTCCCCCAATGCCAGCACCCACACAGTACCCCAAACAAATTGTTCCACACAAAGCATTACTCACCCAGCCAACCTCTGCCTCTCCTGTAGAACATACCCGCCGCTGGGGAGAAGTACGGACTGGTCCTTCTCCCTGAAGTCCTCTCAGCTGCTGGGGAGAAGATAAAGTGGCTGGGCCGACTCTATCATGCGGTGGGGGATCTGGGCCGACTGCACAGCATCCCTGGGGTATCCAGGTGGCAACTGTATTCTCCCATCCACGGACATCAGCTCAAGCTGCTTTTGTGAGGTGCCGATTGCATCCTCTTACTGTAGCTCCTGCGGTGCTGATTGTTGTGGGCAGAGGTCAATCACGCCATGCCCTGATGACAGCTCTTCTGCGGAAGGCGTGCCAGCTGGTTCCTCCTCAGCAGAAAAGTCAATCAAATCCCCAGTCTCTGGAACTGGTGTCTGGGGATAGGAGTTCACCATCTCCTGTCCGTGGAACTCAGAAGATGTTACCAGTGCTGGGCAGAGTTCACTAATGTTTGGCCCTGTTGCCAGCTCCCCTGCTGGTTCCTCCTCAGCAGCGAAGTCTATCAAATCCCCAGTCTCTGGAATTTCCACTGCCGATTCTTGGGCATGCTGCCGAACATGTTGTAGCAGTTGCCTATATGCCCTTTCCAGATGCAGTTCTTTCTTCAGCAGGTATTCCAGATCTGGTTCAAGCTCTGAGACCCCTGTGACACCGAACATAGCCTCTCTGCCTTCTCACAACTCCTCCAGGGTAGGTTCTCCTTCATCGCCAAACACAAAATGATCTGTAAGGCTCTCCCACAGCAATCCAGGGCCACGTAAGTCATATCCCTCAGGAGAGCACTCTGTTGACACCCCTAAATATTCCTGCTCTGCGTATCATCGCAAAGCCCGATATCTGTTGCCAGTTGTATCTGCTGCTGGACCAGCCTGTCCAACTCAGTCACCCATTGCTCCTGGGGTCGCTCTCCCAGGAATGGCATCCGTAACGTCCGATGATCCCTGGCCCTTTCCCCTGGTGTTGGATAGCACTTGCCTTTGTCCATAACAGCAGCCTGGAGGGCTCCTCTTCAAAGGACCTCCCAAATCTGCTGCCTGAGCTCCAGGTACTGATCCGTAGACACAGTCCTGGGGTATGTTGCAAGAACAGTCTGCAGCAGCACTGGGAACTCTGATGCCAAGTTCATATCTCCACTGGGGTGACCGACGTTTCCTTTCCTGATCTTGAATCCCGGAGGTGGTTTGGACGTGTTCACTGCTTGGAAGCACAATCCCACCACTGCCACCAATGTCACAGAACCGGACCCAAACCGTGCTTGGGTATTTCCATTAGACTCCAGCTTCCCTGTCCGAACACAAAATCCCCAGACACCACCGCCGATCATGCAGAAAATGAGACAGCACCAGACTCTTCTTAAGACGGGAAGTCAATTGCTTTATTTTACCACAGACACAAGATATAAACATTCAAGGGAACAACCCACCTCCCTGCATAAGGACACAGGGCGGGGCAAAACAAATTTAGCAACCAGAGACACATCCCAACAGACAGTCCCATCAGGAGGGCTGCTGGAAACACCCCCCACCAAGTCTATATACAAACATATAATAGAACAATGGGACCACATGGTAGTAAACAATGAGCAACCCCCACACCCCACCTATACATGTTTACACAATATCATGACAGACCACCCTGTACCCCTAACAGGCACAGAGTGGGCTACACACAAGAGGAACAACAGGGTCCCCCCACCCCCAAAAGTCACTCCCTTCACACAACCCAAAAATTGAGGTTCTCTTTTACTTTCACTTTCAATGGTAATGCCAAACAGAACAAATACAGAGGGGAAATCTCCCTAATGGGGGCACAGACAGCAATAAAAACTGACAGGTTTCTGATCCATCTCCCCTCTATCCAAAACTAAAAAAAATGTTTTGCCTTTAGTTATACTTTAAAGTCCCATTACTTTAGAGATGTAGCAATGTCGAAATTCCATAACATTTCCTGATTTGGTAGGATGTTTTCCAGATAAATGAACCTGCTTCACAAAAGACAGCTCACACATTTGTATTTAGGTTGTAGATTTAGATGTTAACCTATGCTTTAAATCCTAACTGCAGCCAAAAAAAAAAAATGAAAAATCAGCACAGAGCCATAACTTATAAAACAACCAATACAGTTTCAATAAGAATATGAAATGTTGGGTTTACATATTTTTTATTAGAACTAAGGGGATGTCATAGGCAGTGGCATATTTACCATGAGACAAAAAAGGCATTTGCCTTGGGCAGCAATTTTCGGGGGGGGGGGGCGCAACCGCTCCCTGGAAGAAGGGACACACGTGGCAGCGCATTGCTGAGGTTGTAAGCAGAGTTCTTACAGAAGGAAGACACTGGGCTTGGCTCCGGGGATGGCCTGCTGCTTCCTGGAGAGGTTAAGGTTACTGCTTGAATAACACTCTCTCTGTGGGCGGGACAGGGGAGGGGAGTGGGGATCAGAGGAGGGGTGCTGGTGGTGGGGGGGCGCCCAATTTTAGTGTTGCCTAGGGCAGCCATTGGTTACAGGCTCTCATTAAGAGTGCTCAACTATGCCAGCCATTTCCATGGAGCTGCTTCATTCATAGGAGCTGTACTACAACTTCTGTGAATGGAAGGTGATCTAGGAATGGTGGACAGGTGGATGTTTGATAGGTCTGCCCCCTCCATTTATAGATCGCGTTTCATTCATAGGAGCTATAGCGCAGCTTCTATGAATGATGGATCTGGGTGGAAAGGGCAGGCATAGTCAAGCTCTCTCGAAGAGACACATCCTAGGAACTGAGCATTATGTCCCTTGTGCTGATTTTTCAGATTTTTATTTTGGATTCTACAAGGCTTTAAGGCTTCATTCACATTTAGTCATTTTGTATCACGGGCCGAATCATGGCAATTCTGTTCACAATCCCAAAATGCTCTGCAAAACTGGTCATGCTGCATCTACGGCAAACCTCATCACGTGAAGTTTGT
Organism: Staurois parvus; assembly: GCF_062004578.1. Lineage (NCBI taxonomy): Eukaryota > Metazoa > Chordata > Amphibia > Anura > Ranidae > Staurois > Staurois parvus. The sequence continues at coordinate 6,369,571 of NW_028318025.1, forward strand.
CACCCAAAGGAAACTCCTGCTCCTTTATGAGTGACAAGCTTTGCGCGATGCAGTTTACCGCGATTGCAGTGTGATCTATCACACGACAATCCAGGCAGAAAATAAATGGCACCTGAACAAGTGTGGGGTGATTTGTCAGTTTTGGGATTGTGGGCAGAATTGTGGTGATGTAAATGGAGCCTAATGGTATTTGAACCCTTCTTGTTCATCTCTAGAACAAGGGCAACGCAAACATTTGAATACTGTGAGCTCCTTAACGGCAGGGACAGGGGCGAACTGACAACTCATGGGGCCCCCGGGCAATAGGGGATCATGGGGCCCCGGAGTCCTTGCCCAAACTCAAAAAAGCCTATGAAAAAGGTACCAGGGGCATCTCATGGGGCCCCCTACTGACCCCGGGCCCTCGGGCAGTGCCCGAGTTTCCAAATGGTCAGTCCGCCCCTGCGCAGGGATTTATGTGAATGTATAGTATGTAAAGTTATGTGTAAATAATTGGCACTATAAAAATACCTGTAATATATAAAAAAAATAGTGATATTCACTTACTAAAAAGTTTTTGTTTTGTTTCAGCTGGATGAGATGTACTCAGTGGTGCTCAGCCCTCATGGGGAGTTTCCTATCACACTGGGAGATGCTACAAGAGTTAACATTACTATTTTAAAAAATGACGATCCCCATGGAGTTATTGAATTTTTTAACGCGGGAATAGTGCAAATCATAAATGAAAGCAAAGGAGAATACGTTAACTATGGTAACCATTTATATTTTAATTGAGTTTCATATTGAAAGTAGCAATATTTTATTTTGCAATTTCAGGACTAAATCAAGTTTGGGAGGGATAAAACAGGCTATATGGACAATGAAATCTGCAACAGACTTAGCGGCTTTTGATGCTTATATGTCTTATGCCTGATCTGCCTATTTCTTTTTGTTTAGCTTGTTGATTCATTTTGTTAAGCATAACAAGCTGTGACTAAGGAGTCCTGGCAGTCCTCAATATCAGTTTGAATGATGTCATTTTCACATTTGTTCTTGCATTTATTAAGGCCAATCTGGGATACTGTCTGTATTTATGAATCATTTGTAGAAACAGCTTTTTATAGGGTTGCACTTATCAGCATTGCTTGGGGTTAACTTTGCTAAGTTACTCAGCAACCTGTTTCGAATTGAGGATGAATGTTCAGTGTAAAATAGTATTTATAAAGGCAGATTTCACATCAGTTGTATAAACTGGCATTCACCCCTACCAGTTATAGAAAGGAGAGTTCATAAAAATGAACAACGTGTCTGCTTCAGATGTGTGTCATAACACTGTTCCCACCATAATTATCTAGTCATGTGCAGATGAAATACTGTAAGTAAACAGGTATTCTCTTTTCAGGTGATTGCATAATCAAAGTGCATCTTCAATATTCTCATATCCATTAGTAAATCAGCCTTACAGAGTTCAATGACCTTTAAATTATGCAGCTTAGAGGGTCTATATGGCTTCCATTAAATTAGTTGTAAACATCTTACATGAAAAATGAACAAAGCATATATTTCTCTAGTGTGTATTCACCATAGTCCAAAGCATTCCAAGTCTCATTCCTCTGCTATCTGCATGACTCATTTCTGCCAGGTTGTGCTGCCTCCAAGGGATTGAGGGGAACAGGGGTGATGGCCTCCAGAACACAGCCTGTGATTAGCACTCTCAGCTGTGCGTGTTTCCATATGAGATTGTGTAGCGGGGGGGTGTCCATTCCCGCCACTCATATCTCAGATTACACTGAGCTCTCCTCTCTGAGCTGTGCAGTGTGTGACATCAGATCTTCACCCTCTGCCTCTGGAAGCCCAGAGATGCTGTGTAAATTCTGAACTTGAAAAGGCTGTAGAGAAGAGCCTGACTGCAGATAAACCGGTACAGCTTATGTCCCTCTGTATCACCTGAGGCTAGGCACCGCACTGGGTATATGTAAGGCTAGACATACAAAGATCAAAATTCAGCCAGTTCAGCAAAGACTGCGCAAATTTCAATCCATGTATTGGCAGGCTGGTTATACACATGTCCATCTATTGATCTACTACTTCTATAACCAACCTGTTGGGCTGTTCCTGAACAATCAATGCTGCCGGCAAATAGCTGGCAACACTGATCATTGTATTCTGATGACAAAGAAGGCTCCCCACTGTCAGAACACAATACCACAGCAGAGGGAATCATATGTATTTTTTTTTTCTTCAACCTGCTAGTTGAAGGAAAAAAAAAAGATCAATGTAGGATCTGCTAAGGGTTTACAACCACTTTAACGTGGTAGTGACATCACCGGTGCCGGTGCACATTTAGAAGATATTTTCAGTACATACAGAAAAGCCTTTAATAAGGCTTACCTGTAGGTAAAACATGAAAAAAGACTTTACTACCACTTTAGGACTAAGGTGGTCCCTGGATGTGATGCAGAATCTCTTGTATACCTGCACTGTTAGTGATAGTTATTGCTCCACATTCCAGAGTAATTGCACACTTCTATGTAAACGCTATAACTGCTGCAACACTACAAGCTCCAGCACAACATTGCTTCAATTATAGAATAAATTCAACAGTGTAATCAGTTAATCACAATTATATAATGGTTTACTTGTGTAATAAATAACTTTTCTATATCAGATGCTAAATGCACATCCCTAGTTGCCTCTTACCTGTTGTGCAGAGATGTCCTCAACTCACATAATCTCACATAATCTCCTGCCTAGTGGATCCAGTGTTGTCCTGCTGTGATTTGCTGCTCAGAAGTCACAGCCAGGTCTTATGCTGCCATCTTGGCACTCCTTGGCTGCCCTCCTTGTTGAAGCAGCCGGCTCACAATGGCATATGCTAGCTCCACCCATGACCTATGTGTGTCCCCACTCCTGCAGCCTACTGGAGTATGTGATGGGGTAACCCAAGTGGGCTACAGAGCAGTGTCATTCTCACCCAGGGGCCAGAAAAAAAATTGCCATAATGCCATTTTATTATGTGGAGGAAAAGGGGGGTTACCATGGACCTTAGGTCTGTCAGGAGAGTGAAGGTGATATACAGTATATATATGGATACTTTAAGGTAAAAGAATTCAAGATCTTGCATGTTTTACTCATGATGGATGTTTTTATCACTATTTTTCTTTATGTGCACCATGAAATACAAGGATGTGACTGTATTGTATATCTATCTATCTATCTATCTATCTATCTATCTATCTATCTATCTATCTATCTATCATGTGTATATATATATTTATAGCTACATTTGACTTAATAAGAAGACAAGGAAATTTTGGCAACATTAACGTGAGCTGGATGATAAACCCCAGTTCTACGAGTGATGTATCTCTTACATATGGCATAGTTCAGTTTAAAGATCAGGAAAAATTGAAAACCATATCTATTTCATCCACACCAGATGAGGTAAGTCTATATGGATATAGTAAATTGCATATTTTAAGTGTATGCATGTGTTTAGCAATTTTATTCATAGTCTGGAATAACTGAACAATTTTTTCTGAGATTTGCTACTGGCTGTGAGTTTTCAGCTACCAAATAAAAATATAATGTAGTCCTAAAGTTAAGTCTTATTCAAAAACTGATTTTTTTGTATTGGGTAGATTCTGGTGGGTCTATACATCCACTGGTTGATTATATCTATCTCTCCAGGTCATTGCCAATATTGACCTGCTTGGTTTTGTGTGGTGGTCAAGGCCACTCTACCCATGTTGAATTATCCATACTACTGAATAGAGAATAGTGAATCCTGGCTGAGGCCCATGTGACATTCAAATTAATGTGCAACTCTCACCACTCTATCCAATGAAAACTACGTCCTTGCTTGCCAAAATGTTACAATGTCTTAATGGCTAGTAAGGACGCAGCAATGGGGGGACATTGTGCTGGCTCAGCCAACGAAGAAGCAATGAGTGTTCTCTTAGCTATTCTGTCACTGGTGAGTAGTCCCTGTTAGGCAGATTTATTGGTGCTGGTGACCACTGTCACTGGAACTAAAGGTGAGAGAACATCCAAAACTTTGAGTGGTCTCCAGAATAGGGATGTTTGAATCAATAAGAACGGTATAATAGGGATTTTATTTTCACTTTAGGTGGATTGTTCTCAACTCCTGTTTGTCTACAGGAGAGAAAGAAAGGGGAGATCTCCACAGTGTGACACCGATGGCACAAAAGGGGTGTTAATTATTCTCCACTTTAGCCCCAAAAAATATACTTTGAAGCTGAAGTTTGGTGATTTTTTTTCTTTAAACAGCACTGGAGATGTTACCTACCAGCAATCATAGGTGTGCGAACAGGGTGTGCCTGAGCCCAGCCTAATCACCTCATGAGGCGCAGATTCCCCCTGCTGCCTGCCTCCCTGCTTCGCTCCTCTTCTCTGTTCTCCTGCATGCTGCTGCTGCAGGCACACAGGGGGATGTTTTAGGATGGAGAGTAGGAAATGGGCCAGTAAATATGTCATTTAACTGATCCTTCCTTTTCTGAATGAACACAATGAGTGATCGTACCAGTCACTCACTGTGTTAATTCATAACTGAAGCATAGTGAACCGTGTTACTATGCTTCATTTTGTGACTGAACAGGAAGCCGCTCAGCACAGAGCACTTCCCATTCATTCACTGTCCAGTGCAGCTGAGGCTGCAGAGAAAGGGACTGGGTAATCTTTGTCCTTAGTCCCTTTGTCTCAAAAGTGAAACATTAGGGCTCTGTTTAGACCCCTGATATTTAACCAAAGCCCCCACCCCCAATGGGGCTCCTAAAAAAACTGTGGAAAAAAATAATATTGTAAAAAATATATTTTTTAAAAATTGAAAAAAATAATTAAAAAAAATAAAATTATAAAAATAAAAATCTACTGCCACCATCCACTGCCCTACTGACACTGTACTCTACCCTACTGACTGATACCATCCACTGCCCTACTGACTGCCACCATCCACTGCTCTACTAACTGACACCAACCTTTACCCTACTGACATGTGCACTGCTCTATTGACACGTGCCACTGCCCTACTGCTATCGTCCATGTTTTAAAACATTTACATTTTTTTATTGTTTATTTATGCACACAAATGCGTGTTTGAGCTTTGGGATGCACACCCTAATGCTATAGGCTGCGCACACCTATGCCAGTAGTAAAGTGTGTTTCGTGTGCTGGTAGATGCAGTTTAATGTAGAAATCATTAGTGCTCTGCTCCTGAATACCCCTGCATTTGGGATCTTCACCAAAAGTGCTGACTATGCGCAGACTTTCTACCTCTGTGCTATATTCCTAACACAGTACTGCAGATTCCCACAATGCAATGCATTCAGTGATTAGAGGAGGCAGCCTTTCATTCATCTGTGTCACGGAAACCACCTTGACTTGGGCTCTTAGAGTAGCCTGGGGGTCAGCCTCCTTCCCATGGACTATGGACCCAGGACTAAGGAGACTCCAACCCCTCTTGGAATTACAATGAACGTTTTCCCCATGAGGGTTATATCACTTCCCTGATACCTGGCTGACCTGGCTGAATTATAGCAACTACCCTTTCCATACAATTAGGGCTAAATGGACTGTTTTGGGGACCCTGTGGCATACTGTGCATAGTGGAAATATTACCCTGGAGCGATGTGTTATGTGCAGGGATGAATTCCAGCATATGTGGGGTTAAGAAATTTTATTTTCTGTTACAAGTTTCCTGGCATCAACTATTGTTTGTTGTAGTTAGGTTTCATATTGTTTAATCACCTCCAGAGTCCAGACTGCTTGGTGCCGGGAAGGAATCCATTGTTTTCTTGTGTTTGATTGTTTGTTTATATAATGGAATTTTCTCCTGGAACCATATCTGTCTAGGTGGAAGGTTTTTGTGTATAAATGTTTGTCAATAAAGTCAGTCCTGTTTTACTCCAACATTGGTTCTGTCTGATGCTTGGGGTAAATTTGCTATATTCTGGTTCCAGAGTGGAAGAAGCTGTAGTTTGGCAGAGATACCCAGTTCAGGTGTCAGGCAGTCCATCACAATCTGCCTCCCTTTAATCATGGAACACGTTGCTTTGTGGGATCCTATAGTAAGGGTGCTGTGAATAGCGCACAAGGTGGAATGAGCAGGCTTAGTCAGCACAGCCACTGATATTAAAGCCCAACTCTATGATACCTAAAACCCTGCCTTGCAGATGGGTTGCACCTGCACTGCAAAGAATAACTAAGGTTGCAAAAAGCATTTTACTTATCTAATTCTCTGCTTCCCCAGGAGTCCCCCAGTGCTTGCACCAATGCTCCGGCAGTGAATGTGTCCTCACATCCAAAGCAGGTCTATAGATCCTGCATTTTTTTTGATGTCATCAGTGGACCAGAGTTGAGGGGAGTAGGGACCTGGGGTTGGGGAGGCTACGGGGACTGCTCTAGCAGCACAGAGGAGGCTGCAGGAGCAGAGGTTTTGGTAACTAAATCTGCTTTACCAAGTCCCCTAGTTCTAAATGAGCAGTTAACTGTTGCAATGCAGGCACAGCCCCACTTCAAGGGAGGATTTTTAGGTTTCCTCGAGTTCAGCTTTAACTCCCAAAGCACTAGATTATTGTTTGAGGGGTGTCTGGTGGCAGAGGACTTCTACTGTAAAAAGAAGCCACCAGCACATGGTACAGACTCTTTGTTGCTGGAAAGTAGCATCTCTGGTGCTGTTTAAAAAAAATCACTAAACTCCAGCTTTAAGCTTCTGGTGTGATTTTAGGAGAAATGTTATTTTGTTATTTTCTTTCCACATTTCCAGATTCCGGAGGAGACAGAAATATTCACAGTAATGATCTTTAATCCAACTGGTGGTGCAAGGATAGGGGATGTTACCACTGCCACCTTGGTGATAAATAAAAACGATGATGCAGTTTTCTTTACAGGTATTTTGTGTTCCTCATTTATAAAACTGATCCTTGCAAAATAAGACATGTCATTGAGGTGTATAGATTTAAAGCTACATAACTCTACTCACTACTCAATGACTGTGAGAGACACTAAAACCTTACATGAATGTATGGGACCATAATACTTGGTCATTAGATGTGCTGAAAAATACATGTACAAATGTACAGGTGAAACTCGAAAAATTAGAATATCGTGCAAAAGTTCATTAATTTCAGTAATGCAACTTAAAAGGTGAAACTAATATATGAGATAGACTCATTACATGTAAAGCAAGATAGTTCAAGCCGTGATTTGTCCTAATTGTGATGATTATGGCTTATAGCTCATGAAAACCCCAAATCCACAATCTCAGAAAATTTGAATATTGTGAAAAGGTGCAATATTCTCGTCTCAAAGTGTCCCACTCTAATCAGCTAATTAAGCCAGAACACCTGCAAAGGGTTCCTGAGCCTTTAAATGGTCTCTCAGTCAGGTTCAGTAGGAATCACAATCATGGGAAAGACTGCTGACCTGACAGTTGTGCAGAAAACCATCATTGACACCCTCCACAAGGAGGGAAAGCCTCAAAAGGTAATTGCAAAAGAAGTTGGATGTTCCCAAAGTTCTGTATCAAAGCACATTAATAGAAAGTTATGTGAAAGGGAAAAGTGTGGAAGAAAAAGGTGCACAAGCAGCAGGGATGACTGCAGCCTGGAGAGGATTGTCAGGAAAAGGCCATTCAAAAGTGTTGGGGAACTTCACAAAGAGTGGACTGAGGCTGGAGTCAGTGCATCAAGAGCCACTACACACAGACGGATCCTGGACATGGGCTTCAAATGTCGTATTCCTCTTGTCAAGCCACTCCTGAACAACAAACAATGTCAGAAGCATCTTACCTGGGCTAAAGAAAAACAGACCAAATGAGATAGACTCATTACATGTAAAGCAAGATAGTTCAAGCCGTGATTTGTCCTAATTGTGATGATTATGGCTTATAGCTCATGAAAACCCCAAATCCACAATCTCAGAAAATTTGAATATTACATGCAATCAATAAAACAAGGATTGTACATAGAACAATATCGCACCTCTGAAAAGTATAACCATGCATATGTACTCAGTACTTGGTTTGGGCCCCTTTTGCAGCAATTACTGCCTCAATGCGGTGTGGCATGGAAGCTATCAGCCTGTGGCACTGCTGAGGTGTTATGGAAGACCAGGATGCTTCAATAGTGGCCTTCAGCTCTTCTGCATTGTTCGGTCCCATGTCTCTCATCTTTCTCTTGGCAATGCCCCATAGATTCTCTATGGGGTTCAGGTCAGGCGAGTTTGCTGGCCAATCAAGCACAGTAATCCCACGGTCATTGAACCAGGTTTTGGTGCTTTTGGCAGTGTGGGCAGGTGCCAAGTCCTGCTGGAAAATGAATTCTGCATCCCCATAAAGCTTATCTTCAAAAGGAAGCATGAAGTGCTCCAACATCTCCTGGTAGATGGCTGCGTTGACCCTGGGCGTAATGAAGCACAGTGGACCAACATCAGCAGATGACATGGCTCCCAAAATCAACACAGACTGCGGAAACTTCACACTGGACTTCAGGCATCTTGCAGTGTGTGCCTCTCGATTTTTCCTCCATACTCTGGGTCCTTGGTTTTCAAATGAGATGCAAAAGTTGCTCTCATCAGAAAAAAGGACTTTGGACCACTGAGCAACAGACCAGGTCTGTTTTTCTTTAGCCCAGGTAAGACGCTTCTGACGTTGTTTGTTGTTCAGGAGTGGCTTGACAAGAGGAATACGACATTTGAAGCCCATGTCCAGGATCCGTCTGTGTGTGGTGGCTCTTGATGCACTGACTCCAGCCTCAGTCCACTCCTTGTGAAGTTCCCCAACACTTTTGAATGGCCTTTTCCTGACAATCCTCTCCAGGCTGCAGTCATCCCTGCTGCTTGTGCACCTTTTTCTTCCACACTTTTCCCTTTCACATAACTTTCTATTAATGTGCTTTGATACAGAACTTTGGGAACATCCAACTTCTTTTGCAATTACCTTTTGAGGCTTTCCCTCCTTGTGGAGGGTGTCAATGATGGTTTTCTGCACAACTGTCAGGTCAGCAGTCTTTCCCATGATTGTGATTCCTACTGAACCTGACTGAGAGACCATTTAAAGGCTCAGGAACCCTTTGCAGGTGTTCTGGCTTAATTAGCTGATTAGAGTGGGACACTTTGAGATGAGAATATTGCACCTTTTCACAATATTCAAATTTTCTGAGATTGTGGATTTGGGGTTTTCATGAGCTGTAAGCCATGATCATAACAATTATGACAAATCACAGCTTGAACTATCTTGCTTTGCATGTAATGAGTCTATCTCATATATTAGTTTCACCTTTTAAGTTGCATTACTGAAATAAATGAACTTTTGCACGATATTCTAATTTTTCGAGTTTCACCTGTATGTAAAGGCTTTTTCTCATTACGTAGTTTTTGAATGCCACCTCTATTTTTTTTACTTGACTAGTGCAAGTAAATTGATTGCACATTTCCGTATGCACTACCATTTAAAGTGTATAGATCAGAAGTGTCTTTATATGTACCAACCTCAGGGTACAGAAAAAAACAGCCCACAGGATAGGATCACCAGCGTGATATCACTAAGTGGGATTGGCCAGGGGAGTTACTATAGGCACTAATGATGGTAAATTCCTATTAAAGATGCTGATTATATTAACTATTAAAGGAATACCCCAGTATTATTATTTACAATATATATTTACTGTATTACTAATATTCACTTGTGATTTAACGATCAGCATGGAACTAGGTTATGCAATCTCATAGGGCAGTGAGAGGAGAGTGAAACCTCCTCCTACAAGCTTTAACCAGTGCTCAGCTGGACACTGATAGAAGTCACAAGACTGCTCTAACTGCTGATGAGAAAAAGTATTTAGCAGTTTATATTTACTGCAATAATTGCATTTCCATGTTCTGTGTTGTGGGAGACCAGGTATAGTGAATGCAGGATCATGGGGTTAGTAACACTTTAAGTGACCCTGTGCCTTGATGAATTAGGACTTTATGATTAAACTAATACTGATTTATTTCAATTTGAGATCAAATAGATATTTGTTGATACTTTTTACTCACTCAGGTATAAAAGGATATACAGGACTTGTTTGTAATATGTGTAACATACAGTATATTTTATTAGCACCTAACTACAAACTCTGCTTTCCAGAACCAGTCGTGGTATGGATTGAAGAAGGCCAAATAGCAAACTTCACCATAATACGTAATGGATCTGCAGATTTTGTCTCTTCTGTTGCTTATATCACTGTCAGTGGTACAGCCAGTGCTAAAGATGGAGATTTTCCTTATATTACTGGTGGCATCCTGGTGTTTGGTATTGGGGAGAGAATGCAAAATGTATCTGTTCATACAAATGAAGATGATATTCCAGAGACAGATGAATTCTTTTATCTGCAGCTTCTCAATGCTACAGGTCAGTTTAATGGTATTAATGGTGGGGCTAGATGCTGTTCTGTGATGCACTGGGGTTTATTTACTAAAACTCTAGAGTGCAAAATCAGGCTCACTTCTGTATAGAAAACAGTCATCTTCCAGGTTTTATTACCGAAGCTTAACTGAACAAGCTGATGTTAGAAGCTGATTGGTTTCTATGCAGATGTGAGCCTGATTTTGCACTCTCCAGCTTTAGCAAATCAACCCACTGTCTCTGACTTGGCCTAAAACCTTTCCAATAGCAAAAGAGCTTAAGCAAACATTTTAGGCTCCATTCACATTTGTGTGACTTGTCATGCGACTTTGGACATGACAACTAGCAGCTCATTCTTTTTAATGGCACCTGTTCCGATCTGTGTGACTTTGGATTTTGAAAAGGTGCCTGCACTACTTTGATGTGACTTTTGATGCAACTCAGGTCCAAAGAGTGTAAAGTCAGACCAAAGTTGCACTTAAAGTTGCATCAAAGTTGCACAATTAAATTGTGCGACTTTGGAGACGCACAAGTGTGAATGGAGCCTTAGTCTTCAAATCTGTCTTTAGTTTGTTTGTGGAGCCTGTTTTAACCCTAGACCCAACCTTTAAGGGAACTGCCACTTTTTCAGAAATTGAGATTGCATCCCTCATCCTCTATGCTCTAAGCGAAATCCTTACAATTCAAAATTCAAATGCCAGAACCTCAGTGGGTTATAAAGTTTCTTGCTTGTGCCTTTCCCATACAGTGCAAAGCAAAGTAGAATGTTCATTTTATTTGCCCTGCTCCCTAGCTACACATACTTACACTTCTTTCACTCGTCTACCACTCCATTCATCCTTCAGGAGGGGAGGAAAAAATCGTTGTGTATACTCAAGTCCTAGCTCCACTTGGAGCTCACACAATGCTGCCTGTCTCCCCACCCCCCATGTGACAGCACTAGGTCAATCATCAAGAATCAAGGCAGTAACAGGTATTTTCTTTGTTCTCAGCAGATAAATGCACTGGTCAGGATTGGATTGAAGTAGGTGCTTTTGGGGTCTAGACATTAAAGTGAACCTATTATAGGGAAAAGTTTGCTTGGCTTCTTGTGCAGCTCGGGCCTAGGATCCAAGGTAACCCCACTGAAATTCAGGTAGCAACACTAAGGGGTTCATTTACTAAAAGTGGAAAGTGCAAAATCTGGTGCAGCTCTGCATAGAAACTAACCAGCTTCCGTTTTTCTTTTCAAAACTGAAGTTTTGATCAAATTGAAGCTAGAAGCTGATTGGTTACCATGCACAGGTCCACCCGACTTTGCAGCAGTTTTAGTAAATCAACCTCTAAGTGTAAGAAAACTCCATGCAGGCTGCATAAGGCACTTTCCATTTAGCACAGGAGCTGCCTTAGTAATGCTTTAAACCAGGTCAAGCTCACTTATTCCTACAAAAATTTGTAGGAAAATTCTCAGTACATTTGACAGCTTGATGAATGTTGTTTGGAAAGTAGTTCAAAATTTAATTTGCTTTTAACATTTGATTTTGAAACAAATGGACTTTGCTAAACAAAAATCACGTACACTTTTAAAAATTCTTTGTTCGAGAAAATTTTTCCATCCTTCCCCTTTAATTTTTCTAATCACTGTAGTCCAAAATAAACATAAATTTGACCCCACTAAAGATCAGAAAATGAAATAAATGTTCTTAAAATGAAATTTATTTAATGAAATTCTAATAGTGTATAACCAGTTTAAAGTGTTATTAAAGACAAAGTCAAATATGACATATATAATGCAGTCTGTCACTAGCATTAACAAAGAGTTCTCCCTGTATCTATTTTATCAGTTGATTCTGCTGTTATTTTTCAACTTCCCTTAGACCAAGTTGTCCAATAAAAGTGCAAGTTAGAGGGTTGAGAAGAACATTTATCACTGACAGGGGTACTTAGAAATGGTCACTTTTAGTCAATCAGTTAAAATCTTTCTCACACACAAAAAAAAAATTATGCTGTAACTGCTTAAAAATTGTTGTGTGCAGTTCTGCTTTGTTAGTCACTTATGTAAAGTTGAAAATTTGGTCACACACCAGAGGCTGTTATTGCGTTCACATGGTCACGTGGTTAATTATAACCATAATTGATCATATTTGGTTATGATTACGCACATGACCATGTGAAACGCGTTAACAGCCAGCATAGTCCTGGTGCTGTATGTCCTGGTTTTCTGGACCAATAACCAATTTTCGTATTTTTCATCAAGCCTCTGGTGTGCGACCAAATTTTCTTCTTTTCCATATCAGAATGGTGGTGAGCCAGGGTCTGCTCCTGCATGAGGTTCGAGATCATTGTTTCACTTGAGCGGTACCTCTTCTCCTTATTGGACTTATGTAAAGTCAACAACAAAGGAACAAAGGGTGAAAACACCTAGTGCATTAACTAAAACACTTTAATAGAAGTAAAAGATAAAAACATACTCACAGACTACATAAAAAATAACGTATCACAAACTTGGACCCAGATGCCAGCCCTCGAACCCCGTGGATCTGAAAGGCTGCCATCGCTATCTTTTTATGTGGTTTGTGAGTATGTTTTTATTGTTTACTTCTACATCAAAGTGTCTTGAATAATGCACTAGGCGTTTGCGCCCTTTGTTCCTTTTGTTGTCTACACAATTAAATATTCCCCAAGGTAAACATGGGCATGCTGGAGTCATTTCAAATCCACCCCTAACTATCACCTAATAGTACACGATCAACCAAGACCATTTGGCTGAATGTCTAACTACAATGCTTTAGGGGGATATATTCTGATAACCGAAGACACTTCTCTCATACACAAGGATGGTATGTTCATCTATATCTCAACATGCCTTCTGGGGTTTTTGATACCTGCGTTACCACACTGACCGATCCTTCACACATCATATTTTAAGCTCTATCAATACCTGCCTCGCTGGGCTAATACATGAGGATGTAATGCCTTCTCTCCCCCCCCCCTTTTTTTTTTCTTCTCTCCTCCCCAATATCTCACCCTATAATTCTTTCTGCTATTGTCTTTCTTTCTTAACCTCTTGTCTTCACACCTGTTATTTCCCTGTATCATTTCTTCTCTACCAACCAAATAGAGCATTTACCTGCACACAGATATGACTAACTTCAACCATAACACATACGCTAGCTATAAATATGTAAACAATGACCGTCACAGTACCCAACGCTTTCCCTACACTTACCCCTATCATCACACTACTTTACCATTGAAAAGTTGATGAGAGTCAGGACAAGATAACATTCACTATCAGCATCTTATCCATTTTCTTCTTGGTATCCACCATTTGACTTTTTATGATGGATGTACTGTTCTACATGATTTCGTCTTGCACAGCTGTTTACAATTTGTCTCGTTTGCGAAATAGAAAGCAACATGTCATGTCTATGTTTTGACTGTGATCTATGGCTGTACATGCTCTAAATGCTTTTGACTTCTCTTAAAACAATAAAGTATTTTTGGAAATAAATATTCCCCAATCTGAAAAGGAATGCAAGGCTGCCAACATCCAATCCGGGTTGAACAATAGCCAGTAAAATTTGCGAAACAAGCTAGATTATCTATGCGCCAAGATTTCAAGTTTTGTTTGTTTTTTAGTGTACTTATGTTTACATCTAAATCTGCTAGTCCATTTAACGCTGCCGACTTCAGACAATGCTGTTGAACAAGGGTGTCTCAGGTACTCCTCCATAGATAGAGGAGCCACCCTAAAACAGAAAGTGTGGCAATGACCAAACCACCAGGTGAAAATAAAATAAAAAACTGGTAAGCTACAACATTAACACAGTTTATTTATTACAGATACCTATATAGCACCGTCAATTTACACAGCGCTTTCCATACAGTATTGCAAATTCACATTAGTGCCTGAACTCAAGGAGATTACAGTCTAAGTTCCCTAACTTACATACATAAACTAGGGCCAATTTAGATAGGAACCAATTAACCTACCAGCATGTCTTTAGAGTGTGGGAGGAAACCCACACAGGCACAGGGAGAACATGCAAACTCCAAGCAGGCAGGGTCGTGGTTGGTATTTGAAACAGTCATAGTGCTGCTAGGTGGAAGTGCTAACCAATTACCTAACTCAGTCCATCTGGCCAGTATGGTCACCTACTGAATATAGACCTTTCACAGCTCAATTCTCCAATAAGACACACCAGGTTAATCCAACGTAGTTTTCCTTGTTAAAATGCAATACATGGGATGTTCCCCAGTCATTTGGACTATAAAGAGGGAACGTATTTCTTAGCCTTATGCATACTATGAAGGCTGGTAGCTTATTGACAATACATGAAGAAGGAGAGATCTATCTAGGGACTAAACTAACTAACCCCAACATACAGGGAAACTGGATTATACCATTTGTAGACATAAAATAACAAGTTGTAGTTACAAGTAATGACACTAGATGTCAGCATCAAGACATTAATACATACATAATCAAAATCAATGCAAAAGTAATACCCACTTGAGCTCCAGGGCATTTTCTGACATTTTTGTTTACATGTAAAAATCAATATTTTTTTGCTAGAAAATTAGTTAGAACCCCAAACATTATATATTTTTAAAGCAGAGACCCTAGAGAATAAAATGGTGGGTTTTGCAATTTTTTATATCACACGGTAATTGCACCACAATTTTTCAAAAGCAATTTTTTGGGAAAAAAGTACACTTTTTTGAATTAAAAGTATTAAAAACATTTTAATTAAAAAAAAACACAACACATAACTCAATTTCTAGTAAAACATAAAAGATGATGTTATGCTGACTAAATAGATGCCAAACTTATCCTGCTTTAAAATTGCGCAGCAGTGACATATGATGTAAATTTTACTATCCATAGGCGATGCTTTAAAAGCCTTTACAAGTTACCACTTTAGAGTTAAAGAGGAGGTCTAGTGATAGAATTACTGCCCATGATACCTCACATGTGTGGGACGATCGCTGTTTGTGTGGACAAATGCGTGTGTTCACCTTTGTACATGAGGACAGGGTGACGGAGGCACTTTATTTATTTTTTTCTTACACTGTTGCTTCAATTTTTTTTAATCACTTTTATTGCTGTCACAAGGAATGTGAACATCCCTCGTGACAGCAATAGACACGTGACAGGTACTCTTTATGGAGGAATCTGGGGTCTATAAGACCTCCTCTGCACTTAAAAGCACTCAAAACTCCATGATCATTGTTTTTGAATGCTTTTTTTGAATGCTTTCATTCTTTAAAAATAGCGCAGATTGTTTCAGAGTAAACCAGAAGTGGTGTCGGGTCATTGATTCTGGTTTACTATAAGCTTTGTTCGGCTTTGTTCAGCTGTCCAGCCAGCCGGTGGACATGTTGGCTAGTCGTTTGGGTCTCCCAGTGGGACAGGAGATCCCGAGAGGGCGGTGGGAGGGGGTGGACATCCCCTGCTGCTTGTAAAAGTAATTAAGAGGCTAATTAACCGCTTCGATTGCTTGTACAAGAGAGCCAACTGCTCTCCAAAAACGGTACCAGGTTGATGTTTGCAGCTGCAGGCTTCATCCCAGTACCACTTGAAGTCCAGCGACATCCAGGTTCATCACTGGTCTACAAGTAGGTAATGGATACACGATAAATGGATTCCAGACTAAATTAATTTTTGTTTTTGGATTTAATTGCAATAAAGCTTAAGCTTTGTGGCCCTTACTGCGTGGTATTGTTATTGAAATCAATCCATTCACCACCACCCTCCTATGCCAATAATAATTTTTGTTTCAAAACTCAAACATAGGCAGATTGGGTTACTAGTAAATAAATAAATAAGTATACTGAAAATTAGGAGCTTACTTGGCACAGTTATTCAGGAGGTAGGTCATTGTCATACGTGTGACTTTGCATTTTCAGTGACATCTGAAGTCAAATCTAAACTTCTAAAAAAATACAGTGAGGTTGATTTACTAAAACTGGAGAGTGCAAAGCCTGGTAAAGCTCTGCAGAGAATCCAATCGGCTTTCAGGTTTTATCGTCAAAGCTTAATTGAACAAGCTGAAGTTAGAAGCTGATTGGCTATCATGCACAGCTGATCCAAATTTTGCACGCTGCAGTTATAGTAAATCAACTACAATGTTTTCCTCTGATTCCTCTGATACAATGCATAAAGTTAAATGAAAAATGTCTTGTTATACAGAAATATACTGTAATATAGATAAAATATATGTATTTGTTCATAAGGAGACACCGTGGTCAGTGGAAATGGAAATGCGACAGTGGTTATCAAAGCCAACGATGACCCTAATGGAATATTTCACATTGAACCTGTTGACAAGACTGTAGAAGAAGGTGCAACAAACCAGTTCAAGTAAGTCCATTGAACTTTTATCAGCAAGCACATTAACATTTAATATTTTAAATATTTAGTATTTATCATAAACATAAAAGACAGAATAAAAATATAACAGACACACAAATAAGTTTAATAGCATGTGATATATATATATATATATATATATACAGTAATAGGTGAAATGTTTTTTTTTTTTACACCTAAACTATTTAAAGCCTACCTCTGCTTTTTACTGACTGCAGTGGTGGAATGTCGCTCAACGTCATCATGTCCAGGGCAAGGCTATGGACCCTGCATTGGTCTTGATGACGTCAGGACCGTACACCCTTGGGGCATGGGGAAGAAGACATTTTGGGGACCAGTCTAGTGGAGGAATGGAGCATTGGGTAACTCTTTTGTTTCCCCTCAACCTAAACCTGCAATTAACCCTGCACAGCCCTCACTGCAAGAAAAAAAGGTTTAAGGTTTCCTGGAGTTGAACTTTGTAGAAAACATTTGAAAGTAATAATTTAAGGGTCACAATTGTGTAATTTTTTAAATGTTCGTAAGTTTTTTAAATTATTTTGTTATCTTTTTTACTATACTGCTGTGCCAAAGGTTTCAGCCAAGCAAAGCCATTCTCAAAGCAGGTAGCTTCTGCTGTGCTGGGAATCCTTTGCCTTTGTAAAAAAAAAGATATATATATACCGTATATAGAAACAAAATACAGAGCTCGCCGGATCATGCATAAAAACACTTATTTTCATAAATAAAAAATGGTTAAATAATGTGGCATATCATCAGGAATACCCCTCTAATAGTAAATCAGGTCACACCAAAAGATGCTGAAGACACTCTCACTGGGTAGCTGGGCAAAGAAGACTGGAACAGGGAAGGTAACCTCTTAAGTGGACACAGCAGAAACCATGTAGAAGGAATATACAAGACTATCTCCATATATTCAACAATTTAAAAACTAATAAAATAAAACACATCAAAACTGACCCAAAATCATTCCCATTTAAAGTGGTAAGAGTTGTAATATATTGCACTTTGTTTTTAATGACTTGTGTTATATTGTATTTACCATGTCATGTTTGCAGGGTGTTGAGAGACCGAGGCCATTTTGGCAGTGTGCTTCTGCGCTGGCAGATCTTTCAGAATGGTTCCATCTTACAACCAGGCCAAGAATTTCATGAAACATGGGGCTCTCTGATGTTTAATGATAGAGAAGAGTTCAAATATATAACACTCCATGCTGTTCCTGATCAAATTCCAGAGTTCAATGAGTTTTACATTTTACAGTTGGTGAATATTTCAGGTATGTATATTAACACTCTAAACAGTTTAAGAAATAATAATATTAAAAAAAATTAACAAAAAACAATTAGAGTCCATTCACACTTGTGCGACTTGCTGTGTGACTTTGGGGTCCCAAGTTGCATGACAATTCATAACTCACGTTTCCCAATGAGAACTATTCAAATCTGTGCGACTTCAAGCAGTGACTTGAAAGTAGTTCCTGCACTACTATGGTACGGCTTTTGATGCGACTTTAGTCCAGAATATAATGTAAAGTCACACTTGTGCGACTTGCTGTGTGACTTTGGGGTCCCAAGTTGCATGACAATTCACAACTCACGTTTCCCAATGAGAACTATTCAAATCTGTGCGACTTCAAGCAGTGACTTGAAAGTAGTTCCTGCACTACTATGGTACGGCTTTTGATGCGACTTTAGTCCAGAATATAATGTAAAGTCGGATCAAAGTTGCTCTCCAAAGTCACACTGGAAATCGTGCATACTTGGAGATGCGCTAATTGAATGGAGACTAAGTAAAAAGATATTTACATAAATATAAAGGCAATTCTAGGGGATTTCATAACCCCCTGATTTCTTTTAGAGTATTTTATAATGCAAGTACTGATCAAACTATTGTCTTAGGCTCTGACCTGCCCCCCACACTTAACTGTTGGTCCATTCTTGTGATGAGTGTCCTTACCTATAGTAAGATGCAAAAGGTGGGAGGGGGCTGTACACTGTAAGGACTCAGGATAAGACCAGAAATGTGTTTATGCATGTTTCACCAAATACAATGTTAACTTTATTAGTGTTTTATTAGAAACCCCCCCCCCCCCCATTATTTTAGCTGTATTTTACACAAAAATATGCATATAAACAACACACATATAGGAAAAGTGCTGCCCAGATACTATAATAAAAAATGGGGTACCAAGATGGTGGAGGTCATTTTTCCGGTCCCCATTACTTCCTGTTGAAAGTAGCAAGATGGCTGACGCCACACATCCATTGGGACAATGTAATGGCTGGATGTAGTGGGTGGAGCAGCAGCATATAAATCAGTTTGCCTATCACCATGGCCCTTTGCCCAGTGGGAGTGGCGAAATGCGTTAGTTACAGACTGTGGTGACATCATTACCGGTATATGGAGTGCACTAGTGGTATACTGCCTTCCTAGCCGGCGTTTTTATGTCATTTTTTTCTCTGGAAACATGTGAGTGCAATATAAGTGTATCTACTTCAATTTAATAAATGTAATTAAACTATTTGGATGCCTTTCTCCATTCCTTATATGCACATATTCCACACTATGGCACCACGTCAGGATGATTGAGGATGACAAGCATCACTTAATTTAGGAGGACTACAAGATCCAGCATAACTATACATGCCTCACCAAAAGGGTGAATGACTCTTGTATCACTATAAAAGTCCATTACAGCTGATGAGTTAGGGGGCACACTGGCGGGGAGCACAGAGCACGCATCACTTATTGGCTGTGAAAGAAAGCACTTACACTAATCTTTATTTTCACACTAAGGACTCTGTTGGTTTATTGTATTCATGCATACTGGCTATTTAAGTTTATGCCATTTTTTTTACTGTTGTATCTGGGCAGCGCTTTTCATATGTGTGTTGTTTATTTGAGAAGGTTATACCTTATAGAAGCAGCAGCCTTTTTATTCACTTTCTCAGTTAAGTGTAGTCAACTTTTGGGTGTGCACTATTGATTATTAATGGTTATTTACTAAAAATATGCATATAGCTGTTTTTTCAAGCGGATCCATTGAAGATGGGAGAAGGGTGAACTAGACAGGTGATACCTAGTGCTGGCGGGGACAACAGTAATGGGATAGGTATTTTCAGGGCCATCTTTAACGCGGGACAAACAGGGCAGCTGCCCAGGGCCCAGTCTTTGTTGTGGGACCCATAGCAGCTGCCCCTTAAGCCCACGCGACCTGTTAATTGGGGCCCCAATGACTGCACTGCAGAGCACACAGGGTACACTGGAAACATCGCTGTATTCCCCAACCAGCAGAGAGGGGGCGAGGCCAGGTCCGGGAGCTCCTCTGACCCCATGCAGCCTGTATGTTCAGGAGGGAGCTGCTGTAGTAGAAGCTGTGATGTGAGCAGGAGCCCCGCCCCCCGGACCTCAGAGAGGATGCTGAGCTCGGCTGGCCATGTATGTTCTCCCCCCCTAGACTGCCTGTGGACTGTTATTTCAAACCCTGAGCCATTTTTCACAAATGTACATCTATGCATTGCTGAAAGGTCTCTGGTCATCCCCAGTAATATGTCTGCAGTCCCTGGTCATCTCCTGTAGTACATCTGCAGTCTCTGGTCATCTCCTGTAGTACATCCGCTGTCTCTGGTCATCTCCTGTAGTACGTTCGCAGTCTCTGGTCATCTCCTGTAGTACATCCGCAGTCTCTGGTTATCTCCTGTACTATGTCCACAGTCTCTGGTCATCTCCTGTAGTACGTTCGCAGTCTCTGGTCATCTCCTGTAGTACATCCGCAGTCTCTGGTCATCTCCTGTAGTACGTTCGCAGTCTCTGGTCATCTCCTGTAGTACATCCGCAGTCTCTGGTCATCTCCTGTAGTACGTTCGCAGTCTCTGGTCATCTCCTGTAGTACATCCGCAGTCTCTGGTCATCTCCTGTACTATGTCCGCAGTCTCTGGTCATCTCCTGTAGAACATCTGCAGTCTCTGGTCATCTCCTGTAGTATGTTTGCAGTCTCTGGTCGTCTCCTATAGTACATCCGCTGTCTCTGGTCATCTTCTGTAGTACATCTGCAGTCTCTGGTCATCTCATGTAGTACATCCGCAGTCTCTGGTTATCTCCTGTACTATGTCCGCAGTCTCTGGTCATCTCCTGTAGTACGTTCGCAGTCTCTGGTCATCTCCTGTAGTACATCCGCAGTCTCTGGTCATCTCCTGTAGTACATCTGCAGTCTCTGGTCATCTCTTGTAGTACATCCGCAGTCTCTGGTCATCTCCTGTACTATGTCCGCAGTCTCTGGTCATCTCCTGTAGTACATCTGCAGTCTCTGGTCATCTCCTGTACTATGTCCGCAGTCTCTGGTCATCTCCTGTAGTACATCCGCAGTCTCTGGTCATCTCCTGTACTATGTCCGCAGTCTCTGGTCATCTCCTGTAGTACATCTGCAGTCTCTGGTCATCTCCTGTAGTATGTATGCAGTCTCTGGTCATCTCCTGTAGTATGTATGCAGTCTCTGGTCATCTCCTATAGTAGATCCGCAGTCTCTGGTCATGTCCTGTAGTAGATCCGCAGTCTCTGGTCATCTCCTGTAGTATGTATGCAGTCTCTGGTCATCTCCTGTAGTATGTGTGCAGTCTCTGGTCATCTCCTATAGTACATCCGCTGTCTCTGGTCATCTTCTGTAGTACATCCGCAGTCTCTGGTCATCTCCTGTACTATGTCCGCAGTCTCTGGTCATCTCCTGTAGTACATCTGCAGTCTCTGGTCATCTCCTGTAGTATGTATGCAGTCTCTGGTCATCTCCTGTAGTACATCCGCTGTCTCTGGTCATCTCCTGTAGTATATCTGCAGTCTCTGGTCATCTCCTGTAGTATATCCACAGTCTCTGGTCATCTCCTGTAGTGCATTCTCAGTCTCTGGTCATCTGCTGTAGTATGTCTGCAGGCTCTGGTCATCTTTTATAGTACATCCGCAGTCTTTGATCATCTCGTGTAGTACATCTGCAGTCACTGGCCATCTCCTGTAGTATGTATGCAGTCTCTGGTCATCTCTTGTAGTACATCTGCAGTCTCTGGTCATCTCCTGTAGTAAATCCACAGTCTCTGGTCATCTCTTGTACTACATCCACAGTCTATGATCATCTGCTGTGGTACATACACAGTCTCTGGCCATTTCCTGTAGTACATCCACAGTCTCTGATTACCTCTTGTAATACATCTGCAGTCTCTGCACATCTCTTGTTGTATGTCTGCAGGCTCTGGTCATCTCCTGTAGTACATCCGCAGTCTCTGATTATCTCTTGTAGTACATCCGCAGTCTCTGCACATCTCCCGTAGTATGTCTGCAGTCTCAAATCATCTCCTGTAGTATGTCTACAGTCTCTGACTGTCTTCTGTAGTATGTCTACAGTCTCTGACTGTCTCCTGTAGTATGTCTACAGTTTCTGACTATCTCTTGTAGTATGTGTATTAATGTGCCACCTTTCTCAATTATTTGGGATTGCTGCACTGATCAGTGAACATCAATGGTGTGCAATAACCTCTAGCAACCAGTCAGTGAACAGTAATGATTTGCTGTAGTCTCTAGCAACCAATCAGTTAGCAGTAATAATGTAAAGTAACCTCTAGCAATGAATCAGCAAGCAGAAATTATGTGTTGTAACCTTTAGTAAACAGTCAGTGAGTGGTAATGATAGGCTTTAACCTCCGGCAACCAGTTGTAATCGCTGCCTGCTGTTTTATGGTATGTCTCAGAGTGTGTGTGTGAAGGGGGGGGGGGGGGAAGGGGGGGGGTCAAGAAAATTTTTGCCCATGGCCCAATCACTATTAAAGACAGCCCTGGATATTTCTAACTTGAAAATTTTTTATGTTCTCTCCAATTCAAGAGGCAGTAGCAGCATCTGCTGACCCTGGATATTTATCTCCCTGTACCTAGACTCCTGACATGAACATGTATGTTCTTCCAAACCATAAGTTGTTTTTTTGTAGCACCACCATTTGCCAAAAGTGCCTGAGGGTGGTGGGATCATGCATGCACATATGACCAGCCTCAGACATCTGTGAATGCTCTTAAAGTTTCACTAAAGGCAGATTTGTTTTTTTTAATTAAAGAAACAAACATGTTATAATCACCTGCTCTGTGCAGTGGTATGGCACAGAGTGACCCGATCCTCCTCTTCTTGGGTTCCCCTCTGACAACCCTGGCTCCTCCTCTTCTTTGTGTGTCCCCATAGCAAACTGTGTGCTATGGGGATAAACACTGTGTGCTCGCTCACGACCTGTGTTTCTACGGAGCCGTGCTCCATAGACACACACAGTGGAACATAGCCCCCCTCCACTTCCTCTTCACCACACTTGATTAACATCCGAAACTTAAAAATGTTTTTTACCTTAATGCAAGCAATGCTTTCAGGTAAAAAAAAACATTTTTTTAGGTTTAGTATCACTTTAAGTTTAGAAATCAGACCTGTCTTTTGAAATGATGGAAAAGTGTCTATGTGAAGAATTCTTAAATTTTAATGCATCTTGTTTGTGCTGGAGACTGCACTAGACTGACTGGATCAATCACTGGCCATGGATGGGTGGTTGTGTGGGCAAGTAGGAAGGAATTCTTCCAGCTTGTTGTGCCCAGTATCAGGTAATGACAATGAAACCTCATGGGGTTTGAGCTGCTGCCTTTTTGGTATGGCCTTATGGTCATTTCCACATGTAGACTTGGAACTCCCCCTTCTTTAGGGCTGTTGCTGCATGCCATTTAAAAAAAAAAAAATCCAGGGCTGCATATGAGAGTTATCAGAGTTTGTGAGTTATCAGAGGGCTGACTGACGAAGTGACAGCTGTGGTTTCAGGCACAACAAATTTTAATATGTTAATTAACACTGCACATGACTATTTTTGTCTTCTCCTTTGAATAAATTTGTTCTTTAACAGGTGGATTTCCAGGTCCTGGGGGGCAGCTGGCAGAAACAAACCTTAGTGTTACAGTTATGATCCCCTTCAATGATGACCCTTTTGGAGTGTTTGTGATTGGCTCTGAAAGTCAGGATCGGGAAGTAGCGGAAGATGTACTGTCAGTGGATGACATGCGATATGTAACTAACCTTTCAGTCTGGAGACATCAAGGCACTTTTGGAGATGTTCGAGTTGGCTGGGAAATTCTTTCTGAATTCTTTAAGGCTGGTCTACCTCCGATGTTGGACCTCATACTGCTGGCTTCTTTCCCACCTTCAGTACAGCTGCAGGCTCATATGCGACGACACCAAAGTGGAACAGATGCATTGTTTTTCCATGGTGATAAAGGTGATTTTGGTGTTATTGATCCTCAACATTTTGATAATATCAATAACACATTGACAAACTTTACTTTCTCTGCATGGACCATACCACTTGAGAGCACCAATGGATTTATTTTATCAAAGGACAATGATAATGGCACAATGTATTTTGGTGTCAAAGTGGAGACGAACAACTCCTACATTATAGTCCTTCTTTATTATGTAACATATGGATCTAACACTACTTATTTTGCTAAAGCTGGAGTTCCAAAATTTATGGAGCAAAATGTTTGGATACACCTTCTGATAACATTGGATGATGGATTTATTGAGTTTTATATTGATGGAATTCCTGTGCCTGGGGGAGTGAAGAGTCTAAAAGGAGAAGGAATATTAAATGGTGAGTCAAGTTAATGTTCTTTTTACCAATATAAATTAGATGACCTTGTGATTATAAAATAAGTATGGGTTTGTTTTTTTCCCCCAAATTATACTTATGCAGCATCAGTCCAATGCTTTAAAGTTCTTTCCCCAGCCTGAACTGGCTTCAGCCCGCTGTCAGCTGAAAACGGGTCACAAGAGTACAGAACGAACTGCACTTGTGTAATCCACAGGAGAAATACAGCCAAAAGAGCTTTTAAGTGTCTCTTTTAAGTGTCAGATAGCATGTGCATGCATGACATGAATTAGGCAGGAATTATTGATTTAATTAGTATGATAAAGAGTAATATTTTTTTTCTACCCCTGCTTTTCTGTCATGCCAGAGAAGTTAAAGATATCTAAATTCTAGAACAAACTTTTTATATATTATAGATCTCTATGTAAGTGAAACTGGACAAACATACCAGCAAATGAATCCACATAGATTCACTATTAATCATGACAAAATTGACATTCCTGTAGTGGCACACTGACCACAGCTTAAATGACCTCCATGTTACAGTACTAGAGGGAATTTAAACCACAAAAGCAGACATTGGAGTGCAAATTTCAGGGATGTTTTCAGGATTTCAGAAAAATTCTGAATCCTGGAACATGGCTTAAACAGAGACAGAAATTTGATGTGCCACTAAGGTTTCCTTTGCAAAGTGTCACACTATGCCCATTTTCCACTTTGGTGTGAAAGGACAGATCCTTTGTCTCACTGAGATGCTGATCCCTATCTACATATGTATCTTCTGCTTTTTAGCACCCAATGCCACTCATATGCATCAAGTTGATAAAATCTGTGAATACTGGGATAACTGATCAGTGTAAACTAGGCTGTATTATGCATGATATCCTCTGACACACCTTTATAGCACCCGATGAATATTTCCTAAATGTATTGGTATGTATTGATCGCCACCAACATCTCCTGTTCTTTGAACACACCACTGCCATCTCTGAATGTTTAACAACAGGCTGTTGATTCTGCATAAGTAAAGACTTCTGTGTTGTTCCAGACCTGTGTGGTTAGCTTTTCGGAAACAATTTTTTAAGTCATGTGTAGCATGCTAGTTCCAGTTTATTCCACACATTGGAGAACATGCATTTTACCACAAGTTGTCAGTATGTGCATTCTAATGAGGGAAATGCTTCCTTTTTTAATGCATCTACACGCATTAAGGTTAATATACTGTAGAAGCATGCATAGTGTGCTTTGCATACAGACTATTCATCTGCTGGAAACTACAGCAGAAATGTTCATTCTATGCAAAAATGTGAATATTAATGCAATCAACCGTTTTGTACCATAAGCGATTAACATTAATCAGCAGTTCTTCTTTGTCAGACTCATAAATCTGTTGAACCTTGCAAGTTGGTTTGCCAAAGCATTTATGTGTATGTATGAATGTAAGTTAGGGAGCTTAGATTGTCCACCCCTTGAGGGTTAGGGACTGATGTGAATGTACAATATATATATATATATATATATGTGTGTGTAAAGGATTGCGTAAATTGAAGGCAGGAACACTGGTTCTTGCTGTGTTTCAGCTCCCACAGAAAATTTTGTGTTTTTCTGTGACACTGTGCTGTGACAATAAAAGAGTTAACTGGCAGTCCTAGAGAAATGTATAAGTTGCGCAGTTCTGTGTGTGTTTGTGGAGCGCAAACCGATTTCTGTCTCACTTGTTTGTTCTGTTATAAGCAGAAATGAGAATGGCATTTGGCAATACAAGCACCTTCTACTGTACACATGTATGATGCACACATTGACTTGTATACCAGTCCCATTAGGCAATCACTGTAGTATTGGTATTGTAGGCTTTAAGATGGTGTGCTGTGATTAGCTTGCAGGCATGTACAGGCATTTATGACAATGACTGTGCTATCCTATGCTGCTTTATACTCAGAGTCCATTTCACATCACTTCGTTTTTTCCATGGCTATAGGAACTTTTTGACTTGGGCTAAATGATGTTTTGACTGGAGCTAAATGATTTGACTAGAGCTAAACTACTTTTTGACTGTTCTGCTTCTGTAATCTAAGTACTGAAAGTGAGATAGCAAAACTTACAGTCTCAGTAGCTTAGCAGACACGATCCAAATGCCATCATGCAGGTTGTAAAAAGCTTCAATCCCAAAACTTGTGCAGATCATAACAGATGAACATCAAAAATCATAGAACATGTAGCTTCAGCAGAATACAGTACATCTGATGAATGCTTGCACAGAAAAACACAGGGGCTGGTTATAAGAGCATAAAGTGGTGGCTGTGTGGCTCCCCATGGCCTGCACAGCATGTATCAGGAAGGAACTTACACAGGGGTTGTCACATACCTGGATGGTGAGACTGTCGTGAAGAGGAAAGCCTCTCGTACAGTTTCGACTCGAGGGCTGGTAGTGACGCAGCAGCCACAGGAGCATGGTGAGGTATGAGTGCCTGTGATCAGTGCAGTAGTCTGCGTGGTGACAGTAGTCAGAAGGTAGGTGTAGCAGCCAGACCGGCTGGGGCAGATAAGCTGACATGGAGGTTTGGCTGGCAGCAGACTGTGGAAGTACAGTAGGAACCAGGACCCAGGTGTGGACTTGCTGGACTGTAGAGCTGTAGCAGGTTGGGTGAGCAAGATGTAGGGTCAGACGAGCCGGGTCAGTAACAGTCAGGTAGATCAGGCATAGACAGCAGAATTGATCGGGTCTCAGGCCAGGTCAGCAGTGGAGGATCAATCAGGCAAGAAAAAGAGGAAAAAGCAGAATTCAAAGGCAAGCTGAGGTCAGGGCAGGTAGCAGACAAGCCCGGAGGTCAGGAACAAGCCAGTTCAGGATCAGAGGTCAGGCACAGGAATCAGGAATAAACACACAGAAGCTGTAGACCAAACAGCAATGAGAAAATACTGCAGCCTGTTTAAATAGCCCGTTTGGTGCCAGCATTAGTGACAGCTGCACACCTGTGTGTGTGAGTGCGTATGCAAGCGCCTTTGCCCATGGCCATTCACATCTGTCTGGCTTGTTGCTGGTCTGCACATGCGCATATTTATGAGCTGAGAACTTTCATCTGCACTATGGGCAAGCCTTCCCTGACTGGGGTATAAGGCTTATATTGGGAGGAGAGGAAGATTCAGTAATGATTTTTAAATTATTCAAAACTGTATTGAAGTGTGTTGTAAATGGTTTTGACTTAACAAACATTATTCCATTTTGAGCATTCATGAAAAAAAAAAATATGTTTCTCCTGTAATGTATATTCTGTATGCCTACATGTTCTCTAAAATTGTTTCAGATTAGGTTTTAGAAACTGAGATATCACAAAAATTTGGTTGGTCCTAGAAAAGGAATTATAGGACTGGCCTAAAATTGTATAATGGGAATCTGCCCTGATCACAGACATGACAGCTATTAAAAGAAATAAGGGCTTCTCCCAATGTTCTACCATTTGTATTCTAATTGTTTAGTCGGTGCAGCAGAAACTGGGTAGACAGCATCTTAAAAATGCTTGTTTGTGGCTTTCGTTATGGCTTATGCTTTGAAAACCTGTAATAGAAATTGATGTTTATGTTATGTTTATCTTCCCCATCAGGTCCAGGGACCGTACGTATTGGTGCAGGAGTTAATGGAAGCGGCACATACACTGGCTTACTGCAAGATGTCCGTCTATATGAACAAAGATTATCTCGGGCAGAGATCAGTGAGTTACATGCCACCCCAGCAAAGAGTGACCTGCATCCTATATCCGGCTATCTGGAATACAGACAAGGAGAAATACACAAGTCATTTGTTATAGCTGCACGGAATGACACTGAGGAAGAGGGAGAGGAGTTATATGTATTAAAACTAGTGTCTGTGTATGGGGGAGCCAGGATTCCAGAGGAAAACACAACAGCAACCATTAGAATACAGAAGAGTGATAATGCCAATGGTTTGTTTGGTTTTACGGGACCATGTATTCCTCAGGTAGGAAAGAAAACTGATCTTTGGCTTATAGGGTGATATTTATATTACCTAGAAGTGAGGAACTGAAAGTTGAAATCCAGGCAACCCTGATTGGCTCCCTGTGCTGGCCTTCCCTCTCTTAGGGTCTGTTAACACTATCACATTGCAGTAGCAGACGGTAACTCAGGAAGCACAGTTCATTGGGTTATGGTGACAATGATTTGAATGGCACCCAAATGCATCTACAAAATGTATATCACAAGAGTGATTTTTCCTGCCTTGTGGTCCTTCCAAAATGTTTTGGATGCAGCAACACAGTGCATTACGATGCAAAATAAAGCCTGTTACAACATATGCCATACTTTAAAGTGATATTAAAATTGCATTTTTGGTTTTGGATTTAATACCGCTTTAACACTCTATGGTCTGGATGGGCCTGTTAAGTACTCCATTGCACGGATTGCAGGTAACTAATGTAAAGATACAAAAAGGCACTTACAGTAGTTGCACTTTCAGATAAATTGTAATGCTTTTAATGAATATAGGAATGCATTTTTTTTACATCCACCTGGAGTCCAGCTTCAAACCAAAGGGATTGCCGAGTTCTATTGTCTGATTGCATCCAAAGCATTAGTTATTTTAGTATCATTAGCTTTTTTTGGTTCAGTTGATAAAAATATAATAATTAGTGGCTTGTGAGCACTGATTGTGTGAACAGTGGGTGTCGTGTCTTTTGGAACCTCAGTACATCCAATTAAGATTTGTACAAGATACTGTATAACTACCAGTCTTAGCTAATCTGCAATTACAGCCATGCAAAGGCAGTCTGTTTTGTTTTGTAACTGGCATGTGTTTCACAATTCAGTGTGTATGAATCAGTAAATGTCATTAGTACAGTATTAAATATAGTAAAGGAGAAAAAAACAACTGTCTACAGATGCATTCAGTGATGGTATAAAGGTGTTAAATAAATGATACCCTGACATATTCTTTCCAGTCATCAGAAGAAGATTCTACCATTTCCTGTGTTGTGGAGCGTACCAGAGGAGTACTGGATACTGTGTATCTCTTCTACACTATCATTCAAACTGACCCTGGTATCACTAATGATTCAGTTGGGGACTTCACTAACAGACGTGGAAACATTACATTTCTTCCCTCCCAGAGTTCAAAGGTGAGTGTACAACTGATCGTAATAAGAAGACAGTGAAAACCGATGATGCCCTTGCAGTTATAGAAAAAACTTTTAATGCAGAACTAAAGAGACAACATTTTGGATGTAGTACATGGGGGTATAACCTCTTTCAGTTTTTTATTGCGATCTGTGTCCAATTGGGGAGTTTTCCCTTCACTCCCTGTACCACAGCAAAAAACAGGAAGTGGGAGGAAATCCTTAGAAAGTGAGGGAATCTCTGGTTATCAACAGGGTCAACAGAATTAGTGTTCCCTTTGGAAGATTTCACCTCTATTCCTGTTCCCCAACCCGCAATCCCAAATCTGTGGTTTTCTATCACTTTTGGTGATAATGGTAAACAGCAAGAACAGAAAAGGTGAAATTCTTAGATTGTAAGCTCCAAAGAGCAGGGCCCTCCTAACCCTCTTGTATTGAACGGTATCATTGCTGTATTGTCTCCCTTTATATGGTAAAGCAGTGAGCAAACTGTTGGCGCTATATAAATCCTGTATAATAATAATAATAATAATAATTATAATAATTTCCCTAATGGGGAAACAGACAGCATTAAAAACCTGACAGGTGTTCCAATCCTTCTTTACTTTATCCAAAATTAAAACAATTGTTTTGCCTTTAGTTATACTTTAAGAATGTCTTTATATCTATGGTTGTAATTCATAACTGGCTTATATGTTTCCGGATGCATAAAGCTGATTACATGTTTATGGCACCATTAAACATCTTTATTAGCACAGTACAATCATATTGGTCCTCTCTGTACTTTTCTCTAGTTACTCAAGTACAGAAAGCAAAAAAAAAAGAAAAAAAGCTGCTAATGTTTAAATCTTTCTTGTTGAAAAAACATCAGTTAGACAACAGAGACAAGTATCAGAATGAAGTCTCTGAATTTAAGATAAGGAGAAAATCTTTTTTTCACTTTTTTAAGCTAAACTCCAGACCTCTGGTCCAGATACCCTGTTAGATAACATAAACTCCATAAGACCTCACTGCAGACTACAGTCCACCTAGCAATATAGTTTGTTTTTGGGTCAGCCCCTTCCTGTGACTGGCAATATAAGAGCAGCAGCACACTGATGAGATCATCACTACACTCTCTTCCCTTATCAGGAAGCTGTCTATGAAAGATTGACAGCATTGTAAAATACAGTAAAATACAGGCCTAAAGTGATGCCCTTCCTAGTTTGAGTGCTGCTATTCAGGTGTTGATAGGAGGTGAATATGTAGGTAGTGTAAAGTACATCTGTCCAGTGTTAATTTTGTAAAAAAAAATATTATTGTCAAAGTTTTCATTAGCTGCATGTTTTTAGTGATGAAAACTAAACAAAATCAAATTAGAATTACATCAGTTGACAAAAACTATGACGAAAATCAATTCCACTTTTCACTTAGTTCACTAAAATCTCCAGTACATTTTAGATGACTAAAATCTAATGGGTTTGGTTAAATTGTAAAGCATTATTTAAGCATTTCTCTAGAATTTCCAAACTCATTATATACTTTTGGAGTAAAAATCTAATACATGTTATTATTTATGGTATTAAGGTTTGAAAATGCACTACAGACACAGATTTAGCCATTGTGATATATATATAACATCTTTATAAATAAAACCAAGTTTCATAAACAAACTAAAATATTGCTTTTTTACAAATAGATGTTCAAAACAAAAAAACAAAAAAACTGTAAACTCTATTGGCTGTAATACCAGGCTGTGAGTGGGGATTGGGAAGTAAATGGGAGTGAGGGAGTGCACAGGGCAGAGAACTGGACAGTCTGGGGAGGCTTTTAATTTACACAGTGCTAAGCACTGATACCTTGCTGAGAGGGAAGCACTCAACACGTCACATCCAGACAGACATGAATCCGATGGAGGAGTTCCTCTTCTGTGGTTTGTGGCATTGTTCCAGAACTCCCAGGCAGCAGGCAGACAGAGGGAGCCTGCATCTCTCAGCCAATACAGCTTTCCGTTAGAGTAATGGAGATTTTAGTCGACTAAAATGTACTGAAGATTTTAATTGACTAAAATACAATTAAATCTAAAACGGCATTTTAGTCTAAAAACTATGACTAAAACTAAATTGAAATTTGATGTCAAAATTAACAGTGCCTCTTTCAATTGTTTGTAAAAACTAATAAATGCATAACTCCTGTCCTATAGAGCTGTGACTTGTGAAAATTTTATTGCATTGAAGACTTGAGATCTTCAGGGCCCTCAAAAATGTACAATTCTAAGATCAGACCCAGATTTACAATTAGGCACAATAGGCACATGTGTATAGGTGGTAGAGAAGCTTCCCAGTATAGTCATTGTCTGCAATTTTTTTCCTCTATGAAAACAGACTTCTGATATAAAATTATTTACATGTTATCACAATATTCTAAATCACATCAGCACACGAAAAACAATAGATTGATCCAGCTGAGGGATGTTAAAAGGGATGCCAAAGACATGTGCCTGCACGTTCCAGTAATAACAATCCAGCTCTAGGTAAGATACTATTACTTGTGTAGCACTGATTTAAAGCAGAAGTACACTGCATCTAAGCACCACAAACCAAAATCACTATTCAATTCATTTTTAACTTTCAAAAGCAAACTCCTCCACCCATCCATGTCTCTATGCTTTATTTTGCTGAGAAACACCACCAGCATTTCCACCCATGGCCGTCTTGAGTAAGGGCAGAATATCAATGTAGCACTTACTTCTGGGAATCCATTTGCTCTTAGCTTAGGCATGAGAAAACCCTTCCTCCCCCTGAATTTATGGCATCAGTTGCCTATACCTGAAAACAAGGAAGTAACTAAAAAAATACATTAAAATAAAAGTTTAAAACAAGTAAATATAATATACCTTTCTATCTATTTACTAATGCTTGCAATATAAAGATTAAAAATGGTTCGTGTTGACTGAGAGAGTGAAGTTCCACTTTAAGAACAAGGGGTATTATAGAAAAAGAAGTCTAGATACAGCCCAGTGGTAATTGTGCTGCAATAAATGTTTCTTTTATTAGCAATCTTTATGTGATACCAAACGTCCATATATATTTGTGCTATTTGGATCTTGTTTGGTGTAGGTTTTAAATCTGCATGTTCTAGATGATGACATTCCGGAACTTGCAGAACATTTCCGAGTTATCCTTACAAATGCTTTGTCTGCGGATGGAAAAGTTGGGTCTACTCCGACCAGTGGAGCCAGTATAGATCCATCCAAGAATTCTGAAGATATAACAATCAATGCAAGTGATCACCCTTATGGTAAGTCAATTTGTTTTGCGAAAAAAAAAAACATGTAACAGTATTCTACCTGACAGCAATCTGAAAGTAAGGATTTGGCATTGAAGAGAGCAGAGAGAAATACAGATGAAAGGAAAACAATAATATTCTCTATGCGATAAGCTCTGTACACTGCACCATAGTGACCTCTACCTGTACAAGGTTAGATACAGCAACTTTTTTCTCTTCTTCAATGAAGAACTTGTAAGGAAACCCATTTTTTTGCCAGTCTTTTCTCATTATTTTGTACTTCAGATGGCTGGAACAATTTTGCTACAATTTACATGCACATTACAGAATTGCATGTTTTCAAGGGATCTCCTGGAACCATATATTTATTGAGAGCCCTGGATATATACAGTACTGATAATTTTATATGCCCTCTGATGTGTGTGCAATTATTTATCAAATAATATCTTCTGTAAAATACTTTAATACTTTGCCATGACATACAATACACCATGCATCAATGGCTACCTAAAAGGGGTACAGCCATGACATGTGTAATCTATCCATAGTCAAAGGGTTAAGCCAGGCATTGTATGTTTTTTATATCTGAGTAGTAACAAAATTTTTTCTCTGCTTGTCCAAACACACCTACTAGATGTTCTAAAAATGTAGGGTAGACTTTACGTGACGAACCTTATGGTTTATTCAGTTGTGCTCAGGGGAGGACTGACAACTCATGGGGCCCCCGGGCAATAGGGGATCATGGGGCCCCTGTGTCCTTGCCCAAACTCAATAAAGCCTATGCAAAAAGGTACCAGGGGCATCTCATGGGGCCCCCTACTGACCCCGGGCCCTCGGGCGGTGCCCATGTTTCCAAGTGGTCAGTCTGCCCCTGATTGTGCTACTGAAGGATTTTAATCAGTTTTTCAATCTATATGTTCTATCTACGTAAAATATTTTGTGTATGATTGTTTGTAAAAAGGTAAACAAATATATAAAAGGTGTATTAATGCGTTCTTACAGGGCTGCTTCAGTTCTCTGTGGATCCTCCACCAAAACCAGGTGATGGTATGATTACTCCAGCAAAGTTTGCACCCACAATTAAAGTGAAGGAAGAAGTAGGACAAGTAAAGTTGCTGCTCGTCAGAGCGCAAGGTCTCTTGGGAACAATAAGAGTTCAATACAGGACAGTTTCTTTGACAGCGTTCAGTCCCCAAGACTATCAGGTGACTGATTTAAGATCTTCGATGGTCAGTATCATCAGTCAGTCTCAAAAACTGAGACAAAGATATGTTGATCTTTTTTCTTCTAGGAAACAGCAGATTCCATGGAATTCCAGCCTGGTGAACAATACAAGTATATTTATGTTAATATCACTGATAATTCTGTGCCTGAACTGGCCAAATCATTTAGAGTTGAATTACGGAATGCTGAAGGAGGAGGTAAGAGTGATTATCCCCTATAGATATTTATTCAGTTTGTATTGTTTTGATTGATCTTTTACAAAAAGAAAAAAAAATACAGCTAGAAAGGCTTATTGATTAAGCAGTAAAAACTAAGTGCAACCTGCAGCAACCCAGAGTTCAGTTTGTTGAGTTGACTGCATTAAATCTAAACCCAAAAGCAAAATGTTGATATATTTCACCTTACAAAATTTTAAATGTGGTGGAAACATAAATTTTTCTTTTTTAGGCTTTTTTCTTTGTTTTCACCTATTGATCTGGCCAGTAAGTTTGTTATTCTTCAAATTGTGTTTACAGGCCAAGCTGTCCAACAAAAATAAAAACAATATGGTGTGGTGCTTGCAATACTACAACACAGCAACTCCCCTAAACAATAATATATAAATAAATTCCCTTCAGTGACACCATACACATGGAACTGAACTACAATGCACCTCCCTCAGTAGTATCCTTAATTAAAGTAGAGTTCATGTAACAGTAAAGTGCATAAATCAATAACATACACTAATTCAGATAAAACAATCACTGTGCATACTTACTGTAAACCATATAAATTCTGTGCAAAAGTCAGCAACACAAATCTCCATGTGAGGTACATATATCCAATAAACAGTGTTGAGATTCAGTCTTCATAAAGTGCTCTTTAAAAAGTGTCTTGTGTCCAGAGGTAGAAAATCCAGTATCTTCACTTATTGTGACCAATATGTGCTCCCCTTGTGAACGCCACACTCACCAGATCTCTGTGACCCCCTATAATTGGGTCTTTGGTGCTTTAAGACTTTAAGAGTGTATTTTACCCCCAGCAGCTTTATCCAGATTTGCTCCCCAGGACCATTTCTTCATAAACTTTCTTCCAGATGTATATGTGAAGGGAAAAAACAGGAGGCAGCCTCTAATTGTGTAATTCCGCATTTATTTAAAACAAATAAAATACACTTACTCCACAACAGTGCTTGTGTATACATAAGCTACAGTGCATGTAAAGCACTTCCTAGAGCAGCGGTTCTCAACCTGGGGGTCGCGACCCCTTTGGGGGTCGAATGACACTTTCACAGGGGTCGCCTAAGACCATCGGAAAACACATATTTCCGATGGCCTTAGGAACCGAGACACCACTCCTCTATCCGTCTCCAGGTGTGGGCGGGATGACATGCCGTCCCTGTCATCTGGACACACCCCCGGGATCAATCCTTTGCCGGTGATTGGCCGTCGGAACTGTAGCTCAGGAGAGGCACACAGGCGGCCAATCACCGGCGAGGAGGTGGAGCTTGGAGAGGAGGAGCCGAGCGGCACCGCGAAGATCGAGCGAGTGAAGAGGAGGAGAGCGGCCGGAGAAGGAAGACATCTGCCCGGTAAGTGTCTGTACCATGGGAGAGGGAGGGAGCGAGCGAGCCCAGGCTGGAGCAGGGGTCAGCAAGGTAAGTATCATTGGTGTCAGTGGGAGGAATAGTGCCCCATCATTGGTGTCACTAATACCAATGATGGGGCACTATTCCTCCCCCCACTAACACCAACGATGGGGCACTATTCCTCCCCCCACTGACACCAACGATGGGGCACTATTCCTCTCCCCACTGACACCAACGATGGGGCACTATTCATCCCACTGACACCAACGATGGGGCACTATTCCTCCCACTGATACCAACGGTGGGGCACTGTTCCTCCCACTGACACCAACGTTGGGGCACTATTGCTCCCCCTGATACCAACGATGGGGCACTATTCCTCCCACTGACACCAATGATGGGGCACTATTCCTCCCACTGACACCAATGATGGGGGCACTATTCCTCCCACTGATACCAGTGATGGGGCACTATTCCTCCCACTGATACCAATGATGGGGCACTTTTCCTCCCACTGACATCAGTGATGGGACACTATTCCTCCCACTGACACCAGTGATGGGGCACTATTCCTCCCACTGACACCAATGATGGGGCACTATTCCTCCCACTGACACCAATGATGGGGCACTATTCCCCCCACTGACACCAATGATGGGGCACTATTACTCCCACTGACACCAATGATGGGGCACTATTCCCCCCACTGACACCAATGATGGGGCACTATTACTCCCACTGACACCAATGATGGGGCACTATTCCTCCCACTGATACCAACGATGGGGCACTATTCCTCCCACTGACACCAATGATGGGGCACTATTCCTCCCACTGACACCAGTGATGGGGCACTATTCCTCCCACTGATACCAATGATGGGGCACTTTTCCTCCCACTGACATCAGTGATGGGACACTATTCCTCCCACTGACACCAGTGATGGGGCACTATTCCTCCCACTGACACCAATGATGGAGCACTATTCCCCCCACTGACACCTATGATGGGGCACTATTCCTCCCACTGACACCAATGATGGGGCACTATTCCTCCCACTGACACCAATGATGGGGCACTATTCCTCCCACTGACACCAGTGTTGGGGCACTATTCCTCCCACTGATACCAGTGTTGGGGCACTATTCCTCCCACTGACACCAGTGATGGGACACTATTCCTCCCACTGACACCAGTGATGGGACACTATTCCTCCCACTGACACCAGTGATGGGGCACTATTCCTCCCACTGACATCAATGATGGGGCACTATTCCCCCCACTGACACCAATGATGGGGCATTATTCCTCCCACTGACACCAATGATGGGGCACTATTCCCCCCACTGACACCTATGATGGGGCACTATTCCTCCCACTGACACCAATGATGGGGCACTATTCCCCCCACTGACACCAATGATGGGGCACTATTCCCCCCACTGACACCTATGATGGGGCACTATTCCTCCCACTGACACCAATGATGGGGCACTATTCCCCCCACTGACACCAATGATGGGGCACTATTCCTCCCACTGACACCAATGATGGGGCACTATTCCTCCCACTGACACCAATGATGGGGCACTATTCCTCCCACTGACACCTATGATGGGGCACTATTCCTCCCACTGACACCTATGATGGGGCACTATTCCTCCCACTGACACCTATGATGGGGCACTATTCCTCCCACTGATACCAATGATGGGGCACTATTCCTCCCACTGACACCTATGATGGGGCACTATTCCTCCCACGGACACCAATGATGGGGCACTATTCCTACCACTGACACCAATGATGGGGCACTATTCCTACCACTGATACCAATGATGGGGTACTATTCCTCCCATTGACATCAGTGATGGGACACTATTCCTCCCACTGACACCAATGACGTGGCACTACTCCTCCCACTGCAAAATTACAGTTATGAAGTAGCAACGAAAATAATTTTATGGTTGGGGGTCACCACAACATGAGGAACTGTATTAAGGGGTCGCGGCATTAGAAAGGTTGAGAACCACTGTCCTAGAGCCACCTGCTCTCTGCAGACTGAAAGAATGAAAGCAGAACTGACGTTGTAAACCCTGTCTGACAAGTTTCATCACACTGACATCTTCAGGAAGGGACCTGAAGAAAAGAAAAGTTAGTGTATAGCCAGCTTCAGTCAGTCCATCAAAATTTGCTAGTGCATCCAACACTACCCTCTCCACAGGTTGCCAATACTGCTGTCCAAGGGTGTATCCTTTGCTCCGCCATAGAATGGAGCCACCCTAAAACAGGAAGTGTAGTACGAGCAATATTACTAGGTGAAAAGCCAAAAAAAAGAAAATGAATGCAGCACCCACATTTAAGGATTAGTAAGCTGTAATATATTACATTTTTGCGGGGTTTAGATACGCTGTGTGACTGTGTGGATTTTTTTTATGTTATAGCCGTATTATGTATAGCGGGAACCTCCAGGATCTTTCATACAACATTGTATAGTGCCACTGCATTCCCCAAACCTGATGTGCAAATACTAATCAGCCTCCTGTTTGGTGGCCATATCTTCACTTTGTCCAATCCCATGAATTTTAAAATTGATACATAACTGGTGGCCCTAATATTCAATAATAGGGCACATGAGGTTGAAGTGGGCAGGGTTGGAGCTAGGGACCAGGAAGCTGGTTGGTACATACATTTCAAATTTCAGAGGTGTCTGCATACACCTAAAGGTTATTGTTATTTGTAAGTCAATTTTCAACAAAATAATTTGCAGGCACATGTAGATATGAAAAATGTTTGGTTGCTATATATCAGGTTACTACATATTCCACAATCAAATGGCTCAAAATACTCAGTACAAAACCAAACTCCTCAATCTACAAATAGGCCCTTACCCCAGTATAACATTAATTTTCCATTTGGAATAAATGTAGAAAATGTTTATAAAGACTATTTATTAGGTATGCAGAGGTTCAATTTCTTACATGGAGAGGTCTTAGCAGGAACCTGATTTTTATTTAAGTCATGAGGAAGTAAAGGCAGACAATCTGAATAAGTAGCCCAAGATATCTTTACTGTGCAAATATGCATTATACGAGGTGCATTCAAGTCCAATCGGGGCTTTTGAATTTATATAACAAAAGAAC
The DNA here is from genome assembly GCF_062004578.1 of Staurois parvus. NCBI lineage: Eukaryota > Metazoa > Chordata > Amphibia > Anura > Ranidae > Staurois > Staurois parvus. The sequence goes on from NW_028318025.1 coordinate 6,408,283, forward strand.
AAATTTCAAGGAGTGGAAACTGAATTTATTTTTCAATATACTCTCCTGCTACATTTATACACTTATCCCAGCATTTAAAGTGGTAATACAGTCACTTTGTTCACTTTTACCTACAAGTAAGCTTATAATAAAGTTTACTTGTAGAAAAAATGAATATCTCATAAACATTCACCTTTTAGGAGATATTCTACAGAGCAGCAGCCGGTGACATCACTGGCACATACTCTCTGAAGGAACAGCATACCTGAGCTGTTCCTTCAGAGCTGTGTGCCATGGCCGAAATCCTTGCACATGCGCGGAAGTGACGTAATCAGCGTATTGGCCATTCAAGCAGATGCATCATGCGAACCTGGAAGGAAGACCAAGTCTCTACAGTGGTGACAGTGACAACAGGTTATGCGTTGATTATAAAGTATCCACACGCTGAATGTTCACAGAAATGACTGCTGTGGACTGGGAACCACCACAGCCGGGATTGTCACTGATGGACATACAGCCATCTTTGAAACAACCATTGAAATGTCTTACTGTGGCTGAGCGTCTCATCACCTACTGAACTTAAAATCTTCTGTAGATATCCGTGGGTTTAATGCCTTCGATCCCAAGAAACTTCATCATCACATACTGTTCCATGCACACACAAGCACTGTTGTCTGCCATCTTGAGTAACAGTTTCTGGACTGGCCTGTGACATGTGCACTCTCTATCAGTTTTAGGACATACTTGCCACTTACTACTACATGTAGTACCACCACACTAGCATCCCTTTTTATATCTGTAAAATTTAAAAGTCCCGGTTTGACTTGAACAGCCCTTGTATGTGTATAAGAGTCTTTACTAAGTATAGACACAAGTAGAGATGAGCGAAGAAATGAAAAATTCGATTCGACTGATTCGGCGAATTCGTGGACAATATTCGATTCGAGTCGAATAAATTCGCTGTGAATTTAACTTAAAAAAGGGTGTTTCTAGGCTTCAGAGAGACTTAATATTAGTGCAGAACACTGTACCTTTAATTTAAATGCCCTTGGAGTCTGCTGGGGAAGAGAAATAATACTGTCAGTCAGTATGACATGCAGATGAGTGCCGTCGATCTTAGAATCACCGCACACTTCACTCATTTGGGCAGTCACGGGGCCAAAACCAGAGTGTGGAGCCACAGTGTGGCGGTGGAGGCAGCAGCAATGGGAGGCCATACAGCACCCTATGACAAAAATGGAAACCACCAGCAGTGTGAGGAGACCTGAAAGTGGCACATGGCAGAGTGTGGCGATAGAGACAGCAGCAATGGGAGGCCGTACAGGGACCCATGACACACTCTGGACCTGGCAGCAGCATGAGGAGGCGGTACAGGGGCCCATGACAGATTACGGGCCTGGCAGCAGCATGAGGAGTCGGTACAGGGGCCCATGGCAGATTACGGGCCTGGCAGCAGCAATGGGAGGCCGTACAGGGACCCATGACACACTCTGGACCTGGCAGCAGCATGGGGAGGCGGTACAGGGGCCCATGACAGATTACGGGCCTGGCAGCAGCATGAGGAGTCGGTACGGGGGCCCATGACACACTCTGGACCTGGCAGCAGCATGAGGAGGCGGTACAGGGGCGCATGACAGATTACGAGCCTGGCAGCAGCAACTTGGACAGGAGGACGTTCAGCTTCTGCACCGTCGGGTGCGTGCTCGTAAACTGTTGTCTCTTGGAAACGGATTCCAAGAAAGACTGCTGACGGAATCCGTGAAGAGGAGTAGCAGGAGAAGGAGCATCTGAACGAGCGGAATATGCCAACAAGCGACAACAGTGGCCCATGACAGATTACGGGCCTGGCAGCAGCATGAGGAGTCGGTACGGGGGCCCATGGCAGATTACAGGCCTGGCAGCAGCTATGGGAGGCCCGTAATCTGCCAGCACCCTATGACAAAAAATGGAACCCACCAGCAGTGTGAGGAGACCTGAAAGTGGCACATGGCAGAGTGTGGCGATGGAGACAGCAGCAATGGGAGGCCGTACAGGGACCCATGAGAGACTCTGGACCTGGCAGCAGCATGAGGAGGCGGTATAGGGGCCCATGGCAGATTAGGGGCCTGGCAGCAGCTATGGGAGGCCCGTAATCTGCCAGCACCCTATGACAAAAAATGGAACACACCAGCAGTGTGAGGAGACCTGAAAGTGGCACATGGCAGAGTGTGGCGATGGAGGCAGCAGCAATGGGAGGCCGTACAGGGACCCATGAGAGACTCTGGACTTGGCAGCAGCATGAGGAGGCGGTATAGGGGCCCATGGCAGATTAGGGGCCTGGCAGCAGCTATGGGAGGCCCGTAATCTGCCAGCACCCTATGACAAAAAATGGAACACACCAGCAGTGTGAGGAGACCTGAAAGTGGCACATGTTTGGGGCATGATTCATGGCGGATTTAGTCAGTTGTGTCAGGAACTGGTGGTTTGAAATCCAGACTAATCCACGCCTGATTCATTTTCACAAACGTGAGTCTCTCCACACTTTGGGTGGACAGTCGTGTCCTCCGCGGAGTTGCAATACCTCCTGCCGCACTAAACACGCGCTCCGATGCCACGCTACTGGCCGGGCATGACAGCCTTTCAAGGGCAAATTCAGCTAGTTGGGGCCAAAGGTCAAGTTTCGTTGCCCAGTAGTCAAGGGGATTGTCTACCTCGGTTGGCAGGGTGCTGTCCAAGTAGGCCTAAGCCTGTTGTTTGAGGTCCTGCTCCAGGTCCACCTGATGCTGCTGCTGCTGCTGCGGCTGGTTAGTAGTTTCCTCACTGCGCTGGTGAAGAAAGCTACTCATCATCGACTGCAGACTGAGGCAGCCGCTGCTGGTGGAGCTGCCACTGCTCCTACCACCCCACCCCTCCCCTGCTGCCATGGCAGCGGAACACGAGCGCACAGGGCCCACAGTGTCTGAGGATGGACGTTGGCGCAGACAGGCAGAGACCAGCTGACTACATAGGTGTTTTTTATAGTACGTTATTTTGGCCTCCCTCTCAGCAGGTGTGAAAAAGGCCACCATTTTTGAACGGTAGCGAGGGTCCAACAAGGTGGACAGCCAAAAGTCATCCCTCTGTCTGATGGTTATTATTCGGCTGTCGCTACGCAAGCAACCGAGCATGCTATGGGCCATTTGTGCCAAGGAATGCGAGGGACTCCCTGCCTCCATCTCCACAGCATACTGCCACGGTGCGTCTAGGTCCTCTGTCTCCTCTTCCTCCTCCTCTACCAGATGCTCCTGCTCCTCCACTCCTGTCCGCTGAGTGGAAAAACCACCCATTTCACTCAATAATTCCTGAGCACCAATGTCCTCCTCTACCTCCTCCTCTTCTTCCAGTCCTGCCCCCACAGGGGCCATGTGGCGTTGAGATCTGTGCGCCACGTCTACCGCACCCTGACCAGCCATTGTTAACAGCATTTGTTCCAGGACGTGCAACAGAGGAATGACGTCGTTCATCCCATAGTCCTGCCGACTCACGAATAGCGTGGCCTCCTCAAAGGGCCTGAGCAAGCGCAGGTGTCACGCATGAGCTGCCAATGGCTGACATCTAAGTTACACAGGGAGTACCTTTATCTGCTTTTAACATCAGGAAATCTGTGATGGCCTTTTGCTGTTCGTAAAGGCGGTCTAACATATGTAGGGTTGAATTCCACCTTGTTGCAACGTCACAGCATGAGGAGTCGGTATAGGGGCCCATGGCAGATTAGGGGCCTGGCAGCAGTTATGGGAGGCCCATAATCTGCCAGCACCCTATGACAAAAAATGGAACACACCAGCAGTGTGAGGAGACCTGAAAGTGGCACATGGCAGAGTGTGGCGATGGAGACAGCAGCAATGGGAGGCCGTACAGGGACCCATGAGAGACTCTGGACCTGGCAGCAGCATGAGGAGGCGGTATATAGGGGCCTACGGCAGATTAGGGGCCTGGCAGCAGCTATAGGAGGCCCGTAATCTGCCAGCACCCTATGTCAAAAAATTCAACACACCAGCAGTGTGTGAGGAGACCTGAAAGTGGCACATGGCAGAGTGTGGCGATGGAGACAGCAGCAATGGGAGGCCGTACAGGGACCCATGACAGACTCTGGACTTGGCAGCAGCATGAGGAGGCGGTATATAGGGGCTTATGGCAGATTAGGGGCCTGGCAGCAGCTATAGGAGGCCCGTAATCTGCCAGCACCCTATGTCAAAAAATTCAACACACCAGCAGTGTGAGGAGACCTGAAAGTGGCACATGGCAGAGTGTGGCGATGGAGACAGCAGCAATGGGAGGCCGTACAGGGACCCATGACAGACTCTGAACTTGGCAGCAGCATGAGGAGGCGGTATATAGGGGCCCATGGCAGATTAGGGGCCTGGCAGCAGCTATGTGAGGCCCGTAATCTGCCAGCACCCTATGTCAAAAAATTCAACACACCAGCAGTGTGTGAGGAGACCTGAAAGTGGCACATGGCAGAGTGTGGCGATGGAGAAAGCAGCAATGGGAGGCCGTACAGGGACCCATGAGAGACTCTGGACCTGGCAGCAGCATGAGGAGGCGGTATATAGGGGCCCATGGCAGATTAGGGGCCTGGCAGCAGCTATGTGAGGCCCGTAATCTGCCTGCACCCTATGTCAAAAAATTAAACACACCAGCAGTGTGAAGAGACCTGAAAGTGGCACATGGCAGCAGAGTGTGGCGATGGAGACAGCAGCAATGGGAGGCCGTACAGGGACCCATGAGAGACTCTAGACTTGGCAGCAGCATGAGGAGGCGGTATATAGGGGCCCATGGCAGATTAGGGGCCTGGCAGCAGCTATGTGAGGCCCGTAATCTGCCTGCACCCTATGTCAAAAAATTAAACACACCAGCAGTGTGAAGAGACCTGAAAGTGGCACATGGCAGCAGAGTGTGGCGATGGAGACAGCAGCAATGGGAGGCCGTACAGGGACCATGACAGACTCTGGACTTGGCAGCAGCATGAGGAGGCGGTATATAGGGGCCCATGGCAGATTAGGGGCCTGGCAGCAGCTATGTGAGGCCCGTAATCTGCCTGCACCCTATGTCAAAAAATTTAACACACCAGCAGTGTGAAGAGACCTGAAAGTGGCACATGGCAGCAGAGTGTGGCGATGGAGACAGCAGCAATGGGAGGCCGTACAGGGACCATGACAGACTCTGGACTTGGCAGCAGCATGAGGAGGCGGTATATAGGGGCCCATGGCAGATTAGGGGCCTGGCAGCAGCTATGGGAGGCCCGTAATCTGCCTGCACCCTATGTCAAAAAATTAAACACACCAGCAGTGTGAAGAGACCTGAAAGTGGCACATGGCAGCAGAGTGTGGCGATGGAGACAGCAGCAATGGGAGGCCGTACAGGGACCCATGAGAGACTCTAGACTTGGCAGCAGCATGAGGAGGCGGTATATAGGGGCCCATGGCAGATTAGGGGCCTGGCAGCAGCTATGTGAGGCCCGTAATCTGCCTGCACCCTATGTCAAAAAATTAAACACACCAGCAGTGTGAAGAGACCTGAAAGTGGCACATGGCAGCAGAGTGTGGCGATGGAGACAGCAGCAATGGGAGGCCGTACAGGGACCATGACAGACTCTGGACTTGGCAGCAGCATGAGGAGGCGGTATATAGGGGCCCATGGCAGATTAGGGGCCTGGCAGCAGCTATGTGAGGCCCGTAATCTGCCTGCACCCTATGTCAAAAAATTTAACACACCAGCAGTGTGAAGAGACCTGAAAGTGGCACATGGCAGCAGAGTGTGGCGATGGAGACAGCAGCAATGGGAGGCCGTACAGGGACCATGACAGACTCTGGACTTGGCAGCAGCATGAGGAGGCGGTATATAGGGGCCCATGGCAGATTAGGGGCCTGGCAGCAGCTATGGGAGGCCCGTAATCTGCCTGCACCCTATGTCAAAAAATTTAACACACCAGCAGTGTGAAGAGACCTGAAAGTGGCACATGGCAGCAGAGTGTGGCGATGGAGACAGCAGCAATGGGAGGCCGTACAGGGACCATGACAGACTCTGGACTTGGCAGCAGCATGAGGAGGCGGTATATAGGGGCCCATGGCAGATTAGGGGCCTGGCAGCAGCTATGTGAGGCCCGTAATCTGCCTGCACCCTATGTCAAAAAATTTAACACACCAGCAGTGTGAAGAGACCTGAAAGTGGCACATGGCAGCAGAGTGTGGCGATGGAGACAGCAGCAATGGGAGGCCGTACAGGGACCCATGAGAGACTCTAGACTTGGCAGCAGCATGAGGAGGCGGTATATAGGGGCCCATGGCAGATTAGGGGCCTGGCAGCAGCTATGTGAGGCCCGTAATCTGCCTGCACCCTATGTCAAAAAATTAAACACACCAGCAGTGTGAAGAGACCTGAAAGTGGCACATGGCAGCAGAGTGTGGCGATGGAGACAGCAGCAATGGGAGGCCGTACAGGGACCCATGAGAGACTCTAGACTTGGCAGCAGCATGAGGAGGCGGTATATAGGGGCCCATGGCAGATTAGGGGCCTGGCAGCAGCTATGTGAGGCCCGTAATCTGCCTGCACCCTATGTCAAAAAATTAAACACACCAGCAGTGTGAAGAGACCTGAAAGTGGCACATGGCAGCAGAGTGTGGCGATGGAGACAGCAGCAATGGGAGGCCGTACAGGGACCCATGAGAGACTCTAGACTTGGCAGCAGCATGAGGAGGCGGTATATAGGGGCCCATGGCAGATTAGGGGCCTGGCAGCAGCTATGTGAGGCCCGTAATCTGCCTGCACCCTATGTCAAAAAATTAAACACACCAGCAGTGTGAAGAGACCTGAAAGTGGCACATGGCAGCAGAGTGTGGCGATGGAGACAGCAGCAATGGGAGGCCGTACAGGGACCATGACAGACTCTGGACTTGGCAGCAGCATGAGGAGGCGGTATATAGGGGCCCATGGCAGATTAGGGGCCTGGCAGCAGCTATGGGAGGCCCGTAATCTGCCAGCACCCTATGTCAAAAAATTCAACACACCAGCAGTGTGTGAGGAGACCTGAAAGTGGCACATGGCAGAGTGTGGCGATGGAGAAAGCAGCAATGGGAGGCCGTACAGGGACCCATGAGAGACTCTGGACCTGGCAGCAGCATGAGGAGGCGGTATATAGGGGCCTATGGCAGATTAGGGGCCTGGCAGCAGCTATGTGAGGCCCGTAATCTGCCTGCACCCTATGTCAAAAAATTAAACACACCAGCAGTGTGAAGAGACCTGAAAGTGGCACATGGCAGCAGAGTGTGGCGATGGAGACAGCAGCAATGGGAGGCCGTACAGGGACCCATGAGAGACTCTAGACTTGGCAGCAGCATGAGGAGGCGGTATATAGGGGCCCATGGCAGATTAGGGGCCTGGCAGCAGCTATGTGAGGCCCGTAATCTGCCTGCACCCTATGTCAAAAAATTAAACACACCAGCAGTGTGAAGAGACCTGAAAGTGGCACATGGCAGCAGAGTGTGGCGATGGAGACAGCAGCAATGGGAGGCCGTACAGGGACCATGAGAGACTCTAGACTTGGCAGCAGCATGAGGAGGCGGTATATAGGGGCCCATGGCAGATTAGGGGCCTGGCAGCAGCTATGTGAGGCCCGTAATCTGCCAGCACCCTATGTCAAAAAATTTAACACACCAGCAGTGTGAAGAGACCTGAAAGTGGCACATGGCATGAGAGACTCTGGACCTGGCAGCAGCAGGAGGAGGCGGTATAGGGGCCCATGGCTGATTAGGGGCCTGGCAGCAGCTATGTGAGGCCCGTTATCTTGCAGCACCCTATGTCAAAAAATTTAACACACCAGCAGTGTGAAGAGACCTGAAAGTGGCACATGGCAGCAGAGTGTGGCGATGGAGACAGCAGCAATGGGAGGCCGTACAGGGACCCATGAGAGACTCTGGACCTGGCAGCAGCAGGAGGAGGTGGTATATAGGGGCCCATGGCAGATTAGGGGCCTGGCAGCAGCTATGTGAGGCCCGTAATCTGCCTGCACCCTATGTCAAAAAATTTAACACACCAGCAGTGTGAAGAGACCTGAAAGTGGCACATGGCAGCAGAGTGTGGCGATGGAGACAGCAGCAATGGGAGGCCGTACAGGGACCCATGAGAGACTCTAGACTTGGCAGCAGCATGAGGAGGCGGTATATAGGGGCCCATGGCAGATTAGGGGCCTGGCAGCAGCTATGTGAGGCCCGTAATCTGCCAGCACCCTATGTCAAAAAATTTAACACACCAGCAGTGTGAAGAGACCTGAAAGTGGCACATGGCATGAGAGACTCTGGACCTGGCAGCAGCAGGAGGAGGCGGTATAGGGGCCCATGGCTGATTAGGGGCCTGGCAGCAGCTATGTGAGGCCCGTTATCTTGCAGCACCCTATGTCAAAAAATTTAACACACCAGCAGTGTGAAGAGACCTGAAAGTGGCACATGGCAGCAGAGTGTGGCGATGGAGACAGCAGCAATGGGAGGCCGTACAGGGACCCATGAGAGACTCTGGACCTGGCAGCAGCAGGAGGAGGTGGTATATAGGGGCCCATGGCAGATTAGGGGCCTGGCAGCAGCTATGTGAGGCCCGTAATCTGCCTGCACCCTATGTCAAAAAATTTAACACACCAGCAGTGTGAAGAGACCTGAAAGTGGCACATGGCAGCAGAGTGTGGCGATGGAGACAGCAGCAATGGGAGGCCGTACAGGGACCCATGAGAGACTCTGGACCTGGCAGCAGCAGGAGGAGGTGGTATATAGGGGCCTATGGCAGATTAGGGGCCTGGCAGCAGCTATAGGAGGCCCGTAATCTGCCAGCACCCTATGTCAAAAAATTCAACACACCAGCAGTGTGAGGAGACCTGAAAGTGGCACATGTTTGAGGCATGATTCATGGCGGATTTAGTCAGTTGTGTCAGGAACTGGTGGTTTGAAATCCAGACTAATCCACGCCTGATTCATTTTCACAAACGTGAGTCTCTCCACACTTTGGGTGGACAGTCGTGTCCTCCGCGGAGTTACAATACCTCCTGCCGCACTAAACACGCGCTCCGATGCCACGCTACTGGCCGGGCATGACAGCCTTTCAAGGGCAAATTCAGCTAGTTGGGGCCAAAGGTCAAGTTTCGTTGCCCAGTAGTCAAGGGGATTGTCTACCTCGGTTGGCAGGGTGCTGTCCAAGTAGGCCCAAGCCTGTTGTTTGAGCTCCTGCTCCAGGTCCACCTGATGCTGCTGCTGCTGCTGCGGCTGGTTAGTAGTTTCCTCACTGCGCTGGTGAAGAAAGCTACTCATCATCGACTGCAGACTGAGGCAGCCGCTGCTGGTGGAGCTGCCACTGCTCCTACCACCCCACCCCTCCCCTGCTGCCATGCCAGCGGAACGCGAGCGCACAGGGCCCACAGTGTCTGAGGATGGACGATGGCGCACAAAGGCAGAGACCAACTGACTACATAGGTGGTTTTTATAGTACGTAATTTTGGCCTCCCTCTCAGCAGGTGTGAAAAAGGCCACCATTTTGGACCGGTAGCGAGGGTCCAACAAGGTGGACAGCCAAAAGTCATCCCTCTGTCTGATGGTTATTATTCGGCTGTCGCTACGCAAGCAACCGAGCATGCTATGGGCCATTTGTGCCAAGGAATGCGAGGGACTCCCTGCCTCCATCTCCACAGCATACTGCCACGGTGCGTCTGGGTCCTCTGTCTCCTCCTCCTCCTCCTCTACCAGATGCTCCTGCTCCTCCACTCCTGTCCGCTGAGTGGAAAAACCACCCATTTCACTCAATAATTCCTGAGCACAAATGTCCTCCTCTACCTCCTCCTCTTCTTCCTGTCCTGCCCCCACAGGGGTCATGTGGCGTTGAGATCTGTGCGCCACGTCTACCGCACCCTGACCAGCCATTGTTAACAGCATTTGTTCCAGGACGTGCAACAGAGGAATGACGTCGTTCATCCCATAGTCCTGCCGACTCACGAATAGCGTGGCCTCCTCAAAGGGCCTGAGCAAGCGGCAGGTGTCACGCATGAGCTGCCAATGGCTGACATCTAAGTTACACAGGGGAGTACCTTTATCCGCTTGTAACATCAGGAAATCGGTGATGGCCTTTCGCTGCTCGTAAAGGCGGTCTAACATGTGTAGGGTTGAATTCCACCTTGTTGCAACGTCGCAGATCAGGCGATGCTGTGGAATTCCGTTCTGCCGCTGCAGCTCAATGAGGGTGTTCTTTGCGGTGTAGGAATGGCTGAAATGCATGCACAGTTTACGTGACATTTTAAGGATGTCTTGCAGTGGGATGGTGGATTTTAGGAACCGCTTGACAACCAGATTGAACACGTGAGCCATGCATGGCGCATGGCACAACCTTCCTTGACGCAGAGCAGACACCATGTTCTTTCCGTTGTCAGTCAACATGGTTCCGATTTTTAGTTTGCGCGGAGACAGCCATCTGTCGATTTCTCTGTTCATTACACTCAGCAGTTCCTCCCCTGTGTGACTACGTTCGCCAAGGCATACCAGGTGCAGCACAGCGTGACACCGTTGCGCCCTGCACATGTGATATGCCGGTCGGGTAATGGGACTTGGCACGGGGGTGGCGGCTGAGGACACGGCGGAAAAAGAGGTGGTAGAGGCGGACATGCTTGCTGGACCAAGGACGTGCAAACGTGGAGGCAAAAGCGTCGTGACCTGTCCAAGTTGCTGGTGCGGCTGTGCCGGCACCACGTTCACCCAGTGGGCCGTAAATGACATGTACTGTCCCTGACCGTAGTTACAGCTCCACACGTCGGCGCTGCCGTGCACTTTGGCAGAGACCGACATGCTCAAAGACTGGCCCACCATCTCTTCTACATGTGAATGCAGGGCTGGCACTGCCTTTTGGGCAAAGAAATGACGGCTTGGCACTCTCCACCGCGGCGCGGCACAAGCCATCATTTCTCGGAAAGGTGCTGAGTCCACCAGTTGGAAAGGGAGGGACTGCAGCACCAGCAACTTGGACAGGAGGACGTTCAGCTTTTGCACCGTCGGGTGCGTGCTCGCAAACTGTTGTCTCTTGGATACGGATTCCAAGAAAGACTGTTGACGGAATCCGAGAAGAGGAGTAGCAGGAGAAGGAGCATCTGAACGAGCGGAAGATGCCAATGAGCGACAACTCCCCTCAGCAGAGGTGTTGGAGCCTTGACTGGCTGATAGAGGGCGATTGACGACGTCGGGTGACGGAGCAAGTAACGGAGCGGGTGATGGAGCGGGGGCTGGGGCAGGCAGAACCGCCGTATGTTTATCACGGTTTTCCCAGGCCACCGAATGGTGACGCTGCATATGCTGACGCAACGCTGTAGTCCCAACATGGGCCCCCTGGCCACGCTTGCATTTCTGGCCACATAGTCGACATACGGCTACGTTTACTTCCTCGGGCGGCTTGAGGAAAAATTGCCACACCACCGAGTAGGAAACTTTGCCCCCGCTACTCTTCACTGGCTGACTGCTACTTCCTCCGTGCGCACCGGCACCACTACTGGCCGTGGTGGTAGGCTGCAGTGGAGCTGGTGCTCTACTCCGTGGACGTTTGGCTCCACTGACACTGATGCGACCCTGCTGCTGTCTCCTGGGCAACCCACCGACTGTTTTGCTCGCTGCCAAGCTGCCACCCTCTTCTCCTGATGATGCGGAAGAAATTGCCTGATGACGACGAGGCTGCCAAGTGCGATCAACCTCCTCATCATCAAGTAGGGTCTCCGCCTCACTACTAGCCCCCTCGGCTGCGTCTGGGTCAGGAGACAGACCTGTCTCTAGACCGGCTACCGAGCCACTCTCCTCGCCAGTACTTGTTCGCTTGGCTGCTGAAAAGGCCGATGTCTCCCCCCGTTCCTGACCGCCCTCTGTTAGCTCTTCCTCACTGTACAGTGGGGCTGAGCCCACAGCATGCGATACTTCGCTTGGTGAGGGAACAGCAAAGGACAGGGGCAGGTAGAGGACACGTGATTTCAGTGGGCTTGGTCCCGGGCCATGCCAACTAACGGTTGTGTCTGACGTACCCACCGACCGTTGGCTGTAGGTGTCAGAGGTGACCTGGGAAGAGGAAGACGACCGAGCCAACCAATCAATGACGGCAGGGTTGTCGGTGGAGACACGACCGCTGGATGACACCGGGAGCACTGGCCTCTGGCTGCGAATACTGCTGCCTCGACCCCTTCCTCTGCTGCCACGTCTGCTCGCTCCTAAAACATTGCCTCCTCTGCCACTCCTCTGCATGTTGTCTGACATACTATTTAATTCAACGATTAGGTGTCCCTGAGTAACAATTCTCTGGCACGCAGTAACAATTCTGTCTGTCCCTGAGTATGAATTCTGTGGCCCTGAGTAACAATTCTGTGTCTGTGCGAGTAACAATTCTGTGTCTGTGCGAGTAACAATTCTGTGTCTGTGCAAGTAACAATTTTGTGTCTGTGCGAGTAACAATTCTCTGGCACTCAGTAACAATTCTGTCTGTCCCTGAGTAACAATTCTCTGGCACTCAGTAACAATTCTGTCTGTCCCTGAGTAACAATTCTCTGGCACTCAGTAACAATTCTGTCTGTCCCTGAGTAACAATTCTCTGGCACTCAGTAACAATTCTGTCTGTCCCTGAGTAACAATTCTCTGGCACTCAGTAACAATTCTGTCTGTCCCTGAGTAACAATTCTCTGGCACTCAGTAACAATTCTGTCTGTCCCTGAGTAACAATTCTCTGGCACTCAGTAACAATTCTGTCTGTCCCTGAGTATGAATTCTGTGGCCCTGAGTAACAATTCTGTGTCTGCGCGAGTAACAATTCTGTGTCTGTGCAAGTAACAATTTTGTGTCTGTGCGAGTAACAATTCTCTGGCACTCAGTAACAATTCTGTCTGTCCCTGAGTATGAATTCTGTGGCCCTGAGTAACAATTCTGTCTCTGTGCGAGTAACAATTCTGTGTCTGTGCAAGTAACAATTTTGTGTCTGTGAGAGTAACAATTCTCTGGCACTCAGTAACAATTCTGTCTGTCCCTGAGTAAGAATTCTCTGGCACTCAGTAACAATTCTGTCTGTCCCTGAGTATGAATTCTGTGGCCCTGAGTAACAATTGTGTGTCTGTGCAAGTAACAATTCTGTGTCTGTGCAAGTAACAATTTTGTGTCTGTGAGAGTAACAATTCTCTGGCACTCAGTAACAATTCTGTCTGTCCCTGAGTAACAATTCTCTGGCACTCAGTAACAATTCTGTCTGTCCCTGAGTATGAATTCTGTGGCCCTGAGTAACAATTCTGTCTCTGTGCGAGTAACAATTCTGTGTCTGTGCAAGTAACAATTTTGTGTCTGTGAGAGTAACAATTCTCTGGCACTCAGTAACAATTCTGTCTGTCCCTGAGTAAGAATTCTCTGGCACTCAGTAACAATTCTGTCTGTCCCTGAGTAACAATTCTCTGGCACTCAGTAACAATTCTGTCTGTCCCTGAGTAACAATTCTGTCTGTCCCTGAGTATGAATTCTGTGGCCCTGAGTAAGAATTCTCTGGCACTCAGTAACAATTCTGTCTGTCCCTGAGTATGAATTCTGTGGCCCTGAGTAACAATTGTGTGTCTGTGCAAGTAACAATTCTGTGTCTGTGCAAGTAACAATTTTGTGTCTGTGAGAGTAACAATTCTCTGGCACTCAGTAACAATTCTGTCTGTCCCTGAGTAACAATTCTCTGGCACTCAGTAACAATTCTGTCTGTCCCTGAGTATGAATTCTGTGGCCCTGAGTAACAATTCTGTCTCTGTGCGAGTAACAATTCTGTGTCTGTGCAAGTAACAATTTTGTGTCTGTGAGAGTAACAATTCTCTGGCACTCAGTAACAATTCTGTCTGTCCCTGAGTAAGAATTCTCTGGCACTCAGTAACAATTCTGTCTGTCCCTGAGTAACAATTCTCTGGCACTCAGTAACAATTCTGTCTGTCCCTGAGTAACAATTCTGTCTGTCCCTGAGTATGAATTCTGTGGCCCTGAGTAAGAATTCTCTGGCACTCAGTAACAATTCTGTCTGTCCCTGAGTATGAATTCTGTGGCCCTGAGTAACAATTGTGTGTCTGTGCAAGTAACAATTCTGTGTCTGTGCAAGTAACAATTTTGTGTCTGTGAGAGTAACAATTCTCTGGCACTCAGTAACAATTCTGTCTGTCCCTGAGTAACAATTCTCTGGCACTCAGTAACAATTCTGTCTGTCCCTGAGTATGAATTCTGTGGCCCTGAGTAACAATTCTGTCTCTGTGCGAGTAACAATTCTGTGTCTGTGCAAGTAACAATTTTGTGTCTGTGAGAGTAACAATTCTCTGGCACTCAGTAACAATTCTGTCTGTCCCTGAGTAAGAATTCTCTGGCACTCAGTAACAATTCTGTCTGTCCCTGAGTAACAATTCTCTGGCACTCAGTAACAATTCTGTCTGTCCCTGAGTAACAATTCTGTCTGTCCCTGAGTATGAATTCTGTGGCCCTGAGTAAGAATTCTCTGGCACTCAGTAACAATTCTGTCTGTCCCTGAGTATGAATTCTGTGGCCCTGAGTAACAATTGTGTGTCTGTGCAAGTAACAATTCTGTGTCTGTGCAAGTAACAATTTTGTGTCTGTGAGAGTAACAATTCTCTGGCACTCAGTAACAATTCTGTCTGTCCCTGAGTAACAATTCTCTGGCACTCAGTAACAATTCTGTCTGTCCCTGAGTATGAATTCTGTGGCCCTGAGTAACAATTCTGTCTCTGTGCGAGTAACAATTCTGTGTCTGTGCAAGTAACAATTTTGTGTCTGTGAGAGTAACAATTCTCTGGCACTCAGTAACAATTCTGTCTGTCCCTGAGTAAGAATTCTCTGGCACTCAGTAACAATTCTGTCTGTCCCTGAGTAACAATTCTCTGGCACTCAGTAACAATTCTGTCTGTCCCTGAGTAACAATTCTGTCTGTCCCTGAGTATGAATTCTGTGGCCCTGAGTAAGAATTCTCTGGCACTCAGTAACAATTCTGTCTGTCCCTGAGTATGAATTCTGTGGCCCTGAGTAACAATTGTGTGTCTGTGCAAGTAACAATTCTGTGTCTGTGCAAGTAACAATTTTGTGTCTGTGAGAGTAACAATTCTCTGGCACTCAGTAACAATTCTGTCTGTCCCTGAGTAACAATTCTCTGGCACTCAGTAACAATTCTGTCTGTCCCTGAGTATGAATTCTGTGGCCCTGAGTAACAATTCTGTCTCTGTGCGAGTAACAATTCTGTGTCTGTGCAAGTAACAATTTTGTGTCTGTGAGAGTAACAATTCTCTGGCACTCAGTAACAATTCTGTCTGTCCCTGAGTAAGAATTCTCTGGCACTCAGTAACAATTCTGTCTGTCCCTGAGTAACAATTCTCTGGCACTCAGTAACAATTCTGTCTGTCCCTGAGTATGAATTCTGTGGCCCTGAGTAACAATTCTGTGTCTGTGCGAGTAACAATTCTGTGTCTGTGCAAGTAACAATTTTGTGTCTGTGCGAGTAACAATTCTCTGGCACTCAGTAACAATTCTGTCTGTCCCTGAGTAACAATTCTCTGGCACTCAGTAACAATTCTGTCTGTCCCTGAGTAACAATTCTCTGGCACTCAGTAACAATTCTGTCTGTCCCTGAGTAACAATTCTCTGGCACTCAGTAACAATTCTGTCTGTCCCTGAGTAACAATTCTCTGGCACTCAGTAACAATTCTGTCTGTCCCTGAGTAACAATTCTCTGGCACTCAGTAACAATTCTGTCTGTCCCTGAGTAACAATTCTGTCTGTCCCTGAGAATGAATTCTGTGGCCCTGAGTAAGAATTCTCTGGCACTCAGTAACAATTCTGTCTGTCCCTGAGTAACAATTCTCTGGCACTCAGTAACAATTCTGTCTGTCCCTGAGTAAAAATTCTGTGGCCCTAATAACGTTTCTGTGGCCCTAAGTAACAATTCTCTGGCACTGAGTAACAATTCTGTCTGTCCCTGAGTATGAATTCTGTGGCCCTAACTAGCGTTTCTTTGTCCCTAAATAACGATTCTGTGGCCCTCATTAACAAGTCTGTGTCCCTGAGTAATGGTTCTCTGTCCCTAAGTAACTTCTCTCTGTCCCCAATTCTCGTTTCTGTGGCCCTAACTCTGTCCCTGTCCCTAGTACAGAGCGGTCTGCCTCTGTTCAATGACTGCAGGCAAATGAAGATTTCCAAAATGGCCGCTATATATACCTCGACCATTACACAGTGCTGGCTGGCTGGCTGCTGATTGGCTGATGCGATCACATGTCGTTGAGGAATGCATTATGGGGCAGCGCGCCTTGTCTGCGCGCCTTCCCCGACATCCCCGCTCCGTCGCCGCACATGTCAGCCGCCATTTTCTGAAAAATTTCGATTCGCGCGTCCGAATTAGGCTGTTTTTCGGATTCGGCACGAATCGAAATTTTTCCGATATTCGACTCGAATTCCACTTCGGATACTTCGATTCGCTCATCTCTAGACACAAGCAATATAAGTGATTCCCTTGAACACATTATAGTAGTAATGTAATAAACATAATAGGTTACATATATAAGGTTTTAACCCAAGGATGTTGAGTTTATGAACTGAGTCTAATGTTATTCAGAATGTTATTTTGGAATCCTCCCATGATGGAAATACTGTTCTAAAATACATTAAAGAGGTTCTTCAGTCTTAAAAAATTAAAAATCATCAGTTACAAATACTGTAGCCAAATAAGGAAGGAAACGAACTCTCTTGCGCTCTATGACCCAACCAGGGGTAGATAGATGGAACCAGGATTTGAACGTTTCTACCACCAGTGCATATGGGGTTGTGCAGCTCCAAACAAGGCTGAGGAAGCCCGACCAATACAGCGAAGCGAAAACAAACAAAAAGCGCACAAACCTTGCGCATTACCTCAGTAAACCAGAGCTCTGATGAAGAAGGGATGCCCTTCGAAACGCGTCAGTGGTTCCCTGAGTGTCCACTCCTATGATGGGACTCGCGCAGGCTGCTTTAATCCTTAGTCCCCTTGAGGACTTACATGCTTGATATTCTTTGTTGTTTGTGAGTATTATTCTCTATCTAATAAATTTTGGTTTACTGAGGTAATGCGCAAGGTTTGTGCGCTTTTTGTTTGTTTTCGCTTCACAAATACTGTAGCTGCTGACTTTTAATAAATACTTATCCAGGGATCCAGCACTAGCACTGTCCTCACGTAGGCCAATTCTTCACCGGTCTTTGAGTCCCTGGGCTGGCAGGTGTCTCCTTGCGGCTTCACAGCTGGCTCCTGACTGATACCAGCTAAAACATAGATACGCCTTTGCTATAAGGCGTCCTAATACCCCCTGTCATCATTATAGATTTTATGGGGCCTTTTTATAAAGCAGTGAATTTAACGTCTGTTTTAATGTGTTTATTGGTTGTGAAAATGAATATAGAAAATCTAAGACAAGCATACGAATCGCCCACGCAGGGGCTAAGTAAGGAATAATCATTACAGACTGATCAATAAAAGTTACAGTAATGAATACCGAAATGAAAGGATTCTGAAACATTAGGATGATACCAATAAGTTGAAAATGTAAGGAAGCCATGTCCCAAAATTTTACTCACTGTCACCAAAGGGGAGGCTCTTCTGCAACCAGCCCCATAGGTCAGTAATTGCATGAGCAAGAACAGAAAAGAACTGGAAAGAGAAAGTAGGGGAAAAAGAAAAGAGGATCATGGGCAAGAGAAGGGGAAGGAAGGGAGCGTGGTATCTCGGACTTGGAAGCTCCAAGGGGAGGAGTGAATTTAATTTCAACCAAGCATTCACTGTTGATGAATAAATCTCATTTAAAACATGCACCAAGAAGATTAACCTGAGGGTTTGGTGAATGTTAGCCTGGGTGCTTTTAAATATGTCCCTATGTGTTTATACTGTAATGTTGCCAATCCCCATAAGGAGTGTACTATACTCAAGAAAGATACTGGACTAAACTGACATACACTCAAGAGTGGGTGTGCGTTCAGGTGGAAAAGGGATTTTCAGGCTCTGATCATACCTACAAAAGTATCAGGAGCAATATATATATACGGTATGTTCTATTTTTGAGGTTTCACCTTTTGTATGGTGTGATCACAATGGGGATAACCAGGGCCAAAAGAAAGCATATTCCGATTTTTTGTGATTTTTTTTACCTTTTAGGCCTTATTCACACCATGTGTAGAGATGTGAGTTTTTCTGCTCATGTTTTGCAAGGGCACAAAAAAAACAATTGTTCTCTATGTGCCCTGTTCACACCCCAACACTAATATCACCTGCAGATTTTTCTTTCTGCGCAGGAATCTGCAACGTGCATATAATGCATCAAAACACGCATGAGAACTGATGTAAACTTGTGTCTCTGTAAGTGAAATCTGCATGTCAGTTTCCATCAGTTTTTCTGCATGTATGGTGTGAATGAGGCCTAACTATTTTCATGATGAACATCTTTATCACTCCAGAGGGTAGTAGTACCTATAGCTGTATGATCTGAAAGTTGTCTGTCCCTTAATATGTGGCTTCCTTCTTGTTAAAGTATAAAACATCTTATTCTGCTCATCTTGGTGTTAAACATACTGCCTGTCTCCTTTTCTGTTTCCTATATGTATATACATGTATATGTGTGTTCTGTATGTCTCTTCCTGAAGTGGCTGAACTCTTTAGGGATGATGGCTTTGCTAGTGGTGATGGTGACATGGAATTCTTCCTTCCCGCCGTGCACCAGAGGGGTAAGCACCACACTTGCTGTCCTTTCCTTGTCCTCTGTTTGTCATAGAGCTACAATTAATGTATATACTTTGTGTGTGTGTTTATATACAGTGGGGTTCGAAAGTTTGGGCACCCCACCAACACTTTCAAAATAACAGAAAACAAAAAAATGGTGTCTGCAAAAGTTTGGGCACCCTGCAGAATTTATAGCATGCACTGCCCCCTTTGCAAAGCTGAGACCTGCCAGTGTCATGGATTGTTCTCAATCATCATCTGGGAAGACCAGGTTATGTCAATCTCAAAGGTTTTAAATGCCCAGACTCATCTGACCTTGCCCCAACAATCAGCACCATGGGTTCTCCTAAGCAGTTGTCTAGAAAACTGAAACTGAAAATAGTTGACACTCACAAAGCTGGAGAAGGCTATAAGAAGATAGCAAAGCGTTTTCAGATGTCAATATCCTCTGTTCGGAATGTAATTAAGAAATGGCAGTCATCAGGAACAGTGGAAGTTAAAGCAAGATCTGGAAGACCAAAAAAAATATCAGACAGAACAGCTCGCAGGATTGTGAGAAAAACAATTCAAAACCCACGTTTGACTGCACGATCCCTCCAGAAAGATCTGGCAGACACTGGAGTTGTGGTACACTATTCCACTATAAAGAGATACTTGTACAAATATGGTCTTCATGGAAGAGTCATCAGAAGAAAACCTCTTCTACGTCCTCACCACAAAAATCATCGTTTGAACTTTGCAAATGAACATATAGACAAGCCTGATGCATTTTGGAAACAAGTTCTGTGGACCGATGAGGTTAAAATTGAACTTTTTGGCCGGAATGAGCAAAGGTACGTTTGGAGAAGAAGGGGCACAGAATTTAATGAAAAGAACCTCTGTCCAACTGTTAAGCATGGGGTTGGATCAATCATGCTTCGGGGTTGTGTTGCAGCCAGTGGCACAGGGAACATCTCACGAGTAGAAGGAAAAATGGATTCAATAAAATTTCAGCAAATTTTGGATGGTAACTTGATGCCATCTGTGAAAAAGCTGAAGATAAAGAGAGGATGGCTTCTACAAATGGATAATGATCCTAAACACACCTCGAAATCCACGGGGGATTACATCAAGAGGCGTAAACTGAAGGTTTTGCCATGGCCTTCACAATCTCCTGACCTCAACATAATTGAAAATCTATGGATAGACCTTAAAAGAGCAGTGCATGACAGACAGCCCAGATATCTCAAAGAACTGGAAGACTTTTGTAAGGAAGAATGGGCAAAGATACCTCAAACAAGAATTGAAAGACTCTTGGCTGGCTACAAAAAGCGTTTACAAGCTGTGATACTTGCCAAAGGGGGCAGTACAAGATATTAACTCTGCAGGGTGCCCAAACTTTTGCAGACGCCATTTTTTTGTTTTCTGTTATTTTGAAAGTGTAAATGATGGAAATAAAATCTAATTTTTGTTGACATATTATAAGAATGTCTAATCTGTAATTTGATGCCTTTTGGAGCTTTTTCCATCTTTCCTTGGCTTCTTTATGCACATTAATACAAATTTTTAGCTGGGGTGCCCAAACTTTCGATCCCCACTGTATATATATATATATATATATATATGTATTAGACATATTGACATATTATAGAAAATATATATACAGTGTATATATATATATATTTATAATCTGTCAGCATGCTAATCTGAAAAATTGCTGGTAGATTACAGTGATAGCAAATAAAGTAATAGAATTCTACACAAAAACATGACAATAAGTGCCAATTTGACATCCACAAGACTAAACACATATTTCTGGTCTTATTTAGTAACCATTGTTGTTGCTCTAACCAAAAATACTTTCTTAGTTTTCAATAAAGTGTCTAAGGTAAGAACCTCTTCTAGGTTTTTATTACTGTTTATATTACGGACTTGGTAATGTCCTGGAGATTAACCCCTTTGCGCTGGCGCCTCCTGGCCCTTTAAGGGTATTGTGACACCGGGGGGGCGGGGTTTAGGCTCATGTGACCGCCATGATTGGCTGTCACAGCGATCACATGATTACAAAGCTCCCAATCACAGATAGCATCGGGACCTTTCCGTTAGGCGCCGGTAAATGTACCAGAAGCGTGCAGGGTGCGCACTCTCGGCACATGCTTGTTTACATTGGTACACATATATACGGCCTCTTGCCATCAGGGCCCAGCCACCCAGAGGCCGCATATTTGCGTACTGTCGGCGCCAAGGAGTTAACATGATTGCCTCTGGAAGTCATGAATATCCTCTGTAGTGGAGGACAGTAGTAAAAACCCCAAAAAAGGTTCTAATCCTGTCCTACTCTGTCCACAAAAATTTTGGTTGGACTGTCACTTTAACTTCAATAACCGAGACTACTATCAATGCAGTGATTTCTGATTTCTGGTTGTGGAAACTCACTCATTAAATGTCAAATACGCTTTAAAACATTAGCCCTGGTTCACACCACTGCGATTTCAGGTGCGAATTTGGGAATTGAAATCATACCTGAAATTGGATCTAATGAGTGTGAATGTGAGTGTCTTAACATACGTGATTTGCTGCAGCGCAATTTCAAAAGTAGTTCTTGTATTACTTTTTCTGCAGTTTGTTGCGATTTCACATATAGACTTCAATAGACATCGCACTGCAAAACGCAATGGAAACCGCAAGAAATCGTTAGGAAATCTTCAGAAAATGCAGTGAAATCGCAAACAAAATGCGAGATTTTAAATCGCATCCAGTGTAAACTAAGCCTTAATGACATTTCAGAGGCATTGTTCAATATTTTTAATATGCAGCTTCTAAATAAAACCTGGTGATCCTACCTTGAACGTCTTTGTTCAGGCGCTGTCTAAAATGGGCAAACAATGAACTGTCCTATCCAGTTGGGCTCCGGCATTGTTTATTGGAGACTACAGTGACTGTCCCACAGCACATTTTGTAGGCAGCAGGGGCGGACTGACCATTTGGAAACTCGGGCACTGCCCGAGGGCCCGGGGTCAGTAGGGGGCCCCATGAGATGCTCTTGGTACCTTTTTCATAGGCTTTTTTGAGTTTGGACAAGGACACAGGGGCCCCATGATCCCCTATTGCCTGGGGGACCCATGAGTTGTCAGTCCGCCCCTGGTAGACAGAGTCCACTATTGTCACCTTTAGGAAACCCACCTTGAGAAATGCCATGCAGCCATCGCTAGATTACATGCATGTAGACAATGGTTGCAAATAGGCTGCAGCAGTTTAGCAGCACCGAGATGCAATGAAAAAATTTATCAAAAAGGTGAAAAGTATTTTATTTAAAAACATGCAATTCAGTACTAAAGGATTAGGAGGGCCCTGCTTGTAGGAGCTTACAATCTAAATGGTAGGGGCAAGTGGTACAAAAGGTAATAACTGTAAGGGATAAGCTGGTGGAGAAGGCTGAAGTGCAGTTTTTAGGTGGAGGCTTCCCTGAGAAGATGATTTTTCATGGATGGCCAAAAGGTAAACAGAGTAGAAGATAGCCAGATAGATTGGGATAGGGAGTTCCAGAGGATGGAAGAGACTCTGGAGAAGTCCTGGAGGAGAGCAATGGAGGGGGAGATGAGGGATCTAGAGAGCAAGAGATCTTGTGAGGAGTGGAATGGAGAGTTTGGCTACTAGTTTGAGATGAGGTTAGTCATGTAGCTCAGGGGAGAGTTGTGGATGGTTTTGTATATTGTTGTTAGTATTTTCAATATTATTCATTGGGCTAGCAGAAGCCAGTGCAGAGATTGGCAGAGAGGGTGAACAACCACAGATCAGTTAGTAAAGCGGATGAGTATAGTAGTATTCATGATAGACTGAATAGGAGATAGCATTTGTAAAGGTAGACCAACAAGAAGGAAGTTGCAACAGTCAATAGTTAGTAAAGAAACCTTTAAGAAACCTTTTTTTAAAGGCCAGCAGTAAACAGTTTTACATGCACAATAGGTTTTAGCCCCATACAGCTATGTCTTAGGTACCTAGATGATTTTTGTTAATTTGTTTTCTAAGTTTAATTAGAGAAATGCTAACATTACATAACTTTTTATATTATTGACAGATATGAACATGTAATGGTTGTAATAACAATTATGTTAAAGCTGAACTCCAAACAAACAGCTAAATCCACCATAAAGTCATATAAGAGGACTGTCTCTTTTGACAAAGAATTTCCATCCTCCAGAGATTTACATATTTCTACCACACAGCACAGCCTTGTTTGAACAGGCCAGAGACCTTACTTTTCTATTCGATAGTTAAATAACACTTACAAGTCTTATCCCTTCCTTTAAGCCTTGACTAGATAGTGAATGAAAAATTGGTGAGCTTATCTCTCTGTTACTCTACTCTCTCCTTCTATCAGTATGTTCCTTGTTAGCATATAAACATGGCAGCACAACTCTCTGGCTTCTCGTGCTGCCTTTCCATTTCCTAGTCTGAGCTCTGCTGCGTAGGGGACTGCAAGAAGCTGACACTAAGTTAAATTCAAGTACTTACACTGCTTGTATTAGGCCTCATGTACACATGAACTCCCCCAGACGTTTAGCTCTCCTGGCAGCAGAAAAACGCTAAAAGCGGCAAAAACACGTGTAGGATAGGTACTGCTTTTAGCCACATTTGCCTGCATTTAGCGCTTGGATGTTTATTCGTTTGTTTAGCCACAGTATTTTCAATTGACATGAATAAATACCCAAGCACTAAACGTGGCTAATGTTTAGATGTGTTTAGTATTTTTTGGCCAAAATGTTCAAGAGAGGAACATTTACCTGCCCCTAAACTGCTGCTCCTAAACTCTGGTAAAAGCCTATATGTACATGGACACATAGGTTTTTATTGAGTTAAGTTCAGGAGCTTTGGCAAAAAACGCCAAAAGCTCCTAAACTCATGTTTAGGAGCAGCAGTGTACATGAGGTCTTAAACAAAATACATTTAATTATGTATAAAAAAATACAGGGCTATATTAATGTGTGCCTTTTACATTTGCTTGTAGTCCAGCTTTAAATTAGATAACCTAAGCATATTGTATTAGATATGCACACTCATATTTTTCAAATTTAGTGCCTTATTCTAATAATATTTGTATTGTTTGGTAATTGCACAGCCAGCTTGGGTATAGCCTCAAATATAACTGTGATTATAGAAGACTCTGATGATGCTCATGGAGTTTTTGAATTCAGCCGTGATTCTCTCTATATGAATGCAGCTGAACCAGATGCCGGATACAGCCCTGTAATATTCCAGGTAAATGTATTTGCATTTTACATTTCTTGACTCTTTCAGTTTTTTACGTTGAAATGTACTGCATGCCTTACCTATATGCAGTAGCCAGTACATTCCTGACCTACTTTTATGGTGACATTAACACCTGTTTGTGTGAACACTAATAAAATAATCCTTTGCCATCATTGATTTATTAGCAACAACTATTGGGAATCAGAAGGAACATTGGTCTCCATATGGTGACCACAACAGAGTGTTCTATACAGGAGAAGGACTAGAGTGGGGGGTGTATATTGTGCTGATGACCCTGCTTTAAGATACATAGTTATTCAGACCTCATTCAGAGTAGGACAACTGTTGAGTATTAAATAATTGTTTGTTCTTTGTTTAGTCCTGTGATTACATTGCCTATCAGAGGGATGTCTTTTAGCAATGACCCCCTTTCTAGCTCTGAGAAGTGACTGATTGCAGAGAACTAGATTATTTGTGATAATAGCAAACTATTTTTTAAATATTTTATTTAGGTGAGTTTATATCCCCCGCCAGCCCAAAAATTCCCAGTCATCTGTATACAAGGCCAGTATATCTGAAAGTAGCCATACATGAGAGGGGAGTAAATGTTTCAGAAAATGGCCAATCAGACCTTTGAGCAAGGACATTTTGAGACTATATTGTTGTTTAAGGATAGACGAGGAACCTATTTGTGATATTTTCATTTACATATTCTGACTATTTATTACATTGTACTTGATATTTTGTAGGTTTTGCGTTATCAAGGTACCTTATCCATGGTGTCTGTTTTTTGGAAGATAGAATCTGATCCTTTTGAAGACTTAGTTTTCACCTCTGGGAATGTAACTTTTAAAATTGGACAGAAAAGCAGCAACATAACAATTCTAGTATCTCCAGATGATGTTCCGGAACTGGATAAAGTATTTTCACTTATAATCACAAATGTTTCCAATGGTCGTTTGGGTGATTTGACTAATGCTTCACTGACACTTTCTGCTAATGATGATCCCTATGGGCTTTTTGTGTTCTCTGAGTCAAACCGGCCAATTAGAGTTGAGGAAAAATTTCAGAATATATCTTTAACAGTCAAACGGTTGAATGGCCTGATGGGGACCGTCATGGTTTCTTATCAAACACTTCCGGACTCTGAAAAACTTTCAGTTATTTCTCCAAGTATTGCAAGAGCCACTCAAGGGAAAGACTATTGGCCTATCTCTGGAAATGTCCTTTTCATGGCAAATATTAGTGAAATCAAAATTCTTCTTCCAATATTGGATGACAATGAACCGGAGAGGTCTGAGTCTTTGTTTGTTGAATTATTCAACGTCACGTTAGTGGAAAGAGCACAGAGACAGCCTGGTATGTACATATGTTCATTGCTTTAACTCAAAAGAACTTTAACTAAACCTTATGAGTCCTATCATCATTTTCTGTGTAAACATCTTCTGCTCATCTCTATCCCCCCATTTTAAAATATATCTCCTAGTGCTCCACGTGTATATATACATTACCAGGATTGCCAATGTTAATAATATTGCCAGCCTTTCTGTAGTGAGGAATGGCGTTTAGCCACTCAAGCCCTTATGGGGTGGCAGAGTGGTGTCACATGTCTTACTGGAGATAGCAGCTACTTTTTGGGGCTCTGCTGACTGATTGGAATGATGGAGGAGCAAGTTTAGTCATCAAAAGCAAACCTGCGTTGCAGAAAAACTGTTTGTCTATATGGGAAATGCTTTACATAGGAATTCTTGTATCAATGAAGGCATTTATTTGTCTCAAAGTGCCTAGTCTGTTTAGATCTATACATATATAGGTTTTGTCTCTCAAGATGGCATGACTACTTTTTGTGCTCATCCTGCTACTTGATCATTAGAAGTAATGGAAGCCATTTTGTGTCCATTGATTTCTCTACCACTCACACCTGTGACCTGTTAAGGAGGAATTATTATTATTATTATACTGGATTTGAATAGCGCCAACGGTTTACTCAGCGCTTTACATTATAGTGGGAGACAATACAGTAACAATACAGTTCAATACAAGAGGGAATTGAGGGCCCTGCTCCTTGGAGCTTACAATCTAGGAGGGAGGGGTGAGTGGTACAATAGGTAAAAACTGGGGGGATGGAGTGGTTGGAAGAGTAGAGGATTCCAGTATAGGCTTCCCTGAAGAGATAGGTTTTCAATGATCGTCCAAAGGTAAGTACAGTAGGTGATAGTCTGATAGATTGGGGTAGGGCGTTCCAGAGGATGGGTGACGCCCTGGAGAAGTCTTGGAGACGAGCATGGGAGGAGATAAGTGAGCTAGAGAGTAGAAGGTCTTGCGAGGAGCAGGGTGTACGGTTTGGGTGATATTTAGAGATGAGATCGGATATGTAAATTGGGGCAGTGTTGTGGATGGCTTTGTATGTCATAGTTAGTGTTCTGAATTTTATCCGTTGGGCAACTGGGAGCCAGTGGAGGGATTGGCAGAGAGGGGAGGCAGATACAGAGTGGTTAGTGAGGTGGATGAGTCTGGCAGCAGCGTTCATGATAGACTGAAGGGGGGATAGCCTGCGATGAGGTAGGCCAATGAGGAAGGAGTTGCAATAATAGAGGCGTGATATGACAAGGGAGTGAATAAGTTGCTTAGTGGTTTCCGAGGTTAGGAATGGTCGTATCTTGGAGATGTTGCAGAGGTGAAGTCTCCATGATTTTGTCAGCGATTGGATCTGGCGCTGGAAGGACAGATGGGAGTCTAGGATTACACCTAGTACCCGGGCATGAGGGGATGGACTGATGATTGTGTTATCGATATTTAAGTCAGTGGAGGTGGCACGGGCAGGGGTTGAGCTTGAGGAAGTGGAGTGACATCCAAGCATGGAATGGGCATTCATAGCTTAGCTTATGCATTTATAAATAAATGTCGATATGTTTGACTTTTTCGAAGGTCTTGGTACCACAGTAGTAAAAGTTATTTTTCTATATTTCATAATATGGATCATTTATTTTAAGTCCACTGAGATTATGTTGCCTTGTTAAATAATATAAATAATGCTTAGCAGCAATCTTCTCTG
Organism: Staurois parvus; assembly: GCF_062004578.1. Lineage (NCBI taxonomy): Eukaryota > Metazoa > Chordata > Amphibia > Anura > Ranidae > Staurois > Staurois parvus. Next base: position 6,435,305 of record NW_028318025.1, read on the forward strand.
AGATAGTAATTTGTATACATCTCAATTTTTTGTATTTTCCCAACACTACTATTAATTGGTAGAGTATGTCAAAGAAACAAAAGGAAATTGTCATAACATTTCTGCACAGCTTTCTGAAAACGTTTGTCTTAAACAGATCACTAGTTTTCCTACGTATTAAATAAAGCAATACCAATATATTTTTTGCTCACACACCACTGAAATTTTAGAGTAATTAGCTCTTTTTGATCTCTTACTGAAACTGTAACCTTTTCTTTACAGTACTGAACTCTCCACGTCTTGGTTTGAGAAGTGAGGCAGTGGCACACGTCATTATAAATGCAAGTGATGATGCATTTGGTGTTCTACAGCTGTCTACTACATTAGTGCGCATTGCAGAAAGTTATATTGGCCCAATAATTAATGTTACTAGAATTGGTGGAATGTTTGGTGATGTTTCGGTGAAATTCAAAGCTGTGCCAATAACTGCAACAGCTGGTAAGTGCAGGCTATAGTGCCATTCACACAAAAGGATTTTTTCTTATTTAATGCTATTACAAACTACCTTACAATTTCATTCCACAATTTTGTCAACATAATGCCATAATGTAAGTGTTGCTTCTTTGAAACTGACAACAGTGCTTGAATCCTCCCTACGAAATGTGTTATTGATTCTCTGCTTTTCCCAGGACTCTGCACAGAACTAGAACTAACATTTCAGTCATCATACAAAATTCCCTTAAAGCGGTTGTAGAGGCTTACTTTTTATTTTATTAAAATAACAAACATGGTATACTTATAGTAACTGCTATGTGCAATGGTATTGCCCTGTGCAGACCCAAACCTCCTCTTTTGGGGTCCCCCGCTGGAGATCTCCACTCTACCTTCCCTGCTTGTGCCTCCATAGCAAGTTATGTGCTATTGAGCACACATGCGGGCGTGCTCCCAAGCTGGGATGTTTGCTTCCATAGACGCACACATCCTGGTTTAGCCCAGCTCCTCGTTCTCTCTTCACAGAATTTGATTGGCAGCAACAGGAGTCAATGACTCCTGCTACTGCTTCTATGATCTATGAGGAGAGGAAAAGAGACCAGTGCCACTGAAGATGCACACAGCACTGGATTGAGACACTGATACCTCAGGTAAGTATTGTGGGAGTAGGGAGATGGTGATACAATTACGGGGACATTTTTTACCTTAACGCAGGGAATGCATTAAGGTAAAACCTGTCTTGCCTTTAAAACCACTTTACGTTTTCAGCGCGCCACCTGCTCCAGTTGTGATGACCAGCCTGCTGAAGTCACTGTGCATTCTTCATTACACAAAAAACAGCGCAAAAATTAAATAAATAAAAATAATCACAAATAAATAAATATCCGTGCAAAAATATATATATAATATTTCAAACATAAGTCCTTATTTTCCCAAAAGGATTTTCAAAACAATGTTCCAAAATGTGCTTCCACCTAATCACCACGTGAAAAATAATATTGACCGCACTCACCAGATGGAGGTGAGTAATAAGCCTCATAGGATATAAGGGATCCTATACCCCGTCAGGAGGAACTCAAATCGCCTTCACCCTGCTTAGATACAGCAATCGACTCCACTCTACTTCTCCATGGAATCCTCAATAATGTGCAAGGAAAGAAAGGCTACATAGTGTAATACTGCCACTCAATACCATATAAATCCATAGAATAAGGACACTCACATGTTTCAATAAAATAACAGGCCTTGTTTAATAGCCTCAAAGGCTTCAAAGGAACAAGTTTCCAAATTGTAAATATAGGGATCTCACGCTTTAAGGATCACTGTAGAGGATGACCAGCTTTCCACCTCAAAAATGGCTGCTTGAACCGCAAACGTCGGTGTGCATTCCAAATACTGGAAGTGACGTAGGCCAAGAAGATGGCAGACCGGAAGTGCGTCAACACGTTTCGCCCCACCCACAGGGCGTTTTCAGGTCTTGAATCTGTTTCTAAGCAGGGTGAAGGCGATTTGAGTTCCTCCTGAGGGGCTATAGGATCCCTTATATCCTATGAGGCTTATTACTCACCTCCATCTGGTGAGTGCGGTCAATATTATTTTTCACGTGGTGATTAGGTGGAAGCACATTTTGGAACATTGTTTTGAAAATCCTTTTGGGAAAATAAGGACTTATGTTTGAAATATTATATATATATTTTTGCACGGATATTTATTTATTTGTGATTATTTTTATTTATTTAATTTTTGCGCTGTTTTTTGTGTTATTTATTATTGGTGGTTTTCACTGGTGCACAGCTGCATAATTGTATACTTTCTTTGATTGGCGCTGGGTTTTTTTTTAGTTTGACTGTGCGTACTTCAACCAGTCTTTTTTCCACCCCTCTTTCAGACTTCATCATTCCTATTTTTGTAGTCAATGCGGAACCAGACAGTAGTCTCTAGTTAGCAGCTTTATGGTACAACTATTCTTGTTCTCTTGTTGAAATATAAGAATTCTGTGTAGATTTTCAAATAATCAGAGTTGGTCATAGTATATTTTCTAAATTTGATTTTTCATATTAATAAACTCTTATTATGTATTTTATTGTTCAGGTGAAGATTACACTGTAGCCTCATCAGATGTTGTGTTACTTGAAGGAGAAACTAGCAAAGCAGTGCCAATCTACATTATTAATGATATCAGTCCTGAAGTGGAGGAGTCATTTCAGGTGTTGCTGTTAAACCAGACAACAGGAGGAGCCATGGTTGGGGACATAACTGAAGCAACTATTGTTATTGAAGCATCTGATGATCCATATGGATCATTTGGTAAGTAAAATACATTTTTCTTTGCTTATTAATTCATTGCTTGTTTGGGGTTTTTTGCTTGCCTTCATTTATGGAAGTGTATGCTCACTTAAAAATAGAAAATCTTGAAATTACGTAGACATTTTTAATATAAATTATTTAAAATAACCCTGTCACTATAGGGTCACTGGTACATGAAAAACACCCTGTAAAACAACAGGCTCTATACTTAGCTTTCCTGTGTGTTGAAATGCCACTGTTTCACATCTCCCTGGTTGCAGCAGGTATTCAGCAAGTGGGTCGAATACCTGTTGTCCCGGTGGTGCTGTGGTTCCTCCTGTCAACTTGTATTTACTGTAGTGAGTTAGTTGATCAAAACAGATTATCCTTATAATATGTTCAAAGCTCCACCTCTGTTATTTTTTTCCAGTAGAAGAGAGAAGAATAAGTAGGACCTCTGTCAGGTTTGTTTTGCTGTCAGTGACCTAACTGGAGAGTTGGCACCTCACATTTTAATGTGATATCATGACCAGAAATTATTGGAAAATTTGTCCCAGTACAGGAAGGCATAAACAGCTATAAAAAAGCTAAATAAATTAACTGGCACAGGAAATTAGGTGAAATCTATCCAGAGGGTACATAGGCAACAGTGACAACCTGACAACACTCCCAAAAACATTATCATATTACACAGGGCATGTATAGTATGTCCTATCATTCTGCCCAACTGCTTTCCCTCTCCTGCACTTGCACTTGCCAGCCATTCCCAGCTGTCAAAATGACAGAAAGGAGTTGATGTGGAAATAGAACAGCTATAATATCTAAACACTGTTCAGAGAGATGAAAACACAAAATAACATTGATATTTGAGATTTTGTATCTACTGTCTTTCATTCATCTGCAAATTAAAGGGATGAACTTTGATCTGCATATGTCAGTTAAAGCAACCTGAGAAGAAAAAAAATATTTTTTATTAAATTAAATTTGTGTCCTTTTAAAGAAGCAGTATCATTCATTTTTTCACTATTCTGTCCCCTATGGAAAAAAGTACAAGTAAGTGTAGCTATGAGGTCAGACTGGGCAAAGCTTGTGGTGCTGTCACATCTCCGACACGTTTTGCCCAGTCTGACCTCATAGCTATACTTAGAAAGCTCCTAAGCGACTAACTCTTTCCATGCCATGTTGTTATACCAGCCATATGGGAAGGGAAGGGGGGGGGGAGTCTGGTGGTGGTGGTACTACATGTACTTTGTCCCACAGGGGACAGAATAGTGAAGAAAATGTTAATGAGACTTCTTTAACCTACTATTAACATAAAATCACAGTGCAAATAGTACCATAATTCAGGGCCATGCAGGACCCCTTCATTAGGTATGTGATGACATCATGTGCCTGATGAAGGGGTCCCTTGTGGTTCCAAAATATTGCACTATTTGCATCGTGATGTGATCTTTTCAATAAAAAGATCCATGGCGTCCTAGTAACATATCATCTCTAAGTCACCACAGGGCACAGTAAGAATTTAGGAGTCAGCAGGAGTTTAGCATTTTTTGTGTAAGATATATAGAGGGTAATTCAAGAATATGTGTCATACTTTTCCATAGTTTTTGGCCGTATACTGAAAAACTGGGAGTATACACTGCTGCAAACCCTCTCTGTAATACTAGGCTACAATCATAAATTGTATTTAGTAAAATATCTCTGAGGCCTTAATAAAGTATATCAGTGTGATATATACCAGTCTAATGATAATCTGTGCATCAGTATTCCAGGTGACATCAGTCACAATAGATGAACCAGATTTCAATACAGTCAATGTATATCTGCCAATAATTCGAAATGCTGGAACACTTGGCAATGTTGTTGTCCAGTGGATGGCTACAATCAATGGGGAACTTGCTGCAGGGGACCTGCTATTTACTTCTGGAAATGTGAGCTTTGCAGCTGGAGAAACAGTACGGACTCTTCCAATAGAAGTCATGGCTGACAATATTCCTGAAATTGAAGAGGTGAGCAGAATGGCAAGAATGAAACAATGAAATATCTGGGGTTGTTAAGGGTGGTTCTAGATTTTTGTGACCTTTTCCCAGAATATCTCTGAAAGGTATTCACTAGACCTTTAGAATGATAGGAATATAGAAGGTCAATCTCCTAATAATGATGTACTCTAGTTTACATGCCCCCCACCTCCCTTTGCATTGCATTTGCTTTAATTATTCCTTGCCACCTTAGTTCATTTTATTCATTATGTTCATGCTACAGTTGTGATTTAACCTTTAAGCATTTATTAACTTTTTTTACTCTAATATTTTTTTTTTACATTTTATACCTATTATCTTACAGCATAGTGTTCTCTGTTATTTGATCTGGTTGCATATGTGTCTTTATAGGAGAATATGTAAAACTGTATAGCTGTGTGTTATTTGCTGAGTTTTTTACTATTCTGATATAGTCCACTGTTACCATAGTTTTAGCAGAATGATATAAACAGATCAAATGTACAATTCATTAATTTGCTTTTTGGGTTACTCCACACTGCACACCTCTTTTTGCACCATACAAGTTTAAATATCTGGAATGATTGCCTAACTCTCGAATATCCATTTAGATCATCATAGTACAGCTTACTGGCGCTTCAAATGGAGGATCAATAGGAACAGAAGGGAAAGCTAGAATTACCATTCCAGCCAATGACAATCCTTATGGAACTGTTTCCTTCCTTCGGCCCATTTACAAAGTTCAGGAACCACTGGAGAAGAGTTCTTATGCAAATATTACAATCAAAAGAAGGTTTGTTTACTTTATCTAGGAAATGCCTGATAAGCTCTGATAAGTTTTTGATCTGAGGTTTGTTCCCCAAAAGTGTAACTATGGGCAAAATCCAACATGACATTTATGATGCATTATGTCACTAGCATTATCTTAGCAGTTTTTGTTTATCTGTGTTCTCCTTTTATCAATCACTGACCCAGGGCACATGCAGGTCTATTTTTTCCAGGTAAGTGAACCAGAAGTATTAAGGCCAAGGAATCAGCAGGACAGGTTGGCAAATTACATTTTCAGTAGATGATCAGTAATGATAGCTTACAGATTTTCTTTCATAATAGGTTAGCCACTTTCCAGGCTTCTGCACATCTGTCCAACCCACACTTCCCCCAACCCCTACCCTCACCCAGGAGTATATCTACCATGAAGCAAGCAAGGCATTTGCCTTGGCTGGCATGTTATAGGGGGGTGGCACCACCCCTAGGCAGAAGGCACACACGTGGGTGTGGTCTACCATCTGGGATGGGGGTGGGGGGGCATCTGACACAGAGGTAGGATCAGCTAGAGAGGAGAGCAGAGTGGTGGACAGGGAGTGGTCGGGGACCGGGGCTGTCAGGTAGGCTCTAGTTAGGATCTGCAGACTGCAGTGTGCATAGGGCTATGTGGGGTGGGTGAGGCCATGGGGTGCCAGCGGAGGGCCTTTGGAGAAGGGGGAAGAAGAGAACAAGGTCAGGGTGGAGGAGTCCCTTCACTATTTGTTGCAGCTGCCGCTGGAGATCCTGGTGGAGGTGGAACACAAGCTCAGCTTCCACTCCTGACACCATCTGGAGGAGCCGGTGCTGGACAGGTAAAAGCTAGGTGGACTGGTGTTTTCCCACTCCTGTCATGCTGCCCCCCTTCACACTGCTGCCCCATGTCATGCTGCCCCCCTCCTGTACCACTGCCCCCACCTGTCCCCCTGCCCCCTAATCCTGCTGCTCCTTCCTGTCCCACTACCCCCCACCTGTCCCACTGCCCCAACCTGTCCAGCTGCCCCCCCCTCCTGCTCCGCTGTCCCCCATCTGTCCAGCAGCCCCCCACCTGTCCTGCTGCACCCCTTCTGTCCCACTCCCCCCCCACCTGTCCCACTGCCCCCTCCCATTCTGGGAGCCCGGGAGCATTGAATAGACATATTGACCTGACTTGCAGACACCAGTAGGTATCTGAAGTACAAGGAATCAGTATCAGCTAAACAACATTTCATCGCTACAGTTTCCATGAATGCCATAGCTAATACCATATTCCAAACCAATGGCCATCATAAAATAAGTTAAGTGTGTCTTGGGGGAAAAAACAATTCAATAACAAGAAAAGAAAAGCTAATCCTTTCTTTATATTAATTTACTGTTTATTACTTGAATTATCAGAATAATAGAAAATCTAGTAATCAATGAGTATGTCAGTTTTTCCATGTTTAATTATTTTTGTATTCTTTTTCTTCAGCGCAGGGAGATTTGGCCGTTTGCAAGTATTGTACAGCACCTCTGAGATAGATGTAGTCACCCTTGCGGTTGAAGGAGGCCAGGATATACTCTTGTACTTTGAAGCTCCAGTGCCTGGTATCCCTTTGACATCCTCTAGGACTTCAGTCAATGTTTCATTAGCTGAAAACCCCCTCCAGGCTTGTGCTATTGCCTGTCTGAAAAATCAAGTATGTTCGGCATTTTCCTATAGCAGAAGCTCTGGCTCTCTTCAGTGTTTCTGGGTAACAATACTACAGTTTCAGCTCTCCAACAGCACACAGTTCTGGACCTATAGGAAAAATAGCACCACTGCTTCTATACTGTTTAGCTCCCAGGCCACGGCTGGCAGTGATTATGAATCTGTCACAGGGCAATGGTTCACCATGCCGGAAGGAGAAGAGTTTGCAAATCTTACTGTTTCTATTCTTACTGACAGTTTCCCAGAATTAGATGAGCAATTCATTGTGTCTCTTCTTGATGTCAGACTGCTGAACGCTTCAGCCAGCTTAAAGGATCCGCCAACTATAGGACAGCTAAACAAATCAGTGGTCGTAATCAGGATGAATGGAGATGCTTTTGGAGTATTTGTGATTTATACCCGAAGTCCCAATGCAACGGTGGGAGGCCACCATATAGAGGTCCTGGAACAGCCACAGACAACTGTACAGCTGGTTATAGAGCGCCGTGAAGGAAGTCTGGGACAAGTGACAGTGGAATGGGGCATTATTGGAGGAACAGCTACCAGAAATGTTGATTTTATAGCCGATGCAGATGTTTTAATATTTGCTGAAGGTACAATAATGTTTACAGTATAAGAATACACAATATTGGGCATGACAGACTGAGAATTGTAGTGGTACATATGACAGTGAGAATATTGTTTTAAATACCTTAAACTTAAAGTGACATTGAACACTCATGCGATCCGATTCCAGTGCCAAAAAATGGCCTCAAATCGCACAGCACAGAATCGCATGTGATTTGCACAGGGATACGGTGTGATTCCTCTGTGATTCACATGTGGCTCACAGTGTGAACCTAGGCTGAGAGTGGCTATGTTCCTTATCCATGGTCCCCATGTATGTAGAAACATAGGCGCCCTCTCTTACTCACTCCTGAGATGGACTATAGGATTTGTAGTGCGCATAGAGCAGTGCACATGACTACAACTAAAATGCACTACTAATTTCAAACAAATGAAAAGGAGGGGGAAAAGGAGAAGAGGTTACAGAGGATGTTGCAAAAAGGCAGAAAAACAATGTAAAAACAATCTAATTAAAAACCATGATTACAGCCATTAAGTAGTGGATGTGTATGGATTATTTTTGGAGAATACGTATATTGTTTGATGTCGCTTTAACTGCTTCCCGACCGCCCTATAGCAGATGTACTGCTACAGGGGGGCACAGGTGGGTAAAATAACGTATATATGTGATTTTGCATTCCTGGGTAGGGGCCGCCATTCGCAGCCGTGGCTGTTAATCACCGGGTCCCGGCCGGTGATTACTTGCTGGTGCCCAGTGATTGCCGAACATCTCCGACGGGGAGGAGAACTGTATGTAAACAATACAGTCCTCCTCCCTGTTAGCTCATGCACACTGCTTTGCATGACTGTGCACAGCACAGCCATGCAAAGCAGTGTGATTACAGTGAAGCAGTACTCAGCACACAGTTAACCCTTTGATCGCCCCTTATTTGCCCAGTGCCCTTAGTACAGTGTCAGTACTTTTTTTTAGCACTGCTCACTGTATTGGTGTCACTGGGGATGTCAGGGACACCAAGTCAGTTCCCCCCAGTGTCAGAATGCCCGCCGCAGTCCCGCTATAAGTCGCTGATTGCCGCCCTTACTAGTAAAATAAAAAGAAAATTCCAGTATCTATACAGCCATTTGTAAACGCTATAACGTTCATGTAAACCAATTAATTTACACGTATTGGGATTTTTTTTAGCAAAGACATACATTTTTTTTTTACATTTTTTTACTGGACATGTTTAATAGCAAAAAGTAAAAAAATATTGTTTTTGTCTCGAAATTGCCAGTCTTAAAAATTAAAAACACACAGGCGATCAAATACCACCAAAAGAAAGTAAATCCTGAGAAGGGCAAGTGGTTAAACATAGTTTTGAAATGTGGATGTGCAAGAATTTCTGGGTAAGAGAGTTGTACTCTCATATGTAGTCTGAATGTGACATGGACATTTACATATTGCAGATAAGTAATGACATTTTGTCCCAGTGTATCAAAATGTTTGAAATAAAAACTGTGCATCTTATCAATATTATTGATATTATAATACAGGATTTATACAGTATAGTGGCAACAGCCTTCACAGTGTTTTAGAAAATGGATCTTATAGCAATTAATCCAATTATTTCTATAATGTTATAACTTGCAATGCAATGCTATGATTCATGAAGCAGACTAAGGCTGGCCATACATTATACATTTTTCTTGAGATTTTTGCTTTAGATTTACCAAAAACCATACAATAGGAGGTCAAACTTAAATAACACTTTCAGTTGTATCCAATTAGTCAGGCCCTTGCACTACATAGTTGAAGGTAAATCTAAAGGAAATTCGGCAGAAATTTGACAGAAAATTGTATAGTGTATGGCCAGCCTCAGGCCACTTTCACATGGGCCATTCGATCAAATCCACCTGTCAGTTTATCAGACAGACTTAGGCTGGCCATACATTATACAATTATCTTCCAATTTTCTGCCCAATTTCCTTTAGATTTACCTTCAACTGTGTAGTGCAAGGGCCTGCCTAATTGGATACAACTGAAAGTGTTGTTTTGGTTTGTCCTCCTATTATATGGTTTTTGGTAAATCTAAACCAAAAATCTCCAGATAATTGTATAATGTATGGACAGCCTTAGAGACAGATCAGAAGTTCCATTCATCTCTATGGACAGGCACAAGTCTGTTTACACTCACCTACCTCCAAATCCAGCCCGGCCCGCTAAAAAAAAATGGAAGGGGAAATGTTCTTTTCATTTTGGAAGATCAGAGGGCAGTCGGGTGTAAACAGACAGCAGAGTCTGCTGACTCCCGGCCGTCTATAGAGCAAAGTGGGCTGTGCTATATGGAAACTGAGCAGACATGGATGTGTCACCTGTCCGCTCTGCGTTGGTCAGCAGGGGCTCTGTGAGGCTGAAGGCATTGACGAGCCTGACTAGCAATTGAAAAAGAAAAGGCTGCATGCAAAAATTCAACTAAGACCATTTGAACTGAATAAAATGCAGTCTCAAAAATTAGTAAATCATAGAATCTGGTTGCTCAGAAAAAGCAGCTTCATTTTTGTTCCAGTTTTTATTCCTGCGCTCAGTCTTTGAAAACTGGCTGAGCTTCTGTTACATGATCACTTTGTATACCTGTTATTGTAATGTGCGCTAAAGTGCACATGGAAGTGCCTATGGTCCAAACAAAGATGGTAGAATGGCGGTACTACAGCACTGTATCAGTAACAAATTAGGCATTGTCCAAGCTCACAGAGCTAGAAATTGAAAATAAATAGAGAACAATAGTTTACAGTCTTAATGCACATAATAATAATAATAATATGAATTCTGCAACAACAAACAAAACTAATCTTAATGCTCAATATTAAGTGTTAAAAAATAGTTCAGATTAGTACTATGCAGCAATGCAGTTTATGAGGTATGTGATAGAAAAAGCAATCACTTTGTTCTTTTTTCACTGATGTTATTTCAAGCTTATTGCAGATTTATTTGTTTGATAGGTGAAACAAATAAAGTGGTCACATTGATGATACTGGATGATTCAGACCCCGAAGACAATGAAAGCATTGAAGTTGCATTGACATATACAGAAGGAGGAAGCCGCATCCTTCCTAGTTCCAACACAGTTACTATAGTAATTTTGGCCAATGATAATGTTGCTGGTATAATTGGCTTCCACACAGCCTCAAGATCAGTGATTGGTCGAGAAGGTGAGCACCTTTTTGCTATTGTAATTTTCACCTTAAACTGACTGAAACAGGTTGATAGCACAATTTCAACTTTAAAATTTTTTTCTGGCAGGATGTTGTTTTAATGCCATTGGCAGAATGTACAGGATCCTTAGTATAAAAATATTTGTATTGCTTTTCTATTTAGTAGATGCTGCATTAAATGAGTGATAACCTCAAAATAGACAGACTGCATATAATGTGAATCTACTGTGGCTCCTTGTGTTTAAAGCTTTACTAAAGACCTCTGCAGTCTCTCCCTTGTCTTCTCCTTAATTGTGTTAAATTACTGACAGCAAGCCAGATATATGCCTAGTGCATTAATGATATGTGTCTTTCACTGATGAGTGAAACAAATGTTTCTGGCCATAATGCTGACTCTTTGTATTGACGTACAAATGTTAAAAATGTAGCACTCTAATTTTATGCGTGATTATACCAAGCAGTGACTCTCAGTATTTTTTTAGCAGTGAACAGGGAGTTTTGTTAGAAATCCGAATACCATTATTTTATATGATGGATAGTATTAAATAATGTATTGACTGTAGAACTGCCCAACACTTAATAGCTGGCCACTCATAATCTTAGAGCAAGCCTCTGCTATCTGCTTCATGTGCTGTTAGCTCTTTTCTGTGTCTCTTTCTTTTATAAACCACAGCTATTGATCCAATATTATGCTACATTACACCCTGTTCCAAATTATTATGCAAATTCTATTTAAGTGTCACAAAGATTAAATATTTTGTTTTTCAGTTTAACTCATGGATAGCATTGTGTCTCAGGGCTCTTTTGATCACTGAAAACAATCTCGGACACCTGGGATAAATAGATTGGCCGGTGAGCCCAATTAAAGGAAAAACTACTAAAGGACGGTGTTCCACATTATTAAGCAGAGCACCATTTTCAAGCAATATGGGGAAGAAAAAGGATCTCTCTGCTGCCGAAAAGAGTGAAATAGTTCAATGCCTTGGACGAGATATGAAAACATTAGATATTTCATGAAAACTTAAGCGTGATCATCGCACTATTAAGAGATTTGTGGCTGATTCAGAGCACAGACGGGTTCGTGCAAATAAAGGCACATTGAGGAAGATTTCTGCCAGCTCCATGCATCGGATCAAGAGAGCAGCTGCTAAAATACCATTACATAGCAGCAAACAGATATTTGAAGCTGCTGGTGCCTCTGGAGTCCCATGGACATCAAGGTGTAGAGTCCTCCAGAGTCTTGCAACTGTGCATAAACCTTCTATTCGGCCACCAATAACCAATGCTCACAAGCAGAAACGGCTGCATTGGGCAGAAAAATACATGAAGACTAATTTTCAAACAGTCCTGTTCACTGATGAGTGCCGTGCAACCTTGGATGGTCCAGATGGATGGAGTAGTGGATGGTTGGTCGACGGCCACCCTATTCCAACAAGGTTGCGACATTAGCAAGGCGGTGGTGGAGTCATGTTTTGGGCCGGAATCATGGGAACAGAGCTGGTTGGCCCGTTTAAGGTCCCCGAAGGTGTAAAGATGACCTCTGCAAAGTATGTGGAGTTCATGACTGACCACTTTCTTCCCTGGTACAGAAGGAGGAACTATGCTTTCCGTAATAAAATCATCTTCATGCATGACAATGCACCATCTCATGCTGCAAAGAATACATCTGCATCAATGGCTGCTATGGGGATAAAAGGAGAGAAAGTCATGGTGTGGCCTCCATCCTCCCCTGACCTCAATCTGATTGAGAACCTTTGGAGCATCCTCAAGCAAAAGATCTATGAGGGTGGGAGGCAGTTTACATCCAAACAGCAGCTCTGGGAGGCTATTCTGACATCTTGCAAACAAATTCAAGCAGAAACTGTCCGAAAACTCACAAGTTCAATGGAAGCAAGACTTGTGAAGCTGCTATTTAAATAAGGGGTCCTATGTTAAAATGTAACGTAACCTGTTAAAATGTTTAAAAAGTTAAAATGTTGTTAAAAGTTTGATTGAAATTGCTTTTGATTTCAGTAAATATGCTGCAAACACAACAAATGACAATTTTCAGTTCTTTACAACCTATAAAGTGTTTTGAAACCTTCTGTGCGTAATAATTTGGAACAGTGCATTGTAAGTTTTTATGTTTAAAAAAAATACTGTTATCATTAGGAGGTTTGTTCAATAAAATTTGAATTGTACTCTTAATAGTTGATAACATGAGAATTATGCTGACTGTTATTTACATCAATTATTTAGGTAAATGAGAAAAATATAATTTGCATAATAATTTGGAACAGGGTGTATATCAAGGAGAGACGCAAACTGGACGTACTCTCTGATCACTGCTTTTAGGGAATGTTGTGAAATATACCCAATTGTGCATACAATAACAATGCTCAACATTGTACACTTTCTTTACACAATATGCATGTGAATAAATCCAGTGACTGATAACACTTAATTTGCTCCAGATTTCATGTATCTGTATTATTGTAGGAGAAAAACTGCACTTTTATGTCGTACGCACTTTCCCTGGCCGTGGAAATGTCACAGTCCACTGGAGAATTGTGGGAAACCGCGTAGACCAAAACTTTGGAAACAGTACAGGAATTATTTTCTTTCCAGAGGTAAATGCCCAAAAACAAAAAAATTCTGAATCTGCTCATGGAATTATGTGTGCTAATATCCCGTAAAGGTATGTTTTGTGTTTCAATAAAAATATAAAAAATAACTTTCATCCCGGTGTTTTCTACCAGCTGCATTCCATTTCCAAATCAGTTCATTTGTGTAATGCAGGCCATAGACGGTTCGTTTATCGGCCTTTTTTTTTCGTCCGAAAGAATAACCGGCCGATTTTCGCACTGTTAGTGGGGAAATGGCATCGGCCGATTTTCGCGGTTCCTCCTCATTTCGTTTATCGGTCATGCTGGAAAATTCATGAAAAACTGCAGATTTTCGCAATCATTGGTGGCAACATCAGTTTACAGAACGAACCATGTTCTGTTTTTCAAACGAAAAATCGGCCAATAAACGAACCGTCTATGGCCTGCATTAGACCTTCTACATTTGGTTTAGTGGAGATGAATTCTGATACAACTATTGGGGTTGATTTAATAAAGGCAAATAGCCTGCTTACTTTGCAAGGAAATTTTAATTTAGCTTAAGTATTGAAGTGAAGCTCTGCTGACTTCTATCATCCAATCGTGTGCAAGCAAAAATACTGTTCTGTTGTTTTCTTTTTCCCTTTGCACATGATTGTGATTTCTTTGCACAGCGAATTTTCAGCACATTTACAAAATTAAGTGAAAACTCCCTTGCAAAGTGCAGAGCCTATTTGCTTTTAGTAAATCTGCCCCATTCTCTCCATAGACAAGACTCAATTCTAACTGAAAATATTGCTTTAGACACTATCTAGTGCTGTCACATAACCAGAAGTCTAGGTCTTTGGTCAATTAAGCTCTGATACAGGGAAGGATCAGCAGGGAATGATCACAAATCTGATCTCTGATTCTGTCTCTCATCAGAGAACACGGTGTTATTTACTAAACTGGAGAGTGCAAAATCTGGTGCAGCTCTACATAGAAACGAATCAGCTTCCAGGTTTTATTGGCAAAGCTTAACTGAACAAGCTGAAATTAGAAACTGATTGGCTACCATGCACAGGTGCACCAGATTCTGAGTGCACCAGTTTTAGTAAATCTATCCCACAGGACCAAATCCTTAGAGCAGAGGAGGGAAACTAGAGCAACATTTTAGAAAGGCGTTTTATTATACTTTATGTATCCATTTTTTACTTTATGATAACTCTCTCTCTCTCTATATATATATATATACATATATATACATACACTATATTGCCAAAAGTATTGGGATGCCTGCCTTTAAACGCACATGAACATTAATGGCATCCCAGTCTTAGTTCGTAGGGTTCAATATTGAAATGGCCCACTCTTTGCAGCTATAACAGCTTCAGCTCTTCTGGGAAGGCTGTCCACAAGGTTTAGGAGTGTGTCTATGGGAATGTTTGATCATTCTTCCAGAAGCGCATTTGTGAGGTCAGGCACTGATGTCGGACGAGAAGGCCTGGCTCGCAGTCTCCACTCTTATTCATCCCAAAGGTGTTCTGTCGGGTTGAGGTCAGGACTCTGGGGTGAAGGAACTTGACTGGCCTGCACAAACTTGCTAATGTGTGTCTTTATGGACCTTGCTTTATGCACTGGTGCGCAGTCATGTTAGAACAGGAAGGGGCCATACCCAAACTGTTTCAACAAAGTTTGGAGAATAAAATTGTCCAAAATGTCTGGGTAGCTGACACCTTAAGAGTTCCCTTCACTGGAAATAAGAGACCAAGCCCAACCCCTGAAAAACAACCCCACACCATAATCCCCTCTCCACCAAACTTTACACTTGGCACAATGCAGTCAGGCAAGTACTGTTCTCCTCACAACCAGCAAACCCAGACACGTCCATCGGATTGCCAGACAGAGAAGCGTGATTGGTCACTCCAGAGAACACTTCTCCATTGCTCTAGAGTCCAGTGGCAGCGTGCTTTACACCACTGCAACCAACACTTTGCATTGCACTTGGTGATGTAAGGCTTGGATACAGCTACTTGACCATGGAAACCCATTCCATGAAGCTCTCTACGCACTGTTGTTGTGATAATCTGAAGGTCACACAAAGTTTGGAGGTCTTTAGCTATTGACTCTGCAGACAGTTGGTGACTTCTGCGCACTGTGTGCTTCACCATGTGCTGACCCTGCTGTCATTTTATGTGGCCGACCACTTCATGGCTGAGTTGCTGTTGTTCGCTGTTGTTCCCAGTTGTTTCCACTTTGTTATAATACCACTAACAGTTGACCGTGGAATATTTAGTAGCAAGGAAATTTCACAGATGAACTTATTGCACAGGTGACAACCTATCATGGTACCACGCTTGAATTCACTGAGTTCTTGAGAGCGACCCATTTGTTCACAAATGTTTGTAGAAGTAGTCTGCATGCCTAGGTGCTTGATTGTATACACCTGTGGCCATGGAGGGGATTGGAACACCTGAATCCAATGATTTGGAGGGGTGTCTGAATACTTTTGGCAATATAGTGTGTGTATATACAGTTGTGTTCAAAATAATAGCAGTGTGTTGCAAAAAGTGAATAAAGCTCAAAATCCTTCTAATAGCTTTTATTTCCATACACACAAATGCATTGGGAACACTACACATTATATTCCAAATCAAAACATGAAGAAAAATATATAAAATTTGTGTTGTTCCTCTAAAAAAATTGAAGAAAAGTGAATATTAGACTGTTCAAAAAAATAGCAGTGTTTGTATTCTTCTTTACAAACTCAGACATTCACTATATAAACTGAAAAATGTTTGAAGATTTTGCTTTCCTTTGAATCACTTAATTAATATTTAGTTGTATAAGCACTGTTTCTGAGAACTGCTGTACATCTGTGTTGCATGGAGTCAACCAACTTCTGGCACCTGTGAACAGGTATTCCAGCCCAGGATGATTGGACTACATTCCACAGTTCTTCTCTATTTTTTGGTTTTGCCTCAGAAACTGCATTTTTTATGTCATCCCACAAGTTTTCTATTGGATTAAGATCCGGGGATTGGGCTGGCCACTCCATAACGTCAATCTTGTTGGTCTGGAACCAAGATGTTGCACCTTTACTGATGTGTTTGGGGTCGTTGTCTTGTTGGAACACCAATTTCAAGGGCATTTCCTCTTCAGCATAAGGCAGCATGACCCCTACACTCCACCGAAACTGCCTTACTCAAACTCTCCAACGACCTGCTAACCGCCAAAGCTAATGGCCACTATTCAGTGCTCCTACTCCTTGACCTCTCTGCGGCCTTCGACACAGTCGACCACCCCCTCCTCCTCAAAAAACTACACTCCCTCGGCCTTAGAGATTCTGCTCTCTCCTGGCTCTCATCCTACCTGTCACAACGCTCCTTCAGCGTTACCTATAATGCTACCACCTCCCCCTCACTCCCCCTCTCTGTTGGGGTCCCTCAAGGCTCTGTCCTTGGGCCCCTTCTCTTCTCCATCTATACCTCCTCCCTTGGCCAACTCATACACTCTCACGGCTTCAACTACCACCTCTATGCCGACGACACACAAATCTATCTCTCAACCCCCCACCTCACCCCCTTGGTCTCAGCCCGAATCACACACCTACTGAGCGACATATCAGACTGGATGTTGCTCCACTTCCTTAAATTGAACCTCTCCAAAACCGAGTTTCTTGTCTTCCCCCCAGCCCGGACACCACCCCCCATTGATTTCTCCGTCACATCCAACAACGCTACCATCAAACCCACCCTGCAGGCCAGAGTACTGGGTGTCATTCTGGACTCCAACCTATCCTTCCAGCCCCAAGTCCAATCTTTAACAAACTCATGCAGACTCCACCTCCGCAACATCGCCAAAATCCGCACGTTCCTAACCCCAGAAACCACTAAACAGCTCATCCACTCTCTCATCATATCACGACTCGACTACTGCAACTCCCTCCTCACTGGCCTGCCTCGCCGCTGGCTATCCCCGCTTCAGTCGATCCTGAATACGGCTGCCAGACTCATTCACCTTTCCAACCGCTCTGTCTCCGCCACCCCCCTCTGCCAATCCCTCCACTGGCTTCCGATTGCGCAACGGATCAAATTCAAAATCCTAACGCTGACGTACAAAGCTGTCCACCATACTGCCCCGAACTACATCACTGACCTAATATCCAAGTACCGCCCAGCAGGCACACTCCGCTCCTCACAAGACCTCCTTCTCTCTAGTTCCCTGGTCTCCTCCTCCCATGCCCGCCTCCAGGACTTCTCCAGGGTGTCACCCATCCTCTGGAACTCCCTGCCCCAACCCATCAGATTATCACCTACTCTCCTCTCCTTTAGGCGCACCCTGAAAACCCATCTCTTCAGGGAAGCCTACCCCACCCCCTGCTAACTTGCCGACCTCCTCCACTCTTCCTACCACTCCATCCCCCACAGCTATCTCCTCCTGTGCCACCATCCCCTCCCTCCTAGATTGTAAGCTCGAAAGAGCAGGGCCCTCGAACCCCTCGTGTATCACATTGTATTGGTATTGTTCTGTCACATGTTCTGTCCCCCTTTGTAATGTACAGCGCTGAGCGAACTATTGGCGCTTTATAAATACTGTATAATAATATAATAATAATAATCCATTCGAATGGTAGTTTTTCGCTTTCTTCCACGTCTTTCAGGTTTTGGTTGCCATTTTAAAGCATTTGCGATCATTTTAGCTGAGCATCCTATCATTTTCTGCACTTCTTTATATGTTTTCCCCTCTCCAACCAACTTTTTAATCAAGGTATGCTGTTCTTCTGAACAATGTCTGGAATGACCCATTTTCCTCAGAATTTCAGAGAGAAATGCACTGTAACCAGCATGTACAACATGTGCTGCCTTCCTTCCTTAAATAAGGGCAATAATTGCCACCTGTTTTTCAAAGAATGAATGACCTCACTAATAGAACTCCACACTGCTATTATTTTGAACATGTCCCTTTCAGTTAGTGATTCAATTACACAGAATCAGCAGCATGCATTTCTATTACTCTACTACACCTGCTAGTAAATTATTTGCCATGTAGAAATATAATTTCTACCAAAAACAGTGATTGATCAGGTTAGTGATGTCTGACTGCTATTATTTTGAACACAACAGTATATAAAAAACTGTTAATTAATTTTCTCTAAATATTATAGTTTTCTAAATAGTTGCACTGCAGTTAGGATTGTTTTAGGCATTTAGATATATGTTAATTAACGTAAAAAAAATGAATAAGTGCTTTACTAAAAATAAATAAATGAAAGCAATATTATTTTCAAAATGCAGCTGCATAGACTATTTGCATTTCTTTATCATTAATAGGGGTCCCTGAATTCAAGTATTACTCTGCATTTGCTGGATGACCAAATCCCTGAGGAAAAAGAGGAATATCGGCTCCTCCTGTACAATGTGCTAACTGAAGGTGGGGATGATATGAGAATGCACCTCCAGCATGACGTTTACAGAGCTCTGTTCTGCATTCTGCTTGTGTAGCTTGTTCATGTCATAGATATTTGGTTCTAATCAGTCATGCTTTTCTGATACACATGCTGTTCATTTATTTTGGCTATGAACTTCGCCTGTTCACTCCATGACATATATAATCAAACCCATTTTTTCTGTCTGATATATGGAAACAGGTGTACATAATGGGTCTTTGTTCTAGTTATCATATAGTATGAACATATATATTTTTATTTCATTATCATTTATTTAATGGTTTAATGCGTAATGGTTTAATGTAAATATATAATGTAGCAACATTTGCATCAGTCCCTACATCAATGGTGCAACCTGCCATAGATGTAAACTATGCTATTTAACTTAAAGTGCAAAGAGTTTTGATACCCAGGGCCTCTCAGAGGATCAGAGCAATGGTCTCAAGCCTAATCCCCATGCTCTAGGGAGTGAAAGAGAAGTTTCCTTCCTCTCACCTAATATTGTGGTAATGTGATTGTCTTGCTGGGACCATTTAGTAGAGTATCCTTCCAACAGAAATAGAGAACAGAAAGTTGTCAAAGTTTTAATCCTTTCTATATGCCTAGTGGCAAAGTGGTTAGCACTTCCACTTAGCACCACTAGGGTTGTCGGTTTGAGTCCCAGCCACGGCACAACATGCCAGGAGTTTTCATGTTCTCCCTGTGCCTGTATGTGTTTCTTATGGGTACTCGCCCTAGTATATAATTGTGAGTTAGGGACCTTACATTGTAAGCATCTTGAGGGCAGGGACTGATGTGAATGTACATTATATGTAAGGCAGTACATAAATTGATGGTGCTATATAAGTATCTGTAATAAATATGATATATATATATATATATATATATATATATATATATATATATATACGCATATATTGGAGCACTACATCCAGGTTATTTAGCATAGCACAAAATGGTTTGCAGACAGATCCATCAGGCTTGATTTGTTCCTGGAAACTCATTTAAAGCATGTCTGATGTTTCTGGTACAGCTCCCTGTGTGTAAACTAAAGTGCAAAGTAGCCACAGAAGTACTTCTGCTTCACATGAAGCCAACAAACCTGCTAATATTGGTTGCCCCTTTAAAATGAATTTATTGTACATTCCATGTTATTGTCTTAAAACTAAAAGTGATATATTATAGGAGGCAGACCTTTCATTCATCCGACTGTTCTCCATTCATAGATCACTTTCCATTAGTGGAAGCTATAGTACAGCTTCTAGGAATGGAGGAGGGGGACGAAAGGGTAAGCATAGTCAGCAATCTCGATGAGCGGTCCCTCAGCTCTATTAATCCCCTTAGCACCAGAAAACTATGGCTGCAGATGTATGGGGGGAGGAGGGGGTCAAAGGACTTCAGATTTCAACTAAAACAGAATCCAGAAGCACATGGAACACTTCAAGTTGATACTAAGTATTCTCCCTTGTGCTGATTTCTGCTGTCATGCACTTGTATATATTTTTCAGGAATTTCTGGACCTGGGGAAGCTGTTCTTGATAATCAGGGATATGAAGCTGTTCTGACTGTAGAAGCCAGTGATGAACCCCATGGGATGCTAAATTTTGCACCTTCTTCCCGGCTTGTCATAACACAAGAAACCAATAAAACCATTCAGTTATATATAAACCGTGAATATGGTTCCTTAGGTAAGTTCTTTTATTGGTCCAATTACTGATACACTATTAATAACGTTCACATTTTTTGTAATTGTTTCTAATGGTTTCTGTTACAATACTGTAAACTCAGTCATGAAACATTTAGACTCAACGCACACTGGCTTAACCACTTTACAACCGCATTATAGCCGAATGACAGCTACAGCGTGCTTGTCCAGTTGTGGGAGGGCAACATATGACATCCTCCCAGAACGTGCCCCCAGTGGGGCGCACCCGTCACTGTCAGTGATCGCTGTATCCTACGTACACAGCTGATCACATGACATGGGAAAAGGCCAATCACAGCAGCCTTTTACCACATGATCAGCTGTGTCCAATGACACAGCAGATCAGAAAGTAAATACAGTTGTCGGTTATCAGCAGCACTTTCCTCACTCTGTTGCAGTGTGAGGAAAGTACTGCCAATTACCAGCAAATGTCACAGAGGACACCCGCACTGATCATCAGTGCCGCCCACCAGTGCCACCCACCAGTGCCCAGCAGTGCCACTCATCAGTGCCCAGCAGTGCCACCCATCAGTGCTGCCCAGCAGTGCCACCAAGCAGTTGTGCCCATCAGTGCCCAGCAGTGCCATCAGTCAGTGCTGCCAGTCAGTGCTGTCAGTCACTGCCACTAGTCAGTGCCACCCATCAGTGCCCATAAGTGCCTGCCTATCAGTGCCCTTTAGTGCCATCTGTCAGTGCCACCTATCAGTGCCCATCATTGCTGCATAAAAGTACAGCATCATCAGTGCCTCCTGATCAATGCCCACCAATGCCTCTTCATCAGTGCCACCTTATCAGTGCAGCCTGTCAGTGCCCATCAGTGCTGCCTATCTGTGCCACCTCTTCAGTGCCCATCAGTGCTGCCTATTAGTGCCTATCAATTCTAACTATTACTGCAGCCTCATCCACACACATCAGTGAAGGAGAAAAATTACCTGTTTGCAAAATGTTATAATAGAAACAAAGAAAAACTTTTTTTTTGCAAATTTTTTGCTTTTTTTTTTGTTTATAGTGCAAAAATAAAACACCCAGTGGTAATCAAATACCATCAAAAGAAAGCTCTATTTGTGTGAAAAAATGATAACAATTTAATGGGTACAGAGTTGCATGACCACGCAATTGTCATTCAAAGAGCAACAGCACTGAAAGCTAAAACGTGGCCTTGGCACGACGGGGCTAAAATTGTCCAGTAGGCAAGTGGTTAAAAAGAACTATGCTCCTAGACTGGTTTAGCATTTTGACTTTAGAAGCAACCAATGCTATCTTAGGTGTCCATGCATGTTAGGTAGTCTAGAGGCGTTCTTAAGCTCAGAGTTTAGAGGCAGAAATTAAAACCCTTCTGTTTTGTGTTTTTGAGAGTGTTTTTCTGGCAGAAATGAATGCTAAAAGCTCTTAAATGCTCTTAAACACTATTATGAAAAACAAAATACGCTCAAAATTAGCATTTTTTTCCTCCAAGAGCACTGGTGTTTTTTTAAGTTCATGTGCATGGAGTCTCAACATCTTTATGCCTTTGTGCACATTTCAGGGGATATTAATATCACGTACACAACATGGGATTTGATGCATCAGCTGAATAAGACTGATATTCACCATGCAGAGCCAGGCCTAGACTACATTGCTACATCTGGATCACTGATACTGAAGAATGGCCAGACAACTGCTGTCATTGATGTACCTATACTGGAGGTAAAATCCTTTCACTTACAAAGTTTCTACCACACCAAACAAACTGTATGTTTTCTTATGTTTGTTTAAGTGTATACAGGAGGAGCCCCCAAAACCTTTGATCTACAACATTCACAAAAAGAGAAGAAAAACACAAATGTTCTGCCTTCTTTATATGAATTAAGTAGGAATACTATTTCAGCCATTAAATGGGGATACAAACTAAAGGGCTGATTTATACTGTTCACATTGCAAGGGAAGTTTCCCATTGTTTAGTGAATGCGATGAAAATTCAGTTTGCAAGGAAAAAAAAAACAACAGTATTTTTCTTGCAATTGATTGAATGATGGAAGAGAGCAGAGCTTCACCTCATTCACAAAGCTAAGGGAAACGTTCAGCCTATTCTTCCTTTAGTAGATCAACCCTATGTTATGTATCATTATGTTGTTATTTAGAAATGGAGTTATTATCCAATTCCACCAATCATATTCAAACATGTTTGAAACCCCCTGATACATAAGGCCATAAGTGTAGTTTATTTAAATACCTTAATAAATAACAAGTATATTGGTGTTCCAACATGTGTGGATTGTATTCAATTCTAATAGCATTATTTTTACTTTTGCCTGTAGGTTTATTCAGTTTCAGCTCAAACCCCTCACTAAATAAATCTAAATTTTATACTCTTCAGAATGCAGTTTATACAGAAGTATACTCACTAAAGCTGATTTCCCACCTGCATGGGCAGACTGACCATTTGGAAACTCGGGCACTGCCCGAGAGCCCGGGGTCAGTAGGGGGCCCCATGAGATGCCCTGGGTACCTTTTTCATAGGCTTTTTTGAGTTTGGGCAAGGACCCAGGGGCCCCATGATCCCCTATTGTCCAGGGGCCCCATGAGTTGTCAGTCCACCCCTGTGCACCTGCTTTTGTTTTCTTAAATGAGCAAAATTTGGGGTTTTCTTCCATCCAGGATCTCACTTATTTATTATCATATTTACAGTCTACTGTTTTGATGTTAAATAAATGTGATATTGTTCCAGAATTTTGTTTGTTAGTGCATGAAAGTCCTACTTGATTAGGCCACTTGGAATGTGTCTACCTTATCACTGAGACAGGAAATTTATCAGTGGCTGCCCCTATGTTTCTCTTGATAAAATTATACTTTAAAATAAAATATTTGCTGCATTTTTATTTTCTTATCAATTTGTAATATAATAATGTGTGCTTTATTAACAGGATGACATACCAGAACTTCAAGAGTACATTCTTGTGACACTAATATCAGTTGAACTGTTGGTGAAGTTACCAACCTCCTCACCTCCACGGCTGGGTATTCTTATGTTATCCTGTATTAGATGTATACTCAGTTTGGACTGTTATACAGTATGTACAGTATGTATGTATGTACTATAACACTGCAAGGTATAGACACAGAGTTCGCACTAATGCAGAGTGCAGGGCTCTGGCGTGTGTATTGTGAGCGGAAAAAATTGTGATTGCAGCTTTCTGGAGGTTTTGTAATCCAATCGGGGTCTGGATCTTGAAGGCTTCAAAGAGTCTTGGGTGGAACGGAGCCTTCAATCCTGTGTCTTGGTCTTACATGCCTCATAAGCTTGGGTAAGCTTAGAGCTCCAGTCAGGAGGGAAGTGTGTTCCTGTTTGAAGACATAGGTGCTCTACTGTAGCGATAGCACTCCATGATGGAGAGATTCCATGTCCACTGGGCTGATAGAGCTGAGGCGGGTACTTGAGTCTGGGAGACTAAGAGAAAGAGACTGAGAAGACTGGGACAACTAGATGAGCCTAGGGAACTGAGAGAATCTGTAAGTCTCAGAGGACTGAGAGAGCCTGGCGTTTCAGGAGAACCCCTATTGAGAGGTTTGGAGTGGGCCCGTACAGCGGGGGCCTGTGACTAAAGGCTGAGTGAGACAGTAGTAAGTTCAGAGAGCAAGGAGAGCTGGTGAGATGGTCTGGTGGACCAGTGTAAAGAGCAGCAGTGCTGCTAAAGAGGGAGCTTTGGTGGCTTGGCATTTTTGTGAATCTATTTTGCTTTGTGAAACTGAAACCCCAGTGTGGGCAGATTTTGTGAACTTTACTTTCATTATGTTTAATGAAAGTAGGCTGGCAAGCCCTAAATGAAGTTCAGACTGGCATGATTTTACTTAAAAGTGCTTCTATCACTGAGTTCCCCTATGTCACTAGCTAGCAATCCTTTTTGAAATATTTAGCAATATACTGTTCTATAAAAATCTTTAACTTTTGATTCTGTTCTCCTTTCCTTTCCTGCATGCTTATAGAACTAATCTATTACAGGATGAAAGGTAACACATTTTCTACAGATAATCAGTTTATTCATGACCTTGGTATTCGTGTAATGGGCTCAATTTACTAAAGCTTTCCTACCAGAAATTCAGTTCTATCTTGTATTCAGTACACTCTACAGCTTTATCTTAAACAGTGTCATGGTTTTTGGTGTGTTAGGGCAGCAGAACACTTCCACCTATGGTATGAAAATGATGGGGAGATTTTCTCTATTCCTAACATGCTTCTTTTCCGAGGGAAACAATGATGCTACTCCATAATTTCAGTACAGTGAGTAGCATGGCCAGATCTAGGGGGGTGCTGGGGTGGGTTGCACCCCCAAAGAATTCAATTGCCCCCCCCAGCTGGCCTTCTTGCAGATGTTGTGTCCAGCTGATATGCCCCTCTCCCCATCCCCGCACTCAGGGCCGGGAGAAGCAGAAGGCAACGTGGTACAGTGTAGTGAAGGCTACAGGACAAATGAAAGCGGCAGAGAGCAGGGAGGAGGTGCAAGCTGTGCTATGCTCTTGCTTCCTGTCCTAAGACACCAGATGAGAAGGAATCGCTCTTACATCAGCTGTACACTGACTGTACTCACCCCCTACCCCCGTGTTCTGCTGCTGGGAGATAGTTTGCAGGTAAGGAAAGAGTGTGTGAACGATCTAATGTAAGAGTGATCCATTCTCATCTGCTGTATAGAGGAAAACTCTAATGACAAGATGGGAGAGCATAGCATGGCTCACATCTCCGCACAGCTCCTCGAGGGTTGGGGAGTGGACCTCATGGCAGGGGAATGGTATACAATGGGGGGGGGGATTTATGCTAGAAGGGGAGATTGGGGGGGATTTAGACTAAGAGGGGTGTTTTAGCTTGGAGGGGGAATTTGTGCTAGGAGGGAAAGATTTGTGCTATAAGGGGCAATGGAGGGGGGGTAGTTTCTGCTAGGAGGAGGGATTTGTGCTAAGAGCAAGGTTTGGAGGGATTTATGCTAGGAGGGGGATTTGTGCTAAGAGGAGGGAATGGAGGGATTTATGCTAGGAGGGATGATTTGTGCTAAGAGCAGGGATTGGGGGGATTTATGCTAGGAGGGGGGATTGGATGGATTTATGCTAGGAGGGGGGATTTGTGCTAAAAGCAGGGATTGGAAGGATGTATGCCAGGAGAGGGATTTGTGCTAAGACCAGGGATTCAAGGAATTTATGCTGGGAGGGGTGATTTGTGGGAGATGATTTGTTCTGGGAGGGGGTGGGTTTAGAGAGGACACGTGCTGTGAGGGTGATTGATTTGGGGGTGAGGATTGTTTGCTGGGAGGGGGGATGAGGGGGAATTGGTCTAAGAAGGGGAATGGGGGAGTTGAGTTAGGAAGGGATGGGGGGATTGGGGCTAAGAGGAGGGATTTGGGGGATTTATGCTAGGAGGGGAGATATGTGGGAGAGGATTTGTGCTGGGAGGGGAGATTTTGAGAGAGGACTTGTGCTAAGAGAGAAATTGATTTTAAGGTGAGGATTTCTGCTGGAAGGGGGGATGAGGAGGAATTGGTTTAAGAGGAGGATTGGGGGGTTGAGCTAAGAAGGGGTGGGGGATTTGGGTTAAGAGGGGGGATTTGAGCTAGGAAGGGGAGATTTATGCTCGGAGGGGGAATTTGGGGGGGGGGATTTGTGCTGGGAGGATGGATTTGTGGGTAAGGATTTTTTGCTAGGATGAGAAATTTGAGTAGAAAGAGGATGGGTGTGTGTGTGTGTGGGGGGGGGGGTGATTTTTTTGGGTTGGGTAGATTAGTGCTTGGCGGAAATTGGGGGGATTTGAGCTAAGAGGTGGGATGGGGGGCAAGATTTGTGCTGAGGGGGGGTGTAGAGGGGTAGGAGGAGGAATTTTTGCATTTTATGTTTGGGGAGAATTATAGCTTGCAGAGGTAATTTTTGCTTAGGGGGTGAGCGTGCTGATAAGTGCTGTTTTTTTATGCTGAGACATGATGCTCACACATGGGGGGGGTGCAGTTTGTTGTCTTTGTTCAAGCACAAGACAACCTTTACAGACACAGCCTCCATCTACACAGTGTATAACTGGCTGCTATATTACAGTTCTAACCTGTGAAATTCCCTGATTAGAATGGCAGTGTAGCTGTACTAGCAAGCTACACATGGAGAAGATCAGTCTGTAAGAGAATCTGATCTCCGCTATATGCTGTGTGGTGTCTATGGAGGAGATCTGCTGAGTGCCCAGGCTGTGAGCAGTGTAGGGAAGGTGTAGCTCTGCTGAGTGCTCTACCAGACGTGGTCCTATCCTTACTTTCTGCCTTTACCTGTTCTCTTAACTGCTAACCCCCTGTAACCTGCCCTGCTGACCCTTGTCCTCTGTCTTACTGACCCCTGTCTTCTACCCTGCTGACCCTTGTCCTCTGTCTTACTGACCCCTGTCTTCTACCCTGCTGACCCTTGTCCTCTGTCTTACTGACCCCTGTCTTCTACCCTGCTGACCCTTGTCCTCTGTCTTACTGACCCCTGTCTTCTACCCTGCTGACCCTTGTCCTCTGTCTTACTGACCCCTGTCTTCTACCCTGCTGACCCTTGTCCTCTGTCTTACTGACCCCTGTCTTCTACCCTGCTGACCCTTGTCCTCTGTCTTACTGACACCTGTCTTCTACCCTGCTGACCCTTGTCCTCTGTCTTACTGACCCCTGTCTTCTACCCTGCTGACCCTTGTCCTCTGTCTTACTGACCCCTGTCTTCTACCCTGCTGACCCTTGTCCTCTGTCTTACTGACCCCTGTCTTCTACCCTGCTGACCCTTGTCCTCTGTCTTACTGACCCCTGTCTTCTACCCTGCTGACCCCTATCCTCTGCCCTAATGACTGCCTGTGCTCTGTGCTACTGACTCTTGTACACTGCCCTACATCTCATCCTCTGCCCTTCTCACCCACTGTACACTGCCCTGCTACCTCTTATACACTGTTTTGATAACCACCTGTACACTGCCCTACAAACTGCTGACCCTATCCTCTGCCCTGCTGACCTCACATCCTCTGCCTCCCTGACATTTTTTACTGCACCCCCACAGTA
Source organism: Staurois parvus (assembly GCF_062004578.1). Taxonomy (NCBI): domain Eukaryota; kingdom Metazoa; phylum Chordata; class Amphibia; order Anura; family Ranidae; genus Staurois; species Staurois parvus. The sequence continues at coordinate 6,463,028 of NW_028318025.1, forward strand.
GACAGGCTATATCTGGCCCTGGTGAGTAAGCATTTTCACCCTGGAAGGTGTTTTACTTTTAGCATCACTAGATGAATTTAAAGCAGTTCTTCATACTAGTAAAAAAATATTAAAAATCCACAGATACAAATACTGTAGCTGCTGACTTTTAATAAACGGACACTTACCTGTCCATGGATCCAACATTGTCCTTACCTGGGCTGGTTTTTTGCTGGTCTTCAGGTCCCTGGTGCCAATGTATTTACTAGGGGAAGATTGTTGTGAATCCTTGTGGCTTCACAGCTGGCCTACCACTGCACATGCGTGAGCTGCTCTGAACTTTGTGAATGATCCTGCAGCCTTCTGGGACAAGTGACATGTTCCAGAAGGCTGAGGGCAAGGAGACAGGGGCTGAACTTCTGCTCAGATCACCTAGGAAATCCAAGCAGAAGTGTGAACAGGTACCTATGAAACTAGGTACCCTCACCCCCCAAAGAAAATATAATGTGCCAAATGTAGAAGAGGAAGGGAGGAGGATTACATAAAGTGGAACTTCCCCTTCAGGGTGAAGTTTCAGTTTAAAGGATACCAGAAACCAGTTTTATGAGTGCTATGCTGTAAATTTTTGCTCTTGGGTTTAGTAATATCTTAAAATCCATGTAAGCCCAAAATCAATTTTTCAGTATATTGTTAGCTTATGAATTGGTGTTTGTCTTTTCTTTCAATTAATTAATTAATATATTATTTATTTATTTTATTTACATTTATTTCATAGCCTGCTTCAATTGTTATTTATTATTTTCACAGATGTTGAAGGGATGACCGCTCAGATCATTATTGACGCAAATGATGGAGTTCAAGGAGTTATAGAATGGCAGAGGACAAGGTTGGTGTGACATACTGTATTTCCTAACTTGCCACTTCTTAGCCATGTTAGAAACATTTGAATGTCTCAAAAGTTAAAGGGTGTCTCCACCTTCCTGGTAAATTTAAAGTTATGTGCACCAATAACATTTTTACTCACTTAGTATTGACTAGAGTGGGGAAGGGTTAGAATCTATTTTAGGTTTTGCCTGCTATCCAAGGCTCCATTAGTTAGATTCTTCAGACTTTCAACTTCTTCTACTGACAATTAAATACATGGCAGGTGCTGGTGTAAACGAGCCCTTAATAAATCAGGCTCTATGCCTTGCAAAGGCCATATCCCTATTTATCCTTTACAGCATGTAAGGGATAACCAAAGCTGTATCCTGTTGTCCAACAACATAGATGATGTCCTCCTGTGCCTCTACCCCCTCCCTCCTAGATTGTAAGCTCGAAAGAGTAGGGCCCTCTAACCCCTCGTGTGCTGTTTGATGTTACTGTTCTGTTTCATGTATTGTCCCCCCTCTATTGTACAGCGCTGAGCAAACCCTTTGGCGCTATATAAACTCGATAAATAAATAAATAAATGTTTTTAAAAATCTGCCCCTTTAAAAGCTCTCTGAGCCTATTGAATCCAGATGTCCAATGGGTGGGGCAATTAACAAATCACAGTTCCAAGTTGTATTGCAGCTCCTAGGGACAGCACAACTTCACAAATCAGTAGTGCAAAGTAGCATATCTACATATACACACACAGACAACCAGTGCCTGCAGTATCACATCTGGCAGTGTAGATACATGTATATAAATACATTTGGATGACTAAAAGAATTCTTACGAATGTTCATATGTGATGCAAGTACTTTAGCACAATAATGTTTTCTTATTTACCTTCCAGCTATGAAGTCAATGAAACTCATGGTGTTTTAACACTGGTGGCATATCGGAATAAGGGGACCTATGGTAATGTGTCATTGTTCTTCTATGCACAGAATATTGGAGCCCAGCTGGGAATGGATTACAATGTTACATCAACGGTAAGAAATTGCTGCTCAGATATTTTACAGTTCAAACATGTGCAACACAACAGCATCAGTGTGTTAGTATACTACGTTTGACTTTCATTCCTGCAAAAGCTACAACTTTTAGCCCACGTCAAATATTGACCTTTATTGTACACCTTAAATACAAAAGTTACAATGCAGCCATAAAATATAATCGGACTAACATGGTTATATGCATGCTGACAATGCTTCATGATTACTTATTCAGATAAATTGTCTTATATTAATTCCAAATCGGAAAAGATTTTGCATAGCATTTTTTTTTTACAACAAATTAGAAAACCTTTGCTTTTGACCAGAGGGTATCTTTGCTAAATTCTTCTCACTCTGTCACCGATATGTATTAAGATATAATATGTATTGTATAGTTTCTCTTCAGTTCTGCCTTAGGCTGAGCTTTAAGGGGCTGTTTCTACAGCTAGACAATGACAGCAGGTATCTGGAAGTTCTAAAATGCTCTATTCTTTTTTTAGATTTTAACATTTGCTGATGGAGAAAAATATAAATTTGTTGATGTAACAATTATTGATGATAATATCCCAGAAGGAGATGAAATGTTCCAGCTCATACTTGCAAATCCATCTCGTGGTCTTGAGTTAGGCCATAACACTACAGGTAAGACAAAGGATAAGTACATCTTTGTATTATATGGCTTTGTCTCTTTATTAGTAGGTTAGTAAGTTATTAATAAAAATTTTAAGTGATGGTTTTCATAGTAAGTCTTGGTAAATGGAATTCAAGTGTTTTTTTTATTTGAAACTCTTAATAAATATATTAAATATAACAAATACATTACAAATTTAATTTAACCTGCATTCAGGTAATTAAAAAGCCAGAACCCCAAATCCTTGAATTTGGATAGAGTGGCAAACATGGAGATCTTGCTGCATCCCCTTTGGTTAGATTTCTCCTCATTCCCCTCCAAGTTTTTTGGTAGAGCTCCTCTAAATTCATATCAACCCTTTTCAATAATCCTATTATATCCACAAAACAATCAAACTGTGTGTAGGCATTTAACTGCCACGTGTAGTCAGCTTTAGAAGCATCAACTGTTTTCATTGTCTTAAAAAATTTAAATTAGTTGACAAATGCCTCAGCCTGTAACTACTCAGAATTTTGTAAGCTCAATATTTTGGCACCAGGTTCAGCACTGCCGTTTAGCATAGTATGGAGGATTGTAGATGCATCTAAAAATTTTATATTTTTCAGTCTTAACTGATGTTTGATGACCCTAATAATATTGAAATATGTGAATGATGACCTTTTTCAGTAAAATCCATTGCTTTAATTTATTGTCCTACTTGTGCTTTGTTTTTACAGCTTCTGTCACTATCTTGGCCAGTGATGATGGTCATGGAGTTATATCATTTAATAACAGCGATCACTTCTTCCTGAGGGAACCCACAGCAATGTACCTGACGGAGAGTGTTGCAGTGTTATATATTATCAGAGAACCTCCACAAGGGATATTTGGGACTGTGAGTGTCCAGTATCTCATCACTGGAGAAAATGGTTCTGATGCATCTGGTGACCTAAGCCCAGTAGAAGGATATGTTGTACTGGAGGAAGGGGAGAGGTTTAAGGTAATGCTAATGTTCAGTAATGTTTCCATTCACACTTTGTATTAATCATTTTTAGTATTTCAAATGTGCTCTTCCTGAAATAAATAATAATGATTCTGGAAAATGGAGGTTACCGCGTTTTTTCATTACAGTCTTTTATGCATCTTGACTATGACATTTTGGGCTCATAGTTAATAAAGTTAATAATTAGCTATAGCACTTCGTGTACAATTGCAAGAAGAAATAATTGTTAATCCTGGGTTTCTGGTATGAATGGCTTCTAAAAGTAGTGTGTCATAATAATAAATAAAGACAGACTTATTCAACAAACACACAACATGACATTGTCATATTTTTATATAATTTTTTTTAAACAACTAAGGTCATAGATGGGAAAAAATATGCAAACCTCTGGGATAAAGGTGTTTGTGAAAAAGGTAATTGGAGTCATTTGTCCTGCTCAGTCAGATGAGACTGTAGGCTGTGGGAAAGGGGAAGGGTTGTTAGGCACACCAAAGAGAAGGAAATGTATTATCTAGAATATGACAACATACAGTAACAGAGTCTATGCAGCTATGCAGCTGGCCACAACACTTACAGAAGATAATAAACTACTTGTAGGGAGCAATGCACAGAGACCAACAGTACCTTGGGCGGCTGCAAGACAGTAAGCAGCAAAGAACTAGTAGCGGAGAAGACCCCCAAAGTAGCTTTGACAACAGTCCTTATGCTGTTCTTCCTACTCTAGAACCTCTGCGTACGCTAGGCACACTCTCCTGGGTTCCTGTGCCTGACCTATCCATGCGCACAATGCGCACCAATTACAGTAAGCCAGTGATTTTTATAAGCACTGCCTTCACTAAAAATGGCTGCAGGGGTTATCAGGGCAGTAGCGTCCATTCAGACAGCAGCCCACTCGATGACACAGATAGAGGCCTAGAGAAATGTACATTCCCCTTTTCCTCCACTCTCCCTGCATGGTGGTTGCAACAGTGCCACCTGTGTAGGGAGGTCAACCTACACCTGCTTAGTAGACCATTGATTGGTTCAGACGTACCTCACCCTTTAAAATAGACACATACCGTAGGTCCCCATGAGTCTGGGGTGCTACACATACTGTATGTATATGTATTTTGACATTCAGCTCTAATTTGTATGGTATCTCTGTGCTGTATTTATTCATAAACCGTTTTATGTCATCTTCATGGTCAAACTTTTGCATGGCCCTACGACTCGATTAACACAATGCAGATGTTATATCCAGTTCTTTAAACTCTACAAAAATATTGAACAAGGAAAATAGACACATGGGAGCAATTTACTAAAACGGGTGCACACAGAATCAGGTGCAGCTGTGCATAGTAAGCAATCAGCTTCTCACTTCAGCTTGTTTAATTAAGCATTGACAATAAAACCTGGAAGCTCATTTGTTACTATGTACAACTGCACCAGATTCTGTTTGCACCAATTTGAGCAAATCTCCCCCAAGGCTGGTTCACAGACAGATGGGCAGAGTCTGCTCTGCTAAAACCAAGATATTTTTATTTGTTCCATTTAACTCCAGCATGTATGATTGGTGATGGTGATTGTTTGGTGCTAATCCTGGTTATTGGTGTCTTGACAGACTTTGGAAATTTCTGCAGTTCTGGATGAAGAACCAGAGATGGATGAAAATTTTACCATCACATTGTTTAACCCTACTGGAGGAGCTACACTGGGCACAAATCTGCAAACTTCAATAACTGTGCTACAGAACCAGGCTCCACAAGGACTTTTCAGCATTTTCCCCACACATAACAGGTAAAACTGGGGGGCACTCACACATATGACATAGATGGAACATATGCAGCACCTTAGTTTGGCCCTTTCACTCTGTAGGTTACATTTTAATTATTTTTCCTTCATCAGCATTGCACTGTAAATGAAGCGTCAAGATACTCTGTACTATGTAAGGTCAAGAAAGCTACATATTTATATGTGTACAGTAGATATACTTAGTAGATAATCAGATTATAGGAAATGTAAGGTAGCAGTACTCCACTCCTAGCTACTGGGGCTCCAAGAGTCCATTCCAATTTTTTGATCTCAACTGTGGTCTGTCATTTCTACGGAACTCCAAAATATGTGCTTCTCAGTATATAACTATTAAAGGAATATAATTTCTAACAACTTGGCCCAAAAAATAGATTGTGGGGACCCTATGTGGGGTTCGGAGATAGAAATAGTGCACTTAGGATCTAGAATCTTAAAGACTGTGTACCTTTAAGATATATCTGTGTAATTCTGACTCAAATCCCTGATTTATGAGTAGGATATCCCCTTAGTGATGATACCAAGTTCATGTTTGACAAAGCACTTGATGTATGTGGGAAATGCATTGACTGAGTTGGTCTGGAAAAAGTGCCTGTGTAGCCTACATTATCCATCAGTATTATTTAGGAAGTAGCTAGGCTCAGGCACAGTGTTATGCCTGCTTGTCAGGTGCATCCAGGACCAAGAGTTATCTCTTCCTTTACAAGAAAGGGCTTATAAGTGATAATCTTCATTTTCGTGATTTGAAAAACTCATCTTTTAAAAAAGAATTCTTCTTTTCCTTGTTTTAAGAACTGCCGATAATTAACTTCATGTTTGTAATTTTGGGAGTTTAGGACGAGCTCTGTGACAGTCGAAGAGAACAATGTAACAGTCTATCTGAGAGTATCCCGCAGCAATGGACTAAACATGTCTGTCAGTGTGGAGTGGGAGACCGTATATGGGACAGCCTTTGGCATAAGTAAGACACATCATTGTTTTGATTCTTCACCAGTTAAGGGATCCTTTGTATCTATAAAACTGAGTTATTAAAATGCTCCATAATAACCAGCAGTTCACTCACCCTGAATTGGAGAGCTCCTTACTGGTGCTCAGTGATATTGGTGCCTTATGTCCATAAGATAAAACATAAAAACCCCAAAACATTTATTTTATATATTTTAGCTTACCATTCCTTAGATGTGGTAGCTGAATTAATTTTCATGTTTCAGGCAAAAAACATTTTCAGCATGTTCAGAAAATACCGATTGATCTTTCCAGAAATGCATTGTTCCTGCTATTTCCTGTGAGCTTAAAATAGAGCACAGAGAACTTTAACTTTACTTTTATTACCTTACCTTATTTTGTAAACTACTAGTCTCATCATTTCACCATGTAATGGAAATGAGCAAAGGCAGACGTGTTTGATGCATGTCAACAATGGTCGCCCCCATAGAGGATGAGATATTAAGAATAAAGTGATAGGGGATATGTTTTTGTCAGGATTAACCAGCTACAATAAGAAAGACCTAAAAAGAACAAATGCAGCTGCCCCATTTAAAGGTTGCAAAATATAAAATTGTTGTGTTTATATATGAGTTAAGCAAGAGAAATTAAAGTGCATTTTTTGTAAATACACTTTTTCAGCTTCAGTGATACAATTTATATTCCATACTAACAATACCCCTATTATTATTTCAGAGGGACCCTACAGTGTTTTATCTGTTCTGCAAGGCTTCTTAAATGTGTCAGCTAGCAGCTGGTGTTTCTTCTCCCATGATGGTGCACAATATGGTGTACTGACTGCACATCCCACTTCTACAATCTATGAGTGGCGTGGGGTACTAGTCCCTATCCAGGTATGTTTCTCTACAAGTCAGAGTGGAGATAATGGGAGAAATTTTATATCCGTCAATAAAAATTATGGTTACCTTGTTCTTTCTTTCACAGGATGTGTCAATAGAAAACCCTTGGCATTGTATGGCCTTTACAGTAAATGACTCTTCATACATTGTTATTGCCAGTCAATCCTCTAATAACACAGTGTATACTTTCACAAGGAATGGATTATCACTGGTAAGGTACTTGTTGAACACAGATAGCTGTCATTACTTGTATTCATTTACATAATGACATACAGTAGGTTGAAAAAAACACAAGTCTATTGAGTTTAACCAAAAGACAAAAATACATTAAAAAACCTGCATGGTTAGAATCATAAACTTGCAACGGATTCAATGTAAAGCAAAAAAAACCCCTTTATAATGTGATCAAGGTTGCTCTTACAGTACACCAAAAAAAAAACCTTCTGAATTACTCAAAGAAATCAGATAATTCCTAAATCAACATTGTACAGTGCTATCTATTATCAATATTAATAGCTAGCAATATTTTGTGCATTTAGAAACACATTCAGCCTTTTATTTATTTTTTTTTTTTTACTAAAGTACCTGCTTGGTAATATGTATGCATTTCAGAGCCTACCTTAGAAGCCTTAGAGGTGAACCTTATTTGTTGTCATTCCAGAGACAGACCTTATTAGTCCCAGGAACAAGCACTGCCAAACATTTCCCAGTTGGCGATCATGACCATTATTTGATCATCGGAAGCTATACAAGTACTTCTCAGGTGGGCTATTGTCAGCTCTGAATGGTGATTGTATTAAAGTGCAAGCGTTGATTTACATTTAAATATATGAAATGCATTTTCAAAATCGAAGTTTAATCTACAGTATGTGTATGATAGTTGTCTTTAATATGCACTAAAACATAACATGAAATGAAATGGACCATGCTGATGTGTTTTCTACAATATAGATTGCACTGAACATACTCCTTTTTGATCTGCTATAGTTTGGAATTATGGCATACATTCTTGAAGTGTAGGTACCTCTAACTCATCCTAAACACATAACTAGGACTCTATTTGCTCTAAATAGCTCTGGAACACTCAACATTTGTTACTTTGTTTCATAGGGGGTTATTTACTAAAACTGGAGAGTGCAACATCTGGTGCAATTCTGAATAGAAACCAATCAGCTTTCAAGTTTTATTGCCAATGCTTAATTGAACAAGTTGAAGGTTATCATGCACAGCTGCACTAGTTTTAGTAAATCTACCCATAGTATCTCCTCTTCCTCCTTTCTTCCTTCTTCTTTCGTCCATCTTCAGTTTTGCGCAGTACTTTACACAATAGAGGGAGACAATACAGTTACAGTACAATAGAAGAGGGTTAAGAGGGCCTTACCCATAAGAGCTTGTGATCTAATAGGGTGGAGCAAGTGATACAAAAGCTATTAACTATGAGGGATGAGCTAATAGAAGTAATAAAGTTCAGTTGTTAGGTGGAAGCAGGAGAGGCTTCCCTGAAGAGATGCCTAAAGGGTGTCAGAGTTACACAGGTGTGCAATTATTATTTCTTTGCAATAGTGCATCAGTTATTTAACTATTAACCACTTCCCATCCGGCCCATGTATATCAACGGCTGGACGGGAGCATTGCAGGAGCGGGTGGCTGTTTATAAACATCCTCTCCTCTTCCCTACCTATACATGCTCCCTGGGAGCGCGCAGCACCGCAATCTGGTGCCCTCTGTGTCCGGAGGACACAGCGGAACACCGATAGCTGTACGGGACCTCTGTGTGAGGTCCCGATCATGTGATCACTGATTGGCCAATCAGTGATCACATGAATAGTAGTAAGCAAGATGTCACTTCTGACATCATTGCTTACTAATAGTGAAATCTGTGAATGGTCACAGAGGTCACATGGTACAAGGCGATTCACAACAGCCTTGTACCATGTGACAAGCTGTGACCAATCACTGCTCACACAGTATTTCTCAAAGGCTTCAAGAATGCAGGCAGAGTGAAGTGATTGCGTTACAGTCTTTATGGGTGAAAAAGCAATCAGTGTGAAAAAAAAAAAATCTTCATCACCCCCCACAAGTAGTACAGTGTCACTATGGTGACACTGTAGTGATAGGGTGACAGTATGTAAAAAAAAAAAACATAAATAATAATATAAAGAAATAAAATAAAAAGCTAAAAAATAAATTTTTGGTTATAAACTAATTTGGGTTATTTTTTTTTTACTAAAAAGATAGCTGAATACATTTTGGCCAAGATTTATGAAGAAAGATTATTTATTTGCAAAATGTTATAAGAAAAACACTTTTTTTTCAAAATATTTGGATTTTTTCATTTATATAGCAAAAAAATAAAAATCCCAGTGGTGAATAAATACCACAAAAAAAAAGTTTAATCTGTCTCAAAAAAATGCTAAAAATTTCATATGGGTACAGTGTTGCATGACCGTGCAATTGTCATTCAAAGTGTGATAGCGCTGAAAGCTGAAAATTGAAGGGGGTGAAAGTGTCCGGCTTGAAGTGGGTAAAGGCCCATATTTCTTTTAGGGCCTGTTCAACAGTCAGATCTGTTGGGCTGTCTAGTACACCACAAATCTCTAGCAAGGCACAACCCAATGCACAGAAGTGCTCTACCCAGCAGGTGCATAGTGAAGGTGCACTGGGATTCTGTTTATAATGAATGACACTGCGGCGCACCAACGCATGTCACACGAGTGTCACTGGAGGGAAGTGGTGTGAATGGGCCCTTAAAGTGCATTTAAAGTCAAAGAAACCTTTCTGACAGTTGAAAGCCTCTGTCAGGTTGAGGAAATTCACTCTCTCTCGATCTTTCCCATTACTACTGTCACTAAGACTGAAAGTGGGAAAGTATCCAAAATTTTGAGTTGCCACAAAACAGCATAGAGGGAAAATGTTTCATTGGGGACACCAGCTGAAGTGAGAGCTGTCTAAGAGGATATTTCCATTAAGTTGGAGTGATTTTCTCTTGCTTTCCTCTGTTTCAAATGCCACTTTATGCATTGACATATTTCCTTAGTCTCACAATGTCTGGACAGTATAGCCACCAGCTGACTTGGCAGTAGCCACAGACAGTTTAACTCTTCAATACCACACAGAATTTGAATCCAGTCTTTTGAAGTGTAAGAAGACAATGACTTTATTAAAGTGGAACTTCACCCAAAAGGGGAGGTTCTGCTTTTTCACCTCCTCCTCCCCTCCTATAACATCTTTAGACACATTTATTTTATTTTGGGGAGCGGGTACCTAGTTTTGACAACTTTGAAAGTTCAGCCCTCTTTTCTTTCCCCACAGCTTTTTGGGACATGTCACAGGTCTCAGAAAGCTGCATGTTGATTCACAAAGTGCAGAGCAGCTTACGCATGCACAGTAGGAAGCTGGCTGTGAAGCCTCTAGGACTCACAGCAGACCTCCCATAGTAGAGATGCTGGAGCTGGGGACCCAAGGACTGGTAAAGAAACCGGCCAGGTAAGGACAGCGCTGGATCCCTGGATAAGTGTCCTTATATTAAACGTAAGCAGCTACAGTTCTTGTAGCTGGTGACTTTTTATTTGTGGGAGCCACTGAAGGTCCCCTTTAAGTCTTGCCTCTGCAAAGTACTAACATTGACTGAGGAAACTTGGAAGAAACACAGAGGGTCTAGCTAGTACTGAACTAGAACTAAATGGGACAGAGGAAGACACCAAATCACATAGTAAACAAGTTATAGTGGTCCAAAATCACCACTAAATGTCAGAATTCTACAGAACAACAATTACCCAGTGCAGTTCAATACAACACATAAAAATACATAAAATTGAGGCAAAACACTTCCTGGAACAGAAGGGAAATCTCCCCATAGGGACGCACGTGGCAAAAAAAAAAAATCTGTCAGGAGTTTTAACCCTTCTGTACTCAATCAGATATTTTAAAACGTGTTTCTCTTAAACATATTTTACACCGTTATTTTTTCTGATGAATCAATATTTTATTGTAAATTGGTGGTGGGTTAAATATTCTGCAGTTCTCAAAGGTCTGTTATTTTAAAATTGTATGCTCTGATTTGACCATATAAAATACCACACAAATAATCCTGTAATGCATGTGCAGATAATTCAGCTGCTCTGTGCCTTTAATAGGAAAAAAACAAAGTCTTGAAACCTAAAATATCAAATAACATCAAGCAAATGAAAATACCACATAAAGTACAATTGATTTGATCCTAGTGACTGGTAATTGGAATGTTACAAGAAAAAATGAGATTAGTACGTGACTGTGATCAAGGTTGTTGGGATAAACGTTGAAAACAATAGAATTTGAAATACCAGATTGTCAAAATGTAAATTTAACCACATTTTATTATTGTTATGGGTTTGAATTAGGTGTTTAAATGGAGCAGTGGTATGTTTGTGTTGCATCAAGACTTCCCAGTCCAAGGAGTTACAGGGCTGTCAGTGTTCCCTCGGGGAGGAACTCTCTACATGGTCTTGTGCCTTGGAGCCTCTAACCACACTTCTCTAATGTACTCCTGGTCCAATAACAAGTTTGGGAATTCACAAGATATTGCAGTCGCTGGAACTACAAGCGTGGATTCCTTGGTTTCTGGTGCTGATATCTACATTGTATTTTTTCAAGGTATGAATATTGGATTATTTTTTGTGTGATCTTTTTAAGAGAAGTTCCCCATGACTGGTGGACAGCTAATACTGTACCTATCCACAAGAAGGGCAGCAAGGTAGAAGCTAGCAATTACTATTACAGGCCAGTGAGCTTAAATTCTATTGTAGTCAAGTTAATGGAACCACTCCTGAAAAGAAGGATCATTGATCACTTAAAAACTTGCTGGATACAAAGCAGCATGGCTTTACTGAGGTCAGATCATGGTATGCGCATGCACATGTAAACACAAATGCAAGAAAGCAGGAAGGGTTCATGTGAATGAGAACAAAAACTGGCGACTGCCCCAGTCTATAACTGGCCTTCACAGCAAGGAGCACATGGAAGGGCGATGCATGTCAAACAACAAAACAGAAAAATTCCCAGCTCAAGTTGCCAACCAGCCTGCAAACAATCTAAATTACCCTGTCTAACAGTATGCATTAAAAACAGGGGGTTTAGTTAGCACACATTTGTAAATACATGCGTAAGCTACAGAGCCTCGTCACGGCACCCAATATTCTGTAGTTCCTAACTCTACAAATTTTGAGAGCCCCCATAGTAAAGGCACATGTATTTAATGGATAGACCAAGGGTAGGTTCATGTACAAGAGCCCTAAATTTCAGAGCAACATAACATCAAGTACCCACAGTAAACATAACGCTGCACAGGCACAGCTGGATGTCAAAATCTGACAGCTGGATGTCAAAATCTGTGTACCCACTGTTTTTGCATCCACTTCTAAAGGCTGCCTGCACATAGCTCAGGGTGGATGCAGATGCAAAAACAAACATTTCATGGATGCAGTAAATTTGCCAGCTCCCATCTGAATGAACTCTTGAAAAGAGTCAGCTGATTAACATGGGTTTTATGGTATGTCTTGGTAATTGTGAGAACTTATCAAAATATATTTTGTCCATGTAGGAGATTTTAAATTTGTAGTTATTGTAGGACTGAATATAGAGAGCAAAATAGAACAATTGGGTCTAGAATGTGAACTTCATCAACTTGGGAGACACATCACACCAGGACAGGGGCGGGCTGACAACTCATGGGGCCCCTGGGCAATAGAGGATCATGGGGCCCCTGTGTCCTTGCCCAAACTCAAAAAAGCCTATGAAAAAGGTACCAGGGGCATCTCATGGGGCCCCCTACTGACCCCGGGTCCTCGGGCAGTGCCCGAGTTTCCAAATGCTCAGTCCGCCCCTGATACAGGACTTAAATTTTACCTTTCTTCAGGGCAGGGGCTGACTAGTATGGACTCTTTAGAGCATTGGTGCTATATATTATCGAAACATATTCACAATACTATAACTGATTTTTAGTATGTCAAAAACTGTTTGTATTACCTTGCAGGAAAAAATGACTCTATTGCTATTTTCTTATGGGAGTCAGGACAGACATGGATGAGGAAAATCCAGACTATCTCTTTCAGGGCTGCAAATATGGTTCATGCTTTCATGCCCCCTTCAGGGTTGGGTAAGTAGTTTTGTCTGTTCCAAATGCACTTCTCATGGTATATAGCTACAGTATATATGAACACACTGATCTGTTTATAGAGAACCATTTGTAGACTTGTTTTGGAGGAGTTATGGGAAGTGCCCAAAGAGGATGGTGTGCTTAACCTGAAGGTAAATGAAAGAACCAGAACCTTTGCTAAGTAGAAAAGTGTAACACCCTGCTAGTTAGATGCTAGGATTTGTATAGTTAGGATAAGTATAGCTGTGTTTCTCTGCTTAACAGAGAGACTGTTAGAAAAATCTAATTGGGCTCTCTGCTTAACAGAGTGCTGTGATGGATTAGTAAGGTCTGCTCATGATGCTCTGGTGATACTGAGTTTGTCTTGAGTTCTGCCTTCTGAAAGCAATTAGAGCCTTCCAGAACCTGGGAGGGAACTAAGCAAATGAGCAGCATGAATATGGATACATCCCTGGCCAATTGCAGGGGAAGGTAGCCCCATTGCATGCTTGGAGTGGTATTTATGTTCTGGTAGCACATGGGTTCAGTGTCTTTCCCTGGAGAGGATTGCACCAAGCCAGGCTGGAGGCAGGCTTGCCTCGCCTGGCACTTGCGGGCTTCAGATGGGCGACCTAAGGGCCTGAAGAGGGAAGAGTGACCTTTGTTTTACAGTAAGCTGACTGAGGAGAGCTGTCTACCAAAGATCTGTCTGGTATCACTGGAGAGAGTCGCTTGAAAGATTGGTAGGAGACTGCCATTCTGTCCTTGGACTTGGGAGTATAGACACCGAGAGATCTTGGCGACTCTGTCTGATTTGCTACCCCTCTGGTACTTGGTAGTCAGCGTGGGTCTGAGAAAAGGGAACACTGGTTGGTGTTCTGAAGAGCTTTTCCAACTGTTGCTACTGCTAAAAGGACTTTGCTCATTCCTAAAGTTCTTGTTGCTACCATTTAAAGAGAAGTCTGCTATCTGCTTTCAGCCAGGACTTCAAAAGTGTTCAACTAAGAGATCAGTTAGATGTCCTCAGTGTGAATAGTTCTAATTTTTGAGTATCCTACTAAATTCTCCATCCCTATCCCCAGTTCTACAATAAAACTCCAAAACAAACATCCCCTAGACTGGCCATTGAAGGCAACGAGTGAAAGGGAGTGTGTACCTGGCTGCGGAAAATACTTTGTGCCTGGCTGCGGGGTAAAGCAAGCAGAAACATGGGCAAAAATACAAGTGGCTCCTCCGGGGGAAGCGCTTCATATGTATATAGATGCACACCAGTATAGAAATAATACAAGCATTATATAAGTACAGATAAATAAGAGTACATTCATCCAATATGCATACAGATAGATATTATTAACAAAGGGCCCAACAAAAGCCTAGGTGGAATTGTGCACAAATTTATTTATTTCAGGTACTTATATAGCGCCGTCAATTTACGCAGCGCTTTACACATATATATTGTACATTCACATCAGTCCCTAACCCTCAAGGGGTGTACAATCTACGGTCCCTAACTTACATTCATACATATACCCTGGTATATATATAGATATTAATAAACATACTTCCAGGTGAATGTTGCAGCACAGGTCAGTTGCAGGGACCCCTGAGGATCATCATGATGCAGCATCTGTCTTTATGTCAGAGACCTGAAGACAAGATCTGTGGTGATGGGATGATTATCCACCTGTTGTCCAACCAATCTGAAATGCAGCTTTTTACCAACATAAACTGCGGTGTGGCACTGGAACTCAGAGTCAGCCTATCTACCCTGCATCATAGTCCCTAGCAGTTTCTAATATGTCATGCAACCGGACCTCTAACTACCAAATACCTAACCAGTTTATGCTGGTTTATAAGCCCTGAGCTAAAACTAGCTATATAATCCCAAATCAGAGAGGACATGGCAAACTAAAGGAACAAGAGCTTCATATAAACTCTATTTCAATAAACAGGTTCACCTACTAATATACTGGAAGGTGACCACTACAATCAAACAACTATAACATAGGAACAATTACCTAACAGTCTTTGCTTCTGGATAAAATAAAAGAGCAGCTGCTGTATGTGAACATGTGGTCTTGAAAACCTCTCCATCTGCTTTTATAACTCCACCTCCCAGAGACAGGAAGTGCATACCTAATTTTCTGTGTTTATTGCAAGAACTGGTACTCACAAATACAGACAGTAGATGGCAACAGATCCCTGCACACTTGGAATGAATAAGATATGCTCTCTGAGTGTTTTTATATTGCATTCGTATATCACCCATTTGGAAGGTAACATATTCTGTTAAACACAAATTTAAATTTCTTTTTACAAGTTAATTGTAAAAGGAATATGTACTTATGAGCCATAACATTGTCTTGAGTCACCTAATATTAAGTAGGTCACCCTTTTGCTGCCATGACAGCCCCTTTTGCCTCCAAAGGAGCCCTGACTTATCACGGCATGGACCCAACTAGCCCTCTGAAGGTATGTTGTGGTATCTGGCACCAAGCCTACAGAAGCAGATCCTTTAAGTCCTGTAAATTGTGAGACAGGGTTTCCATGGATTTGACTTGTTTTTCCAACACATCCCACAAATGCTTGATGGACTGAGATCTGGAGAAATTGGAGGCTATGTCAGCACCTCAAACTTGTTGTTGTCTCCAAACCATCTTGAACCATTTATTCAGTGTGGCAGTATCCTTCTGAAAGAAGCCAATGCCATCAGGGAATACTGTTTTCCTGAAGAAATGTACTTGATCAGCAACTAGTTTAGGTAGGTGGTATATGTCAAGTAACACCCATATGAATGGAAGGACCCAAGGTTTCCCAGCAGAACATTGCCCAAAACATCACATTGCCTCCACTGGCTTGCCTTCTTCCCATAGTGTATACTGATGCCATCTCTTCACCATGCAATGCACATGCACCCTGACATCCACATGATGTAAAAGGAAACATGATTCTTAAGAACAGGCCACCTTCTTCCATTGCTCTGTGGTCCAGTTTTAATGCTCATGTGCCCATTGTAGGGGCTGTGAACACAGGCCAGCACCCTGAACAGTCTTCAGCTATGCAGCCCCATAGACAACAAACTGTGAGGCCCATTTCTTCTGCTTTCAACACATTAGCTTCAGGAACAACAGGTTTACTTGCTGCCTAATATATCCTCCAACTTTCAGATGCCATTGTAATGAGATATTCAATTTTATTCACTTTACCTGTCAGTGATCTTAATGTTATGGCTGATCAGTGTATATTTTGATAAAATATGACCAGTACTAGCTCATTTCATGTTTACAGTTCATTCCATTGTAGCACTACCCCCTTAAGGGTCGCTGAGTTTTGGGTTACCCTAAGCTTTGCACGGCTTGGCAACATGCATTTTCCCACATCTTCACATGCACAGAGTCAGTAATATAGTCCTTGAGCTGGTTTTTAGTTGTTTTTATTTAGGAGTTAACAACATGGATGGGGTTTAGGGGTATATGAGATGCCCAGAGAACTGCAGAACCTGAGGACAAACTTCTTAACAGCCTGTACACTGTACAAAAATGTGGATCCCAAAAAGTAGAAACTGCCTTGTTAAGGAGCACTGAAGTTCCCTTGGTGTACCTCCTCAGACCCCAGATGAATCCTCCTCTTCATTTAGATGCACTGAGGGTATCTATGGTCAAGGGAATCCAAGAGCTACCAATTAAGCAGTCCCAGATGAGAACTAGTTGGGTCTTGCACCTCACAGCCCTCTCCCTTTTTCTGGCCCAGGGTGTGTAGAAGTATTCACACTGTCCTGTCCTGTTAGCTTGGTGGGTTAAAACAGCTTTCATGCCTTCCACTGGGCTAACTCCTTCCTAGCTCACAGGTTGTCCTCCCTAGGAGACCAGGGGACAGTGGAGATCCTACTGTCCATCAACTAGCCTGTAGGTAGGCTCCCCTCCCTGGGACCCCCTCCCAGGCTTCACACTCCAGCCTTCCTCTCAATCCATCGTCTGCCTGACTCTAAATAGTGCACAGGCTCTGCCACATTTAAGGGTTTTCTTTGGTCACCATGCCCAGCCTCCTGCCTGGGGATTGGCCAAGTTCCCTTAAACATGCAATTCTGGGCCTCCTCCTCTCCTCTGCCCCTCTTCCAGAAAATTCTCAGAGTTTCTGGAAGGATGGTAGGGCTCCAGAAGCCCTGACCTGTAGAGCCTTGCAGCGTGTCCTGAGGTGAACTCACTACCTCACTCCCAGGCTGACTCATCCCAGGCTGATACCCAACCTCTGTCTAATAAAATAACATAGCCTATCAACCTTAAAATGAAATATTCATTGAATTATTTTACTTGCTTTGTTACATGCACACTTTCCATCATAACAAGTATAATTAAAAAAAAATAATGTAGAAACGGGCTTCAATAAATAGCTTACAATAAACAATGACAGAAAATGCAAACTAAATACAGGTGGTCTGATCCAATTCTACAAATCACACCATATGTGTATGTATACTTTAATGTTTTATGAAGTGGATTTTTTTTAATGTTGCTCTTTCTTGTTGCAGCTCATCTATTAGTTTCGGGTGGTAATGGATCAGAATTGTATCGCATGAACTTTGAAAATGGACAGTTTTCATCTTTGCTATTGGCTCCTCCTTCAAAGCAGCTAATATTCACCACAATGATGTCACTAAATGTATCTAAAACAGTAATTGCTCTGGCAGGAGATTTCAACTCTCAAATCTATGAGCTAACATCAGTCTCTAATCAGTCTGATTTCATACCCAGGTGAATGCTAGCTGTTGTAAAGCATACTATTTATTTCAGCGCCAAGATCAGGTCAGTTTAGAGCATTACTGCTATGGGGAGCCTGTCAAGATGGAGTAGGGAAGGTTGATGTCAATGGCAGACCAAACAAGCAGGACAGAGTGGCTGTAAAGACATAGAGGAGAGCTTATCAAAACTGGATCAGCTAGAATCTGGAGCAGCTGTGCACAGCAACCAATCATCATCTATCTTTCATTTTCAAAGCTTAAAGTGGCTGTAAACCTCAGATATGAAACATGAACAAAGCATACTCCTCTATAGTGTATTCTAAGTGTCATTTCTGTCTGCTGCCTGGTTCCTATGCTACCACTATGAATTACTGCTGACAAGTTTTCCTGACACCAAAAGAAAAATGATGACAGGGAGGGACCTCCAGTATATTGACAGCTTCAGCTCTCTTTCTGTGTACTGTGTCAAAGGGGTTGTGTCCATTCCCTCCAATCAGATCTCAACTCTCCTCACTGATGTAATCTCAGCTCCCTGCCTCCTGCTTTTCAGAGCTGAGAATGTCTATGTAAATTCTGCACTCTGAATGGGTGTACAGATATGGGTACAGATAAACAGGTACAACTTATTCAGGATGATTTGATTCAACTCTGTGTATCACCTGGGGCTAGTCACTTCACTGAGTATATGTAAGGGTTTACAGCCACTTTAAATGAACAAGCTGAAGATAGAAGCTCGTTGGTTGTTATACACAGCTGCTCCAGATTCTGTCTGTTCCAGTCCTGATAAATTCCCCACATAGATTTACTTTCCGGTAGCAATAAAATAAATGTAATTTACTATGTTATCTGACTGTTAGATCATCAGAAAAGATTGTAGCATCTCTTAAACACAACAAGAAGGTGAAGCACTTAATTGTCAGTGATCTTGTAGCTAAAGTGCAAGTTGAAGTTTAATAGTAAGATTGAGGTAAATATTGTATTCATGAAGCTTGTCATTTGAGAACTTCTTAACCTCTTGCCGCCCAGCCACTGTATTATAACGGCGGCACGGCTGCGCAAAAGCACGTTTAAACGTGCTCCGCACTCCTGAGGTTTTCGCAGGCAGGGGGGGCACGGCTTTTACCATTTGATCCCCGAGGGATCAATCATTCAGTTTCAGCCAGTGATATCCGCGTGAAATCAGATGATCAGTCCCAGTCCTATCCTGTCCTGTGTTGACATTTACACAGGACAGGGCATGATGTCATTCTTCTCTGCCTGGGCACATTCCATCCCAGAGAGAGAAGACACAGTAAACGTGAGTAAAACACTACACATTTACAGTTAGAACACACCTAGGTCACATTTAACCGCCTGATCGCCCCCCAGTTAACCCCTTCACTGCCATGTCACCAGTGTCATTGATCACAGTAAACAGATTTTTACTGATCACTGTATCAGTGTCGCTGGCGACTTCCAATAGTGTTAGCACCCCTCCCAGATAGCGCCAGTTTGCCCGCTAGTACACCAGTAATCCCATTTAACCCCTTGATCTCCCCCCCCAGTTAACCCCTTCACTGCCCTGTCACCAGTGTCATTGATTACAGTGAACAGATTTTTACTGATCACTGTATTAGTGTCACTTTTTACGTCCGATAGTGTTAGCGTCAGTTAACGCCCCTCCCAGATAGCGCCAGATTGCCGCTAGTACACCATTAATCACATTTGACCCCTTGATTGCCAGGAACACACTCACTTGCACGCTAAACCTCCATTGCTAGTATAGTGTCTGATTGGATCAGTATCTTTGATCAGATCAGCATAATACCAACGTTCACATTACTATAGTTTCCCCAAAAAAGCAGTGTTAGCGGGATCAGCTCCGACACCTGCCAGCACATGCGTTTAGCCCATACGCCCCCCTTCTCCCCCAGCAAGTGCAGTGTCAGTAGATAACTGTCACTTGATACATTACACACAAAACTGCAGTGTTCACAGAATCAGGCCTGATCTCTGTTAGCAGTTGTCGGTAAATTTTTTGTAGCGGTTCAAGCAGTCCCTGACAGCCAGGCGCTCTTTTTCCCATGAGTCGCACTAGGTACCTGTAAATTTAGTGGTCAAAATGTCCACCCAAAGGTACACTAGTGAAGAGGCCTATAGGATTCTTTGTTTATAGCGCAAAAAATAAAAAGCGCACAGGTGATCAAATACCACCAAAAGAAAGCTTGATTTGTGTGAAAAAAAGGACATAAATTTCATTTATGTACAGCACTGCATGACCGCACAATTGTCAATTAAACTAATGCAGCTCTGTATAGCAAAAAATGGCATAAATTACAGTATCTATACCATAGTTTGTAGACACTATAACTTTCACACAAAGCAATTAATATACACTTATTGGGATTGTTTTTACCAAAAACATGGAGCAGAATACATTTTGGCTTAAATTTATGACTAACTTTGAGTTTACGATATATTTTTTATAGCTGAAATTAAAATATACAGTTTTTTTCAAAATTTTCGTGGGTTTTTTGTTTATAGCGCAAAAAATAAAAAGCGCAAAGGTGTTTAAATACCACCAAAAGAAAGCTCGATTTGTGTGAAAAAAGGACATAAAATTATTTTTTGTACAGCATTGCATGACCGCGCAATTGTCAGTTAAACTAATGCAGCGCTGTATAGCAAAAAAAGGCATAAATTACAATATCTATGCCATAGTTTGTAGACGCTATAACTTTTACTAAAGAAATGTAGCAGAATACATTTTGTCTTAAATTTATAACTAATTTTGAGTTTAAGATATATTTTTTATAGCTGAAAGTAGAAAATATCATTTTTTTTCAGTTTTCGTGGTTTTTTTGTTGATAGCCCAAAAAATAAAAAGTGCACAGGTGATAAAATACCACCAAAAGAAAGCTCTATTTGTGTGAAAAAAAGGACATAAATTTCGTTTGGGTACAGCATTGCATGACTGCGCAATTATCAGTTGAATTAGTGCAGCGCCAAACAGCAAATAAAGGCCTGGTCATTAAGGGGGGGTAAATCCTCAGTAGTTCAAGTGGTTAAAATTGTGAAGTGATAAAAAGCCTTGTAGCACTCCTTACCGCCTTGAGGCTGCTAGAGCCCTCTAGTGGTCTGGTGGTATGACATTTCACCTCAGGATTGGATTCTTGACTTTTTGTGGGATGGGAAGAACTAGAAGCCTCTGCTTTTTGAAAGGGTTAACAGAATGTATCTTTTATTTATTCCTCTCAGAAAACCTGGGAGAGAGACATTATGGCATAGGAAACTGGAACCATACACAGAATTCCCAGCTTATTTAAGGGCAATAAAGAAAGGGACATTTAAGCCAGACTGGCACTCTGTATTTTTCTTGCGGTAGAGCAGTTGCAGCACATGAACCTTCTGGATTAGCCACCAGGCTCCTGCTTGGTCCAAGTTCTTACCCAGCTTCTCCTGACACTCTTCCAGCAGACGTAATTCCTACCTGGTGCTCTGATCCATCTTCACTCCTCCTTGGTAAACCCTCCAGCAAGACAGTGCAAGTATGCACTGACCTCAGCCCTTTCTTTTTCAAGCATGTTTCCTCCTCAGGTAGGAAACCTGGGAGGTTAAACAACAGTTGAAGCCACTTGCACCCCAGGTAAAGCCTGGGAGGCAGGAGAGCTTTTAGAAGGTTACCCAGGATATTTAAACATTCCCCTAGCCTGCACCACTGGCAATAAATGTCCTAGTGGTTGGTCAAAGAGATAAACATACTCATAATTCAGTCTATTGGATCTTCTTATACTATTGAAAGGGATACTCCTCAACAGCAGGCAAACAGTAAGTTGAATTGAGAGGAAAACCTACAGAAAGCAGAACCATCAATCAGGCCTAGGCTGAGTACAACCCAGTAGCACTACGTTTAGAATAGGGGCTATAGCTCTATGATATTTACTGTAGTACAGTAACATGTAGCAGTGACCATAGTAAGTAAATATATAAAATATGTACAAAACCCCTAAATTCCCTGGGGAGATTGAGGAACAAACCTGATAGCAGCAAGCTATGGATTAGGTGAGCAATGTGGGATGGCGTGTGCAAATTGCACAGTGATGATGTGACACTGGTTTATTAATGCCTTCTACCTACTTTATGTCATAGAAAACGTATTAGTGTGTTTATATGACATTCTACAAGTATCTTGTTTGGTTTAAAGGCCAAATGTACACAATTTTGGATGGATGTTGAAGTATTTGTCCACCCATTGGCTTTTGAAAGCCAGGGAACTCAGAATTTTAAAGCCAAGACTGAATGTTCAAAGGACTAAAATGTAACTTTTATATTGCTAACTCAAAAAGGAATATCTGACTCACTGCAGACAAGAAGGCATTTTGACCATAGATACTGTAATCCACTTTGTTGTCCAAAAATATGCAGATACTCCTCTTTTAAGATATCAAACTACTGTAGGCAAAGAACTGTGCTTCTGAGCATTCTGACAAATTTTTATTGTGCTTTTTACCTCTAGGAGCAATTTTGTCTACAGAGATCTCTGATTCTATACTCTGTGTGTTTAATGCTCATTCCTCGAATCATCTTTGTTTGTGGAAGCTTCAGGTGCTTATTTTCTTGGCTGGGCAAGGGGAGGTGATCAGTTCTAGAGGAGGAGAGGGTGTTTTCAGGTGTAAAATGTGTGTAAAAACATTTTTCACCTGTTTGCATGCACATCCATTGAAGTCTAGAGGGCAAATTAAGCCTGAATACTTTCAAAAATCTTGTGTACTTTTTTTGCGCATAAGGTGTAGAGCATAGGGCAACTGAGCCTACAACTGTGAAGAGGTGCAGTTAGAAAGAATGGGATTCTACATGTTCAGTATAATTAGGCATAGGGAAACAAGCTAAAAAATGCTTAAGCCCTGGTTCACACCAGTGCAGCTTTTAAATCACGCTACTTCGGCGCAACTGCAAAACTGCAGATAAGTACTATTTGGATCATTACAGCTTGCAACTTCATTCAACAGAAGTCAATGCAATCCACAATGAAATTGCAGAAAAGCACTGCAACTTGAGTCGCAACAATTTGAATGATTCCATTTCTGAAAATAGGGTGCGACTTGTCATGCGTTTTTGAACTGTCAAACCACATGACAAATTGTATTGGTGTGAACGAAGGCTTAGTGTGAATGGGGGGTAAAGTTTTGTTGCTGTCTGTGTCTCATAGGAATTGCATATTGGAAGATGCATTTCATATAGGGGGTCTGTGCAAAACTTTCAGCAATTCCAACTGAGTTCAGATCCTAAAATAGAGTTTTAAAAGCCAATGCAGTATTCTCTTGGCACAGGTAATCCCTGCATATGTAATCCAGCACATTCATAAAATGGAGCCAAAGAGTTTTTTTTTATACTAATAACTTTCAAAGACAGACCTGTCTCTGTGATTATTTCTGGAGCCCATCTTCTGTCATTCATGGTATTGTATTAAAGTTATGCTGTGTCTGCCTTTCTGCTAGTTCAGGTGAGCTGAAGTTTGAGCCTGGACAAAGTGAAGCCACTATAGCAATTAATATTCTTGATGACTCAATCCCAGAAGAAAATGAATCTTTCAGAGTAAGACTTAAAAATGCAAAAGGAGGTGCAGAGATTGGTGTCCATTCCTATGTGACTGTCATCATTCCATCCAATGATTATGCCCATGGGATCATCGGGTTTTCTCAGGTGATGATTATTATCTTGTTTTGTAATGATTTGTAATGAACATCACACTGTTTTGGGCAACGGTGATCTATTTTTTAATATCTTCAAATGTCTTCAATTTAATATCTTCTAATGGCAGAATTCTTTGATGAAACAAGCAGAGGAGATGGAACAGGACAATCTGATCAGCTTCAGTATTGAGCGTCTCTATGGAACATATGGACTGGTGGTGGTGGAGTGGTTTGCCAATGGCAGTGTAGCTGATATTTTTCCTACATCAGGAATGGTAAATCACTACTTAATACGAAGTATTTTTTCATACAGACCTTAACCATAATGAAATGTATGATACAGTCGTGCTACCACTCTAGTCAGTCACTATCTTAGTTAACAGACACTTTTAGAGAGTTGCCATGAAATACTGCTTGGGTTTTTAGATGTTGCATGACTGCACTGTAAAATGATATGAAAGATTAAAAAAAGTAACTTATTGCATTTAGATGTTAACTGACGGTGAGATGCAATACAGATGAAAATCTGCCTTAACTTCAAGATGGCAAAGGTTACTAGATAATTGTAAGCCCAATGATAAATTAAAGTTGGAAAATCAAATTTTCTTGCTCTTGTCCCTTAATAATTTTCATTTTGTAGAATTTGGCATTTACATCTCCTGTAAGACACACGAAGCGTAGACTCAGGAAGATATAATGCTCATGAAGCCTATGCTGCTGCACAGTTGCCAAGGGAACCTATTGGAACCCTGGATAAAAGAATATCCATATAATCACAAGTGGTCGGGTGGGATGCAGTTATTGAAGTTCCTGCTGCAAAGCAGATGTAGAGTGTTTAAAGACTGTGACATAAGATTCCATTGGTGCTGGTAATTTCTCCAAAATTGGAAACACAGAACCTGGTGATGAATATTAAATGGTACTAGAGATGTTGGAAGTAACAGGTAAAATAGACAGGAGAGATCTCCTGAATTGCCCATAAACTTTTAGCCAGTTGGTGCTATGAAAAGATGGCAAACACGTACAGTTCATATGGTAAATATCAAAGAAATACTACTTTATTGTGGAACTAAACCATTTTATATTTGATGTCAGCAAATAAAATGTAGATAATTGGTGGTTATTAATTAGTACTGTATACAAAACAGTATACAACATGATTCATATCACTAAACATGGGAAAAGAGAGCATGTGTTTTTTTGTGTATTACCGACATACAACATATAATTCCTTTTATGTTTTTGTTCATAGGTCACATTTTCAGAGGGCCAGACACTCACTACAATCACTGTCACAGTTCTAGCAGACAGCGTTGCTGAGATGGCAGAGACAGTCATGGTTATCCTGACAAAAGCGACTACCATGAATATCAAGGATCCAAATAAAGGAGCAATACTGGACCCAAGCAGGTCAAAGGCTTTGCTGACCATCCTTCCCAATGACTCACCACATGGAATAATTGGGTGGAATGTCAATTCATCATCAGTTAAAGTGACTGAACCAGAAGGTTTGTGCAACATCTATACACCCTGGGAAAAATTATAAATAAGGGGAGGTCAGACACAGGGCTGGTGCTACCACTAGGCAAACTTGGCAGCTACCCAGGGTGTAGCCATGGCCAGGACCACTGATCACAGTCGGCCCTGCTGTAACATTAATTATATTTTCTCATCAGTTCATCAGAAGGGCCCAGGAGGCGAAGAGTAGAGAGGGACTCTTTTTTTTTCATGTTGGTTGCAGGTGGCTAAAGCCACGCTACATTTTGCAGTGCTGATCAATGTGACAACCGGCCACGGCTGCTCACAGCCTTTCACTGTCATTAGTGATTCTTTCACTGGCAGAGTGATTATCCCTTCCTCCGCTGCGGAGGGCGGAAGGTGAGACTTTAGCCCGGCGGCAGGAGGTGATTCAACAGAGAGGTGGCCGAGGGCACAGGCAGCAATGGGAACCCGATGCACAGGCAAGCAAACAATTTCTGTTTTCTGAGGCACAGACAGAGATACAGCCATACACTGTAAACAGACATAAATACTGCGCCTTCTGTACTGTGAGATCATCAACATGATTATGATGACGATCACATAAGCACAGTAAGATTCTTCCTGTTAGTTCTTATTTACACATGTGTTTGAGGGACATTAAAAATGTATGGATGAGCCACACTTTTATTGTCCCGCAACCACTCCTCATTATGCTGCAAAGGCACTGCCACCATAGTATGGCAATAGTGGTGGTTTGTTGTGTAAAACCCCCTGCTGCCATATAATGGTGGCAGTACCTTTGCAGCATAATGGGGAGTGGTTAGGGGACAGTAAAAGTGTGGCTCAGTGTAAATAAAAACTAACAAGAAGCATCTCATTGAGACTGTGTGTAAATCTAACAGGCTGACTGTCAGGTGGAAATGATCCAATAGCTGTGCAGCCTCCAGATCACTTCCCCCATGTTCCCTGCCATGCTTCCCAGGCCCTGTGCTCCCATCAACAGTCCTGGGACCTGCATGGTGGATGCCACCGGTAGAAAGGAGGGAGATCAGCGAACAGCTTCACACAACATCACTTCAAGTTCTCCCGAGTCAGTCTCCAAACAGAGCTAACATTGGCAAGGATTAGCTCAGTGTGGAGTTTATTTTGAAATTTATTTTTTTTTGGTGGGAGGGGCAAGTAGCTGGTCTTGCCAGGACAAAATAGTCTAGCACTGACCCTGGCCAGATGCAATGGGGTTGGTTTACTGGAGAGTGCAAAATCTGGTGCAGCTGTGCATGGTAGCCAATCAGCTTCTAACTTCAACTTGTTCAATTTAGCTTTGACAAAAAAACCTGAAAGCTGATTAGTTTCTATGCAGAGCTGCAGAAGATTTTACACTCTGCAGTTTTAGTAATTAAGCCCCAAAGTGTTTAATAAGAAATGTCAGCGCTTTACCTCTTTATAAAAACAGAGTAGGTCCAAGTCTTCAGGATTTAGGAAGGGGCAATTTGCATTTAAGAATGACTATGCAACTCCCCCATGTTCCCAGCATCCAGTTAAAGCCTCCACCTTATGCAGAACTCAACTGACTGTGACGAACAGTTGTGAGTCAAAGTGAGCCAGTGGCAAGGTACTCTGGCAGACCTAAAGTTGTCTAAGGAATTCTGCTCTACAACACTCTGACTTTATTTCATATTTGTAAAGGTCTATGATTAAGGCCAACCTTGTGAGTGAAACATGTCAGAGGAGGAGGTCCCAGATGAGGACTCTCTGTTCTTGTTATCCAGATGAATACATTTGCAAGGTTTTGATTTTTTCACTAATGCCAGGTGTGCATACTAGCTGCAGAGTCCTAAAACCAAATCCATTGATTTTTATTATGTGTGATGGCACTGTTCCTGGTAAACAGTTCTGGAATTTGAGAATATCATTGTATATGTAGCTCACTGGCAGGTGCCTTTTAAGGGTATGACATCTAATATGATATTTTTTTTATCCAAACAGGAAATTCTACCATCATCACTTTGCAAGTGACTAGAGAACAAGGATTGGTGGGTGATATTGCTGTTTACTTGCAACCTCTACAAAACATCTCCCTGCCACCTGTTAACAGAGCCACAGAAAATGAAGATTATGCAATTAAAGATAGGATCATTATTATCAGGGAGAACAGCATGTTTGCTCAAGTAAAACTCATCATCTTACCTGTAAGTAAATGTGTGTTAAATACTTGTTAATGTGCAAAAAAGGTGCATTAAAGGTGTTGCTGGACAAGATGTCTGACCCCCTTTAGGTGCCTACCAAACTCTTGGTCTGAGATAATGTACTGGATTGAACAGTTTAGTAAACATAAACATATGCAGTGGCCATGACTTGGATTCAATGGCCACTTCTGGCCACTGGTTTACATTGTTTCTCTTGGAACTAAACTGACAGAAGAATAGGGTGACAATTTGCTCTTCTTTGCTAGTTGAACACCCTCCAGGTTAGCTAGATAGGCTGTTTTTTTTTTTTTTTTTTAGGCAGAAGCTGAGTAGCAGCCTGGGATGAGTCAGCCTGTGAGTGAGGCAGGAGTTCACCTCAGGAAAAGCTGGGAGGCTCTGACAGGTTAGGACTTCTGGAGCCCTCCCACTCTTTCAGAAACTTAGAGAACTTTCTAAAAGAGGGGTGGAGTAAGGCCAGATATGCATGTTTGAGGGACCTTGGCCAATCCCCTGGCAGGAGGCCAGGCATGGTGACCAAGGCAATCCTTAAAAGCAGCAGAGCCTGTGCAGCAGGTCAGTGTCAGGTGGCAGATGGACTGAGAGGAAGGCTGGAGTGAGGGGCCTGGGAAGGAGCCACAGGGAGGGGGCCTACCTGTTGGCATTTGCTGGAAGAGAGGATCTCCTCTGTCCCATCGTCTTCTTGGGAGGATGGCCTGTGAAGCAGAGAAGGATCCATCCCAGCATAAGGCCTGAAGGCAGCCACCAACCTACTAGGCAAACAGGGAAAGACAGAGTGAGTACTCCTACGCCCCTTGAGCCAGATAAGAGGAGAGGGTGGTCAGATGCAATACCCAACTAGTCCACATCCAGTACTGTTCTAAACCTACAGTTCTTGGGCCCCCTTGCCCAGGGATTACCCTCAGGCAGAAGGGTGAAGAGGAGGATTCATCTAGGGCCTGAGGAAGTACACCAAAGAGCTTTGGATGCTTTTAGAGGAGACACTATTTTTGTCCACATTTTTGTTCACAGTTGCTCTACGTTGTCCTCGAGTTTACAGTCTCCTTGAGCATCCCGTATACACCTAGACCCCATCCAAGATGTTGACCCTTAAAAAAACAACAAAAACAAGCTCAAGGACTATTTACTGATTCCAGTGTGCAAACTGTGAAAGAAAATGCGTGTTCCCTAGCTATGCAGAGCTTTAGGGGGACCCAAAACTCAGCAACCCATAAGGGGATAGAGCTACACTAGTCATCAGTGCTGGGTGTACTAATGCACAGTGGGCAAGTAGTCTTTCAGTTTCTCCACCCCTAGTCTTGGTCTGACTTGTGTAAAGGCAATGATGTCTTATTTTGGTAGTGTTCTAAGGTCTTCCTGTGAAATAGGGTAGGAGGTTTGACAAAAGACAATAGGATCAGGAGTGTATGAAATAAAAAATCTACACAGAGATCTTATATTTTTTTGGCACTTTTGGGGAATTCTGAATTCTGCTAATTCAACAGTTGCAATGGCAAATTATTTAAAAAACACAGCTTTATACACTTCTTTATGCACTTTATAAACAAAGTCCTTTACCATATAAAGCCATGACACCACAAATGTAGTGTATTATACCGTTCGTGGAACTGTGAATTTAATTGCTTTGCTAGCTGCTACATTAGGGGTAAATATTCATGTATAACAAAATATGCTGTCGTTATGTTGTGTTTCCTCCTTGTCTGTTAGTTGTAATTACAGCTTTGGACAGGCAGACAATGGGCAACCTCCTGCATTATTTTAAACTTAATCTTCTCATGAAAGGATGTCAATTTAAAGTAGAACTAAAGGCAATTTTTTTTCATGTTGGATAGAGAACGGGGGGTTAAAACATATGTCAGTTTTTTTGCCATGTGTGTCCCTTTGGGGAGATTTATCTTCACTTCCAATCCCATAGCCAAACAGAAATTGAGAGGATATCCCTCCACAGTGGGGGAATCATTTGTTGTCACCAGGGTCACCACAACAGTTGTCCCCATGACCCCACTGAAAGATTTCTCTGCCATTACTGTTCAGGGGCAACCCATAATTTTGGATTTTCTTTCAATTTCACTTTTAGTGATAACAGTACATATGACACGCAGGGAGGGTAAATCTCCCTAACAGGCACAGACAGCAGTGAAAACTTGACATGTGTTCTAATTCCTCTCCACCCTGTCCAAAACTTAAAAAAAAGTTTACCCTTAGTTATACTTGAAGTGCTGCAGCTTTCATTAAATGCAATTCTTATATTTACCATGCATTTGCAGTATTTCCTATCTCATTCTTAGCCCTCTCATTATAGGATAACATCCCTGAGTTAAATGAAGGTTTTCTCTTGAACATTACTGATGTCCAGTTTGTGAATACTTCTGTATCAAGTGGATCACCAATGCTTAAAAGGCCTGGGGAGGAAATCTGTGAAATAACAATCCTGGAGAATGATGATCCCAGAGGAGTATTCCAGTTTAACGTTACCAAGGTGGGAGCATAATAGCTGATATATAACACTGGAGGAATGTTTATAATAACTTCAATGACCAGTTGGGCAACCACAATGATTTTTCTTCCCCACGAAGTCTTTTATTAAACTAAAGCTGCAGTACGGAAATATTAATTACACTTACAGTATATGATAGATACATGATGAGTGTACAGTGAAGGAACCGGCTGCTGTGCTTTACATTTGTCATGCACCTGGTGGAGATCGAGCTGATAGTGATGACGGGGGGGCCAGTCACTGGCCATCACTGACAGAGGGCCAGTGTAGCAGGTAGTCCCAGCTGGGTTTGCAGGAACCAGATGACCCTAGATCACCAGGCAGGAACTGGAATACAGTGACACTTGCTTGGCAGACAGGAGGGTAGCCAGGACACAACCCAAAATTCATCAACAGTTGCGCAGCAAGGTACAAGAACATTAGGCAGAGACAGAGTCAGGATACAAGCTTGAATCAGTGCACAGCCAGACAACGAGGTACAGGAATGCAAGACAGAAGCAGAGTCAGAATACAAGCCAAGGTCACAGTTGGTAAACAGAAATCCAAGGACAGGTCAGGGGCAAGCCGAGTTGCATACAGGTAAGCAGGTATGGCAAGCCAAGGTTCAGGTAAAGCAGGAACTAGATGAAGACCACTCAGTTCATCATCCATGTCAGAGTGCAGCTTAAACACATTTTGCCTAATGCCTAATAGTTTGCGCGAGTGTGACAATGCTTGCTGAGTATTATGAGCATGTATATAAGTATGAGCATGTGCCAGCC
The DNA here is from genome assembly GCF_062004578.1 of Staurois parvus. Lineage (NCBI taxonomy): Eukaryota > Metazoa > Chordata > Amphibia > Anura > Ranidae > Staurois > Staurois parvus. The sequence continues at coordinate 6,493,619 of NW_028318025.1, forward strand.
CTCTCGTTCCAACATGTACTGAGGTTTTCTTACAACATTCAAGGTTAATAGAGGTCAGCCTGTTTGTAGTCACCCAGACCTTGGTTTTCTAATGGTCATAAAAGCTATCAGGTTAGCTTTTTTAATCCTGTAAGACTATGAGCAATACAATAATAATCCATTCTACAAGAGCTTTGGATATGGTGGGGAAAAAATTGTGAAGGTAGTGTACTATGGTTTAGCAGCTTTATTCTCCTATAGGAGAATTTCTTTTAGCCCCACACAGCACCCACACAGCATGTACTTCATCCACCCCTCTCTCTGACATTCTCCTCTTTTGAGGCACATTGTATTTGTCTATTTTCTTCCATTTCTGCAAGAATTGCTGTGATCTTTTGGCCCCCTGCACAGGTATCAAGCTTCCTTGATGACTACCCTACTTTTTCTCTTCTGAAATCCCTGCAATCATTCTCGTGCAACCACTCACTCTGTGCAACCTCTCCAACATTCCTCTCCCACTATTGGATCACCACCTTTTTAGTTTCACCCTGTTCTGTCTTACACCTCCTCTTCCTAAAACAGCCTATCAGTTCCCCGTAGAAACCTTCACCACCTCAACCCTTCTCTGCTCTACTCTGCTACTGACCACCTCTATGACAAAATATAATCCCTGTTCTTCCCCAGTCTAGCCACTTCTGTCTACAACAGTTCACTGTCATCCTTCCGAGACAAGCCTTCACTACACACAGAATCAGGCCCTGATCCTTACAGCAAACAGCCAACACTCAGAAAGACTTCAACCGATATAAATCTGCCCTCCAAAAATACTATTCTTGCCTCCTCACTGCCAAACAGACCTATTTTATCACTCTCATTAACACCTTCTTATCCAGTCCCCGTCAACTCTTCTCTCTTCAGCTCTGTTCTTCATCATGCACTGCCTCCACCCACTAACTCACTCAATGCCCAGCAGAACGCCAATCACTTCAAATATAAGATTGATACAGTTTGTGAGGAGATCTCCAATGCGCAGGTACTTCCCTCACTTAACACTTCATGTCCACAGGTACTAATAACTACTTTCCTCATTCAACCACACTACTATAGACAAGGTTGCTAAACTTTTTTCTAATGTCAATATAATCACCTGCCCCTGGTCCCTGTTCCATCTCATATGCTACAGTCACCCTTTGGCTCTATCCTACGCTCTCTGACTCACATTTTCAATGTCTCCCTCTCTTCTGGCATCTTCTCCAACTCTTAAAACATGCACTAGCCACCTCCTTACGTAAAAAGCCCTCACTGGACCTCACCAATCTTAACAACCTACGCTCCATCTCCTTACTCTCCTTTTCCTCCAAGCTCCTTGAACATCTAGTTTACTGAGTGACCATCTCACCAAGATTGACCTTCTTGATCCCCTTCAGTCTGGATTTCACCCTCAACACTAAAAAACTTTAAAACTCACAAACAATCTATTAACGGCTAAAACCAATGGACACCATTATGTACTCCTACCCCTGGACCTTTCTGCTGTCTTTGACATGGTGGACCACTCCCCACTCATCAAAAAACTCTACTTCTTTGGTGTTCACTACTGTACGCTTCGCTGGTTCTCATTCTACTTATCCCGCCACACCTTCAGTGTCACTTAAAATTCTACTTCCTCTCCTCCTCCTCCTTTCTCCATCGGGGTTCCCCAAGGTTCTGTTCTTGGACCTCTCCTATTCTCTATCTACACCTCCTCCCTTGGTCAGTTGATAGCCTCCCATGGCTTAGAATACCATTTCTATGCTGATGATGCCCAAATCTATTTCTGTACCCCTTAACTCACTCCATCAGTCTTCTCATGCATCACTAATCTACTAACAGGCATATCAGACCGGATGTCACACCACTTCCTGAAACTCAATCTATCCAAAACCAAACTCATAATATTCCCTCCCCTATGTGCCTCTTTCCCTGACTTCTCTGTCACAATCAATGGCTCAACTAGCAACCTGTCCCCACATGAGAGGGTGCTAGGTGTGGTCCTGGATTCTGATCCATCCTTTCAACCCCACATCCAACCACTGTCCAAAGCTTGCCACGTCAGCCTCCGAAACAACTCCAAAGATACGCCCCTTCCTAAACAACGACATCACAAAACTTTTAATTCTCTCCCTGGTCATAGCTCAACTACTGCAATTCCCTCCTCATTGGCTTACATTTACATAGGCTATCCCCCCTTCAGTCCATCATGAATGCTGCTGCCAGACTCATCCACATTAAAAACTGCTCAGTGTCTGCTACCCCTCTCTGCTTATCCCTCCACTGGCTTCCGCTCAGCCAACAAATTAAATTTAAGATACTAACAACAACTTATAAAGCCATCCACAACTCTGCCCCCAGCTACATCACTAACCTTGTCCCAAAATACCAACCAAATCTTTCTCTTTGTTCCTCCCAAGACCTCCTGCTCTCTAGCTCCTTTGTCGTCTCCCATCCTCTGCAACTTCCTACCCAAATTTATTCAACTATCTCCTACTCTGTCCACTTTTAGATGAACCCTAAAAATCAATCTCTTCCCAGAGGCTTATCCTGCCCCCACCTAATATCTGTACATTTATTCTCTCCATCAGCCCATCGTCCACAGATATTACCTTTTGTATTTCTTGACCCACCCTCTTAGATCGTAAGCTCTAACGAGCAGGGCCCTCTGATTCCTACTGTACTAAATTGTATTGTAAATGTATTGCCTGTAAAGTGCTCCTTAAACTGTCGGTGCTATATAAATCCTGTATATTAACAATAATATAGGATAGTTGTATTCATACACAGCACCCTCTACATGTTTCCAGCTGCTAAATAGTATATCCAAACATGTTAGAATAAAAAAAAACAGCTCTCACTGCAAAATTCCTCTTATATCCAGTGATGTCTTCCGCATAAACCATTTTCAATTGCTAGCCTTCTTCAAAGTTGAATCTCAACCATCATCATGGACACACATTGTAGGGGTTTGTCACCATATAAGCCTGTGCTCACAGTACAGTACTGCAGAGAGGAGTGATGACAATGTCAGTTTCCTACCACATTGTGGCACTTTGTCACAATTGCAGCATTACTTACATGGGCACCGGCCATGTTGGCTTACAACTCTGCAGTCAGGGGTTGGTGAAAACATAGCTCAACACTCCTCTGCGGTCCGTGTAAACAAGGCCTTGCTTCTTTAAGAGCAGAAAATCAGATTTCAGATGCTGCAGTGTAAACACCAGCCAAACCTACAATAGACCGTGATGACTGTCTCTTATTGATCTCAGGGACATGTTATCTGGGAATGAAACTTTGTATTTTAACCATATAATGTATCAATCAATAACTGGTAACATTGACTAAATCCAGTACTAAAGGAGCTCTGTGTCAGGTTTGAAGTTCAGATGTAGGGATAGCAGTTGCCTAGGGGTTTGAAACAGGACTGTCCTCTTCTTTACATTCCCCCACCAGCCCTGTTCTAACAGAACTCTTTTGTAGTCCCCAGTAGCCTTAAATGTTCCAATTATTTTTCTTGTAAACATGGCACTAATTGATCATATTGTGTGTAATCATACTGTGCATAATTCTACTGCATTTTGTTTCCCTATGTACACCGTATATCATGAATGATTGGCCATTTGGACTTGTAAAAAGTCAAGGAGGTGATGAAATGCTAAAAGTGCCCCGTTCCCTTCTCCTTAGTAGAACTGTTCAACATCATAAAATAATCTTGCTATTGTTTTGTGCTGTAAACATGAGGTTGTGTATTTTTCAGACTGTAAATGGAGCTGTGCTGGCTTACGAAGTTCCACCTCCACAGAATGTACTCAGGCTTCCTGTTGTCAGACAAGCTGGAAACTTTGGCATTATCACTGTTTACTGGGAAGCTCTGCCAATCACAGCGAGTCGTGATGACTTCATGCCTTCTTCAGGGAATCTCTCATTTTCTGATGGACAGGTCTGTACAACTGTTATACATAAACTATAGTGATGAAATCACATCCTCTTCAGGACTTGCTGCTGTGCAGTTTAACGCTCTAAAAAATGTAAATGATTTCTCAGACATTCTTTTATAGCTGTGCAAATATAAAAACAAAATTGGCATGTTTTATAAACACATTTTTAAAATAAAACCATTTTCTGTATGATTTGTAGGACTACAGGAAAGCTTACCATACACAGTACAATCTGATGGTATAATATTTGGACAATCAACTTTAGATGTGCCAAAACTATATAAAAATGCAGGTCCTTATACTATGTAGCTTTAGGTAGATATAAAGGAGAGTGTACAGTCAGATTGTAGTATGTGTGGTGAGCTTTAAGAGTAGCTGCAAGGGTAGGATAGTTTAAAGGGTAGCTGAGACCAGATTTAATTTTGTGTTCACTACACACATTTCTGTGTACTATCCATATCTGTACTATCCATATCTCTATACGGTCACACAGTTCATCCACACAGTATATTAAAAATAATAGTAGTGTTCTGCATGTGAAGAGAGAGAGAATTGTGATCAGGCTTAATTTTAGGGGGCAGATGAAGTGTTAGCACAGCTTTTCTTAACTGGAACCCTTTAAACGTATGCAAAATCTCAAGGAACCCCAGTATAAAGTGTAAAAAACCTAAATGTTACTTATCAGTGGGAAACCTAGGACAATGCATACAACCGACGTGATGAAAATAACTTTGCATCAAAAGCCGCCCTTCACATCAGAAGTCCCCCCCATCATATCATAGGCCCCTTTATACATCAGAGACCTCCCATCACAGCAGAGATTGCCCATGACTCCCCAGAAGTCCCCCATTACATCAGAGGCCCCCATAACATCAAAAGCTCTCCATCAGGTCCAAGGTCCTCTCTTCACATAAGAGCCCCCTGCCCTCACATGAGAGTCCCTCAGCACATCAAAGTCATCCCTATACATTAAAGGTCCCCTACACATGAGACCTCCCATCACTGAGCCCCCCAATCACACAGTCACCCCATCACAGAGCCCCCTTTTCAGAACAGAACCCTACTTTTTGGCTCCAGCAGCGCAGCAGAGGGTAGGAGGTGGAGATGGTCTGGAGGAGGCAAACTGAATTCTGAGAGTGGCCCTGCATGCCGCCTGCCCTAGATCAGAGTCATATGTTGCCATGGTGCTGGTGAGCCAGTTTTAATCACCATAGCAATGAATCATGCCATGAGTCTTGGTCCTAGAGTGTCATTGATTGTTATGGTACTGACATTCAGCCTGCCCAAACCATGACAACTCATGACACTGGTAAAGGGAAAATTGAGTCCCGTGCCCATGGCACCTCAGGGGAAACCCTGACAGCACCTCAGGGTACCATATGCAAAACTGTGTTATAGCAGCAATAAGTAGTAAGGATAGGTGTTAGTTGGAAACACAAGGGTGGTTGTAGTGAAAATCACATTTGTTTTTTCCACTGAAAAAACATGATTTTAGCATCAATAATATTTAACCAAAGAAGACAGTAGATGCACAACCTGCAAAACCATCTGTGAATTACAGTAGTAGACTGTAGGTGACTGTGTTAAGACATGCATTGTCCACTGGAGGGCAGTGGAAACCACATAACATGAAAACAAGGAAACAGACTACACATGGCCATTGGCCTGTTACATACAATAGATCATAATATGATGCTTTGCAGTCATTTTGTTTTATATTTTTTTATACAGTCTTATAAATATTAAATAATGCATATTTTGTTTTTCTTCAGTCGGCAGGAGTAATAGAAATTGTAATTGTGGATGATACGTTTGTGGAGTATTTAGAAACATTCAATGTTTCGCTAAAGCGGGTGACAAATAATGCCAGTCTAGGAAATGAAGTCACCGTTGTGGTCAGCATTCCACCAAATGATTCTCCTCTTGGATTGTTTGGATTTGAGACCAATAGGGTAAGTATGTCATAGATTTGCACTATATGCGTAAGTGTAAAAATATTTTTTATAATACCGAAAGACTAATTCAGTAAGTTTTGCCATTTACTGTATTTATTTCTCATATAGAGATAATTGTATTTTTAAATTAGGAATTAGCCCCTTGTTTTTTTGCATACGTAATGGAAGTGATGTGAGTAAAATGCATTATTTGTGATAGCAGACACAATATAACCTGGATGCAAACCACTTATCCTAGTGTAATATAACAGGGGCCTTATGCCAGGCTGCATGACCTCCCCATGTTTAACTGCAATGTTTTGGGGAAGGACATCCCCAAAGGTCTCATTAACCCATTCCTGCCTGGACCCAGGGGAGATTCTCTAGACCTACTGAGATACTATGGACACCCCTCTAAGGGTCATTCTGGGAAACCCTCAGCCAGGCCTGACCATCATCCCCAGCAGTCTGCTTTATATATGCTTCAGACCTTCCACAATGAACTCCGGTTGTAGCTTTTGCCAGCAATGGCTGTTTCCAGAGGATGTCCCCATCGTATAGATAGGAGAAGGAAGATTCCACACAACAAAAGCCTTTTAACTATTTACTGAATACAGATAATTAAATATGTATATACTTTAGTCATCCCTTGACAGGGAATATTTGATTGCAAATGATACAGAGAGAGAGAATCAAAAGAGAGAATAGTTGAGGAGAAGCCCACAACTACAAGGGGGGTTGCCCTGTGTCCAGCATCCCATGCAAAGCGGATGCAAGTAGTCCCAAAACAAGTCTTGCATCTCCCTACCTTGCTTCTTCCCTAAGGGAAAGCCACAAAAATAAAACCTCAGTAAATACATCCAACTGTAGTTCAGCACTCCAGTAACAAATCCACTTGTGGTTTCCCATCATGACTACTCATGCTACTTCCCTGTTACATATGGTGTGGCTATTATTCCCTGGTGACACCTGAAGTCACTACTCACTCTTACGCTGGGGGCCATTATTTATTTTTATTTTTTTTCCACTATCCATTTGTTTATATTCACCTGTCAGCTGGGGATCCCCAGCTAACAGCGGAATTTGCCAGGTTGGTGTTAGTCACTGGTTGGTAGGAAACCGACAGGTGCAGGCTCCTAACTTCCAAGAACCCTATAGCTGGTGCTTTGCTTGGCCAAACACCCATTCATTCAGAGAATTGCAAAGGCCTGCGTACACAGTGCAGAATTATCCATCATATTATGTCCACCGTCTGCTCTAATGTTCTTTCTCAAAGAGCATGCATAGTCCCCTAAGTTTTTGGCTGCTTCATAGCAAATGGACAGAAAAAGAACATACAAACTCAATGCAGACTGTGACCTTGGGAAAGGACCAAAGATTACAATACTGCTAGGCAAAAGTGATAATCACTTGGGCCATCTTGCTGCCCAAGTAATGAATAATGTTAAAATACAGTGGAGAATGACTTCCCTTAATGTGACAATAAGGAGTTGATATTTTGTATTTATTGCTGAATTGGTTTTAAATGTGATCACATTACATCACTGTTTTTTTAGGTTGTGATTTCTGAACCTCAGAGAATAGGCGACCCAGCTGGAGAAGTGACTCTGACAGTCGTGCGAAGTCAAGGTGGTCGAGGTGCAGTGAAAATTATCTGGATAGTGGAGGAGTCTGGACAATATGACCTAAGCCCATTAAATGGAACTCTAATCTTCAACGAGGTACACATGAAGTCCTTTTATTGTATTGGATATATTTTCAATAAAGCATTTATGCTTTTTATATTCTGAAGACAAAGTATTTCAGTTGAATGGATAAAAAAGCTTCCTTTATAAAAAAAAAAAACATTGCATTGTATGAAATGTCGTAATAGGTAATTATATGGGTCCTTACCTGTGCAGTGCTATTGGAGTGGCTTATATAACAAATACGGCATTCATTTTATAAATGAAAGCTGTTATACTGCTCTTTGCCATGTAGCAATTCTTATGTAACAACAGTGACAATATATTGTTGATCAGGACTCCAGCCAGAGATTTGTTTTATTTCTGGCTATCCCACTCTCTGCTAAATATGTACGTTGGACATCCTTGGAATTAGCCTATCATTTTCTATTGTTGATAAATATTTTGAAAGATCTTTGCAATAAGTACCTATTCCACTTGGAAGCTGATGCTATTATGCAATCTGTACGTCTTATGTCACTGCCAGAGTTTTCACGGTGCTTTCAGAGAATTTATGGATGAAATGACAGTAATTTGTCCTAAAAGTGTATGGATTCCATCAGGCTTACCTGGATAAACCTATGTGAGACTTAGACAGACTGCAATAGTCGTCTTTTGGCTGATTTAATTTGAGAAGGTTGGAAACCTGTGACAAAGAGAAATTAGAAATACAATGTACAACTTGACCTAGATCTAAGGCAGCCATTGTAGTACCAATGACAGTGATTGAAAGTCTACAAATGTTGCTTCAATGTTTGTGGAGGCTTCCTGTGCCATATGATTTGTGGTTAAGTGTCTTTATACACAGTAAAAAGATATTAAGGTTCCCAGATTCTTCTCATTAGGGCTTTTTTTCAGCCGAAATGTGGTGTAATGCAATTCCTACACCTCATGCACTGAATGTATGTAATGGCACAGGGTGCTGGAGTGTGCTGGATGGTCTGTTGATGCTGACTGCTATTGTTGTTTGAGGGGATATATTTTTGTGGGGGGTCTATTGTTAACGGGGAGGACTATTGTTGCTGGTGGGTGATCTATTGTTGCTAGGGGTGGGTTTTATGTTGCTTTGAGGTCAATTTTTGCTGGGAGGGATCTACTGTAGAGGGACAAGTCTATTGTTGCTAACTGCAGGAGGGTCTATTGATATTGAGCAGGTGAGCAGACATCTGGTGGAGGAATTGTGCACATTTCTTTGGTTGGAGCACTCAGTGATCGCAGGAAGAAGGAAATTCTATATAGAAGCATCTTTTTTGGACTTTTATATTATCATCACTTATAGTATTCACTATTATTTATAAATTAGCTAGATTTGTAGTGCTGCACTTTATTTTTATTAATTTATTGCCAGTGGTCTATTGTTGCTGGAGGGGTAATTTTTTGTAGGTGGCTCATTGTTGCTGTGGAGATCTGTTTTTGCTGGGGGGTGTCCATTGTTGCTGGCTGCAGGAGATCTATTTTACTGATTTTCTTGTTATCATTAACAAATTCCATACAAATTACTTAGGACCACAACATGATACTTGGTTCTGCATTCTTTAAAAGGGCTGTACTGGGAGGTGAGTAAGGGGCAGAGACAAGGGGTGATTTGGAAAGAGAGAGTTCCAGTACCTATTCTCTGAGAAAAAAAACCCTGCTTATCATTGTCCCAAGAGCTCTGTCTGAGATTCTTTTGGCGGTGACCATGAAAATTCTAAATCTTCCAAGAGGCATAAAAGTTCCTATTTATATGATGTGTAAAATGCTCCAACAGTATACATTCTTTGAAGTTTATAAATCAATGTCTTATTTGCATTTTCAGACTGACACTAGAAAATCATTTACTCTGAAAGCAATTCAAGATGGCCTTCTGGAAGGAATGGAATCATTCACTATTCAGTTGGTGTCAGTCGACTATTCAGTCATCTCTCCTGTAGATGGTAAATCCCATGCTGACTATGTCTACACGTTAATAGCAACATGCTGTGTACATGAATCTCATTCTTCCAAGGTCTTGTACTCACAAGGGTTTGTCAATATCACAAAAGCCCTCAACATGGGGGTACTGGTCTGGGAGTTCTCCTAGGGGATCAGAGGGCACCACAGAATAGCATTCTAACACTGATTGCTAGGATTCAAATTGATATACACAAATTAATTGCTTGTTACTAGATAGCAGGGGGGAGCTGTAGTGTATACTGACAGTGCTGAACACTTCCCTCTTGTACCCGTTCAACATGTGTCAGGAGCCAGTTATACTAAATAGTGCTTGACATTGTAGATGTTTTAGCAAATTCTTGTCCAGTTACATGTGCAAAGCATATTGTAATAAGATATAAACGCTTCTGAAATTGTCCCCTAGTGTGAGAATCTTGGGGAGGCTTCTTATACACTCAAAGACAGTGGTATGAAGGTGCATTCCAGATAAAAAGTAGGATGGGGCTCATGATTTCCTACAGGCAGGGAGGACATTTGCCACCTGGTCCTGTACAAATAATATATGTTGGGATAGTGGTCCTAAATTGAGATACTCTTCTATTCATACTTCAAACAGTGTGGGACTGCCACCCACTCAGTGATAACTGCTGGGTAATATATAGCTATTTACTCCTTGTTCAGACCTGCAATTACATCACCTGAAAAAGTGAAGTATTTCAAAAACCACTTCCTTTGCAGTTCTGAGAAGATGAATAATGAAAGATAGGGATTATTTGTAAAGAGGGCATGGTATTTTACTTGAAATGAGCATTTATTATTTTTTTTTCATAGGTTCCTGGAAAACATTGCACCTGCAATCAGTATTTCATGAATACGACCTCTGGTTACAGGGCTGCTTGAAGTGTCAAAAGACCATGAATGTATAAATGTCACCACACTTAACTTCCATTAAGAACCACAAGTTCCTCTGTCGTGGTGGCAGGCAGGACACATAGGGGGGGATTTACTAAAACTGGAGCATTCAGAATCTTGTGCCACTGTGAATGGTGGGCAATCAGCTTCTAACTTCAGCTTGTTCATGTAAGCTTTGGCAATAAAACCTGGAAGCTGATTGGGTTTTATTCATTGCACCTGATGTGGCTGTGCAGGCAGATCCATGCCAATTTTAACTTTGACAGGAGCTAACAGGGAGAAGAACCCCCAAATCCTGTAAGAATGAAGGCAATTTAAGGGTGGGAGAGCTGCAGACTCTGACCATGCTTCGTGATATACTGTAAATATAAATACTTTATTGTCATTGCACAATTAAATTCTATAAAGACTCCTGACATCTGTAAACATAAAAACAATAACACACACACATATGAATATACGCACACTGTCTAAAATAGCCTAAAAAAGCCTAAAATGAAACCCTACCTCAGCAGCAAATCCAAGTCACTTGCTGCTAAGTAACATTATACAAGTTCACTGTTTAAGGCATGTACAAATTGAAACATGGTGAATCCATACAATTTCCCACATATCTCAAATATTTCCCACATATCTACAAAATACTAACATTCACTCCAATGTGATTCTTCAGTTTTCAAGTGGTGAATCATTCACGGGAAGACAGGGAGAAGAAGGTGGTGCCATGTATCTTATATAAATAATCCATAAACAGTATTGTTGTATATATAGATGAACAGTATATTTCTGACTTCCATCTTATTGCTTTCCAGGTACAGCCACAGTTGTTATTGCTGGGGATGTAGGGGCAGCTGGTATAGTTGGATTAGCCCCATCATCCCTTAATGTTCTCATTGGTGAGCCCTCTGGGAACTATAATGGAACAGCCCATATCAGGTATTTCATTCACTGTAATCAATATAATTTGTTTAGAGCTTCTTCTTAATCCAGTGATTATAGCATATAGTACATATACTATAATTTCCTAATCATATATTGGTCGGTATGTAATATGGTAAAGTACAATGTGCTAAATGCCGTCCATAGCAACTAATAGAACCATCTTGCAAAATTTGAATTCCTGTTTGAACTTCTTTTTTAGTAAGCCTGAGTATTTCTACTTTAATAGCCCCAAAAGGATATTTTGTGTTTCTGTGAGCAGATAGAAATAATCTCTAGTGCATGTCTGTCTAGAACATAACAATTTATGTGTTTAAAGGTTAACTGACACCTTGTAAAATTGAAGTTCATTGTTCTAGAAAGAGCTCTAAAAATGTCTTCATGTTAGTTTACTGTAAAGAAAACACTCTGTACCTTTAGAATTATTCCTTGTCTTTAAACACAGCCAAAAATAGATGACCGTGTCTTCTCAACAATGACAGGGAGTATGACTTTCCATGCAGCAGAGTAACTTCTTATGATGCTACATTGTGCCACTACTAACCTTTTTTATACGAGATCTCATATATATAAATATATACTACGGTATATTGCCAAAAGTATTGGGACGCTTGCCTTTACACACACATGAACTTCAATGGCATCCCAGTCTTAGTCTGTAGGATTCAATATTGAGTTAGCCCACCCTTTGCAACTATTACAGCTTCAACTCTTATGGGAAGGCTGTCCACAAGGTTTAGGAGTGTGTCTATGGACTTTATAGATGGACTTTTGTCTTTTTTCAGCCAGACTTACTATGTAACTATGTATGCAACTATGGGAATGTTTGACCATTCTTCCAGAAGTGCACTTGTGAGGTCAGGCACTGATGTCTGATGAAATATTCTGGCTCGCAGTCTCCACTCTAATTCATCCCATGGGTGTTCTATCGGGTTGAGGTCAGGAACCTTGCTTTGTGCACTGGTGCGCAGTCCTCTTGGAACAGGAAGCGGGCATCCCCAAACTCTTTGATCAGTTTCCTCCTGGATCTTTCATCCAATTTGGAGTGATGTCCTGATCAAGGGAGGGTCTGTGTTGCACCAAATACCTTCCGCTACCTAATAATAGACTTCACTGTGCTTCTAGGCATTGATAAAGCCTTTGAATTTTTTTGTATCCACCTCCTGACTTGTGCCTGTCCACAACTTTATCCCAGAAATCTTTTGAAGTGCCTTGCCACTCATAGTTGATTGTTTGCTTCAGTTGCACCATCAGGGACTGAAATGCTGCAGGAAAGCTCTCTTCATGCTGAGCTAATCTGAGCAAAATGACCACAGCTGATCACAGTTGAAAGTCAAATGGATTTGTGTGCCACTGAGAAGATGAGCTACACCTGATTGAGTTTACAAGTCATTTTTAGGAAGGGAGTGATCCTTTTTCCAACTCAGTGATTCTGTTTTTATTAATTTTTTTAAGACATGTTGGTGTTTTTTCACCACATTAACTAAGTTAAGGGAAAATTACCTTTCAAAGTAAACAGCCTACTTGCCTTTGGTGAATCTAAGACCCTGTTACCAAAGCTCAAAGCATCTTGCTTGAATTATCATCTCCCTAATGGAGCACTATTGCCTTCTTTCCATTTTTCTCTGTTATATACATATGGTTCCCACAGCTTGTGTCTACATTTTTCTTCAGTTGTTACATATGCAGAAAAGTCAAGAATGTGGTACTACAGCTGAAGAGGCTAAGTAACATGTAGCAAGGTGACAGCACATGGTGGAACAAATTCACCCAACGAATGTTTTTCAGCTGACCCCCAAACTCCTGTGAATAATTTAAAAAAATGTTGTGATGTGTCATGAAGACCAAACCTAAGCTGTCTTCCTCAAACAAACCTCAACCATCACTTTGAGAACTAATGTACATCTTGAAGGCGACTCTATCATGAGAAAATTATGGAGGTTGCCATTGCTGAACTCTCCTTTTGAGAATACTAGTTTCATGGCCGTCTGCTGACACATTGGTTTCAATATTCTTTTTGTTGCTGGAACAAGTGTAGACATAAGGAATTCTGAGTTTTCTGACACTAGCTAGAAACAGTTATTCACATTCAAAAGGGCTTGTTCTGTAATGGTGAAGAAATTTTGCTGCTTATCTAAGTCACTGCTTTGTCAGGAACATACCCCAGCGCTGCTGTAGAAGCAAATTAGTGTTATCTCTGGTGTATTAGTAATCCTGTAGACTTAGGTCCATACACACGATGAAAATATCCGATGAATGATCATCCTTTTTTTTGTTTTTTTTTAATACTAGTGTCATATTAAAAGTGAAGAGTTTACTAAAGTTATGAAAATTCTTGTACAACAGAATAAAAATTTGAAAATGATATAATTTATTATATTGCATTTTTGTATTTTTGGATGAAAACTGTACTGGTTAAATGAAAATCGTACGATCTGGTATCGTACGAGAAAATTATTTGTGCTTGTCACTTCTAATGATTTTGGACAAAAGCTTTCTATTAACTATCAGATTTTTTTGTACGATTTTCTGATCGTGTGTACTAGACTTTAGATGATATAAGAACATGTGAAAAGTTTTTATGATTGTCCATGATAAGTAGAAGTTTGAGAAGCATCAACAGAGACTTTTTTTCTGATGATATTTTTTATTCTTTAGTCTTATTCGAGGACCTGGGATTTACGGTGAAGTTACTGTTTATTGGAATATAACTCCTGTTTATACAAGTGAATTTGTTGAGACATCAGGAATGGTGACACTGAGAGACAGGCAATCTGCTGCTGTTATCATTATACAGGTGTGTGTAGAGAAATGTTTAGTGTATAAGTTATATATTAAGATTGATCTATTTGCCTAGTTTTAGGAGTGCTAGTTTTTTTTGTTTCTTTCCAAAAACGATTGTATGTTATTATAAAGAATAAATATAAAGCTTGTTTAATACATTTTTTAAACCTGTATTTTATATATATATTTTTTATTGTATGTATAAAGTTTTTGAATTGCAAATTGACACTTAAGGCCCCTTTCACATGAGCGGACAGATTGGGTCCGCCTGTCCGTTTTTTAAGCAGAGCCAATCGGACGCTTCATTGTTCTCTATGGAGCAGCGAGTGTAAACGGATACCTGACTGCATCTGATCTGATCCTGTCCACTAAAAACAGATGGATGGGGATCCATTCTCCATCTGTCTGGCTGGTCCGATGACAGTCGAATGGAAATGGACAGGCTGTCCATTTCCATCTGACAGCCCGTAGAGGACAGTGGGCTGTGTCCTATCATCTGCTTGCTCAGTGGGCAGATCCTCCACTAAGCAAACTGATCCGCTGATGGGTCCGCCCCGTGTGAAAGGGGCCTAAAATATGAAAAGAATTCCTAGAACACTAAGGGGGTGATTTACTAAAACTGCAGAGTGTGAAATCTGGTGTAGCTGTGCACAGTGTCCAATCAGCTTCTAACTTCAGCTTGTTCGATTAAACTTTGACAAAAAACCTGGAAGCTCATTGATTTCTATGCAGAGCTGCACCACATCGTGCACTTTCCAGTTTTAGTAGACCAAACCCTAAGGGTTATGTACATAGTCAGCACAGCAGAAGCTACCTTTCTGTATGTTCACCTTGTCCAACTTAAGGCTTGGATGGAGTGTCTGATAATGAATGGTCTACTGCGATTAATCATTTAGTACTTGTGTGTACATTTATGTTTGAGCTGTTGACATGGTTAAACAGGATTTTAAAAGAAGATAGTAAGGTGGTAGAGTAAAATATGTGAAAAAGAAGGCCCCTAAAGCTCAACCTGATGGCCAGTAACACGATATATTGCTGATATTTAACATTTCATATTTACCTGTCAAGAAAAAAATATGTATTTTTAACTTTTTTATGGCTCTTACCATACTAAAAAAAAAACAAAAAAAAAAACGAATTCATTCCTTAAAGGTCTGTAAATAGAAAACAAATCTTCCCTGCTAAAACATAATTGCCAACGAGTTCTGCCCTTCCATTGTTCTTTTCCCTTGTCATTAACAATTTTAACAAGTGTAGAAGGCAAAAATGCTATTATGCTATACTGCATTACTTCTATTAAAATATTATTGCTGCATCAAAGTATAAAAATATTAATATTTAGTGCATTTGAAACTGTTATTTCTTGCACTGTCTTGGTTTCATGTAGGCTGTTGATGACAATGTACCTGAAGAAAAAAGCTTCTACGAGTTGTATCTCAGCAAAATCAGTGAAGGAGGAATTATAAATGAATCCACACGATTAGCAAATGTCACCATGGCTTCCAGCGATCTACCATATGGATTGTTTCAGTTTTCACAGACGTTGTTACAAATTTCAGAAGAATCACAATGGGTAAATAAAAATACTGATATATTTTTACTAGAGATTTTAATGATCATTTTGTTATAAAACCAAGAAATGGTGAAGCGCTAAGCGAATGCGATAAACCAATAAATCAGTGTAAATAAACAAAAATAAATAAAACTAAAATCATAAATATAATTAATCAATAAATGTGAGACTCCAACCTATGAAAAACGTAAAGTGACACGTGCTCAAAATGCAAATATATCTGAATTGATAAAAATCATTAATCAATATATAAACATGAGACTGCAACACATAAAAATTGTAAAGTGACACGTGCTCAAAATGCAAAACAACAGTAAACTGTGTAAAAATCCAGGTGCCTGGTCCGCCAATCAATAAAGGCACACCAGGTAAAGTGACATATGAACCAAAATAATGTTGAAAATTTATATAAAAAGTGATAAGTGCTTAAACACAAATAGTAAATAATCAGCAATCTCTTAAATAAATCATTCAGTGCAAATATCAATAGTTATCAGTCCAACACAACAGTGCTTCAATTTTCAATGTACACTTTCTTGTGCTCTCAGTGACACTCTTGTGTGACTTATCCCACAGTAGCTAAAGTGCCTCCTCCCCTCCCAACATCAACCCCTCAGGGTCACAGCACCTTAAGTATTCCCACACCAGAAGGCGTCCCACAATCTGGCTCCACCGACTCCACAGATTCCAATCGGGCTCCGCTCCTAACTCAGCGCACCTTTAGCTGCCCTTTCACACAATTGGACTCAGGCATGCATGAAAGGGGTAAAATAAAAAGATCTCCATAGTGTAATACTGCTTTTAATCTGACAAATCGCCAAATAAAATGGACAATCACATAGTTATCTTGACAGTACAGCAGTTCCCATGTGCTATGGGTATACTAGAGGACTCGGGTGTACCACGATGGTGTTAGGAACTGGACGTGCGTCTCCGCTGCTACCGGAAGTGCGTCACCGCACATGCGCTCTACGCGTTACACCATGATCCAACACGTGGCTTCCTCAGGATTTATTGGTTTATCGCATTCGCTTAGCGCTTCACCATTTTTTGGTTTTATGTTTGCATATCCTGGGGTTTAGGGAACAGGTGACAGCAGCTTGCTTATTTATATTAGGTGTTCACACAGTTAAGCTCAGGAAGACATTCCCATTTTTATATCATATTATTATAGCCAAAGTGTAATTTTTTGAATAAAGGATATTGTTATCTCTGCATTTGATTGACAAGTTCATTTTAGTCATAACGCTGATACAGTTGTAGTCATTGCCAATAAACGTTATATCTGCAATACGTGATAAGACCCTAAAAACCATATGATCACATCCAAAAAGGTAATTTTCAAATATTCTGGCTGTAAACCTAAACATAACACCTAAATATAATCAAGCATAGGCAAGCGCTGGAACTATATAAGCAGCTAGCACAAAGGTATAGGTAACAATTCCTTATAGATAAATGTATAGAAAGTGCAGCGCTAAAATAAGTGAATACTAATGTGAAAGTAAAGTGCAAATATCAATCTGAAAAATAAAACTGCTCAATGGAACAGTCATGTACAGCGTATAAAAAAATATATAACATATTATATTAATAAATGTTTAAATTTGTTCAAAGAGTCATTCGATCAATGTGTGAACAATAAAGTGCAGCATGAAGGTGAAAATATAGCCCAATAAATATCAGTAATAAAATTGTACGTAAGAATATAGGTACGGCAATCACGGTGAAATACTATGAAGCGATCCAAACAGGAATCCACTACCCCTGTCAGATGTACACTCACCAGATATCTAGTGGTAAACAGCATGTAAGCACATCTCATCTGGACAACAGGTAACAGCAGTGAAGCCTCTGCAGGGGATGCTCCGCCAAGGGCACAAAACGCAGATGGACCCTCTCCTATGAGGGATAGCTCACCACACGAGCCAAGAATTGTATATAGTGTAGTATTTTATTGTATCATGAATAAAAGACAATCAACGTGGAACTAGAGTATAATTGAATATAAATCATGTACCAAGATGGCCGTCGTTCCGACCTCGTTCCGGCCGTCGTTCCGGCAACTGTGGCGTGACGTCAGCAAGTGGCTCCATCCGATGTGTTTCATGCGCAGGAGATGACTCATCACATCGAAAAACAAAAAGATCTTAAAAATGGAATTGTTGTCAATACGAATTGTTGTTTCAATTTTTCATGAAATCAAAGGCAAAATCTGATTGGTAGCTTTTGACAACAGCTCCAATTTTGTTCTTAATTTCTTTTATTCATGTTTAATGAATCAGCCCCTAATTATTTATTTGTATTATAACTAGGTAAACACAACAATCTCCCGAATAGGTGGAAGATATGGAGATGTTCAGCTGAAATATCAAACCAAGAATGGGTCAGCACTAAGTGGCTTGGATTATACAATTACTTCTGGAGAACTCCTGTTTAGACCAAATGAAACAATGAAAGTTCTTTCAATAGAGATAAAAAATGATGTTCTACCAGAAGGTCCAGAGGATTTTTTTGCTATCATCACAGAGGTGAAACTTGTAGGAAGGTAAGACATTTAGCACAATGCCAAATTGTTTATACCTAAAAAAGGAGTTACAAACTTACAATTTATTTTGCCTATCGAAAAGAGGCATCTTCATAATCTCCTACATCCTTTTCACCTACTTGCTTACCGTTGCTTTCTAACACAGTAATCATAGCAGGTACTCACTTGGCACTTTACTTGTGCGTGGCTGTATTAAGTTACTCATAGGCACGATCCTCCTGGAATCCAAGGCAGTGTATAAGTGGGTGATCAAGGGCTACAGCTGGAAGAATAAGATCCATTGGTCAAGTTGAAATATATCGGAATGGCATCTGAGTTTGCTAATCATGAAGCTTGGAAATTAGAAAATGAATGTAAACATGAGTACTTTATTTAGCACTCACACAGATAATTAATGAAAATTAAGGTTCAAACTATTCTAGTGATAAAACCTCTTTGCCATTGAGAGATTTAATGCCCAAGTCTAAATCCAGATCAATGATCTGTGCATTTATGGAACTTGAATAGTCAAGCCACCCGCTAAACCTAGCTGCCCTCTTTGGCAATGAATACTTCCAGTATTAAAGAAATCCCTGCAAAAATGCCATACTCTGGGATTGGTAACCCTGCCAGTGCTTAACCCTGATTAAGGGGAGATGCATCCAGAAAATATTGTATACATATAACAAACACCACAAGGATAAAGCACCTCACAGGCTACAAAAAGGCAGTGTTTATTAAATTAGATGTAAAAATAAAAGTGACAAACATCTCAATGTATACTCACGACCACCTGCCTAAGAATCCCCCCCAAAAGGCCCCTTCACACAGAACCCCCCTATCTACTCCAAAAAACTGACCGTCCATACCACCCTATAATCCTTAGTTCCCCCCTCCTGTGGTATAGTGGAACGGAACCGCAAAAAGGATCCCAAACTGGGGTAGACATCGCAAGTCCACGTATGGATATTAGCTGTCCAACTAATACAAAGATGTGTACAAGCCCATGGAGCATGTGCACTAAAGTTGCAAGAAAAAGTATGTGAACTGTTTCAGTGTAGCAATATTCTTGGGATGTCTGGTGTGAATCGCTCTCTTAAGGTCATGCCACAGCATTTCAATCGGGTTGAGGTCAGGACTCTAACTGGGCCACTCCAGAAGGCGTATTCTGTGCTGTTGCAGCCATTGTTTTCTTGAATTACTTGTATGCTTTGGGTCATTGTCCTGTTGCATCACCCATCCTCTGCGGAGCTTCAGTTGGCGGATAGATGGTCGTACGTTTTCCTGCAAAATGTCTTGATAAACTCTGGAATTCATTTTCCTATCAATGACAACAATCCGTCCAGGCCCTGAGGCAGCAAAGCAGCCCCAAACCATGATGCTCCCTCTGCCATGTTTTACAGTGGGGATGAGGTTTTGATGTTGGTGTGCTGTGCCTTTTTTTTCTCCACACATAGTGTTGTGTGTTCTTCCCAAACAACTCAATCTTGGTTTCATCTGTCCACAGTATATTTTGCCAGTAGTGCTGTGGAACATCCAGGTGCTCTTTTGCAAACTTCAAACGTGCTGCAATATTCTTTTTGGACAGCAATGGCTTCCTCCGTGGTATTCTCCCATGTACTCCATTCTTGTTTAATGTTTTCCTTATTGTAGATGTGTCAACAAAAATGTTAGCATGTGCCAGAGATTTCTGTAGGTCTTTAGCTGACACTCTGGGATTCTTCTTTACCGCATGCAGCATTCTGCGCTGTGCTCTTGCAGTCATTTTTACAGGCCGACCACGCCTAGGGAGAGTAGCAACAGTGCTAAACTTTCTCCATTTGTAGACAGTCTGTCTTGCCGTGGACTCATGAACATCAAGGCTTTTGGAGGTACTTTTGTAACCCTTTCCAGCTTCATGCAAGTCAACAATATTTGATCATAGGTCTTCTGAGAGCTCTTTTCTGCGAGGCATGGTTCACATCAGACAGTGCTTCTTGAAACCAGTAAACCCAAAACAGGTGTGTGTTTTTTAGGGGCAGGACAGCTGTCAGCAACACATCCAATATCATCACACTGATTGGAGTCAAGGTTGGCTCACTCCTGGCTCCAATTAGCTCTGGGAGAAGTCATTAAGCTAGGGCCTCACATACTTTTTCCTCCCTGGACTGTGAATGTTTACATGTTATGTGCAATTAAACCATGGCAACATCTAATGTTTGTGTAGTATTATGTTCAGCAGACTGTGTTCTTCTATTGTTGTGACTTAGATGACGTTCAGAGCACATTTTATGCCCAATTCATGCAAAACTCCACGTAATCCCAAGGGGTTCACATACTTTTTCTTGCAACTGTATAATATCTCTTGCTGTACTCAATGCCTATAGTCCTTCATCTAGGTCCCACCTGTATAGCTCTCCAATGTAATGAAGCTTGATGGCAGATGTAAATCCCAGGTAATAGTGGTGGGGTATCAGTGTATACGCAGTGTAGGTGAGCACTGTACCACTTCAATACTGTTGCCTGAACTTAAATCACAGCAATGTAGCAGCCGACAGTCTATACAAACACCCGAAAGGAGACCACTGGATCCAGCCTATCATGTGACTAGTCCTCCTTTGTATGACAGCTGATTTACCCACAGTGTGCAAGCTGCTCAATACGGGTGGATATCATTAAAGACTGCACCATGGCAATGAAATGATAACTGAAGCGATCTTACCAGTTGTTCTTCAGTGCTCTAAAGCTCCTCTTCCTTAATGTGGCCATCAATTGTAGTATTCATGTACTGCTTGGATGAGGTGTCTTTGTATCTTGCTGCTGATAAGAGTGTATCATGGGAGTCGGCGTGTACTCCAGCATCTCTGTGGGTCTGGTTCCTGGAGAGGGAGAGAGCGTAATCCCCGACGCCTACATGTTTCGCCCCTCACACTGACAGGGACTTCTTCAGGGCTTAGTCAGGGATTGGTCCATGGCTAACACTATATATCTCCACTGTCAGGGCTATATTGTGCCTCTTAAAGCCACCTCCCCGAGTACATTATGCTCTAGATGGGCTCAGTGTGGGTGCCACTCTACAAAAAGTGGCCAACCTGTCAGGCAACCCAAAGTTGAGGTTAAAGGCGAATCTCGCCAAATCCATATCAACTATACCCCTAAATTGGGGAATATTTAAACATCACCCCTATTTGTGCCCATCTATTGAGAAATATGTATCAAGACCTCTATCTTCATAAGAATGGCTGCAATGATAACTCATTTATAAATCCATGGGGGCTCATTGTAAGTCAAAACATCCATCTTGCATCTTTTTGCAGGGACTTTGTCCTTGTCCCCCCTTCTTTCTGACAGTGATAACTGATAAATGGCGGCAAATTTTATCTCTTTCAGGGATGAACTGTGATTGTGTTCGAAATGAACTGCTATTGAGAACTCATCATCCTTGCCTGTTATACTGGCAAGGTGTTCTCCTATCCTATGTCTATATTCTCTCTTTATTTTCCCTATGTAAACTTTGGACATGGACATACAATTCTATATATCAGCCAACAGACAGAACAATTTAAGAAATAATTAATAATTTTTTAACTCCTAAATTTAAATAAAAGAAGCTGTTTACACTTTTTGCACTGTTTCCAGTGCTGTCCACCACAGACTCACTGCTGTACAATCTAGGGATGGTTCTCCTCCAATGTTGCAGTGGTTTCCTTGGTTGTAAGAAAGCAGCATTCAAATTTTGGGCTTTTCTGCCTGCAAAAAAAGGGTAATTTTTATTTAACATAAATAAAAAATTAGTGTGTTGAGCAATTATACTGTATATTGGAACATTGTTTTTACAAAAGTAGAGTTTTCTGTGAAAACTACAGGGACATAGGTGCCAAATACCTGATCAATCTAACCGACACTTGGTATTTTTATCTTATTTTATGTTATCGTTAGTAGAATATGTATATAGTAATATTTTTCTTTGTACAGGAGCTATGACCATACAATTAGAGAAAATGGGCTACAGATAGATCAGCCTCCTCTTATAGGAAACAATTCAGTGGTACGAATCATTATTCTTCCTAACGACAATGCAGAAGGAGTTATCGAGTTTGATCCACAGTTTACTGTAATCCAAGGTAATTTATCATTTATGTGTCATTGCATAGTTTTGTAAATAACTCCTTACTGTTTTCAGCTTCTATAGCTCATGAGCACTCTATTGGCTTTTATGATACATGTAGTGTACTACAACATGCTTGTCTGCCTGTCAGAAAGTAAGAAAATTCCTAAATGGCCTGATATAACATGATATAATGTTGCTCCAGTAGGAACAGGCATGTGATTCATATATTATAGCTTTGAATGCTGAAGATCACACAAATTAAATATGTAGGGTGCACCAGATGTTTTTTTTTTATCAAGGTCTAGATGTGGGGGTGCTGTTTTACTTTTTTCCTTCTTCATTTCTTCTTCATTCACCACTCCTACAATGTCCAAAAAAAATCATAATATTAACTGATTGACCAGTGTGTAAGCATACAATGTTTATCGTGCTTTATTTTGTAGTGGAAGAAGATGTTGGAGTGATGTTGATTCCTGTGCTAAGAACACGTGGAACATATGGCTATGTCACAGCTGATTTGATCTTCCACAGCATTTCTGCCACTGCTGGTATAGACTTTGCAGACTTTAATACTACAGTAGTGTTCCTGCATGGGCAAAATCAGAGCTTTATCAACATCAGTATTATTGATGATGAGGAAAGGTAAATAATAAATTCTGAATGATAATATATATTATCATGTTTTTTTTTTATTTAAACAAAGGGTTTGATTTACTAAAAATGGAGAGTGCAAAATCTGGTGCAGCTTTGCATGGTACTCAATCAGCTTTTATCTTCAGTTTCTTCAATTAAGCTTTGACAAAAACAAACTAGAAGCTGATTGCAGCAGAGCTGCAACAGATTTTGCACTCTCTGTGTGTAGAGATAAAATAGATATAGAAGATTAGGAGAAGATATTTAAGGAAGCATAGATAGAAGCATAGAAAACACAGATACAAATGCATGGCATTAAACACATTTTCTTCAGCTTTGCATGGTAGCTAATCAGCTTCTATATTCAGTTTGTTCAATTTAGCTTTGACAAAAAAACTGGAAGCTGATTGGTCTCTATGCAGAGCTGCACCAGATTTTGCACTCTCCAGTTTTAGTGAATCAACCCCAGAGTCTGGTCTTGGGCCTTTTGCATGTGTAAAGATGTAAAATAGATATAGATTAGGAGAAGATATTTAAGGAAGCCTAGATAGAGGCATAGAAAACAGAGATGCAAAAAACAATAGTACAAAAACACAAATACAAATGCATGGCACTAAACACATTTTCTTCAGTCTAACTTGGGTTTTGGGAAATTTGCAACCACCAGCAACACTTCTGGAAATATGTAATGGTTCCTGAAATTTAAAATAGTAAGTCAAACATTGCAGTAGCTATATTATTGTAATATTTTATTAAACGGGGGCGCTCAAAAGTGTCGGCACGTTCCTGCCAAGTGCCACTAAAATGGCACTAAAAAGCTGCATTATATTTAATTTTTGATTAGGGTTTAGACAAGCTTTAACCGCCTCCCGCCCACCATATAGTAATATGACGGACGCAAGGTGGTTCTCTCCTCCCATTCTAACCGCGAATTCGTGGCTCCCAGAGCGCACAGCACGACGATCGGCGGTGCGCTGTGTCCCTCGGACACAGCGGATCACCGATCCATGGAAAGAGCCGAAGATGTCGGCTCGGTCATGTGAACAGCTGTGTCCAATCACAGCTGATCACATGTAAACAGGGAAATGCCAGTTATTGGCATCTCTCTCCCCACGAGCTGTCATGCTGACAGCTCGTGAGGAGAGGAAAGCCGGTAATCGGCATTCCTCGGAGGGGACATGTACACAGATCATCAGAGCACTGATGATCAGTGTGCCCTGATGATCTGTGTAGCCCCAGCAGCGCCACCAGTCAGTGTCCATCAGTGCCAGCTCTCAGTGCTCATCCATGCCACCTGCCAGTGCCCATCAGTGCCACATTTCAGTGCCACATCAATGCCACATATCAGTGCCCATCTGAGCTGCCTTTCAGTGTCACCCATCAGTGCCAGTCAGTGCCACCTATCAATGTCAGTCAGTGCCACTTATCAGTGCTGCCAATCAGTGCCGCCTATCAGTGTGCATCAGTGCCGCCTATCAGTGCCTGTCAGTGCTGCCTATCAGTGCCCGTCAATGCTGCCTATCAGTGCCGCCTAACAGTGCCAGTCAGTGCCAGTCAGTGCCGTCTATCAGTGCCAGTTAGTGCCGCCTATCAGTGCCACCTATCAGTGCCGCCTATCAGTGCCATATATGAGTGCTGCCTTTCGGTGCCCATCAGTGATGCCTGTCAATGCCCATCAGTGCCACCTAACAGTGCCTCATCAGCGCCCATCAGTGCCACCTATCAGTGTCCATCAATGCAGCCTATCAGTGCCCATCACTGCAGCCTCATTAGCGCATATCAGTGAAGGAGAATAATCACTTATTTACAAAATTTTATAACAAAAACTAAGAAAAAACTTTTTTTTTCAAAATTTTCTGTGGTTTTTGGTTTGTTTAAGAAAAAATAAAAAACTCAGAGGTGATTAAATACCACCAAAATAAAGCTCTATCTGTCATAAAAAAATGATAACAATTTCATATGAGTACAGTGTTGCATGACCGCGCAATTGTCATTCAAAGTGCAACAGCGCTGAAAGCTGGAAATTGGCCTGGGCAGGAAGGGGGTATAAGTTCCCTGTAGGCTAGTGGGTAAACAAAGAGCAGTAGATTGTTTAAATGTTTCATTTTGTAAAGTTTCCAGTTTAGATATAAAAGTACTTTGTGGCAGCCTTCATTAATAGGACACGTAAAGACTGTAGGACTGTGTGCTATACATTTAGGGGTTTATTTTTATATATATTTTCACAAAGATTTATAACTTTCAACCAAAATTTGTACACTTGTCCAAGTGAATCAAAAAGAATAATATGTGAATGTTGGGTGAACGTTGTATAATCTTGTGTAAAGACATTTAAAAATAGACCCAACAGTGTATGTTTACCATAGCTATATGTATTGAATTTCATGTTTGGCATCTTTTGGCAGCAAGTGCAATGTAGAGAAAAAAAGGTGGGAAATGATTGGCCCCAGTAAATGTAGAATACAGTAACTGACAACAAACCATCAAATCTGAGTTTGCTGTATCCACATGATTAAAGAAATTAATTCCAGTTAGCTATGATAGGTTAGTGCACGTTACACTGCAAATTTGAAGAAACCTCTATAAGTTCCACTTGGGACTATACTCTAGGATATATAGGAGGTTAGTGATACCAAACGTGTGAAAAGAAAACAGAAAGCACAATACTTTTTGGAAATAGCAACTAATCAAGTTTTATCTTTTATCCTCTGGGCACAAGAACCAAGGAATCTGATAATTGTGGACAACTCATTTTACAGTTTTTTTTTAATAACTAGCCCTTTTAATATTATCAAGAAGCTTCACACCATCATACGCATTAGTAAATATCACTGTACATATTTTTTTGTTGTTTTAGTGAATTTGCAGAGCAATTTGAGATTCGCCTTGTGGGAGCAAGTGGAGGCGCTGTTTTGGGTGCACACCTCCTGACATTCATTACAATAGCAAAAAGTGACTCCCCAAATGGAGCTGTGAAATTTCTTAACAAAAGTCAAATAACCCTTCCAAATCCCAATGTGACCATCACTATATCGCTAGCGCTTGAGAGGACAGGCGGACACATGGGAGAAGCCCAGGTAATGATATCAGTTGCATACATTTTGTGTGTACAAAGGTCCAAATAATGCATTAATGCACTTACATTTGCTTTACTGAATAGGGTAATGAGCAGTGTTTTTAAAAGGAACATGCCCTTTCCTTGTACTGGGCAAAATGACAGGTTCACCTTACAGAAGGAAATTTAAACAGGTTGCTCTTATGTATCCAACACTTCCCTGCAACCTGTTATATCATCAGACCACATGAGAAATATCTGGTATTCCTGGATGTAGGGGAGCAATTGATGCTTCCCTACCTCCTCTCAATGTTTAATTTAAATTTAAGACCTGAGTGGACAATAGCCAGCCCTGACTGCCATCATGTTGTTTGTTGGAAGGTAACAGGCATAGCTTTTTGTATGCTTTACCTTGCTTAAACCTATAAAAGAATCTCTCTATGGGATGGTGCATTAGGTCAAGGCTGGGTTTACCATTTGGTATAGTGAGGCCACTTTTCCCTTTATAATTACTGGCTACACATTTATTCCCATCATCAGTAGGAACTGTCTTCTCATATAAGGTTATTTACTCCTTATCATATTATTCAATACCAGAAAAACAAAGAACTGTTCCGTGTACAAGAGGTGATCATAGCAGAGGGGTGTTAGACCTACAGGCTCCCATGATGTAAATCTAGTTTTCATTGGGGAAATGAAGGAGCTCTGAGAAGGAAAACAGAACCTGCTAAAAGTTCTTCCTATAAATGAATAGTTACTTTGCCTAGCATGGGTCAAATACAGGTTGATGTAACCATGTAATAAACTGTATGGAGTTTTGCTATAAAGCCAAGATAACACTGATAGCTGGTGACTACTAATAGCATAGTAAAACAGCAAAAAAAAGTTTTTTGTTAGCTGTTTGGTTGATATAATTGCCACAGGGGAAAATTCATTAAAACTACATAATTCACTTTTCATTTCACTTTGAACACCCACTTACATGCAGAGGAGATAAAAAAAATAAGCATTTCATATATAATGATTTGATGTTTAGAGTAAATATAGCATTTGTTTGGTTAATTCACCCTTGATGTGTTGTCTTTGAAATTATTGTTTGTACTTATCATTTGCATATAAGTATATATCCTAAAGAAGTGTATACTATATAAAAAAAAAAGAATACTCTATATATATATATATATATATATATATATATCGTCCACTTAGTCTAGCAGCCAGCTCATTTTTTGTCATTTAGCATAACAGGTTGTAAATGTAGAAGGAACATGCTGTTGTGAGTATAATACGTCCTTACTATCTTAGTCATTTCCGCCTTGGAGCATATTTCTAAAAGTGTTTGTGTATAGAAGAATTAGTACATAATGTATTGTTTTCTTTAACAAATACATGTCTAAATAGGAAGGCTAGTACTGAGTGTATTGTTTTAAACTGCCTCTTTATACAATGTGAAGGTTGTGAAGTGTAAGTAGTGCCAAGAACATGAGCGGGAAATAAATACCTTGTGAGTGTAAGTCTGTCCTATAAATATACACGTTGCTCAGGAAGTGGGATACTTTACACCTGTCATCAGTCAAAAAGGAGAAATTACTGACATGCTTGATCTACGTGGAAGAGTGTCATGGCTGCGTATGTGAAATCCCAGATGTACCTGGAAATAGGTACATATGTACACAGCATAAAGTAAAAGATGGCAGCGTCTTCAGCAAGATCCTGATCATATTGATACTCAGTTTGTTTTGATATTAAAAATTACTTTAGCAAATGCAGAAATGCAGAATACCGGTTGACAGCAGCTCCCAACCATATGCTTATCATACATTTATTAATAATTCTTAGAATTAACTGAAATATCGAAACAATTGGTTTATGCATTTGATGAACCAATCTTTTTAATATTACAGTTAAATATAAGAAATATTTGTTGTTTATACCACTATTTTGATTCCTTTTTTGTTTGAACTCACAAAATTCCAATCCTTTTTGTAATTCCTCACTCAAAAACATGTTTGTCCTAACATCTGTTTGACTGAGTACTGTATTGTAGATTGCAGAGCGGTAAGATACATCCCCTTGTGTATTCCCTAGTGTGCACAGCTTCACAGACCTAACTGTCCTTTTTAGGACTCTTTTTTAAAAAAAGCAGTGGCAGTGCTGTGTGGGAAATGGGATCAGTGGCAGTGCTGGGGGAGAGGGGGAGATGAGATCATTGGCAGTGATGATGGTGGGTAGATGGGATCAGTGGCAGCGGTGGTGGTGGTGGTGAGGGAAGGCAGGTTGAGGCAGGATCAGCGGCAGTAGTGGTGGTGGGGATGGGATCAGTCCACTGAGGGTTTTGGGGGGATGGGACCAGTGGCAGCAGTGGTGGTGGTGATGATGGTGGGGGGAAATAGGATCAGTGGCAGCAGTGGTGGTGGTGGGTGATGGTATCAGTTTCATTGTTGGTGGGTGGTTCAGTGGCAGCAGTGATGCTGGTGGGGGGGGGTCAATGGCAGAGGTGATTGGGGAAGGGGGATAGGGAAGGGATCAGTGGAAGTGATGCAATTGGTGGGGGGGATGGGATCAGTCAGAGGCAGTGGTGATGGTGGGGGGGATGGGATCAGTCAGAGGCAATGGAGGTAGGGTGATGGTTGTGGGAGGATCAGTCAGATGCAGCAGTGATTGTGGGGGGATGGGATCAGTCAGAGGCAGCGGTGATGGTGGGGGGATGGGATCAGTCAGATGCAGCAGTGGTGGTGGGAGGATGGGATCAGTCAAAGGCAGCTATGGGAGAGGGGATGGGATCAGTCAGAGGCAGCGGTGGTGGTAGGGGGAAAATGGGATCAGTTAGGGGCAGTAGTGGGGGTGGGTTGGGATCAGTCAGATGCAGTGGTGGGGGCCCTGAGGAAATGGGACAAGTCAAAGGCTGTGGGGGACCCCTGGGGGGATGGGATCAGTCAGAGGTGGTGGTAGAGGCCCTGGGGGGAATGGGATCAGTCAGAGGTGTTGGTAGGGGCCCTGGGGGGGATGGGATCAGTCAGATGTGGTGGTGGTTAGGGGCTCTTGGGGGTTGGATCAGTCAGAGGCAGTGGTGGGGGCCCTAGGGGGATAGGATCAGTCAGAAGCAGTGGTGGAGGCCCTGGGTGGGATTACTCAGATGCGGTGGAGGGTGGGGGCTCTGGGGGGGTTGGATCAGTCAGAGGTGGTGATAGGGTCCTTGGGGGGTAGGATCAGTCAGATGCAGTGGTGGAGGCCCTGGGGGGGATGTGATCAGTCAGAGGTGGTAGTGGGGGCCCTAGGAGGATGGGATCAGTCAGAGGCAGTGGTGGGGGCCCTGGGAGGGGTGGGATCAGTTATAGGTGGTGGTGGGGGCCCTGCGGGGGTGTGATCAGTCAGAGGTGGTGGTGGAGACCCTGGGGGGAGGGAAGGGATCAGTCAGAGGTGATGGTGGGGGGCCTGGGGGGGGGGATAGGATCATTCAGCGGCGGTGGTCGGGGTCTTGGGGGAGGGATGGAATCAATCAGATTTGGTGGGGGCCCTGGGGGGGGGGTTGGATCAGTCAGATGCAGTGGTGGGGGCCCTAGGGGAGGTTTGGGATCAGTCTGAGGCAGCAGGGTTGCTGAGATCAGTGGCACTGGCATTCACTTATTCTTAGTGTGTCAGTGTATCCATCTGTCTCTGGATTCTTGCTCCCCTCATGTGCCTCCATTGATGCCTCTCTCACTCTTGGGTCTCTGAGCACAGTGGCAAGCTTCTCCTCTTCATGTCTACTGCCCATCAGCTGACTTTCTCCTCCAGTCATCTGCAGCAATGGGCTGGGGAATCGCTGTGTTGTAATGGCAGTGACAGTGTGAGCGCTCTGCCTCAGAGTGCTATCTCCCGGACTCCAGTCTCCCCTAAGAATAAGCGGTAGGCTCCCCCACAGTGGGTGCAGACTATCTCCAGACTTGGGCCCCCCCACATGTACTGTGACATACTGAAGCAGAGCATTATCCTCTACCTTCGGAGACTGGGCCACAGGGCAGTATTCCAACATGATAAAGACCCCAAACACACCTCCAAGGCGACCACTGCCTTGTTAAAGAAGTTGAGGGTAAAGGTGATGGACTTGCCAAGCATGTCTCCAGACCTAAACCCTATTGAGCAACTGTGGGGCATCCTCAGACTGAATGTGGAGGAGCGCAAGGTCTCTAACATCCACCAGCTCCATGATGTTGTCATGGAGGAGTGGAAGAGGACTCCAGTAGAAACTTGTGAAGCTCTGGTGAACTCCATGCCCAAGAGGGTTAAGGCAGTGCTGGAAAATAATGGTGGCCACACAAAATATTGACACTTTGGGCCCAATTTGGACATTTTCACTTACGGGTGTACTCACTTTTGTTGCCAGCGGTTTAGAAATTAATGGCTGTGTGTTGAGTTATTTTGAGGGAAGATCAAATTTACAGTTATACAAGCTGTACACTCACTACTTTACATTGTAGCAAAGTGTCATTTCTTCAGTGCTGTCACATGATAAGGTATAATACAATATTTACAAAAATGTGAGGGGTGCACTTACTTCTGTGAGATACTGTAGGTACTGTATAGTCTCAGCACAGGTGCAAGGTAGGGGTGGTTCAGATGCAGTAAAGGTTCAGTATAATACACAGTAGGGTTGGTTTAGGTGCAGCCTAGGTTTGAAATAGGTGCAGTATACTTGGTGTCCTGCTCTCAGTGGTTCAGTGCCGCTAGCCGTATCAGCAATGAACGAACAGCCCTCTCACCAGTCCCCAGGATGCTGCAGTGACCTCTCACTGTAAAAGGGAGGTTGCC
The DNA here is from genome assembly GCF_062004578.1 of Staurois parvus. Taxonomy (NCBI): domain Eukaryota; kingdom Metazoa; phylum Chordata; class Amphibia; order Anura; family Ranidae; genus Staurois; species Staurois parvus. Next base: position 6,524,445 of record NW_028318025.1, read on the forward strand.
TTTGGTTTCTCCCTGAAAGCCCCTGGTGATCAGTGGTGGGAGGAAGAGGGTGAGTGGATGCTCCAGTCTCCCTGCAGCAGTGGTGCAGGTACTGTGATGTGGACATGGCTACAATACCCCTGGGTGTCCTCACTCCCGGTCTCAGGCTCAGATCTCTGCTGATATGGTCTCCCACTGGCAGGTGCATAACCAGATAAGGATGATTTCCCTTGGTGCCAAGACGAAGAACATTCCCGGGCAGGTTAATAAAAATAATCCCTCCACTCCTCCTACTGCACATTACCTATTGGTATCTGTAATGTTATGAGCCTATTCATCCCATTATATGGCTGCCATCTTAAAACTACAACTTCCAGCATTCTCAACACACTGTATAGAAGTCTATGGACTAACTTGGCTTTAGCTCTCCTCCTGCTGGTCAGAGGAGAATGGTGCAGCATAACATCAGTATCTCAGTAGATGGAGAGATGAAAAAAAGGCAATATCTTCTTCACCATATTGCTGTAGCCCATCAAGATGATGAACAGTATGGGATGACTTAAGTCACCAAGAGTATTTCCCTATCTGCATTCTTATCTGTACATGTTTGCTATTTACAGCATACTGCCTGAGCCATTAATGCCACTGACTACATATTGGGAGGTGTGAAAAGCAGTCTGTGTTTTGGGGAATTGTCCCTGCACACATACTGCACTAATTGTAAGTACAGCTTGGTGCACTGTCCAACTTGGGCTATAGCCTAAATAATAACAGGTTGCGTTATATTAATTGTTCAATTGAGACAACAAACCTACATTAATAACTGTAATCTAAAATAACTTTTGAAGGATTTGTTTTGAGAAGTAGCAACCCTGCAGGGTACATATTGCTATAAGTACAACTGTCCATACTGCATATATAGCATATCTGCCTCTGTTTCCATATATCATGTTGCATGGTACATTTTCTGCAGAGGTCTAATTTCCTGCTATTGACTCAGCTGATAATGTCTTCTTTATGTGAACACTATGTACATAGTATGTTGTGTAGTACCACTAATGACTACAGTGCAAACACATGGTTCTTTCCGCAAATGGCCAGACTCAGCATCACACTTCCCGCCTTGTGTTTATGTGTTAATCTTCTCAGAAGTGTTATGTATATTCACACTTGGAGGTGAAAAGTGCTAATTTTTTTAAGTTGGAAAGTAAACAGGGAAATAATTTAATGAAATAAAACTGGGTTCTAATTTCTGTATTTTTTTTTCTAAAAACTTCATCATTTTGACATTTTTCATTACTGCATTCTAAGGAAGCCGGTTGACCCTTTTTTAGTTTAAAAGCTATGACGAAAAAATCAAGTGTAGCGATGTCTCTTCAGGGAGTCACTGGAAATAATTGGGTCTTCCTACCTGTCCTGTGGGCAACCTGTCCAGTGTCAGGATCTAACAGCTCTGTTTGTCCCAGTGATCACTGTCAGGGGAAAAGAAAGTGATTGGATGGGACGACTTTATGCACAGATGTCTTTGCTGATTGCACATGAAATTGCAAAAAATAGGGCAGGAACCTTTTTTCCAAATCAATGAGGCAAGGCAAAGTCGGAGTTGCATCAATTTGAATGGTTCCATATGCACAAATAGGATGCAACTTGTCATGCGATTTGAAATGGTCGAATCGCTCGACAAGTCGCACCAATGTGAACCAGAGCTAATAAAACAAAGTCCTCAAATAGAAAGTGATGATAATAGGAAATTTTCCCAGTGTTTACACAGAAAATAATACATACCTTGACATTCCCTATGTTTTATTTCTTTAAAAGCTGCAAGTACAGAAAAATACCCGTTGATCTGCCAGAAATCCAGTAAGCACCTAACCTCCTCTTCCTCTTCCTCTGCTCTAAAATCTCAAGCAGTATTATCAGTTCACCTCTGTGCACTACTGAACACTTACCCCTATATATTTTGGCAATAAGTAGTGGGGGAAGTGTTCTGTAGACCAGCAAAAGAGAACTGGGTAGGGCTGACAACACTGCTGGGGAGTTTACTGTGTTGTCTTCCAAAACAAGGAGTCAAGAACACACTGAATATGTGGCAGATCAATGGGTTTTTCCTATACTTGTAGTGTTTTTCAAGACATGAAGCATAGGAAAATGTATTGCAGGAATGTGCCAGATATGTTTTTCTTCTATTGCCCAGGCATGCATTATTAAGAAAACATAAAAAAAATTGTTTTTATCACTGTTTTTCTGTCTGAGGGGAAATCTGCCCAGTGGGGGCACGGACATCAATACAAAACCTAATGTATCTTTAATGCTTCATCAATCAATTCAAAAGTTAGGTTGATAGTCTCCAAAGCAGTAATACAACCTGTTTCACTGCAGTAACTATAAGTACATTGCTCAGTGATTAAGGAAAAACAATGGCAGTCATTTGACTGCTACTGTGTTTGTTAAACTGCAATGCTTATTTTTTTTATATATGTATATGTGTGCATTATAACCCATCGATACTACTTCTTTGCAATATTATTCTTCAGGTATTATGGCATATATTGGGACCTAATTCCAAGACCATCCTGTCACCTGGCAGCGATGATTTTAGTGGACCTTTGAATGGATCTTTTCATTATGATGATGGAGAAGGGGGAATAAGGGTTATTACCCTAACTATTCTGCCTCATGGAGAGATCGAAGTTCAAGAAAAATTCATAGTTGTCCTAAGCATTGGAAGTGGCAGCACTGAAGTTGACCCAAAATCTGGAAATGTGACTCTTACAGTAAGTATGTCTGGTTTGCTATGCATTATGCACAGTTGTCCATACATTGAGAATATTGACATTGCCACATTTCTCAAAAGAGAAAAAGTGAAAATATATATGTAGCGCTACTCCCGTAGAAGCCTCTGATATTTATTTAGTTTATTCCCCGACAGTACAGAACCACCAGTCACACAAGCAACAGTCCATTCACTCTGGCTACAAAACAACAATCTAGGGGTTGTCTTTTTAGTATTTATTGCCTGTAGAACTTGCGATGGGGAATGGATGAGGGTGGTATGGGATACTCAAGTTATGCTGAATAGTGTCTGGAGGACACTCTTAACTAGGCTAGGCTTCTCTAAAGAGACTATCTGCCAAGGGTAATAGTTATGGCCCGAACCGAGACCCTGTAGGAGCTGTCTTAAAAAGAGCTACTGCTGGAATTTATCCTTCAAAAGCAGCACACAGTTACTTGGACCTTGAGCTCAGGTCTATTCTCACAATGTCTCACTAGGACAGCTGAACTCCTCCAGTTCAGGTACCTCTATGCTTTAGTACAACTGCTCAGTTCCTAACTTCCACCAAACACTCTTCAATGAGGGAGTAGATAATACTCACAGTGCCACAGGACAGCTATGCACTTTCCAGCTTCCACCTGGCACTCTTCAGTGAGTCCTCCAGACCAAATCCTTAGCTTGGACTGCTGGCTAGCCCTAAAGTTTATCAGGAATAGGCCCCCAGCTCTGCCACAGCTAGGACCTTGAGGAACTTCAGCAACTCCAGCAAATTGCCTGAAAGGGGCAATAGCCCCTGAGGCTAGGAACTTCCCCAGAAGGACAAGAGCAGGGCTGCCCCAGACCCCAAATTATTTATGCCCCCACCTACACCTCCCCAGGGATTGGCTGCAGCAAAATAAATATTCAAGCTGCCCATTTGACTCTTCCAGCCCCCTATGTTCTAGAAGCCTCTAGATTGCTTAGATTGTAAGCTCTAAAGAGCAAGACCCTCTGATCCCTCCTGTATTCATTTGTATAGTAATTGTACTGTCTGCCTATATGTTGTAAAGTGCTGCATACACTGTTGGCAAAATATAAATCCTGTATTATAATAATAATAATGGCAGAGTGAAGCAATCAAATCTGCAGACTGTGAAATCCAGAACAACCCAAAGACGTCAACAGCTGCTCCAATGACTACAGAGGAGCCAGAAAGAACTAAATGTGCCTAACATCCTAGCACCCTACCTAGGAGGGTGCTACTTCTACAATAGAGTTTTGTATTTGCTGTGCCTATGATCAGGAGAATTGAATAAATACATATTTAATCCACCTCCACCCAGTACCTCACTCACTGCTTACGAGATTGCAAATCATTTAAAAAACAAGATTGATGCAATTCGTAGGGGCATTTCCACTACACAGACATCTATCCCACTTAGCTTACCTTGTACTAAACATCCCTCAACACTTTCCTCTCTTGACCTTGCTACTACTGAAGAGGTCACTAAAGTTTTCTCAGAAGCCCGTCTCACCACCTGCCCCTTGGATCCTGTCCCTCACAACTACTACAGTCACCCTCTTCTTCTATCCTATGCTGCCTTACTCACATAGTCAATCTCTCCCTCTCCAATGTTGCCTTCCCCACTCCTGTAAAGCATACACACATCACTCCCATACTTAAAAAACCCTCCATGGACCCCACCAACCTGAACAACTTAGGACCCATCTCCCTGCTCCTGTTTACCTCTAAACTTTTAGAATGCTTAGTCTACAATCGCCTGAGCTCTTACCTCACTGACAACAACCTTCTTGACCCTTTACAGTCTGGCTTTCGCTCACTACACTCCACTGAAACTGCCCTACTAAAACTCACTAATGATTTATTAACTGCTAAAACCAATGGCCACTACTCTGTACTCTTTTACTACTTGACCTCTCTGCGGCTTTTGATACTGTTGACCATCCCCTCCTCCTCAAAAAACTCCGCTCTCTTGGCCTCCGAGACTCTGCTCTCTCCTGGTTTTCCTCCTCTTTCTGTAGGGGTTCCTCAAGGTTCTGTCTTTGGACCCCTTCTCTTCTCCATCTACACCTCCTCTCTTGGTCACTTGATAAATTCCCACAGCTTTAAGTACCATCTCTATGCTGATGACACACAAATCTATCTTTCTACTCATCACCTCATCCCTTCAGTCTCCTCTCACATTATAAGTGACATATCGGCGTGGATGTCACTCCACTTCCTCAAACTCAATCTTTCTAAAACTGAGCTCATGCTATTCCCTCCAGCCCGTGCCCCCTCCCCTGTCTTCTTGATCAAGATCAACAACACAACCATCAGTCCCTCCCCTCATGCCAGGGTACTAGGTGTAATCCTAGACTCCCATCTGTCCTTTCAGCCCCAAATCCAATCACTGCCAAAATCTTGTAGACTTCACCTCTGCAACATCTCCAAGATACACCCGTTCTTAACCACTGACACTACTAAGCAACTTATTCACTCCCTGGTTATATCTCGCTTTGACTATTATAGCTCCCTCCTCATTGACCTACCTTATCACAGGCTATCCCCTTTTCAGACTATCATGAATGCTGCTGCCAGACTCATCCACCTTACTAACTATTCTATATCTGCCACCCTTCTCTGCCAAGCCCTCCACTGGCTTCCCATTGCCCAACGGATAAAATTCAAAATATATAACAATCACATATAAAACCATTTATAACTCTGCCCCAAATTACATCACCAATCTTGTCTCCAAATATCACCCAAACCGTACTCTCCGCTCCTCCCATGACCTCTGGCTCTCTAGCTTCCTTGTCTCCTCCTCCCATGCTCTTCTCCACAACTTCTCCAGAGCCTCCCCCATCCTCTGGAACTCTCTACCTCAATCTATCAGACTATTGCCTACTCTGCCCACGTTTAGGCGATCTCTGAAAACCTATCTCTTCAGGGAAGCCTATCCTGCCTTCAGCTAATAACCGAATCTTCTATTCCTCCTACCAGTCCATCCCCCACATTTATTACCTTTTGTACCACCAGCCCCTTCCTCTTAGATTGTAAGCTCCAAGGAGCAGGGCCCTCCTAACCCTCTTGTATTGAGCTGTATTGTCTCCCTTTATTTTGTAAAGCGCTGAGCAAACTGATGGCACTATATAAATCCTGTATAATAATAATAATTATAATATTATGTCATGCCTGTTATGTGAAATGTATCCTATTTTTTTTTTGTTTTAAATCTTTTTCCATGTATAATGGATAGAAACATGACAAGCAAGGTAAACTCCAGTGGATTTAAAAGGTGCTTTTCATCTGCACGTAGAAGATGCTAGACTGAGAACAGATGTGTGCAGGAAGGCATTAGATGAGGCAATTAGGTGAACACTATTCATTATCATGGACAGATGAGGCCAGATTAACAAGGTCAGGATGGAAAGCAAGAAATAGGAAACATAGGGGTCCAATTATAAAGCAGCTATGTGGCCATAACTCTGCTGTAAAGTATAAGATTAATGGTTGAACTGGATGGACTTTTGTCTTTTTTCAGCCAGACTAACTATGTAACTATGTAACTATATCGCACATTTTTAAAGCATGGCAATGTGTTTTACAAATGTGCATAGGGCTGTGCTGACTTTAGGAAAATGAAACCAGGGAAGTGCTATTTTTGTGAATTTAAAGGCATAGTTCACCTTAAACTTCCTATGCAGATAAGCAACATCTGTGTATAAAAACAAGCTGTGCAGCTTTGCCCAAAATTGAATAATGCCCTTCCTATAGGTGTAGCCTATTTACATATAAAAAACAAGAGTATAACTTGCGAGCCACCTACTACAATTAATAAAGTTGTGCTGACATACAACACATCCTCTTTATATGTGTAATAAATTCCTATAAAATATATACATTTATGCCGCGCTCCTCCTCTTAGTGAAACAATCTAAAAAAGTTTTCATTAAATAAAGTAATATTTCATATTTCCAATAAACTGTAATGAAAAACAATTACAAGCAAATGTGGTCAAAAATAAAATAAAATAAATATGATCAAAAAATAAAAAAATAAATTGTGAAATCCAGTAATAAACATATACAAATGATAAATCTCTGTGAATAAATAGTGAAAAATAGATGAAAAGTGACATCCAGTGCTCAACATGTGCGGATAATAAGTCTCTTTGAAAAAATCGTGACAATTCCCAGTGATTCAAATTAATAAATAATTCCAGGTGACTTCCTTAGTGAGATTAGGATGTACGCTCACCTCCAAGATAGCCTATGATAGGCTAATAGCGCTTTTGTTCACTTTAAAGGAACTATAGTGATGTGTGTTGCACCATATTAGGAATGGTGGATCCTTCTCTGCCGGCTCCCCGTCTCCTATCCCTACTGAGATCTTACTCTCCTGCTACTTCTGCCCTGCTTTTTTCATATGCATATGCCCTCTTTGTTACCGAAGATGCTCATGAGTTTAGTAAACAACTGCCCCATTGTTATCGATCGGGAGGTAATCCGCTCCTCGAATTGATTGCCCCTTCAAATCCCAACTCTCCAAGACGCCGATTCGCTCTCTCATTTACATACCTCATGAAGCCTGACTGGAAAACTCCTAGGATGTTGTCAAGAAGGGCCCAGGTGTTATTGTTTACCTTCACCATCACAGAAGCATCTTTTTCTGATTCAAACCCCCTCACATGCACTTTCACTTCTCTGATGCAGTAGCTCTGAGCTCAGCATTTGAGAGTTTGCTCCTGTGATGGTGAAGGTGAACAGTAACACCCGGGATTCTCTTAGCAACATCCTGGAAGTTTTCCAGTCAGGCTTCATGAGGTATGTAAATGGCCACCACCGCAAGGGCATTATTCAACTTTAGTTTTTATCTACAGGCTCCCTTTATCTGCATAGAGAGTAATTGGTAACGGAGAACTAATCCTTTAAGAGTATTTAAATAAATGTAGCACTACCCTCTTAGACTTTGCTGAAGTTTTGGGTCCCCCTATAGTCCTGCACAGCCAGGCAACACACATTTGCACAATAACTTGCATCCAGGAGTCAGTAAAAAGTCCTTGAGCTTTGTTTTGAAGTATTATAATGAGATTTAAACTGGGATAGGGTTAGGGGTTTACAGGATGCTTCTTGGAACTGTGAAACCGAGAACAATTTCCTGGAACTATATACATGTTTATATAGCAAAGTCCTCTTTTTGGAGAGCTAGCCAGCATCTCTGGTTGTATCACCCAGGGGCGGACTGACCATTTGGAAACTCGGGCACTGCCCGAGGGCCCGGGGTCAGTAGGGGGCCCCATGAGATGCCCCTGGTACCTTTTTCATAGGCTTTTTTGAGTTTGGGCAAGGACACAGGGGCCCCATGATCCCCTATTGTCCGGTGGCCCCATGAGTTGTCAGTCCATCCCTGGTATCACCGCAGACCCTAGATTCTCCTATTCCACCCAATCTGGGTGAATCCCTGAGCAGGGGATCCAGTGCCTGTCACTTTAAAGTAAGACAGTCCCAGGTAGTCGCTAATCTGATTTCCCAGCAGAGTGCTCCTTTACCTATCTGGCCCAGGGGGTGCAGGTTTACTCACTTAGTCCTTTTCCTCCGTTGCTGGTGGGTTGGTGGCTTCTACCAGGCCTTCTAGCTGGGCTGCTCATTCCCTGCCGCACAGGTGGTCTTCTCTCAGGGGGCTGGTGAAACCCCAAGCTTTTCTTCTTCCAAGATGCCTGCCTGGAGGTGAGCCCCTCTCCCATATGGGCCACCTCCCAGGCTCCTGCTCCTCAGCCTCACTTCCTCATCTTCTACCCGAATTCTTCTCCAACCCTCCTGCTGCTGAGCAGGCTCAGTTATTCTTAAAGGCTGTCCTGGCCCCTTGCGAAGCCTCCTGTTGGGGATTGGCCAGGATCCTCTAAGAGTACAGACCAGCCACTACTTACTTCGCCCACTGCTTGTAGATATTTCTCAACTTCTAGGGCAGGGGAAAATCCCAGAGAGCTGGTCTACAGAGCCTCTCAGCTCTGACCTAAATTTGACCCACCTAGCTATCACACCCAGGCAGACTCCTGACTAGCAATTTGAGCTAGAGCTCACTCTAGCTACCTAGGAGGGTGCTACATAAATATATATAAAAGAGGTAAGAGAGCCGGTCTTGTGACCTGCCAGACGTGTTTCCAATTATAGAGGGAGGTGAGGTGTTTGCTGCGTTAGGCCCCTTTCACACTGACGGTCCGATCGGGTCCACCTGTCAATTTTTCAGGTGGACCCGATCAGACAATGAAGTGATGGGTGTCAGCAGACATGTGTCTACTGACACCTGCTGGCATCAAATCTGATCCTGTACGCTAAAAACTGACAGATAGGGATCTGTTCTCCATCCATGCGGCAGATCAGATTGGATGACAGTCAGGTGGAAACGGACAGGTGGTCCGTTTCCATCTGACTGCCCCATAGAAAACAGCAGGCTATGTCTGTGTCCGCTCTGCAGCAGTGGAGTGGAAACAGACCTGTCATTCTCTTGCTCTGCAGGGATCAGCAAAGAGATTCCCCACCTGAGCAGGAGGACCCATCTGAAAGGGGCCTTAGACAAAGAGAACTCCGTTACGTAAGCCTCAAAGTGCAGATCACAGTGTGGCGTTAGTTTTCTTGAGGTTTTCTTGAGGAACAGGTTTGAAAACAATTGCAAGAACACATTTACCTATCATAGCTTGCAAGGTTCACTTTAAACATACATTTCAAACAGTGTGCATCTCAATCTGTGTTATCAGTTTGTAGAGAAATGTTTACCAAGACAGATCTTTGTAAAACATTGCATTGGATATGAATTAACTGGAGCTTTTTCTCTCCATCCGGTGGATCGGGTTGGATGACAGTCAGGTGGAAACGGACAGACGGTCCATTTCCATCTGACCATAGAAAACAGCGGGCTATGTCTGTGTCCGCTCTGCAGCAGCGGAGTGGACATAGACCTGTCATTCTCCTGCTCTGCAAGAATCAGCAGGGAGATCCCCGACTGAGCAGGCGAATCCGCTGATGGGTCCGCCCCATGTGAAAGGAGCCTTAGACAAAGAGAACTCCATTAGGTAAGCCTCAAAATGCAGATCACAGTGTGGTGTTAGTTTAGCAGCAGAAATAGTATAGTGATCTCTCCTCTCACATAGAATAGGTTTCACAGAATATATGTTACATGTATTTGTTTGGTATCCTGGTGTATATTTTAAAATCACCTGGCTAACCAGGGAAACCAGACATGTCTTCTAAAACATCTCTTAAGCATATACTGTATTAACGGCAATCTTTGGACTTTTATATTCTAGATACAGAAATTTGGTGATCCCAATGGAATTGTTCAGTTTTCAGCAGAATCTCTGCTAAAGAAAAATTACACTGAACCTCAAACCAATGATGGACCGTTGAATATAACTTTTCTTATCAGGAGAGTGCAAGGAACTCTAGGTGATATCACGGTAATTGTAATATACGTTAATAACGAAGCATGCGTGGATTTTGAGAATAGAAAATTTAGATAATTAGTATGGCACTATGACAGCAGTAAACAAAAACTACGTAACGCAGAAACTCCCTCTTCCTCTAAGTTTGGCATGTTTGTGCTTGTTCAACAGGTATGGTCACCTGACAATTTTAAGGATGAGGTCAATCCTTTATAAATGTACTAGAAAGTGTCTGGCATACAGGGTCCCATATTGGCATACAAAATTTAGTACATCCCTTCTTTATAAATGTTCCCGATATATCTCCAGATACCATGTGGGTTCCATCCTGATCTCCTACTTAGTCCCTGTGCACCTACTGTGAGGAATTAGCGCAGTAGTGGGTTGTGCATGACTCCCTGGATGAGTCCACAGCACTGTTAAAAGGCACAGCAGACAGCAGGAGGAAACACAAGTGCGGTTTATTTAAATAGTCTGTGTCTGTTTCACTTGTACAGGCAACAAACAGCAAAATAAAACAAAAACAGAAAATAAAGCCTTGCCCCATTGGGCGACCTACTCAAAACATTGGATCCTGGCTAACTGTCATGCAGCAATTTAATACTGCCCAGGCAATCCACAGTTTTTAGTCACACAGACCTAATCTCACCACACAGGGAGTTTGCAGCTCCCCAAGCTGTTATGCACAGAGACTCGGTTCCAGGGGGTGCAAACTGAGAGTTTTATATAGCCTAGAGTACTCAGACCTGCTTTAGCTGAACCCCTCAGCGAGCCAAGTATGTTCACTATACAGCAAAAAAGAAGAACAGTTTACATACTGATTGAACCCGGGACAAATATACCTCCCATCCTAGACACAACCAGTAGTTTTTCCTGGGCTCCTGTTCCAATACCATGTCCATGGGTTGTAGGCTAAAGGCTGTACATAGGCCTCAACTTTTCTCAAAGTAAATAATAAGCTCTCCCCTCCTGACACTAAACCCCATCCCCTGTATTTCAGCTATCAAATGCCAAGGGCTCTACTGGTGGCTGAGGGTCTGAGGTTGGACTGTGAAGCAGGATATGAGGCTTAGTGTCAGGAGGTGGCATGCCCTAATCTCTAACGAGGTCTAAATCCATGGTTTTCTTGAGGAACAGATTTGAAAATAATTGTAAGAACTTATACATTTACCTATCATAGCTTGCAAGGTTCACTTTAAATGTACATTTAAAACAGTGTGCATCTCAATCTGTGTTGTCAATTTGTAGAAAAATGTTTACCGAGACAGATCTTAATAAAACCTCTCATTGGATATGAATTAACTAAAGTTTTTTTCTCTCTTTCAAGGTCTATTGGAGATTGACCAGTTTATCAGACATTAACAGTGACTTCTCAGCTACTTCTGGTTGGGTTGTCATTCCTGATAAACAAAATATTGCAGAGATTGTAATTCAGCTTTTACCGGATGATGTGCCAGAAATAGATGAGCATTGTATGCTCCAACTAACCTCAGTAGAAGGGGGAGCTGATTTAGATAGTGTGAGAAGTGTGTTGTGGTTCACTGTCCTGGCAAATGATGACCCTCACGGTGTGTTCTATTTGGACCCAGCAAGACAGACTGTCATTGTAAACAATGACTTGGAACGCTTCATCCAAACTAATGTGACAAGGCTTGGAGGAACATTTGGCAATGTCACCGTGGAGTACCAAGTATCGTATGAAAACACAGCACGAGAAAATCTGACCGGAATAATTACCGGAAGTGTGTTTATTCAAGATGGTGCAAGCTATGGTATTAGCAATGTGCCAATCAGTAACCAGGTCAGTTTTCATCAGATCCTTGTAATCTGCAGCTATTAGGTAAACAAGGGCTACAAGTCTTGGTCTGTGAAAGGCATTTATTTCCTTATAGGGGTGCAGTTTACCCAAGCCAAATACAAACTCAAAAACAAAAATGTAATTTATTGCAGGTCACCAATCCATAAAGTGGATCTGTCTACCATTTCACTAAATATCACATTAGAATGCAGCTTTGCTTGCTGATATCAAAATGTTGTGTGGCACTGGTGATGACCAGGGTCATCCCACTAAAATGATGTTCACTGTAATGTTTCAGCTGGCAGACTCATTGTTCCAGACAGATCTCCAGAAAAGGGGATATGGGTTTATCAGCCCTTCGTGCTTCCTGCGTAAGGGTGGCTCCACTCTATACCTTTGGACAGCAGAATTAATCTGTGGAAAGGGTAATGTTAGATGCACTAGCAAATTTAAAGTGTGACTAAACCCACAACAGTAAATTCAGTCTGTATATGCAGTAAAGCATGCTTGTTATACTCACTGTGGACCCTAAGGGGTTTTTATTCTGCATTGTGTAAAAAGGATGTTTAATCCTGTCGTCTCTGACCCTCCCCTTCTTCTAATGTCCGCAATCCATCTGCTGATAGAGCCTTGGGGGCACTCTGTACATGCTCAGTTTGGTGTGTATTGCTAAAAAACTTTTTTTTCTTGGGAGAGTGCATGTGATCAGCACAGGGCCGATCAGCACTGTCCAGACACAGGGTTGGGAGTTATGCATCCTCAAAGGACAATATACAGTTCCTCCTACAAGCTTTAGCCAGTGCTCTGCTGAGCACTGATAGAAGTCACAAGACTGCTGTATACACTGATGAGGTATTTATTTACTAAAATAATTGCATTTCCATGTTCTGTGTTCTGTGGGAGACTGGATTCAGTGAATGCAGGGTCCTGGGTTTAGTAACACTTTAAATGGACTAACAAATTAAAGGCAAACTCCAGCTAACACTTTTTAAAGTACAAAACAACAAACTGTGAGTAGGCAGGCTACATATAGGAGAAGAGACATGATGTGTCTCTTCTGTGATAAAATAAACTGACTGTTCACAGTCTTGTTTACTCTGTACACTGAGCTGTGCATGCTCATCTCAGAGTACATTTTCAGCATGGTGCATGTTTGCAAGGATGAATGAGTTATATCTTTCTGCAATGACCAGTCAAAATGGCCAAAGATCCTGCATTCAGCAAAATCCAGGGAGAAAATGCTGTCACAGATGAGGCATGTCGCAGACATCAGACTATTTGTGAAGAGGTATTTGCTTCTTTTTTTCTAAACAAAAGCTGACCATTGTAAGCTCCCATGTCAGTGGTAAATGGCCCGCTTCAATCCGCAAACTGTCACTTTTGCAGGACAGCTTGATCTTTTATAGGAAGTTGAAAAATTACTGGATTACTGGCTGGATCACTAACTGAAAATAATGGGAAGAAAATGTATGTAATTCAAATTATTAGAATTAATAGGCTGCAGTATGTAAATGTTTTTGCTTCTGGGTCTACAGACATTTTAATGGTTTTGATTTATCTGTTTAGAAACTCTGTTTTCCCTTCTCTGACCAGAACAACATCACCTTTCAGAGTTTTACGGGAACCAAAAGCTGCACTTATATCTGTTACCTGCAGCACCACCTATTGGGAAAATCTGTTTTTTGCAGCAAAACTTTTAAACCATTTGACATCAGTTTTGAACTTTGGCCAATGAGGTTTCCACTGTAGTTTACAGATGTGCTTTAGCTTAGCTGGCCTACAGTAAGTGCCACCTGTCTGCTATTTTGTGAAGGGGGCGGTGCACAGATTACATTTCAGCTCATTTAACTTGGGGTTTACAAATGAATATGACATACAGTATACAATAGTCAAACTTCTAGTAATCCCCTCTAGTTTTGCATACTGTTAGTTTCTGTACGACAACCAGCAATGGCAAGTCAGAAGTCAGCAGAGGATAAAAAATACCTGGGCTGAGTTGCAAAAGCTGAAGCAATTCTGTCAGCAACCATTCAAATAAATATCTCCAACTAAAAAAATAAATCTTATTAGTTGTTATTGTCTACCACATATTTAGTGAATTTCCCTCCCTGTTTTATGAGAGTTTGGCCTTGTGTTTCAGGAGACATGAATCTTTGCCAGAAACTACTGTCCCATCATTTAACAAGCTTTTAACCGCTTTCCTACCGCCCTATAATAGAACTACTGCTACAGGGAGACAGGGCTGCACAAAATCACGCATTTCCGGCAGGCCCGGACTGGGACAAAAATTAGGCCCAGGCATTTTAGACGGAACAGCAAATTTCGGGAGGGGGGGGGGTGGTGCAAGGGCATTAGCGGGGGCAGTTGGTGATGGAATATTGATTGATTACAGTGCCCCTTTACAACGCAGTCCCCTTTATATCACAGTGCCCCTAGAAATCTAATCACAGTGGCCCCTATATATTCAAAGAGATGGCCCAATAGAGTAAAGAGACATCCCCATTCAGCAAGGAGACATAAGAGACAACCCCATCCAGCAAAGAGACATCACCATACAGCAAAGAGACATCTCAATCCACAAAGAGATGGGATGTCTCTTTGCTGGACAGGAATGTCTCTTTGCTGGATGGGGATGCCCCTTCTTGGACTGGGTTGTCTCTTTGCTGGATTGGGATGTCTCTTTGCTGGACCCAACTGAGCAAAGAGATAGCCCAGTCCAGCAAAGAGACATCCCCATCCAGCAAAGAGACAGCCCACCCAGCAAGGAGAAGCCTGACCAACAAAGAGACAGCTGTCCAGCAAAGAGACAGCTCAACCAGGAAAGAGACAGCCCATCCAGCAAAGAGACAGCCCGTCCAAAGAGACAGCTCATCCAGCAAAAAGACAGCCCATCCAGCAAAGAGACAGCTCACCCAGCAAAGAGACAGCCCAATCCACAGCCGCTGCAGGCCTGTCACAGTGTGCCCACCAGTGAAGGAGAGAGGCTGCCGTTGTCCCTACAGTGCAGCTGTGTTTAGCAGCCAGCCGAGGAGGTGTCTGCGTGTCCTCAGGGGCTGCTTCCTGCTCTTCACTGGAGCCATCACTTCCGCTCCTCCTGTCGGCCCTGCTTTAGGCATAGCCGCACAGCAGGAGGTGAGCGGCGGCCGCGGTCTGTGTTAGCTCTTTCCAGGCCCCGGTCGCCACTTACCTCCTGCTGTGCGGGCGGTCATAAACAGACCACTCTTCTAAATTCCCGGTGTGCCCTATGGCCAGTCCAGGCCTGATTTCCGGATAGGGGGTACGTGCACATGCCGCCCTACCAGCGCCACCATTGGCAGCTAGGGATATCAATCACTAAGTCCCAGCTGGAGATTCCCCCCCAGCACCTGGCGATCGTCGGGTAAAGCTGACGGGAGAGACCTGTGTGTAAACA
Organism: Staurois parvus; assembly: GCF_062004578.1. Taxonomy (NCBI): domain Eukaryota; kingdom Metazoa; phylum Chordata; class Amphibia; order Anura; family Ranidae; genus Staurois; species Staurois parvus. The sequence goes on from NW_028318025.1 coordinate 6,539,831, forward strand.
ACGCAGATCTCTCTCCTGCCGGCAAGGACATACTGCTTTGTATTTCTCTGCACAGCAGAGAAATACAAAGCAGCATGTTTCCCTAGTAAAACACACACAGATCATAATGTAAACCAGCACACAGCAAACACTTAACTCTTTGATCACCACAGATGTTAACCCCTTCCTGCACCGCTGTTGGCTGCTGGGGATGTCAATTACCAGTTCCCGGCCAGCGATTCCTGGCCAGGACTCTGTGATCATCAGCAGGGCTGAGAGGGGAGAGATCTGTGTGTAAACAACACAGATCTCTCTCCTGTCAGCATTGACATGCTGCTTTGTATCACTCTGCACAGCTGAAAGATACAAAGCAGCATGTCTCCCAAATAAAACAGCATACAATGTAAAACACACAGCACACAGTTAACCATTTGATTGCCCCATATGTTAACCCCTTCCTGCCCAGTGTCATTAGTATAGTGTCAGTGTTTTTTATTAGCACTAATCACTGTATTAGTGTCATTGGGATGTCAGTGGCTGTTATTCAGTTCCCACCCAGTGTCACAGTCCTGCAGTCTCACTATAAGTCGTTGATCGCCACCATTACTAGTATAAAAAAAATAAGATAAAAATTCAATTATATATACCTCCATTTGTAGACACTATAACTTTCACATAAACCAATTAATTTACATGTATTGGAATTTTTTTTTGTAGCAAAGACGTAGCAGAATACATTTTGGCCTAAATTTATGAAGAAATTGGATTTTTGAACATTTCTTACTGGATATGTTTTATAGCGAAAAATATTGTTTTTTTTATTTCAAAATTGTTGGTCTTTTTTTGTTTATAGCGCAAAAATCAAAAAACACAGAGGTGATCAAATACCACCAAAAGAAAGCTTAATGTGTGGGAAAAAAGGACATACATTTAATTTATGTACAGCGCTGCATGACCGTGCAATGGTCAGTTAAAGTAACTTAGCGCCGTATTGCAAAAAATGGCCTGGTCAGAAAGGGGGGTAAATCTTCTGGAGAGCAAGTGGTTAAGGAAACAAGGCAAACTTTGCAAAAAAATGTAAAATGGAGGGGGGAGAGCAGATCATACATTAGATAATGACCCCCATTTATTTTTGATTTGTGACATCAATTTGTTGATTGACTAACTTTGATACAATAATATCAATCTGGCGTCAGGCATAAAATTGTTAAAGGGTGTTACGTCTGCTTAAGTGATACTGCATAAAGTGAGACTGATGGGGAGAGGCGGGGGGACACAATAAGGGAAGCTTTGGCCTGTAATTGGTGAGGTATGTGCAGGGGGTTATTTGCTAAAACTGGAGGGTGCAAAATATGATGCAGTTCTGCATAGAAACCAATCAGCTTCCAGGTTTTATTGCCAATACCCAAAGGGACAAGCTGAAGTTAGAAGCTGATTGGTTTCTTTGCAGAAATGTGCCAGATTTTGCACCCTCCAGGTTTGGTATATCTCCTTCTCTGTGTTACTGCCTGGGTGGTCTGTTAAGAGATTTCCATTTTTTTATTATTCCAGCTAAAGATAACATTTTTAGTAGCACCCCAAACAAACCAAAGATTATTATCACCTCAAATAAATTAGTTGGTCTATATTTTCAATCCAGCTAATGCCTGTTTGCAGCATGTGGCACCAAACTTGTAAGCATTTTTATCCCTCTGTGAAAGTGTTGCCTTTTCTCTTATATTGGAATTATTTTATGAAAGTTCTTATCTTTTCTAATCTCAAGGTGTAATTCGCTCTGTCTTGATTTCCTATATTTTGTATCCACAGGTCTTCCTCTTACCCGGCTTTAATTTTTCTCTTGAGTTGACAAATGTCACTTTGATGGGTGAAAGCATTTCTGGAAAGCCTTACATACATAAAGGACAAAAGCCAAGTTCAGTAACAGTACCTAAGGAAGCTGCCAATTCAGAGGTATAGTAATAGCATGTACTGCACTACTCCATGGTGACCAGCAGAGGGAAAACAAGTCCCACTCTCTACAATATCAAAAAGCTTTGATCAAAATATCCACTTTACAGAAGTTTATTACAGTCATGGATTGCTAGGATTTGTAATTCAGTATTGTTGAGTCAATGATTATTTAATAAAGGATAGTTATAGAAAAGCAACAACAAATATAAACAATTATAAATATAAAATATTGTATTTTAGCAGCCATTCACGTGAATGCTTATTTCACTATCCTTGCAGTGAATTGTATATTAAAATATATTTTACATTTTGAGGGTGCGTATTCTATAGGGTTTTTTGTTAAATGTCTTTACAGTTTTAATTATGATTAGGACATGGATGTGGTGAATGTGTCATTAGTCACTATAAGCTTGATAATAAATGTCTCAATTTTAGCAGTATGAAAAAAAGAATTGTATTCTTATATATATATTCCTATATAAATTAACTGTTTTTCTTTAGATACTTTTGAAGTTTAGGTCCTGTAATTTTAATTAGCATTTCTGAAAAGTTGCATGTATGAGCTCACACAGCGTTCCTGTCTAAATGTAACTGTAGATAAAATATGTCCCCTGTTATGCAACGGGAATTAAAATATGAATCATCATTCCAATTTAATTCTTTCTGGTTATTTGACAGTCATGCACTAGGTGATGCAGTTTTATTCCTGTGTGCCTAAGATCATGTAGTTTCTTATCCACTTGAAAAGAAAAACACTTCAACCATTCTGAAAGTGCACAGCACACATATTTTTTTTTATATTATTTTCATAATATTGGCGTTCTTCCTATAGCAAACCCACACCTACCAATGAAGTGTTTAGATTTTTCTCTATCATAAGGAAATCTTTTTTAGTGTATTTTTTTTTTTACTTTAAAGGACAAGTTCACCTTTTAGAAAAAAATAATAAATCCACAATTTGTTGCAGGTAAAAAAATATGCATTTATTATTTTTGTCTGCAGGAGCCTGTAAACCATTGCACCAGCGATCAGCAGATCACTGATGCTACACAGGTATCCTGAAGATCTGTCAGTATATCTACTTGCCTGTATGGGGTGTACGAGCAAGCAGATATACTGACAGGAAGCATTAATGAACTTCACAGTGCCATGGTAGTTAATTGAGGACTACAAGCTGACAGCTGCTAAGGCTGTCAGGACTTGTAGTCTCTCATTCACAGATGACTGTGAATGAGTGACACGGCTGTGTGGGCAGAGTCCTGCATGGCCATGTTTTTTTTTAAAGCTGACAGCTAGCGAGGGGGGAGAAGATCCCTCATTAGCTGTCAAAGCAGGGAGTGGGGGCCGGTCTGATCAGAACATGTTACATGTTACACCCTGAATATCGGTGTAACATGTACTATGTTACAAAAGGTGAACTTATCCTTTAAATAATATTTCTAAACACCGGATTGTACTTAGGGAGGACAGTAACATTATGGCCTAGTTGCTATTTGTTGTAGGGGGTCTCATCACCAAGTTCTTTATTGATATATCAATTTATATCAGATTGGCCTTGAACTTTATTAGCAGTGTCCTGTTTCAGGAATCTAAGCACTGAACGTGTGATTTCGATACCTAATCGAGTTACTTAAAGTCTAGTAGCTTGGCAGACAGTTACTCTATCCCATTGACATCCTGCTGATCATAGAAAGCTTTAATCCAAAAACAGTGTGTCTAGCTCCACTCCAATACAGTAGATGAGGTGAATGGAGGCTAAGCATGAAAATGAAGGGCAGGGTTTACTATATAGAGCATCTGCTAGCTAAGGAGTGAGGAAAGGACAAAAATATTTAAAGGCAAACAAACAGCAATCCATGTATAACATAATAAGCAGCTATTAAAGCAATATATTTGAAGCTTTGGTTACAGAGGCACTGCTAGACCCTGCCACCTAAAGCACGTGGCTCATGTCCTCTACTGAGTGTGCCAGGTCTTCTTGCCATAATTGTTACTTGTATCCCAAGAATGGTCCTCTAGATCAGTGGTAATCAAGTGGGTAATTAGAGAGGGCCTCAAGTGTAGCCCCTGACATGTCCAGAATGGAACAAATTTTATGTTAGGGCCAAATTACACCATAAGGCAGTCCACTGAAATGTACGCACTGTCATGCATTGGACCTTGCTGCATTTCATAGCCCATTCAAAATGAATGGCCTGAAATACGCCTCAATGCATGACAATCCACTGCAAGGGTACACCAGGGCTTTAGAACCTCAATACTTACTAAGCTTTGGTTCATGGGGTTTTTTTTCGTCTTCTTATCCTTGGGTTTCCTTAGAGCAAATTGCCAGGAAACCAATGGGAGAAAAGTGGAGTAGGAAAAGGTAAATAGACTAAATAGAGATAATTTTTTTTAAAAAAGGGAAGGATAATGTATAGTCAAGGAACTGAGGAACAAGAAAAAGTCTCAATGCCTTTTTTTATACAAGCACTACATTCAGTGTAAAGTGTCCAGGTATTCTTCACAGATTTGAGGAACTTAGCAGCATTCCTGTTGTGTTATATTTAAATGCTTTATTAGGCAAGTGTATGATAGCTTTCAGTGTTCAGAATAATTTCTGTGCAGGGGCGGACTGACCATTTGGAAACTCGGGCACTGCCTGAGGGCCCGGAGTCAGTAGTGGGCCCCATGAGATGCCCCTGGTACCTTTTTCATAGGCTTTTTTGAGTTTGGGCAAGGACACAGGGGCCCCATGATCCCCTATTGCCCGGGGGCCCCATGAGTTGTCAGTCCGCCCCTGTTTCTGTGTATGCTTTTTCAGATATGTTGAACTATTCTTTGACCATTAATAGCAAATATTAAAAATATCTTTTCTTCTTTCAGGTTGGTTTTGAATCAGTTGCATTCCGCCTTACAAATATCACATCAGGGATGGGTCATGCTGTTGTTTACAGAGAAGGGTCTTATGGCTCCGTCACTGTTAGCTGGCGCTCTGGATATCCCCCTGGTTTCATGCCAAAGGACATCCGCCTTGGCAAACTCTTACCTGAATCTGGTAAGTAATGTGCTTTCTCAGAATAATAATCAATGAAATGTCCTTTCAAATTAAAACAAAAACTCGAATACACAAATCACCTGTTAAAAACATTCATCGTTCTAAATTTTGAGGGCGCTTAAAATAGCAAAGTACATCAACTGACCAAATGGGGAATCTGTGATTAAAAAGCCTAATAATACATGAACAATAATGCTCGATTACAGAGCTAAACACAATGTACACATAATTATAGATAGCACATTATCATATCATATTAATAAAATGTTGGCGGAATGATAATGCGTACTATGTATGTGCATGTAAAATGTTTGTGCTAACTACTCTCTGTTGAGTCTGAGTGAGCTTGGGATACACTATGGTTATAGGTGCAGGGATGTTTTATTTTTTTATTTTAGTGTATTTAATTTAAAATTAAATAAAATATTTTTTCTATATTGTATGCTGAGCTATTATTATTGACCATATGTTTTATATTTATTTGTCATATTTGTTTTTTTTCAACCTCAACCTGCATTGTAATACCTGCGTGTTTAGATCCATTCTGGTTTACAGCAGAACTGTCTTTTGTGTTTTGTATTCCAATGGAAATCTACAAGATTTCTTGTGACTGTACTGTGTAGTTACATTAAGGGATCCTTGTCTTCCACAGTTCCTACATCTTACTGTAGCTGCACACTCCACCCATGCCATTAAAGGCCCATTCACAATATTGCATTGTGCTATTGCACAGCAATGCAATTTGCATGTGTTGATGTGATACAGTGCCATTTATTCTGAATGGTACTCCAATGTACCTTCTCAAACAACTTGTGTTGCACTAGTGTACATTGATCTGCTCAGCACTGCACAAAATGTACCTTTTTTATGTTTTTTGGTGCATTAGGCAGTCCATTTAAATAAAAGGGCTGCCTTAGCGCATTTTACCTTAAGGCACATGAGCTAATGCAGCACAGTAGTATGAACTAGGCCTTGCTGCCTATTTTAGAACTAAAGAGACAGAATTGTGTTCCATTCCATCCTGGAATCCAGAACATACGTCTTTACTCATTCAGTTTACATTTACTATATTATTATTATTATTTTTATTATTATACAGGATTTATATAGCGCAAACAGTTTGCTCAGCACTTTACAAAATAAAAGGAGACAATACAGCAACAATACAGTTCAATACAAGAGGGTTAGGATGGCCCTGCTCCTTGGAGCTTACAATCTAAGAGGAAGTGGATAACTAAGAAGAGTCTATAGCTTCTTGGTATTGCAAGCTTAGAAGAAACTGTTGCCCAACTGACTGTGGTTTCTGTACATACATGAGTGCCTGTAAATTGCAGCTGAAATAGTTCTCATCTGTCACAAGTTAGCCTGCAGTTTCTTGCTCGTGTATTCTTACCTCCTTGCTGAAGTGCTTTTCCTACCCTGATTCCTTTCACGTGTGGTTTGGTTGTGCTTACCTTTGGGTGTCGCCTACTATTCTCTACTTTTTATTTCCTTCCTTTTCATCACTTCCTCACTTTCCTCCTAGTTTGCTTGCCTATATAAGACATGCTTAGTCTAGCCTACATTGACTGAGCAACTTCACAGTTCTCTGAGCTCCTAGTTGCTTGTTACTTGTGTATCCTGTGCCTGACTACCTGTGTACCGAACCAGGCTTCGTTTACCATCTGTGCTTGTTTGCTACCCGTCCTGACCTCAGCTTGTCTTTTGGATTTCCTCTTGTATCCTGCTGTCTGCACCCTGCACACGCGAGTGATCTCCACATCCTCAGCTGGTCATACCTGGAGGCCTGCCACCTGGTTCCAGCTTGCTACAAGCCCATCCCCACCATCAGGGACTCTGGCGGCGAAACAGGCTGGGGCTTACACTCCATGCCCTGCGGAACCCTGAGTTGGCTACTTACAATGGCTCATTACCACAGATGCTTGACATCATCTTTGTTAGATGATAATATGTATAGTACAGGGTTTCTCAACCAGGGTCCTACAGAACCCTAGGGTTGCTCCAGAGGTTGCTAGGGTTCCTTGAGCAATGAGCAGTTTCTGCCTCTAGGATATGTTCCCACTGGCACCATTGATCTTTATAGCTATCTGAAAGGGGATAATTCTTCACAATGTCCACAAGTTTTAAGAGAATTCTTCCCACTGACCATAACACCTATGTATCATGAATTGTAGATATAGTAATTTTTAGCAGGTGTTTCCTGAGACTGGCACCAGAACAGTTCCAGGTTAGTTAAAAGGAGTTTCCATAACCCTCAGAAGCCATTAATAATCAATTTCTCTCCTTAAACCACCAAAACCAACTTTGCCATTGACTGCAATATATGTTATGGAAATGGAAAAATTTTCAGGAAAATGAAAACTCTCAATTTCATTCATCCTAATCGGGATGTTGACAGCAATAAAAACACTTTTTTTTAGTATAGTGGTGATGTATGGAACCGGTGTTAGGTTTCATTCACTGCTTGTTTCAGTGCTGAAAATCCCCTAAAGTGCTTGCATAGGTTTCTGTAACTATTATCCGAGACCTTTGTTTTGTTAGTGTTGGTCTTTTAAAGTGAACCATTGACCAAACTAAAGCATTTACATATTGTAAACAAACCGTAAAAACACTTTAATACTAGCCTTCATTCATCTATGTAGCTATAGGTATTGTGAAGAAATTGGTCTTCAAACATCACAATAGAGGAGCAAAAATATTAGCTCTTTCTTTATTACTTTTTAATACAACAGAATCTTAGTAGATTGCCAGCCCTGTAATCAAGACAGCCAGCAAGTGTTTCTAGGCTGTTTAAAACCAACTGAAACCAATTTTATAGACTTTGTTGTGTTCTTTGAGGATCTTTTAGAATTAATTAGTTCACAATACAAGTAGCTAGACGGGTCTGGAATGGCTTGTTTCTAAGCTCTTTTTACTGCTTGTTAAAAATATGCAAACACTTTAATGCCCATAGCCTGGGCACAGGTAAACTTTAGGGTCTACATTAATTTTTTGGGTATATATGTGCACAATATACTTACATAGCCATATCTTGTGTCATTAGCTGTGATAAGTATGATTTATAATGTAATCGATGATCTGCTGATGACCCTACTCTGCAAGCATAGGACATACCTTACAAAATGGTAGTCATTACCTGATTTTGCATAACAGATGCAGTATAATAGTTTCCCCTACATAGAAAATGGAATACGCTAATGTCTCAGAAAATTGTAGGCTGGCTTCTGGTGTCTTTGAAATAAGTGTGTATAAGCCGCTATTTTATTTTGTAAGACTGAAAGGGAAAAATGAACAGCTTATGTTATTATGTAATATTTTGAACTCTAATTTGAGAGTTTACGTAATGTCTGTTATTCCATCTGTGGTGTATTGTACTTTTTGTTCATATTAGTACTCATATGACTGCTTTCACCAATCACTGCTTTTCTCTAGTATTGTTTCTATTCACTTTTCTTTTCTCTGGACGCATTGTTTTTAGAAATCCCTATCATGTACCTATTTGTCTATAAAATTATTTACAAGAAAAACATATTAGTGAGAAAACCTGACATTTTATGCTATATTTGTATTTCTATTCCTGCTAAATAAAATGCAATTCCAACTAGTTAGCAATAGTATTCACTCAGAATAAACATTAAACATGATGTACACAATAGATTTTATCACAATCTGCAGTCTGGTTATAGGGAAAATAAAGTTTATACCATAGTTACAGATTCTGCATTTCATTTTAGTTTCACCAAGGACAAAATTACCATTTCCATACCTTACCCTAATTACAGACAGCTACTTGATTGTAGCTATAAATTATTCTATTTTTTTTAATATATAGAGTTGATAAAACAGAATTTTTCTTCCTGATACAAGCAATTATTTAATATTTATTGATATACTAAATCTGATTAAACACCTTGGTAAATAACATAATTATTTGTGTATTTTAATTTTAATGTGCAGTTTTGTATTAGAATTTGTAGTTGTTGCTTTTATTTTTTTATTTTTGAATGCATAAGCTTGCATGTGATTTATTTTTCTGCATCAGCTTGTGAGTATATGTATGTCTTTTAAATGACCAAGTCATAAAATAGAATTCAAATGTGCTGACCTACTTGGGAATGGGTGGACATTTACCGGTAATTATGTGAACATGCACTTAAAAATAATGTAGATACAGTTGCACTTAAATTATAGACTGCCTTGCCTCCCCCCTCATCCCGTCAAAGAGACATCTTTCTTACAATCACCTGTCTCCAATCTAGGGAGATATTGTCCACAAAGCCACAGGGCTGCTTGTCAAACATCTTCTGACCCAGGCCACGGGCTGTGCACTCTACATTTAGCTCTATGGAGGGTATGTACTTTATGTTCTTGCAGAATATGAATTCTCTATGGAACTGAATGGAGAACACTCTATCTGGATCAAGGACAGGTGAGTGGGATGGTGAGGTCTGGGCAGGGCTGGGGGTACCTACAATATAAATGTTACTGCTTCCTTTTTTGCCTTGAATAGAGTAGGAAATAGATAAAATGCCTGCCCCTTTTCTTTTTTGTTGAACCTGTTGTTATTGGAAGACAAAGTGAGAAGAAAAAGTAGGAAAATTTTCCTCTGACAGTTGTCACCAAGAGTGTCCCTACTGATAGATTTCTTCAAACCTTCATTTGCACTGACAGCTGTAAAACAAGTGCAGATAGGAACAGATTGCAATAAAAACCTGACAGGGATTCTAATCCTTCCCCCTTCTCTCCAGAACTAAAATCTATAGCTAGGGATATACTTTAGGCCTTATGCACACTGAGTGTTTGCTCGGCTCCTCTGAATGCCATTTCTCCTGGCAGGAGAAAAGCTGCTTTAAAAACACAGTAAAAGCCACATACTGCACACGTGTTTATGCATGTTTGCATGTATGCACATTATTGCATTCTATTAACCAGAATATTAATTTATTATACAGTCAGGTCCGTAAATATTGGGACATCGACACAATTCTAACATTTTTGGCTCTATACACCACCACAATAGATTGTAAATGAAATGAACAAGATGTGCTTTAACTGCAGACTCTCAGCTTTAATTTGAGGGTATTTACATCCATATCAGGTGAACGGTGTAGGAATTACAACAGTTTGCATATGTGCCTCCCACTTGTTAAGGGACCAAAAGTAATGGGACAATTGGCTTCTCAGTTGTTCCATGGCCAGGTGTGTGTTATTCCCTCATTATCCCAATTACAATGAGCAGATAAAAGGTCCAGAGTTAATTTCAAGTGTGCTATTTGCATTTGGAATCTGTTGCTGTCAACTCTCAAGATGAGATCCAAAGAGCTGTTACCATCAGTGAAGCAAGCCATCATTAGGCTGAAAAAACAAAACAAACCCATCAGAGAGATAGCAAAAACATTAGGCGTGGCCAAAACAACTGTTTGGAACATTCTTAAAAAGAAGGAACGCACCAGTGAGCTCAGCAACACCAAAAGACCTGGAAGACCACGGAAAACAACTGTGGTGGATGACAGAAGAATTCTTTCCCTGGTGAAGAAAACACCCTTCACAACAGTTGGCCAGATCAAGAACACTCTCCAGGAGGTAGGCGTATGTGTGTCAAAGTCAACAATCAAGAGAAGACTTCACCAGAGTGAATACAGAGGGTTCACCACAAGATGTAAACCATTGGTGAGCCTCAAAACAGGAAGGCCAGATTAGAGTTTGCCAAACGACATCTAAAAAAGCCTTCACAGTTCTGGAACAACATCCTATGGACAGATGAGACCAAGATCAACTTGTACCAGAGTGATGGGAAGAGAAGAGTATGGAGAAGGAAAGGAACTGCTCATGATCCTAAGCATACCACCTAATCAGTGAAGCATGGTGGTGGTAGTGTCATGGGGTGGACATGTATGGCTGCCAATGGAACTGCTTCTCTTGTATTTATTGATGATGTGACTGCTGACAAAAGCAGCAGGATTAATTCTGAAGTGTTTCGGGCAATATTATCTGCTCATATTCAGCCAAATGCTTCAGAACTCATTGGACACCGCTTCACAGTGCAGATGGACAATGATCCAAAGCATACTGCAAAAGCAACCAAAGAGTTTTTAAGGGAAAGAAGTGGAATATTATGCAATGGCCAAGTCAATCACCTGACCTGAATCCGATTGAGCATGCATTTCACTTGCTGAAGACAAAACTGAAGGGAAAATGCCCCAAGAACAAGCAGGAACTGAAGACAGTTGCAGTAGAGGCCTGGCAGAGCATCACCAGGGATGAAACCCAGCGTCTGGTGATGTCTATGCGTTCCAGACTTCAGGCTGTAATTGACTGCAAAGGATTTGCAACCAAGTATTAAAAAGTGAAAGTTTGATTTATGATTATTATTCTGTCCCATTATTTTTGGTCCCTTAACAAGTGGGAGGCACATATGCAAACTGTTGTAATTCCTACACCGTTCACTTGATTTGGATGTAAATACCCTCAAATTAAAGCTGACAGTCTGCAGTTAAAGCACATCTTGGTCATTTCATTTCAAATCCATTGTGGTGGTGTATAGAGCCAAAAATGTTAGAATTGTGTAGATGTCCCAATATTTATGGACCTGACTGTAGCTGTTAGAATGCATTTACGGACAAACACTCTAGAGTTCTGCATGTTTCTGCCCATACACGTCTAGAGTTCTACATGTTTCTGCCCATACACTAGTGATGTTTTTTATTTCTGCTTCCTCTTCTAAAATGCTTGTAAACACCTATGTGTGCATGGACACATAGGCTAACATAGTGGTGCATTTACAGGCAGAAAAGCCACTGAGGTCAAAGCTACAGGTTTGCTGTAATCCCCCCATCCTATTCTTTATATACTCACCTTTCCTTCACTCAACTGCTCTGTTCAGTACTGGGAACTAAAGGAAATTCCTAGTGCTTCTGGGTCTAAGGGAGCATACAGTCTAGCCATGCCACAATGCTAGACTTAGCTGCCCTGTCAATTGAGGATGTTATAATCCCATGTAAACTACAATTCTGGCAACTCATAGCTTACACAGGTATTTTTTTTCTCTCCCAGAGAGCAGTGGGCGAGCAAAAGGAAATTATGTACTGCCAGGGATGTCTAATTTAGTGCCAGTTCACATATGTGCGGATTGGATGCGGTTTGACGTGGATCCAACCTGAATGACATGTGAAATAAATATTGTTTCCTATGGTGCCTGTTCACATATGTCCAGTGCACTGGTGGTGCGGATTCAGTACGGATTCACTGCGGTTTGAAAAAGAGTCATGTATGATTTCTGAGCAGTGCGGTTCAGTTCAGGTGTGGATTACAGGCTATTGACTTCTATGGGAACTGTTTCTAAACTCCTATTGAAGTTTATTGGAGCCAAAATGCATTCTTCCCATGCCCCATAAGCTCATGTACTTTTTTGGGATTCAGTTTGAAATGACATTTAGGTGTGAATGGACACTATTGAATATAATGGAAATCCTAGTATCAGGCATTAAGGTGCTTCTAGTAAAGCTTCAAATCCCACTTCAGAATGCTCAGGTATGAACAGGCCCTTAAAATGAACCTGGCTGGGTAGCATAAAGTGTAATCTAGCAAAAATGTTTGTAGTTATTTTGAATAGAGGGCAAGATATAAAACCTCTTCCAGGTTCCTATTGATGTCTGTGTCCTTGCTGACTAGAATTTCCTTCACCCAAGTGATAGTGGTCACTAAACCAGTAACTTAGTGGAAACATCTCCTATGGGGACAAAGGCAGCAACAAAGTGGAATGGGGTTAGAACCTCTCTCTTTGTGCCTGTCTGTATCATCTTTTGGGAACATTCTTTTTTTTTACCTCCTGCCCCACAGTGGTCACTTTGACAGGAAACAGAATGCAGGAATAACATGACAGACATTCTAAACCCTTCCCCACTAAAGTCCAAAAGCAAAAATAAAAAGAGACCCACAAAATTAGTAATACTTAGGTCACTGCTTAGATCAATACTTAGGTCACTGACCTAATTTAACCATGTAACCAAATTAGGTCAATGGTGTCCCAACATCCCCACCCGTTTGTATACATGCAGCTTCAGTGCATAGATTCTCCAGCCCATGGCCCATTGCCCCAGCAATGACAACTAAATTCTGTGTTCAAACTGAACCCAAGCTCATCCTTAGTCCTGTTATCACACAGAAATTCCAATGGAAGAAGGCCTGTTTGGTCTAATGAGCAAATCTCCAAAGAAAGTAGAATATGTTAGCCTCTCATTTAAAACATGATATATTGCTGCATACTCATTAAATAGTTCTTTCCACTTGAAGCTAATAATGGGGTTTCAGAGATGTGCACGATGGGAAAAATGTGTTTTGTTTCAGTTTTATTTGTTAAGTAAATAATTTCCTAATAGTCGTTATGTTAGAGGGATTTGTGTAGCACCCTAGTAGTACACCCTAGTAGTACCTGTGTAGTAGTTTATCTAGGGGGAGCTAGATCCTAATGGTTAGACAGGAGCTGGTTAGCATCTCAAATGTAATAGCCAGAAGGGTCAAATTGTGATCAGGGCTGAAAGACTCTGCGGGCCAGCCCCTCTGGAATTTCCTCCCTCCTCTGAGGTTTTTGGTGGTGAGCCTTGGTGACAGTGGGTGGAGCTGAGGAATGGCTGGCTGCACTCTTGAGGGACCTCAGCCAATCCCCAGCAGAAAGCTTGTGAAGGGCTGGGACTCCCTTAAAAGTGTAGGAGCCTGCTCAGTAGAGGAGCGGAAGAGATTCGGGTAGAAGAGTGAGAGAGGAAGATTTAAGGCTGTGAGAAGGGAGGCTGCCAGGAGGCCTAGTGGGATGGGGCCTGCCTGTGAGCTTAGAGCTGGAGAGGCAGAAAACTCGGAGCTCACTGGCCACTGAGTGAGAACTACCTTTATGGCAGGGACGGAGCAGCCCAGCTAATAGGCCTGGTAGCAGCAGCCAACCTGCAAGCGGTGCAAGAGAAGATCTGAGTGAGTACACCTGCACCCCCTGGGTGGATAGAGGAAGGAGCACTCTGGTGGGAAACCAGATTATCCCCCTACTAGTGACTGTTCTGCTATTCAAAGGGACAGGAGTCAGATCCCCTGCTCAGGAAAAGTCTCCATATTGCTGGGTGAAGAGGAATTAATCTAGGGTCTGGGATGGTACAAGAAGGAAACACTGGCTAGCTCTCCAACAGAGACTTTGTTGCAGAAGAAAAGCTTGTGACTAGTTCCAGGAAGTTTGTACTCAGATATCGGTTACCTTGGGCATCCTATACCCCCTTAACCTTCTCTCAGTTCTAAATCCCCTCAATAAACAACAAAACAAAAGCTCAAGGACTGGTTTCTGACTCTGAAGCAAGCTTGTGTGGAAAATGCTGAATGCCTGGCTGTGCCGGACTATAGGGAGACCCAAATCAACAGCAACCCCAAGGGGGTAGTGCAGCATTTATTTTCTGAATGATTTGTTATTTTGGGAGAGTATATATTTGTAGTTCTGAATCAATTTGTATTTTCGGAAGTTATGTTCTTTTTCTGTTATTTTGGAAGATTGGCTGTGCTTATATGGTATTAAGTTGATATAATCATTTCTCCATTCCCAACTGACTTAGTTTGTTGGGCCGTGCACATGTAAATTAAACAAACGGTCTGTTAAGTTCAAGCCCAATACAAAAAAATATCTTATTAGAATATTCACGCTATGCTCACTAGAATAGGAACAAATGGATCTGAATCAGTGTGGATCATTTGTTATGTCATTACATTATTTTGGATGCTTCAAACATTAACAAAAGATTCAAGCGATCACATCATGTCATCCAGATGAAGCAAATGAATGTGAATTAATTTGTTGTTTCATTATAATTTATTTCGTATTATTTGATATTTGTTATTATTGTGATTCGGAGATTCAGATACATCCTAATCTCTGAATCACAAATTTTATCCAAATTTTGATTCGTAACGAAAGAAATTGCAGACTTCTAGTAGGGTTTATTCATCAGCTGTTTAGCTTACGCTAATATGAGAAATTAATACTATTCTTTCAGGTTTTGAGTATCTCTTGATAGACAGGTAAGAAGCACGGTGAATACATTCAGTAAGTTTTGATGTGATTCTTTTCTTTGCTAGGTGTTGTTGTCTTTCCACATGGAGAAGACAGAAAATCAATCCCACTTTACCTGGAGGCAAATACTAGTGGGCCTGAGGGCTTTGGATTACAGCTGATTGGTCTCAGTAGCAGTGTGCCCAGTGGTGCCCGTCTAAAGTAAGAGCAGCATTTGTTCATTCTGATGTAGTTTCTTCCGTACTGCATTAAAATGTTCATTCAGATCTTATTTCTCTGATATTGTTTTAGAATTTTGTCGTACAAATTAGAGGATAAAGATTATCTGCAGCATTTCATATTCTGTATTTCCTGAAAGGGAAACTGGAAAAACTTGAAGAACAACTACAGGCATACTACATAATAAAAATGACTTGTTGGGCAACTAATAATATTTTGTTCTACAATGTTTTTTCTCTCTGTTACTTCTAATGACATTCAATTCATTGTCTTAATCAGCAAGCAGCCTCATTCCTTCGCATTCACATCATTGACCTCAGGCTGTGATGGCGGCAGGTTGTACTGAAGTGTTTGCATAGACAGACAGATGCACTGGCTGTCAGGCTTGCCCCCCCCCCCCCATAGTAACTACTCTAATTAAGTCTATTAAGCTTGTTAACCTCTAAAACCTTATGGTAATATATATATAAAACGAATCACAAAATGAGCTGAATGGCTCCAAATAATTTTAAAGATATCACTAGTATATGGATGCATCAATATTGGTAAATGATATTTGGATTGTCTGATTGAATATATTATACAATAACTCTATTTGTAAATGCATAGGTGCTTACAGTATAGACTACTACAAGCAGTAATATCATTTTGTTACTGCAGTGAAAAAGAAATGTGATATTTGACAGCCTAAAGAAGTGGCCTCATTTACACTTAAAATTACTAAAAGCGGTGAAGCGCTAAACAATAAATAATAAATATAAACAATTTAACTTAAATAACAATTACCAACTAAAGTGCTCTGATCCAATCAGGAATCCAAATAGTGAAATATATATGTGAAAACTGGTGAAAATACAGGAGTCTTCCTGTTTCAATACACACTGTAAAAAATGGAAACCCCCTATCAGGGGGAAAACAATCAAATATGGTGATTTGTGCCAACCATAATTAATTAAATACACATACCCACTCTCAAAGACAACCACATATAAGGTTATAAAATATCTCAAATGCAAATCAATCAATCCACAAATAATGTCCAATAAACAGAAAACATATAGCCATGATCTTCAAACACAATTCATGCAGGTGATGAGGTGAATAGGTGATCTCCACACTTGTGAAATATCCTGAAATAGCAGAAATGCCCCCTCACCTCCAAACCGTGACCACAAGGGCCAGCTCGCCTTACTGGATCACCCCACGATCCTTGTAGATATTATCTCGTCACAGGAGAAAGATGCCACATGAAATCCCTACAGCAATACCACTTACTCCTCTCAGGTTCCCTCCAGGCACAGGTACCGCAATACAGCTCACTCCCCACTCAGGATCATATTAGTAAAACAGAAAGAGATCCTCCATGGTGTAGTAACGTTTATTAATCCACAGAACAAATAAAAATGCCAATTGCCCACTCACATTTACTCCATAGGTAAACAGCATCTAAACCTCTTGCTATGTGTGTACTGCATGGGTTTTGTTGGGTGTACCAAAATGGCGCCCACGCCTGGAAGTGCGTCACCACATCACCAGAAACTCGTCACTGCGTACCAACGAGTTGCGTCATGTTGCCACGTGATTTGATCAGGGTATCTATCAGGATACCCTGATGAAGTCACGTGGCAACGTGACGCAATGCGTTGGTTTTCTTTTAAAACAATTCAAATGAACCTCCAAGCAATACGACTGTTTTTCACTAGGTGCTCCTAACCACTCCTCAAGGATTTAATCTTCTGATAAGTGATCTACTTATCAGAACCTGAGACACAGAAGCCAAGGACTCCAACCAGGTCCGCACACACCGCTGTGATAACAATTTACCTCCCCCAAGGAGCACTCCCCCCCCCCCTTGTTTGATTTATATCAAAACAGATTCTCTTGTTACTGGTTCAGTGCTACCACAAATCAACCAGTTTTTTTTTTAAATCCTGATGGGCTTATAATGCCTCCTAGCACAGATATATATTAAAATGCATATTTGTTTGATACACTGACTTTTTCATCAAAATTTCTAGCTGTCTTACCTATTAAACAGAACAGAGATTCAGAAAAAATTAGTGTCAAAGAGTTCCTACTGTGTCCTAAACTGTATAGTTATTATTTTAAATTTTGCATTCAAAATCCACTTTTCTCGATTAATTAATGGAAGATTATAGCATTATTTTTTAGGGCAATGATCAATTATGTTGCAACCCACAGAATAAAATGTATTTCTCCATTCTGCCTTACAGATCAGGATTTACTTATGCAGAATTTGAACCAATGGGAGTATTCCAGTTTTTCCCCAATTCAAGGTACATTGTAGTGCAGGAAGACAACCAGACTGTGTCACTCCATATTCAACGCTTGTTTGGTTTCCATGGCAACAACACAAAACTTACTTTCACAACCATATCAGGAAGTGCCAAAGAAAAAGAAGATTTTGTGCCCATTTTAAATGGAGAACTGATTTTTGAGAAAGGTCAAACCTCCTCAGTAATAATTATTTCAATAATTAATGATAAAATATATGAACTAGATGAATTATTTTATGTTAACTTAACATCTTTAGAAAGTACTGATGTCTACCACCAGAGGCCAAGACTACATTTTGATTACAGTCTTTCATCTATAACAATATTGGCAAATGATTTCATGTCTGGGTTGCTAAGCGTTGGGCCTGCCATAACATTTATCAATGAAGATTCAAACAATAGTGCACTAAATTCCGTGACTATCCAAGTAAAGCGGACTCAAGGTTCTAGTGGGATTGTTCATGTCACACTTACTACCTTTGGGTCTCGAAAGGCCAAGAATGGATTGCAGGGACTACCTTTTGAGCAAAGTCACATGTCCAGAAATATTTCTTGGGCAACTGAAGATTTGGACTTTGAAGCACAAGCTATTCTGATTACCATGCTGGATGGCCAGAGTGAAACTCAGGTGTCTATTAAAATTATAGATGACGATGATCCTGAGGGTTTGGAGGTCTTCTATGTCTTCCTCACACATCCTCAAGGAGGAGCTCAGATAATGGATGGCAGGGATGATGCTGGATTTTCAGTTTTTTCAACCATTATTATTCAAGGTACAGTACTTTATTTTAAATATTCCTCATTATACTGTATGTGTTCTCACTTTAATGGTTGTCCCGCTGAGACTTTATTGCCTAATGCATTTGCCACATTTATACAGATGCATATATTCCCTAGGACCTGATGGAATAACCAACAAGTGTCTTTTTGGATTTTGGAAATAAACAGGATCACCCAGAGAAAACCTTTGGTAGCAGGGGAGGGGAGGGAGCATATTCTATAGGTCAAAAAGTTTGTGGATACCTGATCATCACACCACCCTATATGGTCAAACGTTTGCAAGTTCAGGTGTTTGCAGTGAAAAATACTGTTAATTCAAAAGCATACCAAGACAATTTGGACAATTGTGCACCTCCAACCCTGTGTAAATAACTTAAGGGAGGTCTTTCTGTGTTTCAACATGACTGGCCCCTGTGTGCAAACCAGGTCCATAAAGACGTGGTTTGACAAGTTTGGTGTGGAGAAAGTCAAGCGGCCTGAACACAGCCCTGACCTTAACCCACCCACTGAAAACCACTGGGAATTATAATGCCGATTGCAAGTCAGGTCCTGTCACCCAACTTTAGTATCTGATCCCACAAGTGCACTTTTGGTTAAATGGGCACAAATTCCCACAGACACACTCCAAAATATTGTTGAAACTGTCCCAGAAGGAGGGTGTTATTGCCACAGAGGAGGGGGGGGGAGGTACCTCTAAATTAATGCCTATGGTTTTGGAATTGGATATCCAACAAACAAGCTCATATAGGTGTAATAGGCAGGTGTCCACAAACTTTTGACCATATAGAGTACACCATGCAGATAGCGATCTTTAAGGAATAAAACCTAGGACACCAACACTGCATAGTCATAGTGATGAAAGAAAGTGCTGAGCCAATGTGCTATTAAAGAATATGTTAACCTTTACCTTGTAAAACAATCCAGTTTAAAACAGAAATGTATGTATATATATATATATATATTTTTTATTTTTTTATATGGTCACTGTTCTTAGCTGCATAAGGGGCTAAGACAGGTGGGTAGAGACTGCAGGGGAGAGGGAGGGTTTGTCAGAATGGATCAGAAAAACAGCGGTACACTGATCTTTTCAGTGAAGTGCAGGGGGGGGGGGAGTCAGCACAAGTCTGATCATTAGATTTCAAAGAAGAAAACTGACCACCCTGGGATGGATGTGCTTCCATGCCTAGCATGGTCAGTTTGAAATACAAAAGCAGGAGGAATGGCAGGATCACCATGTATTTCACACAAAAGAGGCAATACAAAGAGAACAGGATACATTTTAATACATGTACACGGTGCAACAATATCAGAAATATGAAATGTTGGGGTAACATACACTAAGTGGCTAAAAGGCTTGTACCATTAAAGCTTGTGGACTGTGTATACAGTTTCTTTAAGCTGATGGCCATCAAGGGTGTAACTGTAGCTATAAAAGACTGTGCAGCTGTTAGGAGGCATGGAAGCACAGGGGAGGCTAACACTTTCTGGTTACACGTTGATTTAGGCAGGTAGTAATAGCAAATGCGAAGTAAAGTTGGATAAAGTTAAATTACGTTTATTTGGAAATCCATATTTTATTTCCAAAAAATGCCATTTTTATTTTCTATGACAAATGAAATTACATTTACAGTGGAGAATAGTGATTTTGCTATTGAACCCTATTGCTCCTGATGGCCAGGTAAAAACATTTAATATCTGGATTGTTTCATAAACAAATTAGCCCTGTGTAGTGGATGTAAGCTCTTGTTTTCATGACTGCCTATCAGCATTCTTTGATTTCTTTTTGCGTGCGTGTATGTGTGCTTTCTGCAATTCCACAATTTCTTCTACCTTAATTCTTCATTGCCCTTTCAGTTTCTCTGAATCAGGTTTGCCTTTCAGAGGTGAAATTGATAAGGTAGTTGACAATCATGTGTAAATGTAAGGCACCTCTGTAGATGTCCTCTGTAGAGCACACCATGGGAACTGCATTTTGCCCTGCTCATAGCACAGCATACATCTACAGTTGTTGCACTGCTTGCTTCCTGCAATATCCCTTTATTTCATACAGATTAAAGAATCTGTTTATCTCTTTGAAATAACGTGGAAAAATCTACAGAAAACCTTTTTTTTCTTAAAATTTCATATTTCTGTTAAAATTTTTTCATGCTATTATACATAAACAGAAAAAAAGGATAACACAGGTGATTCAGGATTAAAACGAGGTAACAAAAAAGGAGGTATCAGTAATCCCCTTGAATGTGAACTATTATAAAATAACACCATTACCCCTGTCAGTCTGTAGTCAGATGTTTCAGCCAGGAGAACGCTGAGAGATCTCTCCACAGCAACAAGCGCCATTCAAGGATAGCAGATTTCCCTTCCTTTTGGAATAAGGGAATCACTATCCTACTCCTACATACAATACCGTATGTTATATAAACCGTAATCTATTTGAACTTGGAATCCCATGTGGACCAAGTATTCATAGTCTGAGCAAAACAGGACAGGGTGTTATCAAAAATAACTTGGTTGCTTATAGCAATAACCTGTGAACCGTGAGCATGCTGGGACTTTTTTGTAAGAACAACAGACTGAGATGGGTAGTGATGTCATTTTATATGATATACAGTATGTACTCATTCCCTCTACTGCTACATATCAAACAGTTCGTACAAAAAAGAGGGTTCCCCTGGGAGGTCTGTCACTGCTACTCCCCCCCCCCCCCAAATTTAAAAGGGCAGTCCACACTTCAATGAAATGTTCTCTGCTAATTACAAAATCCATAAACAAACTTCACATCAAAGAACAACTGTGGGTTACTTGCATCAGGGAAATATGTCCTTTATTACAGCTTTTATTACATGTCCCAGCCCATGCGTGTGCCCTTGAGTTCTCCAAATTTTTTGAATCTTCACATACGCACAAAACAGTAGTTGGTTACCTAGACGTGTAATGGTGGATATGTGGTTTTGCCTTTGCTACAATAAAGATATTCCTAGATGGAAGATCCTTGCACCATTTCTCATTCTTTAGGCAATGCTTTAAAGTGGTATTAACCTTCCCAAAAAAAACAAAACAGTATATTACAGCCTACCAATCATTAAATGTAGTGGCTGCATTTTCTTTTTTTAGGCTTTTTTCCCTTTATTTACACCTGGTGATCCAACCATTATCATATTCTCCACTCCACTGGAGGAGCAAAGGAGACACCTCTGGACTTCAGCATTGTCAATCTGGGGAGAGGGTAGTACTAGATGCTCTAGCAAATTTAGTTAGACTTGACTAACAAATTAAAACCAAACCCTATCTACAGGGGCGGACTGACAACTCATGGGGCCCCCGGGCAATAGGGGATCATGGGGCCCCTGTATCCTTGCCCAAACTCAAAAAAGCCTATGAAAAAGGTACCAGGGGCATCTCATGGGGCCACCTACTGACTCCGGGCCCTCGGGCAGTGCCCCAGTTTCCAAATGGTCAGTCTGCCCCTGCCTGTCTAACACTTTTAAGCACTTATAGCAACAGCTTTTCTTTTGGGATAAAGGTTATCCTATCTTTTTAAGCTGACCCCACCTCACAGTTCTTAACCACTCAATTATTATTGTTCTTTATTCACCCACTAGTCAGTCAGTTTTTTTCTTAATGTTTCAGCTTTTAAAAACTGAATGAAGAGTTTGGTATTTTGCTCAATATATTATTTTGATATGTGGCTGAAAAGATGCTTTATTTTGAAGGTAATGATTTACAGAATGGCATATTGGGATTTGCTGTGGAGTCTTTGGACGGTCTAACACTTGATGAAGATTCCATCCAGAGGACTACGCAACTCAAAGTGTTACGACAAGCCAACAGGTTGGGGAAACATACATTGCTAGATATTGCCCTGATTTCTCCCACTTTGGAAATGGCATTCAGAAATCATACCCCAGTGCCTTTTAATCTGAATCCTTCAAGAAGTGCTTTCTTTACAATCCAGCAGTGCAAAAGAATATTGATTCTGCCTCAATATCAACTTTTGTGGCTTGCTTTAATTTACAGTCTCTTTTTTACTAGCAGTGCTAATTTGATTTTTGCTGGTAATATAAATAATTGTAAAAATTGCCTTATGATTTCACCTGAATTTTACAAAAGGTCGATTGTGCTTTTTTGTTGGAGCCCCTAAGGTACAGCTACAATTTATGTGCATGACCAAACATGGGTCTACAAACCCAGTACATTAGTACATTTTCATATACTGAATATTTAACTCTGAGTATTAAATAATACTGTTTGTACATTATTGCAAAACAAGGGAAGATTGTGTCTATGTTTCCAGTATTTGTACTGCATTTTAAAATCTTTGATGACCGATCTTAAGCCAACCATAGATGGATCTAATCTCACGAGGTTTAGCAGGGACTGGCTGAGATTCAATCCACCTATGGCAGACTGGTTGTACTGAAGCTGATACATGGATCGACTTTAGTACAACAAGGCCGTCAGATTTTTTGCATGCGATTACTGTGCTGTGGGAGGGATTCCCTCATCAACAATAACTGTGCTGATGGGGGAATCAAGCTATTTTCTTGACTTAGTTAGTGCTTAGGTGTAGATCGTAGCCCTTGTTTGTTCTCAGACAAAGGAACAATTGATCATTTAATCTTCTGACTATTGCATGTATTTTTCTGTTGCTCTACATACTGTACTTGAGGGATCCGCTCACTCCACAGATGTTTATTTTACTGCAGAACACAGGGGAACTTTAAACAGAGTTGTTGTCTATATAAGCTGTTCAGATCACTGTGCTGCTACAGTGCAGGAAAATTGTTCTATACTGTAAAGCACAGGCTGCCATAGGCAGGGCATGATAACACACAGCAACACATTTTACAGCATAGCGATGGCTGACCTTTGTTTTTTCTTTTAAATTAAGCTTACCTGGCTTTCAAATAGCCTTAGGTAACAACAGTTTCACTTGCTGCTGTATGCTATGCTGACTCCCAATGTCTACATTTAATAGTTTAGATTTTGCCTAGAGCATTGATGTTGAGTAAAATCACAGATGTTGCTTAAAGTGTTACTAAACCCACAACAGTAAAATCAGTCTGTATATGCAGTAAAGCATGCTTGTTATACTCACTGTGGAACCTAAGGGGTTAATCCTTCACATTATGTAAAAAGGCTGTTTGATCCTGACTTCTCTGATCCTCCCCTACTTCCACAGTCCCCAATCCATCTGCTGATAATACAGAGCCCTAGGAGGCACTCTGCACATGCTCAGTTTAGTGTGTATTGCTAGAGAGGTTTATTTTTCTTTTCTTTTGGGAGGGTGCATGTGATCGGCACAGGGCCAATCAGCACATTCAAGACAGAGGGTCTGGGTCATGCAGCCTCATAGGACAGTCAGAGGAGAATGAAAACTCTTCCTACAAGCTTTAACTAGTGCTCAGCTGGACACTGATAGAAGTCACATGACTGCTATATACTGCAGATGAGAAAAGGTATTTAGCAGTTTATATTTACTAAAATAATAATCTCTATGTAGTGTGTACTCTGGGAGACCAGATATAGTGAATGCAGGGTCCTGGGTTTAGTAGCACTTTTGGGGGGAGGGGGATGTTTGTTTGTATATTTGTTTTCTAATGAAGAACTTTTTTACGTTGGTGTTCTCTTTTTACTATTTCCAACTTTTTTGTGACTGAGTAACAAGGAGTAATATGTACCCTGTACTCATTCAGGTATTGGAGATACAGTGGGGATCGAAAGTTTGGGCACCCCAGCTAAAAATTTGTATTAATGTGCATAAAGAAGCCAAGGAAAGATGGAAAAATCTCCAAAAGGCATCAAATTACAGATTAGACATTCTTATAATATGTCAACAAAAGTTAGATTTTATTTCCATCATTTACACTTTCAAAATAACAGAAAACAAAAAAATGGCGTCTGCAAAAGTTTGGGCACCCTGCAGAGTTAATATCTTGTACTGCCCCCTTTGGCAAGTATCACAGCTTGTAAACGCTTTTTGTAGCCAGCCAAGAGTCTTTCAATTCTTGTTTGAGGTATCTTTGCCCATTCTTCCTTACAAAAGTCTTCCCGTTCTTTGAGATTTCTGGGCTGTCTGTCACGCACTGCTCTTTTAAGGTCTATCCATAGATTTTCAATTATGTTGAGGTAGGAGATTGTGAAGGCCATGGCAAAACCTTCAGTTTATGCCTCTTGATGTAATCCCCCGTGGATTTCGAGGTGTGTTTAGGATCATTATCCATTTGTAGAAGCCATCCTTTCTTTAACTTCAGCTTTTTCACAGATGGCATCAAGTTACCATCCAAAATTTGCTGAAATTTTATTGAATCCATTTTTCCTTCTACTCGTGAGATGTTCCCTGTGCCACTGGCTGCAACACAACTCCAAAGCATGATTGATCCAACCCCATGCTTAACAGTTGGACAGAGGTTTTTTTCATTAAATTCTGTGCCCCTTCTTCTCCAAACGTACCTTTGCTCATTCCTGCCAAAAAGTTCAATTTTAACCTCAGCGGTCCACAGAACTTGTTTCCAAAATGCATCAGGCTTGTCTATATGTTCATTTGCAAAGTTCAAACGATGATTTTTGTGGTGAGGACGTAGAAGAGGTTTTCTTCTGATGACTCTTCCATGAAGACCATATTTGTACAAGTATCTCTTTATAGTGGAATAGTGTACCACAACTCCAGTGTCTGCCAGATCTTTCTGGAGGGATCGTGCAGTCAAACGTGGGTTTTGAATTGTTTTTCTCACAATCCTGCGAGCTGTTCTGTCTGATATTTTTCTTGGTCTTCCAGATCTTGCTTTAACTTCCACTGTTCCTGATGACTGCCATTTCTTAATTACATTCCGAACAGAGGATATTGACATCTCAAAACGCTTTGCTATCTTCTTATAGCCTTCTCCAGCTTTGTGAGCGTCAACTATTTTCAGTTTCAGTTTTCTAGACAACTGCTTAGAAGAACCCATGGTGCTGATTGTTGGGGCAAGGTCAGATGATTCTGGGCATTTAAAACCTTTGAGATTGACATAACCTGGTCTTCCCAGACGATGATTGAGAACAATCCATGACACTGGCAGGTCTCAGCTTTGCAAAGGGGGCAGTGCATGCTATAAATTCTGCAGGGTGCCCAAACTTTTGCAGATGCCATTTTTTTGTTTTCTGTTATTTTGAAAGTGTAAATGATGGAAATAAAATCTAACTTTTGTTGACATATTATAAGAATGTCTAATCTGTAATTTGATGCATTTTGGAGATTTTTCCATCTTTCCTTGGCTTCTTTATGCACATTAATACAAATTTTTAGCTGGGGTGTCCAAACTTTCGATCCCCACTGTAAATATCTGGGGGACCCCTTATTTCAAAGGGGGCTTCCAGATTCCCATAAGTCTCCCTACCCCTACAGACTCTCTTTTCTTTTATGAGAGGCCCTTTCCCCTCCTTGTGTTTTGTAAATTTTTATAGGGATTCCATGTTTTTTTCCCTAATGGGACAGTACACTTTGTTTACAAAAATGTGTACTGTCCCTGCTAAAGGGAAAAGAAAAACATAAAATATGGTGAGGTTCTGTTTGCAATTCAGACCATACCCTTTTAAAGGTATCCAGCCTTTGTGGTCATAAAGGACACAAGGCTAATGGTCATTCCTAGATTGTAAGTTTGAAAGAGCAGGGCCCTCGATCCCCTCATGTTTTGCATTGTATTGGTATTGTTCTGTCACATGTTCTGTCCCCCTTTGTAATGTACAGCGCTGAGCGAACTATTGGCGCTTTATAAATACTGTATAATATTAATAATAATAATCCCCACATCCTGTGGGGAAGTGGGGGTATGTGGGGAGGTGTATCAAATATTGGAAGCCCCCAGATATCCACCCCCAACTATCTGAATCAGTACACAGTCCCTCTTGTTACTTATTTACTAAAATTTAAATTGGCCTTGAAAAGGCTAGAAAAAAATAACAGGATTTATCTGTCAGAGACTTCAGTGGGGTTCGGGTTTAGCAGATTTTTTCCTGGGTTTGCTGAAACCTCCTTCAAACCAAACATTTGCTCATACCAAGTAATAGCATTAATGTTCCTTGCTGAAATTCAGGTTTTCACATTACTATTTCTTTACATTTGAAAATGTTTTCTTATTCTGAAGATATGATTTAAATCTAGGAGGATCACAAGAACCTCCTTCCTTATCCCCGCTGGTCAGGTATCACTGATACATATTTGCATATTATATAAAGCTGAAGTTCGCCTTTCCCGCATTTCTGCCTGTGACATTTTTCATTTTCTCAATGTTATTTAATTACCTTTCCTGTGCATTGACATTTGCCTGGTAGTTCACTTTAAATCTATCAGGAGCCAATATTTTTCATTTTTCTTCCTTGATGTTGTTATAAAGTAGATGCTAAAAATAATTTCCAGTAACAACAGCAACACTGTTTTCCTTTAAACTCTTATTTATTTTTTGTTCTTCAGGGCATTTGAAGATGTGAAGATCTACTGGCGTGCAACCTTTAATAAAACTTCAGTTGAACTTTACAGGGGTGAAGTAAGCTTGGTTAATGAACTGCAGGCGGTATCTGGATATACCATCTGTACTGCTGGCCAAACAGTGTGCCTAATTACTGTGGAAATAAAAGACGACAAGGTCAGTGCTGAGAAACTGGTGAAGGCTAATTTCATGGGAGCAAGTGTTCAGCACAACGAGCCTGTATTCCTGGAAATGTTCCTAATTCTCATAGTGGTAAAAGCTACAAGTACCATTCCAAAATAATTGAAGCAAACTCATTTTTTTTATAAGTTAACTGATATAATTTAATATTAGTATTTTAATTTCTCCAAACTGTTTTGTCTGCAGTCTGTGATTTCTAAACCCAGCTGCACTATACGATCGGGTCTTTCATTTTCTCTGAATACTGAGAAATCTGACCTCCACCTCCACATGCATGCACTTTCCCCAACTACTGTATCTAGTAAAATATTTTAAAGTGTCACTGCACCTTAAGGGTAGTTATGCTTAATTCGTTGTCCCTGACCCCAGCCTCCACTCTTGGTTTTATATTTCCTGTCCCCGATATTGACTGTGTGGCTTCATCTGTGCTGTACAGCATTGGAATAAATAGCATTTGGACCATGCATTAATCATGCAAACAATATAAATTTAATAACAATCCATATATAATGAGCGATAGCAGTAAAACATCTATAAACTGATTTTAGCAAACAGTCCCAGTATGTGAAAAATAAAGTGCAAACGTGCTAGATTCTTGATTGTGAACTCCGTATTAAAGTGACAGGTGCTCCACTCTGCTCAAACTGGTGCCCCACATGGATTTGCACTCACCATCATCCCATGACCACCTATCTCTAGGATAGTCACTTGTGCTTTGTTAGGACTAGCCCAATAACAGCGTTATTTTGGTGACGATGTTCCTTCACAAGTACTCCACAGCGTTGCTAATGGTAACTGATATATCTTCACAGGGGCTAGATGGTACTGCTAATGGTAACCAGTGATCCTTTCCAGGGGTTAAATTAATGCCAGAAATCCTTTTCTCCTCCACAGGCAGTAATGCAAGTATTCAGCATAAAAATGAAAACAAAAACAGACATTCCATAGCGTAAAACTGTAAACCTTTAATATTGGGGACAAATAGTAAAAATACAACTCACAAAAAAAGTGGCCATGACCTGGCACTAAGTCTATTCAGCTTTGTTGCTTGTGAATGGAAGAAAAAATGGGCACCGCATTCCAGCATGTGTTCCAAAGGGCGGAAGTGACGTCAGCGGAAGTTCTGACATCAAACCTCGACGCGTTTCGATCATCTGGCTGATCCTGCCAATCATCTTTCTTCCTTGTTCTAAACAGACCAAACAAAGCACAGATGCTGATCTGTGTTATCATGGTCAGTTTTCATCATTTGGCTGGTCATTCAGAGTTACAGGGTACTGTGCAGACACACAGCATGCCTGTATTAGGTAGTTTGGTCAGCCACCAATCCAACAAAATGCCCCCCCCAAAACAAAAAACACAAAGAAAACAAACCCCCCCCTAAAAAAGCAACGGGTTGACTCGATGGACCATGTGGTCTTTTTCTGCTGTCACTTTTCTGTGTTTCTACCAATCATAGCCTGTCTCTGGCCCACACCCCATCCCAATCAGCCTGCCTCTTAAATATGCCCTCTCCTCAAGCACAGCCTGCATCTTGCTTCATGCTGAACAGACTATTGAATACAGGCACACTGTGGTCTGCACAGTGTCCTGTAACCCCACCCTCCTCTATTAGGAAAAAGAAATGCATGGTCTAATAACAGAACTTTAACCTTGTAAGAGAGATAGGTAAGAGAGATCATTTCTGAACCTAAGCAAAAGCAGTTATGGTACCTGAATAGTTATAACTGTATTAGAAAATGTATATAATGTATGTTGACAATTAAACTAACTTTTTCCATAGGAATCATGTTGTTACTCTGCAGTGTTATAGATAATCAGGCTCCTTTAGCTGACTGCACATACCTTTCAATGGGGCCCTGTGATGTGAAAATTTCCATTTTAGGAAGTTTAATCTAGGCTTGCCTGTCCAGAAATGTCTGCAGCATGGTTTGAAAAAAATGACCTTTGAGCCAGAGCTTTATATTTACAATCATTCAATTTGCTTTGAATTATCAGAGACCAGTAGGGTCTCTTCCTTCATAAAAATCCTAACTGTCAGCTTTTTTTTCAGGTTCAATTCCACTTTATGCAGTAAATCAGCTTTAAGTGCCCGGTCACACCGGTGCAGTTTTAGGTGCAATTTGCGAATTTATATCGCACCTGAAATCGCATCTAATGAATGTGAAAGTCAGTGTCTTAACGTGTGATTTGCTGTAGCACAATTTCTAAAGAAGTTCTTGCATTACTTTTTCTGCAGTTTTGTTGCGATTTACCATACATAGAATATAATGGGAATCGTACTGCAAATTGCAAGAAATTGTTGAAAATCTTCACAAGTAGCAATAAAGTCTTCAGAAATCGCACTGAAATTGCACACAAATCATGCAAGTTTAAATCTCGGCGGTGTGACCGGTAACTAAAACAAGCCCTCATTGACCTACTTAGATTCCTTTTTAAAGGAGTACTAAATTCACATTCATTACATTAAGCATTATTAAAGAGTGTTAATCACTGACTCAAAACATTATGCTATTAATATTGGTTTTTTTTTTACTTTTAAAATATGTGCATATTCCTCGGAGGGTGTAAACTTTAACTATGCAGTCTTCCTGTCAGTTGATTGATTCTATTCTATCAAACTTGGTTCTGGAACAATAATCAAACTGATCATCATAGCACAGCAAAGTCTGCACCTTCCAGTCGCCAGCAGGGACAAACATGCTGGTCTAAAGAGTTGCCAGAGATGTGTTTTTTCACTTAGACTCATCACTCCTGGTCACTTATAATCTGTCTGCTCTCATTGCATTTGAAAAGGTGGTTACAAAGGGAAATATTCCCTCCAAGCCACTTGTTAAATGCATTTGCATTACAGATTAGTAGACTGGCAAGCTGGCAAGTCACTGCTTTGAGGGGGGGGCATGGTGAGGTGAGAAAATAAAATTAAATGTATGCCACTGCTGAAGTAAGATTTATGTTGTTAAAT
Source organism: Staurois parvus (assembly GCF_062004578.1). Taxonomy (NCBI): domain Eukaryota; kingdom Metazoa; phylum Chordata; class Amphibia; order Anura; family Ranidae; genus Staurois; species Staurois parvus. Next base: position 6,569,745 of record NW_028318025.1, read on the forward strand.
GTAAGGATAAATTACTTCACAGTGCCTGCAGCTACAAAAGTCAGTAAAGGCTTGTTATACAACTCATTTACATGTGTTAAAGGATAAGTAAATATTTTGCCACTCTTCTACATCAGAAATCTCAATACTGTACAGTGGCATGTACCACTATATAGTGAATGGCATGTACCGCTGATGGTAATCCTTCATTGCAGGTGATACTGTATGTAGCAGTCTTTGGGATTTAACTGGAGGTTTGGGAAAAACCCATAAGGTGTCTCCTGGTGCTTCTGTCCCCAGCATGAGGATGCTCTGTGGTAAATAATGTTCTGCACATTTTAGTGAAATTTTCAGAAGAAACATGCTGATTTACTGCAGAGTAGAAGAACATGTTCTCAGATTCTGGGTTTGCAGGCTGCAGTTCCAATGTTGCATTTGTGAGGGAGTTTAGTAACAAATATGTGCTCTTGGATCTTAGACACAGGAAAGAGAGACATCAGAACCTCTAATGGAAGTAGTATGGCAAATCCTGCCCACGCTATAAACAGCATCATACTGGGACACAGAAAAAGGCATGAGGATGGTACATAACTGACAAAAGTTTCAGAAATTTGCCAAATGTTACATTTGCCCTCAAATTAATATATGTTGGTCAATCTGCAAATAAAATGAAAACTGAATACTTGTTTGTGCTACTACAGGTTCCTGAATTCGAGACCTATTTTTTTGTTGAAGTATACGATGTTAGTGCTGGTGCATCAATAAACAGCAGTATTCGATTTGCCAAAGTAATCATCCTGGAAAGTGACTCTCCTCGCGGTCTGGTATCATTTGCACTGGGGTCTCGAGTGGCTATTGCACATAAAAAGACAACTTTAATCAGCCTTCAGATTTCCCGAAACCCCAACACATCCCAGATCATTTCTGTGGAGTATGTTATAATGGTAAGTTGGATATATATATACACACACATACAGAGGTTAGACAAAAAATGGAAACACTACATGATTTGCAGGTGTGAAAGTGATGAAATGTTTAACATTAAAAGCAGAAGTGATGTACCATTCCTTTGCTTCCGCTGTGTGATGAGACACCTAGCTAACAGGTGGGAAGTCTCACTTTCGTCATTCACTGCATGCAGGGAGGTTGATCAGAACAGCGGAGGGGTGATTACTGGAACTGATCCCCTGTATTTCTTTAGCAGCTGAAAGTTTATTCTCTCCCTCCCATTGGCTTTCAGCTTCTGCAAAGAGAGCCATACAGGGGATCAGTTCCAGTAATTGCCCCTCATCACTCTCCCTGTGCACCATATGTTTCCCCCTTCTGCCCAAGCCCCCCCCACCCCCACAGTGCTGCCGGCTACCCTCCTTTCCTTCCCACCAGCAGCTGCAGGCACTAAGACAATAGGATGTAGAGTGGGGAAGGTTCGAATTAATATGTCACATTTACCAGCCCTTCCTTTCCTGAATGAACACAATGAGTGATCGGTGCTGATCACACTCTGTGTTCATTCATAAATGAAGTGTAGTCAACTGTGCTTTATTTTAAGGGGGGGCCCTATCAGCTTGGCTGTATGGGGTCTCGTGGTTTCTAACAGCAGCCCTGATGATGACATATACAGTTTCCAGGAAAAACAACTGATAAGCATATGCATGGTCAACTGACTGAAAAAGACATGAGGACATTGAGCAGGATTGTGACTCAGAATAAAAAAACAACTGCTGCAAAAGTGACTGCAGAGCTCAGTCTTTACGGGACTGAGACTGAGCTCTGCAGTCACTTTTCCAGCAGTTGTTGAAACATATGATATATTTTGTACTGATTTTTAAACTAGTAGGGTTTAGATATTCACCATTTGAAGGAGAAACCATTGTAGTATACTAGGAATTAAACTTTGATTTTTTTTTTTCTTAAGGAACTAAAACGATCCGAAGTGATTGGCCATACAGTAATTTATCCAGCTGTTGCAGGCCAGGATTTTGTCAGCTCTGAAGGTAGACTCACATTTGAGTCTGGGCAAAGGACTCTTGTACTGGATATTACCCTCACTCCAGAGATTGCCTCACTCAACCCGTACCCAAAGCGTTTCCAAGTCTTACTTGTGAACCCCTCAGGAGGTGCCAAAATAGATCCACTGTATGGAACAGCCAACATTACTATTGTGTCAGACCCCTCATCCCAGTCTACCTGGGGATTACTTGACCAGCTCATTCAACCCTATGATGAGAGCATACTGAGTAGAGTTCTGCAGACTCTTAACAATAAGGCTGGCTCTGAATTCTCACAAGAGCAACTTGGTGCAACGATTGCTATCATGGAAAAGGTATAATCACAATTTCACATTTTTTTTGTTACAGTTAAAATCAATGGATTTTGCTTTTCTTTGTGAAGTTGATATGTATTTTAATAATACAATATTAGTGTTAATATTAATACAATATCAACACTAACACTACATATAGCTATTCAGAATTCCTTGGCCATTTTTTGTACATGGAATGGTCTGTAGGTTTTTAAGCTTATCACTGTAGAAATGTATTTAATTATTCTATGCATTGCTATTCTTTGAGTTATTTATTTATTTCAGGTACTTATATAGCACTGTCAATTTACGCAGCACTTAACACATATATATTGTACATTCACATCAGTCCCTAACCCTCAAGGGGTGTACAATCTAAGGTCCCTAACTTACATTCATACATACACATATTAGGGCCAATTTAGACAGGATCCAGTTAACCTACCAGCATGTCTTTGGAGTGTGGGAGGAAACCAGAACACCTGGAGCAAACCCACACAAGCACAGAGAGAACATGCAAACTCCATGCAGGAGGCGCCATGGTTGGGAATTGAACCCATGACCCATTTCCTGCAAGGCAGACGTGCTAACCACTAAGCCACTGTGCCACCCAGTTGATGCCACCCTGGCCATTGCCCATGACCCCTAACTTCTTTGCTTGCGTTTGTTTATCCTCTTCTACGAAACTTGCAAAGCAATATTAAAAAAGTCTAGAAAAAAAACAAGAAATATAAACGACAAAACAAGTATCATGATTTATTGAATTTGAGCACTCCTGGGGTTTCCTTTTAAGGGTAAAGGCATAGATTGCTCATGGTTAGCCACAGATGGGCATATGTCCTCCCTCGAATAAAGAGCAGGAAAATACCTGTCAATTAACTGTAGCTTTGGTGCAACCCCATGCAGCTCTTATTGTATCCCATGTTACTAATTGACTACAGCAACATATGGTTAACACCTTGTAGTTTGCCCAGGTCACATGGAGATTTCCCTGCAGGTTGAAAAATTTCTCCAAGCTCTTCTTCACCACAGCATCATCACAGCATCATATCTCTCCTTTATGGTGATACCTAATATAAATACACACTAGACTAGGATTGTCCAACCCGCAGCCCATGCGGCCTAACTCAAAATGGTGAACTTTTATAAGTCTTATCTTCCCAAAGAAAAATTTACAACTCTTCACAATCACACCTTATTAATGTCATCCGTTTTCAGCAGCGCCTATATTTGTAAGCAACTATTTTCAAGGATTAAGCATATGATGGACAAAATTAGAAACAATATATCTAATGAGCACCTTGAAAATTGACTGAGAATTGCTACTACATCCATTATTAATATTATACAGGATTTATATAATGACAACAGTTTTCACAGCGCTTTACAAAGTGAGGGCAAATATTGATGTATTAGTTTATCATCAAATACAGTGTCAAATATTGCACTAGTTTCATGTTGCCCTTTTTACCTTTTATAATAAAAAATATTACAAAAAAATTATGTTTATTACTAAGATAGGTGCATTATCTATATCAGTGATTGTTAACTTGTGATCTGCTCGACTTTTTCTACTCATCAGCTATCCTTATTGTTAGTGTATCATTTATGCGCGGCCCAAAACCATTCCTCGTTTTTCAGTGTGGCCCAGGAAAGTCAAAAGGTTGGACACCCCTGCTCAAGACCTAAATTAAGCTTAATCCTCCTGTCAGTTGCTTTCTGTTTCTCAGATCAAATTTAGCTTTAATGGGTAAATCATACATGGCACAGGAAGAACAAACTATAAATATCTGGTTGAAGAGCTGAACTTTCAGACAGTGTAATAATTAGAATACAGGAGAATTAAGAAAAAATGATATTCTCATCTTTTATTATAACACCCCTTCAGGCATAGAACTTTTGATATTGAGATATCTCCAATACCATGGCTAGCTCTGCTTCTCCTGCCCACCATGTAACAATGCTTCATCCTAGCAATATGGTGCACTGGTACTAATCATAATAGCTCAGTACTAATCTAATAGCACAGATACAGAATAAAATATAGGCTATTTATCCATCTTTGCCTATAGTTGTTTCAGGCTTGTTAACTCTCACCATGCTGACTGCTCAATAGAGAAATCAAGGCATTCGTGATGAGGTGTTTTGGGTAAAAAGTTCAAGTGTGAATCTGAAATAATAACCTATCAATGCAAACATTCCACAGCAAATTCTAACATAACCTACTATCCTCCTCTTCTGATTTTCAGATAGTAAGTGATGGTGGAACTAAGGTTCTAACTGAGGACAGCCGCATTTTATTTTATGACATACTGTGCAGCCTCATTAGCCCAGACCGCTTGGATACACATGGATATAGTCCATTGATTGAAGTTACTGAGGTGTATGCCTTCTCCCTACTTACCGGTGTGACCTGTGGCTCTCCAGGTGTAAGGTAAAGTAATGGTTATCCAAAATGCTGTATTTCTTGCCCATGTGAACTGTGTAGTTGTTTTTTTTTGGTCAAACATTTGTTCACTGAGTTTTCATTCAGGCCTTTCAAACTGAAGTACACACTGTTTCTAAAATAAACTTTCATATGCAATCAGAGGTGTACCCTGAAGCTTACGGGCTCCAATGCATAAGTCAACTGGGGCCCCCCCACTACCACCCATCACTTCCACCGTCCTCCAATAAACTCCCACCGTGCACCAAGACCTAAAGGGTTATTTCACATTTTTATTTACATATTGAACGGGTAATTCAAACGATTTTGGAGAAACTGTCCACATTTTGACATACATCTCTAATTCTTTTGAATATCCTGGAGCAGGGGTAGGCAACATTTGAGAGGTGGTTTGCTGAACTGGTTGAAAATTGATCAGTATATAGCCAGCTTTCACACGCAAACATTCAACATGAAAACATAAATGATGCACTGTCATACTGTCTTGTAGTAATTTGTACCATTTGCTCCCCTGGCCTATTTTTTCTAATCTATTGCAGACATGTCCAGAACAGTGATTAGACACGATAACTCCCATATGGTGGCTGCACATTCCATAAATAAAGCCTTCTTCGGCTTTAAATATAAACTCATTAGAATGAAGAAGATTAGGTCAGAAATTCCCATTAGGAAATTATAATGTAATTTCTTGTCTCTGTATTGCTGCTGTTTTCCAATAAAACAAGAAAGGGTTCACCCATGTGTCCAACTTCTAAATACTGCTGCAGATACAGATACAGATAAGAATTACAGCAGAACAATCCCTGCAAAAGAAAAAAGGTCAGAATATGGTGAATACTAATAGTGCTTCATCAACGTTTTCCGTTGCTAATCTGACAAACTACCAATCCTACAGATTTAAAATAAAGTTGCCGCTGATAAGAAGGGGTACATGCAAATGTATAAAAGAGGCTAGACCAAACACGCATAAAGATTAGTGAACAAAGATCAAAAAGTTCAGAGTACCATATCCATGAGCATAGACGATGATCGAATTATGCACATACACAAGTGTGAATCTGCAAATGAAATGTGAGAGAGTTCATGAGAGGGTAAATCTTAGGAATAAACTGTACTTAAATCTATGCATGAAGGTGAAAAAACCTTCTGGGTGTAACTCCCCCCTCCCCCCTAATGCTTACCTGAGCCCAATCGTGATGCAGCCATGTGCATGAGAGCAGCTGCTCTCCCTCTTCATTGGCTCAGACACAGCAGCAGGAGCTAAACTAAAGAAAGACGTGCAAATGCAAGATTATATAGGATATACAGTACTTTAATGGTGAAAAACCTGTGATCTATAGGAGTAGAAAAATAGACTTTCATATAACAGCACCTCTACTCAGTGGTCTCCCAGAGACTTTTTAAAGCATTTTCTGTTTGCTCAGATAGTGATTTGATCCTGAAATATGTAACCTCTTACTGACTGCATAACGCATATATGCATTAGCAGGAATAGGGGCCCATCCACAGCACATATGCTTCCATGGCAGCCTGCGGTTGTATGTTGAGAGCACACTCACTGTGATTTTCAGGCACACTGACCAAACTGTCACTGGTAAGCTCTTGAACATGGCTTCTATTTGGGAATCAGCGGGATGCGTGCCTGATCATGTGACTGCTGTAACAGCCAACCACAGCAGTCACATAATAGAGAGGGCATTGAAGCAGGGTGAAGGAGTTATAAGCAGTGATGGAACTACCATGGTCGCAAAAGTAGTACTTACAACCGGGCCCTGGCATTCCACCTTTGTTGTTCTCAGCGTCCTTTTGCTGTCCTGCCCCTACTATTGATAGCGCCAGTCTGACAGTGTCTCTGTCTCCATGTCAGAAGCTCATTAGGACCCGGTGCCAGTTACATTCTGGGGCTGATTGATGCATGGCCGGGAGGGTTGACACTATTGCTTGTGATCCAGGCGATTCTGCTGATCAGATCTAATATTAAAAATCATAGTGATTTTATTGAGCCCTCACCCTACTGCCATGGAGCACACATGGCTGCTGAACATATTGTTGATATACTACTATATACTGTACTGCATATGTGATTGTACTCTTGATTCTAATAAATACTGTGTTTATGTCCCTTGTATGGAGTTCCCTGGTGTGCTGGAGACATATTTCTTAATTTCTGCCAATGCGGGGGGTCCCCAAAATGGCAGGAAGAGAACATACAGAACAGGTGAAAGGGTTCCGTTGCGGAATCATAATAAAGGGTCCTGCAATGGGATTAAATGGCCCAGAATCAGTGGGAAGGGCTCCAGGTCTGGAGGGAAGGGCCCTAGCCTCAGAGGGAAGGGGCCCAGGATTAGAGGAAAGGGCCACAGGACTGATAGAAAGGGAGGGGATGGTGCCAGGGAGGCCCTTCATGATTTCTTGCCCCGGGGTCCTGAAAGTTCTTGTTATGCCTCTGGTTAAAGGCAGGTCTATAGATGAATATAAGTGAAAAACAAAAAGTGCAAACAATACAAAATCCCCCCATGGCAGGGTCTACACTAAGAACTGCAATAATGCTGATACGCCGCGTGAAACATGGGAATGTATTGTATGCAAAAGACAGGCCACCTAAATTGCAGAATTTGTAAAGCTAGAATGAATTAGCGAAAAAGTCAAGTTGCATAACAAAAGGCCAAAAGCATTAAAGAAGAAGTAGTTGACAATTCAGATTCCTTTCACTCCGAAGCACATACTTTTCACATGGTGCACTGACTTATATGACCAATGATACAAATGTCTTCACTCAGCTTGAGCAAAGCAAAAAAGAAATAATTACAACAGCTAATGCACAGTATATGATCACAGAGGAAATAATGGAACATTATCTACACTCCCCTCTATGCCAAACAGTCACCAAAAAGATATCTAGCAAAGATGTACTATATGTTCATGCTCTTAAAGTGGAATTAAACCCAATTTTGTATTTTTTACCTACAGTTAAGCCAATAATAAGACATACCTGTAGGTACTGTAAATATATCCTAAACGTGCACCGTTTATGAGATACTTACAGTAGAAGTGGTGATGATGTCACCGGGGCATGCACACTGCGCTCTCAATGGATGGCGTGCCGTCCATTGAGAGAGCCATGCTGCAGCAGAAACGTCCGTGTGCATGTCTGGGAGTGGTGACATTTCGGCTTCGCCAATCAGTTGGCTGCAGCTTGCAAACCTGGAAGGAAGACCTGGTGAAGAAGGAAACCTCGGGGAACTGTGACAGTGCTCTGCTGGAGGGCTTCATTTTCAGGTAAGTCTTTCATACATTCTAGCACATTATGCTCTTGACTTGCAGGGAGAAGGTTTTTTAGATTTTTTTTTTACTACCACTTTAAAAGTAACCTCCTGAAGCATTCCTGGCAGTTTTCTTCTTTGTCATGGATTGGCCTGATACATGCTGTCAAGATGACTATCTTGCCAAAGATCCTGTGCTGAAAAGCCAGATTCTTCATTTTATTTGGGCTCATAAGCATCCCAGAGTGTCTAGATCCACTCTGTATACCCATAGACTGCAGGGAGGTCTGGGAGTCCCACATGTTTGTAGATATTATTTGGCAGCTCAAATTTCCCAGTTGTCCATGCTTCATGCCACAACAGATATCCCATTATGGGTACTCTTGGAATTACCCAACTGTGCTCCGCTTTCCTTAACGACATTGCTTTGGCTCCCACATAAGTTGCGCCCCCTGGACCTGAGCCCCATCATGCTTCACAGTCTACGAACCTGTGATTCTGTTAAATATTCGGGTAATTTAATATCACCTTTTCTACCTCTTTTGCTGATTACGCATAATCCTCTATTTTCACCCGGCTTAGACTATCCCCTTCTTTCTCTTGGTGGACCTCCCTTGACCTTGTTACTGTACATAACTTCCTGAACACTCATTTGTTTCCATCTTGGGAGACTCTTTGAGAATCATGAGGGGTTCCACTATGGGAATATTATCGTTATTTGCAATTACGCCACTGGATTATGTCCCTACTTCCACATATCCTTACCGCAAAACGTCCTTTGAACACATTTTTCAACATTCCCCAGGGTCCCCTGGTCTCATTTCTGTAATTTATGCCTCTATTAACAGTAGATTCTCCTGACCGCCCCTGTCCTATGTCTCTCAATGGGAGCGAGATATAGGTTCCTTGATTGCAGCGGAGGATTGGCACAAGGCCTGGAAGATAGTGGTGAAATGTTCTTTCAATACTGTCACTCTTGAGGCAGCCTACAAAGTTCTCCTGCGGTGGTACTGGGTCTCGGCTCAGACTGTTCACTTTAATCTGATTGGTGGAGATAAGTGTTTGAGGAACTGTGGTCTAAGTGGGGACATCCTGAATATCTGGTGGTCGTGCCCCCCAATTGATAGGCTTTTGGTCTAGGGTCCTTGGTTTGCTGCAAACGTTATTTCATATTGTGGTCCATAAGGATGCAAGAGTGGCCCTCCTGCATTGTCCAATTTTGAGTCTGTCCATGTCTCAGCAGAAATTGGCATCCTACCTATTCATTTTGGCCAAACATGCTATAGCTCAAGCCTGGAGAGCACCTTCAGTTGCCTTCCAGGGTGTGAAGACCCGGCCGAATGCTATGATGATCAATGAACAGATGTCTAGCATTCTTCAGGATTCTTATCTGAGATTCCTTAAGGTTTGGGAACCTTGGATACATTATTCGTTGCCATCCTTGTCTCCTACTAGTTATGGCCTCTTGTAGTCATTGCTTGTGCTGGCCCTGGATCCGTGATTCTTCCATTCTTCCTTTCTTTCTCTCTGAATCTTTTCTCCCTTCCTTATTTCTTTCTACTTTCCTATACTTTCTTCTTTTCATTAGTTTGTGCTTCTCACCCATTTGCCCTCAGCTGATACTTCTCAGTAGGGGTTTTTCCTCTTTGTTCTGTTTTGGTAAGATGATGGAATGCTGCTGATATTTCTTGGTTCGGCTTTTTGCCATTCCCCCCTTGGTGCCATTGGACGTTCCATTACTTGGCTAATACACCCTGCTGATTTGTATCTGCTTTTGTATGCTTTTGTTCCACTCTGCCCCTGCATGGGCATATCATGAGCCTGTTGTATTCCAAAAACTTTAACAAAAATATTGAAATAGAAAAGTAAGTCCTGAAGAAGCTCACGAGCACAAATATGTAGTGACATTCAGAGGTAACAACTGTATTATCAAAAAGGTTTTGAGCTCAGGTGAGTAAAAGGGGGGACTGAGGGGGTTGCTGCATGCTGAAGGTTTTTTTCCTTCATGCCTAGAATGCATGAAGGTTAAAAAAAAACTTCAGCCTTTACAACCACTTTAAATTGTATTCACACCTTGAACACAGGAATCCTGCTATTATGAAGCTAGCTGAAGACTAGCATGCCAGTTATATAAAAGTTAACCCATGTAGTCAAGTAATGAAGTGTATTGGTTGCATAATAAACAGGAAATGATAAATCTCACTATACCCTATAGGGAACTGCCACCATAGTCATATCAACATATGCTTAATTAGCCTGTTCTCAGACTGTAAGCACTCAGTTTCCCCCAATAACCTCAATAATGGATACTGTTGATGCTGCTCTACTACAGGTGTCTGCAGTTTGCATGGGTAGCAACCTGTCAGGGATCCAACTGCGGTAGCCTCTAGCACTCCACAGACCGGGTACCCCCAAGGCGCGGAATCTAAGCTCCGACCTGCTTGCTCACCAGGGCCCCTGATGGTAGGGATGGACTTGGAGCAGGCCGAGACAAGGTCGCGGCCCCTGGGTTCACCCAGCTGTGGTAGAAGCACCGTTGGAGGTGTATAGCAGGTGAGAGTCTGATGTGAAGAGGTAACAGGAGCAGCGTCAGGCAGGCCGGGTCGGTAACAGTGGGGGCGGCGTAGTACAAAATCAGCAGGCAGAGGGGTAAACAGGTCACAAGCCGGGTTCATTAACAGGAGGTCAGAACGTACAGGGTAAAGCAGGAGAATGGTCAGACAAGCCAGGGATCAGAGCAGGAGACAAACAGAAAATCAGGGTCAGGCAGGGTCGGCAACAAAGCAATCTACAATCAGGAACTTCAGGAAAATAGGTAAGACCATACGGCAATTCATTGCAGTCTGATCCTGTTTTAAATAGGGTGCCCTGATTGGTGCCAGACCCGCCTTGTTCAGCAGGGAGACTCCAGGCAGGTCAGGAACCCGGTTGGAAGTAGCCTGCAATTTAGACAATAGTTCCAACTGCAGCAATAGAAAGCTACCTGCCGGCAGGATGGTGTCTGGCTGGGGCATCTCTCTAGGATCCTCAAACATTCGAGAAAGAGCATCAGGCTTAGTGTTCTTTGACCAAGGGCAATATGTTATGTGGAGATTAAATCTCGTGAAAAACAGTGCCCATCTGGCCTGGCGTGGACGGAGGCGTTTGACTGCTTTCAAATACTCAAGGTTTTTGTGGTCAGTATAGACCAGAATGGGGTGTAGGGCCCCCTCTAGCAGATATCGCCATTCCTCCAGAGCAGTCTTAATGGCCAGTAACTCCCTATCCCCAATATCGTAATTCCTTTTTGAAGGGGATAGCTTCCTGGAAAAGAAAGCCACCGGATGCATTAGCTCCTTGGCCCCTACCCTCTGTGACAATACCGCTCCTACAGCCACTTCCGATGCATCTACCTCTAGTATGTAGGGCAGGGATGCATCAGGGTGGCTCAGAATGGGAGCTGTTGTGAACAGCTTTTTCAATGCCTCAAAAGCTGCCTGTGCAGCTGAAGTTCACTGAAAACATACTCCTACCTTGGTGAGCTGGGTAATGGGCGCTACCAGGCCTGAAAAGTTCTTTATGAATTTTCTATAAAAATTTGCAAACCCAATGAATCTCTGAACTCCCTTCTTATTCGTGGGGGCAGGCCATTCCAGGATGGCCGAGATTTTTTGTGGGTCCATAGCGATCCCCGTGGTGGAGATTATTAGACCAAGAAATGAAATGCTTTCCTGCTCAAAGCAGCATTTCTAGGCTTTAGCATAGAGGCCATGCTGATGGAGACATTCCAGTACACTCTTAACATGCGTCCGATGTGCTTCCAGAGATGAGGAAAATATCAAGATATCATCCAAATAGACAATGACAAAAATATCCAGGAAATCCCTAAAAATGTCATTGACAAAGTGCTGGAATGTAGCTGGTGCATTACATAGCCCAAAAGGCATGACTAGACACTCAAAATGTCCAAACCGAGTGCAGAACGCCGTTTTCCACTCGTCCCCCTCACGTATCCGAACCAAATTATAGGCACCTCTGAGGTCCAACTTGGAAAAGATGGATGCCATCCTCAACCTCTGAAACAACTCTGGGATCAAAGGAAGGGGGTTGCGGTTCTTGACCGTAATCTTATTAAGGTCCCTGTAGTCAACACAAGATCTCAGGGACCTTCCCCGGCCGGTGATGTGGAAAGGCGGATAAATCCCTTCCGGAGGCTCTCGTCTATGTACTCTTTTAGTGCCCCTAGTTCCCGTTCAGATAGTGGGAAAATGCAGCCGAAAGGGATCTCGGAGCCTGGGAGCAGATCGATGGGGCAATCATATGCCCGATGTGGGGGAAGAACCTCTGCCCCCCGTGGACTAAACACATCCAGGAATTGGTGGTAGGCCGCAGGCACCATTTGAGCTAACTCGGCCTCAGGGCTTACAGCTAACAGGGCTGGTGTATCTAGTGATGCCCTAGATAGACAATGTTCCTGACAGTATCGTGAGTGGAACTGGACTGACCCGGTCTTCCAGTCAATTTGGGGGTCATGAGCTCGTAGCCATGGGAGCCCCAGAATAACTGGAAATAGGGGGGGCGTGATGGCATCCAAGTGGAGAAGCTCCTGGTGATATCCCGCCACCGTGGTGTATATAGGAGGAGTCTCCCGATGTACCATCCCCAATTTTATTTGAGACCCATCCGCCAGGAAAATATTCACCCCATGTTCTTTTGCGAGTAACGGTATCTGATGCTGGGTAGCGAAACCGAGATCGACAAAGCAACTACAGGCCCGGAGTCAATAATAGCCATCACCTGTATGCTTCCTCCGGGGAGCTGAAAAGACACAGGTACAGCCAAGTGAGTGGGGTTGCCTGCGCACACAGTAGACATATTAGATGAAATAGAGGAGGACTTACAGTATTTCTCCGGACAGGAACGCACCGCAGTACAGACACAGGTTATTTGCCGGACGCCTCTGACGTTCCTCGGTAGAAAGAGTAGGCCACATCAAGCTGAGTTGCATAGGCTCGGCCCCCTCTGATGGCTCTGGGCTCCGATTGCCGACACTGACCCTTGGCATGACTGGTACTCTTGGCAGCATCCATGATGTTCTCTGCCCCTGGCTGGACCTCTCCTGTCTCCTTTCCCGCAGTCAGCGATCGATTTGGATGGCCCGATCGATTAGACCCTCCAAGGAGTCTGGGACTCCTATTCTCGCTAACTCGTCCTTCAGCGGTTCTGACAGTCCCAACCGGAACTGGTGGCGTAAGGCTGCATCGCTCCACTGTGTATCTCCACTCTATCGCCTGAACTCAGCGGCATAGTCCTCCGCTGCCCGACGTCCCTGTTGTAAGGAATAGAGAGCTGCCTCAGCCGAGGCAGCTCGGTGCGGGTCATCGTACAACTGTGCCATTGCCTCAAAGAAGGTGGCGACAGTACTCAAGTGCGGGTGGTGGGCCTCCATCAGGCGATGAGCCCATCCCTGGGGTTCACCCTGCAGCAAGGATATAACAAATCCCACCTTCGCTGATTCGGAAGAGAAGGTCCGGGGTTGCAGGTCAAAGTACAGCTGGCAGGAGCTTTGGAAGGCCCTGAACTTCCCTCAGTCCCCATTGAACCGTTCAGGGGTCGGTACTCTTGGCTCTGGCGGAGGGAATGTAAATGCTGCTCCAGCGGCAGACCCTGCTGAACCCGTGGCTGGAGGCGTACCCACTGTGCCTGACGTTGTGGGTGCCGGTGCGGCCAAGCTCTGGACCTGTCCCTCCAGGTGCTTGTATCCCTCTTCCAGGGTCTTTACTGCTCATGTGAGTGCCGCCAGGTGTTGGCACATCTCTTCCCAGGGTGAAGGTCCTCCTCCAGACTCTGACATGGCCGTAAGGTTCTGTCAGGGATCCAACCGCAGTAGCCTCTAGCACTCCACAGACCGGGTTCCCCCAAGGCGCGGAATCTAAGCTCCGACCTGCTTGTTCACCAGGGCCCCTGATGGTGGGGATGGACTTGGAGCAGGCCGAGACCAGGTCGCGGCCCCTGGGTTCACCCAGCTGTGGTAGAAGCACCGTTGGAGGTGTATAGCAGGTGAGAGTCTGATGTGAGGAGGTAACAGGAGCAGCGTCGGGCAGGCCGGGTTGGTAACAGTGGTGGCGGCATAGTACAAAATCAGCAGGCAGAGGGGTAAACAGGTCACAAGCCGGGTTCGTTAACAGGAGGTCAGAACATACAGGGTAAAGCAGGAGAATGGTCAGACAAGCCAGGGATCAGAGCAGGAGACGGACAGCAAATCAGGGTCAGGCAGGGTCGGCAACAAAGCAATCTACAATCAGGAACTTCAGGAAAACAGGTAAGACCATACGGCAATTCATTGCAGTCTGATCCTGTTTTAAATAGGGTGCCCTGCGCCCTGATTGGTGCCAGGCTCGCGCCCGCGCCGTTGCAATCGCGGGTGCCCTGGTCCCAATGCTCGCACGCTAGTGCGGCCGGGCAGACACGCACGCAAACGCGGCAGCCACTGGGGTCCCTGACACAACCGTTCTTATGAGGCTGCAAACAACATGTTTGCAGACATGCAACTGGAGGATCTGGGACTACAGAAGTGTAAATTAGCAGCATGAGCTGCATTTTGAACTGTAGTGGAACAGCATTAACAGTATCCTTTATTGAGGAAAAGAGGAAAAGGAAGTGCCTACATTCTACGTATGACATACCAGTTGCAAAAAGGGAAAACTGACCAGGAAAAGTAGTGACAGAACAGCCCCTATACTATACTTTGTCTGTTACACAGCAAAGATGGAGTTTAAGATGAACTTGAATATCTTGCCCAAGTAAGCAACAAATTTGGCAAAGTGCCTAAAATACGATGAACAGATAACGGCACAGATTATACAAGTGGTAAAACACAAGTTATTCTGAAGGAGAATGAGATTGTTTTCTAGACTACTATACCATACAAGCCAGAAGACAATGGTGTTGCAGAAAGAGTGAACCACACTTTATGTAAAAGTGGCAGAAGCATGCAGATACAATATGGTGACAGCATGATAGGAAGAGGCAATTATGACAGCCTGTTAGCTCCAAAACCAAGAGCCAAAAATGTTAGAATTGTGTCGATGTCCCAATATTTATGGACCTGACTGTATCACACCTATTGAAGGAAACTGTTCAAGCAGAACTATAGTCAAGTAAATCCCTCCTACATTGTTCCATTAGGGTTATAAAAGGTAACAAAATGCATTAGATACGTGTTATTAAGGCTCCTTTCAGAAGGGGTGAAATGCTCTTTGCTCAGCAAGGTATCTGTCTGCTGATCCCCTGCTGACCAGAGCAGACTGGGCGGATGACAGGTCTATGTCTGCTCCGTTTGTGCAGAATGGACATGGACCTATCCAGCTTTGCTCTATGGGCAGTTGGGTGTAAATGGACAGCCAGACCTGGCTGCCCTCCAATCCAATCTGCCTAGTTGGAGGGGAACGGATCACCATCTGTTTTTTTAGTGGACTAGATCTTATGGGAGGTAGGCGGGTGTAAACGGACATAAGTTACTTAGGGATACATGGACCATCTATTCAGGTCCGCCTGAAAAACTGACAGGCAGATCTGATCGAATCACCCACATGAAAGGACCTTAATACAGTATTCAGTGGCAGGTAATAATATGACCAAATGACTTGGAATTGCTTATTTGATTTATGCCAAAGAGGCGGATCAGAGTTCAGATTGGCTATTACTCTTCTTCAAATGACGTGACTGAAAGCCTATGTGGTTACAGGACTGACCTCTTTGGGATTCCAGATCAGTAATACCTGCAAGTGCTAATATACAGTATGTGTATGAATGTAAGAACAGTAAGAAAATAACACAGACAGGATAATGGGCTTGGGGGGCTGTTTCACCACAATTTTGGTTTGACCTTCTAAAGTTGATGGAACACATGTCAGTTATCTGCCAAAAAAAGTGCAATTTAATTTGCTTATCTTTTAAGATAAACTGGTGGGGTTTTTTTTTTCATTTTATTGTATTTGTGTTTTATAAAAGCTTATATTAGTGATGCATATCAAACATGTTACATACCTTTGAAGCAAAACATTTTCAAGGCTATGTACACATTGACATTTTGTCCTGTTGATCAAATATCCAGCTAGAGCTCGCATTAGGCACATACCCATTGATTTCTTAATGTACATTAGCAAGGGAGAAAGTATTGGCTGTGTGTTATGAATGTGTTGGTCTCCTTTGCTGTATTTCTTTTGCAAAAGGGATTATTAGCAGAAGCAGAAGGATTCACATCCATTTTACATTAAGACAACTTATCAGATTTAAACATATTGTGTTGTACAAAAGGTATAAACAGGTTAACACAATGACAGGTAATATAACCAATAAGCCTCTAAATGAGCATAGTCAAGACATAAAAGCTTATACATCACAGGAGTGTAGGCAGGTGCAGTCTGTTTTCTCCACTGTAGGTAGAGCCGAGCGGTACTGCAGCCCGGAAAGGAAGTCAAGGGAAACCTGGTTTCTCTATGGTTTTGTGGGTCATGGAGCAACATTCCAGTTGGGACTTGGGTCAACAGGGCCTTTATCAGTACCTTCCCCCCCGGCACGCACTTTGTGAAGTGGGTTGCGTAGGGAGAGAGACCCTGATAGTCTGTTAGGGAAAGTGATTAGCAGCAGGGAAAGGTTCCTGATAAGTAGGGACATGCTAAGGATTCACTATCCTCAAGGAAACCTCCCCTTTTTGGGACTGAACCAGCAAGGCTGCACTT
Source organism: Staurois parvus (assembly GCF_062004578.1). Taxonomy (NCBI): domain Eukaryota; kingdom Metazoa; phylum Chordata; class Amphibia; order Anura; family Ranidae; genus Staurois; species Staurois parvus. Next base: position 6,586,458 of record NW_028318025.1, read on the forward strand.
CACCCTCTGAAACAGATGATGCATCTCTTCCCGCTGCATCTCTGCCTTTAACTGAATTGTGAGTGTTTTCCCCAAGCTTCATTCTCCTGCTGGGATGTTTGTATTTGGCATTCTCCTCAGTACAAGTTCCAAGTTTTTTTGCAACCGACTCAGTGTCTTTACTGCCGTCACACCTCCACACCCTATGTATGTAAAACTTTCCTGTGTAGCCTATAATGTTGGTGCATATGACAAGACTACTGTACATAAGGAAGTTTCAGTGACCGTCATGCAGAGAGCAATGAGGTCTACAAAACACAAAAGCAGAAGGGAAATGGGGTGCAGAACAGAAGAGGCAAGAGGGCAACAAAGTTATGGGGTCCCAGTGGGTCTATTATCCAGCTCAACGTAGTATTAAACCCAAAGCCAAAAATGTATTATATTGCAGCTTATCAATCATCAGTTGTGGTGGCTGCATTTGCTTTCTTTTTTAGGCTTTTCTCCCTCTGTTTTCACCTGATGATCTGGCCAGTAACAAGCCTATTAGAGTTATTAGAGTGCCCCTACTCTGGATGAAGGAGCACAGGGGGCACCTTTGGACAGCAGTATTATCAGGCTGGAGGAAAAGGATATAAATAAACTAACAAATTGAAGCCAAACTCCATATTTTATAGGGAGGTACAGCAAACATTTTTTTCCTTTTGCGATAAAGGTTTTAAATAAAAAATAGCTGATCATTATAAACACCCCTGCCAGTGTTAAATGGATTGTCTCATCTCTGTAACCTATACATTCTGCTGGAGAGCTTGTTCTTTTGAAAAACAACAGACTTACTGGCCAAATCACTGGATGAAAATCAAAGAAAGAAAGACTAAAAAAGATTGGTAAGTTGCAATATAATCATATTTTTCTTTTGGGTTTAGTACCACTTTAATTCCTTTGCTGTATTTCTTTGTGCCATATGTCTGTGTTAGGGGAGACATACAAGGCAATCACATTTTTAATCACTGGTTATGATATGAAAACATTTTTTAATATTGTGTTTAAAGATTTTGCTTAACATTAACAGTTAATCTCCTATACAGTATAGGAACATGCCTGAAGAAATAATTGTCTCCGGCATTTTATTATTCCACTCCACTCAAATTCTGAAGTTCATTATTTTTGATGATAAAAGGAGACGTTGCTAGGTTTTTGAGGGCAATAGAGTCCAGGTACCTAGTCTTGGGCCTCAGTTAGTGCTCAGTGCTTTTCCTGGATTGGTGCTTATATTCATTAGGTTGACTTCTATTACTTCTACTAGTCAAATGGTTTGGGTTACTGTATTTCACCCATTCTTGCTTTCTGTGCTGTTCATTCTCTTTTAAGGTATTTTTATAGTGAAATTTCAAATGTGGCATGGCAACTGTAAATTTTAGGGAGTTGTAGGGAGCACACGTGTGGGACCATGGATTTGAAGTGGGTTATAGTGGCAGTGATTTCTAACAGTCAGTGCTGGGTTTATAAGAGTGGAAAAGGGGCAATTGCCCCAGACTCCCTGTCAGAAGGGGTCTCTTCTATGCAAAAACATAATAGTTAAACAGTTTCTTTTAATAGAATTTGTCTTGGGCAGCAATATTTTGTTTGCAATCATTAGTAAACGTTTTTGCTCTTGTATATTGTATATTTAACCAAGTTTAGGTGGCTCGGTAGTGTAGCAATCGTGCACACAGAGATGGACACGGTCATCCATTTTGCTCCAAATCCTCCATCTTGTATCTCTCTCTCCCTTTTCCCTCATCCCCCCTCTCTCTCTGGTGAGTGATACCTGGTCCCTGGATGTTGAGTTCAAAAAAGCATCAAGGCCCAGCGGGAGAGCTCATGGCTATAAACCCCAATTAGCCTGGCCCCCAGATGTCTGCGAGACTCTGCTTGGAGAAGGATCATAAAACCATAAACCAGTCCTTCGCTGAGCCTCAAAGACATTCCAGATAAGCCATAAAGCAGACATCACATTCAACATCCATTTTCCCCTATGATTACATATCCTGGACTATGAAAGACGTACATAAAAACCGGGCATATATTCAGATTGGTCTCATTAATACAAGTCGTCTGATATATTACATCCCCTAGCTGGCATCAACAGGAGAGCAGAAAATGATATCTTCTTAACCATCCCAGCAGGTATGTCATATTTCATGTCTAGACGTTCAGCAGATGATTTTGCGTTTTAATCTACTAGTGGCAAGGCTGCTAAATGCACCAAGAGTAAGTTATGAACCAGGACATCATCTGAGAGGGTTTTTGGTTCTAGCTTGGGTCTCCACCCCAACACCCCTCCACAAATGAGGCGATTGGTTCTCTGCTGTAAGGAGACACCTTGCTGAGTACCTAGAAAAAGGCTGTTATGCTTGGAGTTAAGCTAAGCTGAGTTGAGCTAAGTTGCAGAAATCTCCCTTTTAACATCAGGAACCAACTTTGGGAGATAAGGCGCCCTTCTGCTCTGAAACTTGATCTGCGTAAACCAGGACGTTTGGCTAGTACTTTACCTCCCTAAATTCCTTTCTGTTATCTCTTTGCTGTGTTATTGCTCTCTGTATATTTATATATACAGTATATATATTGTGTACATCTTTTTCTGTAAATATTTTTATTGGACCCTTTTGACCTTTTAGTAATAAATCTTACTTTCTGAAAGTGTTGAACTGTTTCTAAAGCTCTTTAATGCAAACTAAGAACCCCTGTCTCTGAAGAGCGCTACTGTGTGTGTTTAAACCTCTGTATAACCTGCCTACAGTGACAGTGGTATACAGACGATTATTCAACCATCATAGTGTTATTGCTGATATTGCCGAGTTTCTTCTTTCTCTGTACAAAAAAGGAGATGGTGGAAGTGTGAAAGGTTAAATGCTAATTAACCTGACCCAGTAACAATCGCTCCCAGGCTGCAAGTACACAGATTGTGGTCCATTAGCTGGAAAATCTTTGTGCAGAGTGCAGCTGAGCATGGCATTGTTACTCACGTGACAGCGCGGTTTTAGATTGGCTAGTCCTTCGGTCACGAGTTTGGTGAGAAGAGCTGGGGTCTGACGCCATGATCGTCCCAGGTAGAACCACACACTGTCTGTAGGACCAGGCACAGTGCCTACATCCTTAAGGAAAGTAGTTTTCAATTGCATGTGTGTATGTCAAACATTTTTAAAGAGTATGACTGTTATTGATAAAATAAAGCAATTCTATTCTGTTAAACTCTGTTATTAAATCTACTAATCTACTTAGAGTTTTGTTGGCATTTTACATGTAAACATGTATTTACTTTATATATAGAGTATAACTCATTAAAAATGGTCTGGTCCAATGCCATGCTATAAATAATCTTTGATATGTAAGTTTGGTGATTTTTCTTGTATTGTAATTGTTGAGTAGAAGGAGCACCAAACCTGAACTGCCATAAATCCTCCAAGGTCTAAATAAGGTCCATCTAGCAGTTTTATATAATTTGCAGCCATCCTGCAAGGAAGCTACGAAGTATCAATGAACCCAAATAGTTTTGCAAGGAAGAAACATTCCTCATGATTATTCTGTAATTCTGATCAGCAGCCGCTGAATAGTTTCTTTGATTTTCTAGATACCTTTGCAGAAGATCAGGCTACGTTTAGGGATCCATTAAAGGGTTAGTTCAGCTTTACCAAAAAACTGTCTATGCAGCTAAGGGGTGTTTGTAGATAAAAGTTGGATAATGTCCTTGCTATAGGTGTAGGCCGTTTACATACCTTCTGAAGCCTGACTGAAAAACTAAGGCATCATCTCACCCTGCCTTGTTGCTAGAATGTTGCTAAGAGAATCTCAGCTGTTTCTGTTCACTTCCACCACACAGGAGAGAGCTCTTCCCCTGATTCATACCCCCTCACATGTGCTTTCTTTTTGTCTACCGCAGTAGCTCTGAGCTTACCGTTTGAGAGCTTGCTCTTCTCATGCTGGGGGTGAACAGTAATAGCTAGAAATCTCTTAGCAATGCCCTAGTAACAAGGCAGAATGGGGTGATGACATCTCTGAAAGTTTTCCACTCAGGCTTTGGGAGGTACAAAAAAGGCTTACACCTATAGCAAGGGCATTATTCAACTTTAGTAAAAGCTGCACAATTTGTTTTTTATCAACAGACACCCCTTATCTGCATAGGCAGTTTCTTTTGTAAAATGTGAACTCTGTCTTTAAAGTAAGAAAGTCATTCGAGGGGATTAATAAAACATGTTTTTTTCAGCTGCATATAATAGAGTGCCGATAGGATGGGGTTGTTTTAGTTTACTGTCATTGTGCTGCCCATGCTAACTGCAGATATCCATGGTCCACTGTGTATATATGTGTTTGTATATGTAAATATAAGCTAGGAGAAGTGGTATCATTGTATCAGTACTTAATCCACGATACAACGTATTACTTGGTGCTCCACAGAATATTAATAATGTAGCAACAGGTATTGTAAGCACTCAAAGGGCTTTCACAGGTGAACAAGGAGGGCCATATAATAGCTCTATTGCACCAACATTACAGAGAGTCGCAACTCATCTTTCTATATATTTGTAGGTATGTGTGTGTATATGTATGTATATATATATATATATATATATATATATATATGTGTATATATATATATATATATATACATATATATTTAAAGCTGCAGAACACTTTCTTGCAGCTCAAGGTAAGCTTCTAACTGTTGACTGGAAGATTTTGTCTTCTGAATATAATTACATTTCATGCAATAGCTAGTGTGGCTGGAACCTAGCCAAAAAGGATATTGGATTTATTTACTTCAGATATTTATTGAACTCTGAATTGGGTAGTGATAATTTTATTTCTACAGTATAAAGAAATACATTTTGTACACTTGTTTGGCCAAACAAGCTCGCTAAATCAGCTCGATTCCGTATACTCACATTCAAGGTGGATGGGGAAATCTTCCCAACTGAGCTTTTGTATTCTGACTTCCCCACCATCAGAATACACTGATCAGCACTGCTGGCTGTAGCCTGAGACACTGATCAAACAGGGAAAACCCAACAGGGTGGCTGTACAGAAGATCGATTTCTGAACAACCAGCCTGTCCGCATATGGATTGAAATTCAGCTGGTTCCCGCTGAACTGGCTGAAATTGAAACCATGTATGGCCAGGTTTAAGCAAGTCTGAGAGCAGCAAGAGCAGATTTTTTTTTTTCGGAACAAACTCAGGAAATGCTAAAATAGTTCACCCTGGCATTCATTGTCTACACATGGCTTCCCTACTACAGTTAATATTTCTAGTTGTCAAAATTCTTATCTTCTAAGTCAGCCTTTCTCAACTTTTTCAACATGGAGGAACCCTTGAAAAAACATTCCGGTCTCAGGGAACCCCTGCTAAAAGTTACTATATCTACAACTCATAATACATTAGTGTGATGGTCATTGTTCTCAGTGAAGAATGCCCCTTACACTTGTGGTCACTGGGAAGAATTACCCCCTTATAGATAGCTAAAAAGATCAATGTTGTCAATGAGAACTTATCAGAGAGGCAGAAACTGCTCATTGCTGAAGGAACATCTACACCCTGTTCCAAATTATTAAGCAAATTCTATTTATTGTCACAAAGATTAAATATTTTGTTTTCAGTTTAACTCATCAATGGCATTGTGTCTCAGGGCTCTTTTGATCACTGAAAACAATCTCAGACACCTGTGATAATTAGATTGGCAGGTGAGCCCAATTTAAGGAAAAACTACTAAAGGAGGGTGTTCCACATTATTAAGCAGAGCACCATTTTCAAGCATTATGGGGAAGAAAAAGGATCTCTCTGCTGCCGAAGAGAGTGAAATAGTTCAATGCCTTGGACGAGGTATGAAAACATTAGATATTTCACGAAAACTTAAGCGTGATCATCGCACTATTAAGAGATTTGTGGCTGATTCAGAGCATGGATGGGTTTGTGCAGATAAAGGCACATTGAGAAAGATTTCTGCCAGATCCATGCATCGGATCAAAAGAGCAGCTACTAAAATACCATTACATAGCAGCAAACAGATATATGAAGCTGCTGGTGCCTCTGGAGTCCCATGGACATCAAGGTGTAGAGTCCTTCAGAGTCTTGCAACTGTGCATAAACCTTCTATTCGGCCACCACTAACCAATGCTCACAAGCAGAAACAGCTGCATTGGGCAGAAAAATACATGAAGACTACTTTTCAAACAGTCCTGTTCACTGATGAGTGCCGTGCAACCCTGGATGGTCCAGATGGATGGAGTAGTGGACGGCCACCCTCTTCCAACAAGGCTGCAACGTCAGCAAGGCGGTGGTGGAGTCATGTTTTGGGCCGGAATCATGGGAACAGAGCTGATCGGCCCCTTTAGGGTCCCCGAAGGTGTAAAGATGACCTCTGCAAAGTATGTGGAGTTTATGACTGACCACTTTCTTCCCTGGTACAGAAGGAAGAACTATGCTTTCCGTAATAAAATCATCTTCATGCATGACAATGCACCATCTCATGCTGCAAAGAATACCTCTGCATCAATGGCTGCTATGGGGATAAAAGGAGAGAATGTCATGGTGTGGCCTCCATCCTCCCCTGACCTCAATCTGATTGACAACCTTTGGAGCATCCTCAAGCAAAAGATCTATGAGGGTGAGAGGCAGTTTACATCCAAACAGCAGCTCTGGGAGGCTATTCTGACATCTTGCAAACAAATCAAGCAGAAACTGTCCAAAAGCTCACAAGTTCAATGGATGCAAGACTTGTGAAGCTGCTATCAAATAAGGGGTCCTATGTTAAAATGTAATGTGACCTGTTAAAATGTTTAAAAAGTTAAAATGTTGTTAAAAGTTTGATTGAAATAGCTTTTGATTTCAGTAAATATGCTGCAAACACAACAAATGACAATTTTCAGTTCTTTACAACCTATAAAATGTTTTGAAACTTACTGTGCGTAATAATTTGGAACAGTGCATTGTACGTTTTTTATGTTTAAAACAAATACTGTTATCATTAGGAGGTTTGTTCAATAAAATTTGAATTGCTCTCTTAATAGTTGATAACATGAGAAATATGCTGACTGTTATTTACATCAATTATTTAGGTAAATGAGAAAAATATAATTTGCATAATAATTTGGAACAGGGTGGTAGTAACCCCTGAAGGAACCTAAGTTGAGAAACCCTGTTCTAAGTAGTCCTGTATCTGAGTCTGCAACAAAAACTAGTCTATGTATTAACAGTTCAAGTGTCAACATTTTTTTCTAGATTGCAATATGAATTTTTCTTATTTCTCAGGTTGCTTTTTAACCATTAGCCGCCCGGCCAATGGCCGTTTGGCGGCTTCAGATGTGCCTCTTCATTCCGGGTGCACGCCATTTGGCGTGCTCCCGCACATGCGCTGTTTGCGGTAATGCAGAGCGGCGCAGCAGCGGGATCTGTCACGGGCCGTGCACCTCGGACACGGCCGATGACAGATCCAAGTACCGGCTCCCGTTGCTGGTACCATGTGACCTGCTGTGACCAATCACAGCAGGTCACAGTTGTATACAATGGATGGCTTCATTCATGATGCCATCCATTGTATACTAGTGCCTAGCTGTGAATGGTCACAGCTAATCACATGCACATGTCATGTGATTAGCTGTGACCAAATCACAGCTAAGCACAAAAAAGAAAAAAAAAAAGCTGAATGAATCGATTTCATTCAGGTAAATGCTTGCTTATAGCAAAGTAATTCTTGGCTATAAGCAAATTGTGTAAAAAAAAAAAAAAATACTGATCACTTCCCCAAAGTAGTACAGTGTTACTATGGTAACATTGTACTACTTTGGTCATAGTAAAATATGAAAAATTTTTAAAAAAAAAAATTAAAAAAAATGTAATAAAAAATTAAATATAAAAACAAAATTAAAAAAAATTAAAAAAAATATATATATATATTTTTTTTTCATACTGTCACCAGTCAGTGTCCCTGTTAACCGCCATGCCAGTTATATGATGACGCTGTACTGCACTGGTGACAGTATGTAAAAAAAAAAATAGTGAAAATAATTTTTTTAATTTTTTCATTTTCCGAAAAATTATGACATAAAAATACAACTTCAAAAAACTCGCCATGCCTCTTATGAAGTACGTCGGACTGTCTACTCTGCAAAAAATGGTCATTTGTGGGATATCTGTACTGTTCTGACATTCTTGGACCTCAAGAATTAGATTGGCTGTCAGTACTTCAGGATTGATCAATATTCAGATCTATACCATAGTTTGTGAACTCTATAACTTTCCTACAAACTAAAAAATACATCCTAATTTGGGTTATTTTCACCAAAGACATGTAGCAGAATACATCTCGGCCTAAATTTATGAAGAACAATTATTTATTTGAAAACTTTTATAACAGAAACAAAGAAAAATGTGTTTTTTTTCAAAATTTTTGGTCTTTTTTTGTTAATTTAGCAAAAAATAAAAACCCCAGCGGTGATTAAATACCACCAAAAGAAAGCTCTAGTTGTGTGAAGAAAATGATAAAATTTTAGTTTGGGTACAGTGTTGTATGACCGCGCAATTGTCATTCAAAGTGTGAGAGCGCTGAAACCTGAAAAATGGCCTGGACAGGAAGGTGTAAAATTGCATGGTATTGAAATGGTTAAACTGCTCACACAACAGGTATTTGAATTGCAAGATATATTATGAAGTTAGCATATAACCAAAATGTATAATGCAACAAACAAGTCCCTGTCGCATTTTTCTCTTCATTATTTTGTTCAGTGTGCCTTTCCTATGCAATGCTGGCGTGTTCAGGGTTTATAATTTCTCTGTATTTTGTTTCAACAGAGGGAAGACTGTTTTTGACACTTGCCCCCACATTTCTATACATGCTTATCACTGGTACCCGCAGCAAATCAATAGACATAGGTTTGATGGGAAGAGCGGAGATACAATCCAACTCCCTGAAAGACTGTTGACGGTTTTTCCAGAGAATGCTACTTCAGAAGGAAGCTGCAGATTTGTGCAGTTTATTGAGTACAGCAGCCAGCAGTGGTTCCTTACAGGAGGGGAAGAAAGTGCTTTAAATAACAAGGTAATTTAGAGCATTACATAAGAAAAGCGTGCTCTCCTTTCTCTGTGAAGCCTTCAAGCTTTAATCGCTTCTCCCCAGCAGAATCTAGCAATGCTTTGCTTGTTTATTTTTACTCTCAGGCGAGATTCATTGCGTTCTTCCTGGAATGGAGATACAATTAACTTTACCGGTTTCAGTAGAGTAATTGGTTACAAGTGATATTTATAGTGATGTGCTTAACTGTTTAAATGTAGTTGTTTGGATGAGCCTGTCTGTAATCACAGATGGGAAGATATTAAAAATTTGGATTTTTTTTTCTATGAAGAATTAGAGAACTCCACCCATGACTGAAAATTCAGTATTGTTGGCAACAGTAAAAACTGTCACATTGCTTTTATTTATCCCAACTGTTCCTGTGACAGTATCTCTCATGCTGAACCATTGGCGGTACAGCCTTTCTGTTCAGAATCATGCCAGATATGGGGTCACTACTCCTCCTGATTTCTATAGAGATTCTAATGATTACATTAAAGGCAGGGTAGTGACTCCTGTGTCCCTCTAAAACTGCCTTTCTCAAATGTTTTACCCCAGAGCAACTATTGAAATAATTTTCAGGTCCTGCTTAAAATGGATCTTCACCCTTTAAATAAATATTCCTCCTCTCCAACCCTCGCCCTGCTCCACTACATAGATATCTTTTTTATCGAACATGCCCACATCCTCCCTTCTTGCCCAGACGAATGACGTGCCACTTGCTTGGTGCCTCCTGGAATATGTAGTCACATATCCCAGGAGGCATAGTCTTCCATTCATAAAAGCAAGAGGGGGATAGGCCTAGTGTTATGACATCACAGAAGATCATGGCAGGGTGAGACACAAGTGATGGCAGAAGAGAAGTGGATCTCAGCAGGTTGGGAGGGGGGGGGGGGTTGTGAATTGTGCACAACCCAGCATCAGGTAAGCAGGGACTAAACAAAATAAATGGGGGGAGCTGAAATTCCTCATTAAGCCAATTAATTGGGCATGAGTGGGAAAAAATGCTCCTTGCATCGTCAGACAGTGAGAAGAATGCCTCAATACAGACTGCTAAAAAGATCATTGGTGTTATTTAGCTGGCTATTCCAAGTGATGTTGGCCCCATACCTAAGCAAGCACCATTAAATGGGAAGTCAGTCACAGCTCAAGGAAAACCTAGTAACTTCTGGAGGAACCCTGGTCAAGAACTTGGCAGAATAGCATGGGATCAGCAGAAGTAGATGAGAGCACGAACAGTTAATATAATTATTGTTGTAGTTTATTTTACTTTTAACTAAAATGTGGGAAACTCATTTAAATGGTTGGAAGTATATGGAAGATGCCACCCACTTTTGGACTTAGGTGGGTTCCAAAGTATGTGCTGTGTCACCTGACTTGAGAGTCAAAAAGCTACTTAGGTGAGAATGCTTCAATAGCTCTGTTTCTGTAGTGGATATTTTATCTAAAAATGTTTTTTTATCTAAAAAATTAAATCACTATTCTACGGTATAGCACTAACACTTCCTAAACGAAAATAAATAAGGGCTAGTTCACACCATGGAAACGCAGCCCAGATGCATTCTGGATGCATTTCTGCATGTGCTTTTTTGACCTGTTTTTGGTGTGTTCCGGTTCTTTTTTTCTCTCTCTTTTTCTTCAATTTAAATAGGGACACTTGTGTTCCAGTGCATTTTTGTTGCATTTTACTGTTCTACTTTTTTATGCAGCACACTGGAACTTCAAGCACTGATGTTAACTAAGACATTGACAACCAGAACTTACTTTCTGTGCATTTTGGATGCAGAAAAAAAGCACACTGAAATGCATGTAGTGTGAACTAGCCCTAAAAAAGCAATAGGAATATACTGTAAATTAAATCTCCTATGGTCAGTTCTAAAATCCCCACTGGCTGTGGTTGTATTCTGCCGCAGAAAGTCACCTTTTGGCATGTAACAAAATTTTTCTCTCAAGAGAATTTCCATAATGATCCAAACACTTTTCATAACCAAAAGTCAACCAAAAGTTGTAAGCCTACTGTGAAAATTATTGTTTTGTGCTTGGATCGATTGGGTGCGCCAAATGGAAATTACGGAAAGCACTTCCTCTCAACCAAAATGAAGCTGCAATTACTTTTTTGAGTGATTTTTGCTAGATAGACCGGAATTTTTAGATTCTATATCTCATTTTCATCCTTGATGCAGTGCTGATACATTAGGATTGAAATAGTGTTAAAAATGATTGATTTGCGTTTAAATACATTGTTATGTGCTTCATTTACAAAATATTGTAATGTTTAGTTATCAATACATGTATAGCTTGCATTAGAGGAACTCAAAATTAAAATAAGACACAATAACTAAACTAATAGTTGGAATCAACCAGAATGTACCGGTTTACATGTCATGATCTACAAATCTGTTTGGTCAGTTTTGGGATCTACACACCCCTGCTACACTGCCTTTGTCTATCTTTAGCATCTCTGGCAGTTGTGAGAGGTTCCTCTTACAGACCTCTAGTCACTATTCCTTGCAGTGAAATTGAGTTTGGCAGGAGGAACCAATGATAACTGTGGAGTACTAAGGAGATCAATACCCCCTGAAATATTGGTTCCCTAACAACTTCTGGGGGAGATTGGGGCATTGGCAGTGAGAAGGTGTGTATTTGCAGTCTACTCTTACAGGTGTATCTTTGCTGAACATTTGCATAGTGACATGTTAGTGGGTACAGTATGTTTTCTCCACTGTAGGTAGCTCTCAACTAGAGTGGTATTGCAGCTGGAGAGGAAGTCAGTAAAAACCTATGATTTCCTGGAGCAGCATTCTGGCCGGCTACACTGCTTTCAGGTGACCCTGGCAGCCATTTTGGGTCAAACATGTGTTGCCCCCATGTTTTGGCATGCTTTTTTGGCATGTGAAGTGGCTAGTGTAGGGAGAGCTCACCTGTCTGCCAGGGACATCACTAGTGGTAGGGAAAGGTTCCAGAGGAGTAAAGAAAGAGTAGGAACTATGCCTACACTTCTGCAAGCTCCCTCTGGGATTGGACTGGCCGCACTGCACTCCACCTCCCTTGACAAGCACTCTCTTTAGCTCGGGCCTACCACCACTGACTCTCTGCTGCATTGACATTGAGTTCGTGGATGGGCTTTTTACGCCACCAGGGTGTTGTATTTGTCTGTAAGTTGTTCAGTACGCCATTTACTGCACTTTGGGTGTCAGTTTGATTTTTGCTGCCGCACCACACAGCACCTTCTCCAGACATGGTCACTCTAACTGGACATTGTTTACAAAAAAAAAGAAAAACCAAACAAATGCCATGATTATTGTTAAAATATACAGTTGTGCTCAAAATAATAGCAGTGTGTTGAAAAAAGTGAATAAAGCTCAAAATCCTTCTAATAGCTTTTATTTCCATACACACAAATGCATTGGGAACACTACACATTCTATTCCAAATCAAAACATAAAGAAAAATATATCAAATTTGTGTTGTTCCTCTAAAAAAATTGAAGAAAAGTGAATATTAGACTGTTCAAAAAAATAGCAGTGTTTGTATTCTTCTTTACAAACTCAAACATTCACTATATAAACTGAAAAATGTTTGAAGATTTTGCTTTCCTTTGAATCACTTAATTAATATTTAGTTGTATAACCACTGTTTCTGAGAACTGCTGTACATCTGTGTTGCATGGAGTCAACCAACTTCTGGCACCTGTGAACAGGTATTCCAGTCCAGGATGAATGGACTACATTCCACAGTTCTTCTCTATTTCTTGGTTTTGCCTCAGAAACTTCATTTTTTATGTCACCCCACAAGTTTTCTATTGGATTAAGATCAGTTGATTGGGCTGGCCACTCCATAACGTCAATCTTGTTGGTCTGGAACCAAGATGTTGCACATTTGGAACACCTATTTCAAGGGCATTTCCTCTTCAGCATAAGGCAGCATGACCTCTTCAAGTATTCTGATGTATTCAAACTGATCCATGATCCCTGGTATGCGATAAATAGGCCCAACACTGTAGTATGAGAAACATCCCCATATCACGATGCTTGCGCAACCATGCTTCACTGTCTTCACAGTGTACTGTGACTTGAATTCAGTGTTTGGGGGTCATCTGACAAACTGTCTCCAGCCACTAGACCCAAAAAGAACAATCTTGCTTTCATCAGTCCACAAAATGTTGCGCCATTTCTCTTTAGGCCAGTCAATGTGCTCTTTGGCAAATTGTAACCTCTTCAGCACGTCTTTTTTTCAACAGTGGGACTTTGCGGGGCCTTCTTGCAGATAGCTTGGCTTCACATATGCATCTTCTAATTGTAACAGTACTCACAGGTAACTTTAGACTTTCTTTGATCTTCCTGGAGCTGATTGTTGGCTGAGTCCTTGCCATTTCGGCTATTCTTCTATCCATTCGAATGGTAGTTTTTTGCTTTCTTCCACGTCTTTCAGGTTTTGGTTGCCATTTTAAAGCATTTGCGATCATTTTAGCTGAGCAGCCTATCATTTTCTGCACTTCTTTATATGTTTCCCTTCTCCAATCAACTTTTTAATCAAGGTACGCTGTTCTTCTGAACAATGTCTGGAACGACCCATTTTCCTCAGAATTTCAGAGAGAAATGCACTGTAACCAGCATGTACAACATTTGCTGCCTTCCTTCCTTAAATAAGGGCAATAATTGCCACCTGTTTTTCAAAGAATGAATGACCTCACTAATAGAACTCCACACTGCTATTATTTTGAACATCCCCCTTTTAATTAGTGATTCAATTACACAGAATCAGCAGCATGCATGTCATGACTGCTGGGTCTGTTGGATTTCTATTACTCTACTACACCTGCTAGTAAATTATTTGCCATGTAGAAATATCATTTCTACCAAAAACAGTGATTGATCAGGTTAGTGATGTCTGACTGCTATTATTTTGAACACAACTGTATATGAAATATGTGGCTTACAATGAACAAGGATATTTCTGTGTAATTTATATGAATTTGAATTTAGTGTTAATTTTGAATAGCATTTTATATTGTCTGTCATTCATTTGATTCTAGATTTTATCAGTGAGCATGAAAGGTAACATCTCCTACCAATTGGCTGAAGACAATGAGGTAGTGTATAGGATTAAGGCAGCTGGAGGCCGCATTGTACCAGACACGTCACAATGTCTTTTGTGGAATCAGGCATCAGAAAGGTACCAGATATGAATAATTGGGTTCTTTGTTCCTGTTCCACTTCCTGTGAATAGTTTATCTCAGGTTACAGATTTGTGGAAACATCAAGTTAAATAGAAATTCACATATCAGAGCTATATACTGTATTTGGCAAGCACAACGAAAATAAGGAAGTAATCTTCATGCTATATTTGTGAACTGTTATTGTAATCTTGGTTAACAAATCTTTAGCCAGACAGGAGATACCTTATTGCCTAGATTCATTTTTAAGCAGTGTCATTTTGCCCCCTCTAGCCTGCTCATTGGACAGTCTGTCAGCATCATCACCTGTGTCCAATGAGCAGGGTGGTGATCCCAGAAACTGTAAAGATGTACCAGAGCAGGAGTCTCCAAACATTTCAAACAAAGGGCCAGTTTAATGTCCTTCACACTTTAGGGGGGCCGGATTGAGGTCAGTGGGGGTAGAAAATGTCCCATGCCAAACATTAGTGAGAACAAACATGGCCCCAGGGCTGGTGGTCAGTAGGAGGAGGACTAGTGCCACATCAATGGTATCAGTGGAAGAAATAGTGTCCCATAATTGGCGTCAGTGGGAGGATTAGTGCCCGATGATTGGAGTTAGTGGGATGAATAGTGCCCGATGAGTGGAGTTAGTGGGAGGAATAGTGCCCGATGATTGGAGTTAGTTGAAGGAATAGTGCCCCATCATTGATACTAGTCGAAGGAATAGTGCCCCATCATAGGTGTCAGGAATAATGCCCTACTGTTGGTGTCAGTTGGAGGAATAGTGCCTGATATCACTCGGAGGAATAGTGCCCCAAGGGCCAGATAAAGGCTAGCAAAGGACCACATCTGGTCCTCGGGCCGCAGTTTGGAGACCACTGAACTAGAGAATAGCAGAGTGATCATTCTTGCTACGCCTTGTAGCGTAGATGTATAAATTACAAGACTTTCTTAGCAGAATTTCTAATCTTTAAGTAGGCAAACAGGTTATATATATATACTCCAAAGACATGCTGGTAGGTTAATTGGATCCTGTCTAAATTGGCCCTAGTATGTGTATGTATAAATGTAAGTTAGGGACTTTAGATTGTACACCCCTTGAGGTTTAGGGACTGATGTGAATGTTCAATATATATGTGTAAAGCACTGCGTAAATTGACAGCGCTATATAAGTACCTGAAATAAATAAATATATATATATATATATATATATATTAGAACTGTGGATTTAAAGCTGGCCATTGATTACTCGTATTTTGCTGATCAGCCAGCAGGCTAAACAAAAAAAAGTGAACAGGTGCCTCCATCCACACAAACAAGGTGGATAGAGAAATCCTTTGTATTCTAACAGTGTGACAATCCATTGTGAGAATAGAGCAACTGCAGCTGATTGAAAAAAATTCCAGCAAGCCTGTTCAACAAAAATTTATCTAATTATCAGTCATTGCTGAAACAGCCAAATTTCTATGGCCAGCATCAGTGGTTGCCCAATGTGCAGAAATCCTCTCAAAGGACTTTACATTTAAACCACTTTATGCTGGAATAATGTAATTAAACTAATGTAATTCTGTATAGTAAATGCCCTAAGGTGTCAGAGCATACCTGTACGTGTTAATGTTAACCTTTGTAAAGAGTCACAAGGCCTCCAGAAGATCCTCCAAAATGCTAAAGTTCTGAAAGTTCACATTTACATAAACATAGATATGGCCCACAAGACTTTGTTTGGAAATTGGATTTTCAGGAACTGTCAACTGCTATGTTGCGGAGGGGAGCTTACACTTTCTTTACCCCAGATATGGAGATTATTCAGAGGCTCTAGCCAGGCTTAGAAAAGGACCGCAACACCATTTCAGGTATCCTCTGCCTTTGCTTTGCTGACTTTTGTGCTAGTAGTGTCCCTATCAGGAGCGGACTGACCATTTGGAAACTCAGGCACTGCCCGAGGGCCTGGAGTCAGTAGGGGGCCCCAGGAGATGCCCCTGGTACCTTTTCATAGGCTTTTTTGAGTTTGGGCAAGGACACAGGGGCCCCATGATCCCCTATTGCCCGGGGGCCCCATGAGTTGTCAGTCTGCCCCTGGTCCCTATACATACATTGAGATGATATATATTGCATGTTGAATGCCTCTAATTTTCATCCTGGCATTCACCTTGCACAGAGCTGCCCTACCAGCTAAGTCCATATGTTTGCATATCTTTCTGTGAAATTACTTCTCTTTCGTCCACTACAAATGTACAAGGAGGCCCAGTACGTTTCCACATCCATGTCCCAGTTATTGACCAGTAATTTATTTCAGTTTTGTGGTCAACTTTCCATTCCTGTGTTTTACATTCACAATAAGTTTGCTCAGACATAGCTATTCCTTAGCAGCTAGTGTGAACCAAAATAGTCTATACCTTCCAGCTATGCAAACTCAGTGACACGCTCAATGAGCATGAGGCCTTTCAGCAGGGTCTTCATCCCTTCATGTCACTGTCGTCAATTGGTCACTATTTGTGTACTGCTAGAAATGTGTTAAGTTCATTGGGTCCAAAAAGCTTAAGGTATATTTTGATCATGGTCTAGGCTTCTTCATTGTACTTGGAATGAAGTTTCAGGGAACTGTACAGAGTGGTGCACATATTTAGCACTCTTGTTTACAGGTGTTAATTGCTTTCTAGAATTTGTGTTAATGTTTTTCTTAGTAATAGCAGTCATTTTGTTGAAATGTGAAAGCAATTCTCTGTATTTTGTTTTTGTAGATGGCTGCCAAATGGTCCCTTGTGCAGAGTGGTGTCAGACACAACAGAGTATGTGGAGTGTGCCTGCTCTCACATGTCCTCCTATGCTGTGTTTGCTCACACGGACAACCTTTCATCCTACAATGAAGCCTTTTTTTTTGCTGGATTTATTTGCATTTCTGGTTAGTGGTTTTCATTGAAAATGTATAGTGCTTACCTGTAAAATTTGTGTTACATTATGGCACACGTAAATTCTTTTTGCACATGTTAAATTATGCATTTTTTGCTAGAAATTACTGTAAACACCCCCAAAAATATTTATTTTTCAGAAAACATGGACCCTGGAGAATAAAATGGTGGTAGCTGCATTTTTTTAATGTGGAATGACATTCGTGCAGTTATTAATCAAATGCAAATTTTCAGGACAAACATGCACTAAAATGAATTTTAGTGCAAACAAACACAATATTGTACCGAATTTTTGTAAATTATATAACATGGGGTTGTGTAGAATAAATAGATACCAGACATGCCAAGTCTTAAAATTCCACATGCCTATGAAATCGTGAAAAAACTATGGTACCCACAATTACAGGTCATCAGTTTAGAGTTAACCACCAATTACGGTCAGAATTATTGCTCTCACTCCAACATTCGTAAAGATACCTCATGAACGTCAGCCTACAAAGTAATCAGGTGGCTGTAGAGCCGCCTGATCATTTTTATCTCCAAGCCCTTTGATGGCTCTTAAAGCCGGTACCAAGGTCACACGAGCAGCAACAGCTATGAGTTTGATTTAACCACTTGTCTACCATGCCATTTATAAACGTACCTTAGTAAACAAGTGGTTAAGCTAGGTACGCACTATGCAAACTTTGACAGATTCCATGGAAATTTGCTAACTGAAAAATTGAAGGAGCCATGCATAAAATTGACAGCCAGCCATCTGATTGGATACAGCTGCAGTTCAACTATTCTGACAATAGTCTCAGCAGGAGATTCCTCCATTCAGGCTGTATAATGTGGATGGAGAAATCTGGCAGATTAATCTTGAAGAGCTTGCAGATTAAACAAAATTATTGTATGTTTGTATTCCCAGCATTAGTCTACAGAGGGGTTGGATGCAGGAGAGGATTTAGGGCCCATGCTGAACCAATGTGAGTCAGTGGCCAGAAACAAGCAAAATATACATCATGCATCAATATCATTGGGAAGCAATGAACCACAGCTGTAAGAGGCATAGTTACACATCAGTTTATCCTGGTACATGTGTTTTACATTACAGTGATTGTTTAAAAATCAGTGAAGGCTTCTTGTAGGAGTTCTAGAAAGTTAAAATGTTCATGAAACATTCCTTGTCTTTACTGATTGTGACTAATGGTGCCGTCAGTCTATATAACATGTATTGTTATTATCGCTAATCTATAAAATGTCACAACTTGTGTATGTTTTATTGTTCTTGGCAGGGTTTACGCTAGCCATCCTCTCCCAGTTATTCTGTACTAGGACCTTTATGTTTGCAGCTAAGCTCCTAACACATATGATGGTGGCCTGTTTAGGAACTCAGGTAAGAGACATAAATCCATTATTATCAGTTTCTGTGGTTTATTGACATTTTTCTATAATTGCAAAAAACATATACTGTATATCTCACGCAAATATCAAAGTGCTGGTTGAAGTATCTATCAACCAGGGGACTAAAGTTATGGGTAACCAAATGTGTAAAACGTTTTTTCTTTTTTCTTTTCTGACTTTTTTTGAAATACTACAAAGTAGTTGAAGCCAATCATGTTCAGATGGCACATCAGTTTTACATTAAAAAAAAGTGACATATAGGTTTGGGCACATCACTTGCAGGCACCAAAAACATTTACTCCCCAAAAAATAAAGAAGTGATAAAAAAACTATGAAAAAATTATTACATTCAAACACATGTTATCCCCATTAAAGTTGAGCTCCAGGAGTTATCTGTATTGCATACTTACATTGGTCCAGCTTGGTTGAGCTGCTGGGGAAGCTGAAAATCACTGTAGAAGTCAGTGCTACCACAATGAAAGCTGCATTCTTACAAGGTGCGGAGGAACTAAACAACTTCTGCTAATAATTGTATTCTAATTTGTTTAATTCGTGTAGTTTAGTTTCTCTGTTCCTTGTAGCCCCCCAGTGCTTCTGTACAAAAGTGCTGTGTATCACACAGTGTTTAGGCTTGACAAAGGGGGTGTAGCCCTGAAACTCGCTGCCGCTCTGCTCACATGCACTGCTTGTCTCACGCAAGTCTGCAGAGCAGCTGCCAAAGCTGCTCTTAACAGTTCTTTTAGCAGGTAAGTACCGGTGCTTGTAACTGACATCTTGGCTGGGATAGGGAGATCCCGGTGTCTTTTCATCTTGGCTCTGTGGATGGCTCTGAAGCTAAATGCTTATCCACATGTAAGTGTAATATTATTGTTGTTTGTAATAAATTTCTCAAGTTTTAACACTCTCCCTGCACCCTTGTTTGTTTCTACCTTGCTTCAGGAGGGTCTGGTGTAAATGTTGAAGTGGGATCCCACAAAAAACAAGAAAAAATGTTATGTGATTCTCCCTAGCAATACATATCAGACCCTTAAGGTAGCCATAGATAAATCTACCTATAGCGCAATAGTGCAGCTGGGAGGATTCCCTCATCTACCTCAAATGTGTGGATGGGAAAATCGGTTCAGTTTTTGCATTCAGCCTGCTGGCTGAACAAAAACAAAAGATGTAACCATATATGGTCAGCTTAATAATTGATGAGGGTTTTGCATGAACTTTATGGGAACCACAAGCAAAAAACAAGAAAACAAAGTGTAGGGCACCCCCCCCCCCCCCATTTAATATCTATACCAGACCCTTTTTGGTGCATGAAGCCTGGCAGGCCAGGAAATGGAATGGATGAGCATGTGTCCCTCCTTGAACTATACAAGGCCACATGCCCTCAACATGTAACACCCTTTTAGTTTGGCTGTTTGCTGAACTTCCAAACTGGTGGCTCATCCCTACTTCCCACCCATTCTGTGGCTGGACAATGAAAAACAGCAGCAGATTGAAAGCTTATCCCTGTCACTCTGCTTTCTTCTGTTATCAGCATGTTTCTTGCACTGCACCACAACTGATTGACTTCTTGTGCTGCTTCTCTCTGCCTTTCTCTGAGCTCTGCTATACAGTAGCCTGGAAGAGGCTGATACCAAGTCAAATTCAGCTATTAACAGTTCTTACATTTTAAAAATACATTTAGTATTAATGTTTACAGAGCTGATTTAATGCTTGTCTTCTTATCTGCCTGGAGTTCAGCTTTAAGATGAATCTAACATCTAATTTTACCTTGCTGATATCAGCACTTATGTTTTTCTTCATCCAAAATCCACTCCCAACTCATGCGGAAAACGGCAAAAAAAAAATGTTTTTAAAAGTAATGATACAAGAATAAGATGAAAGAATTGGTAAACCGTGTCAGAAGACTCAGTTCTGTGATATTAGCAAGTATGCCAAGTGTTGGTTTATTGGTTAAGTTTTCTAACAGACAGAGCAGTGGTTTGATGTGGCCAGACAGTTAAGTTGAGTGTATACTTTTATCACTTATGTAAGCTAGGTTCAAGTGGCAGAGTTTTCACACTTTGCATTGAAATGCTGAGCACTCACAAAGCGTTATCACTCCATTAATACCCCATTAGCAATTTGCAACATTAAACTTCAGGGGTGGTTACTATCTTTATTTGAGGTGGTTGGACTTTGCAATAGAAAGAATATCATGCCAGGCCTCTATGGACATACTGTATACTGATGTGTCTATGGACATACTGTACAGAACTGTGCTGGAAGAATGAAAAAAAAAGAAGATAATTATCACAAAGCTGTAAACAGAAGAAGAGAACTAGAACAAAATGTAAAACATCTTATTATAACTTCTGCCTTGGAAAGTTAATGTGGTGGCAATCACAATACTTTGTTAGGCCTACTTAGGCAATTAAATCTTTTCTCATTAACAGTGCATTGATTTTGGTTTCCTGTAGATCATATGACTGCCAACAAGTGGTTAAATCCACTCATGTGATTTACTTTACTGCAGTTTACTGATTCTTCACCTGTTCATTGATGCTGGCATACTGCCATTTATGTTGCCTTTTTGACAATATGCCTACTTTATTTACAATCTACTAGCTTGGTTTTTATTTTTGATATGTTAGTAGGTGTGGTAGCACACTAATGCCTAAGCAAACATAAGTCTTTGCAGCATGCTGAGATATATTGTATCCAGGTGTGTCAGAGGGGACAATGCAGAGTCATGGCAGAGAACAGAGGACCCATCATACTAAGCATATTTATTTCTTTGTGATAGCAAATCCTATTCCAGTTCTTATCATACAATGCATATTTTTACTTGTGATAGCCAATCCCATCCATTTCATGTTCAACTTATAAAAGGAACACTGGACTGGCAGCTATCGACAACATACTTGAAGATGTGTTATTGTATAATAATAATATTAATAATAAATGACCATTGATTTATTCCTCTGTGTATGGTAAGTATGTACTGTACACATGAAAAAAGATATTAAAAATCTGGATGTGTAAGTGAAGTACAGGTCAGTGCTGCCTCCAGCAGTGAATTATGAAGCTGCATGCTGTTTTTAGAGCTATACTCTGCTGAACTGCTAAATCCTTGTCAGAAGAAGAAGGATGAGTTATTTATTATTTTAATTCATTTTCAGAATGTTCATTGATGGCCAGGTTATTGTCCTTCACAAGGCTGCCAAGTTACTGCTCAGAGAAACTGTCAACAAAGCCTCTTTCCTTGTTCACATTACTCCTCTGCATAGCAGGGTATGTCTATCTCTGGTATTCCCAGGATGTTATGTGAGCTCTGAGGTCAATGCAAAAGCCTTGCAGCTTAGTGAATTCCAAACTATAACTCATCCAACAGCTGAATGGATCATCAGTTTGCCACTTGGACATTCTGCCATTTTTTAACCTTAACTTAAAAATGGAACAGTTTATATAATATTTATGGATTTTATTGTTTTGCTGTAGTTATGCATCAGAATATACCAAAAATACATTGATGGCTTAGAACCTCACTATTTGCATATGATAGAAGTAATTTCCTTTCTAAGGTATCAATGGTTTTGTTAGCAAGAATGAGCCCACAATAAAAAAGGAATCAGCAGAACATGAACCTTTACTGAGTGAATATGTAACCCTTTATCTGCCACAGCCTTCTTTCTTATTTTCTTTTTTTTTTTATTCCATAAAAGTTTATTTAGAAGTGACAACATGTTACAGGAAAATATAAAGAAATGCACACACAGCATCAATCAGGCCATAGACACAGCTTAAACCAAAATACAAGACGAAACAACATGGTAGAGTGCGACACTGTGTTCTTATTTTCTTATCTTTTTTATACACATGCTAAGTCGCACATTGTTTTTGCAAGACAAAAGCACTTAAAACCCCAAAACATACAATTTCTGAAAGCAGAAAACCCATAGATTAAAATGAGTTGCATTTTTTATATCACGATATACTGTATTAGTGCAACCGATTATCAATTTTAAGTAAAACATACGCTCAAATTTGCACACAAACATTCATCTCCAAATTTTCTTCAAAATATAAAAGATGAGACTGTGTTAAGTAAATAGATGGCAAATATGAAGCCACATAATTGCGACAAACTATGCTACCAAAAAAGCTCATGAAATTGTAGTTATCCATAAATAATATCCTTAGAATTATTCCTATTACGCACATGTGTTCGCCTTAAGGTCACATTTGAGTGTGTGTATACGTGTATATATATATATATATATATATATATATATATATATATATATATATATATAATAGAGAGAGGGAGAAAAAATATATTTTTTACTTAAATTTATTGCTAGAAGAAGGAACCATCTATGTAACAGCATTTGCGGAGTGACAGCTCCTCTTTTTTAGAGGTTAACTTTTCCAATTAACTCGTTGGGTGCCATATCTGGGTCACATAATAGGGCTGCCCCTGGGGTGGGTTCTTCTGGGCCACGCTAGGCCCCTGTAACAGGTTCATGCACATGGGGTACCTCTACTTGTGTGGATTCTTTTCATACCCAGGGACAAGGCTCAGGCCACCATCATGGAATACTCGACCTTAAGGCAGGCCTTCCACTTAGAGATGGCTGTACACTGTGTACACTTGAGTAATATCTGTCCTCCAGTTAACTCTCAGGTTCCCGTGTCAATGTACATTTTCACTGTAATTTGTAACAATTAGGAGAGACACGGCCAGCACATGCTCACTACATCTGTCCAGAGTATCTCCACTACCTCACTTCCAGTAGTGGAATGGAATCCCGCCATGCACCTAGCGCAAGCTCCATGCATGTTCTTCTGTACAGGCTGGGGCCCTTGTCAGTTCTGATCCGCTCACGTTGCTATGAGAGACAGACCGCTATGGAAGGCTGTTGGTTTCCATTACCCCTTACAACCATGTGCTGTCTTCATACCCCAATATGCTATTGACCCAAGCGGGAGACTGTGTGCTGCTAGCTTCTTTCATTACAGGCAACAGGCAAACTTTTAACATTTTACTTATGTAGCATTGCCCCTTTAGGAGTTCATAAAGTTTTGGGTCCCCCCCTATAGTCCTGCACAGCCAGGCAACACGCATTTCCACCTAGACTTTCATTCAGGAGTTAGTAACCAGCCCTTGAGCTTGTTTTGAAGTTTTATTAGGGGATTTCAAACTTGCATGGGGTAAGGGGTGTATGGGATGCCCAATGGAACTGAGAAACCAAGGACAATATTTCTGAACGTACCAGCAACGATCTGACAGCTTTGAGCCTGGAAGTGCCCAGAGCTAAGCTCTTCAGGGGTTATTGCAGCTAGGGGAGATCTAGACACAGATAAACAGTATGTAACTTTGATGTGCATTCTATTGATGCTTGCCATCTCAAGGTAAACAAAGCTAGCTATACAAACGTTGCCTCAAATTTGATATGTCAGATATGTACAGGCAGCTGTGTAATATGAAGAAGGCCACTCTGGTTACAATTGGAGAGTGCAGTCTTTACACCATCTCCAGTAAATCTACCAACCATCTACCAACACCTATATCTATATAACGTGCAGACTTATCTAAACAGTTTCATTAACTGCATTTAATTTATATCCGAATGGATAGGCCCTCACACTGCATAGTTATTGGTACATCTAAAGAAGATTGTGCAATTATATGGTAAAATGAATGGTCATCTCCACACTACAACAGTTTGCAACAGGCTTATTATATCTTCCCAGTCTAGACATGGTGACTTGCTTGAAGCATAGGAACTGCATTTTTAAGTGACTTACCTATCCTTATGCCTGTGTCTCCAGCTTTTGCTCTGTTACAGAACTATGAAAGTCAAAGATTCTTAAGCATCCAACACACTTTCAGAAGTGTCAGATGTTAGGTCTTCTGCTATGCAATGTAGTTCCTTCCTTTGGCATCCTAAATGCAGCACCCTGCCTGTTGCTGCTGCATTGGTCCTGATCATCTTCATCTCTTTATCAGGACTTTATCCCTTGGTCATACCGCAACAGTGTTGCTCCTTTTTCCTCAGCTTACTTTCAGTGGGGCTGAGGCTGCAAGGGATGATGACTATAGGGTGCACCTTGGTGTTAACAAGGGTCACCAGGAAAAGCAGAGGACAGATGGGAAGAATATGCGTGGATGTGTGGGAGGTGCTTTTAGAGTTGTTATAGGTAGGGTGGGCAAGGTAACACTGGAAACACTGTAGTAGAGGCTACAACTAGAAATACAGCCACATGTTGAAAGAGGTTTTAGTCAGAATGAGATGTTAGGACTTTATTCATGCAGACATTACCATTTTATGTATGATGGTTGAAGAAAAATACTCTTTGTATAGATCAACATGTGTGATCAATGTCTGTATATTTAGTATATAAAAGAGCTCCATTATAAGTATAATAATCAGCAATTAATGGTAGACGTTCTACAGACAATTTTTAAAACCACAGCATCCCACCAGGAGAATTAATTTTTATTTGAGGTTTTTATTTTGCTGTCTGTCCTGTTGGCACCAGTAGGATTCCTCTGAAACACATTCAGGGAGAGAATGGTAATTTCATCACTAATTCTCAGATGGCACCTTTTTCTGGTTCCCACTCCTCAGCCATTTAAGTGCTCATGATACAAATCTATATTAATAGCATCACAGTATTATATGCAGTTCTGAGAAGGCTACGAAAACAAGAACTGTCCACCACACAGAGAGGGGAAGTAAAATGTAAACAGTGTTGTGAGAAACTAGTAGAAGGGGAAACAATCCAGCCCTGCAATCCATCAGTTTTATCAGATATCCAATCCTTTCAGTTTATATGTAGCTGCCAAGTTCCTAAAAGTATACTGTGCATCTCCTCGGGGGCTCCTTTTTCACTTTATCCATTACGTCAACAATACCCTCCAATGGCTATGTTTGTCCAAGTTCCTTTTGTAATGGGCATCACCATGCATTATATAACTATTGTTTTAAACACAGGAAATGTGTTTAATAAGTTTATATTTATATGGTTTGTAAAGGTCATGTATTTCGTCGAGCACTGCTAACAATAGGTGGAAATATAGAATGTTATCATATGATTTCCTTTGACGTGTGTTGTCATTGGCCACCCTAATGCCTAAACCCCAGGACATACAGATCATTGTAATAGTATTCTTTCTGGGCATTAATGTTACAAATGGCCATTGGCTGGGATTATATGTTGAGTAGGGATACCTTTTAGTAATACAAATGTGCAAGCAAAAGACAAGTCCTTGCCAAACCTCTTGTCATACTTTCAAAATTTCAGATACAGAAAAAGAAAAGACAAATCATTTGAAGTACAATCCAATCAACATTGAAAAGATAACCTTGAGCCTATCTAATAGAACTCACCTGCTGTTGATGCAGTAACAACCTCTATGCTACCTTACAATCCTTAAAACCCAACTCCTGGCACAATAAGTTTACTGGACTTAAATTAAACACTCTATTTCCTCTAAAGCCACCTGCCATAAAGTACATTTTCTTTTCACCCCAAAAATGTATTTGTTTACAAGTGGGTAGAAGTGCAGCTTCTACAGTAATTTTGGGCTGCTCCAGCTGTCAAGATCAGCAGGGTTTTCTTTTGCACCTTTGAAACAGATATAACAAAGTACATGTTTAATAGACCAAAAGTTAACAAAAATTAAAGTTGAACTCCAGGAACTTGCCATTGGTGGCATATTTGTCCAAAGAGATGCATACCACCTTGTGGACCTGTCTTTTTAATTTAAATGTGATAGTTTTAAGGAGCTCCAGGAGTACAGCTTTTGTCACACTCTGGGGCTCTTGCTGGACAGATGTTGTCTTCTAACACATAGCATATTGGCCTACTTCCCCCCCCTTCCACAAAGCACTCTGTGACTGAGCAGGAGGGATGGGCACAGGGGCTGCATGGGACTCTGCAACTGCAGAGGCTGAGACCAGAAGGTCCAGCATCGGAGTGCTGGTAATATAGTGATAGCCATATTTCCAGCACTCAGTAAAAATGTAAGTTGTTAATTAAAGAGATAAATCCAGGAAGTGGCATGCACCTTGTTGTACGTAGCAAATAGTAATCCAGCACATTTTGCAAAGTGGTAGAATTCCTGCAGTTCAGCTTTAAATGTTAGGCTTTACATACCCTTTAATAACTCATGTGCATGTGACTTTTATAATTTTTAGTTTTTTCTGGAAGCAACGTTTATTTTCCTTTTCAGTGTTACCACATTATAAGGCAAAAATTAAAGCAGACTATAGACTCAGCTCACAGTATTACAACATTAGGATAAGGATCCTTATTTTGTTTTTAAAAGAGTCATTTAAAGTTGTGTCCCATGAGATTTGAAAATTAAAGTCATGTGGATAACATTAAGATCCTTATCCTTGTGTTAATATTTTGTCAATTAAGCCTGATGTTGGATTAGCTATAAAGTAGACACAACATCCTTTTTAATAAATGTTAAATGAGCTACACTTAAGCAGCCCATAGATGAGTCACTTTTTTTCATTTAACCAGCGGGTTGAACAAAAAAAAACAGACTTGATTCCCCCATCCACATCAAAAGTAAATCTTCCCTGCTGAGCTAATGTATTCTGTCAGCAAGAAGACTTCCCTGCCGTCAGAATACTCTGATCAGCATTGCAGGCAGTAGCCTGCAGGGATAATCGAGGGGGGAAAATCTGACAGAGCAGTTGTACAGAAGGCAATCGGTAGATCAACTTCTGTACAACCACAGTGCCCATGCATGGATCAAAATCTGTCCAATCCCTGCTGCACCAACCAATTTTGATCCATGTATGGCTAGCTGTAGAATCAACAGAAAAAAAGAGCATCTAAAATGATTGAGCTGATTTATGCAGCACAGACTGTGTTGGTCCTGTTGTTAGGCTTTCTGTTCTACTGATCACTTTTTCAGTGCAACACCTATCACATTATTCCTGATAAAATTCTCTGGGATTTTACATATTGTCAAGTGTTATTATGAGTGGCATCGTGAGTACCCATAAAAGTATCTATATTATAGCTCCAAGCACTAGTAATGATATAGTTGGAACAAGCTGTACCTTACTGTATTACATCTCATACTATTGATATCATAGACAAGAAGATAACATTAAATGAAAAAGGTTTGCCGTGTTCTATCTACTTTGCTTAAATATGAGCATGTTGATGTGTGTAAATATGAGAAGAGTCTCTGAATTTTCTAATTAGTGATAACTGCTATGTCGTGTACATATTAAGGTAAATTTGCACAAGGAACCTCTTCTGCACTTACTCATTGGTTGATCTACTACAGGAATGCAAATCAATTCGCTTATCTCTAATTGACATATAATTAACATGTTTGATTTTACTTTTTTAGAAATGTTTTCCAAAGATTAATCTCAGTGCAAACAGTCCCTAAATACTGCCACCAGGTTAGAGTTGTATTATATGATCACCATTAGTTGGTACTGTTAGCACATTAATGTAACAATGTGTTAAAGTGAATGTTTAGTGTTTTTCTCTATATATTTTCTATACTATTGTTATATTCTTTTAGTGCACAGGTGGAGCTGTCTGCCTTTTTCATATGTTTTACATGCCCTCCTTTGTTAGTTGCATTGCCAAAAAAGCCTATTGCTTACAAAACTTAGTAGCTGAAATGTACACACAAATATTGACTTAGAACTTATCAATCAGCTCTGTCTGAGGTTTCGGTCTTTTATATTAAGATGACCCCAAACTTTTAAGCACACTATTAACAATTTGCAGACCGCCTACCGCAGTTTTACTGCGGCAGAGTGTCCCTGCTGCACTGGATCACATAGTGGGTGTACAAGAGCATGCAACACATTACATGCACAAGTCGGTCAGCAGTTGGCCAATGATTTATGACCAGGATCTGCTTATCAGCTTAGCACAGTACAGAGCCTTGTGTTTTGCTAAGAACATAGGTCTCTACATGGGAGCAGCAACGTGCCTGCTTTTTCTCCCTGCAAAGCTGGGAGAAAAAACAAACACATCTAATAGTAAAAGCATCACCCATTACACAATTTAGACTTTGTTAGGCACACAGTTAACCCTTTGATTGCCCCTAGCTGTTAACACCTTCTTAGTCAGTGTCAGATTGCCCACCGCATTTCGCACATTCCCACTATAAGTAGCTGATCACCGCCATTACTACTATAAAAAAATAAATAAATGATTAAAAATGTTGGTATATACCATAGTTTGTAGATGCTATAACTTTCACACAAACCAATCAATATATACTTTTTGTGATTTTGGTTCACCAAAGACATCTAGCAGAATACATTTTGGTCTAAATTTAAGAAGAAATTACATTATTTTTGTTGGATATGTTTTGTAGCAAAAAGTAGAATAAAATGTTTTTTTTTTCAAAAATTATTATACAATAAAAAAGAACAGTGGTGATCAAACACCACCAAAGAAAGCTCTATTTGTATGAATAAAAAACATTATATACATTTTGTTTGGGTACAATGTTGCATAACCATGCAATTGCCAGTTAAAGTAGGGCAGTGCCAAATAACAAAAATTGCCAGACCACCTGGCACCCCACCTGGGTGCCACCACCAAACAGTCCCTCCTGCCCTCAAAACCTTCCAACATACCAATTGCTAATACCAGCCCTTTACCCCAAGCATCATACACAGACAAGATGTTGAGGTAAAAACCAAGGAATATCTTTCTTGAACAGAAATACAGGTTTTTATACTCTTCGAAAATAGGGGCAGTCCCCACATGAACAATAAATACAAATATTACGCATTGGGGTAAACATCCCACAATGGTTAGGTAAGGATGTAAAATTGAGACAAGTCTAATCACGTCCAGACAGAGACAATAGGTTACTCAATTAAAAATGGGAATTGACACCTAAGATGCACACAATAGGGAAGATACACAATGGAAAAAAGAAACACATTATAGCAGTGAACACATAACACCTTAATAAACAGATTACACATAACAACATCAGGTTGTATTGAGCTGATTATAATCTTCTGCTTTGAGGCTCTTAAGTCTAGGAGGTGGTTGAAGCAGTCAATGCTGGTTGGGGCTGTTAATTGTATACCCCAACAAAACACAGAGGCCCAAGATCTGTATCCAGGTCCTCCAGTTCTTAGAGTCTGCGTATTTCAGGAAGACATGGATTTGAATCTGAAGTAAAACTACTCCAAAGGTCCTCTAGGAACACACCTCAAAAAGAATATAGCCACCTCAAATGCCAGGGCCCATAGTCAGTAAGCAATAGGCTAGCCTGAAGTCTCTCCAAAAGCCCTTGTCCCGGTTGGATCTGTTACAATGCCCTGGTCATGAAAGGGGTAAAATCTGCCGGGGAATAAGTGGTTAAACCACTTTCTTGTTGACAGATCTGAGGAGGAATAATCTAGTTCTATTTTATGGATTATTGATTTACGTAATATATTTGCAGATTCTTCTTGGGGAAACTGCTGTGATTTAGACCGCCATCAGCAAGAACTGCTTTTCTAAACCTTATCACAGCAGAACCTCATAATGCCATAAAAGTAATCTGTTGTATATGTTAACTCCTTTCAGCGGTCCTTTAGGCAGCCTATAAGGACAAGGAGCATGGTGACTTCTGTATCTTGTGACTGTTGTGTCTGGCTCTCACAGTCAGTGGTCACATGGTCAGGAGCCCTCTCCATCCCAGTGATTGGGAGCTCAGTCAGTGTGCTTGAATATGTGTTGTGACTGGGTATTAAAGACCACCTTTCTTGCCATTTTATATATATGTGTGTGTATGTGTATATATATATATATATATATATATATTGCTAAAAAAAAATAAAGGAACACTTTTTGAAAACACAAAGGGGAAAAATATCATGCTGGATATCTATACTAATATGGACTGGGTAATGTGTTGGGAACGTAAGGATACCCCATTGTTTGATGGAACTAAAAATTATCAACCTACAGAGGACAAAATTCAAAGACACCCTGAAAGTCAAAGTGAAAAAATGGTGCAGCAGGCTCTTCCATTTTGCTGAAATTTAATTGCAGCAACTCAAAATGGTAGTTTGTATGACCCCCATGTGCTTGTGTGCATGCCTGGCAAAGGCGAGCATGAGGACCATTCAAAGGTATCAATTCCTTCATCTTCCAGGAACTGCCTGCATACTCCTGCCACATGAGGCCGGGCATTATCGTATACCAGGAGGAACCTAGGACCCACTGCACGTGGGGTCTGACAATGGGTCCAAAGATTTAATCCCGGTACCTAATGGCAGTCGGGGTGCCATTGTCTAGCCTGTAGAGGTCTGTTTGTCCCTCCATGGATATGTCTCCCCCGACCATCACTGACCCACCACCAAAACGGCCATGCTGAACGATGTTACAGGAGGCATAACGTTCTCCACAGCTTCACCAGACCCTTTCACATCTGTCACATGTGCTCAGGGTGAATCTGCTCCCATCTGTGAAAAGCACAGGGCACCAGGGGTGGACCTGCCAATTCTGGTGTTCAATGGCAAATGTCAATCGAGCTCCATGGTGCCAGGCAGTGAGCACAGGGCCCACTAGAGGATGTCAGGCCCTCAGACCACCCTCATGAAGTCTCATTGTTTGGTCACAGACATTCACACCAGTGGCCTGCTGGATGTCATTTTGTAGGGCTTTGGTAGTGCTCATCCTGTTCCTCATCCTGTTGCACAAAGGAGCAGATACTGGTCCTGCTGATGGGTTAAGGACCTTCTATGGCCCTGTCCAGCTCTCCTAGAGTAACTGCTTGTCTCCTGGAATCTCCTCCATGCCCTTGAGACTGCTGGGAGACACAGCAAACCTTCTGGTAATGGCACGTATTGATGTGCCATTCTGCAGGAGTTGGACTGACTGTGCAACTTCTGTAGGGTCCAGGTATCGCCTCATGCTACCAGTAGTGACACTGACACATGTCAGTGGCCTCCACCTGTAAAACCATCCTGTTTTGGGGGTTGTCTCATTGTTGCCCATCTAATGCACTTGTTATTAATTTCATTAACACCACCATCTGAAACTGATTAACAACCCCTCTGCTACTTAAGCACTGTGTGCACTCCACCCTACCCGTGCCACTATTGGCAACTTAGAATTTCAATTACTGGGTCCCGGCCAACAATTCCTGGCCGGCACTCAGTGATCATCTGGTAAAGCTGACAAGGGAGAGACCTTTGTGTAAACAACACAGGCCTCTCTCCTGTCAGCACGGACATGCTGTTTTATATCTCTCTACACAGCAGAGAGATACAAAACAGCACATCTCCCAGGTAAAACACAGCACACAGCACACAGTAAAACACACAGCACACAGTTAACCCTTTGATCGCCCCAGATGTTAACTCCTTCCTGCCCAGTGTCATTAGTACAGTGTCAGTGCTTTTTTTTTTTTTTAGCACTGATCACTGTACTAGTGTAACTGGGGATGTCAGTGGCAGTTAGTAAGTTGCCACCCAGTGTCAGAATGCCCGCCGCAGTCCCACTATAAGTCGCTGATCGCCGCCATTACTAGTATAAAAAAAATGTAAATAAAAATTCCAGTATACTGTATATACTGCCATTTGTAGACACTATAACTTTCACGTAACCCAATTAATTTACACGTATTGGGATTTTTGTTTTAGCAAACACATGTAGTAGAATACATTTTGGCCTAAATCTATGAAGAAATTTGATTTTTTAAATTTTTTTATTGGATATGTTTTATAGCAAAAAGTAAAAAATATAGTTTTTTTTTTTTCAAAGTTGTCGGTCTTTTTTTGTTTATAGTGCACAAATTAAAAAACATAGAGGGGATCAAATACCACCAAAAGAAAGCTCTATTTGTGGTGAAAAAAAATGACATAAATTTTATTTTTGTACAGTGTTGCATGACTGCACAATTGTCAGTTAAAATGATGCAA
Source organism: Staurois parvus (assembly GCF_062004578.1). Classification (NCBI taxonomy): domain Eukaryota; kingdom Metazoa; phylum Chordata; class Amphibia; order Anura; family Ranidae; genus Staurois; species Staurois parvus. The sequence goes on from NW_028318025.1 coordinate 6,618,877, forward strand.
TGCCATATCGCAAAAAATGGCCTGGTCAGGAAGGGGGGTAAATCCTCTGGACCAGATCAATATCCCAGTAATTTAATTGACTTGATGCTACACTCTGATTAAAAAGTGTCCCTTTAATTCTTTTGAGCAATATATACACGTGTGTGTTGTGGTCAGCAAGAGATTAAAGGATAAGTTCACCTTTATACAAAAAAAAAAATTAATGCACTATTTTTGCAGGCAAAAATGTGCATTTTTTTGTTGCAGAAGCCTTTAAACCATTGCACCAGCGATCAGCTGATGAGGCCATGTAGGTCTCCTGCAGATCTGTCAGTATATCTGCTTACCTGTACGGGATGTACAGGCAAGCAGATATACTGATAGGAAGACTCAATAAACTACCACGGCGCTTCACAGCATCATGGTACTTCATTGAGAACTACAAACCTAAGGTGGTCGGGACTTGTAGTTTCTCATTCACAGAACACAGTGAATGAGTGAGGTGGCCGGCTGGGCTGAATATGGGTGTAACAAGTAACATGTTATGAAAGGTGAACTTATCCTTTAACTTGTACATGATATAGTGATCTCTGAGACACCTGGATGCTATTTTATCTATAAAAAGTCTATGTAGTAAAAAAATCCAAACTCCTTGCACATTTGAGTAGAGCAAGTGCAAAGATCAGAATGTACCTTGTCAGATTTAATGGAAAGAAAGCAGGACCAAAATAAATGTAATATAAATATGAATAAGCTCATGTTGTCAGGCATTCTACAATTATTACATAGTTAAAGGAAAGAAACACTTTAAAAACTAGAAGTTGCCATTCCTGACAACCTTCTAAAAATCCTAATTGATATAACATAGTTACATAGTTACATAGTCTAGCTGAAAAAAGACAAAAGTCCATCCAGTTCAACCATTAAAAAAAAAAAGTTATAATCCTATACCCACAGTTGATCCAGAGGAAGGCAAAAAAAACCCCCAGCAAAGCACGATCCAATTTTCTCCTGCAGGGAAAAAAAATCCTTCCTGATCCCCCCGAGAGCCAATCGGATATTCCCTGGATCAACTTTACCTATCAATGTTAGTATCCACATGGCCTCTCTGACAAGCATGCAGATCAGTAAAGTAAGAGAGACAGTAGAACTCCTGATCCACATCATTTTTCCAGGTGAGTTCTGAAAACGCAACCACGTGGATCAGCCAGCAATTATTTTTAGAGGAGAGCTTAGCAATGACAGCCTCCATTGTTCCTCACTGTAGTTTTCCTTTAAAAGTGTTGATAGCCAAAACCTTTATTTAGTTTTGGATAGTGTAGGGAATGGTGCAAACCCTGTCTTTTTTTTTTGTTTACTAAGTTCTCTTAGCGAGATTTACCTTAATTTCCTTTTGTGGACACAACAGGAAGTGAAAGGAAGTCTCTACAATGTGAGGGAAAATCTCCTTTTAGACAGTTGTCACTGCAAGAGGTGTGTCCAGTGGAAGGCTTAAACAAACATTTCACACTTCCTTCCTATCAATTTCTGTCTTAGGCTAAGTTCACACTAGCCTTGTTAGCAAGCGACAGTCCGGCGTTTGGGAAGCGTTTTTACCGTTGCAGCACAAACTGCTGTAAAAACGGGAGTGTTAGCATCGCGGCAAAACAGACGCCTCTGGTCCAGTCAGGAGGAGTTGAAGCCTCCTATTCAAGTCTATAGTGCTGCTCCACAAACGGTGCAGTTGCAAGGCATTTGCAGAGCGTTAACACCATTCAAACTTCATTATAGGCATTTGTGTGGCATTTTAACGCTTGGCAAAACGCCTAGCATCTGCCTCTAAACCGCTCATACAGCGTTTGCGGAGTGTTAAAAACGCTTCGCAAATGCTGGACCAACGCTTGTCAAACGCTATAGGGGCGTTTGGCAAGAGTTGGAAAAAAAGTCAAGTGTGAACGCGCCCTGAGTGACAATGATTATCCTAACAAACAGAGAGGATAGATCTACATAGCTGGGACTAGGACAGTAATATAAACTTGACAGGGGTTCTGATCTTTCCCTGGTCTGTACAAATGTTTTGGCTGTGCATATACTTTAGCCCAGCTCAAATATCCAAATATCACACAACATTTTCGTTATTTTATTGAATCCTACTCCTGTAATAGCTCTGAAATGGAATATATAATGGGAATTTACACCTGTGGACATCAGCTGTACTGAATGAATTGCTGGTTTCCGTGTAAGCACATTATCATTAGTAATGTAACTCATTCATCTCTCCGAGTCATTGCTGATTGTACAGCGCTGATGGGAATATCGACTGTCTGTGCAAGCTGTGGTGTGATTTCTTCATGTTCTGTACTATGACTCAGTTATCTAGGTCTTTCTGACTTCTGTTCTGAGTTTCATAGTATGAATGTCTACTTATAGGCAGAGTGCAGATATGACAAGTCATTAGTCACATCCAAGCATCTGCCTGATCCATGAACTGATCATGATGATGTCCTAACCAAGTGTGCTTTTTTGTCCTTATCCTTGTGTATGTGACCTTATCCTTATCCTAGTGCATGTGTCCTTATCCTAGCACATGTGTCCTTATCCTAGTGAATATGTCCTTATCCTAGTGAATATGTCCTTATCCTAGTGCATGTGTCCTTATCCTAGCACATGTGTCCTTATCCTAGTGAATATGTCCTTATCCTAGTGCATGTGTCCTTATCCTAGTGAATATGACCTTATCCTAGTGAATATGTCCTTATCCTAGTGAATATGACCTTATCCTAGTGAATATGTCCTTATCCTAGTGAATATGTCCTTATCCTAGTGAATATGTCCTTATCCTAGTGAATATGACCTTATCCTAGTGAATATGACCTTATCCTAGTGAATATGTCCTTATCCTAGTGAATATGTCCTTATCCTAGTGAATATGTCCTTATCCTAGTGCATGTGTCCTTATCCTAGTGAATATGTCCTTATCCTAGTGCATGTGTCCTTATCCTAGTGAATATGACCTTATCCTAGTGCATGTGTCCTTATCCTAGTGAATATGTCCTTATCCTAGTGCATGTGTCCTTATCCTAGTGAATATGACCTTATCCTAGTGCATGTGTCCTTATCCTAGTGAATATGACCTTATCCTAGTGAATATGTCCTTATCCTAGTGAATATGACCTTATCCTAGTGAATATGTCCTTATCCTAGTGAATATGACCTTATCCTAGTGCATGGGTCCTTATCCTAGTGAATATGACCTTATCCTAGTGAATATGTCCTTATCCTAGTGAATATGACCTTATCCTAGTGCATGGGTCCTTATCCTAGTGAATATGACCTTATCCTAGCGCATATTAAGCAGGTAAGTCTCCCGCTGTATGTAAGAGATAGTGCTCATTTCCTGCACACAGTAGAAGCAGGTTCTTTGTATCCTTTCACTTCCTGTCAAGTAAAATGTTGTCAACATGGAAGGATGTATGGGGAAAAATCCCTAATGTATTTCCAGATAGAAGCACCCAACAGGAGTTCTATGCTTTAAAGAGCATTTTAACTTTTACAGCCAAATTGAGATAATACCTACTTTATACTTGAATGTCCCCGTTCACAGAGCTATGAATCATCCTCTCGTCCTCCATTCTCAGATCCTGTTATATAATTTTTCATTTGACATACATTCAGAAAGCTCAGCCATGTGCCCACACGTAAGGTGCCGGCGCTGGGGAGAAAGGACGGTCCGTGAAACTTGCTGCAGTGAGGACGCTGCGGGATCAAGGGACAGGTGAGTGTCTGTTATTTAAGTCAGCAGCTATAGTTTTTGTAGCTGCTGACTTTTATTTTTTTATTTTGTGACTGGAGCTCCACTTTGAAGCTTTGCTTCCAACAATAGCTTTTAATTGTGTTTCATGTAAAGCATAAAGGATCACTGGTATATAATATATTTCTATATTATAGATGGCCTCTATTTAGTAGCACCTTCTCCAGGTTTGGCTACTTTTCTTAACCGCCTAAAGATATACTGATACAGGGCGGAACCTGTGCGCAGGATCACGTATATATATGTCATCCTGCATCTCCAGGTAGGGGGGCGCGTGCACCCTACCTGCTCCATTCGTGGCCACGGATGTCAATCACCGGGTCCTGGTCGGTAATTACCCGCCGGCGCCCAGTGATTACCTGGCATCTCCGAAAGGGAGGAAGATTGTTTTGTTTAATTCTAATTTACAGAGGAACATTGTTTTATGCTTACTGGTCAGCTCATAGGATGTGACAAGCAAAACAAATATAGCCCTCACATTTAAGGACTAGTGAGTTGCAGTACATTAAATGTTTGTTCTTGGCCTTTGTTATTCTTTAGGGCTGGTTCACACCAGAATTCCTGCACGTTCCCCTGCAATGTGATTTGGCAGCCTATTCATTTGAATTGGCTGCAAATCACACCAGACTGCACAAAAAGTAGTGCATACACTACTTTTAAAAAATGCTTTGCGCCAAATCACACATACTGCAGTACCATGTGATCTGGCGGCCTGATATGTGACTGCTATATCACGTACTTGTATGAAAAAGTACTCTGTTCTTGTTGTATTGATTGCTTTGTGTAAAATACCTGGTTTTCCTGCCAGTCTCTCTGCTAAACACTGACCACACTAGGCAGGAGAGCACAGCTTGGTCAGTTTTCTGACATACCCCCCCCTTTGCACAGCCAATCACTGGGAAGACCGTTATGCAGCTGTTTCTCCTCCTCCAGCTCTTTATGCAACTGAGAACAGAGAGTATATGATCATGTATAAAAAGGGACAAACTAGTTTTTATAGTGTTTTTTCATATGTATACATCCTGTAAATGTTTTGTCTTTCATTTCTATTTTAAACTGAATGGGTTGTTTTACAAGGTGAATGTTTACATATACCTTAAAGTGGAACTATGTAAAACATAAAAAAATAAGTGTTTATACTGTTTAAAATCCAATAATACACTGTATCACCCTGCTTTGCACATGCTCAGTTGTTCTCTATTTTTAAGTATTTTTAGGCACTGCTGATTCTGTAGAGGCCGATCTGCTGACAGCCTTAGAGCAGAATTAAACCCTCCTATCCTTTATTTGACCTGCAACTGTCATGTTGCCTGCACATGTGATCAGTTATGAAACTAGTCATTTGATGATTTGACCATTTGTTTGATGACTCAAACAAATGTGACAGTTACCAATCACGGTATTCCAAGAATGCAACTGTTTTTTGAAACTGTTAAATCAATGGGTTTGGTTCGGCTTTATTGTTTACTGCTGCTGTTCATTGGCTCTTGGCTTCAGCAAAATGGCAGCCTCCAGCAAGAAGGAACAGGAGCAATGTTGGAGGCAATTTACAGCACAGACTAGTTGTAGTAGTATAATTATTATGGAATGTATTCTTGCTAAAGAACATTATTTTTTATCAAGTTGTTATGGGTAAAGTTCCGCTTTAAGTAGGCTTGGGTGAGTAAAAAAGGGCTTAGGAAGAGAGGCAGGTGTCGCCATTAGAAATTCGGTGTAAAGCCCTACAGAACAGACTGTAACAAGGAAACAGGAAACTTTATTTCGAGGAAAGATGTAGAGTATACCATATAAAGAGGTACAAACTTTTAAACACTGCCATCTACTGGCTGAGGAATACATCTCTACTGTAGCTGTCACACAAAAATACATTAACACTGTATTTCAGTTGTAACAAATTTGCCTGGAGATAGGCTTCAACAATTCTAGGCAACAAAAGAAATTAATCAGTAAGCTGACTAATGCTATCATTATAAAATGCACGGTACTAAAGTCAAAAAAGTATTCCACGTTATATCCTTACAGATGATAATCTCTTATATCCTTACATGTGCTAAGCATAGACCAAGGATGAATAACTTTAGCTTGTAGTCTAATGTGAGCTTTTTGCTAGGGCTTTATACCGGCTTTAGTGCGTGTCTGCCTTGTTCTTCCTAGGAAAGGATAGTGTTTAGTATTGTGACTCAAGTTACAGAATAATTTAATTCTGATCCGCTTCTGACTCATTTCAACCAGATTTCCCCAAATTAGACATTTTTGTGACTCATAACAAGAATCAAATATTATTTTGATGGATTTAGTACAAAGCTTTTTCTTGTTCTTGTCATCATTTAAACATAATTAGCCTGCAACCTGTCAGAATTTAACCTTATTTAAAGTAAATTCTGTCAACCCTCCTTGTGGGTATTTAAGTGAACAATATATCTGAAAAAAAGAATCCATAAAGCACTTACACTGAATGCCTCTCAATAGCATTTTGTGAGTCTTGGATAACCCAAAAATGCTATCATATGTCATATTTCCTGACTCTGTTCCTGTCCACCTGGGTGTTTTGGATGTTACCTCCAATTTCCAGTGCCTCCTGTACATTCTCCATAAAATAGAGTAAGCATTCACACCCAGATCCTCAAGCACTGATATCTCACCAACTGCATCCTACAGAGACATAGAAATCTTTCTGATGGTTTAGTTATCCAGTATCCCGAAAAGCTGAACAATCTGTTTTGGGTAGACTGACCCTTTAAGTATTAATTAGTTCTTAGAACCACAATAGGGGGATATTTTTGCCCTGTTTTATACACCTTAACTACCCTTCCCCCTTAAAATAATACAAAATGAGAATAAAATCCTTCTACTACTTACCCAAGATGCAAAAAATGCTGATTTAGGGTTCTATGGCAGCTGGTCTTATGACCATATGGCTAGGTATTTCATGAGTGTAGATTTACTAACTAGACAACACCTTTCCCAAAGCTGCTTGAGTTTATATTATATAACCAAACATCTAAGATTGTATTAAAAGGCTTTTCTTTTTTATAATTTTTTAAGCAGTCAGAGTGTTCTGAATAAAAGACTTGTTATTTCACTTCAGGTCCGCAGGTACTGTACTTCTCAGTAATTTAGACATAGCCTACATACCTGCTAAATGACTTAATCCCTATAGTTTCCAAAACAAATTAGTGTTTACAGCATAGTTTGAAGCGAGATCCATGGTATGCTGTGTAGTCTGCTGAGAAACCCATGGTTTGCAATGAGGTTTTCAGACAGATCCAGTTTAGTTTGTAGAGAGATTGATGGTCTGCAGCGTGGTCTGTAGAGAGATCCAGTATCTGCCATGATGTCTGCAAAGAGATTTAGGGTATACAGTGCAGTCTATAGAGGTCTAGAATCTGCAGAATAGTTTACCCAGAGATCCACCCCTCCTTTTTAAAAAACAGAGTCCTTTAGATTTCACCCTGGCATTCATCTGGTGCATCTGACTACATCCCTGCTAAATTGTTAAGGTCAACAGTTTTCTTATTTAAAAAATTAATCCAAAAGGTTACCTGTGTATGTCTTTTAACATCATGCCGGAGTGTCTGATATAGGCATTCTTTCAAATCTGTAGCCAAATGTTGATGATGATCATGAAATGTTCCTTATGGTAAAATTAATATAGTCTTCAGCAATTCAATATAAAGCTTTGACTCTTGGTGAGCTGATATCTCACCAAGAATGATTAGTGGAAAACATCTGCCCATCCTCTAATTTATGACTGCACCACTCACACCTGGCGCATTATTTCCAATGTAGTCAGCAGATGCATATGGTGAGAGTGAAACCCTGTTTCCTTTTTCCTCTATAGTAAAAAATCAGCAGAAGCGCATGCAAAGATTATGATAAAAAAAATTGGGATAATTAGTACTTGCAGGAAGCTTGGAACCCTTATCACCTTCATGAGGATTTGACATTGCACAATCCTTGCCTGATTGCTGCAAGGGTGTATTGCTACCAAAGATCAGATGCACAGCCACAGATGCATTACATTAATAATAAGAAAGTTGAAGGTTTTTGTATTTCTGTGGAAACAATTACAAACCTTGCCATTCATGTATAAAAATTACCGGTAAGCCACAACTAACCTTCAAGGCCAGACTTTTCAGTGTTTCCATGGTGATCAGTTTGTTGTTTCTCATGCTCTGTTTTTGTATATTAAGCACTTATCCTTTCTGAATGATTTCCACTAAGTAAGTTATACATTATGTAGACAGTTGGCTCCTCAATGGTATATGTTTGGTTTAGCTATTGTCTGCCTTATCATTTCTGGGTTCCCAATAGAAATGAGCTTCGGTTTCGGGTTGGACTGTCCAAATCAGTAATGGCCCAAACACCCCCCTGTTTGGTTCACGGTCGAATATTCTAACCTAATGAAAGTTCCACCGCGAACTTCGATCCGGGACAGTTCACTAAGCGGTATCTTACCGCATCCGAATATGCGATAAAATACCACACAGCTATTAAAATACAGCATGGATTATATTATTAAGTCATGTGGTATTTTAGTAGTGAAAACATTCTTTAATGTTTCAGCTGTGAATGTAAAAACAATTGTTGACGATTAAAAAAAAAAAAAAAATGTTGATGGGGACAAGGGCCTCTTCCCCACAACCATGGCCGGTGGTTGTGGGGGTCTACGTGCAGGGGGCTTTTAACATGGGGGCCCCTAGATCCTGGCCCCACCCTATGTGAATGAGTATGGGGTACATGGTACTGCTACTCATTCACACACAAAAAAAATTGTGGTGTAAAAAATTACAGAAGACAGTCTTTGACAAGTCCTTTATTAAAAACAACAACAAACAAAAATGTTGCCCAAAGTAGATCCAACATCAATCAAGATGCCCGCCAACACCACCACCCCGAAAAAAAAAAAACGCTCCATTCTCGATGCTGGCTCCCTCCCACTGTCTGACAGCTCCGTTGGCCTGACAGTTCTTAAATATCTAAGAACTGGGGTGACCCCACACCCTTGTGAAGTCAGCATGTGCTGTGATTGGCAAAAGCAATGCACCTGACCTTTGATCAGGTGCATTGCTTTGGGCGCAGTGCATTGTGGGGCATGGCAGGCGAACAGGCCGCTGAACACCCTTACCGTTCGAGTGTTCACCGAACACATGAATGGCCGATGTTCGAGTCGAACTTATGTTAGGGAGATCCATGCTTTGCAGTGAAGTCTGCAGGAAGATCTAGTGTAGTCTTTAAATCCATGGTCTATGCAGTCTGAGATATCCAGTACATTATTACTAATTGTGCAAAAAAGTTACATGTACATATAAACACAGGCACCTTGAAGTCCTTTTTTTGGCAAAACCCAAAATGTGTCAGTTTGTCCAGGAATATACGTAGGTCCTCGTTTGCACAATGTTTCCACAGTGCTATGATGACCCACTACCTGACAATGTTGACATGCCGCACTACCATCGCAAAATGATTAATCCCAGCTGGCTGGGGGTGCTGGCTGACGTCAATAACAAAATGTGATCATAAGCATATTTAGCCATGATGTCTCCCAGCATTCCTGACTAGTTTGTTTGCAAACAACAGCCAGCAGGTTATCTGTCATTTAATGGTGGTAGCACTACCACCGCAAAATTACAAATCTCCAGCCAGCAACTGTTTGTAAACAAACCAGCCAGGAAACTGTAAATTAGCAGTGGTGGCAGCAAGGTGACAGAACTTTGGCAAACTGGTGGTTTTAAACAAACCAGCAGGAGATCCTAAGTGATTCCATAAGCATTACTATATTTAGACTATGACGTCACCTAGGATCCTCAGCCGATTTGTTTGTTTGTGGCAATAATGCGAGAGAAGCATTGGTATTGTGGCACAACATCATCGAGCGGCAGGTCTTCATGGCGGTGGGCCATTGCTGGACATTGTTTTCTGGGCTTTTCTTTGGAGGGGAGGATTTTTTTTATTAAAGGACTTTGTTTAAAGTGTTGGTATGTTTAGTACTCATTCCTCTGTAATAGGGTAGACATCTGGGAGCAAATGCAAATGTTTGTGAGTACTTGCCATGAGAGTAATATGTGGAAGACCCTTTCGAATGAATTTAATGATGTTAAAAAACATAGACTCTCATGAGTCTCATGCTAGTCCTCCCCCAAATCCACCTTAGAAACGACCCTCTGTTTCTTCGTCAGAGCCATCAAATATACCTTGTGCTTCTGGATATGGGGAAGCATGCCTCTTCCTCTATTGGCCTTGGGCATGATCTGTTAAGTGCTACTCTCAAATACTGTCACCTGATGTGGAGGAATTATACAAAATTTACACCTGAAGGATGTCAGTGGCAGAAATCATGAGGAAGGTGAATGTGAGGGCCTATTCACATGGGGGTGGTCCAATGTGGTGTGTTAATTTGAATGAGCAGCCTAATTGCCACATATTGCAATGCACTGCAATACAGTTGTGTTTGGGAAGGTGCATTGGGGATACCACAGCACAGTTGTGTCAATGGGCCCTTGTGTTGTGGAGTGGGCTCGAAAGAGTGTAACTTTACCAGGAATAATTTTTTTTAATTCTGTCACTTATAAGAGGAAATGAGGCTTATGTTGGACCCTTCAAATTATAAAAGCCATGCATTTCCCGTCCTCGTAATTCTTCTGTTTTCTCCTAAATTATGTGGTAAATCCTTATTTGTGCAAGCATTTGTGAGTCTGCAGGAGACTAAAATCACCCCCGTTGTCTCATCTTTGAAACCGTAATTGAGTTTAATGAAGTGGTCTGCAAACCAGCTCTGCCAAGCCATTCTGGTCTCACAACACACTGCACAACTGAAAAGGGAAGCAGATCGATAGTTAAAGAAAATGGTACTACCTTATTGCTATTAATATTCTGCCAATGAAATGAATCAACGACAAAATGGTTGATGCACCTGAACATGTCTAAATGCTCTTAAATGCATTTGAAAAACATTACTTTAGGCACACTTTTAACGCCTCGTTTCTCTTTGTCAGGAGAAAAGTGCGCAGAAGAGCTGAGTGTGCATGAGGCCTTATTCTCTGACTCTGCTGTTTTGGATTTACTGCTTAAAGGGAAGTTTCCTTTATATATAACAGGCATATTCTACAGCATTATACACAGGACATTCACATTAATACCTGACTTGAATTGGTCTATAATCTTATGTCGCTATTACTGTCACGCACATAAAGTGCACGGGATAGTTTGACTATCTTTATATTTCTGGATTGTGAGGGAAAGTAAAGCATGCAAAACAAGCAAAAATAGAGGGAGAACATACAAACTCCCTGCAGATAGTCTCTCAAACAGGAATTCTATCCAGAACCCCAGTGCTAACCTGTTAGCCTCCATAAAAAGAAAGGACATTGGACTTTGGAGAGTTTTAGAAAGCACTTACATACTCTGTAGGTGACAGATGTCAATGCATTCACTAGTATGTTTTTTGACTAGAAGAAGACATAAACTCCCACAAGTACAAGATATCATACAAACTTTACAGTATGCAGGTCCTCGGTAGGATCCGAATCTAGTACTTCATCACTGCATGTTATTGGTGCTAACCACAGCAGCGCAATGCTTTTCTACCTGTTCTGCTGGCATTCATCATATTCAGTGAGCAAGTTCAAATTGACATAGCCTTATTTACTTTCATTGTTCAGTCCACTTCAAATATAAACATTGGGGCTTCCTGGCAGAACCCAGGATCCTACCAGTTCTTTTCTAATGCCTCTGATCAAGGATCAAAGTACTCAACACTGGAGAAAAACATCCGCTTGTCCTTAAATGCACATACCCACTCAGCCAGAAGAACAGATACCTAGGCATAGACATTGTTTGCAACTGGCCTTTATTTACTAGTATCTGATGTACATTAATGGCTATGGAACTACTGTGATAAGGCAATACCATTAATTATTACCTTGTTTAGTTTGCTTTTTTTTTTTCTTTTGTAGTCCAGCATCATTTATATAAGTGGCAGAATGAGAAAAGCAGTAAAAAAAAAGGTGATTTTAACTTAAAGTGGAACAACTTAACTCCCCCATGTTTTTGTCCCCTTCTTACCTATGTTGCTGAGTTATCTCCTAGATCGTAAGCTCTAAGGAGCAGGGCCCTCTGTTTACTCTTGTACCAAATTGTATTGTAACTGTAATGTCTACCTTCATTTTGTAAAGCGCTGCGCAAACTGTTGGTGCTATATAAATCCTGTATTATAATAATAATAACCTTCAAACACATACACACCTCCATACAGTGAATCCAGCATTGTCCTGCTGTGATCCCCTGTTTGAGTGACATATCTTGGGTCCCATGTCAAAATGTTGGTCCAATTCAGCTGCATGCCTCTTCCAGGTTCAGCTAGCTCCCAATGATACACTGTGCCCTCCCTATGGTTTGATTGCTCTGTGTGCCTGGTCCTGCTGCCTCTTGGGAGATGTGACATGAGTAGGCCAGGCCTAGGCCATGATTGCGACAGAGAAAATAAAATATAAAAAAATAGGAAAAAATGGCATTGTAATTGTGGAGGGGAGGATTTGAACAGATTCAACGTCCTTTTGGGATTTAAAGTCCACTTTCATGGAAAAAAAATATTGCAAATAAAAAGAAAAAACAATAAAGCATATATAATTGTGACACAAGCCATATTGTAATACAACATTATTAAAAAAAACATCCTTTCCTTTTCAATCTGTAGCCCTGTATTTTTATGTAAAATGAAATGCAATATGGCAACCAAGAGGTGTTCTGTACACAGATGGTGTACAGATCACCCCCCAGAAATGTCATTTTCTGCTTGTGTGATTGCCTTACTGATTTTCTTAGAAGTCTGCACTAAGATACAAGTCAGATTTTGGGCATCCTCGCATCCTCTGCAACAAACGTTTCAGTATTGGTGAGATACTCTCAAAGGGAAATCATGTTTAACGGAATTTTGACCCTGTCATTTTCCACATTAGAATCCTGCAAATTCAGCAGCTGATCACTAATGAAAAGGTCACTCCCATTTACATTCACTTTCCACATGGACACAAACAAACAGCTATTTCTTCAGAATAACAAAAGGTTAATCCCTGCAATGTTTGAGGGCAGATTAACATCCATGCATTTTGTCTGTGCAACACATTTTAACACATGGATGTGATTTGCGCTGCTTTGCTTTTTATTTTGAATGGTGCCATTCAGTTTACCATTCCTTTTGTATGGCACTGCAGTGACCATAGACTGTTAGACTGTACACTGTTCACTGTGACAGATGTGAACATGTGCATCTAAAATAAAGGTGTAGGTGCATTAAAAACTGCATTGTGACGCATTGACAGCTCGTTCAAAATAATAAATACTTGTGTTTATGTAGCAAGTAAATAAATAAACCTCCCAGTGATGCTATTACTAGGCTGCAGCTAGAAGGAGCTCTAATGATGTGACTTCAGGAGACTAACACCAACAAGCTCACATTAAACTTGAAATGCAAGTGAGCAACACATGGTTGTGCTTTCCTCTTTGATACATGTTAGTCACACTTGGTTAATGCTATCTTTGTTTAGTTTTGTGTATGTTCTGACATTCGCTTTCTCTGTTTAGTATCCTACATGTTAGTAATGGTAATTCTTTAATACAAATTGATGCACTTTTCCATGTGGCCTGTGCTGCTACTATAAAGAAAGTAATTATCTGTATAACGTGATCCGTTTCTGTTTAACACATTAAACTCAGAATGCAAGTGGGCAACACATGTTTTGTGCTCTCCTCTTTGATACAAATACTGAAGGCTGCATATGTTATACCTCACAATCAGATCAATAATAATCCTGTAACATTAACATACTATTACAATGTGAATCTGGCCTAATACTTTTGATGCAACTGACACAGAACAGGAGGAGCAACTTTCATTTTCTGAATGAAGTTGGCAATGGCAGCATCAGTATTTCAGTCTATATTTTATTTTATGTATTCTGTACTTCCTTTAATATGTTTTCTGTAAAAATAGCCATTCCTCTTTCAAACTTTGCAAAATGCAGGTAAAAGCAGGAAGGTATTGACTGTGAAGTGTACAATTTTTTAAATGGAATAGGTAGTCTTTTCAATACTAAATTTCTTTAGTTATTGTAAAAGAGAAATACAAGAAGTCAAATGATATTGTCATGCTCAAAATAATCATATAGAGCAGTGGTGGCGAACCTATGGCACACTTACCCCAGCAGGCACGCAGAGCCCTCTCTGTCAGCACGTGAGCCAAGTCGCCCCAGCATCGCCCCCGCAGCCAAGCATCAGATAACAGCACACATAGGGTCCATGCGTATGTTCTGTCCTAGTGGCGCCAGGTGATGACATTACGAGCCGTGACTCATTAGCCACGACTCATCCAACTTTTCACATGGCCGGTCAGTGCACTGCCAATGATATACAATTTGGGCTGTCTGTGAATTTTAATATATTTGTTTTTATTAACACAAGATTTTAGCTTGTGCTGGTGGTCAGTGAAACTTTGCCCCCTTGTGCTGGTGGTCAGTGGAGCTTTGTCCCCTTGTGCTGGTTGTCAGTGGAACTTTGACCCCTTGTGCTGGTGGTCAGTGGAACTTTGCCCCCTTGTGCTGGTGGTCAGTGGAACTTTGCCCCCTTGTGCTGGTGGTCAGTAGAACTTTAACCTCTTGTGCTGGTGGTCAGTGGAACTTTGCCCCCTTGTGCTGGTAGTCAGTGGAACTTTACGCCCTTGTGCTGGTGGTCAGTGGAACTTTGCCCCCTTGTCTTGGTGATCAGTGGAACTTTGCCCCATTGTGCTGGTGGTCAGTAGAAGCTCTGTTATTGTGTTTCTTTTACAACAAAAGATGGTTATGTATGTGTTGTTTTTTCTAAAATAAAACCTCAGTATTCAGGTTGAATTACAGTGTTGGCACTTTGCGATAAATACGTGGGTTTGGGTTGCAGTTTGGGCATTCTGTCTCCAAAAGGTTTGCCATCACTGATATAGAGTGTTCACAAGCTTGGGTAGGTATAGGTAAATTATGTTGCATGTGAAGTGTTTTAATATACCTTGAAGGAAAAAATATGAGAAAATAGAAATTCTTTACTTGGACTTCTACAAGAGGGCAACAATATGGTGGAAACAGCTGGTGCATGCAAGATAGTGGCAAATTAGATGGGGCTCAGTAGTAATGGTGAGGTGGGTGGGCTGTTGTACAGTGCATACGCAGTATTTTTAACAGGTGAACACTTGAAAGTGGCAGGAAATAAACTGGCAAGGTGGTGATTGCTTTGTAACCATGCGTGTGCAGTATCGATTATGATATAACTATTACTCCATTAATATGAACATGTCGTTGTGCATACACCTGCTAGAGCAGACATATTTGGTTGCATCACAGACTATACCACACGAGTGGTAGCGAAAGACATTTGGCAATATGATGCTAATTATTGCTAATTTGTACAATGCAAGTCTAGACGTTGGCTGAAAAAAAAAACGTCCTGTTTGGCGATCTCGGCTTAGTAAAAACAATAGTGCAGCGCAACATTTAAAGAAAACAAGTGTCCGTCATAATGTCCTTTTTACTATGCTGCTATAACCAGTGTGCAATAAAATGCATATTCACTTCCTGAGTTTAACCAAAGCATGCAAACACTACATGCAAAAATGGCCGCTCACCTCCTTACTGACCTCACTATTAGACTGAGGTCAAATAGTACTTTAGATTATCTCTTGTTGAGGTTAGAAACGTCTGATGGTCTGTGGTACACAAACAGTATTCATCAGGTATCACTTGGCTCACTCCTCATAAAGTGTTGGTGGCATATGTAAAGCAAAAACAGAAGACAAATAATGCTCTCTGTATATATTCAATTTTAATGCAAAAGTGGTATAAAAACATTCACATATAATAAAAACACAAACAGTGCATTAAAAAAATAGGCCGGAAATCCTCACCACCCCATCAGGAATGATAGTGTGTGTGGCTCTCTATTCCTATATGTTTTACACCCAGGTATAGGAACCTACTAGATCCCCTAGAATCACACAAGCATTTAACCCCTACACTGTGGGGGTGGCCCCACTGCAAGGGAAGATTTTTATTTCCCCAGAGTTCAGACTTTACATTACATTTAGCACATTTTGCATTAAAATATATGTGAACTCTCGACTTGTGAAACAACCTGTTACATTTAAAATAAAAATGAAGGACAAAATATTTGTGTACACATGTAAAAATGGGTAATAAAGGAATTTCTAATTTTTTTTTATAAGTGATCACATTTCCTCTGTTCACAGCTGCCTAAGAGGCTCAGAGAGCTGGGAAAGGAGAAGCAGCAGTACACTGATCTTCCCAGTGAATGGCTGTGCAGAGGTGTGTCAGCAGAAGTCAGCGAGAAAATGGATCACGCTGTGCTCTCATGCCTAGTGTGGTCAGTTTTTAATAGCAAAGCAGAGGGACTGGCAGGAGCACTAGGGATTTCACAGAAAGGAAGCAATACAAAGAGAACAGGATACTTTTATATACAAGTACATGGTAGGCACATATTGTATGAGGAATATGAAATGTCGAGTTTACATATCCTTTAAGTTGTGTGCTGTTCTTGTGAAGGAGGAAGCAATCGTATGTTATCTGCAGACATCCCCTTAGGACAGTGGTCTCCAAACTATGGCCCGGGGGCCGGTTGCGGCCCTTTGCTTGCCCTTATCTGGCCCTTGGGGCACTTTTTTCTCTCACATATACAAGACACTATTCCTCCCACTGACACCAACAAGGGGGCATAATTCCTGCTACTGACATCAACAAGTCGCTATTTTTCCCATTCACACCAACAAGTGGGCGCTATTCCTCTCACTGAAACAAACCATGTGGCACTATTCTTCCCACTGACACCAACAATGGGAAGTATTCTACCCACTGACACCAACGATGGGCCACTATCTCTCCAACTTACACCAAGAATAGGGCGCTATTCCTCCCCTAATGCCAAAGATGCGTTGTTTACTCCCAATGAAGCAGGACAATTTCTACTCCAAATGGCCACAGGCTGGCCCTCCTAAATTCTGAAAGCCAGTAAACTGCCCCTTTGTTTAAAAAGTTTGGAAACCCCTGCCTTAGGGAAAGAATTTATAAACCAGCGTGGGTTATGCTGGCTGATCACTGTCACATAGATAATCGTGTCAAAAACTGTAGTACCAAACTAAAAATAACTAAAATTACAGTTATCCATTAATGCAGACAATTTTAATAAATAATTCTAGCTATTTTATTTTGTTAGTAGCATTAATCATTTCTATGTATATGTTCATGTTCTGTTTAACTTTAACTTTGCATGTCCATGTCCTGTTCAACTTTATCTTTTTTTTTGCTATGTAAACAGACAAGTATGCCAACCTTTCCAAACCCAAACAATGATCACACTCCTGCTGCGTGCAGGGTGCAATCACAGTCACCTTTATATTCTCCATAAAGTTCATGCTCGGGTCTTTTCAGTGTTCATTCCCCAAGTGTTTCCAGGGAAACAGCTGTTCAGACCAGTAAGAATTTACTTTGCAGTTCAAAATATCAAAGAGCAAAGTACACTTTGTACTTTTTCTTGTTCTTTTTCCAGGTATCAGCTTGCAGACTTCCACAAAGCACTATCACTTATATAAACACAGTACATATCACATATGCAAGAAATAGGGTTATGAAAACCTTAAAGAGAAAAAAATCCCCTCTGGGGGATCCATGTACATTGCAAGGACTTTAACAACTTTGTTGCAGACTCCCACCTGTTTCTGATATGAAGGAATAGCTTTGTTTGATTGCTTCAATTTGCAGAGTGAATCTGAATGGGAGTGCTGTTTTCATTACTAATCAGCTGATGCACGTGCAGTGTTCTAATGAGGAATGTTGCATCCCTTATAGAAGTGATTAAAGTGGTTGTAAAGGCTGAAGGTTTTTTTACCTTCGTGCATTCTATGCACGAAGGTAAAAAACTTTCTGTTTGTTGCTCCCCCTCCACAGCCCCCTATAATACTTACCTAAGCCCCCTCTCGACCTAGTAATGTGCACAGGAGCCTCAGCTGTCTTGGGTCTCTCTCTCCTCATTGACTGAGATAGAGCAGCGAGAGCCATTGGTTCCCACTGCTGCAATGATGAGAGGGTGGGGCGGAGCCAGGGCTCTTTGTGTCTTATAAACATATAGAGCAGGGCTCAGGAGCAAGCATGCACCAGTACCCCCATAGCAAGCAGCTTGTTTTTGGGGGCACTGGTCAAGGAGGAGAAGTCAGGAGCGTTGGTGGGGGGGCCCGAGAAGAGGAGGATCAGGGCTGCTCTGTGCAAAACCATTGCACAAAGCAGGTAAGTATGACATGTTTGTTATTTTGTTTTTTAATAAACAAACCTTTAGAATTACTTTTAACTTTTTGGGAGTATCTCACAAAAAATTAAACTTATTGTAAGTTGCAGGGATGCCTAAAATGTGACTGTATCTTAGAGCAGATGTATGGGAAAATCAGTCAGCCAATTACATAAGCAGGAAATTACGGTTTTAGTTCTGTGCGCCAACTACTGTATTTTTGCTTGCACATGATTGGATGATGAAAGTCAACAGAGCATCTCCTTATTTACTAAGCTCTGGGGCAAATGCCATTTCAGAGTGCAATTGCATAGTCTATATTCCTTTAGTAAGGGCAGCACAGTGGCTAAATGGTTAGCACTTCCACCTGGCAGTACTAGGGTCATTGGTTTCAATCTTAACCACAGCACCACCTGCCTGGAGTTTGCATGTTCTCCCTGTGCCTGCGTGGGTTTCCTCCAGGTACTCTGGTTTCCTCCCACACTCCAAAGACATGCTGGTAGGTAAATTGTCCCTAGTATGTGTATGTATGAATGTAAGTTACGGAACTTTAGATTGTACAACTCTTGAGAGTTAGGGACTGATGTGAATGTACAATATATATGTAAAGCCCTGTGTAAATTGACGGCGCTATATAAGTACCTGAAATAAATAATAAATAAATAATGTGCAGAAAGCCTCTGGGTAGCATTGCATTTTGCAGCAAAGTACAGCAGCTGCAGCTTGAAAAGCAAAGGTAATTTTTAATACAAGTAAATTGCATAATGGCTTGTGTAGCAATTGTATATGTAATATTATTTTTTATTTGTTCTTTTTTTGTCCCAACAAAAGTGGAGTTACCCTTTAATTCAGTATTTCAGTTTTTGTGGTGAGTAGGAAGCATCTAAGAGCCTTAACACACAGAGAACTTTTCTTTTCTCTTATCATTGTTTTCATAGAACAAAAAAGCAAAACAGTAATCAGAGACTATAAAAGTATGAATCGCAGGTAACTGGGTGCAAATGTGGCATGGACGAGAATAACAATGTTGTATACTCACATGGCTTCTTCTTTACTGGAGAAGGGCAATACATTCTTTGCCCCAGACTCTTCACAGAGAATGGAGTACTGTAGGATGGTGACATGACAGGCACCTGTCTGTAAAGATTGCAGGATGGAGAGAAGAGAGGAAGGATAGTGAAGATAGAGAGATGTACTCTATAGCTCTCAGGTTTACTCTAATAGGCCAGGAAGTCAGGAATGGTAGATATTGAAGAGTCTCCATTCCCAGTTCTGTAGATGGACATAATAAAGGGTATGTCAACTAAAACAAAAAATATGCAATATTTGTGTAGTATATAAACATATTCCCATGCTGTATTCCTTTTAAGAAGAATAACTGCTGATGCACTCAATTCCTAATTCCTGTTGTTGGCTGACAACATAGTGCCTTTTCTGGGCTAAAATTGCAAGGAAATGTTTGAGTTATACAGAATTGACTTTTGCTAAATTATGGATTAGCTCCCCTTCTTCTCATGTCCACAATAAAGAGAGAAAGTATTTTGTAGTTCAGGGAAATAAGCTAAGCAGAGAAAGTTAGATTGCTTAAGATAAGACTTCAGAGTGCAAAGGACTTCTGGAAAAATTAGGTAATTTTTTGCACTTAGAAAACATATATACTGTAACTACCGTAAATACTGTCAATAGTATTTTAACAGACCAAAGGGAAGCAAATAGAAGGAATTTATTGTTTAGGTTTACATACACTCAAGTGGCTACATAAAAGGATTTATTGTGGATGACTCATTTTGTTGAGTTGGAGGGTTACATTATATATAAACTTTCATTTACTGGCATTGGACCTTGGTATAGCTTCACTAGATTGGGCAGTCAGACTAAAAATGTTGGTGAATGGCTAGATACATCTTTTGCTCTGTGGGTAGGTACCAAACTCCATCTATAGTGAATTGCATAAATGATTTAAAGTGGTAAACTGTTTGGCTAAAGATACACAAATGACCCGTTTGCCGCACATGTGGTGAAAAATTGAAGTGCCAAAAAAAATATAGAGCTGCGTTATGAACAAAAAACAGACTCACGCACCCAGTATTCTAACAGTGTTCTGTATGGAGCCACCGCTGCACACCCAGTCCCGCACCATCATCTTCTTCTCTGACATCATCCAGGGGCTGGCTACCTGTTCCAGGTTCTTTCAGCTTGATGCATTTGCTTCAGTCTAAGAACCAGAAAGAGATAGCTGGTCCCCTGATGAAGACTGAGGCACATGCACCATGGAGTAGCCTGAGGCCTCCTGGAATGAGTGACAGAGGTGTCCCAGGATACAGTGGACAAAGAAAAGTCACTGTAGGCAGGAATCAAGTGAGTACAGGTTGGGACCCTCTAGAAAGGTATTGAAAAAAAATTGTTGGGGGATAGGATGATAGGAAGTGGGTGGGGAAGGTGAAGGTCTGCTTAGAGGAATGTTCACAATTATTTAAGGGCACAAAGAATGCAGAGGAGGTAAATCACTGGACTTCCCTGTTTACATCACTGCCTGTAATATTGTATGAAATGACACTTTAAGCATATAGGCAGGTTGCCTACAGTAGTTAGGTAGCAGTGGCTGACTCAGGCAAGGGAAGGGGTCAACTTGTTCTTCTCTGTTTACCGGGCTTTTTGGGACCCAGCCTACCCACCCTGTGATTTGTATATAAGGGGTGAAAAATGGGTATCGTGGCTGTATTTTCCTGTCTCAGACCTGCCGGCAAAGATGCTGTGCCTGTGACACTGTTCTATGGAGGGGGTCTGCGGGGTCCTGCAGTCTTCCCAAAGGCAAAGGCTTACTGGAGTACTGCCAACTATGAACTTTCACCAGCTTATGCACTCTTACCTGCTTAAGGTATGCCTGGACAGCCACAGCCTAGAATAGTTAGCTAGGTACAGATGCATTGGACTGTAATGTTCATGTTATGTAATTGCACTACAAAGTTCAGAAAAATTTGTTCCTTGAACCGTGAGCTCTGAAGTTACTCAAAGGGGTGCATGAAGGTTAATGGCAATTACAAGCATTTGGGTCAGGTAAAGCACATACGGGGTATGAAGCAAATCAGTTACAAGGAGTTAACTCGGCATCAAGAGCATAGAAGAGAGTTGCCATGGGTAAGGTCATATCTGGGTGTGCATAGGCATTTGGCTTACACAAGAAGGATTTACTTTCACATTTACACTTTTACAAGACTTTTTTTCCAACCTTTCATTATTCTTGAAATATAAAGATTTTTATTTTCACCTGGTGATCCTACCAAGAAAACACTTCATGTTCTAAGGTGACAAGGCACTGTACCTATGGAGTAAAAGAATTGTCACCCTAGTACAGTAAGTATGTTAGGGTCACAGAACACCTCCCCCTTTATTCATCTTCATAACATATGGATGAGATGCTCTATAAAAAAGATTGGGCAAGGCTGATGCTGCTGCTTTTCAGTTCAATACAGCAAAGGCAAAATGTACAGGAAATCAGGAACATAGTGGAAATGTATATGTAGTGGAGAGATGTACTGAATGTTTTTTTTGTTTTGCTTATTTTTGCCCTGGCATTTGCAAAGCAGGATGTAGAGTCTGCTTTTCTAATGTTCAAATATGTCTGCCTTCATTTACATACAGTATATAATTACTATCTCCATTGGAAAGATTTTATATCCCTTACTGTCCTGGTAAAAAGTGAAAGCAAATCTCTTTAAGATGGAAAAAAACCTAAAACTGTAGACAATGAATTTAACCCTTCCCGACTCTAACCAAATTAAAAAAAATTTAGGCTAGAGCTAGGCTTTACCTTTCATATCTTTACGGCTGCAACTGCTGGTTGCTTACGATATATTGGACACATTTAATCTACAAAAAAAGTGAGGCTATAACAGTTAGAATCATAATAAAGATAGTACAGATTGATAAATTATGATTTGGGGGGGGGGGGGGGGGTAGGGAGAGGTGATGGGGCATCTCATAGTAAAATTATTGGCATTATGAGATTTCTCTTCATTATACCACTGTTATGTTGTGTGCTGTTGCTTATTTATAAAAGTTTCTATACATGACTGGTGCAGCGGTCATCTTTACTCCCCCAATAACCACAAATCCCTCCCATTGACCTTACACCCTGATACACAGTTTTTACATTGGAATGATATATATATTTTAGTAAATGTAAATATCGGCCACAACTTCAAAAGATAACACACTATAGACATTGATGTCAAAAACGAACATCAAAAAACAATCCCTTTTCTGCTGATCTGAGATTTAACAAACCAAAACATGTCTTGATTCTATGAAAACCACATAAAAGTATTTATACGTGCAGCCAGTACTGCCCCCCAACCACTTATTCTGGTTCGGGAGCTTACCAGAGTTTCAGCCATTCCAAAAACCTGCAATAAATGTTAAAACATAACTGACATGTTTAAAAGACAACATTTTTCATTTCCCTTGGTGTTAGTGGGACTGATAGGCCGACCAGTTTTTGTCCCGATTCTAGCCATCAATAACCTCTGAGCTGCACCATTCTACGAGCCTTTTTAGTGCCATCTCAGTCAGCCAAGGGACACCATGACAGTAGTACCAACAGCAGATAAAGAATACAATCCCATGCATTTACAAGAAAAAATCCAAGCGCATACAATCACATGTGAAAATGAAAAGACAAATAGAAAGGCAAAATTGTTGTTTATTTATTTTAGAGTCAAGTAGAAAACATGTACACATACAAATGCACATACACAAGTAAAGGATAAAGTAAACACAACAAGTGAAGAAAAAAGGGGGAAGGGCAGAAGGGTACCTTATCAATGTTCTAAATGTGGACTGCAGCAACATCCATTGTTTTCCTGGGATTGCAGCTACGACCCACCCCCCTCCTCCCTCCATAGGACACATTGATTCCTCTTCACCCTCTCCAGTTATGTCACACTGTGCTTAACCACTTCAAGTCCGAACACTTTCACCCCCTTCCTGTCCAGGCCAATTTTCAGCTTTCAGTGCTATCACACTTTGAATGACAAAAGATACTGAACAGGGCTGACAATGTCCATAAAATAGTTTGTTGGCAGCCCACAACAGGGCATGGGAGTAAAGTATATAGACATCTATATCTAGAGATTTTCCATCACTTCCCATCAGGCAATGCTGAGACAGATAAAAACTTTATTTTGCTGGTATTTATTTTGAAAAAAAAGTGTTTTTCTTTTTTTTTTTATTTTGCAAATAAATAATCGTTCTTCATAATTATTGACCAAAATATATTCAGCTATCTTTTTAGTAAAAAAAAAAAAAAAACCCAAATTAGTTTATAACCAAAAATTATACTTTTTCTGAATTTTTTTTTATTATATTATTATTCATGTTTTTTTGGGTTTTTTTTTAACATACCATCACCCTAGCTGTACAATGTCACCATAGTGACACTGTACTACTTGTGGGGGGTGATGAAGATTTTTTTTTTCTTTTTTTACACTGGTTGCTTTTACAAAAGCAATCATTTCTCCTTCTCTCTGGCTGCATTCTCACAGTCATTGAGAAATACTGTGAGAGCTGTGATTGGTCACAGCTTGTCACATGGTACAAGGCTGTTGTGAATCGCCTTGTACCATGTGACCTCTGTGATTGTTCAATGATTTCCCAAGTAGTAAGCAATGATGTCATGAAGTGACATCTTGTTTATTACTATTCATGAGATCATTGATTGGCCAATCAGTGATCACATAAATCAGGACCTCACACAGAGATCCTGTACAGTGTTCGGTGTTCCGCTGTGTCCGGAGGGCACTGGATCGTGGTTCCGCCCGCTCCCAAGGAGCGCGCACAGGCAGTGAATGCGGGTGCCGTTTATAAATAGCCACCCGCTTTGGCACTGCTCCCGTCTGCCCATTTATGTAGATGGGCCAGACGGGAAGTGGTTAAGTTGGTAGTAAACTGACAAGAAAAAAGGAAAAAAAAATTCCCCTGCAAGGAAAAGTTATAATATGCTAGTGTGCATCACATATCTCTTAAACAGTGCAGGTTTAGGAAATACTGTATTTAAAGCATCTACAGGTAAGACTTAATATAGGCCTATCTGTAGGTAAAACCTTAAAAATGGACTTTACTATCACCTGAAGGGCACAGCGTGATCCCATATTCACTTAGGATTCCAACATTGTCCCAATTAGAAAAATGTGTGAATTTTTGGTGAAAGATGTGTAAAACCTGAAAATATTTATAAATGTATCCCTTGCTGTCAGAATGTGGCCCACTTACATTGGTGTCATTGGTGTAAATACAGGGAGGAAATGTATAAGCAGAAAGTGGGCCCAGGCTCTCTGGGCCCCTGGGGTTCCAACTATGATCCTGTTTTTTCTTTTCACTACACCCATGTAAACCTCATTGTGGAATGATTTCCAGCTAGAAAAAAAAATCTAGCAATAACATACATTATGTTGTACTGTGCAGGGACGTTATGTATATAGCACGTGCAGTTACCAAGAAGATGCTGTGTAGCTCTGGTTTATTTTTGTGTGAGAATAGATGCCTTTTGAATGTCATACTGTGATTTTAAATGCGTAGATTCTTTGGGAATTTTTTTTTGCACTTCTGAAAAAAGGCATATCCCAGCTTACATCTTTCAGAGGAAAGTGTATGCATATCTTTGAAATACATTTGCCATTGCAAACTCATCTTAAAGGAGAAATTTGGGATTTCTAAAAAGTAAACCTACATACTCTCCCCTATGCTGCAGCATCGGTGTGATGCTGCAGCTATCCCATGTCACCTAAAAGTCCAAAATTAGGAGATCACGTGATCGCTGATCGCTCAGTTCTTGGTCCGCTCAAAGCGGAGAGCAGTGACTGCCATTTACCAGTCTCCCCTCTGCTCCTGCAGCTCATACTGGAGCGCCAGGCAGGGGAGGAGGCAGGCACAGCTGGTTCCTGCTTTAATCTGCGTCTACATCAACTGATAGCCGGCAATAGCCTGTTATCGGCTGATTTGGGGTCACAGGAGAGAGTGCACTCATGTGACCTACAAGTATGGCCAGAAAGCTTTTCTTTAAATGATGTCAGATGTCCATATAAATGAGCGCTAAGGAATACATATTTGTGTGCCAGAACTCTTAAGCTGGCCATACACTAGTGGCATTTAACCATTTGAGCTCCTGAGGATTTACCCCCCTTAATGACAAGGCCTCTTTTTGCTACTCGGCGCTGCACTAATTCAACTGATAATTGCGCGATCATGCAATGCTGCACCCAAACGAAAGTTACGTCCTTTTTTTCACACAAATAGAGCTTTCTTTCGGTGTAATTTGATCACCTGTGCGCTTTTTATTTTTCACGCTATAAACAAAAAAAGGCCAAAATTTTTGAAGAAAAACAATATTTTTTACTTTCAGCTATAAAAAATATATAGTAAACTCAAAGTTGGTTATAAATTTAGGCCAAAATATATTCTGCTACATGTTTTTGGTAAAATAAATCCCAATAAGTGTATATTGATTGCTTTGTGTGGAAGTTATAGCGTCTACAATCTATGGTATAAATACTGCAATTTACGCCATTTTTCTGCTATACAGCACTGCACTAGTTTAATGGACAATTGCGCGGTCATGCAATACGGTACATAAATTAAATTTACATCCTTTTTTTCCCCACAAATTGAGCTTTCTTTCGGTGGTATTTTATCGCCTTTTTTTGCTCTATAAAAAAAAAGGCTGACAAGTTTGAGGAAAAAAAAACAATATTTTGGACTTTTTGCTATAAAACATGTCCAGTAAAAAAAAAATGCAAAAATCAAATTTAGTCATAAATTTCTGCCAAAATGCATTCTGCGACATGTCTTTGCTAAAAAAAAAACCCAATACGTGTAAATTAATTGGTTTACGTGAAAGTTATAGCACTTACAAATGGCGGGAAAGATACTGGGATTTTTAATTTTTATTTATACTAATAATGGCGCCGATCAGCGACATATGACGGCGACCAGCGACTTATGGCGGGACTACGGCGGCCATTTTGACACTGGGGGGGAACTGACTTGGGGTCACTGACATCCCCAGTGACACCAATACAGTGATCAGTGAAAAAAAACCACTGAAACTGTTCTAATGTCACTGGGGAGGAAGGGGTTAACATTTTTAGAATTTGCTGTGTAAGGGGAGTGTTTTACTAGGGGGCGGGGGTGTGTACTGGACGGGGGAGTGAGGGAGGAGCTGATTGATGGAGAGAAACTCTTCTCTCCATCTTCAGCTTGTCGGTGAACTGTCACAGAGCAGGGCTGTGTGTAAACAATGCAGCCCTGCTTTGTGTTAGTGATCACCGCTCATCGCGGGAAAACGGCCGGTAAAAACCGGCCATGACCCGGCGGCGGAGACCCGCTGCTGACACCCGCGGGACAGGTAGGGCGGGCGCGCGCCTCGCCCGCGCCCCCTACCTGTTTTGAAGGCAGCCGTTTTAAAACGTGCTTTTGCCTACGAGCGCCGCCCTGCCACCGTTTATATGCGGTGGCTGGGCGGCAAGTGGTTAATTCAAAAATGTTTGTTTTAAGAATGTTGTTCGATTTTCTAATCATTAGTGAGGTCAAATAGATGTTTGTTTTTGACGGAAGTGAGAAGACAATTTAAAGTAGCAGGATGGAAAAACTTTCTCAAATGAATGAATTTCTGACAGTAAATGTGTTTTTTGTTTGGGAAAGTCCATTGATTCCAAAATCGAATAGTAAAAGTAAGCGTTTTTAAAGAACTTTTGGATAATATTCATCGGCATATCTAATGTATTGATGAGAATATCTGTATGAATGTTCTTGCAACCTTGGTTAAATCTAATTTATTGGCAGCCTGTCTTCTAAGCGGTACTTTATAATCTATTCATATTAGTACAGGGTGGGTATGTGCCCAAACTCCATAGTCTTAATGTATAGCCATGTAAGGAATCACATTCAATATATTTATAATTGCCAGCCATGTAAAGTTAAAAATACCTCCCTAGGTTCTTGTATCATGATAGTGTACCTTTGACCCATATTCCAGAGACAGCAGTAAATAGATCTGACCTGTTCACAGACCCATGTATATGTATTTATTTTTTTTTATTTGTGCAATAAAGATCTACAGTTTACCCATTTACAGTATAAATTGAAAATGACAAGGTTGGCTGGTGACCATAAATTATTGAATCGCTGAATTCAGTGCAGATGAGTTTATAAAAGGATTGTTGTTTTCAGCACAGAAAAAGGAGATGAGTGGTAATGTTTGTGTTCATATGTGGTGAATATAGTCCAGTGAACTCGGAGGTACAAGGACACATTCTACTGATAGAGTGACCTGGCTGAGGTGTCAATGAGTTCAGTTCTGACCGATGGCCCTTTTTTTGTATACGTGGAAAGAGCACACTGTTTCTTGATTTTAAGTTAACTCTTTCAAAGCAGATATTTTTCTCTACAGTCCATATATGAATTTTGACCATTTTTAAAAATAATTTTTAAATAATTTTATTAGTTGCCTTGGATTTAATTGCATGTTTTCCCTCAATACATTTTAAAGTGCATTCCCAATTTTGAAATCCCTCAAATTTGAAAAAAAAAAAATAAAAACACTATAAGTTTGTTTCCATTTACATGGCATAACCAGAAAAAAAATCTTACATTCTAGTCATGTTGTAGGAGAAGATGTCATGGCTGACTGCAAGAATTTCTCAAGAACTTCACAGATCTGACCCAAGAATTTCTTAAGAAGTTCAGAGATCTGACCCAAGAATTTCTCAAGAAGTTCAGAGATCTGGGGACTGTCTGAATCAGTTCTCATTTACAAACAATGGAGAAGCCCAGATTTCAAATGTTTAATCATTTGTTAGGAAAAAGATTGTTCAAATCTTGTTTAAAACTAATGTGATTTTATCTGCCAGCACAGTGCAGACAGGGTTAATTATAGCAAACACAGCTCCCTAGTCCCTTCATAAACAAAGGGAACTAAGTAGAATTTCATCCTTGGTAGAATTTTCAGAAAGGGGAAATTTAAAAAAAGGTAAGCTGCAATCTTTATTTATGTATTTACTTATTTTTTAAGTGATTTTATGTGAACGAGGAGATTGCAAATATCACTTGGCTGTTATTCCAATTTGTGCTACAGTGCAGTTCACCCTGCCCTGAAACATATGGCAATGCACTACCATGAAAGAGTCAGCTGCAGCTTTTGCAGCAATATGACCTCCAGCAAGTGGACTTCTAATGCCATACAATATGCCTGGCATAAAAAAAATCACAACTGGGGAGTCACAGGTGGGGCGTACAGCCTGTCTTAAAAGTAAATGGCTGAATGCCCTTGTACTCACATAAATGCCAATGTTTAATTGCATCAGTGTTTGTATGTGGTTTGTCAAATTGTCCTATAGCAGTGGAAGGATCTAGGGGTTGTCCTTTAAAATACATAAAATATTTATATAAAATAAAGGTAAACAAAACTAAGCTTACTGTGCAGCCCTCTAGACATATCAAGAGCAAATTGCATGTTTTGTCCCAATCATGCTTACCCACTGTGGGCTCATAACAGTGTCCACAAAGCTGCAGCCACTGATTAACAGACTCACATTTCCTCTTTCCAATACCTATGACCAGGATCACAAGGCACCTAAACTGCCTCACAAGGTGCAACATTGCCCCATCTCCTTTTCGCCGGATGGGAAATCTCTAGACATAGAGGTCTGTATACTTTACTTCCATGCCCTGTTGTGGGCTGACAAAAGACTATTTTATGGACTGAGTATTGTCAGCCCTGTTCAGTATCTTTTGCTAAACTACCTAACTACTCCCACTCTCTGATCTCTAAAACATAAAGACTGATTATTCTGTAGTCTGAGATTAAAACCTATTAGGATTTCATGAAATAACACTGGATTTGTGTAGACGACACAGAACGGCTCTGCATTTCAGACAAAATCAGATTTTTTTTCCGTTTCTTATCAAGTATGACAAAATGATTCCAAAAGTAAATTAACCTATTGCGACCATCTGTATGCATCTATGTGGCAGAATAACAGTGGGCTTTATGCTACCATATACAGTATATACATACAACCGGTTGTGTTGAGCTGGGAGAGTGTTCAAACTTACACCCCTGCCTGGCACTGTGACCACCGACAGATCTTGGTCACTTAGCAATTACTGGAACTGATAGGATGAGTTCAATATTTCCCTATCACGTGATCACTGTGACAGACAATCTCAATGACCACATGATTGGAGAACCCAGAAAATGCCTCCAGCTTTAGATAACCTCTAAATCGCCGGTGAGAGCTGGCAGGAAAAGCGTAAACAAACCAAAAAGGACCAAATAAAAAAATTATTTTTTTAGGGTTTACACACACTTTAGTGCCTTCATGTTTTATTGAATCGTAACTGTTGTATTTTTAATATTTTAAGTATTAAATATTGTAAAATGTAATATTGTAATTTAAAAATGTGTAAAATTTAAAAGGAAAATTACCAGGCTGATCTCCTCATGCTTATATTTGATGACTAGCTCACTTTATCTAAATGTTGGTAAACTTTCCCAGAGTCAAGGTGCATGGCCAATCTGGCATTGGAAGAGCAAACAGTATCTTGCAAAATCAGTTTGATTGTTGTCCTCTATCCAACTGTGCAAAGGGTAGAGATAGGGAATCCATCAGACCACAAAGAAGAATGATTTAGGCCTCACAAAGGTCACTATGACTAACATATGGTGTCAGTCATACAATAAGCAGTGTGGTGCCTCTTTTCTTACAAACTATTAACATTTTAATTTGGGTGCCATTTTACATGTTCATTTTATTGTTTGTAGGTCAATTGATAATTGAATTTGGCTACAACATGACAGTTACTTGTGCTCCTGGAAACTGTGCATCTTGGAAAACTGCTAGGTCATTTACTTCACCACTTCATGGTTACTGGTGATCATATTTATTTAGTATTTTCTGGAGAGTTATAGCTCAACTCCAGTTTGGCCAGTAAGCTTCCCCACATTTTTTTTGTATACATGCATTGTACTTTCAAAAATTGTTGCTCACATAGCAAAGTGTGAGCGATGTTCCATGTATTAGTATCGTGAGCAGGGGCGGACTGACCATTTGGAAACTCGGGCACTGCCTGAGGGCCCGGGGTCAGTAGGGGGCCCCATGAGATGCCCCTGGTACCTTTCATTGGCTTTTTCATAGGCTTTTTTGGGTGTGGGCAAGGGGCCTCATGATCCCTTATTGCCCGGGGGCCCCATGAGATGTCAATCCGCCCCTGATCATGAGCCTATGGAGGTGTTATGGTGTTGCTAGCTGGTGTGACCATAGTGCCCTGGGTTCACAAAAAGTGGACTAAATGACACTAGGGGGTTGATTTACTAAAACTGGAGATTGCAAAACATGGTGCAGCTCTGCCTTAAAACCAATCAGCTTTCAGGTTTTATTGTCAAAGCTTAATTGAACAAGCTGAAGTTAGAATTTGATTGGCTACCATGCATAGCTGCACCACATTTTGCACTCTCCAGTTTTAGGCTAGGTATATCTACGTGGCCGTGCGGGCCACTGTTTGCACAAGCACAACAAACCACTCATTTGAATGGGCTGCCATGCCCCATGAAATGCAAAAAAGAAGTCCCTGCACTGCTTTGTAAATTGCAACCCGCATGGGAACCGAGGATCCCAGTGTGGGTGTGATTTCCAGTGTGGGCAGCGTGCCATTAGGATTAATGGCATCCACTCACGGGTCCCATGTTTAACTGTGTGGGTGGTTGCAGCTCCGGGAATTTGTACGGGTCCCACAGCAGCACCACCCGCACAGGTGTGAGCTTCGCCTTAGTGAATCAAACCCTGGGTGTACTTTGTCTTCAAAGAGAAATGGCAGCAGCAAGAAAGGGGAGGAGGTGGGCTTTGCCTCCAAAACTGCAATTACTATTTCTGGTAATTTCTTTTTTTATTTTTAATTTGTAGTTGTAATTGGGCTTAAAACTCTTTTCAAAAACCGCTGAGGGAAGTTGTTTAGTGATTTATAGCCCTCACCCTATGATCTGCCGAGGGGCTGAGGCTCAAGTCTCTGTGACGTTTGAGCCCTTACCTGAAAGGGACGATAGAACAGATAGATAGATAGACAGATAGATAGGGATAGATGAGATTAGATATTTATAATAGCTTATCTCTTGACAACTATTCCTTCTCAGCATGGTTGATTTCTGTTAAGATTCGGGTATTACCCAGCCCTCAGTTTTACTGTGAAAAAGAAAAAACCCTCCATAAGTATGTGGAAGTAGTTTACTTAGACTACCTCTTAAAAAAGGGCTACCATAAAAAAGCTGGTACTTTCATTTTTGGGTTGATGGCAAGCAGAGTTCTACTATGCTTCGTAGGAAAGGTATCTCTATACATAACCTGTTTCTACATAAATTGAAGCAATATACTGTAAGGTTTCTTCTTGCCAACCAGTAGCCATTTAGAAATTAAGCAAGGGTAGTAGAGGTGGTTGTATGTCTTCAGTCTGTTATTGTGTGTCTTCACTTTATTCCATTGCTATTTATCTTGCATAATCCAGACGTTTGGCTATAAACATGTAGCAATGCACTACCATGAAAGAATCAGTTGCAGCTTTTACAGCAATATGGCCTCATGCATGTGGATGTCCCTGCATTCAGTCTGAAATCCTTTGGGGTGCAGCTCCAGGTAATGCAGCCTGAGATGCTTTTTTATTTTGTTCACTAGCTGGGATAGGGGGTTGGCAATTTAATTACAAAAAAACATTTCCAGAGTTGGGCTTTTAATGAAACCAGTGGTGAGAGAAATATAGAGGCAGCCACTGCTGATATCTACTTTGGAAAATGACAGATGCCTGGATGCCAAAGTGATCAAATGGCTCCATTACTTTGAGTCACTGTCTTGGAACAAGTATGTGGATTGAAAGCTCTGACTTCACTTTTACCAGTTTCATGATTGTTCCGGGTCAAAGTACTGAAGTGAGGTGGTAAGCATAACTGGCAGAAAACCAGCATTCCCAATTGGAGGTCAGTAATAGCAAGCCTCATTTTATTTCATTGTAATGCACAGCATTATTTTAACTGTGCAGCCATAATGCAAAAGTTAGCGAAACAATAAAAATGAAATATTCACTATAATGTTTTGGAAGTAATAAAAGTATGGCAGTAAACCATGGTGCCTGGCGCTGAGCCCACAGCCTGTACTTGGTACTGGCATTGGATAGCTCTGGGAATAGGGAATATATTACAATATATTGAAGTGTTTCACCTTTTAGGTACTGTTTATTCTGCACAGTGACTAACATTTTATTTTTCTCAAACTCTACTTTAAAGTGATTCTAAATGCAATTAGTTTAAAAAATAACAGACAAGTTTTTGGAATTGCACAGAGAAGCCCCAAATCTACTTTTCTTGGGTCCACCGCTTGTGCTTCTGGCTCCTGCTCCCCAGCAAGTGCCCTATAGGAACATGCTTTCTATGGGGGTACTCATACAGGCTTGCCCCTGGGCCCCACTGCCTGCGTCTGTGGACATAGACAGCGGATCTTGGCTCTGCCCCATGCTCTCTCGTCACTGCCAGGATGTGAGAAAAGAGAGCTGCTGCAGACAGGCACAGTACTGGATCGAGTCAGGTAAGTATAAGGGGGAGGGATACTTTTACCTAAACATTTTTTTACTTTAATGCAAGGAATTCATTAAGGTAAAAAAAAATGTTCAGGCTTTATAACCACTTTACAAGATATCTTATGTTTAAAGAGTCACTCCATGTTTGTTGAGTGGATCTGTATGGGAGTGATTTTATAATTATCAATCAGCTCCTGTACCTGCAGGGCTCTAATGAGGAACATTGCAGGGTCTGTGCCCCTTTAGATGTGATTTTCCTTTCGGAGCATTGCACCATAAAGGATATTTTTGTTGCAGGGGATGCCCACAATCTGACCTGTATCTTGCATTTCATTTTACTGAATTTTACAGTGCTGCAGATTGAATGGGAAAGGTAATTTGTAATAACATTCAATTTTAATATGACTTAAATTATTAAATTATTACACTATATTATTTTTTTTATTTGCTAATTTTTTTCCCACAAAAGTGGAGTTACCCTTTTTTTTTTTTTTTTTGCTGCAAAAGTTCTGTGAAATGTTCCTCGGCATTTGCCCTTTGGAGTCCCTGGGATTATACAAACTGTTATAGTGTTTATATTTTAACCACACCATATCAGTATGGGTCAAATGTCACACTCTATTATAATAGCTAACAGTTCATAGAGTTTTGTGTTTACATTCCACATCCTGTTTCGTGATAGAACATTTGCTTGGTCAGAGAAAATTTCTGCTGATTTGTCAAGTTCATATTTCACAGCACATGCAGCAAACCTCCATTGCAAGGCCGGAGTGATGTGACCTGGAGCCTAGTGCTTGTGTTGTAGAAGTAGAAGCCTGAATGGGCACCCTGTCTGCTGGCAAAAAGGAGTATCTAGCATTATGTGACATGCTAAATGTTACTACCCTATGGTAGGTACGTGCACATGCAGGCAGTCCGATTAGTGATGCTGAGCCTGTTACAGGTGCAGTGGCTGGCATCGCAGTGTTCACTGATGTTAACTGACTCTGCATCACCCAAGAGGCTCAACCATTACTTTAAATAGTGTTAAAGCATTTAAATGGTATTAAAGGCTGAAGTTTTTTTTTTTTTAAATAAAGGAGAAATTCTGGCGCACAGAGGTGAGGTTATTCCAAAATAATACAGTATGGATTATGAACAAAGTGTCAGATGCCTGAAAGCAAGACGTATGTATATGTACTTTTAAACGTATAACTCTGTGCTGGAGACAGGCATGGGTTACATATAAATTAATACTGTTAAAAAAATCAATCATATAATGTCCATAGACATAATCAAGTCTTTAAAAAGTCTCTGGGACACTTGAGTGTCAAATAGCGGCAGCCATCCTATAGAGCAGGGGTCTCCAAACTTTATAAATGAAAGGCCAGTTTACTGTCCTTCAGACTTTAGGGGGGCCGGACTGTGGCCAGTGAGAGAAGAAAATGTCTTGGCATCAGTGGGACTAAACAATGCCTTATCATTGGTATTAATGGGAGATGTAGTGCCCTATCACTGGCATCAATAGGAGGAATAGTTTCTCATTGTTGGCGTCAATGGGAAGAATAGTGCCCCCTCATTGGTGTCAATAGGATGAATAATGCCCCATTATTGGCGTCAGTGGAAGTTATAGTGTCCCATCATTGGTGCCAGTGGGAGGAATAGTGCCCCATCATTTGTGAATGGGAAGAATATTGCCGTATCATTAGTGTCAGTAGGAGGAATAGTGCCCCATCATAGGTGTCAGTGGGAGGAATAGTGCCCCATCATTGGTGTAAATAGGAGGAATAGTGCCCCATCATAGGTGTCAGTGGGAGGAATAGTGCCCCATCATAGGTGTCAATAGGAGGAATAGTGCCCCATCATAGGTGTCAGTAGGAGGAATAGTGCCCCATCATAGGTGTCAGTGGGAGGAATAGTGCCCCCTCATTGGTGTCAGTGGGAGGAATAGTGCCTTATCATTAGTGTCAGTAGGAGGAATAGTGCCCCATCATAGGTGTCAGTGGGAGGAATAGTGCCCCATCATAGATGTCAGTGAGAGGAATAGTGCCCCCTCATTGGTGTCAAAAGGAGGAATAGTGCCCCATCATTGGTGTCAGTGGGAGGAATAGTACCCCATCATTAGTGTGAGTGGGAGGAATAGTGCCCCATCATTGGTGTCAGTGGGAGGAATAGTACCCCATCATTAGTGTGAGTGGGAGGAATAGTACCTTATCATTAGTGTCAGTAGGAGGAATAATGCCCTATTATTGTTGTCTGTGGAAGGAATAGTGCCCCATCATTGGTGTCAGTGGAAGGAATAGTGCCCCATTGTTGGTGTCAGTGGTGGGAACTATGCCCCACTGTTGCTGATGGTGAAGGGAATAATTCCCCAAGGGCATCCGGCCCCTAGGCCGCAGTTTGGAGACCACCGCCATAGAGCAAAGCCAGCTCTACATGCAAAGACAAAAAAGAGAAAAAAAACAGGAGGCGCCAGTCTAAGTGCAGTAATAAGGTGCTGTATTTAATAATATAGGATTAAAAACACTGACAAGAGGCAAGCAAATGACAAGCTCATCTGTGTAGGGGGATGAGGCCATTTCTTTCCGTCCTGCAGGTACCTCTGGTCATACACCTAGGGTGCCATGGATGTAAGCTGGGACAGTGTGGAGCTGGATATGCGGTTTGGAGACTACCTGGATGTCATGGGGTGCAGCAGAGCAGGTCCAATGCCACCTGAGTGTTTCTAATCCTCTATTATTAAATACAGCACCTCCTTACTGCACTTAGACTGGCTCCACCTGCTGGAGAAGAGAAAACCATCAGTGATTCACTTCTCCATCAGCGCCCCCCCCCCCCAATACTCATCCAGCCCTTTTGCGATCCAGTGCTGTGCATGAGAGCACCAGCTTTCCCAACTCTCCCTCCTCACTGGCTGAGACATAGCCATTGGCTCCCACTGCTGTCTATGTGACAGTGAGGAGGGAGTGGGGGGCAGGGCTGAGGCTGCGCTCTGTGTGTCTCATAGATGCACATAGGTGGCTCCGGAGCAAGCAAGCATGAGTGCCCCCAGAGCAAGCAGCTTTTTCCAGGGGCAATCAGCAGGAGGGAGGGGTCAGGAGCGCTGGTGGGGGACCCAAGAAGAGGAAGATCGGGGCTGCTCTGTGTAAAACCACTGAACAGAGCAGGTAAGTGTGATTTGTTTGTTATTTAAAAAAATGTGTACCGTTAAGGTATTTTACAGTAAAGCATCCTATGTTTGAGCGACATTTACATTTATACAGCTTTACAGCAGAAATACTAGCAGGTCACAGGTGGCTCCAATAGAGTGCATTTGTGCATGTTGCCTAATATACTGTAGGTTCTTATACAGGATATTTATTTTTTAATGGATCTGAACATACCGTAAGCTCACTTACCTTTACACACTTTAAGTGTATGGACCCATAGAAAATGATACAGTGATGATCAGATCCATAAAAAAAGGCTGAATGGATAAAAACGCTGTGATTTTTGTACATGATCCCTATCACACCACAGTAATATTGTGCCACAGGCAGGCTCCTGTTTGTGTCAGACACAATACTTCATAAGACCAATTATCTTTTTGAAACTATGTATAATAAATAAACTAACAAACAAAATTAGACATAGGTTACTTATTATGGATTGTATTTTGCTCATGGGAACAGGGGCAGACTATGAACTCATGGGGCCCCTGGACAATAGGGGATCATGGGGCCCGTGTCCTTGCTCAAACTCAAAAACGCCTAGGAAAAAGGTACCAGGGGCACCTCATGGGGCCCCCTACTGACCCGGGCCCTCGGGCAGTGCCCAAGTTTCCAAATGGTCAGTCCGCCCCTGCATGGGAACATTTTCTGAATATTTATTATATTTGTATTTTGTCTAAAATTCTCATTAATTCACATCATCTTCGTGTTACTTCTGTTTTCTTTTTTTAAATATAATGACGCATGATGAATATTCTCTAGTGCTTCATAATCCCATAAAGAGAAGGAAGTTACGCACTTCATACTTGAACTATGTCTCATCTGCAGAAATAGGCCAACTTTTTTTGCTTTGGCACATTTAAAAATCTTACCACATGGGGGAGCTCTGTACACATTTTCAGTTATGAATCGCAGATCAGTTTGGAAGACCAGAGTGCCATCTCATTGTCAGAAATAGACGGAAAGGATTTCACAACCTTGTGTATAAATCAAATTCATCACTCAAAATAAAATGGTACAATAATTCAAATTTAATTTTGAAGAAATGTAATTAATATGTAAACCCAACATTTTATATTCCTGATATGTGCCTGCTGTATGAAACAGTGTCCTGTTCTCTTTGTATTGCTTCCTTTGTGGGAATCCCTGGTGATCCTGACAGTCCCTCTGCTTTCCTATTAAAAACTGGCCACACTAGGCATGAGAGCACAGGGTGGTCTGTTCTCTAACTGTGCAGGGATCTCAGTGTGCTCTTCTCCAACGATCAGACTTTTCCTGAAATGCCCCCCCCCCCCACCCCCAGTCCCACAGCCTTTCCCTGGGAAGATCAGTGTGATCTCTTCCCCTAACTCTTATGCAGCTGAGAACAGTGGCAATGGGATAACTTCTTAAAAAAGGGAAAACTATGTATATAATGTTATTTATTTCTATTTACAAATGTTTTCTCTTTCATTTCTATTTTAAACTGAATGGGTTGTTTTACAAGCTGAGGGTTTACAACCAAGTTAAAGTGATTCTAAAGGCTTTTTTTTTTTAAATGACAAACATGTCAATACTTACCTGCTGTGTGCAGTGGTTTTGCACAGAGAAGCCCTGATCCTCCTCTTCTCTGGTCCCCTGCCGGTGCTCCTGGCCCCTCCCTCCTGTCCGGGCCCCCACAGCAAGCAGCTTGCTATGGGGGCACCCACTACTCCATGTGTCTATTCACACACAGAGCCACAGCTCAGTCCTACCCCTCTCTTTTCATTGGCTTACTGGCTGTGATTGACAGCAGTGTGAGCCAATGGCTTTTTTGTCTCAGCCAACGAGGAGAAGGAGTCCTGGGATAGCCGAGACTCCAGTGCACATCACTGGATCGAGAGGTGGCTTAGGTGATTATTTGGGGGGGGGGGGGGGCTGGAGGGGATGCTGCACAGACAAAGTTCTTTGTAGCACCTTGAGCCATTAGAACCAGTTTAAGGGTCTAGATCGAAGGTGGCCACATGCTGCAGTTAGTTAAAGTTGAATTGAACAGAGATTTTAATGTCTATGCAGTCACTAAAGCAGATCCAGCCCTCTGTTGAGAGGAGACTGTTGGGAAAAGTGATTGGATAACCTGAAAACAAATGGATTTAATTAGATTGTAAAGTATGTGGTGTGATATGATCGTAATTGTTCATTTGTATATAATGTACTCTGTAGCACATAAGTTTCAGATTATCCACTTTTTGGTGTTTGGTTCAATACTGCAGGAATGTATCTTACGATCATTAAAACAAGGAAACTAGATTAGAAGAAAAGTCTATACCAGGGGTAGGCAACCTTAAAAAGGTGGAGATCTAACTGAACAACATTGGAGAAGTCAAAGATCACCGGGCACAGTGTCATCTCCACACACCTGATTTAAACTTCTAATTGCCGTACTACCATGTCGCAATCACGCGCATTGCATGGCAATCATGGGTTTAAATCAAGTGGTGATGAGGCAACATATATTGCCTTCTCCCCACCTGTTGAACACTTAGATTGCTTTTCAAATGAGCAGCAGTGCCTGCTGCACTTGTGAATGAGCCCTTAGTTGCACTAGGCAGCGGCACTGTAAACACACATAAAGTTCACACGTAAAGTTGGGGGGGGGGTTATAAAACCCTGCACTTGAGTCATGATTTTACTGCCCCCAATCCCTACCCCTCATTAGCTGCTGAGGCAGCAGCCAAAGGTGTACACATGATGGGGCAGGAATTACACCCCTTGTTGCTTTTGGTGGGTGTTACCTCCTGCCAATTGTGAC
Source organism: Staurois parvus (assembly GCF_062004578.1). Lineage (NCBI taxonomy): Eukaryota > Metazoa > Chordata > Amphibia > Anura > Ranidae > Staurois > Staurois parvus. The sequence continues at coordinate 6,657,530 of NW_028318025.1, forward strand.
CCATTCAAGTAAATATGGCCGCTCTGCAAGTGCCCCATAACGGCAAGCTTCTGCGGGGTCTAACGGGTTAAAGCAGGTGGTGAGAAAGCAACACAATGCTGCCTGATTTAACCCCTTGTTTGCTGTACTGCACAAGGTTGCAAGGCACTTGCAGAGTGGCCTCATTCGCTTGAATGGGTCATACTTGGCAAGTGCTACCCCACCAACCATGACAGGGCATATAACTCCTGCTGTGGCTGCGGCATATGTGCACTCCTGGCCACTGCAGCTAAAGCAGGTGTGCTTGGGGCAGGGGTGTTAAAAACACATCTTAATTATGGGGTTTTACCACTCCTCAAACTGCAAATGTAAATGATCCCTTACTGTTCTGAGCCCCTTATAAGGCTGCATTCACACTGATGCGGTTTATGCGCACTGTGGGTGCAACACAGTGCATTTGCGACCTTCCTAGGTTAGCTGCGCTTTGCCATAGACTTCTATTATATCCTGCAGGTGTGGTGCACTTTCCAAAAGCACTCAGGAGTTTTGGTGTGCTTTCAGAAAGTGCACCAAACCCACAGGATATAAAAGAAGTCTATGACTAAGTGCAGCAAACCCACAGCCCTATACTATTATACCCAGTGTATTGCTTCACACTGACCTGAAGATCTCTTCTTTCTTGCTGCTGGCACCACTGTGGGGACCGCTAGCTTGAATAAGAGGTGGAGTGCGTTGGTATCACTCTGCATTGGACAGGAGCCAGCACTACAGAAGAGGCATCTGCTTATGCGGCTCTTGCTCCATACTACAGCTCCAACTTTACAAGTATTGCACTCTGTTTGATGCCATGGAATGGTGGGCTAGCAAGCCCAGACTGCAATCTACCAGTCACCTAGCTGCGATGTACTGGTAGATCGCGATCTACGGGTTGCTGACCTCCGGTCTATACAATGTAGTCCTTATTTTATAAAAAGAGTTTTTCATGTGTTGTAACATACCAGGGGCGGACTGACAACTCATGGGGCCCCCGGGCAATAGGGGATCATGGGGCCCCTGTGTACTTGCCCAAACTCAAAAAAGCCTATGAAAAAGATACCAGGGGCATCTCATGGGGCCCCCTACTGACCCTGGCCCTCGGGTAGTGCCCGAGTTTCCAAATGGTCAGTCGGCCCCTGTAACATACATAACCTTGGTTAGAATGACAGTGAATTAGAATTGGGTTATTTTGTCAGCAATGTTACTGCATACAATCAAAGCATTGGGTAAGGGTATTCTCTGAGAGCGAACAAGCTATACAAAAAGATGGCAACCACCCCAATTTATAACAAACCATTGCATTAGGATATAGATGGAAGGGCAACACATCACAAACAAAAAGATTTCCCAGCACACTTACCAGACAGCCTGCAAACAAACCAAATTGACCCTGTCTAACAATTCATGTTAAAACAGAGGGTTTTGTTCCATACATTTGCAAATATCTGTGGAAGCTGCAGTGCCCATGTCAAGGCACCTCTATATATTGCGGTCCTAATTCTATATTTTTGAGAGTCTCCAAGTTGGAGCACATTTAGCAGTGGATTAATTAAAGACAGGTTTGCCTGGAGGGAGCCTACTCATCCTTAAAAGCAGAGGGACACAGAGGGTGCTCAGCAAGAGAACAGTGGAAGCTGTTTGCTGCAAACAACCCTCTCTGTATGTGCATATGTGGTCATTTTAGAACAATGTATGTGCTGTGTGTCAAGTTTTTGTAGGTAGATGCAGCCAGGACTTTTAGATTTGGACAGTTAATAATACCCAAATCTGGCAAGAGTTTATCCAAAATAAAGGTGCCTGTAGGTAACAGGATAGGCAGGACTGATCCAGAAGACAATCTAATATCTCTAAGGGCTCGTTCACACTTGACTTTATTTCTAACTCTTGCCAAATGCCCCTATAGTGTTTGACAGGCATTAGACAGGTGTTTGGGAAGTGTTTTTAATGCTCCTCAAAAGCTCCCCAAACGCCCTATTCACATTTTGAGGCAGTTGATAGGTGTTTGCCAAGCGTTAAAACCGCACCACAAATGCCTATAATGAAGTTAAATGGTATTAACGCTTCGCAAATGCCTCGCAACCGCCTCACAACCGCGTCGCAACCATATCGCAAATGCCTGCCAGGCATTTGAGGAGCGGCACCATAGACTTGAATGGGAGGCTTCAACTCCTCCTGACCAGGGGCAGACTGACCATTTGGAAACTCGGGCACTGCCCGAGGGCCCGGGGTCAGTAGGGGGCCCCATGAGATGCCCCTGGTACCTTTTTCATAGGCTTTTTTGAGTTTGGGCAAGGACACAGGGGCCCCATGATCCCCTATTGCCCGGGGGCCCCATGAGTTGTCAGTCTTCACCTGCTCCTGACAAAACAAGAGGCGTCAGTTTTGCCGCGACGCTAATGCTTCAATGTGAACAGCACTGTGTGCTGCCATGTGCAGAATTTTCATAGGCGTTTGAGAAGGGTTAAAAACGCTTCCCAAATGCCTGTCTGACGCCTGCTGACAAAGCTAGTGTGAACTGAGCCTTAGGCACCCACAGACTTCAGTACACACCACAAAAACGCACTCCAGATACGTTGTGGATGTGTTTCTGCATGTGCTTTTTTAACAAGTTTTTGATGTGTTCTGGTGCATTTTGTATGCTTTTTTTCTTCTTTTTCCTGTTTTTTTTTTCACTGACTGGGGTCCAGTGTATTTTCGATGTGTGTAGGTGCGTTCCATTGCATTTGTTGATTTGTTTTCCAGTACAGTTCTGTGCAGGAAAAATGCAGCATGTTCTACTTTTTTCCTGGAGCACTGGAACTGGGTGAACTATATCATTAAAAACCATGTAACCTACTTTCTATGCCTTTTGAATGCAAAAAAAAAGCACACTGAAATGCTTGTGGTGTGAACTAGCCATAAAACTGGCAGAGAGGCAATTGGGTAGAACGGAAAAGCCTTGTCCCATTGCTACTGTTTTCCTCCAACAAGTGAGATCCAGAGGTGTCTACAGTGAGCCTCCCAACCTGCCTCCAAAGGTTTAAACACACACAATTATGTGGTGGCTGCATTTGTTTTCTTGTTTCTAGCTTCTTTTTCTTTATTTTCACCTGGTTATCCAGAAAATAACTTATTACCTGTCCCTAGGAGGCTAAGTCTCTCTTCCACTGATCTATGGAGGGAAACATGGCTGTCACTCTAGGCCATTCTCTTGATGTGAACTACAAACATGTCTGTATCTTTTCATATTCATTACACTGGGGGCAGGGCAATTGGTAGTTTACAAAAGGCAGCTAGGAAGGGAGATATTCTTTGGTGCAGCTCACAGGAAGTGACAAGGACACTGAAGATCAACAGGTAGTTTCTGTATTTGCTGAAAATGTTTTTATCTTGATTAAATAATTTTTCTTGGGTGTAGTTATCCTTTAATAGGACAAAAAAATGGATCACTCTAAACCTATACAATTATTCAAGAGTAACATTCTAAAATAATCCAGACTATATCCCTGCAGGAAAGTTAGCCAGTATGGGGTGCTTTGTATAATGCATAGAAATGATGGCTGGATGTGTAGATTTTACATATAGTCAATGATGTATGGCCTGCTGCATCTGGTTTTTCTCTGGAAGACAGGTGTTATTGCTTTTACAGTTTTCATTTACACAATTTCTGCTGTTGCAAAACCTCATCTGTAAAATTGAGAAATCTTGTCCAGAGCTGCAGGTAGGATCTTGTTGGTGTGATGATGAATCCCTGGTGAAAAGATAGTAAAGCTGTCATAATGTTTAAATGGAAAACAGCAGCAGGTTTTGTACCATGTAAAGGGCATCATTTCCATCACTGGATCCTCCTGGTATGAAATAGGGGCACCCAAAGAAACATCTGTCTGTTAGGATAACCTCTTTTACACAAAATATTTTCTTGCTTTCTGGTCCTAACGTGGCTTAGAATATATGACAGATTTCTACTGATAGTGGGGCAGAAAAATGCGTGACTAAAAACCATACCAGTAGAGGGTGCCTTTTTGTCTCTTCCGCCTATAGGCATAGGCCTACTCTGCCTAATGGTTATCCAGCTCTGGCTATATAACAAGGAAGCTGCATAGTAATTATACATTTATACTTGGTTACCCTGAGCCTTTAACAGAGTGAAGCGACATGGCTTAATGAAAGTGGCTACCTACCAGGGGTGGACTGACCATTTGTAAACTCGGGCACTGCCCGAGGGCCGGGGTCAGTAGGGGGCCCCATGAGATACCCCTGGTACCTTTTTAATAGGCTTTTTGGAGTTTGGGCAAGGACACAGAGGCCCCATGATCCCCTATTGCCCCATGAGTTGACAGTCTGCCCCTGCTACCTACCAACTGTTTTAGATATCAACCCTAACTGAATGGTATGCTTTTGGCCTCTTTCACACTGACTGTCTGATTGGGTCCGCCTGTCAGTTTTTCAGCTGGGCCTGATCATACCATCCATAGACCTCTATGGACCAGCGGGTGTCAGTGGACAAGTGTCCGCTGACACCGGCCGGCATCAGATCTGATCCTGTACGCCAAAAACAGACAGATGGGGATCTGTTCCCCATTCGTCTGGCGGATTGGATGACAGTTGGGTGGAAATGGATAGGCGGTCCGTTTCCATCCGATCGCCCAATAGAAGACAGTGGGCTGTGTCTGTGTCCATTCTGCAGCAGCGGAGTGGACACAGACCTGTCATCTGCCTGGTCAGCGGGGATCAGCAGAGAGGTAATGCACTGTGTATCATAAATAAATGCCATTTTTGTAATCAAATACTTGTTTAGACATCTTCCTCTGTTGCATGTCAGCACTTCTAATCTCCTGCGAACTCTTGTGCCACTTCCTGACTAAATTCCTGCACGCAAACAATGGCCGCATGGTTTCACTTAGTGCGGGTTTCCCAATGGTGACAACAGTGGACCATGCCAACTGGAATACCCATCAGCAGCGTGTATGAAATTTTATCTCAGGGCAATAAAAGAGAACTGTCACCTTAAAACAGGAAGTGTCAGAACAAGGAAATTCATGGCCTGATCAATAAATGTAATTTTAATTTTAAAAATATCAAAATATTTAAAGTACATTATCATAGTAAAAATTATATAAAATGTTAGTGATTGCAGTCTGGCCTTCTGAGATCTGCAAGTTAACCACTTCAAGTCCGGACACTTTCACCCCCTTCCTGTCCAGGCCAATTTTCAGCTTTCAGTGCTATCATACTTTGAATGACAATTGCGCGGTCATGCAACACTGTACCCATATGAATTTTTTAGCGTTGTTTTTAGACAGATAAAACTTTATTTTGGTGGTATTTATTCACTACTGGTATTTTACTTTTTTTGCTATATAAATGAAAAATCCAAACATTTAAAAAAAAAAGTGTTTTTCTTATAACATTTTGCAAATAAACAATCTTTCTTCATAAATCTTGGCCAAAATGTATTCAGTTATCTTTTTAGTAAAAAAAAATAACCCAAATTAGTTTATAACCAAAAATTATAATTTTAAAAAAACTTTTTTACATTTTTATTTTTTTATATTATATTATATTATTTTTTTTGTTAACATACTGTCACCCTAGCAGTACAGTGTCACCATAGTGACACTGTACTGCTTGTGGAGGATGATGAAGATTTTTTCTTTCTTTTTTTTTACACTGATTTCTTTTACACCCATAAAGGCCGTAAAAGCAATAATTTCTCCTTCTCTCTGTCTGCATTCGTACAGACATTGAGAAATACTGTGAGAGCTGTGATTGGTCACAGCTTGTCACATGGTACAAGGCTGTTGTGAATAGTCTTGTACCATGTGATCTCTGTGATCATTCAGAGATTTCACAAGTAGTAAGCAATGGTGTCAGGAAGTGACATCTTGTTTACTACTGTTCATGTGATCACTGATTGGCCAATCAGTGATCACATGATCAGGACCACACACAGAGGTCTCGTACAGCGATCGGTGTTCCACTGTGTCCTCCCATGGAGCGTGCACAGGCAGTGAATGCGGAGGCCGTTTATAAACGGCCACCCACTCCTGCACTGCTCTTGCCCGGCTGTTTTTGTACATGGGCTGGATGGGAAGTGGTTAAAGTAGAAGTCCAGTCAAATATGAACTATACTTAAATCTGCTCCCACCCCCATGGTCTAACTACTCTGTAAAAAAAGATGCTTATACTTACCTTTTATGAGGCCTCTCTTGTCTAATCACATGATCGGCTTCCAGCACAGGCTTCAGTGTACAGGAGGGCAGCTGACAACGGGTGCCCCATAGTTAGCCTGTAGGTGGTGTCACCACATAGTTGTTGTCGCCATTCTGTCCTCTTTACTGAAGCTGACCACTGGAGAGATCATGTGACCAGACCCGAGTGCCCTCAGAATAGGTAAGTATAGACATCTTTCCTTTACAGGTTAGGAACAGGTTTAAGTATATATAGTATTTGACCAAATGTCTATTTTAATTCTGAGCATGACTTTAAAAATGCCAGTTTTATTTTTAAAAGCAAGCCTGGTGCAAAGTTAAGTAACTTAAAGCCAGGGGCAGACTGACAACTCATGGGGCCCCCGGGCAATAGGGATTCATGGGGCCCCTGTGTGCCCAAACTCAAAAAAGCCTATGAAAAAGGTACCAAGGGCATCTCATGGGGCCCCCTACTGACCCCGGGCCCTCGGGCAGTGCCCGAGTTTCCAAATGGTCAGTCTGCCCCTGCTTAAAGCTAAACTCCAGAAAACTTGGAAATTTTCCCCTGCAGTGAGAAACTAGATTTGCTTACCAAGTCCTCCACTCCTTCACTCTGGTAGCTTGATTCTGACATCTTCAAGACTAATTGCAGGGTCCATAGCCCTGAACTGGGCATGATGATGCTGAGGGACAGTCCTCAATCAGATCATGGGGGGGTGCCATGTTCTGGGGGAGCAAAGGATCAGGTAAGTAAAAGTGTGTTTACACTCCCATAGAATAAATAAGTGGTCAACCCTTGCATAATGGGTGCAGCTCACTGCAAGGGAGAATTTTCAAACTCGGGAGTTGAGAATTAAAGTAACAGTATTGCTTTGCAAATTTTCATTTGTCTCAGCTGAGCAATCTGCTCCTGTAGTAATATGCAAGCAGTGACAGAGCTTGTGTTGGGAGCATGCTGCAGAACAGATATACTCTTTGGATAGCAATAATTGTTAAGAAGCCCTTGCTCTCCACCTTCCTAAGTGAAGTAAAAATAGTGGTGTCAGTTCGATTTTATTATGTTTTGCAGAGTGCTCTCCAGCTAACATGGGCACAAATTTATTATAAAGTGAACCTGTCATTTTACAGATCAAAGTAACACAGCGCCTTGTTAAAAAGAATGTAAATTCTAGCTTCTCCGGCCTCTGAATCTGGCTTTGGTCAACAAGAATCCCCAGCCTAAAGCTGGCCATATATGGGTTGAAATTCAGCCTGTTCAGCAGAAACCACCCGAATTCCGACATATCTATGGCCGTTCCTGTTCATTAGAAGTCGATCTATCGATTGACTTCTCATGAACGGTCTGGAAAATTTCTGTTCAATCTGCCCTTGCAGCCAATTGGCTGCAGCTCTGATCAGTGTATTCTGACAGTGGGGGAGTCAGGCCAGTTTTTTCCATTCGACCCACTGGCTAAATGAAAAAAACTGTACCATGCATGGCCAGCTTTAAGCCTAGTACACAGAATCTGAAAATTGGATGAAAAATACCGCTTTCTAAGTGATCGTACAATTTTCTGATTGTTAGTACACAGCTTTCGTCCAAAATTATTTGAAGGGACAAGCACTAAATATTTTCCTGTACGATACCAGATTGTAGGATTTTCGTTTAATCAGCACAGTTTTAGTCTGAAAATACAATATCAATACAGTACTTTACATCACTTTCAAATTTTTATTCTGTCATGATAGAATTTTCATAACTTAAGTAACCTCTTCACTTTCGATATGAGAATATCATGCCAAAAAAATGGACAATCATTTGTCTGATATTCTTATCATGTGTATGCCCCATAGGCTCCTTTCTAATGGGTGATCTGATAAGTTCCGCCTGTCAGTTTCTCAAGTGGACCTGATCAAAAGGTTAATGCAGGGCTTAAAATTTCAAGTCCTGAGCTACTAGCCAGGCCTTAAGAGTTACTCACCACCAGTTTCCCCACTCAACCCTTACCCTGCTACACCCCTAATTCCACCCCTAAATACGTCCTCATAAGTTATTTCATGAAATGACACTGTTAAATGTTACCCACATTATATCAGGGTCCCCAGAGTCTCCCCCACATTACATCAGGGCCTCCAATGTCCCTCTAAACACTCCATCATACTTAGACCATGCACCGCATCAACCATAACTCCCCATAATCTTTCACTCACAAAACCATAACTCTACCAAGCATATCCTACCTACTATCCAACCCAGCAGTACCTCAAATGTCCCATACTCTACAACCCATAATAACCACATAATCCTGAACCTGACCAAACCACCCATACATGTAGGTTTACATAAAGACACATGTACATACACACACACAAACAGAGACACCTGTACTCACACACAGACGTACACACATACACACATACAGACACATATATATACACACAAAGACACATGTACAGACACATGTACATACACACACAGACACATGTACACACCAGGAGCGGACTGAGCATTTGGAAACTCGGGCACTGCCCGAGGGCCCGGGGTCAGTAGGGGGCCCCATGAGATGCCCCTGGTACCTTTTTCATAGGCTTTTTTGAGTTTGGGCAAGGACATGGGGGCTCCATGATCCCCTATTGCCCAGGGGCCCCATGAGTTGCCAGCCCGCCCCCGTTACACACAGACACATGTATGTACACACACATACACACACATGCACACAGACACATGTACACACACAGACACATGTACACACACATACACACAGACACATGTACACACACATACATGTGCATACACGCAGACACATATACAGATACACACATATACATACACACAGACACATGTACATGCATACACAGACACACACAAACACACACACAGATACATGTACACACACACATACAAATACACACACACGCATGTACACACACATACAAATACACACACATACACAGCCCTATAAAAAGGTGCAGTACTTGTTGCCTTCACTCACAGATCCAGGTACTGCACTGTAGGGGGAGGCAGAGAGCACAGCACACACTCCTTCCTTTGCTTTCACTTTGCTCAACTATTGAGCAGTCTGAGGGCTCCCAGTGAGAGTGACAGATTCGGCCCTGAGTTCTGAGTCTGACCAGCAAGACTGCCCTGGGGACACACTCGCCCCTACCATAATTTCCAATCGCCAATGCGAGCAGACAAGTGGAAATTTCAAGGCCTGGGTTAATGTATACACTTTTGTGTCTGTTTACATCTGCCTACCTCCAGGCCTGATCCAGTCTGCTGAAAAAAAAAAAATGGATGAGGATCCAACTTCTTCCATTTTTAGGCGGATCAGATCAGAGGGTAGTAGGGTGTAAACGGACAGCGGACCGTGTCTTTCTCCATGTGTCATCTGCTTGCTCGGCTCCGATCAGGGAACCTGTGAGCGGATCCTTTGCTGATCAGAACGGAATCCGCCCTATGTGAAAGGGGCCTAAGTCCGAGAGGAAACCAACATTTCTGGAAGTGTCAATCTCCTATGTCCCCTGCAGCACTCACTGGTTTCTCCTTCTGACTATCACTAAACTACAAAACATAGTAAAGTCTTGGGGTTCGGTGCTAGGAACCAGTGAGGGGAAGTGGGTGGCACAGAGAGTTTTCTGAATCAGTTGCATTTCGGTAGCAGAATATAGAAGTAATTACATTTTTTAAATTTGTATTTAAAAAGTGCTGACAGCATAATTTTAAGTTGTTGCAGGATTTAAAGATGGATGCACCACAGTCAGTATGTTGTATATACAGATTCTAGCTAAATTTAAAGTAGTCCGCCTAGTAATGTTATTATAGTACAGTATATTGTTTACAGGTTGTTAAATAAAACATATTTGACTTTATTCACAAGTATGATTAGAACCCAGTGCTCACAAAACTCCTACTTGTCATTTACTTTGTGGAAAATAACCATTTCAGGATGTTTTCTGGTGTATATTTCATATGTGATGTCTGCCATAATGCAGAATCAGCAGTGCAGTAGGAGTCATTTTAGGCTATTTTTTCCTGGGATTTTTTTTTGTGCACTCCTAGTGGAAACAAAAGCTTTGAAGGCGAGCACAGACCACAAAGAGGATGCTGCTATGTCTAGAGCCAGCCAGTTTGAACCAGAAGCAGCTGTCAGCGGAAGGCAGAATAGAGGTGGGATGAAGGAGAGCGAAAGAATCTAAAGAAAGCAGCAGCAGCGTTCAAAAAAACAAAATCAACATGCATTTCTGAGATTATGCAAACAAATATTTTAATACATGATCATAATCATTAGAATATGCCTTTATTGTTGACATGATAGCATTTTTATTGATCTGTAAATATGTTTTGTACATAGATTTGAGGACTGGGTTATTCTATTTCTAGCAGTCTGTGATAGTCTGTAGAGAGTTGCTTGCCTAATATTCTTTTTTAGTTTGCCAGTAATTTAAAGGTGATTTGTTAGTAATTCTTTATGAGTAACTGTATGCCCTTTTCACCATACCTTTTATTTGGAGTCATGGCTATTTTTCAGCATGTTTTTCCAATTTTAGAGCAAAGAATCACAGCCTCAGATGTATCAGAAAGATAGTAAATAGAAAGCTAGCCATCATGAAATGCTGTATAAAGTATAGCATAATAATCAGTAGTATCCTAGTAAACAATAATCTAATACTCCAAAAACAGCAACATGCTCCACCAACTTCAACCCCCTCACCCAATCCCACACACACATATACACCTTTTTTCAGAGAGGATAATACTTACCAGATGAGGTGAACCTTTAGGTAATAAGAGGGCAATGCACACCCTAATGGCACAAAACCAGTACCCCCCCCCATTCCCCTGGAAATAACAGTGTTTTATATCTAAACCCAAAAGTTTTCTTTTTCAGGCTAAGAACATGTTCAGCTAGTACAGAATAAATCTATTGATCCATCCAGAAAAGCGATGTCCTCTTTACCATCTTATCTTCAGTAAATTAGCAATCCCCCATATAATGAAGATGAAGAGAGGAAGAAATACATACAGTGAGCGTAGTCACAAAGAAGCAGGAATTGTGTTATTGCATTATCTGAAAACCATATAGAAACAAAGGTACCTCTACTAGTTTAATGATGATCATTGGATTCTTGTTTTGTAGTGTTTTTCATTAATCAACAAGTGGCCTCCTATCACACGAAGGGTTCGATCAGGTCCACCTGTCATTTTTTCTGGCGGACCTGATCATATGGTCCATTCACTTCTATGGGCTGGTGGGTGTAAATGGACACAAGTCCATTTACATCCTACCTCTGATCAAATCCAGTGAATTAAATAAAAAATGGAAGGGGAGCTGTCCTCCACCATCTAGGTGGATCAGATTGGAAGGCAGTTGGGTATAAACAGACAGTGGAGTTCGTTTACACCCAACCACCCACAGAGTAGAGTGGCCCCTGTCCGTGTCCTCTGTGCATAAACTGAGCTGACACAGACCTGCAATCCGCCCGTTCTGTTCTGATCAGCAGGGGATCAGTGGAAAGATAACCTGTTGATCAAAAAGGTATCTGCCCCATGTGGAAGAAGGCCTTATATTAAATCCATAGGGTTCCCACACAACCTTTGTGAACAGCAGCGGACAGGGATTTGCAGCATTACCAGGTTCTATTTGTAGTAGTGCTACAGTACAAATCTTACACTATGGCCCTGGTAGGAGGCAAACTGGGAGGAGTTGTATGGAAAGAGGCTTCATAGATCATATTTTCTAACGGAGGAGGAAAACCCCTTTTAAATGAAGAATTTGGCTTCAGCTTCAACTGAACTTAGAAGTTCTACCAACCAGTAGAATTGCTGCAGCTGATACAGCTTTCTGGGTTGTGTTATGGTGGAGGGAGAGTAGCAGTATTAGTCAATAGCTGTAGTTAAAGTGGAAATAAAGTCCACCTATTAAGACCACCAGTCTTCTTCCAGGTTCTTCTTGATTTACTAGTCTGAGCTGATGTAACTTTCATGTGCACACAAGTCAATTCATCCAAGCAACGAGGTATGCCGAGTGTACATTTTTAAAGTAGTTTGGGAACAGGTAGGTTAGAAGGCAAAATAGACCCCCACTTAAAAATATTTAATTAATTATTTGGGTTATTAGTTGACACACCTCTTGTTTTGACAGAAAATAAGTGATGCAATGAGCTCAAGTAGAGATAGACCTTCTGTCTATTTTTATTGTGACCTAAGATCCCATAAGAGAGATTTCCCCTCATTTCCTGTCAGAACTGAAAGTGATAGCAACTCTCTTCAGTTCTCAAGCATACTGCAATAAAACCTTTTTTTCCAGTGGCTCGAGTTGGTATTCAAGTCAATTCACTAGATAAACAAACCACGGACAAGTATAGGTAACTTCTACTTTTATGTAATTTAAAACAGAAGTTCAGGACTGAAAAAATACAAACATACATACTCACCTAGGTGGATGCATCATTGATCCGATGCTGCATCTGTTGCCTCTAAAACCGAGAACTGAGCAAAGACCACTGATCACTCAGTTCTCTGCTCTGACCCTCCAGCACTCACTGGAGTGCTGGGCTTTGAAGGGGACGGGAGTGGCTGGCTCAGGCTTTCAGAGGCTTGCTGAGAGACTAAGCCAGATTCCAATCCTGGCATCTAGGTGGATTCCTACATTAAAGTGGTAATAATGTCAGTATTTGTACTTGTAGCTACAGGTAAGCCTATAATAACGTTTACCTGTAGGTACTGTATATATCTCCTAAATGTCTAAATGTGCACCGTTTAGGAGATATTAACCTGTGTTGAACACTGGCGCATGCACTCTGAAGGAACAGCATGTCCGTGCGGAGAGGTGACATCATCACAGCTCAGTCATTCAAGCTGCCGAAGCCCATGAACCCAGAAAAAGGACTAGGTGAAGATGGAAGCCCTGTTAGCAGTGACAGCGTGCCACTGGAGGGCTTCATTTTAACCAATGCCCTCCAGAGGATTTGCTCCCCTTCCTGACAAGGCCATTTTTTTGCGGTACGGCGTTGTATTAATTTAACTGAAAATTGCGCGATCATGCAATGCTGCACCCAAATTAAATTTACATCCTTTTTTCCCCACGAATAGCGGCATCCACCATGTAGGTTCAGAGCCCACAGGTGGAACAGCAGAGTCTGAGAAGGATAGCGGGAGTGGGGGTTGCAGCAGAGGGGAGGGAGAATTGGACACACTCCAGGGGTCAGAGAAAACAAAAAGTTGACTTGTGAAGTGTGCTTGTGAGTGTGTGTAAAACCCCCCACTGTCACCGCCGCAATGGGGTACATAGGTGGAGGTAATAGGGCTAAAGTGTATTTAACCCAAGGACAAAACTTTGATGTAGCTTTCAAGTCCTTTTCTTTATTTTCATCTGGTGATATGGCCAGTAAAAACACACTTCCTGTCCACTGTTTCTATCGAGGTGTAACTTTGCCATCCTTAGACAGCAGCATTGTCAACGTATGGAGAGGGTTTTGGATGGACTAGTACAGGGGTGGACTGACCATTTGGAAACTCGGGCAATGCCAAGGGCCCGGGGTCAGTAGGGGGCCCCATGAGATGCCCCTGGTACCTTTTTCATAGGCTTTATTGAGTTTGGGCAAGGACACAGGGGCCCCATGATCCCCTATTGCCCGGGGGGCCCCATGAGTTGTCAGTCTGCCCATGGACTAGTAAATATAGATGGACTTTATGTAGGTTCTAAATTATTAGTCACTTAACTCCATCTAATACTTTTTAGGCAGTTACAGCATACTCCAGCTGTGCTGGAATGACTGACTCCCGTATACATGTGTCGATCAAGAGGTCAGAAACCAAGTACCAAGAAGTAGCTGAGGATAAGATAGGATGCAACCGGTGCAGGAGTATTTCTGGGGGTTTGTTCCTCTTTACCTATATGAATAAAGATTTGACCATTGTAAGCACCCTTGTCAATGGTACAGTGCCACTTTTGCTGGACAGCTTGATCTAAGTTTAAGGAAGTTTAAAAATAAAAGACTTACTTGAAGTACCTACAGCTAATAAAACTGTTGTTACAGTGATGTTAGGATGAGGAAATACAGTTGTGTTAATGCTAGTAACAGACTGTGGGAGTTATTTACTAAAACTGCATGGTGCAAAATCTGGTGCAACTTTGCATACAAACCAATCAGATTTTATTCTCAAACCTTAATTGAACAAGCTGAAGTTACAAGATGATTGGCTACCATGCACAGCTGCACCAGATTCTGAATGCCCCAGTTTTAGTAATTATCTGTATCATATACTGTATGTCATTTTTTATTTTGCCCATCATTCCACCTATGCATTAAGCACCCAGTAAACCGTCACTGCGACTGCTATTGTTAGATTTCACCTAAAGAACCTATGAAGGAAAAAATTATATTGCAGCCCATGCAATAACATATAGTAGAGCTACATGAGATGATAAATAGGAAATCTTAAAAAAGAAGTATGGGGTTCTGAAAAAACAAACATCCATGCTCACCACTATGCTTTGGCTATACTTCTCTTTTAAAAATTGTTCTATCATTTTCTAAAAAAAATAAACAAAGCTTGTTGGTAGATAATAAAAGTCTGTCTCCTAATAAATTATTTTATTTGTATAATCAGAGACTGTCCTCTTTTCCGGACTCGATATGATCTCATACAGAAACATAATTTGTCTAGGAAGGTTAGTTTATTATTTTGATAATAATCCACATTTAATTGCAAATAATGGGCAGGTAGGAGGTCAGTTAGTTTGTGTTTATTGTCATTAGATTCTAAAATAAGAAATCTGCAGAGGTCAACCTGAATGATGAAAACTAAGCATTAGGGATATTTAATAAACCATGATAGATCTTACTGTGTAGATGATCACTAGTTTGTTTTTTATTAATTTTGTTGCTTGGTAATTTTCATCAAGAGCTGCATACCAGAGGGACCTACAGAATATTGCTCAAATAGTTGAGAGAACAAGGTATGGCCTCTGAGTTTATTCCTTAGCCTCAGGGACAAGCACAGTTAACAAGCCTTATTTATGACAGGGACAGATTTCTGTGGACTAAAGAAAGCATACCATGCAAAGTATGCCCTGATGCTGCCTTGATTGGTACCCATGGTGAAAGATGGGTGTACATCTTCTTCACATCTTCCAACATCAGCTACCGGTTCATATGACAGCTTAGAGCAGCAAAATAAGTTGGAGTTACTTGTCTCTGTCCAATGTTGTGATTGCAGGTCTGAATAGGGAACAGGTAGCTATATAATGCAAAGTCTCCAGAACACATTGGGGTGGATTTACTAAAGGCAAATAGGTTGTGCACTGCTAGTACACTCCAAGTGCACTTGGAAGTGCACTGCAAGTGCACTGAAAGTGAAGTTGCAGTCTAGATTTGAGGGGAACATGCAAGGAAAATAAAAAAACAGCAGATTTGCTTGCACATGATTGGGTGAAAGAAATCAGGAGAGCTTTGCCTTATTTCAAAGCTTCCCTTCGGACCTACAGTAAATCAACTGCACTTGCAGTGCACAGTATATTTTATTTTAGTACATCAAGACCAATGCATCGCTTCCATTTTGGATGATTATTTTCTAAGCTTCAGTTTCTGCTGATCATCTATTCTTACATGGACTACTTGTATTACATTCTTAGTAATGTTGCATGATGACATGTTGTTTGGTTTATAGTATGTATTGTATGAATTTACACTAGGTCATGTTATGCTATATTTTTTTGATTATGTGGGGGTTTGTTTTTGATACTTTAGGGAAGAGACTAGGGGAGAGACAAGGGGGGAGACAATGTCACATTTCATTTCATTCAAGCACTTATTCTATTATGTATCATGTGCTTTAATAAACTTTTGTAATGTTGTATCTATTCCTTATTACCATTTTTTGTCTTGTGTTTCTATTGTTTACCTGGTTCGTGATAGCTATATTTACACATAGTAACATTTGTGAATTTCAGCAGCACTTGGAAGAAATGTTTTATTAACATCTATAGACAATCCAGCTACTGTGGTAGACAATCCAGCAACTGTGGGAAGCCTCGACCCATTGCTTCCAGAGTACTACAATTCCCAGAAGGGACGGGGGGGGTTCATTTAATAAAGGCAAATAGGCTCTTCACTTTGCAAATTAATTTTCACTTTGCAAGGGAATTTAACCTTAGTTTAGTGAATGTAGTGAAAACTCACTATGAAAAGAATACCCAGTCACAAGCTTTTATGTGTATTGACTCTCATTCATGAAAAAAAATGTATCTTTGGTTTCTTTGCTATGGGAGAGGGATGCCTCCCCTGTTCACTGTAGTCATGGTATTTTTATCTTAACTGCTTTCCCTTCCCTCTTCCCTATTATCCTCTAAAACGTATCATACAGTGGTAACTGATGAATATGATTTCTCTGATGCTCTCCAAATGTAGCCTTTGCCACTCCTGACTAAGGCAGCGGTATTTCAAGATATTTAAAGCGTATTTCAATACTGAGCACCTTATGTGGTAGCATACATGTTGTATGTAGCCCAGCAACTTTACCTAAAGCTGTGTAACTGCATGTAAATGGGGACTCTGTAACTCTACCCACCGCATGACTCTTTATTATATTAAAAAAAATAAATCATATCCAATCAAGCACAAGGAAAATAAGCATTGGATGATGGAAGTCAGCAGACCTTCAACTCATTAACAAAGGTAAGGGAAAATTCCCTTCCAAAGTGAAAAGCATATTTGCATTTAGTAAATCAACCCCATAGTCTCTCTTCTTTTTGTGCCATATTTTGTTGGTGAATTGGCTCTCCTCAAGCTTTTTTTCATAGGTTTTACCCTATCCTGTTTTCTACTTTAACCTGTGATCTCCACACCCAGTTTCTTTTTTGAGTGTGTGTTTTGCTTATTGCTTTCTTTTATTTCTATTTAATCTTTTTATTTTATAATTTTGTTTTTTTCTCTTTGCGGATAACTGTATTATTATTATTCAGGATTTATATAATGGCAACATTTTGTGCAGCACTTTACATAATATGGGAGACAGTAGCATTACAATACATATCAAGACAATAGTGTTAGGAGGGTCTTGCTCATTAGAACTTACAAACCCCCCTCCCCCCATATCTAATCTAAAGTAAACACTGCCAATCTATTCCCTTATCACTGTCTAGATTTCACATTTTAATAATATCTTTACAGAAAAAAGGCCAATATGTATTGATCAAGGTTGAGAATTGTGTGCATGCATGTTATTTTCTTGTTATTACAATCAGGAACATTATTCTAATAATTGTCAGAGCTTTCAGTAGTTTTATTTGTAGTCAGCCAGGCATTAGTTTGTATTTAACACCTTGATGCCGAGCGTATGCAAATATGCGGCCTCTCGGTGTCTGGGCCTTCACGCCGAGCAGCCGCATATTTGCGTGCCATTAGAAAATACATATGTCCTGCGATCAGGACCTTTTCCGATTATGTGACCACCATGACAGCGAATCACAGCGGTCACATGACCCTAAAACCCTACCCACCTCCTGGCTTCTGAAACTCTTAAAGGGCCGGAAGGCGCCAATATGTTAATGAGAGCAAAGGGTGAGGGGTGTTGTAAAGGAAATAATAATCTAAATGTGGACTTTTGTTTTAAAGTGTTTGTAAACTTCTAACATAAAAAATTAACATCGCATATCATTTTATAGTATGTACTTGCCTCAGTCCAAAGCATCAAGTGACATTTCTTTCTTGCTGTCTGCCTGAGTCACTGACAATTGTCCAAGCTGACTCCACAACATCCAGGGTGATTGCCTGCTCCCTCCTTCAGCACACAGCAGCTGACTCATAGCCTCAGCTTTGTATGCTGTATTTTCCTATGATTCTATGTAGAGGGGATGTGCTCAAACCTGACACTCAGGTTTCACAGAGTTCCGTGCTCTAGCTGTGAAGTGTGTGTAATGTCAGATTTCTGCCTCCTGTTTCTGCTGCTGAGAAATAGCTTTTGATCTGTGTGGTTTAGAAAGATGTAGAGAAAAGAGTACAGCAGATAAACAGGTACAACTTGTGCATTACCTGAGGCTAGTCACTTAACTGGGTTTATGCAAGGGTTAACAAGTACTTTAAACTGTATTATTATAGTACAATACAATTTAAGACAAAATATAATAACCATGCTCCATCTGTATCACACTGTTTACCAGTAACCTTTATGTGTTGTTCCAGACTCCAACAGTCTTCACAGTTGGGCCTTTAAAGACTTTTGCAAGCATAGGATGAAACTAAGGGGTTCTGCAGATACACGCTGCAATGTAGATATCATTATCAGCTCAAACACCTAGGGACCCTCTTGCACCTGTTTTCTCTCATACCTTTAACCATTTTAAATAAGAAATATACACATTAAGACCTTTCCTGAACTTATTGCATCCCAGTCTGTCCATAATCTGATAGATCATATGTGTTTTAGATAGGTGTTGACTCTTTGGCACCATCAAATTAGAATCTTTTTGTGCTAAACATCTTGTATATGGTATATACAGTGAGGAACAGAAGTATTTGAACACCCTGCGATTTTGCAAGTTCTCCCACTTAGAAATCATGGAGGGGTCTGAATTTCACATTGTAGGTGCATTCCCACTCTGAGAGACAGAATTAAAAAAAAAAATTCAGGAAATCACATTGTATGATTTTTAAAGAATTTATTTGTCTTGCACTGCTGAACATAAGTATTTGAACACCTGAGGAAATCAGTGTTAATATTTGGTACAGAAGCCTTTGTTTGCAATTACAGAGGTCAAACGTTTCCTGTAGTTCTTGACCAGGTTTGCACACACTGCAACAGGGATTTTGGCCCACTCCTCCACACAGATCTCCTCTATATCTGTCAGGTTTCTGGGCTGTTGCTGAGCAACACAGAGTTTGAACTCCCTCCGAAGATATTCTATTGGATTTAAGTCTGGAGACTGGCTAGGCCACTCCAGAACCTTGATATGCTTCTTACGGAGCCACTCCTTGGTTATCCTGGCTGTGTGCTTCAGGTCGTTGTCATGTTGGAAGACCCAGCCATGACCCATCTTCAATGCTCTGACTGAGGGAAGGAGGTTGTTGCTCAAAATCTCACAATAAATGGCCCCATTCATCCTCTCCTTAATACAGTGCAGTCGTCCTGTCCCCTTCGCAGAAAAGCACCCCCAAAACATGATGTTACCACCCCCATGCTTCACAGCAGGGATGGTGTTCTTGGGATGTAACTCATCCTTTTTTCTCCAAACAGGACAAGTGAAGTTTAGACCAAAAAGTTCTACTTTGGTCTCATCTGACCACTTGACTTTCTCCCATGCCTCCTCTGGATCATCCAGATGGTCATTGGCAAACTTTAGATGGGCCTGGACATGTGATGACTTGAGCAGGGGAACCTTCCGTGCAATGCATGATTTTAAAAGATGACGGCGTAGTGTTCTACCGACAGTGACCTTTGAAACTGTGGTCCCAGCTCTCTTCATGTCATTGACCAGCTCCTTCCTTGTAGTTCTGGGCTGATTCCTTATCTTTCTTATCATCAGTGATACCCCACGAGGTGAGATCTTGCATGGAGCCCCAGTCTGAGGGAGACTGACAGTCGTCTTTAGCCTCTTCCATTTTCTAACAATTGCTCCAACAGTTGATCTATTTTCACCAAGCTGCTTGGCAATTGCCCCATAGCTCTTTCCAGCCTTGTGGAGGTCCACAATTTTGTCTCTGGTGTCTTTTGACAGCTCTTTGGTCTTGCCCATGGTAGTAGTTGGCGTCTGACTGACTGTGGGGTGGACAGGTGTCTTTAAAGAGCTCAGACAGGTGCTATTAAGTTAGATTAATGAGTGGAGTAGAGGTGGACTTTTTAAAGGCACAGTAACAGGTCTTTGAGAGCCAGAATTCTTGCTGTTTCTTAGGTGTTCAAATACTTATGTTCAGCAGTGCAAGACAAATAAATTCTTTAAAAATCATACAATGTGATTTCCTGATTTTTTTTTTTTTAATTCTGTCTCTCAGAGTGGAAATGCACCTACAATGTGAATTTCAGACCCCTCCATGATTTCTAAGTGGGAGAACTTGCAAAATCGCAGGGTGTTCAAATACTTCTGTTTCTCACTGTATGCTTATTTACACATGTTACACCATCAGAGTGCTATAGTTATTACAACTTTCATGGAAAAATTAAGGAATTAATTTCATTATGCAGGTAAAAGCTGCAATAAATAGTTTCAGTACTTTATCTGTATGAATATTTTCAGAAATTAGCATACTTTCTTATTAGTAACATAAGGAAGGGGTCCCACAGAAAAAGGAGGAGTTTGTGTGGGCGATTTTTACACAATTTTGCATGTTGCACATAGGGCAGCCCATTCACTTCAATGGGCTGTCCTATGTGTGTTTGTCACCTGAAAGAAGCTCCTACTTCATTTTGGGCAACAAGTGTCACACAATTTTTTAAGACATGTTTTGCTGTACAGTTCTGCCATGCAACACTTGCGGAAAAATTGCACCATGTTTGGGGTGCCATTTAGAATGAATGGCAACCAAATGTGCATTTTGCAGTGACTTCCATGCTATTTGTAATCGTGGGCAGATTCGCAGTGATTCCACCCACAATTCCAGATCGCCAAGTGTGAATGGGGCCTTAGTTCTGAGTAGGGATCCACAGCTGCTCAAGAGTCAGGAAAATAGCTCATTTGGTCAAACAACCAGCCCAACTGTGGATCCAGTAGTGGATAACAGTGGGGTTGTGTTCTCATAGCTTAACTAAGGGACCCTGGAAAGTTGGGATGTCTTGTGGCTATTTCTTCACATTTGATGAGATACTTTA
The DNA here is from genome assembly GCF_062004578.1 of Staurois parvus. Taxonomy (NCBI): domain Eukaryota; kingdom Metazoa; phylum Chordata; class Amphibia; order Anura; family Ranidae; genus Staurois; species Staurois parvus. Next base: position 6,678,503 of record NW_028318025.1, read on the forward strand.
TAAGATCTTATGGGTTGGAATTATATGTTGCTCCCCTGGTTGAAATAACCTAATAATGTTAGCAGTTACATAATTAGTTAAAATCAACTGGAAGGAAAGCTAGAATTAAAACTGCGAAATACTCTCACATAACTTTTTTTCCTAGCAAAGGGGGATCTGTACAAGTGGGAGATGGGATCAGTTGTATCCTTTGTTCTTCTGTTCTGCTGAATAATTAGGAATTGTTGACAAATGCTTAGCACACTCTGAGTCTGAATAGCAGTCATATGCTGACCCCGTACATCCTGTTTCATTTATGTTTTTGTTTCCAGTAAAAATTAGTTAACGCCTAGGCTGCTGAGAAGAAAGATAATGGATCTGAATTTTATTATTATTATACAGGATTTATATAGCGCAAACAGTTTGCTCAGTTCTTTACAATATAATGGGAGGCAATACAGCAACTATACAGTTCAGTACAAGAGAGATAGGAGGGCCCTGCTCCTTGGAGCTTACAATCTAGGGGATATATATACATTAAAAACACTGCATTGCAGAAACTAAAATAACCTTGAAGAGAAAGATGTAAAAAATACCATATACTTGGGTTCTGGTGGGTTCAACAAGACAATGTTGACATCAGTTAGTCTTCTCTTGGGATCCTTGGAAAGTTGAGGAACTCAAATCCTGCAAGAACAGGCTCCTGTAGCTTTCCCAAGATTTTTTTTTCACATTACTCATTTGTAATGTAGTGCTTTGTTACTGGCGGGGGGGGGGGGTGAGTTAAGTATGTGGTCCTTGCATTTTAATGCAGGGTTCACTTTAGGCCTAGTCTGGCCATCTAGTATCCCTGGAATGTGGCAAAATCAATCCAACATTATTTATCCCACACTCATAATACACCTCTAAGTGGTAGTGAAATGTACTACAATGTTATTCTTAATGTGGTGTAACTGTGCAGGGCCCTGCCACTGTGGAAACATAGCTAAAAGGTACACAGGATTCTCTGACGTAGGCGTATCCCCTGAGGTTCAAAGAGACAATACAAGTCAACAGGTACAACAAAGAGAGTGTATCAAAAGGATCACAGTGAGCAAGGCAGGTAGGAAGGCACAGTGGTTTAGATGATACAGTTTGTCCAAAATACACAATCAATACACATTGTGAGAAGAGAATGCGGACTGCAAGGGATTACATCAAAAGTAGAGGATAGGCTATTCATATTCACGGACTTTGCATAGGTCTCTGCATATGGGCATGGATGTATATCTGATCGAGAAGCAATATGTCCTGAATTCATTGGAAGTTCAGTGAGAGATGAGGCATGGAACGAAATCAAGTGAATCTACATATGAAAGAATTGCGGATCGGGATCTATAATAGCCACTTGTTAAGTCAGAGGTTACGAAATAGGAATATGTGAGCCTATCAGTATCATCTGAAGAAGATCTGCAATATGTGAGTGGGAGAGTGTTAGTGTTTCTTATGGGGAATGAAATAAAATCAGGAAATTAGCAAGAAGAGGAGGAAAAGGGGAGGAGGGCAGGAAGGAGGTAGCTAGGGAAGGAGAAGGGGTGGGGAGAGGGGGAGGGATTGAGGGGGCGCAGAGAGGCGGAGGGATTGAGAGGGGGGAAAGGGGGAGGCATTGAGGGGGCGGGGAGAGGGGGGGGAGAGGGAGAGGGGGGAGAGGCAGAAGAGAGAGGGAGGGGAGAGGAGAAGGAAAGGAGAGAGAGAGAGTTCAATTCTATTTCTGTGTCACTTTGTTGCTTATCTTCATGTGACACTGATGTGGAATTTCCATCAGTTTGAAGTGTTTGTGTTAGTTCATGAAATTTTGAACGCTGAAGTTGCATTGACAATTACACTTCTACTGATGGTTACTTTGTTTGTGTCTTAGATTAGAATTATGTATCCCTTTTGAGATTCACCCCACAAGTACACCTTCGTTTGCTTGAGCATCCCATTTGTATGTTTTTCTTTTGGGATATGCACATAGACTTTGCTTCCCAAAATTTTTAGATGGTTCAATGTTGGGGTCTTTTCATTCCACAGTTCATATGGAGTTTTCTCAGTTGATTTTCCTGGTAGCCGATTTTGGGGTAGCATGCGGTCATGATTGCCTCCCCCCAGTATGTGGTTGGCATATCTGCATCAAACAGCCTGGTTCTTCCACTCTCACATAGAGTATGCTTCATTCTTTCTGCAACTCCGTTTTGTTCTGGATTGTATGGTACAGTACATTGAATTATGCCATGCTTTCTGAGATTTCACTGCTTGTTATCACCTGTATATTCAGTTCCATTGTCTGTGCACTATACATTTGGCATTTTCCCAAATTTGTTGCTTACTTGAGCCAAATACTGTTAAAATTTCTCTGGTATTTCTCTGGTTCACTTTTGTTGTGTAGCAGATATAGGGGTTGATTTACTATAGGTTAACATACTGTGCACTGCAAGTGCACCTGTAAGTGCAGTTGCTTTAGATCCGAGGGGAAGCTCTGAAATTAGGCAAAGCACTGCTGATTTCTTTCATCCAAACATGTGCAAGCAAAAATGCGTTTTTTTTAAATTTTATTTACATGTTCCCCTCAGATCTAGAGCAACTGCACTTTCAGTGCACTTGCAGTGCACTTCCAAGTGCACTTGGAGAGTACAACTGCAGTGCACAGCCTATCTGTCTTTAGTAAATCAACCCTATAGTGTAGTATACCTGGATTAATCATCCATAAAAGTGAGAAAATGCCTCTTCTTTCCTGGAGTCATTTTTTCTATTGGACTGCAAAGATCTCAATGAATTGAGTCCAGAGGTTTTTTTTTTTTTTTAGCTGTGCTGTTACTCTGCTTTGGAAAGGCTTTTCTTGTCATTTTTCCTGTTATACAGCAGCTATTTCCTTTTTATAGCAGCTATCTTGTTCACATTACAAGTTTCCTATGCCCTTTCATCATAAGAAGGCATAGCACTTTGACCCTCCCCCTTCCTTCAATGTATACAATACACAAACTGTTAACTGATGCCAGAACCTTCTTATCAGAACAGGACATATACAGACCCTCTCATGCCTATTAGCCAAATGCACACTCCAATCTGGGAAACCCTTGCATGTTTGAGCAATCCAGAGAACTAACAGATATCCGGTCTCAGCTCAGCTGAAGGGAATGGCCAGTATACCTCCCTGATAGACTTGTTATCAGTCAACACTCTAAAACCTCAGTATATTTCATAACTCATGAAATACAAACAGCACAGTCATAGTAAGGACATATTTACCTCCCTCGGTTAATGTGTAGTGTTTTGAGCCCAAACACCACATCCCTAGGAGTACTGGGAGCAGAACCAGCCCAACTCCTCTCTTACGCAAACAGGGCATCCAAAACCTGTCAAATGTATATTTGTTTCGTAGCTAAATTCAGGCTATCCAGAGATATGAGTACCAATAGAAAACTGTTTCTGGGACATAGTCATAAACTAGTGACATCCCAGAAACCACTCTTCAGATGCTTAGTTGGTCAGATGGCCTCTGGCAACACTCCTTTAATACCACAGAAAAGGGAAATTTCAGGATATTTTGTCAGCTCTTGTTTGAACATCAAACCAAGGACTGACAACTCATGGGGCCCCCGGGCAATAGGGGATCATGGGGCCCCTGTGTCCTTGCCCAAACTCAAAAAAGCCTATGAAAAAGGTACCAGGGGCATCTCATGGGGCCCCCTACTGACCCTGGGCCCTCGGGCAGTGCCTGAGTTTCCAAATGGTCAGTCCGCCCGTGCCAGGAACAACTGTTAAGTCATATGTACCATTTTGCTTAATTGAATGGACTCTGCTAAAACCAAGGACTTTGCAAATATTTACCTTTTTCACCTTATTGTCTCGCTGTGGCTTGTTCTCTTTGTTTCTGTGTAACACCCTTTTTCTGTAAAAATGCCATTTGCACCATTTTGACCTTTTTCATTATTAAACCCTATTTTGAAAAGTGTTTAAATTGTCTCTAAGGCTTTTAATGCAAACTAAAATAATCCCTGTCTTTTTAAGAGTGCTGCTGTAATACAAATCTCTGACCGTACCTGTCTGTAGTGACACTGCTTGTTACAGACGTTTATTCTAAAATCATAGTAGTTTAAAGGGTTATTGCTTAATTAATTAAACCAATGACAATAAATCTCAGGCTGCTGGCACCTAGATTGTGGTCCCACAAGCTGGAAAATCTTTGTGCAGGGTGCAGCTGAGAGTGGTATTGTTATATAGTTACATAGTTAGTCTGGCTGAAAAAAGACAAAAGTCCATCCAGTTCAACCAAAAAAAAAAGTTATGATCCTAAACCCACAATTGATCCAGAGGAAGGTAACCCCCCCCCCAGAAAAGCATGATCCAATTTGCTCCTGCAGAGGAAACAATTCCTTCCTGATCCCCTGAGAGGTAATCGGATATTCCTTGGATCAACTTTACCTATAAATGTTAGTATCCAGTTATATTCTGTGTATCTAGGAAATAATCCAGGCCTTTTTTATAGCAATCCACTGAGCTGGCCAGAAGCAACTTTTGAGGGAGTCTATTCCACATTTTCATAGCTCTTACTGTGAATAAACCTTTCCATATTTGGAGATTAATCTCTTTTTCCTCCAGACGTGAAGAGTGCACCCTTGTCCTCTGTGATGACCTCAGGGTGAATAACTCTCCACCGAGTTCACTAGATGAAACACTGATGTACATATTGATCATATCCCCCCCTTAATCTCCTCTTCCCAAGAGAGAATACATTCAGTTCCTCTAATCTTTCCTGAGCTTGGCATTGCATGCCATTAAGCTTATGATCTACCAGGGCTCCCAGATCCTTCTCAACCATTGATTCCCCCAGTTGTACCCCCTTAGTATGTAAGATGTCCCCAAGTGCATAACTTTACATTTATCAACATTAAACCTCATTTGCCACATAGTTGCCCAAATAAACAGTGCATTGAGGTCGGCTTGTAAGTTGGAGACATCCTGTAAGGACGTTATTCCACTGCACAGCTTGGTGTCATCTGCAAACGCTGAAACAGTATTTTTAATCCCAGACCCTATATAATTTATAAATATATTATACACAACACTGAACCTTGGGGTACACCACTGACAACCCTAGACCATTCAGAGTATGAATCATTAACCACTACTCTCTGAATATGATCTTTTAGCCAGTTTTCTCTACGCTTACATACCGATTTTTCCAAGTCTGTAGACTTTACCTTACACATTAGCCATGCGTTGGGAACTGTGTCAAAAACTTTTGCAATATCCAAGTATACCACATCCACAGCCACCCCTCTGTCCAAGGTTTCGCTCACCTCATGAAAAGAAACCAGATTTCTTTGACAACTTCTGTCTTTCATGAATCCATGCTGTCTGTTGCATAAAATATTTTTTTCCAGCAAGAATTCATCTATGTGGTCTTTTATTAAAGTCTCCAGTATCTTCCCAGCTATAGAAATTATATAACAGGTCTATAATTACTTGGTAAAGATTTTTGACCCCTTTTTAAATATAGGCACCACATTGGCCTTATGCCAATCCAGAGCCACTATGCCAGTCATTAAAGAGTCCCTAAAAATTAGAAGCAATGGCTTTGAAATGACAGAGCTCAATTCTTTGAGGACCCATGGGTGTATGCCATCCGGTCCAGGTGCTTTATTTACCTTTATTCTGTCTAAATATTTCTGGATAATATCAATTGTGAGCCAATGTGGATCATCTCGGGCTGTGTCAATACCATGCCCATTATGTACAAGAGGTCCCCCATGCTCTTTTTTATGCACAGAGCTGAAGAAGATATTTAATAAATTTGCCTTCTCTTTGTCCCCAGTCACCCACTCTAGATTATTTTGTAAAGGGCCTACATGCTTGGACCGGACCTTTTTACTATTAATATATTTGAAGAATTTGTTGGGGTTTGTCCTGCTATCTTTTGCAACCTGTCGTTCGTTTTCAATTTTTGCAGCTTTGATTTCCTCTTTACATATTCTGTTATATTTTTTGTAATGTTTAAACAATGATAGCATTCCTTCATTTTTATATTTAATAAAAGCTATTTTCCTATTATTTATAGCTTTTTTAACTTTGGCCGTAAGCCACATAGGTTTGATTTTTAGCCTTTTAAACTTGTTGCCCATGGGAATATATTTTGCAGAGTGTTCATATTCAGGCTTTTTGAAGAACTCCCATTTCGGTGTTGTGTTCATCGATGCCAATATTCCCTCCAAGTCTAAGTCTTGGAGAGCAGCTCTCAGTCTTGTAAAATTAGCTCTCTTAAAGTTGAATGTTTTTTTTCCCGTATGTGCTTGTTGTTTACAGCTAACAGTAAATGAAATCATGTTTTGGTCACTGCTACCCAGATGTTCTTTTATATGGACATTAGTAATAAGCTCTGCATGGTTTGAGATTACCAGGTCCAGCAGAGCATCATTCCTAGTTGGGGCCTCTATGAACTGTACCATAAAATTGTCCTGTAGTAGGTTTATAATTGTTTGCCCTTTAACTGTTTCTGCAGTGCCATTACTCCAGTCAATTTCCGAGTAGTTAAAATCCCCCATTATTATCATTGTCACGTAAGTGACAGCGCGGTGTGAGATTGGCCAGTCCTTTATCACGAGTTGTCATAAGCTTGCCCTTAACATATTTCAATGTCAGTTCACCATCTGGACATGCATCAAGTACTGTGACAAGCGTGTCATAACTTTCTGGTAAACCACTAAGTAATAGTGCTGCAACATGAAAATCTTTTATTTCTTCTCCTATACCTCTCGTTCAACCAATTCCAACATGTGCCTTATGTAATCCTGCATATCCTGGTCTTTCATCAGCTTGGTTTGGTATAGCTTTCTAATCAAGTACAGTTTATTGCTGAGATTAGCTCTAGTATTATTATTATTATTGTTATTATTATTCAGGATTTATATAGTGCCAATAGTTTGCTCAGTGCTTTACAATATAAAGGGAGACAACACAGCAACAATACAATTCAATACAACAGAGGTAGGAGGGCCTTGCTCCTGGGAGCTTACAATCTAATAGGGAGGGGTTGGTTTAACAAAAGGTAATTACAGTGCCTTGAAAAAGTATTTATACCCCTTGAAAGTTTCCACATTTTGTCATGTTACAATCAAAAACATAAATATATTTTACTGGGATTTTATGTGATAGACCAACACAAAGTGGCATATAATTGTGAAGGGGAAGGAAAATGATAAATGATTTTCTAAATTTTTTTTACAAATAAATATCTGAAATGTGTGGTATGCATTCATATTCAGCCCCCTTTACTCTGATAAACCTTACTAAAATCTAGTGGAACCAATTCAGAAGTCACCTAATTAGTAAACAGAGTCCACCTGGGTATACATACAGCTGTTCTGTGAAGCCCTCAGAGGTTTGTTAGAGAACATTAGTGAACAAACAGCATCATCAAGGCCAAGGAACACACGAGACAGGTCGGGGATAAAGTGTGGAGACATATAAAGCAGGGTTAGGTTATATAAAAAATCAAGCTTTGAACATCTCACGGAGCACTGTTCAATCTATCATCAAAATGAAAAGAGTATGGCACAACTGCAAACCTCCCAAGACATGGCCGTCTAACTAAACTGACAGGCCGAGCAAGGAGAGCATTAATCAGAGAAGTAGCCAAGAGGCTCATGGCAACTCTGGAAGAGATGCAGAGATCCACAGCTCAGGTGGGAGAATCTGTCCACAGAACAACTGTTAGTCGTGCACTACACAAATCTGGCCTTTATGGAAGACTGGCAAGTAGAAAGCCATTGTTGAAAGAAAGCCATAGGGAGTCCCATTTGCAGTTTGCGAGAAGCCATGTGGGAGACACAGCAAAAATGTTGAAGAGGGTGCTCTGGTCAGATGAGACCAAAATTTAACTTTTTGGTCTAAAAGCAAAATGCTATGTGTGGCGGAAAACTAACACTGCACATCTCCCTGAACACACCATCCCCACTGTGAAACATGGTGGTGGCAGCATCATGTTGTGGTTATGCTTTTCTTCAGCAGGGACAGGGAAGCTGGTCAGAGTTGATGGGAAGATGGATGGGGCCAATACAATCTTAGAAGAAAACCTGTTAGAGTCTGCAAAAGACTTGAGACTGGGGCGGAGGTTCACCTTCCAACAGGACAACGACCCTAAACATACAGCCAGAGCTAAAATGGAATGGTTTAGATCAAAGCATATTCATGTGTTAGAATGGCCCAGTCAAAGTCCAGAACTAAATCCAATTGAGAATCTATGGCAAAGCTTTCAAGCTGTTTTAAGATTGATTTCTGCTACTACCCCTACTGATCATACGCATTTCACTTAACATTTGTTTTCCTTACGTCTGAATTGCAAATGATTAGAAAATAATAAAATAAAAAAACAGTGTTCCAACATGTTCATTCACAGATGCTCTCCATCCAATCTGACAGAGCTTGAGCTATTTGGCAAAGAATAATGAGCAAAAATTTCACTTTCTAGGTGTGCAAAGCTGGTAAAGACATCCCCAAAAAGACTTGCAGCTGTAATTGCAGCAAAAAGGTGGTTCTACAAAGTATTGATTCAAGGGGGCTGAATACAAATGTACACCACACTTTTTAGATATTTATTTGTAAAACATTTTGAAAACCATTTATCATTTTCTTTCCACTTCACAATTATGTGCCACTTTGTGTTGGTCAATCACATAAAATCCCAATAAAATACATTTACGTTTTTGGTTGTCACAAAATGTGGAAAATTTCAAGGGGTATGAAAACTTTTTCAAGGCACTGTGGGGGATGAACTGATGGGAGAAATAGAAGATTAGTTATTAGCTGAAGGCAGGATAGCCCTAAAGAGAGAGGTTTTCAGGGATTGCCTAAAAGTGAACAGAGTAGGAGATAGTCGGACAGATTGGGGTAGAGAGTTCCAGAGGATGAGAGAGGCTCTGGAGAAGTCCTGGAGATGGGCATGAGAGGAGGAGACAATGAAGCTAGTAAGCAGGAGTCCTCGGGAGGAGTGTAGAGGACGGTTTGGCTGCTATTTGACAAGATTGGTGATGTAGTTTGGGGAGGAGTTGTAAATGGCTTTATATGTTTTTGGTAATTTTTTTAATTTTATTCGTTGGGCAATGGGAAGCCAGTGGAGAGATTGGCGGAGAGGGGTGGCAGGCATGGAACGGTTGATAAGGTGGATGAGTCTGGCAGCAGCATTCATGATATACTGAAGAGGGGATAGCCTGCGATTAGGTAGGCCAATGAGGAGGGAGTTACAATAGTCAAGGTGAGAGATAACAAGTGAGTAAGTTGCTTAGTGGTTTCAGTGGTTAAAAAGGGACGTACTTTGGAGATGGATGTTACAGAGGTGAAGTCTACAAGATTTGGACAGTGATTTGATTTGGGGCTGAAAGGACAGGTCAGAGTCCAGAAGTACACCTAGCTCCCTGGCATGAGGGGAGGGACTGATAGCTGTAATCCTTCCAACATTTCTTTAGCAGTTTCACACTTACATATATGTGTGATTTGATCATCTTCTATGCTAAGAGAGATTGTGCTCTGAGCTTTCTGATCTTTTTCTATCCACTCATTTGAAGGGTTATAACCTGACTTAATTCATACATTTTCAAATAACCTTCTCATTAGCAGAATTTTCATCTTGAATTTCTAAGACTGGTAGTTCTAGTTTGTCAAATTTGCAAATGAAAGCTTTGTTGCAGCTGTGTTACTGGCAATTTTCTTTTATTCTGTTGCAGTCTTCTTTCTGTTGCTGTGTCTTGCATTTAATTGCTGTAGCAGGCTATGACTGGGCCTGGGCCCATAACCTGTTAGAAATTCTGTATATAGCCCTAAAGAATAGACAGTACACAGTTCATATGTGTTTTTCTGCTTGTGCTTTACTGCAAACAGGAAACTTTATTATTCAGAGAAAAGCCTTAGAGCAGCGGTTTCCAAACTGCGGCCTAGGGGCCGGATGCCGCCCTTTGCTTGCTTTTATCTGGCCCTTCTGGCACTATTTAATCTGCTGATACCAACAGATTCCTTCCAATGATACAAATGGTGGGGCACAATTCCCACCAATTACACCAACGATGGAGCACAGTTCATCCCAATTATACTACAAATGGGGTCCAATGATGGGGCCCAATTTCTCCCAATGACACCATCGATGGGGCACAATTCCTCTCACTAACACAAAAGACGGGCCATTGTTTACTCCCACTGATGCCAGAACATTTTTGCTTTCCGGCCCCCCTAAAGTCTGTAGGACAGTAAACTGGCCCTTTGCTTAGAAAGTTTGGAGACCCCTGCCTTAGAGTATATCATAGATGCAGCTACAAACTTATAAACACTGCCATCTACTGATTGGAGGATATACTGTATCTCTACTGAATACTGATGTAGTTGTCGCATAAAATACATGAACACTGTATTCCACTGTATCCCAATTCCACTTACACACACACACACACACACACACACAAACTATGGCCAATTTGGACAGGAACCATTTAACCTGTAAACTAGAGTACCCAGAGAAAACCATCACAAGCACAGGGAGAACATACAGATTCCACGCACTTAGTGTCTTGACTAACAAATAAACCCTTTAGGCTGATCATACATGAATCTAAATTTGGCAGCTTCAGCATGGACAAGTCAAATTTCAATCCATGTCTGTTCATTCCTGTTGGACCGAAGACAATTGTGAGATCAGCTTTTGTCGAATTGGCTTGTTGGAGAATTTCTCTCCATCAGCTGGCTGCAGCCAATTTTTTTAACATACTGATCAATGTATTCTGACAATGGAGAGTTCTGCTGTCACAATGCAATATTTCATAAGGGAGGAATCCTCCATCCTCCTTGCTTGTGTGGATGGAGGAATCTGCATTTTTTTTCACTCAAAAAAAATGAGTAATCTATGGTCAGCATTAATGGTGAACATGGGTGGGACAAAAGGAAACTTTTCAGTGTATAGATAAGTGATACAAAAGTAGAGAGACCTGGCAAAGTAAATGATGTAAAGCTGGCCATAGATGAGTAAAAAAAAAAAGAATGAAGATTCAAACAAAATCTAACATTCATTAGTCCAATCATTGTATTAGAAATATTTCCAGCGACTTTTTTCCGATCATTTTTTAGGATTGATTTCTGCTACTACCCCTACCGATCATACGCATTTCACTCAACATTTTTTTCCTTACGTCTGACCTGCAAATGATTGGAAAATAATTTAAAAAAAAAAGTGTTCCAAAATGTTTGTTCATTCATTCATTTTCAATATTGACTGTTGCAATAAGCATGCTAAATCAAATGAAAATCAAATGATTGGTCTACCTAAGTGTTGATAAAGCATTGCAAAGGTAGAAGGTATCTGGGAAAAGTAGTTTTGTGGGAGAGTTGCTCCACTTTTTAGTGTCCTGTTTAGTCCCCATGGCCATTTTTCCAAATTAAAACATGTTGGAAAATAATCCAGTGGATTGGATATTTAAGAAAAACAACTATATTTTTCTAGGACATAAGCTTGTATTTACAGCATCAATAAGTAGCATTTAGAAATTGCTGAACTCAGGTTTTAGTTTTCTTATAAAAGAATGTTAATCTCAAGTTGTTTTGAATAAGGTTTTGCATGACAAGATAGTTTGTTATTACATTTCAAGAGGAGACAGTCTAATGCCTTCATTCATATGTTTAAGCTAACTGTTTTCATGCCCGTGTAAATACATTTTGCAAGAGACCCCCAGTTGTGCAGTAATACGCCTGTTATGTCCAAACTTGCCATATTTTGTTTATACTGTACATGAACTTGAATACTTTTGAAAGCTGAAAAACAACCATGCCGTGGCATGTTACTGGGCTTATCAAACCAAACGTAAGACTACATTAATCCCATTAGCTCTGGGTTAGCAAGCTCATGGCATTTTACATTCAGGTCTCTGTGCTTTCCAATCATGATCTACTGATCAAGGAAAACCAGTTCTCTCTTGATTCGTACAGTTGATTTTACAAGGATGCCTTGTAGAAAAATAGCACCCAAACTCTTTTAAATTCAAACACAGATATTGTACCTGCTAAAGCTTGGGTTCTCCCAGCTGATGTTCTCCTATAAAACTACCAGTCAGATTCTTGCCTCCAGGAAATTTTAAAACATAATTTGTGTGTTGGAATCAGCATTGGGGTATAATAAAGTATAATTTTATATTAACCCAGGAAGATTACAATGATTTTGTATAATTACATTTTATATCATCACTAGCGAAAAATGTTGCTAATATTTACAACTTCACAATTCATGCTCCATTATACACAAGTGCTTTACTGGTTCCCAGTGCTGGTTGGGACATAGGCCAAATGCACACTTTATAATTTTATTAAAATAACCTTGGTTGACGTGATAATAGTTTGATCTTTTCAGTATCTTTTAGAGATTTATACAATATGTCAGGGTAAAGGTGTCATCTGTCTAAACTGATGTACAGTTGCAAAGTAGTATAAGAACCTTTTGGAATTATCTGGCTTTCTGTAGTAATTTTCTATATAATATGATCTGATCCTCATCTAAGTTACAACAATAGACAAACTAATTTCTTTATTGAATACACCTATTAAACATTTGCTGTGCTGGAGTAAAAAAGTAAGTGAACCAATAGATTAATTACTTCAGCTAATTAGAGTCAGTAGTTTGCACATCTGGATTAATTCAATTAATGAAATGAATGATTAGTCCAATTAATGAAATTAGTTTGGCGGTGTAGTTTAGAGCTACTTTGATTAATAAACAACACTTAAACATTTTAAGATCGTTGTTCATAAGAAGCATCAGCTGATGTGAACCATGCCTTGCAAAAAGGAGCTTTCTGAAGACATACGATCAACAGTAGTTAATCTGCACAAGGCTTGGAAGGGATACAAAGCATCCCTTAGACAACAGTTAGACATATTGTCTGTAAATGGAGACAGTTCCAAAGCACAATGCAGAATGCTCAATTCTCATCTCTATGGTAGAACACCGTGGAGGAAGCTGCTGCTCTCTTAGAAAAAAAAATATTGCTGCACACCTGACATTTTCCAAGGAGCACCTTGGCAAACTGCAGCACTACTGGGAAATGTTTTGTGATTGGTGAAACAAAAGTAGAATTGTTCAGGAAGAATGCTCAGCATTTTGTATGGTGCAAAAAGAGCACAGCTTACCAACATCTAAACATGATCCCAACAGTGTGGTAAAAGGAACACCATGATTTGGCGTGCTTCTCCACCTCAGGGCCTGGACCACTGCCATCATCGAGGGAAAAATTAATTCCCAAGTTTACCAAAATATCCTATGAGGTAGTGTCAGGGTGGTTGTCCGTGAAGCTGGGTGGTTGGATGATGCAGCAGTACAATGACCCCAAACATCGAATTAAATTCACCAATCCATCAACAAAGCCTGTGAGACCAGGAAGTAAGGGGAGAGAGAAATTGCAGTTGGGCACAGTGCTGGATCGAATGAGGGCTCAGGTAAGTGTGTGTGTGTGTGTGTGGGGGGGGGGGGGGTGAGGAGGGATAGTGCTACCTAAACATTTTTTACCTTAATGCAAGCAATGCATGAACTAGCGGGTGTCAGTGGACAAGTATCCACTGACACCTGTTGGCATCTGATCCTGTATGCCAAAAACAGACGGATCCCCATCCGTCCAGCAGCTCTGCAGTAGCAGAGTGGACACAGACCTGTTATCCGCCAGATCAGCTGAGAGATCCCGCACTGATCATTCGGATTTGAAAGGGGTCTTAGACTTTTAGGCTGCAGAATTCATTAAATTCATATTTAGGCTCTTTACTCTCCAATGGCCAAGACCCATAGGTAACAGTTGTCATCACAGTCCTGTAATCAAATGCACACCATGGTCTGTTTAACTGCATGAACTTTTACTACTGAAATATTGGTTGCTTTAATAAAATCCTATGTTCTGTTACAGATCTCCTTCCTCGCCTCTGCATACATTAGCCGAGAGCTCTCCTATGAAAGCTGTGCTGGTCTGGCAGCTATCACACACTATTTTTACCTTAGCCAATTCTTTTGGATGTTTATTCAGGTAAGCAAGCCAAATTAACTTAACTCCTTATCCAGCTGTAATAACTTTTCAATACATATGTTTTATTAATATTTCCTTAAAACACCAGCTTCACCTTATACCAATATTATCATTTTTAGTTGACTTCAGAAGGTTAGACACACACCAGGGAGATTTCCTTACACTGGTTTGTGTCTCTGTCCTCTCCTAACAAGCCAAGAGAAAGGTGTCACCACCGACAGGTAGAATTCCCACTTATTTAATCATTCAATTTTATAGAGACTCTACTGGGGAGTGTGATTCAACTTTGGCTATACAATGGCTGTGGCTGTTAGGAGGAGCTGGACATCTTAATTCTACACTCTTAGGTGTAAAAAGCCATGTAAGGATTCTAACCCTTCCCATTGCTGCAATATTTTTATTGTCTTCTTTGTCCCATTAGATAGAATTTCAGAATGCAATAAAAACCTGACAGATGGCCTAGCCCTTTCCCCCTCTACCCAAAAGCTTTGCCTTGAGCTCCACTTTCAACTCTTTTCTTTCATGTTGGGTAGAGTGTGAAAAGTTTTACACCAGATATTTATTGGTCTCTGTCTGTGGAACTTTACCCTCACTTCCTGTTCTGAAGAACACCTCAAGCAAGCGCATGCAGGAACATCTTCCTAGTGGCAAAATAACCTGGCCAGGTTCTAGTCCTATCCCACCTTTAATAATAAAAAAGTGTTTTAATGATTTCTGTATCTCCATTAAAACATTTTCCCTTTACTGCCTTTCCTGGACAACTGCATCACAGCAGTGATACCCAGCAGATATTCGAACCCAGGCCAAAATAAAACATACACATTTTGCCTACGTAAATGGTCATTTACCATATCCACTTGAAGACCAAGCGCTTTCTCACACTTTTTTTACATTCAAAAATCAGTATTTTGTGACTAGAAAATTGCTTAGAACTCCCAAACATTATATATATTTTTTAAAGCAGAGGCCCTAGGGAATAAAATGGTGGGTGTTGCAACGACACTTTAAAAGCCTTTACAGTTTACCACTTTAGATTACACAGGAGGCCTAGTGCTAGAATTACTTCCCTTGATCTGACGTTCATGGTGATATATCACGCAGTTAGTCTGGCTGAAAAAAAGACAAAAGTCCATCTAGTTCAACAATAAAAAAAAAAAGTTACAATCCTATACCCACAGTTGATCCAGAGGAAGGCAACCCCCCCCCCCCCCAGCAAAGCATGATGTGTGTGGGACAGGCTCATGCTTTAGCCTTTTTATTTATTTTTACACAGTCACTTTAAGTTTTTTTAATCACTTTCATTGTTATTACAGGGAATACAGTAAATAGCCTCTGTGATAACAATAGGCAGTGACAGGAACTCTTTATGGAGAGATCTGGGGTCTCCTCTGGACCTAAAAGCATCTGATCATACCAAGATCAGTGTGATCAGATGCTTTAAAAATTTAAAAATAGCGACGTTTACATGTGGGGAAACCAGAGGTGATTAATGCTCATCGCTGCCAGTTTCCTTAGCATGGAGGTGATCAGGACCATTCTGGTCTCTGATTACCTCTATAGTCAGATGTCAGAAGCTCTGGCTGGTCTCTCAGTTGGATGGGAGAGACAAGGAGAGCCATGGAGGGCAGTTGGGGGGGGGGGGCGTCTAGTGGATATACAAAGACACATTGATTTGAAAATTGACATTGGCTGTGTGGATGAATGTACAATGTGTACAGTATGCTTTATATGTATGTATAAGATGTTTGTCCCAGACCTGAGGTTCTGCGTTTGATTTCCAAATGGGACAATGTAGCCCTAAGGTTTACTAAGGAGTTTACCTTTTATTTATAGTACTTATTTATCCCCAACCATAAACATATTTGATTTGCTTGAGTATGTTATCTCACCTTGCATGGTGGAATTCAGATAAGACCAAGCAGTACCAAGCAGAACAAGGCTTAATGACGTGGGTTCCTGTAAAGTATTATTTGCAGACATTTCAAGTTTGCTGATATTTTATGTACCCGCATAGAACTCAAAATACATTATTTTAATACTCAAGGAGGGTCATGCCACTGAATTACTTTCAGCACCATGTCTTGTGTTATTGGCTGTGATATCTACTGTGCTAATCTTATCTTCAGTTATAAATATGGAAAAAAAAATTGAACCTTGGCACAGGAAGAGGTGTTCTCCTCACACCCACACTCACGCTTCTCACTCCTACCTGCTGCTTAGTTATAGAACATTGTTCGTGTATTGTACCTAATAGGAGGGTGTGCTAAACGAGAGTTGGAAACTATGTTGCTTCCCTCTCTCGTGGTATACATGATACAGACTATAAAATGTTTTTTTTAGATAATGCATAGATCTATGATCCTAGACCATGCTGTATTGCTCAATTTCAGTGTATTATACAAAAGGCCAGGGAGTACAGAACAGGGCTTGGCTGTGCTGTCTGTCAGAAGACTAGTTTTAGAACTGGTTGAGTTAGAAATCATTTAACACAAAAAATAGTTCACATATGTGCATGTCAGTTGTTTGCCTGGAGTCCAACATTAAAGTGGTTGTAAAGGCAGAAGGCTTTTTACATTATTATTATTCTTTGAAAAAGTGCAGTGCAATTACAATATACGCTCACCGGCCACTTTATTAGGTACACCTGTTTAATTGCTTGGTAACACAAATTGCTATTCAGCCAATCACATGGCAGCAACTCAATGCATTTGGACATCTAGACGTGGTGAAGATGGCTTGCTGAAGTTCAAAACGAGCATCAGAATTGGTAAGAAAGGGGATTTAAGTGACTTTGAACATGGCATGGTTCTTGGTGCCAGACAGTCTGGCCTGAGTATTTCAAAAACTGCTGATCTATTGGGATTTTCACATACAACCATCTCTAGAGTTTAAAGAGAATGGTCCGAAAAAGAGAAAATACCCAGTGAGCAGGAGTTGTGTGGACAAAAATGCCTGGTTGATGTCAGAGGAAAATGGGCAGACTGGTTCGAGATGATAGAAAGGCAACAGTAACACATGTCAATATGGACCAAAATCTCTAAGGAATGTTTTCAACACCTTGTTGAATCTATGCCATGAAGAATGAAGGCAGTTCTGAAGGCAAAAAGGGGTCCAACCCAATACTAGCAAGATATACTTAAAAAATACACTACTGGCATGCGTTAATGTGCAAATCCACCTTCAGTGCAGTATGACCTAACAATTTAGAGTGGAATATGAATTCATGTGCAAACAAATGACAAGCCGTAAAATGTAACAAAAATCATACTAACTAAAATTAATGGAAATCAGGAAAACCATGCTGGCATTGTTTTAAAGAGACAGTCGGATCCATTGCACAGGATTTGTGCACTGGAAGATGTGAGTATATTTTCTCTGGATTTTTTAATGTTTTAATAAATGTATTGTGGTTTAAATACTGCACAATGGGGATTCTTAATTCTTTTTGAGCATCATTTCACTGGAGGTACTGATCATTGCTTTCTGGAGAGTGTGGAGATCCCTTGTGGTGATTAAATTTTTTAATTTATTATTCTTTTTTGTGTCGATCAGTTGCACTGTCACTGGGTAACGTGGAGACAATAATACTTTATTTCATTTTTTACATTAATACATTCTCTACAGTAAGGCAGCCATTGGTGGCTGCTGCTGTTAATCACAGCCTGTGAGGAGAAAAGGGGCCACAGAGGCCAAGCCACGCTCTGTGTCAGTGGACAGTACAATTTTCTCCACTCTATAGCAAGAGGCTTGCTATGGGCCACTCTGAAGGGTTGCACCAGGGCTGCTCTGTGCAAAACATTGCACAGAGTAGGTAAGCATACCATATGTTTGTTATACTTGTTAGAAAAATACATTCTCTTTAGCTACATGAGTAATAATTAAAGATACACAAAGCTGAATTAGAAATGTTTAATACATGTAGTATTTACATTTTCCATAGATTGTCACAAAGGTCAGTTGAATTTACTGCAGGACCAGAATTTTATCTATATATTTTTATGTATGTATCTATAGTTTCACAAAGATTACTGCACAGGTTATCATTTCTTAAAATACCATTAGTTTCAGGCTGTATTGTCTACTGAGGAGAGCAGGAAAAAGAGCAGTTAGAGGTGGAGATACAATAAAGATTGGATATGAAAAGAAGGCTTGGATGCTTGAAGTCAAGTTCACACTTGTGCGGGCTGCTTTCTGTGGGTGGGGTAGCCTATTCATTTTTATTGGGCTGCTTTGAAACTCGGGTAACTAAGCTCTGGACCATTTTTGAAAATCATGTCACATGGAATCTCGCGTGTCCAGAAGACACACAATTGTGCATGTGTTCTTGACACGCAGTAGCATGTGCTTAACCTAAATGTCTATTTCATACAAATCATTCCACATCTAGATAACATGTTTGAGTCATGTCTGAGAACTAAACATTTTTAGGAGAAAATTATCATGAGATAAAATAATGAACTTCAATTAAAATTAACTCGTCAAATATGTTTTCATACCCTATATTTAGTCATTAGATCTTGACCTTAAAACAGACCTTTTCTTTGCCCATTTAGAAAACAGGTAACAGTTTTGCTTTGATCCCCCCAGCTGCGTATACTATACTATGCTTTTTCTTTTACTCCCTGCTATTCCCTCCAGCACCTGCTTCCATGTATAGAGAAGCTTGCAACTCCATCCATATGACAGTGCTGAGCCAAATAGGATAGGCACATGGAAAGCCATAGCCTTGTGTAAACTTTGACTTTAGCAATTTAGAATTTACACAGGGCTTTCCTTTTACTTCTAGTGGGTGAATAGAAAACATTGGAACAAAAGTAAAGGTAAATATATGCCTTTCTGGAGGTATGCATTAACTGAACCTGTTGCTTTGCTTTGCATAGGAAAATAATTGATCAGCTTTGCAAATAAATGGCACAGTGTTAGTGAAAGATCAGTCTCTATTCCATTAGTATATCAACCCCAAAGTCTACATTAAGCACATAAATATACAGCCTTTGTGACTCCGAAAAATGTTCCCTTGAAAAAGATTTATTTATAGTACAGATCACAAATTATTTATACTACTTATACTTATACCACTATACTACTACTTAATCGGAAAATGTTAAAGATCTAAAATAATGTTGCAGCCATCAGGACTGTAGATTACACGTGTCCTCGTTATATGTCATGTCACATACATAACAAGTTGGACTTTTTTTGAGTGATCGTTTGAACGCTGGACTTTCAGTCTGTTTAGCAGCAGCTGAATATCATATATAGTAACAGGTTTTTCTCCTGCTACTATATAGAACAGCTTCCTTCTTCCACTGTCAAGGTTTTTTAAGTGGAAGAAAAGTCTAACTGTAACTATTCTTAAAAATGTTCCCTTCCCTCTCAGCCCTCTTGTCCCACCTAACCTGTGTAAAGTTGCCTATGTTTAATCTGCTCTGGTCGTGTGATCCTTCAGGTCCAGCTTCCCTGTGTCAGTGAGCAGCTGCTTCATGGGAAAAGGAGGTATCACCGACAAGGGCTGGGCTATGGGTGATGGTACAGCTCCCAGATTTCACAGCCGTTGACGAGCGCTTGCAGGCAGGTGCAGTCTGCTTTCTCCACTGCAGGTGACGCTCATCCACACCAGCATTGCAGAGGGAGAGGAAGTCAGGAGGTATATGGTTCCTTTATAGTTTCCTGGGTCACTGGAAAAGCCATCCAGTTGGATGTTGCCTCCCCATGTGACTCTGGCGAACATCTTGGATCTTGAACTTGGTGTGTATTTTGCATGTGGGTAGTGTAGGGACAGGTCACTACAGGATCAGGAAATATTCCAGATGAGTAGGGAACATCCTATCCTCCACGCCATCCTTCCTGGAATCTTCCAATTTGAACACATAGCGGCCGTGCCGCATTCCTCCCCTTAAGACAGATGCTGTTGGCACATCCGATACCTGCTCTGCTCTGCTATACATGGCTGTTGCATTCTTTTAGTGTTCCTGGTTGGGCATCTTCCCGCTGGGCTGTTGTGAAGTTCAAACTTTAAAGCTACTACAAGTTCTGTTTACTGCCACCGCACCGCACTGTACCTCCCCACACTCTCCCTTACACAGAGCTGCAGGATCACATGACTGGACCAGACCAGATTAAAATAGGAAGTATGAAGATTTTTTTAATACAGGTCAGGCAGATTAGCT
Organism: Staurois parvus; assembly: GCF_062004578.1. NCBI lineage: Eukaryota > Metazoa > Chordata > Amphibia > Anura > Ranidae > Staurois > Staurois parvus. The sequence continues at coordinate 6,698,709 of NW_028318025.1, forward strand.
AGGAGGAGGGTGAATGGATTATTTTTAAGAATAGCTACAGGTAAGGTTTTCTTTCACGTTCTTTCACAAATTCAGTACAAAGTCCTGGCCTGTATCCAGAGCCATTTCTGGACAAAATAGAGTCCTGGGCATATATATAAAGTGAGAGTCCTGTATGCACAGCATTTCAGTTTTTTATACCCGCTGCCATTCTGTCAGCTGACATGGAGAGTGTGAAGGCCCTGGGTAATTGATACCCCCCATCCCCGTGAGTCAGCTAGCCAGAGGTCTAAGCAGGCCCAACAGTACCTTGTCCACTTCATACTGTGTATGTGAATCAACAGTGAATACGGAGTCTCCATTCCATACCCTTTTATAAATTTGGGAATAACCATTTGAGGCTTCTGTGTTGTTTTGCTTTATGACAGAATCCCCTCAAGACATAAGTTATGATTGTGACGATTGGGGCATCAGACCCCTGCCCTTCTCACCAAACTCGTGACCGAAGGACTAGCCAATCTAAAAACCGCGATGTCACTTGAGTAACAATGCCACTCCCAGCTGCACAAAGATTTTCCAGCTCACTGGACCACAGTAGAAGTACCGGCAGCCTGGGAGCGATTGTTACTGGGTCAGGTTAATTACGCAATTAACCCTTCACACTTCTACCACCTCCTTTCTGTACAGAGAAAGAGGAAACTCGGCAATATCAGCAATAACACTAGGATGGTTGAAATAATCATCTGTATACCACTGTCACCGCAGGCAGGTTATACAGGCGGTTAAACACACATAGTAGCGCTCTTCAGCGGCAGGAATTCGTAATTTGCATTAAACAGCTTTAGAAACAGTTCAACACTTTCAGAAAGTAAGATTTATTACTAAAAGGTCAAAAGGGTGCGATAAAAATATTTACAGAAAAAAGATGTAACTAATATATATATATAAATATACAGAGAACAATAGCACAGCAAAGAGATAACAGAAAGGAGTTTAAAGGGTTAAAGTACTTGCCAATCAGCCTTGGTTTAAGCAGTTTCAAGTCTTATGAGCTCAAAAAGGATTTCTGGTCTCTCACTCAGTTTCGATGTTAAATGGGAGACTCTTCTTTCTCCTACCCACACTCCAAGCATAACAGCCCTTTTCTAGGATCTCCGCAGGGTGTCTCCTTACAACAGAGAACCAATGGTCTCCTTTTGGGAAGGGAGGTGTAGGTGGAGACCCAAGCTAGAACAAAAATCCCTCATAACTTATTTTAGGATTCATAACTTATTCTAGGGGCATTTGCCGGCCTAGTCACTAGTATATTAATACTCAGCCGCATCTGCGGAATGGTTAGAGATGAAACATATTATATACACTTGAATGGTTCAGGAGATATATTTTCCTGCCCTCCTATATATTCCAGCTAGGGAATATAATATATCAAACGGTTTGTATTAACATAATCAATCTGATGATATGCCTGGTTTTTATGTAAGTCTCTCATATTCCAAGATATGAAATCATAGGGGGAAAATGGATTTTGAATGTGGTGTCTAGTTTATTACTTCTCTGGAATGTCTTTGACCTCAGTGAAGGATTGGTTTACGCTTTTACGATGTCCCAGATTGCACAGCCAACAGACAGCTAGGCCCCAGTTCCCTTGGGGGGTTTATAGCTCGGAGCCCTCTGCTGTGCTTTGGCTGCCTGTGACCTCTGTCATCACTCAGGCCACAAGTCACCCCACAGCAAGGGAGGGGGATGAGGAAAGATATAATTGTACAAGATGGACGATCCTTTGCCAAGATGGAGGTTGGAGCAAAATGGTTGAACCACGTCCATCTCTGTGGGTACGATTGCTACAATGATATCCAGCAAGAGTGTAATTCACTAAATATAGTGAATGTTTTTGAAATCCGTAAATAATTCTCTCAGAATGGTAACATATTCTCCGAGTAGATAAAACAAGTGGCTGATGCTGCAGTAATGTCACTATTGCTTGGTGAATTAATGGGATGCATTTCCTTAGATATTGGATCATCATATAAATAAGGATGCTTACTTTGTGTATGGGCGACAGGTAAATTATAAAAGAAAAAACCGTATGAGTTTCCTGTACAAAAGAATTTTATGAAGTAATAGCATTTTAAATTTTCTGCAGCCACAAGCATAAAAATATTCTGATGAACTAAACTGTGTTATGTACAAGTTAAAGGAAACTTTCTGAGTGAAACGAAAGCTACCATTGCTTTCCTTCAAAAAATTATTTGCCTGCTTATCAGTCCAGCTGACCCTCTGGCTTCAATACTTTGAGTTACTGATCCAACATAATTATGTAAAGGAGCACCTCTGAATTTTCAGATCTGCATATTCTCTGGTCTCCTACCACACTCCAAAGACGTGTTGGTAGGTTAACTGGCTCCTTGAGGGCAGGGACTGATGTGATTGTATAGTATGTAAAGTGCTGTGTAATTGTTGGTACTATATAAATGTTTGAATTCATAAATAAATAATTTGGAAGTGTGTCCACACACCTTTGGTTGTATAGATAGGTGTGATGATCATGTGTCCAAAAGTTGTTGGCCATATGGTTCACCTCCAATAACTAGTTCTTCAGATAAAGTAGAAGTACTCACTGCTGTGAGAGCCCCCCTCTGTTAGAGAAGATACCTATTCAATGTACAGCTAGGTAAACTAAAATAAATGTGCTAGGGTGGACTTGGGATTTTCTCTGTGGCAGTAGTGAATTTCAGCAGCTTTTTCTGAGGTTCCACTGGAGAAAACTCTCAAAATTCTTAAAGCTTTATTGCAGTGTGAGCTCACAACCTTTTCTTTTTGTATAAATAAGGGAAGTTAATAAAGTCAACATTTGATTAAGAACCAAACTAAATAAGAAGTCTTTGGAATCCTATAAATAGAACTTTCTCAGAAAATGTACTTCAAAGCTGTGCTTGTTGATATAGTTTAAAAAGTGTTGGATACGGTTGGATTTTTTTTCACCTAAAGCTGTTGTAAACGTCAGTGATAATAAAAACATTTTTAAATATCTAAATATAACCCTTTATTCATTGCATGTTTAGATTAAAAAAAGTTGTCTTTAATACATTTTTTGTCTTCTAAAGTGCAGGTCGCATGATCGCTGCTGATTCCCGAGACCTGCTAGTGGGTGTATACAGCGGCTCCAGACGCTCCTCCTCCCTTTGATGCCAAATGTGTCTGCCCTGCTCTAAACACACCCACCAGTAGGTATGTGAATCGCTTGGGAATCAACAGTGATCATATGGCCTGCTTGTGGTTGTGTATAGAGCGGGGCAGACATGTCTGACATGTCTGGGAGGCAGTTTCACAAAGTGGAGAGGTGGAGCTACTGTAGGGCAAGTCGCTGTCAGTCAAGTCCCGAGGGATGGGGGGGCATGGTTTGCACTGACTACCGAAGATACAGTCATGCTGTATGATTACACAGCATGCCTGTATCTAAGTGCGGGATGGCAGAGGACGGAAATTGACCACAATAGCATAGATCAGCTGCCATGCTTATCGTGGTCAGTTTACTAACAGGAGGAGGGGCACAGGCAGGATCAGTCAGGTAATAGAGAATAAAAACAGGCACTAATACAATAGCAATATGAAAAATCAAGTACAAAAACATTAAAGGGTTGTCATTGTCAGGGTTTTTTATATTTAGGTTAGAAACACTTCAGACCAAAAACACAAAATAATTGCTAGCAGGTCATTTGCATTAAACACTACTTTGTTCAGCTACAGAGGTAAAAGGAAAGTCCTGTGGAAATTATGAGTTGCTGAAGTCATTACTCACACAGGACTATAAACTTGTAGGTGTGACATATGCTCCTCCATATGTAGAAACACCAGTTATATCCTATAGTTCCTGCCAGTGAATAAAGTGGCCAGAGAGGGCAAAAAACCTGTTGCTTTGACGTACAGTGCACAGCATAAATGAGTACACCCCAACAGATGTGTAAGAACACCTTTACTTTCCACAAATGTGGGACATTGATTGCAATCAGGATTTGTTAATTTGCACACACAAAAAAGTATTTTTCCTAACAAATTAATTCAAGACCATGTTGCAAAAATGAATACACCCCAATGAAAGTCTGAGGAGCAAAGGTAAATTTTAGACAACAAAATCCTAATTAGCAAGAATTCAACTACTGGTGAGTCTAATTATTCATTAAACAGGTGTCCAGCAGACAGTGGATTATAGAAGGGCGTTACTTAACAAAGAAAACCCCTTTCTATTTCATGCTGTCAGCAATGGCACCACATGGAAAAGAAATGTCACAAGGCCTGAGAAAGAAAAAAATGTCTTTACACAAGAAAGGTAAAGGCTACAAGAGGATCAGCAAAGCTTTACTTATCAGTCAGAATACTGTAGCAAAAGTATTACAAAAATGTAACAAAGATGGAACAGCAACTATCTCACAGAGACGTCCACACTGCAGTTAGCTGAAGAAGTAGAAAGCCAAACTGTGGTGATTGTTTCTTGTAACACAATACGGTGTACACTGCAGAGGAATGGCATGTATGGGTGTCGTTCACGAAGGAAGCCTCTCCTAAAGCCCATCCATAAAAATGCCAGGGCCCATGCTGAAAAAGAAGAAGACTACTGGGACTCTGTACTCTGGAGTGATGAAACCAAGATAAATGTTTTTGGAACTGATGGCTTTAAAACTGTTTAGCATCATGAAAGCGAGAAGTACAAAGAAAAATGCATGGTGTCTAGAGTGAAACATGGTGATGACAGTGTCCTTCTGTGGGGCTGCATGAGTGCTGCTGGTGGTGGGGAGCTGCATTTCATTGATGGTATCATGATTTCACAGATGTACTGCTCTATATTGAAAAAGAAGATGCTACCATCACTCCATGCCCTTGGTTGTTGTGCACTTTTACAACATGACAATGATCCAAAACACACATCTAAGGCCACTGTTGCATTTCTGAAGAAGAACAGGGTGAAAGTTATTCAGTGGCCAAGTATGTCTCCTGATCTGAACCCAATCGAATACTTACAGGGAATTTTGAAGAGACAAATTGAGCATCACTCTCCAGCATCCAGGCTCTAAAAGAGGTTGTTCTTGAAGAATGGAAAAGATAGATGTTGCAGTTTGTTACCAACTTGTTCATTCCATGCCTAGAAGACTTGGTGCTGTCCTTACAAATCATGGAGGTCCTACCAAATACTAGATGTAGTAGGTTTTGTTGTGGGGCGTATTCATTTTTGTATCAACTAATTTGAGTAAAAGTGACAATTTTGTAATCTAAGTTATATCATTAACCTTACTTTCATGTAATGAGCTACATAAATGTTCTATAAAACTCAGTTTTGTCAAAATTTTGGAAATTGTTCTTGTGTTCATTAAGATATTGATTCAATTTTTACTTTTCAAAGGGGTGTTCTCATTTACTGTATGCTGAGCACTGTAGACAAAGCAAAGGTTTGCTTTAAAGGGTATTTTCATGTTACATGTATACATTTTCTTATATGACAGAAACTTCCTGTTAAGATGTGAAAAAGTAAGCCTGCAAGAATTATTCCACCCTGAACTGGTGTTTTAGTTTGCAGCAAACAGGTTGAATTAACCACCAGTTTCTCAGTTACCTTGTGTACTCATGTGGTGTCTGATTTTCCATTTCTGACCCCTTGCCATAGGCATCATAAGGATGTCCCTTTCCATGAGAGACACAAGTGGTTACTCTGGTATTAAATTCTTGTAGCTGAAGTCCCTGAGAAATATAAAAGGTAAATTCATCAAATCTGCAGCATCAGCCTATGATCAAATAAATTGGCTAAACTGACTTTTTTGGGTGGACTAAGCAATGTAACATAAGTGCAACCCAGACCCAAATATTTACGACCATTCAAATATGGAAAGTTTAAGTAGCAAACATTGTATTTCCCTAATTCTATTCTATCTATATTAAGTGTATTTCTACTTTTCCAGTCAAGTTTTAGAAAATCCCCCTATATGTTTTTTAAGTGTTCCCATTCACACAGCACACCTAGATAAAAATATAAAAAAAATGATACCTAGCTCTCATTAACATATAGTGGAGAAACCCAGCTTTTAAATGTTGTACCCTTTATTAGGACAGAGTGTTCAAATCTAGTTCACAACTGATGGGATGATATCTGCCAGCACAGGTCAAACAGGGTTAATTATGGCAAACAAAAGTAGGGCCAACCTTGACTAAGTCACCAAAACACTCCACTAGAGGACCTGCTTCAAAACAGGACTAACGAAGACCTAAACAGACAGGCCACTGACAGTCCACAGCCCATGAAGAACTCTGTGTCTGCCTAGTGTACAGAAATAGCAGGTTATAAAACTTTCAGTCACCATTCTTCTGGTCACCATAGCAATGACCCATCAATGGCTGGGGACAGACCATGCACAGGGCCCTGCGTCTGCTCCGTGTTTACAGAATAGGACTTTGATAGTCCTCTGAACATCTGGGCCCCATGTAACATGGGAGCCCAGGTCACTGGAGGGGGTCAGCTCCTCACTGACAAGATGGTCACTTTGTCCCCTATCCACCACTACCCCAACCCAACCAGGTTTGCAGTTGTGTAAATCTGCTTGGGATCCTGGTCCCCACAGTGTGCTTCCTCCGTGAGATGTACCTGTCAAGCGCTATGGCCTAATGATGTGCTGTCCCAATTCACAATCTCAGCAATAATAGGCATCCATGCCCAATCACTAATATTCAGCAAAAGAACTGGCACAACCCCATTTTGTTTGTAATTGAGGTCCATTAGTAACAGTCTTAATAATAAATGTTTTCCATCTCAGCAATGAACAACAGGTCCTCTTTAAGTGGCAATGTTCCTCTGTCATATCCAGAATACTGGGGTTCCCATCCTGGGGCAGCAGAAATTACTTTACTCTCTTAGTGCATTTTCATGACCAGGTAGGTCCATTTCCTTCAGCCTATGCCCCCTAAGTTCCACCCAGATTTTATAAAGGATCCTGCCAGAAAAGAAATGAACGCACCTCACCCTGGAGGGATTTAGGAAGTACTCCTATTTTAAAGGGGCAGTCAATTCACTCCTGCCTACAAGCTCCCAGGCACCCACATAAAAAAAAGAACTAATAGGATTTTATATAGCTAGAGTTTGCAAAAAAGAGAATCAAACAGGTGAGCTGCATTTTGAAATATGTTATAGGTATACTGAATGCGAATGGGGACAATTAAGAAGTAGGTGCTATCCCGATTTAGATGCAAAAATGGAAATATACTTTAAGGTACATAACAAACCAACTATGCAAGATATACATACTGTACATAGGCTGTATTTTCACACTTCAACCTTTTCATCTGTGCCTGGGTTTTTACAGCAATGGTAACCTCCATGTTTCTATCTGGACACGTTTGTTTTAGAGAACAACAGAACTGAGAAAGCTGTTCCCAAATAAAGCAAGAAGATGATGATAAAGAACTGGTCACCAGCATTGCTTTTAGGAGTCCTGCCGCTCATATTTTTCTCATTACTGACCCTCCATGCTTTGTTCTGCACTCTGTCTGTGTGAAGTGGAATCATGGAGGAGCATGGCTTTACTTCCTCATGTCAGAGCTGTCACCTCATGACTGGTGGGGTAATAATAAAGAAACACTAGTGGACACAAATTAACAAAATTAATGGAGTAGAAGCAGGGACATCCTTGGACTCTAGGTCTTCACGTTCAGCTTTCTCTCCAGCAAGGAGAACTGTGAGCAGCACAGTGGCATCACCAAGTCTCACTCCAAATCACCTTAGACTCGCAGTCAGAGGCAGCAGTGCATTAGATCTCACACTACAGATATACAGCTGGCTCAAGTAACAGGAGTATCTAAGCACTGGAAGTACACTCTATTTTTCAGGGGGAATTTACGTTAAAAGTGAGATTTTTTTTCAGGGTACTGCCTAAGAACAATTAACATTTATTAATATTCCTTACAGCAATCTTCACATTTTGAGTTCAGGTCAATCTTATTAGAAGTACGTGAAGCACATTTTTAAAAACCAGAACAACTAGGACAATGTTAATCAAGATTAAAATATGTTTTACTGTGTGCTGCTGAAATGGGGATGTTTCGTATTACGTAAGATTGTTTAGCAGAGTTTCCGTGGGATGTGGAATGAAATCTGCAGCAAAATGTTTGATTGTTGAAACTGTGAATTATTTGTCATATCTTTAGTGTGTATACAACATATGGCAAGTACATACAAGGCTGAGTGACTTCCACAGTCTTAATGAATTCACATTAAATCCTTTATTTTTAGATATTTACTTTAAAAGTCATCCAAGCTACTTTCAATTTGCATGAATTAGGGTAGCCATACAATTTATGAAGTTAGAAGTGATTTATTCTTTCAAAGCAAATACATCTTTGCACACTGGTACTGACTAGTTTTTCTTCTTCCTCAGTTACTCTCCTTCACTCAGGTAATGTGACCACCAGTGATGATGGAGAGGGGTAGGGGAGGGGCAAACAAGAATGCTGATAATCAGTTGATAAGGTCCTCCTTATCAACTGATTACATAATTGGTTGTTAGGATGTCAGAAACTAGAAGGCTGTAGTGGTGCACAATGAACACCTGTGGCTTTGGGCAACTAAAAGCCAGGTTTGACCCACCTCCTGGCTGGTATACAATTTTTGAGAAATTTGTAGGCATTTTGCAAAGGCACCCCTGAAGTAACCTGAAAGCACCCCAGGGTGCCTGGGCACCTTGGTTGTAAAAGGCTGTCCTAGGTCACTCTTGAGTTCAGGTGCAATCCTGTCTGTTATCTTCTGTACAGTAATCTATGAACTGCTGCTTATTTTTGCAGAGTAGAAAAATCAGGATGCCTGTAGAAGCTCTTCTGTTTAGATAGTGCAGAATAGTATGAGTGAGAATGCTGTAGGACCAGTACCGGTAAAGGTGGAGACTGTGAGAATGACCAAGGTAAATAAAAGCAAACTCTGTACTTTTACTTCCTTAAATCCACCCAAAACTTTTTTTGTTTTATTTATATATGCCTCAGTTTTTATAGAGGGACATTCTGGTAAGCCAAGAAATATAAAACAAAGCAACAGGATGGATAACTGGAACAGTTGTGTTGACACAGGGCTTGTACTATGAAGACTTCAAAGTTTCAGTACAGTTTCACTCCCATCACTGACTTTCAGATTTATTATACAATATTGATTTTTATATATTCATATGTAAAGATAATTTTCTGGTGATTTGTATTTGTGTAAAGATGACAAATACTCTGATAAAATGGTTACATAAATGTATTGCAAAGTTTTAGAGTTTAATCTTGAAATAAAAATGTAATATCTGCATTATTTTTCAGGCAGTTAATTTCTGGTATATTCTGGTGATGAATGATGAACATGCAGAGAAGCGTCATTTGATCTTCTTTATACTTGGATGGGGACTTCCTGCTGTAGTTGTTGTCCTGCACTTGGTCATCCTTAAAAGCCTTTATCACAAAAATATGACTGACATTTATGGATTGGTCCACGGAGACATGTAAGTATTCCTAGATGTAAATATTAGTACAATGCTTTTTATGCTGTGTGTAACAGCTAAAGACCACCAGATAGTAAAAGAGGTCATACAAAACGTTGTTGTCCTGCACTTGGTCATTTTTAAAAGCCTTTGTCATAAAAGTATGATTGACATTTATGGAATTGTCCATGAAGACATGCAAGTTTTCCTAAATGTAATAATTAGTACAACACTCTTTACCCTGTGTGTGACATCTTATGACAGCCAGATAGTAAAAGATAGTAAAGTGCTGCAGTACCATCCACTTTAGGGCTGTTCTTCTCCAGGTAGTAATACAAAAGATGAGCATCAGTTGTTCTCTCAATAAACTTGAACCATTTTTTTGATACAGTGGAATGACTAATGTGGAGCACATGTACAAATCATGGATCCTTTGCTCCTGAGGAACCAAGATTCTAGTGACAACAGATACTAACGCGGATGAGCTGAAAACATTCTTCTGTAAATTTTCCCTCACCCAGTTATACACCAAGTTGGGGACAGCTGCAAATATTTCCTCAAAGCCAAACTACTTTGCTTCCTTCAGAATGCCAGCATCATTCACCAGCAGCCACTTAGGCCTAAGCAAGAGGTCAAGGAACCAAAGTTTTCTCAAATATCTATCACCTCTCCAGCTGATACTAGATAATGCATCCTAGTGATTAGCTGGGCTGCTAAGTATTCATAACTTAGAAGTTACCTCTTCTGAAGCAGAAAAGAACTTGAACTTAGAATCACACACTAAAGAAGGAGCACTTAAGATAGCTACAGCATTATTACAGATCACACAAATATATGAAAGCACTATCTGCAAACTGATCCCTATTGTGAGATACATGCACTTAGCCTTATTCTGTTCAGAAAATTTTCAGCTCATTGGACAGCAATCTAAGCATCAGCAGAAGAAGAGTGATCACTGAAGCAGGTCAACTGAGCAGTTAACAAAAACAGATAACAATAAGTAACATATAAGGGTTTAAAATTGAAAACATACTTAAGTGGAATTTGCCTGGTCTTCGGTACAGCGCAAAGTCCAGAACGTTTGAGGATTAAAGTAGATGTAAACCTTAACTGAATGACATTTATATCTTTTCTCTGGCCACTTTGTGCCATATATATTTGCCATGTTTAGTTTTTCATAAAATACTTGTGTTCGATGTTTATCATCCTTTTTGCACCTCAGTGCTAATGATCTCCTGGAGCCAATTCCTGTCTACATGCAATCCAGGGATGGTTAAATAGCATCTCTCAGGATTGGTTTACTGATGGTGAAAAAAGTGGCCATGTCTGCTTAATATGTGCTGAAACAGTCACTTATAGTCTATATCAGATGTCAGTGTGACAGGGTGACAAGGCAGGAGCACAACTAGGAGACAACGACAGAGAGTTGTCACTGTATAACAGGAAGTGCCTGTACAAAGTGCACAAAGTTTTGAAATGATTGAAAATTACTTTTGAAATTATATAGACACATTAAACCTTATGTAAGAGTTTGTTTACTGGGTTTACATATACTTTAAGTCCAGTCTGATGTTGAAAGAGTCACTGGCCCTCATAAATGACTATTAGTATTCTTTAATAGTTCAGATGGTAAAATCAGAACCTTTACCTGCTAGCGTACCAGCTTTTTCTTGTTCCTGGAGAGGGTGTTACAGAACTAGCTCCACTCTGTTGGGTGTGTTGTAGGTGTGCTGCGTGTTTTAAAATACCCAGTCAATACACCCTTAATGTCAATTATCCTGAGTACATATACTGTATATTTCCAATGCTCTACAATCAGAAAACCAGTATAGTATTTAGCAGAATGACATTAAAATTTAGTTTATGCCAAATATAATAAAGCTGTTGTATCTTTTTCCTAGGAAGTCTAATGTGTCTTATAAGCCTTATGAACCTTGTAATATTGGCGAGTAGTATTCCTCAACATTGGGGTAGCCATTTTTTAGGAAATTAACTCTGTTACAGTAGAAGTTAGGGAATATAATGTAATTAAAACTTCACTTCATGGAGTTCAGTTTAGGTCAATATAGGTCACTACCCCAGTTCACAGAGGAGTATTCCTTAAAATGCACCCCAGACTATTTCCGACTTGACTATTTATGACCAGACCTCATCAGATGTCCTATGAACACTATGACTAGTTGAGGGTTATGATATACTGTGTCTGCATTCCTTCTAGCTGGTTCATAGTCATCCTTGAGGATCATTGCCTTTCATTGACCAAAAGTATTTTTCAAAGTACTAAGTTTTATATGGAACTTTATATATTATTCTAGTATTTATTTATTCTGAAAATGTTGCTCTTAAAATATTGGAACATATTTATATAAAGACAAATTACAGAATTTGCACTTTAACAAATTACTTATCACAAAATTTATCAAAGAGTCTAACAAGAATGTTGCTATTTCTTATTCAATTTCATCACTCTGGAGTGATGAAATACAGCTTTTTCAATCGAGAGAACCATGCTTTTTAATTAAAAATTGGAGTTCCTTAAATAAGAATGATATTGGACTAAAAGTCTTTAGACATGATCACCTGAATACTGTTGCTAAAGCTGTGGAGGCTCCCCGTGTAACATCTTTGTTTTATCTTTTTCAACTAAATATATATTTGATCAAATATATATATATATATATATATATATATATATATATATACTGTATGTATATATAACCGTTTAGTTGTTTTTAAGTAGTTGTTGGAACATTTTACAATGAAATCCTTTTGTCACTTAAAGTAAACTCTTGGGGAGCTATAGTTGGTACACTTAACTCCTATGAGACCTCATCAAGCAGCTCTGTGTTTTCTGGTGGTGTTAATTGAAACCAAATTTCAGCTTAAAATAGCTCTTTCCCCTGTTGAAAAAATAATACGATATAATAAGTACTTTATCTACAAATAAATGAAGACATTATTAACACTAACATCCCATTCCAAGCTTTCTTGAACTATAGGAATAATGTGTAGGAAAAAAGAACATTCAACATAGAATTTGACTGTAGTGCTTACTGAACATTAGTAGATCAAGACCACTGTGATATTCCTTCTGAGTATGTGTTACTGATACACTTGGTAAATAGTGTTGGGCTTGATGTTTGAGTCGAATGTAAGTTTGACTCAAACCTCGGGCGTTCATGTGTTCGCCGATTACACAAACGATTACACAAACACAAAGGCGTTCAGCAGGCCGTTCACCCACCAAGCGCCCTACAATGCACTGTGCTCTCTTGTGAGAGCTATGTTTGGCTTTGGCCTATCACAGCACAATGCACTGTGAGAGCCATGATTGGCCAAAGTCACGGTGACTTTGGCCAATCATGGCTCATGGCTAAGTCCACGCCCCACACTGTATAAGGCTGCTTACTCCCCCCCCCCCAAAAAAAATAAAAATAAAATAATATAAAAAAACAAATAAAAATAAAACAAAAAATACATAAAAAAAAAGAAACAGTGTGGGTCCCCTTTAGGTCTGGTAGGAAGGCTAGGAGGGACCCCACAGTAATGTTTTTTTTTTAAAGCGTGGGGTTCCCACTAAAAGCCATACCAGGCCCTTTAGACCTGGTAGGACTTTTAAGACTAACCCCACCCCAAAAACATGAGGGGGAAAAAGCGTGGGGTCCCCCCCCAGATGTGTTGTGATTAGATACAGCACAAGCTGATCAGCAGGTCTCAGTCAATTATTGACGTCTAGGACATGCTGATCAGCCAGGAGTAAGACAGAGCAGAGTTCAGTGTACTGTATGTAAACAATATAGAGCAATGCCCTGTCAGTGGGGATGTGTCAGTTTTTGTTTCCCTAATAAAACCTGGCTCATCCCCTATTAAAAGCACCTCACAGTACACACATTGTAGGCATACACTTAATCCTTTGATCGTCCCTGGATGTTAACCCCTTCCCAACAAGTGTCATTAGTACAGTGTCAGTGTATATTATTAACACTGATAACTGTATAAGTGTCACTTGTTTTGTTTTTTTTTTATTTATTTTTTTTTAATTTAAATATTTATTGATTTTCCAGTTTAAATACATATCATCATCACATTATATATATAAAAAAGATATAACATCATACTTTATTTTCCCTTTCCAGGAATATTTCTCTATCCCCCCCCACCTCCTCCCCCCCCCCCCCCCCCCATCCCCATCTCCCTTCCCTGCATTTTCTCCCCATCTTCTTATAAAAGCAAGTTAATTTTTTTCCTATCTTACTCTTTATTCTTTCCTATATTTTATGTATAATCTGACTTTTTCCCAATTCTCCCATTTCCCATAGTAGGCCTCCATCTTATCTTTCTGAATATGGCAGAGTTTTTCCATCTTTCTAATCTGCTCCACTCTTTCTATCCAGTCCTCTTCCTTCGGCACCTCCACTTTCCACCAAAACTTGGGTATCAGACCTTTTGCAGCGTTTAGATAGTACCATATGCCTGATTCTTTATATTTATTTACTGTTATATCTATATTGTGCAAGATACATACTTCTGGGTCTAGACCTATGTCTATTTCAGTTATCATTTCTATCAAATGGATTATTGTCTTCCAAAATACTTGGATTTTTGGGCATCCCCACCATATATGGTATATCGTACCTATCTCTCCGCATCCCCTCCAACACAACGGTGAATTCTCTCCACACATCCTATTTTCTACATTTGGTGTAATGTGCCATCTTATCAAACACTTATAATTCATTTCTACTTCCCTCATAGAAATATTTTCGTGAGTTAATCTATATATTCTCCTCTGTTTTTCCTCATCTATCACAACTCCCATATCAGTTTCCCATTTTGCTATATATGTTGGCTTTGTGTTTGTGTCCAGTTCAGTGAGTACTTTATAAACTTTAGCATTCCCATGTTTCCCATCACCTCGTGTCCCCAACAGCTTTTCATACAAGTTCCAGTTATCTCTTGTCCTTAGAGGTTTTGAAAGGTTCCCAACAAAACATCTTAATTGAAAATACCGCCATTCATCTAATTTAGTGAAAATTTCTCCCTTTTTTTTCCAAATCCTTAAGTGATCCTAGTTTACCCTCCACCAAAATATCTCTCAATTGGACCTCATCTTTTTTTAAACCACCTACCTCCTATCTCTTCTCTACCTGGGGGAAAAAACTCTGTGTTACTCAGTGGCATCAATGTTGAATTAAAAGCCCATTTCATACTTTTATGCAAATTATCCCAGGTCCTTAAAACATTTAAAGTGTATGTATTTACATTATCTTTTAAACCCCTGTACTGTGTTGGCACCCATATCACTCTACCTAAATTTGTTCCGCTGAGTTTGTTCTCAATTCTCACCCAACTTTTTTTATGGTTATACATCCAATCTATAATTCTTGCCAGTATTACTGCTTTATAGTATCTTTTAAAGTCTGGGAGCCCCAGTCCACCTCTCTCTTTTCTCCTACTCAACAACTCATATGATACTCTTGGCTTTTTATTCCTCCATATGTATCTTGTTATCATTTTCTTAATTACTTTAAAAAAGGCTTCTGGGAGTTTAATTGGGATCATTTGATATCTATATAAAATTTTAGGTACTATTACCATTTTTACCAGATTTATACGCCCTATCCATGTCGGGCCTCCTCCTTCCAATATTTTTAATTCCTCTCTAATCTCATTTATCAATGAAATATAGTTTAGTTTATATAGATGTTTATATGAAGCTGTAAGTTTTACTCCTAAATATTTTATATCTCTATCTTTCCATTTAAAGGGAAATTCCTTTTGTATCTTTTCTTTTTCATTTTTTAAAATATTTATATTTAGAATCTCCGTTTTTGACCCCCGTACTAATACAGTCCTGCTACAAGTCACTGATTGCCGCCATACTAATATAAAAAATAAAAAAATAACAAAAGATCCCAGTATATATCCCATAGTTTGAAGACGCTATAACTTTTACAAAAAACAATCAATATACACTTATTGGGATTGTTTTAACCAAAAATATATACCAGAATACATTTTGGCCTACATTTAAGAAGAAATTAGATTTTTTTCATTTTTTTTATTGGATATGTTTTATAACAGAAAGTAAAAAATATATATATTATATTATACAAAATTGTTGGTCTTTTTTCATTTATAGTGCAAAAAGTAAAACCCCAGTGGCAATCAAATACAACCAAAAGAAAGCTTTATTTGTGTGAATTTTTTTTATAAATTTCATGTAGGTACAGTGTTGCATGAAAGTACAATTGCTAGTTAAAATAATGCAGTTTAGTATAGCAAAAAATGGCCTGGCCAGGATGGGGGCAAGTGGTTAAGGCAAGCCCCAAAAAATGGCGTGGGGTCCCCGTCAAAATCTATACCAGACCCTTATCCGAGTATGCTGCCCGCAATGTAAATCCATCATCCATCGTGATGAACATTGATCACTGACCCTCAAGAAAAATAAAATAAACAGCCGCGTACAACCCGCAGAAAAAATATGTGCCATTGCCAGAAGGTTTTCTGTGTCTCCCAGCACAGTCTCAAGAGCATGGAAGAGATTCCAGGAGACAGGCAGTTACTCTAGGAGAGCTGGACAGGGCCATAGAAGGTCCTTAACCCATCAGCAGAACTGGTATCTGCTCCTTTGTGCAAAGAGGAGCAGGATGAGCACTGCTAGAGCCCTACAAAATGACCTCCAGCAGGCCACTGGTGTGAATCTCTTTGACCAAACAATGACAAACAGACTTCATGAGGGTGGCCTGAGGGCCCGACATCCTCTAGTGGGCTCTGTGCTCACTGCCTGGCAGATAGAGCTCAATTGGCAGTTGCCATTGCACACTGGAACTGGCAGGTCCTCTACTAGCACCCTGTGCTTTTAACAGATGAGAGCAGGTTCACCCTGAGCACATTTGACAGACATGAAAGGGTCTGGAGAAGCCATGGAGAATGTTATGCTGCCTGTAACATCGTTCAGCATTACCATTTTGGTGGTAGGTCAGTGATGGTCTGAGGAGGCATATCCATGGAGGGATGCACAGACCTCCACTGGGTATTGGGATGAAATCTTTGGACCCATTGTCATACCCTACACTGGTGCAGTGGGTCCTGTGTTCCTCCTGGTGCATGACAATGCCAGGCCTCATGTGATGAGAGTATGCAGGCAGTTCTTTGAGAATAAAGGAATTGATACCATTGAATGGCCCCCGCACTCGCCTGACCTAAATCCAGTAGAACACCTCGGGGATATCATGTTTCACTCCATCAGACACTGCCAGTTTCCACCTCAGACTGTCCAGGAGCTCAGGGATGCCCTAGTCCAGATCTGGGAGGAAATACCCCAGGACACCATCCATCATCTCATTAGGAGCATGCCCTGACGTTGTCAGGCATGCATACAAGCACGTGGGGCCCATGCAAACTACCATTGAGTACCATTTTGAGTTGCTGCAATGAAATTTCAGCCAAATGGACAAGCCTGCTGCATCACTTTTTCACTTTGATTTTCAGGGTATCTTTGAATTCAGTCCTCTGTAAGTCGGTAATTTTCATTTCCATCAAACGATGGGGCATCCTTACGTTCCTAACACATTACTCAGTCCATATCAGTATAGATATCCAGCATGATATTTTTCCCCATTGAGATCTGATGTGTTTTAAAGTGTTCCTTTAAAAACACATCAAAAGCAATATATATACACTATATTGCCAAAAGTATTGGGACCCCTGCCTTTACACGCACATGAACATTAATGACATCCCGGTCTTAGTCTGTAGGTTTCAATATTGAGTTGGCCCACCCTTTGCAGCTATAACAGTTTGAACTCTTCTGGGAAGGCTGTCAACAAGGTTTAGGAGTGTGTCTATGGGAATGTTTGACCATTCTTCCAGAAGTGCGTTTGTGAGGTCAGGAACTGATGTCAGACGAGAAGGCCTGGCTCGCAGTCTCTGCTCTAATTCATCCCAAAGGTGTTCTATCAGGTTGAGGTCAGGACTCTGTGCAGGCCAGTCAAGTTCTTCCACTCCAAACTTGCTCATCCATGTTTTATTGACCTTGCTTCATGCACTGGTGCGCAGTCATGTTGGAACAGGAAGGGGCCATCCCCAAACTGTTCCCACAAAGTTGGGAGCATGAAATTGTCCAAAATGTCTTGGTATGCTGACACCTTAAGAATTCCCTTCAGTGGATTTAAGGGGCCAACCCAAATCCCTGAAATAAAACCCCACACCATAATCCCCCTTCCACCAAACTTAACACTTGGCACAATGCAGTCAGGCAAATACCGTTCTCCTGGCAACCACCAAACCCAGACACATCCATTGGATTTCCAGACAGACAAGCATAATTAGTCACTCCAGAGAACATGTCTCCACTGCTCTAGAGTCCAGTGGTGGCTTACTTTACGCTACTGCATCCGATTCTTTGCATTGCACTTGGTGATGTAAGGCTTGGATGCAGCTGTTCGGCCATTGAAAACCATTTCATGAAGCTCTCTACGCACTGTTGTGCTAATCTGAAGGCCACATGAAGTTTGGAGGTCTTTAGCTATTGACTCTGCAGACAGTTGGCAACTTCTGCGCACTGTGCGCTTCAGCATGTGCTGACCCCACTCTGTCATTTTACGTGGCCTACTACTTCGTGGCTGAGTTGCTGTTGTTCCCAGTTGCTTCTACTTTGTTATAATACCACTAACAATTGACTGTGAAACATTTGGTAATAAGGAAATTTTACAGATGGACTTATTGCATAGGTGGCAACCTATCACCATACCACGCTTGAATTCACTGAGCTCCTGAAAGCGGCCCATTCTTTTGCAAATGTTTGTAGAAGCAGTATGAATGCCTAAGTGCTTGATTTTATACACCTGTGGCAATAGAGGTGATTGGAACACCTGAATCCAATGATGTCCCAATACTTTTGAAAATATAGTGTGTATATATATATATATGTAGGAAAGGCACATGAAAATGGCACAATTTTTATTTGGTTCAGTGCACACTACAATTTACATCTGAAAACAGTGGCAAGGTGTTGGTTTCTCAGTCTCAAAGTACTGCAGTATCAGGGTTTCTATAATACAGGTAAAATAGGTGCAAGGGCTCTCAGCAATATTAGCGGCACATTGGAGTAGTTCCAGCACTTAACTTGTGGCTGAACAAGGCTTATGTTACCGGAGCATCATCTGAATAGTGGGGTGACTATTAGGCAGGGCATCGGTATATGAAACACTTAGAAGCCTGATGAACAGGCCTATGTTGCAGCTCTAGAGTCCCATTGGTAATGTAGCCAGCAGAAAATTTCCCTATTCTGCCTCTCCTCATCAGGAACCTTTCCCTAGGGCTAACTACAATGTCCCTATCCAGCATGGATCCTGGCCCTACACTATTGACTTCGCAAATGTGCACCAACTGCAGTGCTATTTATTAGTATTGCTCTCACTAAAGATGACCGCTGAGGTCATCCAATGTTGCAGCATCCAGTTGAACCACTGATCCCCTGGTGACACCTATGGAGGCTCCAGAGGAACAAAGTTCCTCTCATCCTCCCTTCACTCTGGCAATGGCCAGCAACGCAGCACCATTTACAGAGGGAAGGGTAAACTGCGCCTGCCTACATGCTGTCTCTGGTTTCAGTAAAGTGCATTTTACTGAAATAATGTGGTATGTGTCTTTCCTACACTATCAAGAACTAACAACTGTGCCTCGCCTAAAAGTATTATATCAGTTTTCGAGTGGACTGACACTTTATTCCAAACATTACCAGACTTGGCAGAAATTATGAACACATCCAATTGGCCTTTTCTTAACGACCAGTTTCTTTTCAATGCTAAATGAAATTCGACAAAAGGCTTACTTTACCTAGGAGTGTGTAAATCATTTCCAACTCTCTCATTTCAAAAACTCATAGTTATATAGTGGTCTAAAAATAGTCTGGATATTTCATCAGCAGAAGCTCCTACTAACCACAGCTATTTTAAGGGAATGACATCACTGCAATCTGTCAACACCACTGAAAGCAATGGCAGGTACCATTCTAACCACAAACTGTCACTGAATCCTGCCTGCTGTGAAGTCTGGCTGACATAAGAAAAGTTCTGTTTGCCTTCATATTTAAAGTAACATAAATAGCACAGTATGAGTTGCAGAAACAAGACCATGCCAGTTTAGTGGAAAAATATCATCTAGCGTGCTGGGCTGGCAATGTTGGCTTTTTGTTCTGGATTTTAAGGTGTGTCTGCAAATCCTGCTTCCTTGTTTTAACAAGCTTTTAAATGTATCTTGGTCAAAAGGTTTATATCCAAACCATAGAAGCTTAGAAGGATTCCAGAGATTACCTGTGTAATGATGTAGACAGCTGAAGATCCCCATTTAATATGACGGGGTTATGTCAGGTCATGGAATAGGGAAAGCCCTGGTGCAAGAGTATTCACATGTGAGACAATGAAATAGTCTGCATGGAGCGGGCACAGAATGCTGCTATTTATAGCTCCTGCTTAGTATTAATAGTAGTCTGACTAAGCAGCGTAGTTTTAGTACAGGTTCATAACAGACTGGAAGTTATAGATTTATCAGAATATAGAAACGCAGCTTTTTTAGTTAAAATAAAACAAAGGAATTAAAACACTTATTATAAATGTGCATAGTAGAGGCATATTGGGGTTATTTGTAGCAAAAGCGAAAATTTAGGCAATATTTGAATTTAACATATTTTTTCAACCAAAATCCTCTGATTTATTAACCCGTGCCTATGCTTATTATTTCATTTACAGTAAATGAGTAAAAAAGTGGACAGTATATATAGTATGCATCCAAAAACCTCAAATAAGTAAGCTTATATTGTGAAAAAAACTGTAGATGCAAAGCCACAAACAGATTTTATTTTGCTATTAAAATAAAGATGTTAGATTCTCTTGCAATTATAATTTGAGCTCAATGACAGTTATTAAAGAGGATCTGTTCTCACATATTAAAGTTATAATAAAGGCATTTTAAAAAAAAAAAATAACAAACATGTTATACTTACCCGCTCTATGCAGTGGTTTGGATTCCATCGGTGATTTTGGCCCCTCCCTCCTGCTGAGAGCCCCCAGGGCACACACGAAAGCTCGCTCTCAAGTCACTGCTCTGCGTGTTCAATCACATGTAGAGCTGTGGCTCAACCCCACCCTCTCTCTTTCCTCATTGGCTCACTGGCTGTGATTGACAGTCAGTGGCTCCTGCTGCTGTCTCAGCTAATGAAGAGGAAGAGTCCCTGGACAGCCGAGGCTCTTGTGCATATCTTGCGCTGGATCATGATGAGGCTCAGTCAAGTATTAGGGGGCCTTATGGGTCTGTTGCACACAGAAGGTTTTTTACCTTCATGCACAGATTGTATTTCGAGTTTACCATGCTATTTCCATTTAAGTAATCTACAATAAATAATTTGCAGCTTTCATTAAAATAATACCCGGTGATCCTACCCTAAAGGTATTTTTTCAGGAACTTCCTGTGACAACACTCCATCCTCATTTCACATTTGTGCTCTTGAGTTGTTATCCTGTAAAACTGGCTCCTGAAAGAGGCTACAAGTGGCCATTTCAACACGTTACACAAACATGATTCACTGTTGTCAAATCACCATGCAACCAACCAAGGTGGTGATTGCATGTAGACAGGATGTGGCTACAATGGAGCTGCAGGAGATCAGCAAGACTGAGATGCAACAAATTATGAAAAAAATGAAAGCAATTCTTTTTATTATAACTAAATGTAATTTGGAAAGAGTGGAAAGAAAGTAAATGCTGCTCTCCCCAATGCTGCTCAAATGACCAAATAGTTGCATGGTCAGAGAATAAGGAACGCAATCCTCCTCTATGATAGTTTATAATATAGCTTAAAGTGTACCTGGGTTAAGCAAAATGTGTAAAGTAAGAAGAAAGCAACCTTGTCAAGAGAAAACAATCCAGCAGCAATAGCTTGTGAAAAAAAAGTAATTTTATACTTAAAGTGTTACTAAACCCAGGACCCTGCATTCACTATATCTGGGCTCTCACAGTACACACAACATGGAAATGCAATTATTTTAGTAAATACAAACTGTTAAATACCTTTTCTCATCAGCAGTTAGAGCAGTCTTGTGACTTCTATTAGTGTCCAGCCAAGCACTGGTTACGGCTTGTAGGAGGAGTTTTCATTCTCCTGTAGGAGGATGAAGAACCCCTGACCTCTGACTGGACAGTGCTGATTGGCCCTGTGCTGATTACATGTACTCTCCCAAGAAAAGAAAAGCTCTCTAGCAATACACACCAATCTGAGCATGTGCAGCTTGCCCCCAAGCCTTTTTTCTATCAGGAGATATTTAGGAGACACTGGAAGAAGGGGAGGATCAGAGAAGACAAGATCAAACATCCTTTTTACAAAATGCAGAGGATTAACCCATTACTTTCCACAGTAAGTACACCATACTGATGTAGTGGTTAGCAGAAGGAACCATAGGGACCACCAGGTACATGCTATCCTGTGCACCTAAAAAAGGATGGAACAGTTTGAACACTGGGAATTCTTCAAGAGAAAAACGTTTTAGCTGCCAGCCACCATATAGCCAATTATAAAGATGCTTCTTTCATGGGCTATTGGTCCTGGATCTGGGTCTAAGGCTTTCTAGGAGTTGGTATTTGCATAGAACTAAGCATGCTCAGCCCGGTCATACAGCACTGAATTATGGGAGGTAGGACATATTCCTGTAGCCAGAAGAAAACATTTTGGAGGGGGGGGGTCCTCTGGAGAGGGGATTAGGGAGAGTAGTTAGGTGGAAACACCTTAGAGTGACTGCTATAAACCTTTAGCACAGCTTTTAGTCAACATTTGAGATCGACTTTAAAGACTTACTGTAAAAAAACAGGAAATCAGTTATGAGATCAAATTAAAATGTGTGTTGCGATTTCAAAAATTAGACAAAGAGGGTTCAGCTTGTGCAACAGCACAAACATGGAAAAGCAAATTATTGCAGCAGCCACAGCAAACACCTTTTGTGACTAAGAATGTCCATCTGAAAAACTGGGAAGACCAGTGGAACTATTGACTTAAGCAAGTCCAAATAAAATAGGAATACGCTGGGCTGAGTCATTTGTGTGAGCGGGAAGGAAACAAACGTCTTGAAGATAAAGAAGTATTTATCAAGAAATACTGTAAGTCACTTTGGCAAAAAAGAAGTATATCATTGGTTACATAATGTTTCACATCAGACATTGGGGTTGATTTACTAAAACTGGAGAGTGCAAAATCTTGTGCAGCTGTGCATAGAAACCAATCCTGCCTACCGGGCACTTTTACCCCCTTCCTGCCCAGACCAATTTTCAGCTTTCAGCGCTCTCATACTTTACTCTCATACAAAAAATACTAAATTTTTATCATTTTTTTGAGACAAATAGAGCTTTCTTTTGGTGGTATTTGATCACCACTGGGGTTTTTATTTTTTGCTAAACAAACTAAAAAAGACTAAAAATTTGGGGGAAAAAAGGCTTTTCTTAGTTTCTGTCAAAAAGTTTTGTAAATAAGTAATTTTTCTACTTCACTGATGGCCACTGATAGGCTGCACTGATGGGCACTGATGAGGAGTCACTAATGGGCACTGATAGGCTGCACTTATGGGCACTGATGAGGCTGCACTGATATGTGGCACTGATGGGCACTGTTAGGTGGCACTGATGGGCACTGTTAGGCGACACTGATAGGTGCCACTGATGGGCACTGTTAAGCAGCACTGATGGGCGGCACTGATGGGTACTGTTAGCAGCACTGATGAGGAGTCACTAATGGGCACTGATAGGCTGCACTTATGGGCACTGATGAGGCTGCACTGATATGTGGCACTGATGGGCACTGTTAGGTGGCACTGATGGGCACTGTTAGGCGACACTGATAGGTGCCACTGATGGGCACTGTTAAGCAGCACTGATGGGCGGCACTGATGGGTACTGTTAGCAGCAGTGATGGGCAGCACTTATGAGCACTGTTAGGTGGCACTGATGGGCACTGATAGGCGGCACTGTGGTTATTGATAGGTGGCACAGATAGGCACTGTTAGGTGGCATTGATGGGCAGTACTGATGGACGGCACTGATAGGCGGCACTGATTAACTGAGGAGCACTGATTGCCAGCAGAGATTGGCACTATTGGCTGTACTGATGGGGTTACACTGATCACCAGGACACTGATGATCAGTGCCCTGATGATCAGTGTAGATGTCCCCCTATGAAATGCTGATAACTGGCATTTCCTATCTACCCGGTGATGAGCTATGATTGGACACAGTGGGTCACATGGTAAAAGCGGATGTGATTGGCCCGTTCCATAGCCATGTGATCAGCTGTGTCCGAAGTCACGAAGTGACTGCCTCAGGAAGTGCGTGGGGGTCGCGGTTCTGGGAGGACGTCCATGGACGCCCTCCCAAAGCTAGCTGACCATGCTGTAGCTGTCTTTCTGCTATAGCACAGTAGGAAACTGGTTAATTGAAAAAGCTGAAGTTAGAAGCTGTTTGGCTACCATGCACAACTGCACCAGCCTTTGCATTCTCCAGTTTTACTAAATCAACCCCAGTGAGTACATGGTATTGACAGGCAGAACAATTGATTACTGTCCATGATACTTTTTTATTGCACCAACATCCACATTTTCAGGACAAGCTTTTAGGGTATGCCCCCTTCTTCAAAGTGCAAGCAGTACTAATACACAAAGGTCTAGCAGAATGTTAGGTAAGACAAATGTACACAGCAATGGTAATTAAACTGGGATAGTTAGTGATGTAAGACAGAGAGAGGGCTATGGACTGGGGGATTCCAGTGTGTAAAATAGAATTATCATTCTTAGTTCAAAAGTTTTCCTTTCCTGAGTAGTTTTGACGTTCCCTTTAAGAACTAAAACTTTCAAGTCTTCCATAGTGTGGTCTGGTTGTGAGATATGACGTCCCATTTTTTCACATGTACTGTCATCAGAAAAGCGCAGTGTCACTATGGTGACATAAAACTGCTGTGGCAGTGCTCATGTACAATGGCTGACTGCTCTGGTATGGCAGTTCCGCCAGTCATTGTCTCTGATCACCCCTACAGCATTGAAGGAGGAGCCCAGTGCTGAACTCCAACAGATTCATGTACAGGTTTCCAACAGGCACATGAATCTGGTGAAAACACTCTTCGTGTGGAGGGTGACAGAAATCTAAAGGGTGTCTGTGACATTCTTTATAATATGTCCCATAACATGTTGGATGTTTTAGTTATTTCAAACCAAAAATGTACATTTTACCATGAAAAATAAAAATAAAGAGGTAGCAAAAGTGGCAAATGGGAACTTGATGTTTAAAATGAAAGCAAATAGCCTTTTATTTGCCCCATATTGAGCACTGCTAGATGTGTCCATTCTCAGTCTGAACCCATCAGCAGTCCCTACTCTTATAGAAAGGATACAAAGAAAAACAAACAGAGCTTGCACCGGCCTAGTGCATTATCGTAAAAAATGTATTGGAAGGATAAAAAGTAAGTATCGTACTCGCAAATAGGTCAAAGGCACATCACACTAAACAGCGGTGTCCAATCCACATTGCATACAAGTCCAAAAAAATTGAACCCTGGACTTTCAACAGGCTAACACGTTTTGAGGTCTCAACCTCTTCCTCAGAGCCACCAAACACTGACGGCTCTAAGGAAGAGGTTGAGACCTCAAAATGCTTTAGCCTGGTGGAAGTCCAGGGTTCCTTCCAATACATATTTTATGATAATGCACTAGGCCGGTGCACCCTCTGTTTGTTTTTCTTTGCATCGTGTGACATTGGGCTACCCTGGTTTGTTGAGAGCAGCAAGGAGTACATTTTCCAGGATATCTGTGATGTTACCATAACACTAGTCAAGTCCATCCCGAAGCGCAGGAGTATTTATTTTATTTATTTTTATTTAATTTCCGGTACTTATATAGTGCAGTCAATTTACACAGCTTTTTACATATATATTGTACATTCACATCAGTCCCTAACCCTCAAGGGGCATACAATCTAAGGTCCCTAACTCACATTCATACATACACATACTAGGGCCAATTTAGACAGGATCCAATTAACCTACCAGCATGTCTTTGGAGTGTGGGAGGAAACCAGAGTACCCAGGGGAAACCCACGCAGGCACAGGGAGAACATGCAAACTCCAGGCAGGTGGTGCCGTGGTTGGGATTTGAACCAACAACCCTAGTACTGCCAGGCAGGAGTGCTAACCATTTAGCCACTGTGCTGCCCAGTACAGAGTTTGCTGTGTTTTCTTATAGAAAGCTCCAAGACAGCTGTAATGCTTGGATGTGATTGGCCCTTTTTTCGTGTAGTGCAGTTTTGGATATAAAACTCATTGCTCTAATTGGTTCCAAATCCATGTCATTGCTAAGAGCATACACCACTGGTTGGTCTGTATCTGGGAGCAATTGCAGAAGGTTTTTCTTACATTATTGATGACAGTGGAAACCTTTTCATTTATGTTGCAAGAGCAAAACTTTCATTTTCTTTATCAGGTGCTTGCTACAAAAACTAGACTTTCATAAAAGACAAAACAAGATTAAAATAGAAACAAAAAATTAAAACAGCTTTGGCACACCTAGCTGCAGCTGAAACTGATATTTGCTTTGCACAATATATCATCCAGTGTGTAAACAGAGACTGTGAATTGCACAATAACTTGTGCATCTGGTTAAATGTCAGTGGGAGTAAACAAGTCTCGGAATGAATAGACCTAGATCACCTCTAACATTTCCATCTACATTCACCCAGCAACAGCATAAGCAGCAGCTGCAACAGCCAATACAAGCCTCTCCAAGACCGGCTCTCAGTGGAATTCAGTTTAGGCAACTTCCTGTTTACTGTCTGGGAAGCCATATGCAGTTTAGTAACTCCAGATCCTAGGGCTGATTGTAAGGATCTAGTAAACATCTACCGTGTGAGAAATGATCATGTACTTGACATGATGAAGCAAGTAGATTGCAATACTAGACTATTACTTGCTAAGGCATGCCCGATTATATTTGAAAAGGTTGTGTATATCTCCCTACTTTGCATTTTAAGATTGGAGAATTTTCCCACTCTTGATTTTCCTTTCCGTATAATAATTTCTCCTAATAATCAGTTAAGGGCCACCACCAATCTGGTCATTGATAATGAAACACTCCGTCAAGATGGATTAGACATTTATAAAGCCCAAGGAATTAGAGAACAATCAACGCATGCAGCAGGTTCCCTTCCTTACTTCAAGGCAGGGGCGGACTGACCATTTGGGCACTCGGGCACTGCCTGAGGGCCCTGGGTCAGTAGTGGGCTCCATGAGATGCCCCTAGTACCTTTCATAGGCATTTTGGGGTGTGGTTTGAGTGTGAATGAGCACACAGGGGCCCCGTGTTCCCCTATTGCCCGGGGGTCCCATGAGTTGTCAGCCCACCCCTGCTTCAAGGGATAAATTCTCATTATGTCTAGGGGAGCTGGAATAAGGAGCAAATACTTACCCTATCCAGCACTCCAACAGGGTGCTTCTACAGGTGTGGCTGGTCTCTGCAGCCTCCTGTCTAAGGTGATCCAGAACATAGTGTCTCACTCACTCCCACCATGTACATTGCAGGATTAATAGCCTGCATTATACAGTACATGATGACACCTAAGTACCCCCAACAAACCGGAGCTGAGTAAAGCTCCAGAGCCCCCGGGGGGTTTAGGGCAAGTAATCCTGCCTATTCCTGTACCCCCTAAACATAACAAGCTTTTGTCCTTTGTAGTGCAGGAGGCTCCACTAGAAGAGTAGATTTTCTTCTAAATCCTGGAGTTGGGCTTGAACTGATTTAGTTTCACTGTACAGGTGTACCTTGGCTTACAAATTCAATGCGATCTCTGGGATGTTTCGTATTACAAAAAATTCATAAACCGAAATACAGTTTCCCATAAAAATGCATTGAAAACCAATTAATCCTTTCCGGAGGTCAGAAAAAAGTATTTTATCTGTTCAAAACTCTTTATCAAGTGCACTTTAAAGGCATAAATACTGTACAGGGACATGATTAAAAATTTCCAGAATGGCTCCAAAACTTGATGCAAAAACTGCTCCAACACCTCTACACTTGACGCCACGTTCTACCCACAGACTCCAGCATGCACGGGGCCGGTTCAATAAACCTCCCAGGTGCAATGCATCCTGGGGAAACTTTCTTCGTATTGTGAAAAAAATTTGTAAACCAAGGCATTATTCAATAGATTTTCATTCGTAAACCGAAAATTATGTTAACCAAGGCGTTTATAAACCGAGGTACGCCTGTATAGTAAACTCAGCTCAATGGTTATATAGCATCAACATTAATGGCTAAAGTTTTGTTTTATATATATATATATTTTTT
Source organism: Staurois parvus (assembly GCF_062004578.1). NCBI lineage: Eukaryota > Metazoa > Chordata > Amphibia > Anura > Ranidae > Staurois > Staurois parvus. The sequence goes on from NW_028318025.1 coordinate 6,726,543, forward strand.
TTTTTTGATGAGGGGGGGGACCTAGAATCAGACAGTTACTGAGATACTTTTGAGCTACATATTTGACCCGAAGACATAGCAGACTGCATTCTTTTATAAAAGATTGTCATGCTTTCACCTTAGATGCAGGGATTCTGTAAATGCAGAAGTAAAAAGGTATACCCCGTATAAATAGAAAAAAACAAATGCTAACTGTGCACTGTTAACAGCTTCAGCACTGGGCCCAGAGCCCAAATCATAGCTATACTAAGCTTTACTCATTCCCAGAAACCCTATTCTGTATCCAGAGCTGTTCTAGGAATGACTGGTCTCATTCCACAACTGATCCCATGCAGATCTGACCTTATCCAGCTGCTTTTTCCTACATTTCAGCTCTGGAACTACAACACAAAATACACAGCATGACAGGTAATGCCTGGAATTCTAACTGGTTTAATCTTTATATTGCTGTTTGTATAGTGGTGTCTGAGTTTCTTCCTAAAAACAGCACATAAACAATAGAGTGTTTTTTCTGCAGTTATTGCAGTATTGTGAAAAAGTCCTATAGATGTGAATAACTACGTGGGTGGGTGTGGAGGGTGGATCCTGAGTCCCCAGATCTCCCTTTTAAATGGCAATTCCTTTTTAAATTTGAGAAATAAACTTTAGAGCTGTCACACCTTGCAAGAGACAGTCACACACAGGTTGCCCTGTGTCAATATCCTGTGCTTACCCACATCAGATATGCAGATGGTTCCAGGTTATGTAATGCTTATGTTCTGTGACATATTACAAAACTCTAAAGGATAATTCCGGTTTTGCTGTTTAAATATGTAATATAGCATTTAGTTTAACTATCTAAAAGGGTAATATAATACATTCATCTTAGTGCCTCCTTGTTTGCAAAGCCCTTTTTTGGGAAAAGTCCATAATAGTTGTGTTATTGCCTGTCTTTGCTTATTGGTTACTGTACAAAATGTGTACGATTTCCCTGTACGATCATGACTGCTTTTCATTTCTGGTCTCTATGTCTACGTCAAATGGATCAGTGTTCCTCTGGTTGCTCCTTAACATTTATATTGTGTACACATATGCAGGGTAATGCCTTCATGTGTATAGCATTTCTATGGATGTTTCTGCAAGTGCAATGCTCTGAATATCTACCAATGCACGCCAGAATTTTTAGGCTGCAGAAAACAGGTGCACCCACAATGCCACCTTGCATGGATGGAAGGAGCCTACGAGGACAAGGAGTAAGGTAAGTATTACTCCTCATCCCCATACACATCGACTTAACAAGCAAGTAGCCCTTGCAGTTTGGTGGGGCTCACTGCAAAGGAAATTATTTTCTTATGCCCGGAGTTGGGCTTTAAAGCGGGTATCCTGGAGCTCTACCATCCATCCAAAGCCAACTCTGTATAAAGAGCCTGGTGGTTTAATGACTGGGATCACTGGGACTGGGTAATGTCTAAGTAAAAGTAAAAATGTGAAAGAAAAGAGATTTTTGGCATAGGTAGTGGCTTATACAACCTGGGTAGTATTTTTACTTAAATTTAAAGGCTCTTCTGGTTGTCTGCACACAGCAAAATCATAGGGGCTTGTACAGGACTTTATTTAGGTAAAACTAAGGCAGACATTTTTTATGGTCTCTTCAATGGTTCACTTCATACTTAGAGCAAAATTATATCACCTTTTAATGTGTTTATTTTTGAAGAATCCACTGCAAGGAAGTTCAGTTAAAGTAATCCCCCAACTGTCATATCTGGACAGAGAGTGGTGGCAAGCAAACGGACAAGGAATGAATCCTGTTTCACCCCATCCAAATTCATTAATGTACTTAAGACACCTTGTTTTCTTTAGGAAACAACCAGTCTACCCCGAAAAAGTGCATTGCAGTATATTATTGTATATTATAACACAGTCCTTTTTAAACGTATAAATTCACTAGACTGCAGCCTCAGTATAGTGCGTCTGTGTGCCTCTTCCCTAAACTTCCAGTCATCAAGCAAGCACTCATTGGAATTACATGTCCCATAATTTATTGCCCAGGGTCTGGGCACTGCCTCAGTCTCCACCTTGGAGCAGGAGCAGTGACGTCTTCATTCCGTTTGCCCCTACTACTTCCTGTGCATATTGGCTCAGGTAGCACTTTCACATCAGGCTGTAGTCTGAACATGGGTTGTGCATGAATGAGTCTCTCCATGGGTGCTAGAACAGAGACATGACAACAGGAAATGGAGCAACAATGATGGGACCAGAGAAGTATGAAAGGAAAGCATTAGAAGAAGGAAAAGCAGCAGGTAATGTATGTCTGAACCCCTGGGGAAGAGACCCTTGTCCCCATAAGCAAGAGGACAAGGCGCTTGTAAGGGGGCCCTCTTGGCATGGTACCCTCCCCGTGTTGAGGGCTTGTGACCTGTTAGGATTCTGAAGAGGGGGCTGCATGCTTGCGGCCCTTCCATTTCCTGACAAGCCAGGCTGTAGACTTGGATAAAGGTTTAAGGGGTTGCTGAATTTAGGTAGGACCCCATATTTTTTGTTGCTTTTTCTTCATTCTGCAGATAATCACAACAATAACTACTGAATGAATCAGGTTCATTCAGTAAAAATGGTTGTTTATACCAATGAATTCACTGGTATAAAAAATCCTGATCACTTGCCCAGAGTAGTACAATGTTACTGTGGTAACAATGTATTGCTCTGGTCACAGGAGTAAAAAAGAAAAATCATTAAAAGAAATGTAATAAAACATAAAAAAAAATAAAACAATGAAAAAAAATTATTATTATATTTTTTTTTTGTACATACTATTACCAGTCAGTGGCCCTAATCACCGCCAAACCAGTTATATGATGATGCTGTACTGCATTAGTGACAGTATGTAAAAAAAAATGTGACCTTTTTTTAATGTCTTCATTTTCTACAAAATTATGACAATAAATGGCAACTTCAAAAAACTTGCCATACCTCTTACTAAATACCTCGGACTGTCAACTTTACAAAAAGCGGTCATTTGGAGGGTATTTGTACTGCCCTGGCATTTCTGGGCCTCAAGAGATGAGATAGGTAGTCAGTACATCAGGATTGAAGAATTTTGGTCCCTTTCACGTGGACATTCTGATCGGGTCCATTTGCCTTTTTTTGAGACGGATCCGATCAGAACTTCTCTTCTCCTCTATAGAACAGCAGGTGTAAACAGACATGTGTCCTTCTACACCTGCTGACATCCAAACCGATCCAATCGGCCAAAAAGAGACGCATGGGTATCCATTCCCTTTCTGTCCATTGGATTGGATGGAAATGGACAGGCAGTCCGTTTCTTTCCACCTGTCCATAAAGGACAGCAAGCTGTGTCTGTGTCCACTCTGCTGCACAGGAGCGGACACGAACCTGTCATCCGCTTGCTCAGCGGGGATCAGCAGAGAGATCCCCCGCTGAGCAAGCTGATCTGCTGATGGGTCCACCCCATGTGAAAGGGGCCTAACAGATAGATACCATAGTTTGTGGACTTTCCTACCGGCTAAATAGCAAGCATTGATTTGGGTTATTTTCACCAAAAAAAATTTAGCAGAATACATTTTTGGCCTAGATATGTGAAGAAAGATTATTTATTTGCATAATTTTATGACAGAAACTAAGAAAACTGGGGGTTTTATTTGTTCATGGTGCAAAAAAACCAGTGTCTAATATGTACCATCAAAAGAAATCTCTATTTGTGTCAAAAAAAATTAATATGGGTACAGTGTTGCTTGGCTACTCAATTGTCATTCAAAGTGCTACAGCGCTGAAAGCTGGAAATTAGCCTGGGCATGAAGGGAGTAAAAGTGTCCGGTATTGAGGTGGTTAACCACTTGCCCTCCAGAGGATTACCCCCTTCTTGACCAGGCCATTTTTTGCATTATGACGCTGCGTTATTTTAACTGACAATTGCGTGGTCATGCAACGCTGCACCCAAATTAAATTTACGTCCTTTTTTTTCCATGACCAGAGCTTTCTTTCAGTGGTATTTGATCGCCTGTGCGTTTTTTATTTTTGCGGTATTAAAATAAAACAAAAACCTTTTTGCTATTAAACATATCCAGCAAAACAATTTTAAAAATCTAATTTTGTCATAATTTAGGCCGAAATGTATTCTGCTACATGTCTTTGCTAAAATAAAATCCCAATACATGTAAATTAATTGGTTTGCGTGAAAGTTATAGTGTTTACAAATGGCGGTATATATACTGGGACTTTTCTTTTTTCTTTTCACTAGTAATGGCGGCGATCAGAGACTTATAGCGGGACTGCGGCGGGCATTCTAACACTGGAGGGGGGATTGATTTTTGTCACTGACATCCCCAGTGACACCAACAAACTGGACAGGAAGGGGTTAACATGTGGGGCGATCAAAGGGTTAACTGTGTGCTGTGTACCATTTTACATAGCATGCTGTGTGTGTGTGCTTCACTGTAAGCAAACTGCTTTGTATGGCTGTGCTATGCAGAGCCATGCAAACCAGTGTGCAGGAGCTGACAGGGGAGAGAACTGTATTGTTTACAAACAGTTCTCCCCCCCGTCGAAGATGTTTGGCAATCACCTGGCGCCGGCGAGTAATCACCAGCCGGGAACTGGTGATTGACATCCGAGGCCGCGAATAGTGGCACGGGTAGAGTGCACACATGCCTAGCACGTAAACCCTACCTGAAACTGCAAAATCACGTATATATACGTAATTTTGTGCACCCGTGCCACCCTGTAGAGCTATAGGGCGGACGGGAAGCGGTTAAGTAAACAGGCTACTGTGTGAAAATAATTTACCTTTGTATGGACACCTTAATATCTGCATTCTTTTTACCGGAGTATTAAAAAGTGTCTGCTATTTCTTTAAAAACTAAAAATAAGTAGATATGCAAAAACAACCCAAGCTGGAGCAAAATTAGAATATTCAAATGTGACATACTGTAATCAATATATTTAGATCATCTTAAAAGTTTCTGCGAGGACAAAGGATTGGTAATTTCTGTGAAAGCTGCATAAAGAGCTTTTTAAGGAAGTGGAGCCATCCTGTACGGCCCTGGAGTAACTTCTAGACAGTGGGGGAATTTAGATTTAGAACTGATTTAACTGAAGTGAACACTAGCATCCACACTCAGAGCTTTTATTGAGATTGCCCTATTGGAAGTTGAAAGACAGGGCTCTCACATGAAAATCTTGCATATTTCATCCTGAACCTAAACAACACAGAGCTTCTGTGACACACTGACCAATACTTCTAATACAAGATGAGAAAAAATGATGTAGCGCTACTCAAATGACCAATAAATCAATAAATAAATCACATACCATAAACTCATATAAATACATATATAAATAAATGTGATAAATATAAAGTGACACAAAGTGCAAATATTATAAATGTGACCTGATCCACATGGGATCTATGAACTAATGGTGTCTAACCGTGACCTGATCCTCTGGGGATCCTTTGTGAACAAAGTGAATTCTAATTTGATCCTAAATTGGATCTATAGTGATGGTGGACACTCAAACAAAAAAGATAGAACAGTCAAAAATGGGACTAATAGTGAATATTGTCCAAAAGAGGACTCCAAATCAAGGAAAAACGCACATACATACATACAGGTGAACACTCCTAATATCGAATGTGCACACTCACTTAATATCAGAAAAAAAAGGAAATAAAATACCCCCATAAAACATATATCAACCCAAACACATAACTTGTGTTTATAAAACAAACCAAATTTGGACTTTCTTCACATATATTTTAGTGTCATGTGTTTATTTTGCATGTTTATTTCTATGTAGTGTGACACAGACATTTTCACTTCTGTGTTTATTATTATTTATTTTTCATTGTCACGTGGCATTTATTTTGGTTTGTTTTATAAACACAAGTTATGTGTTTGGGTTAATATATGTTTTATGGGGGGATTTTATTTCCTTTTTTTTCTGATATTAAGTGAGTGTGCACATTCAATATTACTAGTGTTCACTTGTCCTCTTTTGGACAATATTCACTATTAGTCCCATTTTGGACTATTCTATCTTTTTTGTTTGAGTGTCCACCATCACTATAGATCCAATTTAGGATCAATTCACTTATATACCATACTTGGTGAAAGTATTGGTATACACACTTCAGTTATTACCATCACTTTGGTGGATTATAATTCACTTTGTTCACAAAGGATCCCCAGAGGATCAGGTGACGGTTAGACACCTTTAGTTCAAACATCCCATGTGGATCAGGTCACGTTTATGATATTTGCACTTTGTGTCACTTTATATTTATCACATTTATTTATATATGTAGTTATGTGAGTTTATGGTATGTGATTTATTTATTGATTTATTGGTCATTTGAGTAGCGCTACATCATTTTTTCTCATCTTGTTCATTCGATCATTGGGTATATTATTATATGTTAGCAGTTTCTCTCTGTTATTTATATTATCACTTTTTCAGTTAGGAGCACAGGAGGTTTACACCATAATACTTCTAATACGTGTTGCTACAGCAGCTTATGGCCACCATAATGAAGCCATGGCCAAAAGTAAATATATGGGATGTCAACTGTTATTTTATAAAAGTCTTGATGTCACATTTTATGCTTTCAAATGAGTCTGCCCATTTTCTTGAGCTGTCGATGCATGTGCAAAAATTTGCCGGTTGTATTTTAACCCCTTCATGCTGACGTAACACAAATATGTGGCCTCACAGCACTGGGCTTTTTCTGTGGGGCCGCATATTTGCGCTCCCAGTTCAAAGACTGGGGTGTCACTGACGATTGGGACCCAGAACTCCCGATTACGGGTCACATGATTGCTGTGATAGCCTCTGATTGGCTATCACAGTGATCAGTCACTGTGAAGCCCGGCCCCCTTGTTTTTTTCTTTACAGAGAGAAAAAAAAACTATTTGTAAAAACAAAAAGATAAATAAATAAATATTACCAAATAAAATAAAAAATAAAGAAAAAATAACTAGATCAAGGTTTAATCTAGTTCAGTGCCAGGGTTAGTGTTTGGGTCAAGGTCAGGGTCAAACATCAAGGTCAAAGGTCAGAGTCAAAGGTCAGGATTTTTTTTGTAATTGGTATCAGTGTCAGTTAGTGTCAGTGTCAATGTGTTTTAGGTAAAAAAAAAAACCCCAAAAAACAAAATGCGTACTATTGTTTCTGGGCTGTAGTACAGGTACAAACAACAAATAACATACACATATATGGTATCGCTGCATTCGTCAAGCTCTGGAAAATTTATTTTGGGTTATTATTTGGTAATAGCTTATGGTAGTAACAAAAAACACACAACTAAATTAAAAAAAAAAAAAATTTCTTACTATTTTGGGCCAGTTTTCTTTTGATAATGAAAAAAAATCAGGATATATCCATTACCATTTACCAGCAAATGAAAGCCCAATTTGTTCTGAAAAAACAAGTTATACAGTAATTCACCTGGATATACAAATTAGTTGTGATGATATGTACGGTTTTATTAACACATGTCGAAGTTGTAAAATTTTATTTAGGCTTTAAGATTTGTTTTACCCTTAGGCGTGAAGGGGTTAATTAGGGTTGAGTATATCAGTTAGAATGCCTTCCACCAGGAGGTACAAATGCCCATTCAGTCTATATTTATAAATAAGCAAGATTATCCAGAGAAGCCTATTTATGAACACTAGAGCAAAAAGGGGAGCTGATGTCAGATATAGCAGGATAATTGCCTTTTCCCAGTTCAATAAGTTCAGCCTACCGCCTTATCTGGGGGGCAAGTTGTCTCACTGGCTGGCCATTAGGGTTCCTGAATATCAGAATAGGTGTTTAACAGGTGGAGTGGGATGCACTTAAAGTAAAAGGTGTTCTGATGAATGGAAAACACCTTTCCCTTACATGAGTACAATGATGAAAGAATGCTTTTAAACCTTGTTAAATTATTTGAAAGAATGTGAAGAGTGTGTTCATGTTGGAAGTTATATGGTCATTCAGTAGTCCTTCCCTGTTTTCCCAACCGTCACACCTTAATTTCTTAGTAAAGAACACTTGTTTTCACAACAACTGAACTACAAAGATGATTTAATCTTTGCAACAGAATTTATTACAAGCCTCATCGTTAGCAATGTCTTTAAAAATGTTATTGATTTTGTCTTGGGCACATATGCTGCACATGAATAACTTTTCAAAAATTATAAATGGCGAGTGTTGTATACAGCATTCAATATATTGGTATATTTCAAGAGGATGGAAACCATATGACTTCTAATTTGGTAAATCACAGTGTATCCTAAACAATTGCCCTGTTGATTTATTTTAGTTATTTAACACTGTCATCACTTTTTCCATCCTTTTGGAATCACAGTGCCATTGATCTCCTCCTGCCTCTTTTAGAAAATAAAATAAAGGGAAAGAGGCCCTAAAAAAGAAGGTAACTGTCGTGATCCAAGTAGTTTGACTAAGTAACAAATTTTATTGCAGAACCATAAAAAAATCAACCAAATGGAAAGGATTTTTCAGTACAAAAACATGCACCTCCACCAATCACCATTAAAAGTTTGACAACATTGTCAATTAAAACCAAAGATTCTGGACTGAAAGTGACTTAAGAGCAATGTCTGACCCTCGTCTATATCATGTTTTATATCATGAACCTCCGGTCAAAAAATGAAAGGAGGAAAATGATAAGACCTAATGCTGAGGATAACAACGCCTTTGCAACACTGTATAAACATATTTTACATAGATGCAAAACAACTGATAGAATGTATCCAAACAGTAATAGTGAAGCAAAGGAAAAACGAGAATGGCTGGAGCAGGGTGAAAAGCTGGATAGAAGCGCCTGACATGCAGCTGCTTGCTGCTGGAAGTAACAAGCCAACATATATATTATGGCAATTAGCTTAGCCCATATGCATCACAGTAAATGGCTTTTATGATGTAGAGCACATGCATCGGATGGCCCTTAAATCCAATATAAGGTAAAGACGGTCTTGCTGATGATTTTGAGGTGTCACACTCTCAACAATATGGACCCAGATGTAGAAGACTAAGAAAAGACTTAAGATAATATCCACACAATGGCATACTGATTGCAAGTTCACTCAGAGCCACACACTGAAAGTAACCGAAGCTTAACACTGCCTCCCCGTGAGCATGGAGAAGCTCCTAGACTGTTTAAACAGTACTTATCACTGTCAGATGTAGCCTTCTGGCATTACAGGGTCTGTGTCTCCAGCTCTTGTGCAGGTAGCCTCTGTGACCCTGGGTTCGGATACCGCCAGGTGGATACAGCGTCTTTCCATGGCCAAAGAGACCTCCACTCTCCTTCCCAGTCTCACATCGCTTCCTCTGTTACAGTGTGAGGGCCAGTACTCAGCTCCACTTCACCGCCATTCATAACAGAACTTGCCAGACATCAAGTCACAGTACCAAGAACCCCATGATTGTGGAAGCTACTGTCAACGCGTTTCACCCGCTTGTTTAGAAGCAGGCTTCCTCAAACAGAGCAGAGCTCTGTTTGGCCATGGACAGGCGCTGTATCCACCTGGCAGTATGCAAACCCAGGGTCACAGAAACTACCTGCATGAGAACTGGAAATAGAAGGCTACATCTGACAGGTGATAAGTACTGTTTAAACAGTCTAGGAGCTGCTCCATACTCACGGGGAGGCAATGTTAAGCCTCGGTAACTTTCAGTGTGTGACTCTGAGTGAACTTGCAATCAGTATGCCATTGTGTGGATATTATCTTTTTAAGTCTCTCCTTAGTCTTCTACATCTGGGTCCATATTGTTGAGAGTCTGACACCTCCAAATCATCAGCAGGACTGTCTTTACCTTATATTGGATTTAAGGGCCATCCTATGCATGTGCTCTACATGATAAAAGCCATGTACTGCGCTGCATATGGGCTAAGCTAACTGCCATAATATATGTGTTGGCTTCAGGGGCGTCCCTAGGGTTGGCACCACCCGGTGCCGGAACACTTGGTGACTCCCCCTCTCTCTTCCCCCCCTCTCTCTGCCCTCCCCCCCCCCTCTCTCTGCCCTTTTTCTCCTCCCCTCTCTGCCCTCTTTCTCCCCCCCTCTCTCTCTCTCTGCCCTCTTTCTCCCCCCCTCTCTCTCTCTGCCCTCTTTCTCCCCCCTCTCTCTGCCCTCTTTCTCCCCCCCCTCTCTCTCTCCCCTCTCTCTCTCTCCCCCGTACCTACTACTTGAAGCTGCAGTGCTGTCACCAGGGTCTGGGGATTACACACTGACCTGCTGCATTCTCTGCCCGCCCCTCCAGCTCTCTGACTTCAGCACCCGTGGCAGGGATGTGGACCCCACATGGGCCCTTCCGCTGAAACTCTGTGGAGGAGAGGTGTCTGAATTGCCTGCCTCACTGTCTGTCCCCTCAATGCTTGCTTATTTCAGGAGTGGCACATACAGGGATGGATTGAGCCTCTCATGGGGCCCTGTAGTGACCCTGGACCCTCAGTCAGTCCGCCCCTGGTGGAGTGGGTCCGGTGTCACCCCCTGCAAAAGATGTCACCCGGTGCGGCGCACACGCCCCACACCTGCCTACAGATGCCCCTGGTTGGCTTGATACTTCCATCAGCAAGCAGCTAAATGTCAAGCGCTTCTATCCAGCTTTTCATCCTGCTTTGGCCATTCTTAAGTTTTTCCTTTGCTTCACTATTACTGTTTGGATACATTTATATCAGCTGTTTTGCATCTATGTAAAATAGGTTTATACAGTGTTGCAAAGGCGTTGTTTTCGTCAGCATTAGGTCTTATCATTTTCATGTTTTCAAGTTGATACATTGTCGAATCTTTTTATGTTCAGTTTATGAGTGGAGGTTCATGATATAAGACATGACATAGCTGGAGGGTCGGACTTTCAGTCAGGACTCTTTGGTTTTATTGACAATGTTGTCAATCTTTTAATGGTGATGGGTGGAGGTGCATATTTTTGTATTGAAAAAAATCTTTTTCATTTTGTTGATTTTTTTTTTATGGTTCTGCAATAAAATTTGTTAGTCAAACTACTTGGATCACGGCAGTTACCTTCTTTTTCAGGGCCTCTTTCCCTCTTTTTTGTTTTCTAGTTATATTTTGGTACTGTGACTCACACCCTATTTTGGTGTGGTATTGGATTTTAACTTTGCTCCCTGTTAATTTTTTGGGTTCTGCTGGGTTTTCTGCATTACCCTAAGAATATTTTATTGATGTAATCCTGCCTCTTTAGCCACTCCAATGGCAGATTAATGTTGTTGCTCAGGCTGGGCTTCCTGACTGTGAAAAAAAGAAGAACATACCTGAGCAATGATCGTCAGTAAGGCCACTTATATTCTGAAAGGGCATGAGACAGGTTGACAATGCATAAGTGCACTGAGAGCAGTGAAACTGGGGCTGGTAGATGAAAGAATAGATTCAGAGATCCCAATGCTGGAATATTTAATCACAGGAAAGGTTGGTCTTTGGTGCAGAGGATCTTAACACCCTGGAGTATGTAAAATGTTATATTTCATTAGGTAGGGTTGGGGTTACAGAGAAGTTTAGCATGAGGGTAATAGGATTTCAGTGAAGGTTAAGCCTGGCACACGCATTGAGGTTTTTTTTTCATTCAACCCAGTGGGTTGAACGTAAAAAAACCTGAAAGATTGCCATACTAACTGAGAGATGTTAGCATAGCAATTTCTCCTGCTGTGCCTTTATGTTCTGACAAGGGGCCCCCCTCCCCCAAAACACACTAATCAGCAATCAGATTATGGTTTTCCAGCATGTCCCTTCAACAAAAGCTGTCCTTTGACCAGCTTCTATTAGGACAGCTGTACTCATGGTCTGAATGTTAGCCAATTCCTACAGGATGGGTTGATATTCAGACCGTGCGTATCCAGATTTGGTGAGAGGGTTACAGGAAAATTTAGTGGTAGCATTATAGCAAGGGCTAGAGAATAGAGTTAATGCTAGGATTACAGGTAGGGCAAGTTTAAGGGATACCGGGAGGGTTGCAATAATGACTAGTGTTTAGGAGCTGATTACATGGAAAGTTAATGTATGATTACAGGAAAAGCTGGTGTGAAAGACATGTTAGAGTAGGGTATTGCTGTCAGTGCTGAGGTTCTGCCCAAAAACTACCAGAACAAGATGGTGTAACCTGAGAAAATATTTTCCCATGGCAGGGATAGTCCTGTCTATGGAGCTATATATTGTGCCAATTTATCCATGTATCACCTATGTACAACATATGTATACAGTGCTAATAAACTGACATTTCCCACACTATATATAAAATGTATAAATATAATACCTAAGAGGGTGACTACATGTGTTTATGGAGGGTAAGAATGGTGGAGCATGTTTGTAATGGGCTATAGAAAATTCTGCAGATGAGGGTAACGTGCAACAATGTGAATTAAGAGAATTAAGTCATTTCAAATTTATAAAATGGGAATGGTTGCTAATGTCACTTTAATTTAATTTTATGTCTAGTCATGTAAAATAAGGACATTTGCAGGTGTCCTGTTTTATTTCTTATATCTTCGTCAGTAGAATTCACCTGTATTATTATGTGTTGTGTAACCTGCTGTCAGTCATCCTACATCGATTATATAATTTAAGGCCTTTAATTCAGTGCTGGTTTTAGTTGACAGAAGGTGCCAGCTGGGTGGAATCCAGGGTTAGGGAAGAAGGAAGATTGCTTTCTCTGCATGTTTAGACACTAGCTGTCTGTTTGCCAAGCTAGAGTCATTCCAGGTAAATGCAACATGCTACAACACAAGCACAAATGACAGAGGAGCGTTATGAAATACTTAGCAATAATAACATGTAAACCTCAACACATATAACAGTATGTAAAAAAACACACAAAATTATAATGCTACATTTTCGCTGTCTGTGCTTCATGTGCTTTCTCACTCTCACAGATTAAGGCTTGACTTGCAATAATCAAGCAATGTATGGGCAACAGAGAGAACAAGAAAGTAATCAATATTTATAGAATCAGTTTTAATAGGCTTAAAGGATAAGTTCACTTTTTTACAAAAAATAATAAAGGCACTTTTTTTGCAGGTCAAAAGAAATGTGCATTTATTATTTTTTGTTTCTGGAGCCTCTAAAGCATTGCTTCAGTGATCAGGAGATCGCTGGTGCCATGCAGGTCTCCTGCCCGACCTGTTAGTATATCTGCTTGCATACAAGCAGATATACTGACAGGAAAAATCAGTGAACTACCATGGCACACCACAGTGGTAGGTCATTGAGAACTACAAGCCGACAGCCACAAAGGCTGTTGGGACTTGTAGCTCATTCATTCACAGAACACCGTTAATGAATGAAGCGGCTGTGTGGGCTTTTTTTTTTCAATTGTGATAGCTAGCGGGGAGGAGGAAATCCCCTGCTAGCTGTCACAATGGGGAGCGGGGAGGAGCGGGGGCTGGTCCATTCATAGCATGGTACATGTTACACCCTGAATATGGGTGTAACATGTAACATGGTACGAAAGGTAAACATATCCTTTAAGCAGGATGGAGATTTTCATAATAGTTAAACGTATAGGGTCAGTGTGAATAACAGAAGACCAGGGGTGGACTGACCATTCGGGCACTTGGGCACTGCCCGAGGGCCTAGGGTCAGTAGGGGGCCCCATGAGATGCCCCTAGTACCTTTCATAGGCTTTTTTGGGTGTGGTTTGAGTGTGGGTGAGGACATGGGCCCTATGATCCCCTATTGCCCGGGGGCCCCATGAGTTGTCAGTCCGCCCCTGAAGAAGACCAAATGATTCCTGGAGACTAGAGCTAGCATACACAACTGGTAATGTATGATCATTTCTGAACTTTCTTTGGGAAACATATACCCATTAATGGCCATCTTAATATAAGCAATCAGTGTTCGTGCAGACATGGCAACTGGACAGCTTCAAATACTTTTTTGGACAACAGGACACTTCATAGTAGTCTGTCTGACATATTTCAGTCCTCAGTGACTGTCTTTGTCTAGTTAGGGTGTGCTGTTGATGATTTTCAAACTGTTCCATACTGTCATCTCACCTCACAGTTCCACCCTAAATCCAAATTGATACTTGCTTTTATTAAATCTTGCTTTTCCATGTGTGGGCTTTTGACAATTCTTTAACGTTTAAAAATGAATTTTCTGAAAGCCACCCAGGTCCTAGGTTGTAAGGGGAAAACAGAAAGCACATCATTTAATCAATTAATATTCCTTCAAGACCCTTTGTAACTTAAGTAAACCATGTTTGGATTAATTTGGGCCTAGCTATTGCTTCTGGTCTGTCACCAGTTTACTTACGTTACATTAAAAAGAACATGCAAATGTTATAGCTTTTGGGAGACAAAGGCAGCTCACACTGATTTTACTTTGGAAAATGTGACTTGTTTATAAGGGTTACTGCATATCATCTATCTTTTTACATAGCTTATCTATCACTCACTAATATATGGAATAATTTGAAAATAAAAATGGAAAATTTTCCATCTAAAAATATTACATCTCAGAACAAGAAATTTCTACTGCTCTTCCTGTTATGTCTTTAATGATGATGGAATGGTGGGATGGACATTGACACAGCAGGGCTTCCTAGGCATCTACACAATTATGTTATGCGCAATTCACTAGTTAACATTATTTGAATAATCGCTGTTTTTTCAGCTTTAGAAAACAGAAACAAATATTAAATAAGTACTCTATTATGCCACAAATGAAAGTAGTTTTGGAATTAAGTGTAATGGATAGTGTACACTTGCCCCTGTTACATCCTTTACCAGAAATGCAACAATGGCAATGCAATACCTCTAATTTGTGCTTCCATTCCAAGCATTTTGAATGAAGTATTCAGTTTCAAGAGTGCTCAATGGCTACCTACTGCCAATCATACAAAGAACTGGAACTAGACAGGTACCGTAATCGTTATGGAATGCTAAGAACCATATTTTGACAGCTAAAACAACACAGAAGTAAGCGTATGTAGCGGACCGACCAGATTGGTCCCGCTATATTTGATTCCATATTCTGATCTCTTAAGTGTACAAATACTGTAGCTAGGCACAAGGTATTTCCATCTAGGGGTATCAAATCTCACTCTGTCTTCAGACAGTAACCAGCCAGAGGTTACTCTTTTTTTGTTGTTTTATTCCTTTTAGTAGAACTGGGATAGGGATTGGAAAGAAAAGCTTTGGGATGCCCAGAACTAAGGAACTTGCTGAGGACACTATCTTGAAATAAAGGAACAACACAAGGCAGAGTTCTCCTCCACAAAAGGGTACCAACAGCTTTCAGCATGAAGGGGGGGGCTTCATCTACGGTGCAGTCCTAGGAGCTAGGTCTGGAACGATCCCTTTATCCAGAAATGGTGCATCTGTGATCCGTGTCACAGGGTATCCCAGAAAATCTGCTTCAGACTTTGCTTCGGCATTCCTGCACCTTCATTAGGATGACTCTAATGCTCCTTGGTGAACGAGAGATATCTGGGGTTTCTTTAGGCCTCTCCTAAGCCTAGGAAGGTTTGACAGCATTTCCAGACTGAGTCAATCTCCTGCCAGCAAACGACCCTGCTACTGTCTGCTCTCAACCTTATACACCACGGTCAGCCTTATGGTGGTCACTTGTTCTGACCAGGAATTGGCAAGTGTATACAGAGCCAGCTCAGACTCTACCCTCTCCATCACTCACAGAAGATTCTGGAAACTTGGGGAGAGAGGCAAGCTTGCAGCTGCAGAACCCAGAGAAGGCAAAACACAATTTGTCTCTACTTCTAACAGCAGAGCCAAAAAACGAAATTTGCCTCACTTCTAGCACCTAATCTTGGAGGGTGCAACACGTATATATTATCCACTACCTCCTGCACTATTTTCATTTGTGACTTCATTGAGTTCTTGTTTAATAACAGCTCTATAATTAGACTCTATAGAAAAGAAGGGAAGTTCACCTTTAAATAATTTTGAAAGCATCTTTGAGTTGTTGAGCACTAATGCAAATGACATCTTTAAATCTGAACTGCAGACAAATATTAAAAAACACAAATGAATACAGATTTTTAATAATACGCCATTAAATATATTTTTTTTAATGCAAGCAATGTAAGGTAAGCCATAGATGAGTCCGTTTTTTTCATTCAACCAGCAGGTTTAAAGAATAAAACTGACTAGATTTCCCCATCCTCACACTCGATGTGGATGGGGAAATCCTCTCTGCTGAGCTATTGTATTCTGACAGTGGGGAGACTATGTTGCTGATTGAGCCACTAAAATCCAACAGGGCAGTTGTACAGAAGTCAAGCAATAGATCGACCTGCTCATACATGGATCAAAATTCGGCCAGTCAAATTTTTATCTATGCATAGGCGGCTTAAGTCTCTAAATTTTATCTTGGCATCAGCCCCTTGCAGTCTACTGTACTGCAGGGCTCAGGAGTTGGGAGTAAGTAGCTTAAATGTGCTGCAGGACAAGTAGCTTGCTGCTAGGAGGAGAGATCAGAATGATAGAGACAGAATGCTTCTCCTTTCACTTTCTAGTCACAGGGAAAAGAAACCTGTAAGTGAAAGTGGAATTGTAGAAGAGAAAAATCAAGTCAGGCAGGCAGGAATGTGTGGTTGAGATGTGTAAATATCAGAACTGGGTGGATAGAAGTGCAAATCATTTGCCAGGTACAATGACTCTTATTTATGTAGGTAATCTGTGTATTTACGTGTTTCTCTGGAAGTCAGCTTTACATTTTATACATACATCATGGCCACAAATATTGGTACTACTGTATTTCTGTCATATAATGCACCACTTCGCACAGAAAATTGTTGCAATTACAAATGTTTAGGCATTCTCTAGGTTATTTCTTTTGTTTGTATTGATATGACACAAAAAAAAATGGAGAAACAAAAAGCCAGATCTGACACATTCCACCCAAAACTCCAAAGATGAACTGGCCAAAATTATTGGCACCCTCAATTTATCATTTGGTAGCACACCCCTTGGAAAAAATAACTGAAATCAAGCACTTCCTGTAACCATTAATGAGTTTCTTACACCTCTCTACAGGAATTTTAGACCACTCTTTTTTTGCCAGCTGCTCCAGGTCTCTCAGATTAGAAAGGTTCCTTTTCCCAACTGCCGTTCTGAGACCTCTCCACGGGTGCTCTATGGGATTTAAATCTGGACTCATTGCTGACCAGTTCGGTACTTTCCAGCTCTTTGTCTGAAACCATTTCTGGGTGCTTTTTGACATGTGCTTTGAGTCATTGTCCTGCTGTAAGACCCATGACCTCTGATGGAAACTCAACTTTCTGACACTGGGCCGAAAATTGCACCCCAGAATTCTTGGTAGTCTTCAGATTTCATAATGTCATGCACACAATCAAGACATCCAGTGCCTGAAGCAGCAAAGCAACCCCAAAACATCAGTGAACCTCCACCATGTTTGATTGTAGGGACTGTATTCTTTTCTTTAAAGGCCTCATTGCTTTTTCTGAAAACAGTAGAATGATGAGCTTTACCAAAAGCTGTAATTTTGTTTGGTCTGTCCACAGCACATTCTCCTAAAAGGATTTTGGCTTCCTCAGGTAAGATTTTACAAACTCTAATCTGGCTTTTTTATGTTTCTGTGTTAGCATTTGGGTCCTCCTGGGTCTCCTACCATATCGTTCCTTTTCATTTAGATGGTGACGTTTAGTGCAAGCTGACACAGTTGTACCCTGTGCCTGAAGGTCAGCTTGAATTTGTCTGGAAGTTGATTGAGGTTCTTTATCCACCATTCGAACATTTCTTCGTTGCAATCTTTGGTCAAGTTTTCTCTTTCGTCCACATCCTGGGACATTAGCTACAGTGCCATGGGCTGTGAACTTCTTGACAATGTTGCGCAGAGTGGACAGGAACATTAAGATTTCTGGAGATGGACTTGTAACCTTCAGCTTGTCCGTGCTTTTCCACAATTTTTGTTCTCACATCCTCAGACAATTATTAGCTGCTCTTTCTCTTCTCCATGCTCCATGTGGCACACAGTTGAGTACATTTTTCACAATTTTAACTGGTTGCCAGTGTGGTTTGTATGTTGTCAGCACCTGTTAATTGATACTGGCAAGTTTAGTTACAAATTACAGGAGCATCACAAACTTGGAATGCAATTACTTCTTACAATTTTGAGAAAGTGCCAATAACTTTGTCTAGTCCATTTTTGGGGTTTTGTGTGGAATGTGTCAGATTTGACTTTTTGTGTCTCCACTTTTTTGTGTAATACCAATACAAACAAAAGAAATAAACATGAGAATGCCTAAACATTCGTAATTGCAACAATTTTCCTGGGCGAAGTGGTGCATTATCTGACACAAATGCAGGGGTGCCGATATTTTTGGCCATGACTGTACCTATTTATGTATTTCACTTGGACTAGTATTTTTTTTTAAATGTCATCAGCAAACACTGACAGCATATATTTGGCTGTGAAATTTATTTTTTACTTTCACAATGTCCCATACCTGATAGGAAACCGAAGTAACAAGGTTGGCCTTTCTTGTATCTTCAGTCCATGCACCACTTTCAGTGAAACAGACAGTTTCTAGAAACAAGAGGAACAAAAGTTCCAGCGGATGTTGATAGTAGACCCTCGAGCTGGTAATGCAGATGGGGGACATTTGGCAGAACATTGGGTCAGGAACACAAGCACTGCAGGATGGACCAGCTGGGTTTAAAGAGGAACTCAAAATATACTGCAGATTCAAGAGGTGTAGCTTGTCAGAGCTCCCAGTGAGCTTGTGGCGAAACACACTTCTGTGGTTTGAGCAGATGCTGGAGACAGCCAGGGCAGGCACTCAGTAAGAATGTAGATCTGAATCTGAGACAGAAGTGTGGTCATATGGATAGCTGAGGTCAGCAGCGGGTGGGTAGAGAGATACAGAGGCATAAGCAAGCAAGATCAGAGTTGTGAACAGAGCAGAGGTCAGTAACAGGAGGGTAGAAATATGAGCAGAATCAGGATCAGGTTAGAGGCAGGCCAGGTCAGTAACAGAAGTCATATGCAGTACATAATCAGGGCACAGCATACAGCTGAAGACCAGACAGCACTGAAACTAGAATAAAGCATCCTTTAAATAATGTATCTGGCACCAACATTGACTGTGCATGTGCTTCCATGTCCACGCATGATCACAGTTCTATGTGCAATACCATGCACTTGCGCATATCTCTGAGCCTGCCATCTCACACAAATTCCCTGACATTGCCCCCCCCCCCCCTCCAAGGGCAGCCTCTGTATGTCCACCAGAGCTAACTTTTTAGAGTGAATCTGGAAACAGAATTGCACCAACTGTGAAACGCGAACATTAGAGGATGGTTCCCAGGCATTACCCTCCAGGCCGTAACCCATCCGTTTAATGAGGAACTTGGTCTGACCTCCCCTCTTTCTATAATCCAGGATGGTCTCCACCTCATATTCTGCATTTTCTTCAATGAGCAGTAAAGCTGGAGTCTCCGGCTCTCGATCAGGAAAGGGTTTGGATGCACTTTGTTTCAATAACGATACATGAAACACTGATTATATCCTGAGATTCTTGGGCAGAACTAATTCTAAAGCCACTGTTTTGATCCTTATAATTGGAAATGGTCCAGTGTAACTAGGCCTAAGTTTCTTTGAGCGCAAGCTAATTTTAAACTTACTTTACTTTCCAGTCTCAAATTCAGATTTCTCCTTTTCTTTTTATAAAAAAAATTCTTGTTGCCTGCTTAAGCTCTAGTGATGACTTCCCATAGTTTGGAAAACATTTGTGCATCCCTCAGTCTTTGGAAAAATTCAGGGATGAGTGGTAAGGGATATCAATTCTTTATGGTAACCCTATTAAGATCCTGGTAGTCCACAGAAGGCTGAAGAGCATGATCTTTTTTTGCACCAAAAAGATACCAGCCTCTGCTGGAGAAGTAGAAGGCCTGATGCATCCTTTTTTCAAGGTTTTCATCTATGTTTTTATGGAGCACCTCCAATGCTGGTTCTGAGAGGGGGTAAATCCAACTGAAGGTAATTTCAGAACCTGGTAACAGTTCAGTAGGACAATCGTATGTCAGCTTTCTTCTTTTTAATGACATCTAGGTATTCATGGTACAACATGGGCAGTAACTTAACTGCTTCAGAGTCCATATTAATACTGAGGAGAAGATTCCTCTCATTGGAAGTAGGTGAAAGAGAGAACTTCTGGCAGTAACTGGATGTGAATGTCAATTTCCTGGTAGACCAGTCAATGCAAGGATTATGAGCTCTTAGTTGAGACTAGCCCAGGTCTTGGTGACCTGATGAAGTGCAGCATGGACTAGGAACAGACTCTTGGGTAGCATAGCCAAACGTGATGCCTAAGCCATCTGCCAGATGAACTGAGAAGCTGTCTAGCACAGAGAGGCAGTTCATGTTTAATAGCGAATGAGGAATCCACAAAGCAGCTACAAGCCTTGGAATCTATGATGGCTTAGAAATGGTTTTCCCCAGAAGCTGTATGGAGATTAGGTTATATCAGCGGTTACAGCAACATTTTTTCTTCTTTTGGGATAAGGGAATTTACATAAATAAATAAAAGCTGATCACTGTAAGCACCCCTGCCAGTGTTAAATGGTCTGTCCTGTTTCTGCAACTGATACATCTGCAAGACAGCTTGTTCTTTTGAAAAATAACAGACATACTGGCCAGATCACCAGGGTAAAATAAAAGAAAGAAAGAAAGCCCGAAAAAGAAAACTAAAGCAGCTATCACATCAAAAAATTGGTAAGTTGCAATATAATAAATGTTGGCTTTTGTGTTTAATACTACTTTAACTCAGAAGGGCTTCTTCACATTTCATCCACAGACAGGCTGACCTACATTGCTGATGGGAAATTTCATGTGATTTAACCTCTTTACGATGGCCTAACACATATGTGCAGTGGCAAAAGGGTAGACTTTTACACCCATACACTGCACATATGTGTTGCTGAGTGGGCGTTTTTATATGCTGAATGCTTTCCCACTGTGCACTCCCAGTACCAGGCACCCCCTCTGCCCAGACTAATGATTGATAGTTCAAAGGACCTTGTCATGTGACTACTACAGTCACATGATTGACAATCCTTCTCACTCTCCAGGATAATCAGAACTGTTTAAAGGGATGCTGGGGCAAGTAACAAGGGTTAAATAGCAAAAATGTTATTGCACAGCTACTATGTTTTCAAAACATAATTGGGCATCAGAAATATAGATATAACTTTATTGGTGTGGCTATAGATTTGTTTTAATGACTCCTACTTTAATGGAAGAGCAAATGTGGGTGTACACTTCCTTTAAAACTGGGTTTTTCCATTGTGTTTCATGTACATCTGTCAGTATCTGAAATCTTTTATATAAGCCAGCGGGAACTTTGGATGACCCTCATGTGAGAGAAAAAAAATTAATAAGATCTATTATTGCCAGTTAGTAGAACAATCAAACATGCCTAGCCAAAACAAATCTGTGCTGGCACATGCCATTAATAACACATCGTTTACCTGCTCCGAAATTTCATAATAAGCAGAAAAATAATAATACTGGGATGGGAAAATGAGGACATGCAGATGGGGAGTTAGTGGGAATATGAAGCAATACTTGTTTTCCACAGCCTGGAGGACAGAATTTCTGTAAAGCATGCCTCCCATTTATTTAAAAGTTCATATTGATGTTGAGTGCTTGTTTTTATTAGTTAATGTAACAGGGTTGTGGATATTTGTCAAGATTTGCCCAAGTTGATTGAATCTACCATTGGCTTCTTATTTCTGTCAAGGATTTTGACAGTTCACAGCTGTGCATTTTTGGCAATATAAACATTTGTAACTCTCATGATCATTTCCTGGTATATCTGCGTATTGTACACAAGAGAAAATGTTTAGCCTGCCTTTGTTCAGCTTTGTTATGGCTGTAACATGGGGACAGACCTGGACAATGGAGAGATCTGCTGATGACTTACCCCAAGGACACCCACAAAACATAACAGTTATTGCAGTTTGTAACTAATGTAAGTACTGAATTTGCATTAATATCAGCTTGCTAGTAACGCCTCTACAGGAGGCATCATACAGCTGTACACCCATTGACTCTTCATGTTTTTATTTATTTTATGCACTTATATAGGCTGTCAATTTATGCAGCACTTTACATATATATTGTACATTCACATCAGTCCCCAACCCTCAAGGAGCTTACAATATAAGGTCCCTAACTCACATTCATACATACTAGGGCCAATTTAGACAGGATCCAATTAACCTATCAGCATGTCTTTTGGAGTGTTGGAGGAAACCGAAGTACCCAGAGGAAACCCAAACAGGTACAGGGAGGACATGCAAACTCCAGGCAGGTGGTGCCACGGTTGGGAATCCAATCAACGACCCTAGTACTGTTAGGCGGAAGTGCTAACCATTTAGCCACTGTGCTGCCCCTTGTCCAATCAGTAGGCTGAGGATATTCTTGACCCAATTGTGCTGTTGCTGCTGCAAGATGGTGAAGGCTGTAGCTGTGCTATATGATGGGATACTTGTGTTACAAAGCTGGGTGCACAAAATCACAAATCTTTCAGAAAATAAAACAGTTCCTATACAGTGGGGATCGAAAGTTTGGGCACCCCAGCTAAAAATTTGTATTAATGTGCATAAAAAAGCCAAGGAAAGATGGAAAAATCTCCAAAAGGCATCAAATTACAGATTAGACATTCTTATAATATGTCAACAAAAGTTAGATTTTATTTCCATCATTTACACTTTCAAAATAACAGAAAACAAAAAAATGGCGTCTGCAAAAGTTTGGGCACCCTGCAGAGTTAATATCTTGTACTGCCCCCTTTGGCAAGTATCACAGCTTGTAAACGCTTTTTGTAGCCAGCCAAGAGTCTTTCAATTCTTGTTTGAGGTATCTTTGCCCATTCTTCCTTACAAAAGTCTTCCAGTTCTTTGAGATTTCTTGGCTGTCTGTCACGCACTGCTCTTTTAAGGTCTATCCATAGATTTTCAATTATGTTGAGGTCAGGAGATTGTGAAGGCCATGGCAAAACCTTCAGTTTACGCCTCTTGATGTAATCCCCTGTGGATTTCGAGGTGTGTTTAGGATCATTATCCATTTGTAGAAGCCATCCTCTCTTTAACTTCAGCTTTTTGACAGATGGCATCAAGTTACCATCCAAAATTTGCTGCAATTTTATTGAATCCATTTTTCCTTCTACTCGTGAGATGTTCCCTGTGCCACTGGCTGCAACACAACCCCAAAGCATGATTGATCCAACCCCATGCTTAACAGTTGGACAGAGGTTCTTTTCATTAAATTATGTGCCCCTTCTTCTCCAAACGTACCTTTGCTCATTCCGGCCAAAAAGTTCAATTTTATCCTCATCGGTCCACAGAACTTGTTTCCAAAATGCATCAGGCTTGTCTATATGTTCATTTGCAAAGTTCAAACGATGATTTTTGTGGTGAGGACGTAGAAGATGTTTTCTTCTGATGACTCTTCCATGAAGACCATATTTGTACAAGTATCTCTTTATAGTGGAATAGTGTACCACAACTCCAGTGTCCGCCAGATCTTTCTGGAGGGATCGTGCAGTCAAACGTGGGTTTTGAATTGTTTTTCTCACAATCCTGCGAGCCGTTCTGTCTGATATTTTTCTTGGTCTTCCAGATCTTGCTTTAACTTTCACTGTTCCTGGTGACTGCCATTTCTTAATTACATTCCGAACAGAGGATAGTGACATCTGAAAACGCTTTGCTATCTTCTTATAGCCTTCTCCAGCTTTGTGAGCGTCAACTATTTTCAGTTTCAGCTTTCTAGACAACTGCTTAGAAGAACCCATGGTGCTGATTGTTGGGGCAAGGTCAGATGAGTCTGGGCATTTAAAACCTTTGAGATTGACATTGTCTGGTTTTCCCAGACGATGATTGAGAACAATCCATGACACTGGCAGGTCTCAGCTTTGCAAAGGGGGCAGTGCATGCTATACATTCTGCAGGGTGCCCAAACTTTTGCAGATGCCATTTTTTTGTTTTCTGTTATTTTGAAAGTGTAAATGATGGAAATAAAATCTAACTTTTGATGACATATTATAAGAATATCTAATCTGTAATTTGATGCCTTTTGGAGATTTTTCCATCTTTCCTTGGCTTCTTTATGCACATTAATACAAATTTTTAGCTGGGGTGCCCAAACTTTCGATCCCCACTGTATGTCGATGTCAAATGTGCATCTGTTGCATGACTTACTTCCCCATCAATGCAGACGCTAGGAAAGATAGAATGTAGAATGTAGAATCTGAATTTGTCACATGCAAATGCATTACCTGCTTTCCAGTTGAATAAAAAAATAAACAAAAGTCAGCAGCTACAAAATCTGTAGCTGCTGACTTTTAAAATACAGACACTTACCTGTTCCTCGGTCCAGCGGTGTCCTCACCATGGCTGGTTTCACTGGTCATCTTCTCTCCCTGGTTCTGGCATCTTCAGTGTGGGCACTTGGCTGTGACAGCTTGCGGCTTCACAGCTGGGTGCCCACTGTGCATGTGCGAGTAGCGCGGCACTTTGTGAATGGTCCCGTAGTCTTCTGGGACCTGTCACGTGTCCCACACGACTATGGGGAGGGAGGGGGGAGGACAACTTATGCTTCCGTTCGCCTTAGGTGATCATACTGGAAGTGGGAGCAGGTACCTGTCAAATTTGGGTACCCGCTCCCCCCCCCCCCCAAAGATGCCAATCCTTAACGGGGAGCGGGGGACAAAGCCTTAAAGTGGAACTTCCCCTTTTGGGTGGAGCTCTGCTTTAAAGTGCAACTATTCTCTTATTGAACAAAAAATATATACATAAATAAAAACAACTAGTCTAAATCAAAAGTTTGCATTGCAAGCATTTGATCAAATGTATATGCTTCTGCTTTGCAGCTATTGGGACAGACCAATGCATCACACTTGCTGCAGTCTTTGAAAATGTGCACTAAATAAAAAAAGGTCTGTTTAAGAAAAAACAATTCTTATAGCCATTCGTCCATTGAATCTGCATGCACATTCATTCTATGCAAATATGCATTTATTATAGGCAGTACTAACATACCACATTATGGCCACTAGATGGAGCTGAGGAGCATAGGAAATGCATATGTCTTTGTAACAAGTGATACAATGTAACAGTTCCAGAGACTGCTAGGGAATTAACAGATAGATGGTTACATTTATTTTATAATTCTCTCTAGTATTCTTTAGAATTGTTACATTATATGTATTTCCTTTGCTCCTCAGTTCCATCTAGTGGAATTTATACAGTATTTTACTACTGCCTGTAATAAAGCAACATTTGCTCAAAAGAGAAAATTTGCCTAAAGACCGCAAGGTAACTTTCAAAATAAATGCTAAGTATAAAGTGCCTGCCTTTACTATAATATTGTGATCTATCCCATTGTATTAAGAAATATATAAGATATTGCTTTAGTCCCTTTAGACTTGCAACCATCTCACTAAAAATGAATGAATCACTGTAGCGTAGCTACATGCCACAATTGCCATAGACCAAGAAACAGGTTGCTTGTAAATTGCCCTTTTTGCTCTGTATAGACCTCAGGGTGAAGGGCTGAGCCGGTTATAGTAATGGGAGTCTGAGGATTCTGGAAAAATCTTGTTTACACATTAGCCATGGCTGTGAGATAAAGAAACATACATTCTGATAGTGGCAAAAAATCACAACTGGCTGTTGAAAAACAGAAAGGTATTTCTCTATGACATTAAATTGCAACATGGCTTGTGCAGCAATTATACAGTACATGTTTATTAAAGAAATATCACAATAACCTAAAATCCTTGTGGAAACCTCAGGAGACCATATGCATGTTGTTCTTTGTCCTGATCTGTCCCATGTCCGCATTGTGCATTAAACACAAATCTTTATTTGTTTGTGCTGGCTGTCAGCTCTACCCCAGGTAAAGCCCAACATATGAGTGTTCCATAAGTCACAAATAGCCGTGGCTCGGCCCGGTCCCCACTCTCTCCTCATTGCCTCACTGGCTGTGGTTGACAGCCAATGGCTCCCACTGCTGTGTCTCAGCCAATGAGGAGAGAAATACCCAGGACAGCCAAGGCTCACATGCACATCTCCCAGATGGAGCTCAGGTGAGTATTAGGGGGACTGTGGGTGGAGCAGCACAGAGAAGGTTTTTTATCTTCATGCATAGAATTCATGAAGGTAAAAAAACTTCAGCCTTTACAACCACTTTAATGTTGTACAAAGCTGGACTTCTGTTGAACTGATTGAAGATGTGAAAGGTAGGCCAAGTACCTTCATGTATGTCTTTATATAGTGTAGGTTAATATGACTGAGTTGCCAAACCATTTGTTTTGCTATGGGAAGTATTTCTTGTAGACATGGAAGCAATAACTTGTATTCACATTATATATTTTCCAGGTGTTTCATTCCAAATATCTATGCAGCTCTTTTTACTGCAGCACTTGTGCCATTGGTTTGCCTTGTGGTTGTGCTTGTAGTTTTCATTCATGCCTATCAAGTCACCCAACAATGGAAAGCATATGATGATGTGTTTAGAGGAAGACCCAATGCCACAGGTACAGTATTCTGAGAATATAAATATCCATCCTTTTTAATAACATGGTAAACAATGTAGATTCTTTTTTTAATGGTAATTTCAGTAACCAGCTTATTGCTGTCCCCTAGTTGACCACACCATTTTTAATGTCCAGCATTCCATGGAAGAAAGCAAATAAGGGGTGCACTCTCCTCGTGAATTACCGCGATAAAAAGGAATTTATTTAAAATGACAAAAGTGTATACTCACAAACTAAGACTCATAATACAAGCTGGAAACCAGTGTGACAGTCTGAAAAAATGGTAATCTGACAGCAGGATGTTCTAACGCATTTAAGGAGATGTACTCACTTCTTCAGTATATCTCCCGAAACGCGTTAACACGGGAATGCATGAGGAGAGTGCGCCCCTTCTTTGCTTTCTTCCAGTACCATCAAGATTCCCCAATCTTTAGAGGGCTGCACCCCAACAAGTGACTGTTACTGTGGTCCTGGGAGGCTTAGGGACTTGAGCGCTTGTGTATGGTTTTTCTTTCTCTTGCGTATGTAAGCATTCCATGCCTATCTTAATTGTTCAAGCCCTATCCAACCTTAGCCTGCATTAATGTTACAGATAAAAGTACAATAATGCTAAAAACTAAGATTATGTGTAAAGTGCCGTAACTCATAGTAGTCAGTTGGAATTAAAGCATACCTATTCTCACAGTAAGACTGGTGAAACCACTCAAGTCTTGGAACAGGCACCTCAACTTTCCTGTACATCAGTTTAACTTAACCCAAATCTGGTATGTGTGCTTTGCACAGTTATTTTGGTGGAGAACTTGGCTTTACCTCGTCTGGCTACCTGAGCCATTACTGTGATTGCTGTCATTGAGGATAGCCATCACAGTAATTGGTCAGTATTGAATACCAAAATTTGGGAGGGGTGGGGTATGACCTCATCCAAGACACATGGTCAATATCTGGTTACCACAGCACCACAAGGTGCTCAGTAGAGAAGCTAGCCTAAAACAAAGGTACATGTCGGTACCTGCTATTACATACTGTACATTTGACACTATTAACCTCAGGTATTGCTTTACATTTACTGGAATCAGATTGCTTAAAGATTCATTTTGATTCATTGTTATAATGTATTGCACACTGCAATATATAGCAAGACAGGGATTCAGAACTGAGAGAAAATAGTGACTAATGGATATATTTCTGAATTAATCTAGCAAGAAAGGACACTTTATACAAACATTCAGTAAGGCTATGTTGCCTACACAGTGCTTCTCCTGCAAGTTTTTATTACATGGAGCATATACCTGAAGTACAGTGCCTTGAAAAAGTATTCATACCCTTTGAAATTTTCCACATTTTGTCATGTTACAATCAAAAACGTAAATGTATTTTATTGGGATTTTATGTGATAGACCAACACAAAGTGGCTCATAATTGTCAAAAGTTCAAAAATTTCAAAAGTTGAAAGAAAATGATAAATGGTTTTCAAAATGTTATACAAATAATTATCTGTAAAGTGTGGTGTGCATTTGTATTCAGCCCCCCTGAGTCAATACTGTAGAACCACCTTTCTCTGCAATTATAGCTGCAAGTCTTTTTGGATATGGCTCTACCAGCTTTGCACATCTAGAGAGCAAAATGTTTACCCATTCTTCTTTGCAAGGTAGCTCAGGCTCTGCCAGATTGGATGGAGAGCATCTGTGAACAGCAATTTTCAAGCCTTGCCACAGATTCTCAATTGGATTAAGATCTGGACTTTGACTGGGCCATTCTAACACATGAATATGCTTTGATCTAAACCATTCCATTGTAGCTTTGGCTGTATGTTTAGGGTCGTTGTACTGCTGGAAGGTAAACCTCCGACCCAGTCTCAAGTCTTTTGCAGACTCTAACAGGATTTCTTCTAAGATTATATTGGCTCCATCCATCTTTCCATCAACTCTGACCAGCTTCCTTGTCCCTGCTGAAGAAAAGCATAACCACAACATAATGCTGCACCTTTTTCCACATGTTTGCTGTGTCCCCCACATGGCTCCTCCCAAACTGCAAATGGGTCTTCTGATGGCTTACTTTCAACAATGTCTCTCTTCTTGTCACTCTTATATAAAGGCCAGATTTGTGGAGTGCACAACTAATAGTTGTCCTGTGGACAGATTCTCCCACCTGAGCTGTGGATTTCTGCATCTCCTCCAGAGTTACCATGGGCCTCTTGGCTGTTTCTCTGATTAATGCTCTCCTTGCCCGGCCTGTCAGTTTAGGTGGACAGCCATGTCTTGGTAGGTTTGCAGTTGTGCTATACTCTTTCCATTTTCGGATGATGGATAGAACAGTGCTCCATGAGATGTTCAAAGCTTGGGATAGTATTTGATAACCTAACCCTGCTTTAAACTTTTCCACAACTTTATCCCTGACTTGTCTGGCATGTTTCTTGACCTTCATGATGCTGTTTGTTCACTAATGTTCTCTAACAAATCTCTGAGGGCTTTACAGAACAGCTGTATGTATACTGAGATTAAATTACACACAGGTGGACTCTATTTACTAATTAGGTGACTTTTTAAGACAATTGGTTCCACTACATTTTAGTTAGGGGTATCAGCGTAAAGAGGGCTGAATACAAATGCACGCCACACATTTCAGATATTTATTTGTAAAACATTTTGAAAACCATTTATAATTTTCTTTCCATTTTGCAATTGTGTGCCACTTTGTGTTGGTCTATCACATAAAA
This sequence comes from Staurois parvus, assembly GCF_062004578.1. Classification (NCBI taxonomy): domain Eukaryota; kingdom Metazoa; phylum Chordata; class Amphibia; order Anura; family Ranidae; genus Staurois; species Staurois parvus. The sequence goes on from NW_028318025.1 coordinate 6,755,788, forward strand.
TCCCAGTAAAATACATTTACGTTTTTGGTTGTAACATGACAAAATGTGGAAACTTTGAAGGGGTATGAATACTTTTTCAAGGCACTGTATACAAGGAAGTGTCCAAGTGCTGTTTACTTCTTATATAATCCTATTATGTATGTTATGTCTCACATGGTCAGCATTACCTCTATAAGCAGGAAATGTTTTAGTTTTGTTGACTACATTCTCAAATGTCCAGCCCACACTTGCCGGGGATTTTATTGCTGGCTTGCTAAGCTCTTCCTGATCAGAAATAGTTTAAGAATGGAAGTCAGACAGCTGAACGTCCTAATAATAACAACACGTTCATATTCAGCTCCAAGCCTAAATTTTACTGTTTAAGTGCAAAGTCTGTTTGTGATGTATATCAATCTTATATATTTCTACAAGCAAGTCATTTGTCCATCATGGTATATTCTTTATAATTCTGAGGTGTGTTCAGGATATCTCAATTTGAAGTAAACCATAATTAAAATTTGAATTAAGCCAGAGTAACCAATAGTTTATTAACATCTCTCCACCTCGTCCAATCAGAGAATGCTTTGCATTCATTTAAGAAATGCAAAGTATTCTTTGAATGGTGCCCACGCTCAGTGGCCGAGCATCTGTGTTCACAATGTATCAGGCAGCCAACTCAGCACGAGACCCGGAGGCAAGTGGAGATCACTGGTGTAGCAGTGTCTAGTTCAGTGATTTCCAGCTTCCAGCAGCATTGGTTAGGTATATCATGTACATAATCCAAACTGGACCAATGTAACTACAGTATGTATAACATGCCAATGTCTGGAATATTCTTTATTAATATATCATTTGTATTATAAGTATATTTGTATTAATAGCAAATGTGTATATTATTGGGTAGTAAATGAATTTATATTATCAGAGAGGTACCTGTACACACAAATGTATCCTAGGGCCACAGTAAAAACAAGTATGCATGTTTAGGAACTGTGTAGGCTGGACTTACTCTTTTGAGAATGGTTGGTAACGGATTTTTGGCTCCTGAAATCTGTCAGCCAAGGGCAATGTAATGCAATGTGATCATTGCCCTGTTTACCTTTTTCTGTCTTAACTTTATTGAAATGTCAAAATGACATTTGCTTTAGTACATTTTTCAGCGCACACCATCACAATGCAGTGGTATGCACTGGCACAATAGGAAACAAGGCAATTTGCCTTGTCTCTGTGTTGGACTGTGCTAACCAGTGCAGTACTAATGCATCTGATGTGAACAATCCCTAAGACCTTTACTAGAACATATGTAAGCAGGGTACATTTTTAGCTAGTTAAGTGCTGCCCCGGACAGGTGGGTGAGGTTTAACTCTGTTTCCTGGTTTTTCTTTGGTGGATTTTTTTGCGTTCAACTTACCGCTCCTGTGCACTATAAAAATTGGCTAGTGGTCTGGATTTGGGAGCCCTGAGAGAGAGAAAGTGGCGTAGTGCTACATCTTGCTTACATTCTTGAAGCCTGCCACCATATAGAGGAGTTTCTAAAACCCGGGATTCACTCCAAAGATACCAGCTATTGGAAACTGCCATACAATGGACTCTGTCACAGAGGGACTTTGACTATACAGGTATGCCGGGGCAGCACACAAGCCTGAGGTAGGGATTAGGGACATAGCATAAAGGAACTGGTTATGTCTGTTGGACGCTGTAATGTTTTTGACACTTTTTTCTAAGTAAAGCATTGAAACTTTGCCTTTTGCCTGGTCTGAAGTCATTAAAGTAGTAGTGCAAGTAACCGGCACCACTCATAGGGGTTGATTTACTAAAGGAAAATAGACTGTGCACTTTGCAAAGTGCAACTGTGATCTGCAAGTGCAGTTGTTCCATTACTTAGTAAATGAGCAGAAGCTCTGCTGACTTCCATCCACTAATCATGTGCAAACAAAAATGCTGTTTTTAATTTTTTAATTTTCTTTGAACGTGGGTATTCTTCTGCATAGTGGAGCTTTACCTCATTCACTAAGCTCAGGAGCAAATGCACATGCAGAGTGCTACTGCACTTTGAAAAGTGCACAGTCTACTTGCCTTTAGTAAATCAACCCCATAGTGTCCCATTTGGGTCAATAGGAGATTGGAGTATGAAGACAGCACATGGTTACTAAGGGTAATGGGAGTCCACAGTCAGTCAAGCAACCTGTCGTTAAGAGTGTGCCTGTGTCAGGTGGGACAGCATCTATCAGCGAGGGAGATATCAGCACTCCTTTTGCCTCCCATAGCAACAGTAGCAGAATCATGCTGCAAAGGTCCCTATCCTGTACAGAGCAGGGGCGGACTGACCATTTGGAAACTCGGGCACTGCCCGGGGCCTGGGGTCAGTAGGGGGCCCCACGAGATGCCCCTGGTACCTTTTTCATAGGCTTTTTTGAGTTTGGGCCAGGACACAGGGGCCCCATGATCCCCTATTTCCCGGGGGCCCCATGAGTTGTCAGTCCGCCCCTGGTACAGAGGTATGGGAGATCAAGAGTTAAGTCAAGAGCATGTGCAAAGCCTGCACTAGGTGAACGTCAGGGTTCCTATTCACTACTGGGAGAGAGGTAGTGGAGAACCCTGGACAGGTGAATGTGAACATGAGCTCAGCATGTCCCTCCTAACTGAAAGTTACAGTCATTGATACGGGAACCCAAGAGTTACCTGGGGGACAGTTATTGTGTAAGTGTGGTGCATGGCCATCTCTAATGTCAGTGAGCTCACCTTAAGGTTGAGTTTTCCCCAATGGCAGTCTCAGCCTTGTCTCTGGGCATTGATGGAACTGGCACAAGTAAAAGTACTCTATGTACAAGAAGAGTGACCCTGTTGTAGGTGCCCAGCATAGCCCAGAAGAACCCACCCTGGGGTAGGCCTTCTATGTTACCCACACTTGGCGCCCAATACTAAGGGGAGTATGGAGGGAGTGTCACCCACCTATCCTACACAGGAAAAAATATGATCTATTCTGTGCAGGCAAGGTTACATATCTTTCTTACCAATTAAGAATACAAAGATGTTCCTAATAGACAGGGCATTCAGGAAAGGAATGCCAATAATAATGATCCTATAATTGAATCTCCTTATCCCATGAAGATTGTTAGAAAGGTCTGGCTTGTCATGTCCCTTATTAAGACCAATATCTCATTATCTTTTGTGTTGCAGGGTCACTATTCTCGGTAGGAATGGGATTGTTCAGTATGAGAAATCTAGATAATGGCACAGATTAGAATATTTTACATTTTGGAATTAAATTTATGAACAGTAATATAAATTTTTAATTTTAGCTGAGTGTCACTCTGACGTGTCACTCTACTATTTTTAGGGACACATCTCTAAAAGTCTAGACTGTCCTTGACGTTCTGGTAACACAGAACGCAGTGACTGTATTATTTAAATATGATGTTTTGCTCATACTAGACAAACATGCATTGGAGGACTAGTAAATATGTGTGCTTACTTTGCAGAGATACCCTTGATCTTGTACCTGTTTGCTCTTATATCGATAACGTGGCTTTGGGGTGGGTTACATGTGGCTTACAGACACCTTTGGATGTTGGTTCTCTTCATCATTTTCAACAGCCTTCAGGTAAGAGTTCAATCAAATAAAGAAATCAAAGAATATAGTATACCTATAGCTGCCTCTCAAAAACAAATAGAATATGTAGGACAAATTTCTGACTTAACAAAGTTGTCCAATGCCATGCTGCTTTCCATTAACAATACCATACCCAAGGTCATAATTATCATAAGGTACTCACAGAGTGATTGGGGTGATATATGAATGGGCAGCATATGCTTGGTACATAACATTAATGGGATTTAGAGTCATCTTGTTTGTGACTGGGTGTGACAAGGCTTCCCTTATACACGTGATACCTGCACAACTGGAAGTATAAGCATTGATTCTAAATATTTATCTTCCTGATGGGTGCCAGGTCAGAACCCCACTGTTGTTAGGGCCTTCTCCTGCTGGCCCCTATATCACTACGGGACCCTATAGGTATTTAACACTCCTGGACATGTCAAATGCTGAAGAGTTTACTGGAGACTGTACTGTTTAAGAACAGTTTGTCTTGCCTCCTGAGAGGTAAGTATTAAAACTGAGCTCCAGGGAAAGGAAAATGCTCCTTTCAGTGAAACTACCTCAACACTGCAACAAGTATAAGTGCTTCTTTAGGTGTAGGAGAGCAAAAAAAGCAATTTTACTTCCATCCTCCACTTGCTCAGGATACCTTCAGGCTGTGGGACCAGTCCCCACAGTCTCTTCCTATATTCCAGAGGTCACAGGACCCCGGGCAACATCAAGTCCAATGAAGAACTCATACCCCTGTACTGAACATGAGGACGCTGAGGAACAGTCCACTGTCAGACCATAAAGGGTTGTAGAGGAGAGCACTGGCTGCCATAAGAGTGGAGGATCAGGTAAGTAAAACTGTTGTTTCTGGTCCCCTACACCTAAAGGAGGATTTAAATCTTGCAGTGTGGGGGCAGCCCATCTATAAATGAACATTTTTCTTTTCACCAGAGATGGGTTATAAGTGTCTTCTGCAGGAGCCAAGCTTTGCCATTTTTTTTTTAATTCAAAACAAAAACTGCTGTAAGAAAATATGTTAGTTTTTTAAACTGTTAAAACACCCCCTATCTTTTTATATCCCTTAGCTGATAAAGACATATGTGCATCTTACTTTTCCACTTGCCTATAATAGCCATTTAAGGCTCCTCCTGAAGACCTTTAGCCAACATAGTACAGAATGCAGCAAAAGTAGGGGATGCAGGGACAGAGCTACATCCTCCTGACTTCTCACCGCTTAATTACAGTATATAAAATGCTCAAAGGTAATCTGGCAAACCAATGTCCACCTGAATCTGACCCTTTAAAGAAAGCTCAGTCCTGTAAACACTTAGTACATCTATCTACTATATTAACTGTGCAAAAAAAGTTATCTATAAACAAGGGCGGACTGACAACTCATGGGCCCCCAGACAATAAAAGATAATGGAGCCCCTGTGTCTCTGCCTACACTAAAGCCAAAGCCACACCCACACAACACCCCGCCTACATATTGCAGCACAACTGCATATAAAGGGCATTGAAAAGAATTTAAAAATAATAAAACAATGTTGTGGGGTCCCCCCTCCGTTCATACCAAGCCCTTCGGGTCTGGAATGGGTCTTGAGGGGAACCCCCCATGCCAAAATTAAGAAAACATGGCATGGGGTCCCCTCCCAAGATCCATACCAGACCCTTATCCGAGCATGCAGCCCGGCAAGTCAGGAAAGGGGGGGGATGAGTGAGCGCCCCCCACTCCTGAACCATACCAGGCCACATGCCCTCAACATGAGGGGGTGCTTTGGAGGGGTCCCCCCAAAAGCATCTTGTCCCCATGTTGATGGGGACAAGGGTCTCTTCCCCACAACCCTGGGCTGTGGTTGTGGGGTCTGCGGGTGGGGGGCTTATCAGAATCTGGAAGCCCCCTTTAGTAAGCCCCCAGATCTCATCCCCCCCCCATGTGAATGAGTATGGGGTACATGGTACCGTTACCCATTCACAAAAAAAAAGTGTAGTGTGAAAAAAGACAGGAGACATTCTTTGACAAGTCCTTTATTAAAAGATGAAAAATAAAAGAATGTTCTTCAAAGTAGATACAATATCAGTCACGATGCCCACCACTGCTGCTGTTACTCGGGAAAAAAAGCTCTTCTCCCAAAACTGGCTCCCGGTCATCTGCCCGCTCCGCTGGCTTGACAGTTCTTAAATATGTAAGAGGCGGGGCCTCCCAGTGACATCATGTGTGTGGCCCCCACCTCCTTGTGACATCATTGACCCAGCATGCCCCGTTGATGACACCACAATTGGCGGGGTCACACACACGTGATGTCCCCGGATGGCCCCGCCTCTTACATATTTAAGAACTGTCCAGCCAGCGGAACAGGCAGATGGCCGGGTGCCAGCGTCGGGAGCAGAGCCTTTTTTTTTCTTTCTTTTTTTGTGTAGTTGCCATGGCGGCCAACGTGATTGACGTTGGATCTACTTCGGGGGGACATTCTTTTATTTTCCTTCTTTTAATAAAGGACTTGCCAAAGCCTGTCTCCTGTCTTTTTTCACACTAAACTTTTTTTTTTTGTGAATGGATAGCGGTACCATGTACCCCATACTCATTCACATACGGGCTTGTCCCCCCCCCCTTTCCTGGCATGGGGGTTCTCCTCAAAATCCATACCAGATCAGAAGGGCTTGGTATAGATGTAGGGGGGACCCCACGCCGTTTTTTTAAATTATTTTTTGAATTGCCAGCAATTCTTTCTTTTACATTCAGCTGTCAGTGGGGAACCCCGCTGACAGCTGAAACATTAAAGCATTGTTTTCACTATTAAAATACTACATGGCTTGATAAAATAACTTTTTTATTTTTAAATGCTATGCGTTATCCTACCGCATACTCGGATGCAGTAAGATACCGCTTAGTGAATTGTGCCCAGTGAGCCTCTCACCGGGCCTCCTACTGACCCCGGGCCCTCAGACAATGTCCGAATGGTCAGTCCACCCCTGTCTATAATCCAATCTCTGCATTATATCATGCATGATTCAGTTAATAGAATAAATGACTCCTCCTTGTAGCCTGGTAGATAATGCTTGATAGAGTACGGTAGATTTGTCTATATACAGACAAGGTATTTACAGTGCTTGTAATTTGCCTGTAAGGAAAGTACTTGGTTTCCCGTAACTTTCCTTTATTGCAAGAGCTGTCTCAGTGTATCCAAATATAACCTTGTAATCTTTTACCTATGTCCTTATTATGTTACTCTTTGGAAAGTACCTGTGAAACAATCACACCCTTAACATTATCGCCTACAGGGAAATCATAGTCGGGGATTCTCCAGCTTAGCTGTTACTAAATGTTATTTAGTAGTAACTCTAAGTAGAGAGCGTCTGTTTTTTCCCACAGACAACATTTCTGATATACCATAAACATATATTATGCCAATACTGGTACTTATTATGTAGTTATAGTAAACACATTAAACTAAGATCGGTGTATTTATCACTGCAGAGATACAGTAGATTTATTATAATGTTCGGTTTATGGTTTCAGAGTAAAGTAGGAATTTTGTTTATTTTCCTAGTGTATCTAAATGCAAGAAACTGAAAGATGTCTCTTATATTCGCATACTGCCATACAGCTATTGCATTGTGCAGGCTTAACAAACCCAAGCTAAGGTATGGCTCTGTGAGAGCTGTGCTTCTCTTGTACTCATAGGTTGGCTGTGCAGGGGCAAATGCATGGAAAGCTTTTTACTAAGTCCTGCTTGGAAACAAGGCTTCCTCCATTCAGATCTGTAGCCTGCTATGTCTACCGGTTTCTGCCCTCTGCCTGCCTGGTGTAAGGGGGTACTCTGATGTGGACACCTAATGTAGGGGCACTCTGATGGGAACACCTGATGTAAGTGGGCACACTGAAGGGGACACCTTAATGTAAGGGGGCATTCTGATGGGGACACCTGATGTAGGGGCACTCTGAAGGGAACACCTGATATAAGTGGGCACACTGATGGGGACACCTAATGTAAGGGGGCATTCTGATGAGGACACCTGATAAGGGGGGCATTCTGATGGGGACACCTTATCTAAGGGGGCATTCTGATGTGGACATCTGATGTAACAGGGCATTCTGATGGGGACACCTGATGTAAGTGGCACTCTGATGGGGACACCTGCTGTAAGGGGGCATTCTAATGGAGACACCTGATTTAAGGGGGCACACTGATGGGGACACCTAATGTAAGTGGGTATTCTGATGGGGATACCTGATGTAAGGGGCACTCAGATGGGGACACCTGATAAGGGGGGGCATTCTGATGGGGACACCTGATGTAAGGGGGCATTCTGATGGGGACACCTGATTTATCGGAGCCCTCTAATGGGGACACCTGATCTAAGGGGGGGTACTCTGATGGGGACACCTAATGTAAGGGGGTATTCTGATGGGGACACCTGATGTAAGGGACATTCTGATGGGGACACCTGATGTAAGGGTTACTCAATGGAGATACCTGATAAGGGGGGTTGGGGGGCATTCTGATGGGGACACCTGATGTAAGGGGGCATTCTGATGGGGACACCTGATGTAAGTGGCACTCTGATGGGGACACCTGCTGTAAGGCGGCATTCTAATGGAGACACCTGATGTAAGGGGGCACACTGATGGGGACACCTAATGTAAGTGGGTATTCTGATGGGGATACCTGATGTAAGGGGCACTCAGATGGGGACACCTGATGTAAGGGTTACTCAATGGAGATACCTGATAAGGGGGGTTGGGGGGCATTCTGATGGGGACACCTGATGTAAGGGGGCATTCTGATAGAGACATCTGATGTATCAGGGCCCACTGATGGGGACACCTGATGTAAGGGGGGACTATAATGTGGACAACTGATGTAAAGGGGTATTTTGATGGGAATACCTGATGTATCGGGGGCCCTCTGATGGGGACACCTGATGTAAGGAGCACTCCGATGGGGACACCTGATAAGGGGGGAGCATTCTGATGGGGACACCTGATAAGGGGGGGGCATTCTGGTGGGGTCACCTAATGTAAGGGGGCATTCTGATGGAGACATCTGATGTATCGGGCCCACTGATGGGGACACCTGATGTAAGGGGGGACTATGATGTGGACAACTGATGTTAAGGGGCATTCTGATGGGGACACCTGATGTATCGGGGGGCCTCTGATGGGGACACCTGATCTAAGGGGGACTCTGATGTGGACAACTGATAAAAGTGGATAGTCTAATGAGGACACCTGATGTAAGGAGGGATTCTGATTGCTTATTGTTTGCTAGCCATAAAAAAATACTACTCCAATACTAGGTTCTGACTCATAGCACAAACATGAAATTCAGACCTCTACTGGAAGAAAATTTTACACATCTTCTTGAATTTTAATTCAATATTTCTTCTATATACCATTTAGGTATATTGTTTTGTCAATGAGAATGTTAATCTATGTAGTTTGAAAGCACCTCTGAAGCTGTATTGTAAGCATTTGAAGAACACAGAGGAGTGTATTTTAAAAGTTTTGCCTAGTAATTTACCCAGTGAAAGCGCATGGCAATTTGTTCTGTGCGTACAGGGCAAAAAAACCAAAACAAATGATATTAGGTCTCATGTGCTAGTCAAGTGTTTTTCATTAATTTAAAACTCAAAATACAGTATTTGGCCACTAGATGACATTAAGTATAGGAATTTCCTAAGATACTTAGTGCCATCTAATGGCCAAATGTGTTTATTTATATTCTAAATCAATGAAAAACATTCAATCAGTACAGTAAATAGCCTGATAGCATTTGTTTTTTGCCCCATTTGCACAGAATGAATGTACATGCACTTGCACTGGACAGATTACTATGCAAATGTTTTTTGACTATACCCCCTAGTCATGTGGCTAAACAAAATTATTCTGATTTCAAGAGCATTAAAGAAATTGAGGTCCTACCCTCTATGTTTTTTTTAACAAAGAACCCCCTTCCCCCTACACACGCACACACATGCACACACGCACACTATTGTGAAATATATTTTGATGATTGCTTTACTTTCTTTCACAGGGTCTCTATGCCTTTGCAGTTTACTTTATTATGCACAATCAGCTGTGCTGCCCAGTTAAAGCCAGTTACAGCCTTGAGACGGATGGACCCAGAAGCCCCACTTCTGCCTTCTTTACACCCAGCAGTGGGATGCCACCAGCTGGAGCTGAAATCAGTAAATCCACTCAGAACCTCATTAGTGCAATGGAGGAGGTAATATGGATTATATGATGTTCAAGACAACTCTGCTCTATAGCTCCCTGGTTTTAAATTTGGGTGAATAGATGTTAATTTGGGTGAATAGATGTTAAATACATACTGGGACCTGTGCTGAAAGAATATGGGTGGTGCTATTACTAACCTTGCTCAGAAAATGCTAGTTTTTTAGATGGCATGGTTTCATTACTCTCTCAGCCACTAACCTGTAAAAATTATGCACATTCTGACCAGCATTTGGACCCCTTGGTGATTCTGTCTGTCACTTGTAACCGCACTTTGATATTATTTGTTGCATGCTTGTTCTAGGCCAGTAAATGAGAAAGTATTGAAGCCGGAGGATCAGCTTGACTAATAAACTAGCTTTTTAATTAGTAGAGCAGTGGGGGTCCCTGTATGTCTTTCAACGCAAGTTGCTAAGTACATTTTAGACTTTTGAAGGTTCTGCATATGAGCTGACAGCACAAGATGTCTGAGAAAAAAAAGTGTTTTTCTCTAAATTTAGTTTCACTTCCTTATTGGAACCAGACTATTCTTTTCTTCAGGGCAAACTTCTGCCAGCTGATATACCAGTGTCCAATGAGACTGTCACTGTGATCAGCACACTAATTAGAAAGTAATGTGACAGTAATGTGGTATTTGTTTTTAAGCAGCAATTTAACTTTAAGGCTACATGTACATGAGACACTTCTGAATGATGGAAACTGAAAATGTAGGTTAAAAAAAGGCTGTTTAGCCACGTTTAAGTACAGGAGAACCTCCCAAATACCCAGAATGCAATGAAAAGTGATAAATTATTAACTATTTCAAACTGTTTCTGAGGAATACAGAGAGTAGAAGCAGAGACAGCAGTATGTGTTGAGATAAGTGTGAGTTGCTCATTAACATTTCTTTTTTTTCCAGGGGTGGGAAGGTGTCTAGGGGGAGTGAGTCATTAAAGTCATCTGGCAGGGGGTCTTCCAAGAGGAATTTGAGGTGTGAATGGTCATTAACATATCTTTTGTTTCCAAAGGTGGGAGAGGTCTGAGGTGTGAATAGGTCATTACAATGTGTGACAAGCTTGGTAGGAACATCCTGTATTCAGTGTTTTGTTCATCTGAGTACCTTGAAAGCGCTTTGCATGAATTTTTCATGATGAAGGCTCTGATCAGCATTGGGAACTGGAAGAATAAAAAAAATTTGCAAACGCTTATAAACGCGATTTTCCGCATTTAGCCACATTTACAAGCGTTTTGCATTTGAAACGCTGGTAAAATTGACTGCTGAACGCAAGTTTTCTGCATTAAAAAAAACGACTGTAAACTCAAATGCCTGTAAACGACTGTAAATGAAGATGTGTACATGGACACATAGGAAAACATTAGGGTGAGTTCAGGGACTGCTGCAGCTCATAAACACATGTTTAGGAGCTGTTCAGCGTTTTTTCAGCAGCCCCTGAACTCACCCTAATGTTTTCCTATATGTCCATGTACAAAGGTCTAGGTCCATCTAGTCCATTTTTGAGGTACTGGTGAAGTCAGTTTTGCTGGCTGATTGCTGATCAGGCCATCTTTAAACTTTAGACTGCATGTTCCCTCCCTCCTTATATTTTATAGGGGTTTATAGGCTGGGTATTAGAAATGATGATTTTAGGATTGCTGAGCATGCACCATCCAGATAAGAGAATTAAAGTAGGTGTTCATTTTTTTTATAGAAAGGCAAACATTTAAAGGCCTCCCTGGTTTTATCATGCAAGTATATTTTTTCCATGGTGTCATGCTGATTTGCAGTTACTTTGCCTATATTTCAGATTTCCTCAGACTGGGAGCGGTCTGGCAGTCAGGAAAAGCATAGCCCTCAAAATGGTACAGCTTACACCCCATCAGGGGGGTACAGTAATGGTTCACTGGTCGCTGATGAGGAACTCCAAGAATTTGATGACTTAATATTTGTGCTAAAAGCTGGTATGTAGTTAAATTGTTATGCAGTCTGTACAAATTAATTCACATTGTTTAAACTAACATGGGCAGTGTTTACACCCAGCACACACTGTGTTGGCCATACATGTAACGACAGAATCGGTTACCATAACATAGTTACATAGTTAGTCTGGCTGAAAAAAGACAAAAGTCCATCCAGTTCAACCATAAAAAAAAATAATAATTCTACATCCACAGTTGATCTAGAGGAAGGCAAAAAACCAGCAAAGCATGATCCAACTTGCTCCTGCAGGGGAAAAAATTCCTTCCTGATCCCCGGAGAGGCAATCGGATATTCCCTGGATCAACTTTACCTATAAATAGTTAACGGTTATATGCTGTGCATCCAAGAAAGAATTCTTTTTTTAGGCTTTTTTTAAGCAATCCACTGAGTTGGCCAGAACCAACTCTTGAGGGAGTCTACACCGAGTTCACTATATGAACCACTGATGTATTTATACATGTTGATCATATCCCCCCTTAATCTCCTCTTCTCAAAAGAGAATAAATTCAGTTCCTCTAATCTTTCCTCATAGCTGAGCTCCTTCATGCCTCTTATCAGTTTGGTTGCCCTTCTCTGTACTTTTTCCAGTTCCCCAATATTCTTTTTGTGAATTGGTGCCCAAAATTGAACTGCATATTCCAGATGAGGTGTTACTAATGATTTGTACAGGGGTACTATGATATCTCTCTCTCTGGAGTCTATACCTCTTTTAATACGAGAGGATTTTGCTCGCTTTAGAAACCGCAGCTTGGCATTGCATGCCATTATTAAGCTTGTGATCTACCAGAACTCCCTGATCCTTCTCCACCATTGATTCCCCAAGTTGTACCCCCCCCCCTAGTATGTATGATGCATGCATATTCTTAGTCCCCAAGTGCATAACCTTACATTTATCAACATTAAACCTTATTTGCCATAGAGTTGCCCAATTAAACAGTGCATTGAGATCGTAAGTTGGAGACATCCTGTAAGGACGTTATTCCACTGTACAGCTTGGTGTCATCTGCAAAGACTGAAATGGTATTTATAATCCCAGACCCTATATTGTTTATAAATATTTTAAAAAGTAAGGGTCCCAACACTGAACCCTGGGGTACACCACTGACAACCCTAGACCATTCAGAGTATGAATCATTAACCACTACTCTCTGAATACGATCTTTTAGCCAGTTTTCTATCTAATTACATACAGATTTTTCCAAGCCTGTAGACTTTACCTTACACATTAGCCATGTGTGGGGAACTGTGTCAAACGCTTTTGCAAAATCCAAGTATACCACGTCCACCGCCACCCCTCTGTCCAAGGTTTTGCTCACCTTCTCATAAAAAGAAATCAGATTTGTTTGACAACTTCTGTCTTTCATGAATCTATGCTGTATGTTGCTTAACCTCCCTGGCGGTATTCCCGAGTGTAGCTCGGGGTAAAGTTTCAGTACCACAAGCGGTAACCCTGAGCTACACTCGGGCTTACCATGCGGCGCTGCTCTGGGATCCCTCGATCACTTACCTTGTCCTGCGCTCCCGCGATGTCCCTCCTGCAGTGTCCCCGGCAATGTAATCCGGCGGATGCCGGCATCTGTCATCTGGGTTCCGTCTCCTGCGAGCGTCAGGACGTACGGGGGGACAGAATGACGGGAAATTTGAAAATGACAAAAAGTGACATTCACTAAAATCACATAGTAAAACATTACTGCATCAAACCATTTCACATACATTTTGTCCCTAGTGCTTTGTCCTGTGCCCTGCCTGCATTTTTACTGTTCTTTCTGCCTGGAAACTGAGAAACGTCCATGGTGTCCAAAAAGCGTCCCTTTAGGTCAAAAGCGGTTTTAGACCAGCTAGAGAACAGTGATAGTAAATTAGAACCACTTGCAGAATTGTGTGATAATGATTCGTGGGAAAATTCGGCATCAGACACTGAAAACGATTTTGCGATTCTGCTCAGTGATGTGCGAACTTGGCGCTATATTTCAAATTTCAGTGTTTTTGGTTTGATTATATTGAATTAAATTTATTATTATATTATTATTTTTTATGATAATTTATTGAATTAAAATGTATGATTTTGCGTTTCAAGTTTTATCCTACCCGGTATGTTTACTATACTCTTGTTCGGACAGATTTCAGTGAGTTATTCCTAAAAATTACAGGCCTACAAAAAAAAAACATATTTCCATGCAAAAAAATGTACCGCTTTGAGCACAGAAATATGGACATAATCATACCGCTAGGGAGGTTAAAATATTTTTTTCCAGCAAGAACTCATCTATGTGGTCTTTTATTAAACTCTCCCAACTATAGAAGTTAAACTAAGAGGTCTATAATTACTTGGTAAAGATTTTGACCCCTTTTTAAATATTGGCACCACATTGGCCTTACTCCAATCCGGTTGTACTATGCCAGTCATTAAAGATTCCCTAAAAATTAGAAACAATGGATTTGAAATGACAGATCTCAATTCTTTAAGGACCCGTGGGTGTATGCTACCCGGTCCATGTGCTTTATTCACCTTTATTCTGTCTAAATATTATTGAATCATATCAATTGTGAGCCAATGTGGATCATCTGGGGCTGTGTCAATATCATGCCCATTATGGACAAGAGCTCCCCCATGCTCCTTTGTGTACACAGAGCTGAAGAAGGTATTTAATACATTTACCTTCTCTTTGTCCCCAGTCTTCCACTCTAGATTATTTTTGTAAAGGGCCTACATGCTCGGACCGGACCTTTTTACTATTAATATATCTGAAGAATTTTTTGGGGGTTGGTCCTGCTTTCTTTTGCAATCTGTCGTTCATTTTAAATTTTTGCGGCCTTTATTTCCTTTTTGCATATTCTGTTATATTCTTTGTAATGTTTAAACGATGATAGCGTTCCTTTATTTGTATATTTAATAAAAGCTCTTTTCTTATTATTTATAGCTTTTTTTAACTTTGTTGTTTTCATAAATGCCAATATTCCCTCCCAGTCTAAGTCTTGGAGAGCAGCTCTCAGCCTTGGAAAATTAGTTCTCTTAAAATTGAGTTTTTTTATTTTTCCCGTATGTGCTCGCTGTTTACAGCTAACAATAAATGACATGATGTTATGGTCACTGCTACCCAGATGTTCTTTTATATGGCATTTGTAATAAGCTCTGCATGGTTTGATATTACCAGGTCCAGCAGAGTATCATTCCTAGTAGGGGCCTCTATGAACTGTACCATAAAATTGTCCTGTAGTAGGTTTAAAAATGTTTGCCCTTTAACTGTTCCTGCAGTACCATTACTCTAGTCAAATTCCGAGTAGTTAAAATCCCTCATTATTATCACTGTTCCAACCCTTGCAGCCCTTTCGATCTGTGCAAGGAGCTGAGTTTCCACCTGCTCATTAACACTGGGAGGCCTATAACAAACTCCAAAAAATACCTTTGTAGTACGCACCCCTATGTGCAGTTCCACCCATAATACTTCAGCCTCATCACACTCTCCATCAACTAGGTCCTCTTTCACACTCGCTCTGAGATCACTTCTCACATAGAGACAGACACCACCACCTTTCGTTTGTGTGTATGCCAGTGCCCATTGTGAAGTTAGCCTTTGCTTGGAATTATGAGCATGTGCAGGAGCATGCAATAGCCGCCTTATTCCAACATATGACCTTCTCCTACAGTTGTTATAATACTGACTTGACTGGCCTGTTTTTTGTTTGTAGGCTGCTATCTTTTTTAGGAAACAATACTGATCTTATAACATTTTCCCATTTCTACAGGCTAGTCTATTAAATACTGGCTATATCTTTATACAACATTTACTTTTTTAAGTGTAAGTATGCCTCATCAATCTTCAGTTAGCTTTTCTTAAAGCGGAACTGAACTCTCTCAGGCAACATTGACTATTTCTAATCTGTATTCTTCCAGCCTTAGTAAATAGTTAGGGTGGTGTATTATATTTACTTGTTTTAAGCGGTTTTTTTTTAAGTTTTTAGTTGCTTTCTGGTTTCTGAGCTTAACCCTTAATATAAATTAAATAGCGTTTTCGGTTTATCGTGCTTAGAGTTATTGAGTTAAGTTTCGCTTTAATTAAATGACAGATTTCAGAGACAGACACATGTTGCAGAATTGTTTACTTGCTGCTCACTTTACTCCTAAGGTCCACACTGCATGGGGCACAGCCATGGGAAATAATGGGAATGGGCTTCAGAAGTTTGGGGTGCAACAAATGTAAACACTTCCAGCCCTGGGTCAGCTGCTGTAGTGAAAAGTCTACCTGAGTTCTGTCATTTTTATTTATAAATTCTAGCAGGAGGATGAGGATGAGTGGTTTTCAGGATTTTGCTTGTAGCTAGCGTCACACTTTAACCTACCCAGCAGTGCACAGATAGAAATGATATAACCTACCCAGCAGTGCACAGATAGAAATGATAATTTCACCAAGCAGACAAAAATATACCCTACAACTTATTCACATAGACATTTAGATGTCATGTTTTCCACCCACGCACTTTTGAGCTATTTGAGAGAGGGATCTGGTGTTCTCATTATTAAACTGATGAGTCCGATGTTCTCAGTATATGACTAATATTGTGTTCGAGATCCACCAGGGACAGCAAAACCTGTATATAAACAATGTGCTAGATTCACAAAGCACCTGTCACAGAACATGACAACAAATAATGGAACTTGTGTTACCAGAAGGCAGAATTTAATCAAAAAGTGATTATCTATGTTTGACAAAGAAATGCTCTGAATAAATGGTTTCCAAAATATTTAGCAGCTGTTGTTAAAGCTGAACTCTAGGCAGATCTAAAAGACACAAATGGATCAAAGTCTTAATTCAATAATACATCATTAAATGCATTTTTTTAATTTAAGTGATTTGATTACCTAAATTGGACTTTGTATTAACCTGCATGCTCAGATAAAGGTCTGGTATGGAAATTGGGGGGACCCCATGTTATTTTTTTTAATGGTGTCCCCCTGAAAATCCAATCCAGACCTAAAAGGCGTAGTATGAATTTTGGGAGGACCTTTAGCAGTTTTTTTATACTCTATCCCTGTTGTTTGTTTACATTCTGGAGTTCTAAGCTGACAGTTGAGATTGCCAGGTGGGGATGAGTCACCGGTTGTTGGGACTCCAGCGGGTGCCAGCTCCTTAACAACCAGGAGGAAGCTGTCACATTTAGCAGTGATAATAATATCACTGCTAAATGTTTCACTTCAATCTGCAGCTGGAGGTTCATTAGACCATTTGCACAAGATTCTCCATAGATTGCACACAGTTCTGAAGTCTCCCTCATAGTGTTTCCCCTGCTGGTTTAATATTCTTTACCTATGAGCTTTCATGGCCGAATGTTCTTAAGCTATTTTTCTCTTAGGATCAAATATTAAGGGTTGTTACATTCACCTGGTGAAAGGCAACAAAGAAACTATCCCACATGAATTACAAACATTATGGGAATTATTTGTTACGCTTGCACAAATTATGAAACATTCACAAAGCAAATGTTTTATGAATGTGCCCCTTCATAATGTAAAGCGCTGAGCAAACTGTCGGTGCTATATAAGTCCTGTATTATAATAATAATAATAATTAGTGTGTTTTAACCAGTTTGCTATCAAATGGTTTTCTTTTTTTCTACTTTCCTTTATTAAAGAGAACTGAACAATATCGTTGTTATCCAAAAAATATTTTGAACAAGAGAGGGTGGCTACATTCCTACATACAGTGGTACCACAGATGATGAACCTTGCCACCCTGCTAACAGAAAGTCAGATCACAGCAGAAAAAAAAAATAACAAATGAATTTGGATATTTGGAGAAGGCTGAGAGAAATAGAAGTTATATTTACGAGTTAAGAATGCATATTTGAATAGAACTTTTTTTAAAACCAGATTTTAGTGTGACTTTAAGTCTTCTGCATTGGAAAAGCACTGGCTTGATTTAACCACTTGTTACCCATCCACAGTACATTTACTGCGAGCGGGTGGCACAACCTGGCACCGTAGCATACCCACACATTGCGGTGAACTTCCTGGTTTTCGAGCGTGAGTTTGTCAGCAGGTTCAGCCAATGATTTTGGCTACAATCTGCTAATACCCTGTGGCTAATCACACAGAACTCAAAACAGTGATCTGGCTGTTTCGTCTCCCTAAAAAGCAGGGACAAAATTACCCAGATCTGTGAGTAAAGGCAGCACACATTACATTTGTTAGGCACACACTTAACCCCCTAATTTTCCCTTGCCGTTAACCCCTTCCCAGCAAGTGTCATTAGTACAATGTACAGTATTATCTCTGACCACTGTCAGTTTCCCTTCCAGCCACTGTCAGTTAGTGCCAGATTGCCCACCAGAGTATTACAGTCACACTATAAGACGCTGATAACCACCATTACAAGTATAGCATTTATAGCTGCGTATGGTATATATACCATAGTTTGTAGACACTATAACTTTCACATAAACCAATTAATATACACATATTGGGATTTTTTTTTCCAAAGACATGTAGAAGAATACATTTTGGCCTACATTTATGAAAAGATAAAAAAAAAATGATTTTCTTTGTTTATATAATAAAAAAATTAAAACTCAGTGGTGAACAAATACCACCAAAAAAGCTTTATTTGTGTGAAAAAAATTATATTTCATATACAGTGTTTAGTGTTGCATGAGCAAGCAATTGCCAAATAAAGTAGTGCAGTACTAAATAGCAACAAAAAAATGCCCTAGTCATGAAGGTAAAACCTTCCAAGGTCAAGTTGTTAAAGAGCTGTTTACTTCTAAAATTTTTCGTAATCACAGCATTCATTTATCTAAAAATTCTACAACTTTTCATGTATATTAATGCCATATAAAATACAATATTTGTTTTATGACAACCACAGGTCATACAGAAGGTACTCATTATAGAATAAGCTAAGTTCCACAATTCAGATCTCGACAGGTATGTTAAACCAGGCTTACATCATACAAGGAACAGACACCACACTCGACCCTTTAGGTTACATAATCATTTTATTTGCATGACTTATAATTATCCCTTCATTGCCTGGTACAGCCTATAGTCAAATAATACAAGTTCAAGTAGCATGGTTTCAGCTACTTACCCTGAGAGCCACTTCAGGATTAAAAAATAAACGGCTGACTATTTTGTACCTCCGTCAGAAAATGACAGCAGATTGGAATTACACGAGTAAAACTTTTCCTTTGAATTTTGTTACTTTGTATACAATTATAATAAAGGACGCATCTGTGTGAGTCCACAGAGTAAGATTTCATCAGATCTGACTTTCTGAATACAAAATTCCCTTATAGGATTCAGATGTTGTAGATGTTTCCTTTATTAGAAAGCTGCAATTGTAATTTAGACCAGACCTTTCTTTGGCATATCCACTAAAGCAGAAAAGTACCAAAATGTACAGAAAGGCCTAAACTAAATTTATACCTTATTCAAATTAAATTGTCCATTTTGGGGTTTAATTTGCTTTTCAAGCATATACCTTAAAAACAATCTGGCAAAAATATATGGAAAGAAAAAAAATAGAGATATTTGCTAAGACAGGCAAATGTAGTAAAATACATGAACCAATCTCTCATTATACAGTACATGAAATATAAAACACATTATCTGGCTGCTGTGTAAAATGGTTTTGTCCTCAATGGTTAAAGATAAAAAGGGTAGTCAAAATGTGATTGGAAGTATTTCTATGTGTAGCCTATTGCTTTTGTCTTTTTTTATGTCTAGTACAGGGCTGTGATCATGTTAGAGAACAATACTGTAGCATGAAATGAATTTACCTCAAAGGATCGCACTGGTCTGAACTTTTATTTGGGTTATGAACAGAAAACGGGTTAAATCAATTGTTAGCTTTTTTTTTTTCTGCATATATTTAAAACAACGATTTGTCACCTATCTCTGGCTCTGAACCTCTTACAGGAAGGAATGCAGCTAGCCAGTCCTGGAGGCTGCAGTGCAGATTTTGCAACTAGAGAAACTAAAATACATAAAATGTTGACTTGCATTTAAACCCTAACCACGAACTTCTCTTTTTTGGTCTGTTATTTATACCAAGTGTTTTGATACATCTGTTCAATAAGTGCAAAAACATACCTCTTCATTCTGCTAAAAATCCAGTGATATCTTGTGTCTTGTGATCTCTGCAATGTTATCCCAAACTGTTATCAGAAAGTGTATTAATGCTACAAAACACCTCCTCTCTGTGTTATAGAGATGTGGTGGGGGAGGTGTTCTGTACTAAGGTGAAATTTCAGCACCGCCATAGAACAGTACAGTGAATGGGTGTTGTCACCCTAGGACAAAAAATGTCTTAGCAGAATCACCAGGTGCAAATACAGAAAAGAAGCCTGAAAAAAGCAAAGTAGTGCAGCCACCACACCTAAATGGCAAACTTTATAAGGTGCAAGTCATAGCATTGAAAGTGATATGAAAGGTTGATTTTAAAAATATAACAAATATGTCATGTTTGTAATTTTTAGGGACTCTTTAATGACTGGCCATTGGAGTGACTGGGGACAAAGAGAAGGCAAATTTATTAAATACCTTCTTCAGCTCTGTGTATACAAAGGAACATGGGGGAGCTCTTGTCCATAATGGGCATGGTATTGACACAGCTCCAGATGATCCACATTGGCTCACAATTGATATGATCCAAAAATATTTAGACAGAATAAAGGTGAATAAAGCACCTGGACCGGATGGCATACACACACGGGTCCGTAAAGAATTGAGCTCTGTCATTTCAAAGCCATTGTTTCTCATTTTTAGGGACTCTTTAATGACTGGCATAGTGCCACTGGATTGGTGTAAGGCCAATGTGGTGCCAATATTTTTAAAATTGGGTCAAAATCTTTACCAAGTTATTATAGACCTGTTAGTTTAACTTCTATAGTTGGGAAGATACTGGAGAGTTTAATAAAAGACCACATAGATGAGTTCTTGCTGGAAAAAAATATTTTAAGCAACAGACAGCAAGGATTCATGGAAGACAGAAGTTGTCAAACAAGTCCAATTTTTTTTTATAAGGAGGTGGGCAAAACCTTGGACAGAGGGGTGGCTGTGGACGTGGTATACTTGGATTTTGCAAAAGCGTTTGACACAGTTCCCCATACACAGCTAATGTGTAAGGTAAAGTCTACAGGCTTGGAAAAACTGTATGTAAATCGATAGAAAACTGGCTAAAAGATCGTATTCAGAGAGTAGTGGTTAATAATTCATACTCCGAATGGTCTACGGTTGTCAGTGGTGTACCCCATGGTTCAGTGTTGGGACCCTTACTTTTTAATATATTATTAAATAAAGCAAGCAAAATCCTCTCTTGTATTAAAAGAGGTATAGACTCCAGAGAGAGAGATATCATATTACCCCTGTACAAATCATAAGTAAGACTTCATCTGGAATATGCAGTTCAGTTTTGGGCACCAATTCACAAAAAGAACATTGCGGAACTTGAGAAAGTGCAGAGAAGGGCAACCAAGCTGATAAGAGGCATGGAGGAGCTCAGCTATAATGAAAGATTAGAGGAACTGAATGTATTCTCTCTTGAGAAGAGGAGATTAAAGGGGATATGATCAACATGTATAAATACGTCAGTGGTTCATATAGTGAACTCGGTGTAGAGCTATTCACCCTGAGGTCATCACAGAGGACAAGGGGGCACTCTTTACATCTGGAGGAAAAGAAATTTAATCTCCAAACACAAAAAGGTTTCTTCACAGTGAGAGCTGTGAAAATGTGGAATAGACTCCCTCAAGAGTTGGTTCTGGCCAGCTCAGTGGATTGAGAAGGAGAAGAAGCGCCTCTAAGTGCAGCATACCACTTTATTAAGGTTGAAAGGTAGAAACACTCACATGGTTGAGGTTAATATAAGCATTTAAAAAACCGTAGTAGGTTGTAATATCGGTCAGATGGATGTACAGGGTGAAGAGCTGTCCTCAGAATGGAGGATGATGTAGTCAGTGTGCCGCTGGAACAGCATGGTGGCTGGAGGGGAACAGCTGAGGAGCCGGCCGGTGTGCACGTCCTCCCTTCAGAACCAGGTGGAACGCACGCTGGAACGCAGCGGCGGCATGGCCGTGATGACATCAGACACCCAGGATGCAGGCTGCTTGATAAAGGAGCGCACTTCTGCCTTCGCAGGCCAGCGCATGCTCTGAAACTCGGCGCAGTGTATTCTGGGTGTCTGACATCATCACGGCCACGCCGCCACTGCGTTCCAGCGTGCGTTCCACCCAGTTCTGAAGGGAGGACGTGCACGCCGACCGGCTCCTCAGCTGTTTCCCTCCAGCCACCACGCTGTTCCAGCGGCACGCTGACTACATCATCCTCCATTCTGATGACAGCTCTTCACCCTGTACACCCATCTGACCAATGTTACAACCTACTACGGTTTTTAAATGCTTATATTAACCTCAACCATGTGAGTGTTTCTACCTTTCAACCTTAATAAATTGGTATGCTGCACTTAGAGGTGCTTCTTCTCCTTGTCTCACCCACAGAGTCTGCTACAGCACTTTCGGAAGCATTGCCCTTAGTGCCATACGGGCCAACCCAAGTTTATCCACATCACCAGCACCCCACACCAGGATAGCCCAGGACTTTGTACAGTTTTTGCGCTGATCATCCCCTTCAGCTCAGTGGATTGCTTCACAGAAGGCCTGGATTGTTTCTTAGATACACAGAATATAACTGGATACTAACATTTATAGGTGAAGTTGATCCAGGGAATATTCGATTGCCTCTCGGGGAAAGGAATTTTTTTCCCAACAGGAGAAAATTGGATCATGCATTGCTGTTTTGTTTTTGCCTTCCTCTGGATCAACTGTGGCTGTAAGGACCCCCAGAGCAAGCAGCTTGCTATGGGGGCATCCAAGCAGGCCTGCTACCGAGCCGCTGCTCCATGTGTTCATTCACACACTGAGCCATGGCTCAGCCCCATCACCTCTCTTTCCTCATTGACTCACTGTTGTGATTAACAGCAGCAGGAGCCAATGCCTCCCGCTGCTGTCTCAGCCAATGAGGAGGGAGAACCCCCAGAGAGCTGAGGCTCTCATGCACATTGCTGGATCGTGATAGTGCTCAAGTATGTATTGAGGGGGCTGCTGCACACAGAAGGTTTTATAGATAAAGGTAATAAGGTAAAAAAAACTTGAGCCTTTACAACCACTTGAATTCAACGTCTGCCTTATCCACTCTCAAGTCTATATTCTAAAGTTATGAGTATTAAATTTTACATTTAAAACGAACCTGTGCCCAGACTATAAATACAAAATATTTCCATATTTTGAATAGGCAGTAAAAGCACTTTAAAACAAACTTACATTCACCTCTGTAGCTCTAAGCATTGTGGAAAAATGTGTCTTCAATTTTTAGATTTCATACTGAAATCACAGATTTTTACTATAGTACACTTTCTAGCATAGCAGAATCTTAGCAGCCTGCCAGCCCTCAGCTGTACAGCCACAGCAGGTGTTTCTAAGCTATTAGAAATTGTCTGAAACCAGATTTTAAGGGTTGATTTACTAAAACTTGAGAGTGCAAAATCTGGTACAGTTCTGCATAGAAACCATTTAGCTTCCAGGTTTTTTTTTCTCAAAGCTTGATTGAACAAGTTGAAGTTAGAAGCTGACTGGCTTAAATGTCCATAGCCTGGAAACATTGAATGATACTTTTAATAGTGAAAACATTTTTGTAGGATTTCTATTTATTAATAAATGCTTATTAGAATAACTCAAGCACTAATGTTTGACATATTGTCCTTAGGGTCAGGTATGAACATCAGCGACACGGAGTCCTGCCATGGAAGTCAAGATGGAAGTGGTATGGCTAACTCACAGATTGTGGAACTGCGGAGAATTCCCATAGCTGACACTCATCTATAGTTTTTTTTTTAATACACATTTTTATATATGTTCTTTTATTTGCACTAGACTGTTCCATGGTGTAAGCTAGCAGCCAGATAACAGCTGTAGTTATTATAATTTACATCCTAAAGGGAAACCTTTTGTAATTGAATAAAGTATTGTAATGTATTTTTAAGTGAAGAAGCTGGTCTTGAAAATAAGCTCAACAGACAAAAGAATGAGAAATGTAGACAATTAACATTTTATTAACCGTTTACTGTAGCAAAATAATAAAATCATTTTTATTTATCATATGACTGATTGTATTTATTTGTATGTATTTATTTGGGGTAAATATATAACTCTAAAATAGATTTTGACTTTTTCTTTATAAATTCGGCAGCGTAGGGCACATCGATCCATTTAATGGTTTTGTGATAATTTGTCAGTATATGGACAGATCGGGCTTCCCGCTGCTTATGCAGGCTGTTGGTTCAGTTGCCGCAGTTTTAGGAATTTGTGGCTGTGTTTACCAGACAAATACATGACTAAGGTAACAAATCAGTATGACACCATTTAAGAGGAAATTCTACCAACCATCAAGTAGGGATTGGAGGATCACATTAAGGCAAAGCGGTGTCAATTACACTTAGGTGTCTTGACAACGCATTTTGCTGCACTGAATTGTTATATACAGAGACTTCAGAAACCTCCATTTAAGTTTCTATTAAATGCTGGCCTGTGGCAGGTGTGACTAACTCCAAAGAGACAGCGGGCCAAACTGAGTAAAATCATTCTGCAGTAGGCCACATCTTGTCTTTGTAGGACCACAAAAACATTTCAGACAAAGATGACTGCAATTTGGTAATTAACATAATTGTGTTAACTGCAACCCAGAATCTATTTTTGGGAAAAGGCCCATAAAACTTGTTATGAGCTATTAAGTTGCAAATTAGAACAGATGGGGTTTATTTAATTTAAATCCTTAACTGGTTAAGGGCAACAAAGAAGATGGCTGTATGTGGATAAAATACAGTTTGACATGCATGACACACTTCACAAGAGTTGCTTTATAGCAGGAGTGCTCAACCTTTTGAAAAGCAAGGGATACAATGAAATTAAATGAATTAAATGGTTCAGAATTTAGAATTTGTTATTTAACCACTTGCCTAGCGGGCACTTATATCCCCTTCCTGCCCAGGCCAATTTTCAGGGCTGTCGTACTTTTAATGACAATTGCGCAGTCATGCAACACTGTACCCATATGAAATTTTTAGCATTTTTTTGAGACAGATAAAAGTTTTTTGGTGGTATTTATTCACTGCTGGGATTTTTATTTTTTTTGCTATGTAAATGAAAATGTCCAAAAATTTTTAAAAAAGGTGTTTTTCTTCTAAAAAAAAGAAAAAAAAGAGCACAAAATTTGAAAAAAAAAAGTTTTCATTGTTTCTATTATACAATTTTGCAAACAGGAAATTTTTCTCCTTCACTGATGTGCATTGATGAGGCTGCACTGATAGGCAGCACTGATGGGCACTGATAGGCGGCACTGATGCGCACTGATAGGCAGCACTGATGAGGTGGCACGGATAGGCAACACTGATGGGCACTGATAGGCAGCACTGATAGGTGGCACTGATGATGTTGCCCTGATGGGTGGCACTGACTGATGGCACTGACTGGCGGCACTGCTGGGCACTGACTGGCAGCACTGCTGGGCACAGATGGGTGGCACTGCTGGGCAGCACTGATGGGTGGCACTGATGGGGGCACTGCTGGGCACAGGTGGGTAGCACTGCTAGGCACTGATGGGCACAGGTGGGTGGCACTGGTGGGCACAGGTGGGTGGCACTGCTTGGCACAGGTGGGTGGCACTGATGGGCACAGGTGGGTGGCACTGCTGGGCACAGGTGGGTGGCACTGCTTGGCACTTGTGGGTGGCTCTGCTGAGCATAGGTGGTTGACACTGCTGGGCACTGATCATCAGGGCACTAATCATCAGGTGCGCGCCGCTGGGGGAGCACAAGAGCATTCTGGTAGGATGTCATATGACACCCTCCCAGAACTGGACAAGTGGTTAAATAGCATAATGAACATTTTCCTCCTTCAGCCGCTGAATGGCAGTGGGAGGAAGAAGAGGAGAAGCCAGCTTTCAGTGGTTGCAGGAGGAAAATGGAGAGGATCAGTTCCTGTATATATGTGGCCCCTCCTGTCCAATTATATAACAGAATAAGACACAGAGGCCCCCCCCCCCAAACCGCAAATGTAAACAAGCCCTTACTATCATAGGCCTCTTATAAGGCTGCTTTCATAGTTCCAGTTATAAAATCACTATGCTCATGCCTGTTTGTCCATGGAGGAACAGTAAAGCCACTCTTAGAGAACATCATCAACCTGTGAAGAAGGTAGCATTTACCTGTAAAGGCTTTTAAAACGTCATCTATGGAGAATTTTGTGTATCATGTTTTTTTTTTTCAATTTCATATGTATGCACAATTTTAAAGCTTGACATGTTTGGTATCTATTTTTTTGACTCAACCCTATCCTTTATATTTTACCAAAAAACTGGTATAATATTGTGTTTGTTTGCACTAAAATTCGTTTTAGTGTATTTTTTCCTGAAAATATGAGTTTCATAAATAGCTGTGCATATGAGAAATTGCAACTATAACCCTTTTATTCTCTAGGTTCTCCACTTTCAAAGAAAATATATACTCTTTTTTTGGAGGGGGAATGGTTGCAAGTAATTTCTAGCAAAAAATGTAGATTTTAACATTGGAAAAAACGTTTTTTAAATTTCCCTGGCAGGTAAGTGGCTAAGACCAGACCAGAGTAAAAGTGTTTCCAGATGACTGCAGGCAAAATGTTTTATAAAACTAATTGTTTAATTATATTTTTGTATAGAGGGAGGTCCCTTCTGGCCAGGCGCCTGAGCAATTATGACCAATTAAAAATTCAGCACTGGTCCTGTGTAAGCTGCAAGTTGCTTCCTTAAATCCACCCAAATACCTTCCTGCACAGCATGCACTCCCAATACAAGACTGATTTTAGCATTTCATCTGCAGTGTGATGATGCGGCATCAGTTTTTTATAATGAAAAAAACAGTTTTGAATAAACGTTTTCATGACTCATAAAGAATAAATAAGAGCTTTCATTAGGGCCAGTCTCGTACGATCCACTTCATACAGAAAAATACATGGTTTTGCTAACATTCTCAGAGTGTCTGCTCTACAGACATATTGCTAAAATAGATTTGCTTTATTAGAAGCAAATACATACACATGGGGAAGATGCAGCACAGGGATAAACATGCACTATATTTACTTTTTTATAAGCAATGAACACATAATGTATAAATTAATAACTTTACAAATGTAAATATCACACACTTTTTATCAGCCTGTCTGTTTGGCCCAGAATGATGTCATTAGTGAACATTTATATCTAAGAATATTGCACTGTTAAAAATCCCCTTTTCTTTTGAAATTATTTTATCTCAGACAAATGCTACAATTTACAGTGAAGCTCTACATAAATAACATAAATGTTCCTTTAGATTAGATCTGATACCTTGCCTGCAAAGACAGCAGCGAAAACCTGCTCGCAGATTAAACCTTCCTTAAAGCGGTGCTCCACCCAAAAGGGGAAGTTCCATTTTAATGACTGCTCCCCCACTCCCCGTTAAGGATTGGCACCATTGGGGAGTGGGTATGCAAAACTGACAGGTACCTGCTCCCATTTCCGCTGCAATTGCCTAGGCGATCGGAAGTGAAAGTTGTCCTCCCTTCTTCTTTCCTCATAGTCTTCTGGCACATGTGACAGGTCCCCAAAGACTACAGGACCATTCAGAATGTGCAACGCTACTCACACATGCGCAGTGGTCACCCAGCTGTTACAGCCAGGTGCCCACACTGAAGATGCCGGAGCCGGGAACACAAGACAGCCATTGAAACGAGCCTCTTCCAGGAATGATATTCAGTACTTGCATGTTCACTTCCTGTATTGAGCATATTCCCTCATCTCAAACTCTTTTGAAGAACCAGTAAATATACCAACCTCAAACCTTGTTGGAAAACCAGTGGGTGTACCAACCTCACACTCTGCTGGAGAGCCAGTGAGTATGCCAACCTCAAACTCTGTTGAAGAACCAGTATATATACCAACCTCAAACTCTGCTGGAGAACAAGTGAGTGTACCTGTCACAATCATGCCCACAGGGAGAGGTGCGGTTCTCCATTTTACCCCAAACTTCTACATTTTGGAGAATCTCGCTGCAATAACGAAACCGAGTGCAAGACCAAAAATCCCTTTTTAGCTCATCAGACTTGAAACTGCTTAACCCCAGGCATTTATTTGTCAAGTACTTACTTACCTAAACTTCTTTCTGTTATCTGTTTGCTGTGCTGTTGTGCTCTGTATATTTATATACATATATATTTATATTGGTTACATCTTCTGTCTGTAAATATTCTTACTGCACCCTTTCGACCTTTTGGTAATACATCTTACTTTCTAAAAGTGCTGAACTGTTTCTATAGCTATACGCATCCCTGCCACTGAAGAGCGCTACTATGAGTATTTAACCCTCTGTATAACCGGTCTGTAGAGATAGCGGGATACTGACGGTTAACTATTCATCCTAGTGTATTGCTGAGTTTCCTCTTTCTCTGTATAAAAAGGAGGTGGTGGCAGTGTGAAGGGTTAATTGCGTAATTAACCTGACCCAGTAACAATCGCTCCCAGGCTGCCGGTACATATATTGTGGTCCAATTAGCTGGAAAATAGTTGTGCAGGGTGCAGCTTGATGTGGCATTGTTACGCACATGACAGCGCGGTTTTAGATTGGCTAGTTCTTCGGTCACGAGTTTGGTGAGAAGGGCTGGGGTCTGAAGCCGCGCCCGTCACAGTACCAACCTCAAACTCTGCTGGAGAGCCAGTAAATATACCAACCTCAAACTTTGTTGAAGAACCAGTAAGTGTACCAACCTCAAACTCTGCTGGAGAACCAGTGAGTATACCAACCTCAAACTCTGTTGAAGAACCAATAAATATACCAACCGCACACTGTGTTGGAGAACGAGTGTGTGATGGACCACCTGGCACCCTGCCTAGGTGCTTTCATCAGAGAACTGCTTCCTCACTGCTGGGACACAGGAACAAGATAATATAGCTGGGCATTGCACCCAAGAACTAGATGACACTAGTTCAGATGCAACCCAGAACTATTTTATTGAACAGAAATACAGGTTTTTATACACTTCAGAAATGGGGACAGTCCCCACATGAACTATAAAAACAAATATTATCCATTGGCATAAACATCCCCCACTGATTAGGTAACAGGATAAAGTTTACACAAGACAATTCCCATCATGGGAACCTCCAAGAGGACTAGCCAACAGACAGAAACAATAGGTGACTCAATTAACTAAATTAACAATGGGACAAAGACACTGTAAGTACATCACACCTTAATAAACAAATTACAGCAAGAGACCTCAGTATCAGGTTGTTCTGAGCTGAATATATTAACATCTGCTTAGAAACTCTAAGTCTAGGAGGAGGGTTGAAGCAGTCAGTGCTGGTTTGGATCTGTATCTGGGTCCTCCAGATCTCAGGGTCTGTGTGTTTCAGGGAGGCATGGACTTGAATCTGAAGTAAAATGACTCCAAAGGTCCCCCAAGGCACACACCACCCAAAGCATAGAGCCCCCTTAGATGCCAGGGCCCATGGTCAGTAGGCAAGAGGCTAGCCTGCAGACCCCTCTAAAAGCCCCTGACCTGGTTGGGTCTGTCACAGAGTAAATACACCAACCTCAAACTCTGCTGGAGATGGGCAGCCTGTGAGTATACTCAAAGAGAGAGTGGAGCAAAATAAACTGATTACTGTTCATTTGTTAAACATTCAGCATTGTAACAACCATAATGACAACTGTTGTTACCAAGAAGAAATGTATTCAGTATGCAAAAGACTATATTATTTAAAATAATTATTTTTAACTGTGCTATTATTTAAAGTAGTGTCTTATAAATTACAATATTTTCATAAAATAAATGTTTAGGGGTCAATAAACAATATAAAAACTTTTTAAAGAAGTTGATGAGCTGAAGAATTTGGGAACTCGTGTTTTACAGCATGGCTGTGTCCCATATTCGTCCTTAATACATACCCTAATCCAGTGGTCGGCAAGCCGCGGCTCGCGAGCCACATGCGGCTCTTTACACGCTTTATTGCGGCTCTTGTGTGCCGGGCGCCCGCTCCCCTCCCTCCTCTCGGGCGGCAGGGACTCTGCAGCGTGATCCAAAAAAAAAACAGCCAGGGCAGCGCGCTCAAATGCAGTGATTGGCCAGTCTCGCTGCCACTCACATCCTGATAGCCAGTGATTGGCTGTCAGGATGTGTGTAGGGGGGGCAGCGTGCCGAACGTGAGAGGAGCTAGGCTCCTCTCACAGTCCGCCCTGAAGACCGGAACGGCGCGGGAACACGACGAGAGGAACGCGCGGAGCAAAGGTAAGTGAATTGACACAGTGGGGACTTGGCTTACTACTTGCTACTTACTTACTACTACTATATGAGGGATGAATTAATATGGGGGATGAATTACTATGTGGGGGATGAATTACTATGGGGGATGAATTACTATAGGGGGGATGAATTACTATAGGGGATGAATTACTATAGGGGGGATGAATTACTATAGGGGGGATGAATTACTATATGGGGGATGAATTACTATGGGGGATGAATTACTATATGGGGGATGAATTACTATAGGGGGGATGAATTACTATATGGGGGATGAATTACTATATGGGGGATGAATTACTATAGGGGGGATGAATTACTATAGGGGGGATGAATTACTATATGGGGGATGAATTACTATATGAGGGATGAATTACTATGGGGGATGAATTACTATAGGGGGGATGAATTACTATGGGAGATGAATTACTATAGGGGGGGATGAATTACTATAGGGGGATGAATTACTATATGGGGGATGAATTGCTATATGGGGGATGAATTACTATGGGGGATGAATTACTATATGGGGGATGAATTACTATGGGGGATGAATTGCTATATGGGGGATGAATTACTATGGGGGATGAATTACTATGGGGGATGAATTACTATATGGGGGATGAATTACTATGGGGGATGAATTACTATATGGGGGATGAATTACTGTGGGGGATGAATTACTATGGGGGATGAATTACTATATGGGGGATGAATTACTATGGGGGATGAATTACTATGGGGGATGAATTACTATATGGGGGATGAATTACTATATGGGGATTAATTACTATATGGGGGATTAATTACTATGGGGGATGAATTACTATGGGGGATTAATTACTATGGGGGATGAATTACTATATGGGGGATGAATTACTATGGAGGATGAATTACTATAAAAACTTATTGAAACTAAAAACAGTGTACCATCCTATGTATTTTCAGTTTTAAAAATGTGGCTCTCAAAATAAATTTCAATCGTGGTTTTGGCGAGATTTGGCTCAGTTGAAATAAAAGGTTGCCCACCACTGCCCTAATCTGTTTGTCAGGCCCCTATTTCCGGTTCTCAAGATTGGCCACATTTGCTTGCTTCCTGTGGGCAGAATCGATGATCTTCTCAACACCCCTCTGTAATTCCTTTCAACATTGATGACTTTAAGGAGCAGAGAACAGATGTAGGTGGTTGCTAATCCTAACCTTGCACCACCTCCCACTCAGCTAATGAAGTCTTCAACCTTTGATGGCAAGTACAAGTGCTGCCTATCCAGCCACCCATCACTTCTAACTTCTACTAATTACTACAGGAATAGAGCCTGTGTGATGACATCACAAGGCAGAACATAACAAGAATGGAGACATGCAATATAAAAATTATTTTTAAATCTCTTTTCAAGCATTGGAGAGTTAAAATTGTTAGAACATTGAAGCCTGTAAAGAAGTCAGCTTTAATTAACAAGTATCCAATACAGACTCAAATATAGCAACGTACAAACCAATGGAGAGACATCATTATGATAAAGCAGTAAATATATTAATGGTTCTGGCATAGACAACATTTTCTACTGATTGTGTATTCGAGGGCTTGATTTTTTAATTATTACTTACACATATAAGATATAAAGTATACTGACGTATATGACATTTATACACATTAACTGAAATAGACAGCAAACAAGTGAGAACAAATGTTTGTGAGTCAGTAAATTGTACACCTTAATTATAAGGTTACTTGTGGCAAATTATCCTATGTGTCATAAGTCAGCCGAGGGAAATGCAAATCTTACAAAGAAATGATAGAGTGATGATGCAAAGCACTTTGTGAATTATATCTATGCCAAGCTTGGCAATGGCTACTTCATGATCTTTAATTTGGTAATAACCTTTATAATCATTATAAAATTGTTGACATAAAGCAGCTTGATAAATTCATTTCAACTTTTTTATTGAAATGCAAGGCAATAATTTAATCTTAACTTGTCTGAGAAACATCAGTTTCAGCAAGAATTTACAAAGAATTTAACAAGCTCTGAGTACGAGCAGCTTTCTTAAAGCAGTGTCACAGAGAGGGGCAGATGAAGAAAAAAAAGAAATGTGAATATGCTTAAATGTGTACAAGAATGTTGGCCAATGAACATGATAGCCTACCTTGATTTCACCAGAGCATTTGATGAAGTTCAGAAAAACATAGGAGGGTGAAGGCACATAATGATCTCATAAAAACATTCTACAAACTAGGACCTAAAGTGGTTGTGAACCAGGGTGGATAAAAATCAATGATTTTTTAAAAAAAAATCAAAAAAATCGGATTTTTTTGATTTAAATCGTGTTTTTTATTTAAATCGGATTTTTTTTGAATAAAATGCTTTTTGAGGAAAATATATTACCATCCAAAGGTCATGAAATCAAGATTAGCCATCATGAAATAAAGATTAGTTTTTTAATTATGTAGAATAAGGCTGTATATGTTTAATTTTTTTGGTAAATACATTCCATTAATCCATTCACAATGTCATGCTCTTCCAGAGGGTTTTGTAAGACTATTGGGCAGTTTCTCTGCCTACAAGATATTATCACAGATGATTGGTTTACTTTTGCAGTTCTCAAAACTGAATTTGATTCAGCGGAGATCACATGCCTCTTCTTCACAGCAAAAATGTTATAACATGAACAGAGTTAAGAAAAAGACCTTAATCCTAACTTCTACAAACCTATGAATACAGAATAAACCCCTTCAGTGCTAAGTTTCAAGAAGTTCAGTGAATAGAATAGAAACAATATTTTTCTGATTGTTTGGAGTGGAATAGATCTGCACAAGAAGAAAGTGAAACTAAGTGTGAGGAGGAAGGGGCTGACAGTCTAAGTTTCTTAAAATATATATATTTTGTTTAGCCAAATTAGTTAACAAACATGGATGTTTGTTTAAGCAAATAACATATGCTGTAATGTTATTGTTTCAGTTGAATAAATCTATTTAAATTGTTATTATTAAGGTAATGATTATTTTTCTCATTCCTAAGTACGACAGAAAAGTTGTCCAAATATGAATGAATAACCTATTAAACTGGGGATAAAAAAACTAATACGAAAAGTTATTCTAAAAATCTTCATCTACTTGCATATTAAATTTATACCAGCAAGAATTAGTCTATGTAGAAAACTAGGATTTAAATCAAGCCTTACTGACTAGTGATTTAAATCGTGATTTAAATCGTGATTTAAATCAGTTTGATTTAAATCAAATCCACCCTGTTGTGAACCCTTATATATAACCAGTGATGTGACTGGCCTTAGGTGATACACAAAGGTGAAACAATTCCCCCTACATACGTTTTACTTGATTATCTGCAGTCTTCTCTTTTTTACATCCCTTAAAAAGTGCAGAAATGTGATCAAATCCTTCTCCGTCTGTCAGTATCACAGAAGAGGGGGACAGGGAGCTGCAGTTAGAGCTCTTTTAAACTGTGTCCGAGCTGATTGGTGGAAAGGGACACACCTCCCTCCATACACTTTCCCCATCACAATTATATCTTAGGTGTCAGAAAAACTTCTCAGAAGCAACACCTGCTGATAACAGAGGAAGGAAGCATCAGAGAGAAATACCACTGGGAGCTTTGGAGAGATACAAGTAAACACTACAGACAGATGTGCTTTGTTCAGATTTCATGACTGAGGTTTCCAATCTTTTTAACCCTTGGGTGGTTCTGTGGATACACAGTTGGATAAAGGATAGATATCAGATTGTGGTTGTAAGTAGGGTTCATTCAGAACAGAGACAGGTGACTAATGGTGTACCATAAGGCTCTGTACTAGGTCCTTTTATATTTAATCTGTTGACATAACTGAAGGTTTGGTGGACAAGGTATGTCTTTTTTTGCTCATGACACAAAGGTGTGCAGTGGGTTTGATATTCCTGGAGATATTTGTAATTGGGACATTATTTGGCATTGCTGGAAGATCAGTCAAAGTAGTGGAAACTGCAGTTCAAAGTTCCTAAATTCAAAATAACACATTTAGGATAGGTTCACACTAGTGCGGGCCATGCGGCCTACGTTTGTAGGGGCAAGGCAGCCCATTCATTTGAATAGGCTGCTGTGCTCGCTTTTCACGAAAAAAAAAAAGTGCTTGCTCCTTTTCGAAAACACATCTGGATGGAAACCACATGGTCTTTTCTGCCATGTGGTTTCGCTGCGGTTCCCGCACCCAAGATCTTGCTGTTGGCTGAGATGCATTGGGGTGCCATTCAGAATGAATGGCAGCCATGCACGTCTCACAAAAGCGGCGTGATTCAGCTGCTGGTGGTTAAGAGTGCAGGAACAGGGGCAATTCCTTCACCCACATCCAGCCCATAGCCTGCAGGCTAGTGTGAACCATGGTTTAAGGAAGAGGAATCTGAAAGAGAACAATATTGGGGGTTCAATGTTGCCTAGAACTACAGAGGTAAAATATTTGGGGGTGGTTATTTCAGGTGATTGCAAAATGAGTGTGTACAAGCAGTGGGGAACGTGAATAGAATTCTAGGATGCATGACTACAGAGATCTACGGCAGGAGGAAAGGGGTCATGATTCCCCTATATAGATCTTTAGTTAGACCTCATTTAGAATACTGTGTCAAGTTCTGGAGACCTCACTTACAAAAGATATTGACAGAAGGAGACAGGCAACAACAATGGTGAAAAGTCTGAGAGATAAATAAAATATCATAAGAGACTGCAGGAACCTAATATGGCATGACTGAAACCTTTAACTAATTTATTTTTTTCAATATGAAGGTCAAGAACACAGGCACATGCCTTCAAAGTTCAAATCTAAATCTCGGAAAGCATTATTTTACTGAAAGAGTAGTTGCTGCTTAGAACAGACTTCTGGCAGAGGTAATATATCAGTTAACAGAAAATACATTTAAATATGCTTCTGACAAATATAGATCTCTGCTCAGACAGAAAGGAATGAAAAAAACAATAAATATAAAATAAATGGAAAGACCTAATGGGTCACTTGGTCTTTTTCTGCAGTCACTCCTCAATGCTTATATTCGTCTGTGTTAAAAAGGTAAGTCAAAACAGTCAATCTCACCTACAGAAGTAGTGGAGACACTTTGTACAACAGGTAAATGCTTATATCATATCGTCAAAATCATGCCTATGTTAGAGCTGTGAGAATAAAAATTTATTTTTTTTATTAATATCCCGAATGGTGGCAAGGCATATATACAAAAATTACAGAAAAGTTCCAAAACGTATTCATTAACTCCTACTTTATCATCAGGACTGTGAGTGGGGGAATGGGAGGGCATACTGAACTGTCCGCTGCAGATAGTAGTGCTGACCTCTGACACTGACCTCTGACACTTCACTCACAGAAGAGTTGGAGGTCATCGCTGTTACTAACAAACGGCATAAAAGATTGTTATAGCATGGGCAGCATCAGTAATCGTCAATTTCAAACATTTATTTGTATGAGCAGATTAAAAAGTAGTACTTTAGTACACTGTCTTTGGCCCTACTTTGGAAGTACTAAATTCACATCTCAATTGGAATACTGGCTGTAGCTGTAAGCAAGCTTTTAGCATGATTTAGACCCCATGTACATGGGACACTTCTGAATGATGGAAACTGACTGTTGGAAAACGTAGGTTAAAAAACGTCTGTTTAGCCGCTTTTGCATAATGCGTTTATGCGCATTTATGTGCGTTTGCGTTTATGTGTGTTTTTTAAAGATAACCACAGGAGAACCTCCCAAATGCGCAGAATGCACTGAAAAGTGGTAAATTATTAACTATTTCAGACTGTTTCAGAGAAACACAGAGAGCAGAAGCAGAGAGAGCAGTATGTGTTGAAATTAGCTTAGGTGTGAGTTGCTCATTAACATTTCTTTTGTTTCCAAGGGTGGGAAAGGTGTCTGGTAGAGTGAGTCATTAAGGCCACCTGGCATGGGGTCTGTGCGAGTTATTTGAGGTGTTAATGGTCATTAACATATCTTTTGTTTCCAAGGGTGGGAGAGGTCTGAGGTGTGAATTGCCCATTACAATGTGAGACAAGCTTGGTAGGAACATCCTGCGGTCAGTGTTTTGTCCATCTGAGTACCTTGAAAACACTTTGCATGCATTTTTCATGATGAAAAAAGGCTCTGGACAGCATCGGGAACTGGAAGAGTTAAAAAAAAATTTTCAAACCCAAACACTTATAAATGCGATTTGCCACATTTAGCCACATTTACAAGCGTTTTAAGTTTGAAACGCTGATAAAATCGACTGCTGAACGCAAGTTTTCTGCCCTCAAAAAAAAGACTGTAAACTCAAATGCCTGTAAAGGACTGTAAATGAAGGTGTGTACATGGACACATAGGAAAACATTCGAGTGAGTTCAGAGGCTGCTGAAAAAAACGCTGAACAGCTCCTAAACGTAAGTTTATCCGCTGCAGCGTACATGAGCTCTTAGTGAGCATTTAACAAGATTTAAGCATTGTTAGAGAGCAAAAGTATTGTTTTAAATTCTTGGAAATGCTTGCTTAAAGTGCCACCGTGACTTACAGCCTGTGAAAATTCAAATACAAAAAACACCTTTACTGGCAAAGGCAGGAACAGGCAATGGGACTTTATACTATATGTGCCACCAAGAAATCACACAGGTAATAAAATCTAAATTTTTTTATTACATATGTCATAAAATCATAAAAACCAAGATGAGACACAGACATAGTTAAATAGTAGCGAATCCATGTATATAATCAATTTTGTTGTCTTTGACAGCTAGCATCAACGCGTTTCACATAGAGCTCGCTTCATCAGGATCCACACCTTTATTATATACAATGAATTGAATATTCTTTATGTACGGCTTGTAGATCTTTGTTATCAGAACCTCTTGTATATACATAGACCTACACAGAAAAATATAAAAACAATACCATTATCTGTTTATGGCTACCATCCAACCTCAAGCCACCCAAATCAAGTGCACAGTATGTCCTCCTCAGATATAAAGGCCTCTTTTGACTGCTTACTCAGCAACCAAACATTTGACTAACCCCATGTCTTCCTTAAATCGGTAGTAAACTGTGAAAAAGAAAATTCTAAAAAAACTTCTCCCTGCAAGTTAAGAGCATAATGTGCTAGTATGCACTGCATACTAGCATATTATGAAAAACGTACCTGAAAGCAAAGCCCTCCAGTGGAGTGCTGTCATGGCTCCCCAAAGCTTCCATCTTCACCCGGTCTTCCTTCTGGGTTCACGAGCTGTGGCTATCTGATTGGCTGAGCTGCAGTGTTGTCACGCCTGCACATTCACGAAAGGAGTTTCGGGCCATGGCACAGCTCTCTCAATGGATGGCACGCTGTCCATTGGGAGCACAATGCGCATGAGCCGGTGACATCACCGACGCCTCTACAGTAAATGTCTCCTAAACTTACATTTAAAGGCTTACCTGTAGGTAAAAGATGCAAAATAGATTTTACTTCCACTTTTGTACGCATGGGCTGAATATCAGGCGGTATCAGCTGGATCAACAGAAACCATTCGGCCCGTGTGTACACCAGCTTGTCCAACAGAAGCTGGAAAATCAGCATCTGATCCTCATCCGATCAGCACTCTCAGACAATGCCTGCGAACACTGACTGGTGTGTTCTTGTGGGGCAGGTAGAACACAATAGCTCAGTGCGGAGATCGTATACTCCATTCCAAAATGGCAACCCAACTTACAGCTCATCCACTTTGGGTCTGTACAGACAGAACTATGAGCTAAAGTTAGAACTACTCTCCTAGTCATCCATTCTAGATATGCTGATGCAAAGTGGGTAGATTGTCTCTTTAAACCTTCCTGCCTTCCACCTAGGCATGGATATGACAAGGAGGGCAGGAAGTATAAATCTGACATTGCTTGCATATAGGGGTCTGAATGCCAGAGAAAAAATAATTTTAAGCTCCATCCAGAGCATTTGCTGGTCTGAATGCTTTTCTATATTCATTGAGGTTATATACTGTAGATGGGTATGTACTGTATGTTTCAAAAGAAAAATGTAAAAAGTACATTAAGTGTAATCACTATACAAGTGATATACAAGACTGTGTGCACAGTACAGCTCCCAAACACTTCTTTCACCGTGGTCATTTTCTGCTTGCCTTGATAACATTAAAGATAACGTTGTCATAACTACACATTGCCATGTTCTAAGAATCTCCTTTAGAGGTTCATCCTTAAAGACATTGTAAACCCCCTCATATTTATAACACAGAAATAACTAGTACAAATGACAGCTTGGTGTGTGCAGACAGCCGTGCTTGGCTCATATATTTTACTCTGTTTTTATGACACGGTAACAAACTTTTGTTGCACTTTAAGTCCAAGGTTCTGTACAAAGTAAACCTCATTGGAGATTAAGTACTATGGAAGCTATAAAAGGCACAGTGCAGTCAGTTCAGATAAGCTGTAAAATTTAATGAGTCATAAGTAACAAATATAGCAATAACACGATTATTACAGAAGGCCAATAGAATAAAAGACATTAAAGTGATACAGTACTGCCAACTTTGTTTAGTTCAAAGTACAAGCCCACAGGTTAGAGATTTGGATTTCTCCCTTGATCTCAAGGCTGACCTGCTGTATCATAAATATCTTTTATTTGTGCTTTTTCTTAATATTATTATTTTAACAGAGTTAAATGACAGCAGGCAGGCGAAAAGAAATTCCACATTCTTTAAGATTTGATTGTCACCAGTAGCCAAACATCCATGAGAAAGCATTTAAATTGTGCAATTATGAAAATATGTTGATCTTCTGTCAATAGATTTGGCCTAGAAAGACTTAAAACAAACCTGTCATCAAAATATAACCCTACACCTGACTTTTTCAGTGCACGGTAGGCACCGCCTAGTACATAAATGTACTCTTAGCGCCAGGGGCGGACTGACAACTCATGGGGCCCCCGAGCAATAGGGGATCATGGGGCCCCTGTGTCCTTGCCCACACTCAAAGCACACCCAAAAAAGCCTATAAAAAGGTACCAGGGACATTTCATGGGGCCCCCTACTCACCCCGGGCCCTCGGGCAGTGCCCGAGTGCTCGAATGGTCAGTCCGCCCCTGCTTAGCGCTAATGCCAACCATCTTTATCCAAGTGACAACCCAGTATAAATCCTTGTACTTCCTGATATGGGGGAACACTTGAAAACATTCCCCTCCCACAATACAGTGCTTAGGGACTGAATGGTCAATCACCAGGCCCAATCTCTGTCACAGGGGACATTCCAAACAAATACCAACAATATTAGGTTTTGGCAGTATTGGCCAGCTAACCTTCGAGGGAACAGAGAGGCAAGCAGTTGTCATGATTATCTTTCATCATATGTGTACCTTCTACACTGGAAATGCATAAAATACAGTAAGCCAGTGAATTTGTACATGAAAAATGTAGGCTAGCATTTATTTGACCCAAAAATTGCTATTAGTATCTTTATAGTTATCTTACAGCCCTGGTGCCCAACCTGCCGCCAAGGGCCACATGCGGATCTTTGGTGTTTGCAGTGTGGCCCTCAGACCCAGCAGTCAGCAGTGGGACAACTCCTGTAGCATAGTCTAGGACTATCTTCTCTTGAAAGTCTTCAGTCTTTGGCAGTCTTTTATAAAAACAGATATAATAAATATTGTATGCAGCTCTCCGGTGATATTTGGGGCCCCATATACTATGTAAGTTGCCATTCTCTGTCTCACAGGATCCCACATAGGCATTCCACCCGTACTTGCTATGACACCTGAACAATGAAGAAATGATAGAAAAGGAAATATGACTACAGAATCAATTGCAGTCACTTTGCTGCCCACATTAGTACACAATTATCAGCCTAAAAGTCTAAAGTCCATTGTTGGCCAATCAAAAGCCAACACAATCACACTATCTATGCATATCCGCAATGCAGATCCATACAAAGTTGGGCCTCAAAGTGAAGCTGTGCTGCAGAGAGAAGAGGAGACAGTAAGATGCTTTCTATAGTTTTCTCTTCATTCCAGGTTGTAGGGTAGCCAAGAGAAGGTAAGTATTTGCAGGGGCCATGCAGGCATTTAAGTGAGCCTTTTGCAGGATGACCAAATCAAAGGTTAATTTTTTTACTACACAAGCAACAAATTGTCATGCAATCTAAATTATAAATAGCTGTTTATCATCTGCTCAATTTAAAAATACAATCTATCCCATAATATGCAATAAAACACTCTCAAAGATATATAAGTACAAAGTGATCAATGCAGATCACTTCCTGCAAAATAAATATTACCCTGGAAAACACCTTACGAAGTGATGTGCAAAGCATGGACTAAAAAAGACCAACAACACGCCGACAAACTCTCAAATAATGATAAATAACACTTAGGTGAATACCAGAGGAGTAGGTGTTTGTTCTGTCCACTTTCATGTGTTTTTTAAGTCTCGCATTGAATGTCATGAGGTTATCATTTTGTTATGTAGTACGCTGACATCTAGTGGTGGTTTTGGACCACTGCAACCTGTTTACTAATGTAATTTTGCTATCTTCCTTTGTCTTTCCCTCCTGTTTAGTGCAGGTTGGTTTAGTCCTAGCTAGACCCTCTCTACTTCTTCCATGATCGGTTCAGTCAGTGTTAGCTATTCACAGAGAAATAGAAATTCACAGAGGCTTAGGAAAGTCATTGGGGGAGATTTACTTGAGGTGATTGTAGCCGTATTAGTGCATTTGTGAAAGGAACAATTGAATACTGTCCGTGATACTTTTTTTATTTGCACTAACATACAATTTTGAGGACAAGCTTTCGGGGAATGTCCCCTTCTTCAGGTCTAAGCAGTACTGAAACAAAGATTTAGCAGAATGTTGGAGGAGATCATCCCCTACATCTCTTCCAACATTCTGTCTAAATTGTTTCAGAACTGCTTAGACCTGAAGAAGGGGACATTCCCCGAAAGCTTGTCCTCAAAATTGTATGTTAGTGCAAATAAAAAAAGTATCACGGACAGTACTCAATTGTTCCTGGGGAGATTTACTAAAACTGGTTGACACAGAATTTGGTGCAGCTGTGCACAGCAACCAACCAAGTCCCAGTGAGTGGGGCAAAACATGTCAGGGGAGCATGGCTGGAGTGGCACTGGCTGGGTTGGTGAGTGGCACCTTTTCTTCTTTTTGGTAATGTACTATTTAGTAATATAAAATCCCAGTAAAGTCTGTTTTAATTCCCAATTGTAACAAACCCTCCCCAGAGCTAGAGGATAAAGGCTATGGGGTTCATTTACTAAAACTGGAGCGTGCAAAATCTGGTGCAGCTCTGCATAGAAACCAATTAGCTTCCAGATTTTTTGTCAAAATGTAATTGAACAAACTGAAGATGTTTTTCTACCATGCACAGCTACAACAGATTTTGCACTCTTTTGTTTTTGTAAATCATCCCCTATATGCGACTGCCTGTGAATGTTAATAATTTACAGCTTTTTTTGGTTACCTGTTGTGTTGTTGTTGAGTGGGTGATATCAGCCTGGTAGCCAGATTGCAGAGAGACAAGGAGTTGAACCTAGGCACTGGACACACTAAAAGGGATTAGTATTGGTGACTAGGTGTGATGTTTATACTGAATAGCTGCAAAGCTGTTATATCAGTAAGGCAGGACAAAGATTATGCAATTTTCTTTCCTGCAACCACAGGAAATATAATCAATGTTCTCCTGCTGGGGATGGGGGCACAGGGAGCCGTCTCTGCAGGGAGAACACAATGATTGTTGCTAGCAGCTATAGCCGCTGGAAATAATCGCATGCTAAAAGTCTGACATGCTGGTTGTACCCAAGTTGATGGATGGATCGACTTGGGTACAATCAGCCTGCTCATAGATGGTTCAAATCTTGGCTGGTCCCTGCTGAACCCGGCCAAGATTCGATATATCTATGTCCGGCTTAATACAGTTTTCAAGCAAAGCTTCATACAATTTTATCAATACACAATATCACATATAATTGACAATGAAACATCACATTCCAGTATCAGAATTGTGTGTTTTACAAGCTGAATGGAAATCTGCTGATCAAAAAATAAGGAGAGCAGAAAGATGATCTGCCAGAGATGGGCTCTTGCTCCTTCAATGTCCAATCAACAAACTGGGATGGGCAGAGGACCAAAGGAAAGGAATGTGTTAGGTGTTCATCTACTATTCAGATTTATTAAATACTATAATTATACTATTCTTACAGTTTCACTGGGTAATGTTTGCTGGTTTAAGTAATTTATTGAGATTACTTTAGATTTTTATGGTTCACATACTAAAAACAATGGATGCCCAAATCTTGCAAATTTCAGCATTAGCAGTTCAGGTAAGTTACTGATCCCCAAATAAATTATACCATTCTTACTGTGCCACAGGATACAGTTTGTTACCTGACACGTGACACGTGATGCAATGCATCAGACAGAAACGTGGTGATGTAATTTCCGGTACGGCAACAATCACCGACATCTTTGTTTACCCTATGTGATATACTCTATGAGGGTTTTTATTTTAGCCCTGAGTTTGTATGTGAGTGCGGTTTTATCATTTGTTTGTCTATGGGAAAAATAAAAATTGGTTGCACTATGAGAGTCTCCTTTCTTTATGTTTGAGCACATAGTCGGATACCTTCTGGAGTAGATGCCTGCCAGTCCTGATATGCAGAGGAGCTGATGCCCACCAGCCCTGACACATTGAAGATTGAGGATTTGGATTGAGTGCTCTTTTGACCTATTGGTCAATTTGTGGAGGTGAGCGTGCATGCCTGGTAGTGGTGACATAGCGCTGCACTAAGGGAAGGATAGCTAATCACGTTTATGTGATTGAATGTTTAGTTGGACTTTTCACTATCACATGGTACTGTCACTTTGTACTAATCAATGTGTTATTTTATTCACTTTAAATTTATTGAATATTATTGTATATTTATTCTTTATGCAAGGCACAATATTGCGATCTGTTCACACAGCTGAGACTAACAGGTCGGCCAGGTGATTATTTATTGTTTTTTTACCCTTAATGATTTTATTATATAATTTTATATACTTATGGTTTGAACACAGTTCCTATTGATTGCACACTATTTACACTGGTGAAATATTGTGTTTATAACCTTCTGAGCAATGTTTTGTCGCGTATTTATTATTTGGTCATCCTAAAGCAGAGTTCCATCCGTTTTTGTGTTTATTAAAAGTCAGCAGCTATAAAAACTGTAGCTGCTGACTTTTAATAAACACACACTTACATGTCCCAGGGTCCAGGGATGTGCTCACCCACGCCTTCTCCCTTCTCTCCATGGTGCCAGAATCTCAAATGTGGGCACCAGGCTTTCACAGCTTGTGGCTTCACAGCCGGGTGCCCGGCTTGCGCATGCGCGAGCCCTGATTGGTCTGGCAGTCTTCTGGGACCTGTGAAGGTTCCCAGGAGACTACGGGAGGAAAGAG
Source organism: Staurois parvus (assembly GCF_062004578.1). Taxonomy (NCBI): domain Eukaryota; kingdom Metazoa; phylum Chordata; class Amphibia; order Anura; family Ranidae; genus Staurois; species Staurois parvus. The sequence continues at coordinate 6,799,351 of NW_028318025.1, forward strand.
GGGGCCAAACTTCCAGCTCACTTCGTCACGCGAGCTGAGCCGGAAGTGGGAGTGGGTTCCTGTTAAAACCAGGTACCTGCTCCCCCCTCCCCCCAAAAGGTGCCAAATATGGCAGTGGAGGGGGGAGGAAGCAAACAAGCAGAGCTTCCACTTTTGGGTGGATCTCTACTTGTATCAGAGTGTAGATGGGTGAGTTTATTTTGCATTTTTTGGCACTTGTTAGTATATAGTGCAGCAATCTTTATTTGTATATTTGTTAATTTTTTAGTTACTCCTACTAAAGAAGATGGCCACCCAAATCCCACAAATCTCAGTGCTATTCTAGATGTGAGCAGCTGACCCACAAATAAAGTATTGTGCCACAGGATATAGTATTTTCACCTAATTTTGAAACCCAACAAAGGGGTTGGAGAGGGGTTCGTCCTCTGACAATTCTTCAGACATTTTTTTTCTTGTGACCCATTTCTGAGATAAATGGCTTTCCATTGCAGCATTAACATAATGTTCCTGATGGTACTGCTTGCATTTGTGACAAATGATTCCATCAGTGTAGTTAGGTTTGAAAATAAATCAGCCCGTTCCAATATGTACCCTATTTTTGGCAGACAGATATTCATTTATCAATGTCTATTGTGCAAATTCCTCATGTTCCTTTAGACTTGTAGGCCCAAACTTGCCTTCTAGAGCACGGGAGGTTCCTCTGTATGGCCATGACTAAAAAGAAAACTCTCTGGTCTGATGAAATAAAGATTAAGCTCTTTGTCCTGAATGCCAAGTGTCATGTCTGGAGGAAACCAGGCACCACTCACCACCTGGCCAATACCATCCCTACAGTGAAGCATGGTGGTGGCAGCATCATGCTGTGGGGAAGTTTTTCAGCGGCAGGAACTGGGAGACTAGTCAGGATCGAAAGGAAGATTAATGCAGCAATGTACAGAGACATCCGTGATGAAAATCTGTTCCAGAATGCTCTGGACCTTAGACTGGGGTGGCGGTTCATCTTTCAACAGGACAACCACCCTAAGCACACAGCCCACATAACAAAGGAGTGGCTACGGGCCAACTCTCTGAATGTCCTGGAGTGGCCCAGCCAGAGCCCAGACTTGAACCCTATTGAACATCTCTGGAGAGATCTGTAAATGGCTGTGCACCGACGCTACCCATCCAACCTGATGGAGTTTGAGAGGTACTGCAAAGAAGAATGGGAGAAATTGCCCAAAAATAGGTGTGCCAAGCTTGTAGCATCATATTCAAAATGACTTGAGGCTGTAACTGGTGCTAAAGGTGCTTCAACAAAGTTTTGAGCAAAGGGTGTGAATACTTATGTGCATGTGGTTTTTTTTTTGTTTTGTTTTTTTTTTTAATAAATTGCAAAGATTTCAAAAAAACTTCTTTCATGTTGTCTTTATATTGTTTGTAGAATGTTGAGGAAAAAATTGAATTTAATCCATTTTGGAATTAGGCTGTAACATAACAAAATGTGTCAAAAATTAGGCGTTGTGAATACTTTCTGGATGCACTGTAGTTAAAGTGGTTGTAAACTTCACACATTAAATATAAACAAAGCATATCCCTCTATACTGTGTACTTGTCTATATCTAGAGCAATAAGTGTCCTTTATGTCTGCAGTTTCTCTCCTCTGCTATCAGCATGAATTGCATTTGACAAGTTTTCTTGACACCAAGAGAAAAATGGTTACAGGGAAGGGACCTCCAGCAGAGTGACAACCTCAGCTCTGTTCCTGTGAGATGTGTGGAGGAGGTGTGTCTCTTTCCTCCGATCAGCTTTCAGAACTCTCCTCACTACGCTCTGTAGTGTGGAATTTCAGCTCTCTGTCCTCTCTTTTTCTGAACTGTCAGACAAACTTTATAAATTCAGCAATTGAATGGCACTAGAGAAGAGCAGACTGAAGGTAAACAGGTACAACTGATGTAACATACAAGGCCAGTCACTCCACTAGGAATTTGTAGGGGTTTACAACCACTTTAACACAGGATTAGATTTAGCTGATCAAGCTGAAAAGAATGAGGAAGACAAAGGAACAGGTCCTTGGTACATCAATTGACATTATTTTGTACAATTTTACAGTTTTACAGAAGTGAGGAATAAGATCAGCTGCTGAGAGTGTTTTGCTCAGCATATATATGTTTTGAGAACAGTACAAATGTTATATGCTGGAGATTTAAGGATATAATACTCATGCGCTGCCACAACTAAATGATCAGCTGCTGCACCTAAATGTGTTCCCATATCAATAAAACTCCCCTAGAATAGTGCTGCGCTGCCCTCTAGTGACCCAAAAAATACATCATTAATAATAAATAAACACCTTCCTGAGCATCAAACCCAATGTGTAATAGAATAAATCTGTGAAACAAATAAAGTCAATAATAAATAAAAAAACAAAAAACTGGCTCAGCCATTAAATCCAAATGATATGCGAAACATATATACAATTAAAGCAAAATCAAAATGCTGGAGATTTGTCATCCTGCTTTAAATTAATGAAAGTCTATGACATTCTTACATTATCACTGACCACCCTGGAAACATTACTAAAGCCTCAATTCAGGAGTCTTTCTGAACAACAATAGTTGTTTGATTGGAACACAGAAGGACTTTCCTAAAGAGGGAGACATTTAAATCTTCAAAACATGGCCCCTAATAGAAAATTATTATTGTGAGGACAAGCTGCTGTAGCTATATTTCTGCAAACAAAACCTCTGCGTGTTTAGTGATATTTTAAATTATTCACTTTGATTGTTATCTAGCATACTTAATTACCATGGTTACTAGTGAATTTAGTATATTTTATTTTTAACGTATTCTGATTACTTTATATTTATAGCCTTGGCTAATGTTCCTATTTTAAAATCAGCTATTGACTGTAGTTTATAGTTTCCTTGACAGGTGTATGACACACTGACTATAGATAGTTTGACATTTCACCTTTTTTTAGTTTTAAAACCTGCACTTGAAGAATTCTCTTCATGTCCCTGGTCCATGTATAGAATGGATCTCTCTTTTATGAACAACATAAACAGATCCTTAACTGTTCACATTTTAATGGGAAACATGTAATTAGAAGATGCCTGGCATGTTCTTCCAGTATAACATGCCATCCATAACCATTTCGTAGTTTCTCAGGCAATGATCTCCTAGGAATTTGGTGGGTACAGAAGTAGAGGCTACAATATCCAATCTATAGCCAGTAAAAATTACCAAAATGTTCTCAATGAGTAGAGGATGCAGGGACCATCAAGTAATAATAGCTAAATGTGGAGAGGTGACATGTGGGTCCAGAATAGAACATTAACAGTTGAGGGATAAGCAAATGTTAGTTGTCCATGCTGACTTCACCAAAGGAAGAGTGGCTAAAGATGTCAACTCACAGAACACCGAAATGGCATTACCAAGGTGAACCATCTGCAATACAAAGAGAAAAAAAGCAAACACACAGACCATAAATAAAATATAATCATGTCAGTGATGCAGTTTTTACACATATAAGAATAAATAAAGTAACTGAAAACCATATTCTTTTACATTTTTAAGACATATTTTATCAGTGATCATGATAAAAATTGATCAGAAAACTTTCAGCAACCCCAAATGAGATGAAACGATAACATAAGTTAGCCCTGGTACTTTTCTTTTTGTCATGCACTTATATTTTTATAGTGGAATTCACCCAAAAGGGGAAGCTCTGCTTGTTTGCATCCTCCCCCACTGTCATTTTTGTGGGGGAGCAGGAATATGGTTTTGCCAAGTACCCACTCCCACTTCTGGTCAGATCACTGTGGCAATGTTCAGCCCCTCTTCCTTTCCCCCGCAGCCTTCTGGGACACATTACAGGTCCCACAAACTGCAGGATTATACACAAAGTGCAGCGCGGATCGCGCATGCGCAGTAGGAAGCCAGCTGTGAAACCAGAAGATGCCGGCGCCTACACCCGAAGCTGATTGAAGAATCGGCTCGGGTGAGGTCATCACTGCATCCCTGGACAGGTAAGTGTCCTTGTATTCAAAATCAGCAGCTACAGTATTTGTAGCTGCTGACTTAATTTTTTGGGGGAGAGCCTGGAGCTCCTCTTTAAGACTACTCCATGCTGCTCTTTAGGGACTTGTATGTCTAAAAATGTGAAATATATTTCAGATATAGAGGATGATTTACTAAAGGCAAATAAGTTGTTCACTTAGCAAAATAATTTTTCACTTTGAAAGGAAATTTCCTATATCTTAGTGTCTTAGTGAATGCGCTGAAAATTAACTTTGTAAGGAATATCCATTCCTGTTGAAGGAAAATAAAACAAACTGTAATTTGTTTGCAAATTTTTAGATGGTGGAAGCCAATAAATCTTCAGCTCATTCACTAAACTAAGGGAAAATTTCCTTGCAAAGTTAACAGTCTATTTGCCTTTAGTAAATCAACCCCATGGTGTCTAATTATTGAGAAGGTCACATGCCCAACATTTGAAGGACAATTTTATTTTACCCGCAGAAAAGGTTTGATGACAGCAAGTAAGTAGATCCCTTGATACCACAATTCCTAAATGTTTAGTAGACTATATCACCCATATCTAAAACGTTGCAGTATGCACAACTACTGTAAAGGTTCTTTTTTTAAATCTTTACATAGATGTGCCCTAATTACCCTATTCATGCACATATATTTACAGGAATATTCATCGATCTACTTTACTGTACAGGATACCTGTATTATTATTATTATACAGGACTTAGATAGTGCTGACAGTTTGCTCAGCACTTTACATTATGGAGGGAGACAGTACAGTAACAATACAGTTCAATACACGAGGGATTAGAGGGCCCTGCTCCTTGGAGCTAGAAATTGCTGACATAGGTCTACTTGATAGTTGAGAGATTTCAGCCCTGTCGCAGGGGGAGGTTACATATGGGGAGGCTGTGGAGGAGGAAGGAGAGTTGGGGAAGTTCACTTTAAAGGGTAACTTCGCTTTCATGGAAAAAATATCCTGGGGTGTACAGGATGGAGGCATGGAGGTATCCTGTACACCCAAGAAATTTAATTTCCTGCTTGTGTAATTGGATTACTGATTTCCCCAGACATCTGCATTGAGTGGTTGATTTACTAACCTATATGGAAGAAAAATATTAAAAATATTCTTCCCAAATATATTGCTATATATTTGATATACTACAATTTTTGCCATATTCAATATATTTCAAAATATATTTCAATAAATATATATATATATATTTATTTATATAGCGCCAAAGGTTTTGCTCAGCTATATGTATACTGCATGTTGAAATGTATTTTTTTTACAAAATATATGAAAAATATTTTTAAAAATACATTTCAAATATACTGTATGTCTTTAAAAATACAAATCTACATTCTTGGTATGCATTCACAAATATATGCAAAAAAATGTTAAAATTACTTTTTTATATGTTAAAAAAATATTTTTTTAAATATATTCTTCAGATTTTTTTAACATATAAAAAAGTAATTTTAACATATATTTTTAAATATATTTGTAAGTGCATTCCAAAAATGTAGATTTGTATTTTTAAAGACAGACAGTATATTTGAAAAGTATTTAAAAAAATATTTTTCATATATTTTGTAATAAAAAAGCATTTCAACATGCAGTACACATATAGCTGAGCAAACCCTTTGGCGCTATATAAATACTGTATAATAATAATAATAATAAATATATATATATATATTTATTGAAAATATATTTTGAAATATATTGAATATGGTCAAAATTGTAGTATTTCAATATATTTGGGAAGAATATTTTTAAAATATATTTCAAATATATTTTTCTTCCATGTGGGAAAGGCAATTAGACTGTACACTCTGCTAGTGCAGTTGGTCCAGAGCTTAATAAATCTTCACTTTATAAAAAATACCCAGTCACATGCAAGGAAAATGTTAACCATTTGCTGCCTGCCCTATGGCCGAATGGCGGGTGGCAAATGTCATCAGCATTCCGGGTGGACGCCATATGGCGTCCTCCCGCACATGCGCAGATTGCGCTCCTGCAGAGCGGCGCAGCGGTGCGATCTGTCACCAGCCGTGTACCTAGAACACGGCCGATGACAGATCCGGTACCATGAGACCTGCTGTGACCAATCAGTGCAGCCCAGCAGTGCTGCCAGTCAGTACCACCAGTCAGTGCCCAGTGGTTGTGCCAGTCAGTGCCCAGCAGTTGTGCCAGTCAATGCCTAGCAGTGTCGCCAGTGCCCAGCAGTGATGCCAGTCAGGGCCACCTATCAGTGCTGTCTATCAGTGCCACTTATCAGTGCTGCCTATCCGTGACACCTCATTAGTGCTGCCTATCAGTGGCGCCTATCCCTGCCACCTCATTAGTGCTGCCTATCAGTGCTGCCTATCAGTGCCCATCAGTGCTGCCTATCAGTGCCCATTAGTGCCGCCTATTAGTGCCCATCAGTGCCGCCTATTAGTGTCCATCGGTGCTGCCTCCTCAACGCACATCAGTGAAGGATAAAAATTACCTGTTTGAAAAATTTTATAATAGAAACAAAGAAACTTTTTTTTCTAATTTTTTACAATTTTTGTTTATAGTGCAAAAAGTAAAGTGCCCAGTGCGATAAAATACCACCAAAAGAAAGCTCTATTTGTGAGAAAAAAAAGATAAAAAATTCATATGGGTACAATGTTGCATGACCGCGCAATTGTCATTCAAAGTGCGACAGCGCTGAAAGCTGAAAATTGGCCTGGTAAAGAAGGAGGTATAAGTGCCCGGTAGGCAAGTGGTTAAATGAGCAGATGCTCTGCTGACTTCCATCATCCAATCATGTGTAAGCAAAAATGCTTTTTTTTTTAATTTTCCGTGATTGGATAATCTTTGTAAAGTGCAACTTTACCTCATTTACTATCTGGAGCAACTGCATTTTGCAAAGTGCACAGTCTATTTGCCTTTAGTAAATCAACCCCACTGTATCTCAGAAAAATTGGTTAATGACTGGCTCAGCATTCAGAGTATTATCTAAATAGCTTTTGACTTTGTAAAAAAAACCTGTTGTTTGTGTTTAGTTGTAGTAATGGAGATCACAAATGACTATAATCACTGGTAAGTAAAGCCATCAAATGGTTTATTGCTTATGTCTTCATATAATGTTGAGGATTGTCTGCAATGCCTTCCAAGTATTATATGGTGTCTACTCCACTCATAAAGATTATTGATTAATGTCTGCAAGTCATCGCTGTCTTTTGCTTATCTTAAAGAATAATGATTATGTTGTTTTCATTCACATGGCTCTGTATGATGCCACAGCATGCTATTATCTGATATAATACACATTATTCCTGTTTGTGTTCACGTGTACATGTAAATAAAGATGATTATACCTTTATTTGTTTGCTCCAAAGTTCTAGGCATGTAGTTTTACTGGCAAGCAGACTGCCCCATCCGGTTTTAACCTGCTTTGCTACTGTTCGATACATTCTTGCTTAATCTTCAATGCTTGTAAGCAACAGTTGTCATGATATATCATTTATCTGTAGTTAAAACTTCCCAAACACAGCACCACTCCAGACCTGTGCCTGTCACTCACTGGGCCACCCAGGGTGCCAAATGAAGAAACCCGTCTCCATCGCCATCAAAGGACACTGATGAATAGAAGCCACATGCCAATGTCCACTTCACCAATATAATTCATCTGTCAGTGATATCTGTAATGTTCCTGCCCAGGGACTGGCCCTTCTTGATGCATTTCATCAATACTGGCTTGATCAAATGGATGCAGGTTGGATCACTAATAGCAGAAAAAAACTTCTTGAAAGAGCAGATATTGGCGTGTGCCTTCTGTTCATCAATATCAATTAAATGGGCATATATAACCCTGGATAAGGCTATATAAATGGTGAAAATGTCAAATTCTTCTGTGCATAGGTAAGGTGGATCCAAAACCATTCTCCTATGTGGGTATTGGAAAAAGCAAAATCATGCATCGAATAAGTATAGGCCTTGCTTCTCTCTCTCTATGGTTCCAACCATAGCTGTAAAAAAGACAGACAGAGAACGCACCGGCCTAGCGCATTATCCCAAGGAAAGTTTATTAAAAAGCTGATGAAATATATACTCACAAACAGTGTATAAAAGCTTGCATAATCAAGTAACGGTACAGTGGTAAATTAGACCCAGTGGACCCTCCGATGCTAGACAGGTGTCACCCAGGAACCCAAAACTGGATGGCTGACACGTTTCGATGGAAACCCCCCTTCCTCAGAGTCTACTGCTGGCTCTGAGGAAGAGGGATTCCATAAAAACGTTTTTGTGAATATAATCCTATAATGTTGCGCTCCCAAAACACTCCAGTATATATATATAATCACTTATCCATATCCTAAAATCATATGCAAAAAAGTGAAAAAATCATATAATAAATACTTTAACCAGATGACATACAAAATTATAATTAATATCCGTGATTATACTAAAATAAAATCTGTGATTAAGAGTACCTAAATTAATATTACTTCACTTGTAATAAAAAGGAAATATATTACTCAAATGATTTAAATAAATATACATAAATGAATTAATTAATATATCTGTGAAGACAGTGTCCCATATAATAAAAAAATATAAAAGTGACTTTGTGCTTTAATTAATCTTCAATCCATGATTGCATGTGAATCCGTGACTGATTGTGAATCCTCCCATTAGTGCAGATGTACGCTCACCTCCTTATCTGCCTATAATTAGGCTATATGCGCTTTTGGTTCTCCTCCTATGGAACCTGCTTGATTAAGACTCTTTCCTTTGGAATAGTGGATATCCGTTGTCACTGCTATGTGCTCTGGGATTGATCCCTTCTCAAGAGGATCCAACTCCTCTATACTCTCATCTCCATACGTCTCTCCACATATGGGAAAAAAATCTAAACATGGTGTTTTATCCTTTTTAAAAATAGGCTTTATTGACTCCAAGTATTACACTCACATGTGTTGTATTCAAATATAAGCGTATCACAATGTAGACCGAGTCCTCCGCTGACTGTAAGAAGCATGCACCCGTGGTCTGGCACACGAACTGACTCCCTCCGAGTGACGTTGCAGTCCCACCCCTACGCGTTACGCCACTGGTCACGTGGCTTCATCAGGGGGATTTGATTGGGGATTTCCATAAAAAACGTGCCAGCCAGCTGCTGGCTCTGAGGAAGAGGAGAGAGCAAAAAAATTAATTTGGTGATTTGGAGGAAGCTGGGAACAAAGAAGGTACTTACATTTTTTTAACCAGAATTTAGTGTCACTGTAAAGGCACGAGGACCCCATAATGACAAATTTAGTTTAAAGAAAGCATTATATGTGATAGATAATTTAGATACAAATTGTTCAGAGATTAGTTCTTCTGAAAGTTTTATTTAAACTTAGCACAAATAATAAATACCATGTATATACAGTATACCTCTGTGGTAGCCTTTGGCATACATATTTATTTAGATCAAATATGAATATACTGTGTATATATATATATATATATATATATATATATATATATACTATATACAGAATACTCAGAGCTTTTCACATCAGTCCCGCCCATGAGGAGCTTACATTGGACTTTCCCTACTACAGACATACAGACCCATGATTCTGTTTGCATGGATTACTTAGGAAAGCTATTTTACCTACAAGTATATCGATTTATATTTTTTGTTTCTGAGTTTACTTAACAGAGAATTTTGAATGAGAGTTTTCTATTTGTTATTTTGGCAAGACTCTCCTTTTTTGAGATTGCATGTGCCAAGGTCATGGCGGCATGTACTGGGAACTAAAAATTAGCTGACCCTGGCACCCAAAAGGCAGAGCTGCTTTAGTTCAGGTGATCTGCACATATTTTTCCTTGAGAACAGAGCTGCTGCAATTGCTTATTCAAACTTGGATACATTTTCACACTTTGTCTGAAGGATCACTTTAAATTACGAGCTGATATACTGGTTATCATTTAGATCTATGTGTTTCCTATATGAACAAGCACAGCTGTACATACATACTAAAAGTACAGAAAATTAATCTGAGAGTGTCTTCAGCCTATGCATCAGTGTTGTATTGACTTTCTGTGTAAATGACTTACAACCTGAAACTGATAATGAAATGAGACACATGTGTTGGTATCGGTTAACATTTAAGTACCATTTATAAAAGCTGAGTGTTGACAGATTTGATGATCTTTCCAAAATATTCATATCAATTACAAACCACACAGTGCCCTTCTCAGGATGGGATTTCAACTTTTATTGATAATTTGTTCAATCAATCTCCTTCCAAGCAATGGGTGCTGACATGGTGCTGCTGGGTCCCTATTATAGTACAGCCTTGCTGTAACAATCTGCATGGCCATCAGGTCACTAAAGTGTAGATTCAATTTAACTCAGCTATACCTTTACATGACCTCCCTCCCACAGAACACCCCAAAGTCTTGCACTCACCTATTTTAGCCCCTGCCAGATCCCCTCTATGCAGCCTGCTAATAGTCTCACAGAATGTCTCATTCATTTCTATGAAATAAGTAGTAAAACTGAGCTTTATTTGCCCTAAAATTTAATCTGCAAAATTTTGCCATTTTGGAAAAAGTCCTTAAGGTAATTGGAGGAAGGTAAAATTAAGATTTTAGGTGGTATTCAAGCGTCCAGTTGGCTTTAAATGGCAGCTGAGAGTTTTTTTTAACTAACCTGAACCTGTTTTTATTCCAAAAAAGTATAATTGCTGGTTGGCCTCATTATTTTACCTTTTTTCTTTATGTGAAAAAAGGTAAAATAATGAAGACCACTAGCAGCCATTTTTTTTGGGCATAAGAACAGGTCCAGGATAGTTAAAAAAAAAACTTACTGTAACTCTCAGCTCCCATTTAAAGCAACTGGATCCTATAATACCACCAAAACAACCTTAATTTTACCTTCCACGTTGACCTTAAAGCGTAATTCCACCCAAGTTGTGCCCCCCGCATTGCTGATCACAGTGCAAGTAACGTTTGGAATTTTTTTTCAAAGCATATTACCTTTTTTGTCCATTAAAGAGGTCCCCTTCTGCAGCAAGGTACGTCATATTCAGACACCTGTTGGCTCCTGGGATATGTCTCATCAATCCCAGGAATCAATGGGAAGACTCCTCTTCTTTTAGGAAAAAAAAGGCTGGAACTCCGCTTTCATGAAATGGCAACATTTTGCTGATTAAATTTTAGGGTAAATAAAGCTCAGTTTTATTCTCTATTCCATTGCTGCTTCGTCCCCTATAATTTGGTTCCTTTGTGCCCCCTTTAACTATTGTAGTATCTTGTTACCAGTCTCAGGACTAGTTCTATCTTATCAATATATTTTTGTAAGTGAGGTCTCCAAAACTGGACACAGTATTCTAAATGAGGTCTCAGTAAAGATCTATAGAGGGGAATAAGAACTTCCTTACTTCTGTTGGTGATCCCTCTAGTGATGCATCCTAGAATTCTATTTGCTTTCCCCACTGCCTGGCCACACTGTTTGCTCATTTTGCAATCATCTGAAATAGGTACCTCCAAATCCTTTTCCTGTGTAGTGCTAGCCAACACTGTACCCCCAATGTTGTACTCTGTCAAGGGATTCTTTTAAACTAGGTGCATCATTCAACATTTTGAAACATTGGACTGCTTTAACCAATATTCCAACAATGCCAGATCATGTTACATGTTAAAGACACCTCCAGGGATCTCAACCCTATTGCACATCTTTGTATCATTAGTAAAAAGACATACCTTACCCAACAAACCTTTACTTATATCACTTACATATAGATTAAATAGAAGAGGAATTAGTGCAGAGCCTTGTGGTACACCACTAGTGACTGTTCTATGTTCACCTCATTTACAGCCACATTCTAGTATCTATCCAGCAGTTGAGCTGCAGTTTTACTGTCCCACAACTGCTCATCTAAAACATAAATGCAACAGCAGAAGACTGTACACATGTACTGTATGCAAATTTAACTTGACATGCCACGTTTGGCACTGTTAAAAAACACATACACATTCAAGAAGCAGCACAATCACTTCCTGAATGCCTAGAAGCTGCTGCTTCACTGTAGATTGCTTTTTTAAAGAATGGTGGAAACTGCCACCAGTGTGGCCTTAGTGAGTCACTGACAAGTAGGTGTCAATCAGTTTTGCAGACAACTAATTTGCATGTTGGACCTAGGTCAGCGGCTCACCAAGCATTTAAAGAAGGATATAAATGACAGCCTTACAGTTTGAACCCTCAAAAAAAAGTGAGCAAAGTCAGTATATTATACTATATTGCTCAAGAGATAACACTTGTGTGCTTAGGCTCAGAGGGAGGTAGCCATACCTTGATTCTTTTCAGGACTACTGTGCAGCACATGAGATGGGTTGTAATTGAAAAAATGTATATATATATATATACAATCATGGGCAAAAATATTGGCACCCCTGCATTTCTGTCAGATAATGCACCACTTTGCCCAGAAATTTGTTGCAATGACAAATTATTAGGCACCTGTGGACAGATCTCAAAACAGCAGTTGAGAAAAGGAACCCTTCCAATCTGAGAGACCTGGAGCTGGTGGCAAAAGAATTTCAGTATAGAGGTGTAAGAAACTCATTGATGGCTACAGGAAGTGACTGATTTCAGTTATTTTGTGCTACCAAATATTAAATTGGGGATGCCAATAATTTTGTCCAGTCCATTTTTGGGGTTTTGGGTGGAATGAGTCAGATTTAGCTTTTTTTTCTCCCCTTTCTTATATCATACCAATACAAACAAAAGAAATAAACATGAGAATGCCTAAACATTTGTAATTGCAACAACTTTCTGGGTGGAGTGGCACATTATCTGAAATGAAGGGGTGCCAATATTTTTGGCCATCACTGTATATAGATAGATACACACTCATATATATACACACACACACAGACACAGAAAGAGTTTAACATATACTCCCATTCATTAGCCACTTATATCTCTCCCTCTGTGGTTAAGTACATTTCATTTAGCAAGTGTTAAGTTCCCCCATGATCTAGGTCAGTGAATTTCCTCTTTTTCTTATGTCTCTCTTCTTCTCCATAGAAACTATTGATGCTCTTGTTAGCTCAGAGAGAATAAATTACATATAGATTATACTAGTATAGCCTGTGCTTAATTAATGGTGTTAAGAGATGTGCACTCAGACTCTGGTGATTGTCTGTATTATGACAAAGACAGAACTTTAATTAAAGTGCAGTTTCACTCTATGGGTTAATTACTGCAGGACTATCTGGTGGAAAGTGCTGAAATAATACAAGGAATTGATGTTCTGACAGTTGAAGTCATGTTCTTTGCACAAATTACAGACCAAGAGAGAAATACTCTTTTTAAGCCTACGTAATTGCAAAAGGTAGGATGACTTGGTGATGAACAATGGCACAGGATAATGAGGAGATGAGATTGCATACAAAAAAAAGAACACTAAAGCTGATTTTAGTGTAGTAGTGCATAGGCGCAAAGAATGAAAGGAAGAACTGATGGATGGTGCACATGGACATCACTCTCAGCACTACCTCTATAGATATAACGGCCCACCCTATCAATCTGGGCATGGAGCCAGGGCTGTATTCATGGATTTGTGTGGGCATGGTATGTGGTTATCATGATAAATAATAAAACCTGTCTCCTGGAGGTAGTGTGATTCCCTATGCATATCATATTCAGCTTTTAGTGCCGGAAGATTGGCAATAAAGCTGAACGCCAGGCAAAATGCTAAATAGTCAGAAGAAATGCATACATTCAAAATGTTTCACCTGTCAAAGGGTTTGTATTTCTGTCTATACATTAGTGATATTTAAAGCGGAGTTCCAGTGAAAATAAAAAAAAAATAAAAGTAGCAAAAACAAAAACTACAAAAACTGTAGCTGCTGATTTTTAAAAAACAGCCACTCACCTGTCCCTCGATCCGTCCATTTCACCGGCCACAGTGTTCACGGCGCCGGCATCTTCAGTGTGGGCACCCGGCTGTGACAGCTTGAGGCTTCACAGCCGGGTGCCCACTGCACATGCGTGAGTAGCGCTGTGCTTTCAAAATGGTCCTGTAGTCTTCTGGGATCTGTCACCTGTCCACCTCTTCTTCTCTTCTTCCCAGCTCCGCCATCCAAGCTGCACTACAGCTTTATTGAATGAAATGTAATCTATGAATGGAGGACAGGGGAACCTTTCAATCATCTGCCTGTCCTCCATTCATAGATTCTGTTCCATTCATAGAAGCTCTATTATGTATTCTATGAATGATGGAGAGGTTGGATATAGTTGGGCTCTCTTGACAGCTGTTAACCCCTGCTGTGCCGGGAGATTATGGTTGCAAGGTTAAGGAGGGGGGGCATGGATGAAGAGGGATTCACTTATCAGAGGAGACATCAGCACAATGAACATAGCCTACTGACTGTGAGTTATGTTCTTTGTGATAATTTGTGTGTTTTTTTATTTTGGCACTTAAGATTTAATAAAAGTTTATTTTACATGTATTCACATAAGGACAAAATGCATTCAGTTTGCTTAGAACAGCATAAACAAAACAATTCCCTATTATCACTATACACCGTTGTGCATCGGTTTCAAGTTTCTGAGCAGCAGAATCCCTTGTAAGGGGAATATCATTCTCACTGAAGGTAAAACCTGGATCTTAGCTGTATGCAAACACAGACCATCTAATGAGCAAAGCAGTAGAATAGTATATAGTAAGATATTTTTGGAGATTATGAAGAAGTGTTATGATATCCTCAGAGTCAAACATAAAAGAATCTCCACGGGGGTAACAAATGATGCTGTTGATATCAGATTGATGAGTTTCAAATGATGCCTTGTGGGAATGGCAGGATCACCAGGAATTTCATAAAACAGAACAGGATACTTTTTAACACATGTACATAGTACAACATACACACATCAGGAATATGAAGTGTTGGGGTAACATATTGTTTAGGATCAATACACTCATTTGCAGCTGCCTAAATTATATAGTGAATTTTAGGAACAGCTTGCCTTGAGTCCAAGAACACATCACTCCTCCTTTACGCCCCTTTCACACGAATGGTCTGATCAGGTCTGTCTGTCAGTTGTTCAGGCAGAACTGATCAGATGGTCCATTCACCCCTATAAACCTCCCTACCTCTGTTCAAATCCAGTCCACTAAAAAAATAAACTGAAGGGGATCCATCCCCTTCCATCTATGTGGATGGGATCAGAGGGCATTTGGGTATAAATGGTAAGCAGAGTCCGTTTACTCCCGGCTACCCATAGAGCAGAGTGGGCTCTGTCTGTGTCTGCTCTGCATAAACTGAGCAGACCTGGAACTGTCATCTGCCAACTCTGCTCCAATCAGCAGGGAATCAGTGAGCAGATCCCCTGCTGATCTCAATGGAGTCCGCCTCATGTGAAAGGGGCCTTACACTCATAAATTTCATCCTCAAGTAAATTAAACCACTGTCCGAGTAGCTCAGGTCTTTCTACAATTCCAGAATTATTCCAAGGTCAACTTTCCCTAGCCTAGTTCGCAGACACCTTAGTCCTACCTTGCAACCACGTATTCCATCCCCACTTAGATTAAATCACACTAGTAGTTCAAGACATTCTACAAATAAAGTTGGTATGGTATGTTTACACTCATGTACTCAAAATGATGTAAACAAACTGAGGCCTGGGACAGTTGTCACCAAGGCCAATACAAATAAGTTATTTTGGGCCAGTGGGCCCTGATTCAAACTTCAGTCACAGTGGGAAAAGCAGACTGTGACAAACTATTTGTGAAAATGATATAGTAATTTACTTATTATTTTATTTTGGTGACTCTGTTTCATTTTCAATGGCAGCTGTCATCTTGTGCAGCTACATACAGCAATACAGCATGTATATACATAAAGATGTATCGCACTAAACCATATCCTTTATGACAATACCCATCTTTCACTAAAACTTTCAATCATAGCTGCATTGTGTCACCTGTTGTGTAATGTACTTTCTTAAGCCAGCAGAAGTCTGCCCCTGCCATATGGGGACCATTGCTGACCTCCTTCTAAAAATACTTTGGGGGACATTTATCAATTGAGTTACAAAGTAAGCAATGCTAAAAAGGAACAGTGAGAAAGTATATGCAACAGATTTACTACAGGGGTACAACTTGAGTCATAAATTCCTCCCTCAGCTGCTCTCATGACCATTTCTCAACTGAGCATCTTTTTTTTTGCAAATTTAAGTTTATTAACACAAGGCAGCAACCATGACAATTAACAGAAATGTATCCAGATACAAAGGCTAGAATCAGTGCAACTTCGGGATATAAAAGGCAAAAAACAAAATAGAACATCCACAGTAAGACCAACAGGGCCAAAATACCAATCCCAAGAGCAAGTCTTTTAAAAAAACAAGAAAGCCTGATAGACGCTTGGCGATAGTTTTGTAGCCCAGTCCAGCCTTGTGTAGGTCTACAATCTAGTCCTTGGACACCTCTTTGGTTTTTGCCATGGTGGAGAGTTTGGAATCTTATTTAGTTTGATTGCTCCTGTGGACAGGTGTCCTTTATACAGGTAACAAAATGAGATCAGCAGCACTCCCTTTAAGAGACTACTTCTAATCTCAGCTTGTTACCTGTATGAAAGACACCTGATAGCCAGAAATCCTGCTGAATGATAGGGGATCAAATACTTATTTCCCTCATGAACATGCAAATCAGTGCATAATTTGTTAGACATGCATTTCTTTTGAATTTTTTGTTGCTGTTCTGTCTCTCAGTGTTACAATACACCTACCATTCAATTTTTAGACTGATCATTCAAAATCAGCAGGGGATCAAATACGTATTTCCTTCAGTGTAGTTACATAGTTAGTCTGGCTGAAAAAAGACAAAAGTCCATCCAGTTCAACCATTAAAAAAAAAGTTATAACCCTACACCCACAGTTGATCCAGAGGAAGGAAAAAAAACCCAGCAAAGCATGACCTAATTTGCTCCTACAGGGGAAAAAATTCCTTCCTGATCCCCCGAGAGGCAATTGGATATTCCCTGGATCAACTTTACCTATAAATGTTAGTATCCAGTTATATTCTGTGTATCCAAGAAAGTATCCAGGCTTTTTTTAAAGCAATCCACTGAGCTGGCCAGAACCAATTCTTGAGGGAGTCTATTCCACATTTTCACAGTTCTTACTGTGAAGAAACCTTTCTGTGTTTGGAGATTAAATTTCTTTTCCTCCAGACGTAAAGAGTGCCTCCTTGTCCTCTGTGATGACCTCAGGGTGAATAGCTCTACACCGAGCTCACTATATGAACCACTGATGTATTTATACATGTTGATCATATCCCCCATTAATCTCCTCTTCTCAAGAGAGAATACATTCAGTTCCTCTAATCTTTCCTCATACTGAACTCCTCCATGCCTCTTATCAATTTTTTTTTATTGAACTTATGATCTACCAGAACTCCCAGATCCTTCTCCACCATTGATTCCCCCAGTTGTACCCCCCCCCCACCCTAGTATGTGTGATGCATGCATATTCTTAGCCCCCAAGTGCAGAACCTTACATTTATCAACATTAAACCTCATTTGCCCCCTGGATCCTGTCCCCTCACAACTACTACGGTCGCCCTCTTCTTCCATCCTATGCTACCTCACTTACATCTTCAATCTTTCCCTCTTTACTGGTGCCTTCCCCTCCCCTCTAAAGCATGCGCACATCACTCCTATACTTAGAAAGCCCTCCCTGGACCCCACCAACCTGAACAACTTAAGACCCATCTTGCTGCTGCCATATACATCTAAACTCCTAGAACGCTTAGTCTACAATCGCCTGAGCTCCCACTTCACCAACAACAACCTTCTTGACCCTTTACAGTCTGGCTTTCGCTCACTACACTCCACTGAAACTGCCCTACTAAAACTCACTAATGATCTACTAACTGCTAAAACCAATGGCCACTACTCTGTACTCTTACTACTTGACCTCTCTGTGGCTTTTGATACTGTTGACCATCCCCTCCTCTTCAAAAACTCCACTCTCTTGGCCTCAGAGACTCTGCTCTCTCCTGTTTGTCATCCTACCTATCGCAGCGCCCCTTCAGTGTTACCTATAATGCTGCCACTTCCTCTTCACTCCCTCTTTCTGTAGGGGTCCCTCAAGGTTCTGTCCTTGGACTCCTTCTCTTCTCCATCTACACCTCCTCCCTTGGTCACTTGATAAACTCCCATGGCTTTAAGTACCATCTCTATGCTGATGACATACAAATCTATCTTTCTACCCCTCACCTCACCCCTTCAGTCTCCTCTCACATTACTAACCTACTAAGTGACATATCGGCATGGATGTCACTCCACTTCCTCAAACTCAATCTTTACAAAACTGTGCTCTTAGTATTCCCTCCAGCCCATGTCCCCTCCCCTGACTTCTCCATCAATATCAATAACACAATCATCATTCCCTCCCCTCATGACAGGGTACTAGGTGTAATCCTAGACTCCCATCTGTCCTTTCAGCCCCAAATCCAATCACTGTCCAAATCTTGTAGACTTTACCTCCGCAACATCTCCAAGATACACCCGTTCTTAACCTCGGAAACCACTAAGCAACTTATTCACTCCCTTGTTATAGCTCGCCTTGACTATTGTAACTCCCTCCTCATTGGCTTACCTCATCGCAGGCTATCCTCTCTTCAGCCTATCATGAATGCTGCTGCCAGAATCATCCACCTTACTAACCGTTCTGTATCTGCCACGACTCTCTGCCAATCCCTCCACTGGATTCCCGTTGCCCAACGGATAAAATTCAAAACACTAACAATAACGTATAAAGCCATTTATAACTCTGCCCCAAATTATATCACCGATCTTGTCTCTAAATATCACCCAAACCGTACTCTCTACTCCTCACAAGACCTCCTACTCTCTAGCTCCCTTGTCTCCTCCTCCCATGCTCATCTCCAGGACTTCTCCAGAGCTTCCCCCATCCTCTGGAACTCTCTACCCCAATTTATCAGACTATCGCCTACTCTGCTCACGTTTAGGTGATCTCTGAAAACCTTTCTCTTCAGGGAAGCCTATCCTGCCCTCAGCTAATACTGGAATCTTCTACTCTTCCAACCAGTCCATCCCCCATAGTTACTACCTTTTGTACCACTAGCCCCTCCCTCCTAGATTGTAAGCTCCAAGGAGCAGGGCCCTCCTATCCCTCTTGTATTGAACTGTATTGTTGCTGTATTGTCTCCCGTTATATTGTAAAGCGCTGAGCAAACTGTTGGCTCTATATAAATCCTGTATAATAATAATAATAATAATTTGCCACATAGTTGCCCAATTAAACAGTGCATTGAGGTCAGCTTGTAAATTGGAGACATCCTGTAAGGACGTTATTCCACTGCACAGCTCGGTGTCATCTGCAAAGACTGAAATGGTATTTTTAATCCCAGACATTATATCGTTTATAAATATATAAAAAAGTAAGAGTCTCAACATTGAACTTGGGGTACACTACTGACAACCCTAGGCAATTCAGAGTATTCTCTGATTCAATTCTTCCACTTTCATGAGCCATAGTCGGATGGATGGAGGGCTTTTCCATTTGAGGGGAATACAAGATTTTGACAGCATTAAAAAGATGGCAAAGGATCAATTTTTTTTGTGTACTTTGGGTGGGATACTGGACGTGTGTAGAAGAAAAAAGGCTGGCTCATCCAGCACCACATAGTCAGTGAATGTTTGGGTCAAGCGGTAAATTTCTGTCCAAAAACCAGTCAGCTTAGGGCAGAACCAAAAAATATGTAACAATGTACCTCGTTCCCTTCGGCAGAGCCAACATTTATCAATTGTGTTTGGGAAAAGAGGACCGGGGTACGTTACCATCTAGTGAGAATCTTAAAATTTGTTTCTTGAAACTTTGTACATACAGATTTCAACGCAAAACGAATTACGTTTGTCCTCTGAGAGTAGGTAAAGGAACGACTCATGTCCACTTCCCATTTGTCCAAAAAGGGAGGACATAATCTGCTAGGGGCATCAAAAGAGCATAATTTTAAGAAAGTGTATGGGGTAAGGTCTCTTTTTCCAAACAGATATCCTCAAAAGAAGTCAAGTCATGTCTGAAGGTGAAGGAGGGAGGCAAGGAGCATAAATAATGCCACAGTTGCATCGCTTTCCAAAGGTCCAACCTAAAAGCTCCCATAGGATCAGTTAGGCATGAAATAGAAGGCCAATTAAACAGTGGGAGGCCAGAAAATGCCCATTTGAAGCCAGCAGGCGAAAAGTACCATCTCGTACATCCGGTGCAAAGCCGGAATTACCCAAAATTGGGAACAATGGGGAGTGCAAGGAAGACAAGTTCGTGGTAGAGAATAATTGGAGGCAAATTCGAGCAGTGGTGCCCACCAAGGAAGATGATGACACCTCCCCAAAACACCAGGGCAGGCGACAGAGCATCAAGTTACCTTGGGCCTGTTCTAATCCTGGCCAGAGTTTAATTTCTAACTGAACAACTTTTAACAGTGAAAAATCTGTCTCATTTACAGCAGTAACACAGTTAGGTACTGACTGCGTTACTTTTTTATTTGTGTTAACAGTTACATTTTCAAGAAAAAATTTCACTGCTTCCCCCTACCACACCTAAGGTCCAAACAGTACTGCTTTTAAAAAGTGTAGCAAAAAGTTAAAGGAGAAGTTTGGGGTTTTCAAAATAATAAACATACTCAATTCAATGCTGCAGCTGTCCCCCGCTTACTCTAAACCCAAGAACTGAGCAATGTCATTACTGCTGATCACTCTTAGTTCTTGGCCTGCTCTGAGCTCAGTCACCACTCTCTGCTCTGCCCCTCCAGCGCTTACTGGAGCGCCAGGCTGTGAGCAGCTGGCTTTGGCTCTCAGCCATAGTCAGCTGTCAATCAGGAGGCCCGGTGAATCCTGGCAATATGGTCAGAATCCTTCCAGAGCCTGGAGCAGCTTTGTGACAGCAGGCTTTAGACTGTTATTAGGTGACTCTGGGTCACTTTTTTGGCCCAGAAGAGAAGTATGGCCAAAAGAGCTTTGGGCTTTGGCTATACTTCTTGTTTAAGAAGAAATCTGCAAGTCAACAATCTTGCAAATAAATAAATAAAAATAGTCAATGGTCATAAAACTATTTGATAGTGATTTAGATAACCTAGATGCTCATTTAGTCATATCTATCAAAGAAAATGATTAAATATAGTTCAAAGGTTGTTGTGTTGCAGATTTCCTCGAAAAACATTTTGTTTATCTGTTTATCAGTCGTATGTAGACCTTAGAAAATAGGAGAAGGCCCTGCCCTAAAATTGTGAATTAGCACAATTTAATAAATATCATGGACAGTACACAGCTGTGCTGCTGCAATAGCACACTTTTACAGCTACAATCACCTTGATCCCCTACAGTGATAGATGTGTCGCAGACCTGAGCATATCTATCACAGTGGGATTCCGATAACAACAAACACAGTCATTGCAGTCAAGGAGTTATGTCCGTATCATGCTAACCAGAGTGAGATCCTTGTTTTCTGGAGTGTAGTAATGAGGGGAGAGCTTACTTTGGCAGATAAAACAGTACCTTAAATCAGTTATCAACACCTACGGTATCACTTGCTGCCAATGGAAGGCAAATCACCCAAATCTAGTTAGCTGGACACATAGGCAGATACAAATCTTATCATACAATCTGGTGCACTCTAAAGGCTGTGCAGCAGATTATCACACATTTATGAGATTCTTCAAACTATCCTGTAAGCTGGAATCCTTTCTTCATTACTTTTCCCACTGCCACTCATACCAAACACACAATTTATGGTAGCTTGTCACAACCTGCAGTTTGTCATCGGACTGGTAAGAAAACATATACACACATCCCTATCCAGCGGATCTGCCAGTTTACACACATTGACACTAATCTGTATGCAATTAGCAGTGACATGATTCAATTTTATACAAATTAACAATTTATTTATTTATTTCAGGTACGTCTATAGTGCTGTCAATTTACGCAGCGCTTTACATACATATACTGTACATTCACATCAGTCCCTAACCCGCAAGGTGCATACAAAGGGCCCTAAATCACATTCATATATACACATACTAGGGCCAATTTAGACAGGATCCAATGAACCTACCAGCATGTCTTTGGAGTGTGGGAAGGAAACCGGAGTACCCGGAGGAAACCCACGCAGGCACAGGGAGAACATGCAAACTCCAGGCAGGTGGTGCTGTGGTTGGGATTCGACCCAACAACCCTAGTACTGCCAGGTGGAAGTGCTAACCACTTAGCCACTGTGCTGCCCAACACAATAATTATTAAACCGAGCATACAGACACTAGTAACACAATGCACCAATCTCTCCAGGCGTATAAATTCTTATATTAGTACACAGTGGGCACCTTATAAATTTATAATTTAATATCCTTAGGTGGGCACTACATAGATGTATGTACAGATGAAAAAATTACAAAAGAGAGTACAAAAGACATAATACGACATATAGATTGGCTATGGAATAAAAGGGAGAAAAAACAGCCATAAAAATGACCATTTCGGAAAGTAGACATACTCCTGTTGTGGGAGCATACTGAAAGTTCCAGCAAGCCACCTTGTTTAAAAAAGGCCCCATACAAATTATACTAATCACCAATCACTTCTGGAAGTCTCACCTTTGCTGCCATGGAGAGGATTCTGGCTTCCTGAAGTGGCAATACATTACATGGACCTGCCGGTTCTGGTGGCTGGTTTAGCGCCGGTTCACACTGATGCGGTGCAGAATTCACACAGGTTTCTGTGCGATTCCCATACTGCATCAAAATCACACCCTGTTTCATGCGAACCGTTGTGGTTGTGTATATTAAGGGACCCCCCCAAATTGGTTTGCAAAACGTGGTGCAATTTGCAGAATCGCACCGCATTGGTGTGAAGACCCATGCAATCCAATTCTGGTGCGGACAAGAAAAAGGTCTTGCATGATATTGGTGCAAATGTGGTGTGATTTGAGCACAATATATATGACAGTATAACCTTGCAGGTTATGGAGAAATGGTACTATAGCCCACACTCTAATCAGTGTGTAAAACAGTAAAGCCTCCTTAAAAAGAGAAGTATGGACAAAGAAATTTTTGCCAGGGCTCGACAAATTCCAGGCGCCAGGTTGCCATGGCAACTATAAATTGTGTCCTGGCACCTCGACTTTTGTTAGCCATCCACATCTGCCTCCCACTTAGGGCAAGCACCACTATAAGACAGCACAGCAGCCTTCTTAGGGCACCAAGCTGGGAGGGGCAGTAAAATGCCCTTTCACAAGGGCTGGATTTACATAGGGGCTCAAGGAGCTGCAGCTCCAGGCCCCTACCGGCAGAATGACCAATCTGGTAATGCACAAGGGCACAGGGCCTATAGGGGCCTGGTCACGCAGAGTCTTGGTGCAGTGGCAGCAGGTACGGGGAACAAAGGCCTCGGGTGTGGGCAGGATGACAGCACCCGGCTCCAGGTACCATTTCCAGACAGCGAATGGGTGGTGCCTTGGAGACAGAGGCCACAGTGAAGGTGAGCAGCGAGAACAGCAAGGACCAATAGCCAAGGAAGGAGAAGACCTCTAAAGATGCAAGCAACTGCGGGCACAGCATCCCTGGCGCCTCCCAGACACTGGAACAACTGGATTTCTCCTTCAATCTCCTCTCTACTCCAAGGCTTCAGAGACAGGCTCACTAGTGGGGAACAGCTTACAGCATCGGCACGATGCTGCAGCAAGTTGGTAAGTATGTGTGTTTATTTTTTTATATATTACCACACTTCTGATTTACATCTTCACATGCCTCATTCTATCACGTCTCAAAATTAATAGGAATATTGCTTATTTAAGGAGAATAGGCAGAGATATGCAAATCATTGTTTTACACCACACCTTAATCCACACTTTATCTGAGATGCTGCCTGGTAGACCCTGAAAGGGGGGAACAAGAACGTTCCCCCACATTCCTGAAACATGCCAGGCTGCATGCCTTCACCACGGGGGTGGGACCTTGCTAGGGGGGACTCACCTGACAGAACTGCTTGTCCCCATGTTGATGAGGACAAGGTTTCTTCCCCTCAATCATGGCCTGCTGTGGGGGTCTGCAGGCAGGGGATTATTGAATCTGAAAGCCCCTGTTATAAAAAGAGGGGCTCCAGATACCCCCCAATGTAAATAAATAAGAGGTACCCCTGCTCATTCACAAGAAAAAGTAAATAGTAACTAAAACACACAGATTTTGACAAGTCCTTTATAACAAAAAAAAAATCCCCTAAGCTGTAAAGGCTGTCATGGTTTTGCCATTTCCGGTGGCACAGAGTTTTAAAGCTGTACATGTTTGCTATCTACTGTATTTACTCAACACAACCTCATTTGTATATATTTTACCCAAATCAGTTTTATAGTGTGTTTGTGTGCATTAAAATACATTTTAGTGCAATTTTTACTGAAAACGTGTTTGATAGACAGCTGCGCAAATATTGTGTAAGTAAAAAATTGCTACTGCCGTCATTTATTCTACAGTACTTTTGCTTTCCAAAAATAAATACTTGTCTGAGAGTTTTTGTAACTATCTAGCAAAGAAATGCAGATTATAACATCTGTGTGAAAATTTGAAAAAATTGTCCTGGATGCAAAGTGGTTAAATATCCCATTAGATTTTGAAAGAAAGAGATAATAAAAGAAGAAATAGGTGAAATGACAACAAAAATACACGTGTCATTTGAGAGTAGGTAAATGTTAAAATAGTGGGATGAACATGCCAAAGTCTAAGTTTGAGGACTGGTGAAGCAACCTTCTAATAAATGTGCCTTTTCCCTATAAATTCTTTTACTAGGAATAAACACTGCAGTTTGAACTTGTCCTAGAGGACACTAAGAGTTGAATAAGGTCATAGCTCACAAAGAGGTGGACATCAGATGAGAGCCAACCCTTTGTTATTGTTTTTAGAGGAACTGTAGTCTTTTTAATGATTTTAGATACTGTACATGTGAAAGAAAATAGCTTCAAGTGAAAAAAGTGGACCTACAAGAAAAGTAATGGGCAGCACATAGTTGGTTCACTTGTTTATAAGTTTGCTTTTACAGTTGGTCATTCCCATGATATAGGAATAGACTTTCTCCAAAAGTATGAAGTGCAGCAGTGTGTGTTATTGCAGAGAAGGTGAGTGTACGTGGGTGGAACCGACACGCCCGGTGCATACAGGGCCTTTTGCTCTCTCACTCTTTTCCTTCCTCCAGTCACTCCGGTTTATGAGCCAGGTGGGGACCGTATTCATGTGACATCAACATTATGGCACTACCCCAACGTAGAAGTGAGCTGTACACCCCAGTGTCTCTGTATCATAATCTGAAGCTATCATACAAGTGCCTCCCGGTTTCATGATACATATATGGGAAGCACAGGAGAGTCTGTCAGTGAAGTGTCAGTGAGTGTTGGAGACCACATTAGTGCAGTGGTGCTGAGGACATGAGTGTACATCGATGGAGAGTGCATGCGCCCTCTGACATACCTGTTCTGTGGGACTGTTCAGGGATTATAATAAATCCTTTGCATCCAAGCAGTGTTCTATACTGGATGGCTCATTCCAGCTCTTATTTCTGCACAGTCTGTGTGTATACTATGCACCAGGGTTGCCAACCGATCGTAAATTTATGGACAGTTTGTACATTTTGGGCGGTTTGCTAACTGTCTGTGTTTGTTACGGACAGTGGCCACCTGTAAAAAATATGGCTGCCAGCTTTGGAACTGCACATGCACAGTTCCGAAGCCAAGTGGACTCAGGTATTCTTGGTGGGGGCGGGCGGGAACATGTCAGCAGCAACTTTTCATGTAAGTAAGTTGAATGTCTTGTTTTTGACCTGATTTTATGCTATATTTTAAAAATAAATACTACACTACTGGAGATTGGTGTTGCTCTGGTGGAGCTTTATTTATCACAGCTTGGTCCCTGCTGAGAGGTCCCTTCTGGTGCAGTTATTGGGAGATACCTGACATACAGTGATGGCTGTGGAGATACTATATGACAACATATGCTGTTGTAATGGCAGCCGTCGGTTCTGGTGAGTTTGTAATTCACGAGGTGGTGGTCGTGGACCTTTGATTACACTATTTGAAGAGTGATCACAACTGTAAAGGTGGCAGACAGATGGTTTCAAGAATTTCACCAAGTTCTTGGTGACAGCTTCTGACTGGAAGTCCAGGGGGATGGGCTCCCAATCATGTGAGAGCCAATCACAGTAGTCATGTTTAGCGCTACTCCCCAGGAGCTGCATGGTAGATTGAGTTCCCTGTTCTTTTGCTTCAACTCTGTGAATAACCTTGTCCCCTCTGACACACCAGGTTAAGTAAATAGATCATACACTGTGATTGGGAGCACAGATATAGATAACCTGCACAAAAATCAAACACCAGACTGGTTAGTGGTAAATTAGCCAATAAATTGTCACTTTAAATAGAAGTATGTGTATAAATTGGTAAGTAAAAGGATTAGGTCAATCATAGACAAAATGATCACTACGTTATGGTAGCATAGCATGGAGTTTTAGGCAACTAGATTAAAGTAAACTTGGTGATCCACAAAATCAGCAATAAGCAATGGCATTAGAGAACACTAACAGCAATGATAAACAAAACTGCAATAACTCCTAAAACTCATAAAGAATGGGCTATAACCAAATTAGAGTGTAATCTATACGAATGATAGCAACGGCATTTAAGACATTTAATAAGGTACTTTTTACTATGGACAACAGTCAAAGCTCTTCTGAAGCAGGTATCTGACTGAGCAGTCCTTAGTTCTTTAGTTGGCTAGTGCTGGGGCCTAGTCTGTAAAGTGGTGCACATGAGTACAGTCCCAGTAAAGTCTGCATACAGCAAATTATGATGCTAGTTAGATGGTCAATCCATATGTGCTCAGACACTGCTAGCAGCAACAGGTTAATCGCAGCAGTGTCCTCTGACCAATCCCAGCAATACAGCTGTGTTGATCCTGCTGTTCAGATTTCACATATCTTCCTGGATTGCCTGGGGTGACTCTGGTCCTCAGAACCCTGGTTAACAGCACTCTGATATCTGGTTCAGGCCACAGGCTTGTGGCAAGATTATGTGCAAACAGGAGTAGCAATATGCACCTCTGTCTCCTTGCAGCAAAGAGGAAGTCACTTGGCATTCAAACTGAGGAAAAATATAGCTCTCTCCTCCTTATACCCTGCTCGCATTGGGAATTGTAGTCCAATAGTCCATTAACTGTCATAGCAGAGTTTCTTTTCCAAACTATATCTACAATGGTTTACTGCTGCCTAGCTAAGTACCTGGCTACACATGTAATCGGGAATCCACTCTGCCTTCCTACGTAGAGCCCACTTAGAGGGCTATTGGGAGGTGGCAGGAAGGGTTGAATTGCTGCAGAGACGTTAGTGATTGGAGGAGAGGCTGGTCACATGATTTTGACAGGTCATGTGATTGTGATCCTCTGGCTTTCTTTTGTACTCATTCATTTTACTGCTTTGAGGCCCAAAGCAAGTGAAATACAAGGCGCATTTGTGCATGTTGCATATGTAACACTATAATATGTGTTTCAAGCACAAACACATGGAATCTAGTATGCTGGCTAGAGCTTGAACTTTTGCATGTGCACACAAACATATGTGCATAAGAGTACTCCCCTCTCATGTATGCTTTAGGAAGACATTTTGCATATTAGAATTCTCTCTGATCACCTTTAATGACAGATGTGTACCCTTAGTGTGGGTTTGTTTCTACATGGAATGGGCATTTAAATATGTTGGCAGAAGTAAGAAAAGCACATTAAAGAAAGTTACTTTTTTTTTTAGGCCCAAAAACCCTCAATTGGTGTACATACAGGTGCTGAAGTGAATGCTCCATTAAAAGAGACCTTTTAATACATCCATTAAAATGTCCATCACAAGCACATGGTAAATGCCATGCCATTTGGACACAATTGATATATCAGCCTACCCTAACAGGGTACAGATAACAATTGTAGAAATATTTACAATAATTGGGAAATGTTTCGAAAATTAAGTCAACTATGCCCTGTGCCAACCAGCACAAGATCCTAAGGGCAAAGGGACAGCAGAAATGACTTTTAATCAGATGTCAGCTTCAAAGGGAAGTCACATTTCACATAGCAGCAGGAAAATGTTCTTCTTTAAAATGTCATAGATTGCCAACAGAGTGTGCCAAGGTCATGCTTAGCGTGCGTCATTGCTAGTCATTGCTAGTGTGGTAGTTTCTCATGTCTGCCACGGGGTCTTTGCCAGAGATAACCTTATGACACAGAAGTACTGGTGAAGAGGGATGCTATGATGATCTTAAGCTGATAAAAATCGATATGCCTATTTTTGGCGAAAAAAGTAAATTTCATGACATTTCAGCACCCATAAGTTATAATTAATTAAAATTATAATTACTTTCCTGATATGTATTTGGTGATTATGGTATATATGATGTTTTGGTAAAGCAATAAGCAAAACAAAAACTTGAAACTGAGAAATTGGCCCAAACTTCTTCCCTATCCCTCAAATCAAGTTCTAAATAAGAACCTTCAGAAACCCTAAACTCAACTCCCAACTCTCATTTCAACCACAATATTTAATACAGATTTTTAACCTTCACCTTACTTTCAACTGCAATCTTTAACCCTCAACCTAACCCTAAGGTCAGACTTAAATGGTAATTTGCAGTGCATTAATGCAGGTGTGTTTGCCTGCATTATGTTGCAAATTAATATGCACTGCAATGGATCAGCAGATTCATTATGAATGGCTTGCCAATGCACCATAATGGGCTAAAACACACACATGCACCTTTTTATGCCACAGGGCTTTGCAACTCATGTTAAGTACATTGGCGTGTGGTGCTTTGTGTTCTGTATTGGTCAATATCACACAGTGTATTGGAGTGATATTTCAAATAACTGGCACTGGAAAAGCACTGTTCATAAAGCTGTGCATTTACATGTGTTAATGGTGTAGCACTACCCCCTTAGGAGTTGCTGAGCTTTGGGTCCACCTACACCTCTGTACAGCCAGGCAGCACACATTTTTTTTCACATGTTGCATTCAGAGTAAAAAAAAAAAGTCCATGAGCTTGGGTTTGATGTTTTTTTAAGGGGTTTTGATCTGGGATGGGGTTTAGGTATGCATTGGATGCCCAAGGAAACTGCAAACTCGAGGACAACTCTGTAGCAACTAAATACAGATATGGACAGAATAGTCTCTCCTCTGAGAGTACTCTAGCTCTCTGGTATACCTCCTTAGACCCTAGATGAATCCTCCTCTTCACCCAGCTGCACTGAGGGTATTCCCTGGGCAAGGGGACCTGCTGTCTTCTAGAAACTTATCCAGCTTCTAGAGCAGGGGAAGGTATCAGGGAACTGACCTGCAGAGCCCCCAGCCCTGACCTAAAATAACCTGGCTGACTCACACCCAGGCTAACTCATAATAGGCTGCTACTCAGCCTCTACCTAATAAAAACGAACTAGCTCTCCCTAGCTAAAGTTGGGGTGCGCTACAATGGTAACTTACTTACTGCACAGGAGATTGCTAGTCATTTCAAGAACAAGATCGACACAATTTGTGATGAGATCTCTAGTGTCAAGCTTCCTCCTCTAACCAACATACCAGGCCCAACTCCACACTCAACACTCTCCTCCTTCGACCCTGTTACCCCACCTGTTTGAATAACTAAAGACCCATCTCCCCGCTCCCCTTTCCCTCCAAGCTTCTCGAGCACCTTGTTCACAACCGTATAAACTGTTACCACACTGACAACAACCTTCTTGATCCCCGACAGTCTGGCTTCCGCCCACAACATTACACAAAAACTGCCCTACTAAAACTCACTAACGACCTACTAACCGCTAAAACCAATGGCCACTACTCCATACTCATACTCCTTGACCTTTCTGCTGCCTTTGACACATTCGACCACCCGCTCCTCCTCAGTAAACTCCACTCCATCGGCCTCCATGACTCTGCTCTCTCCTGGTTCTTCTCAGCGTACTTTCAGTGTCACATACACCTCCTCCTCCTCCGCTCCTCTTCCTCTTTCTGTTGGGGTACCCCAAGGTTCTCTCCTTGGGCCTCTCCTTTTCTCTCTCTACACCGCCTCCCTGGGCCAACTGGACCAATACCACCTCCATGCTGATGACACCCAGATCTATCTCTCCACTCCCCAGCTCACCCCCTCAATCTCCCCACGTATCACAAATCTACTAAGCGACATATCAGCATGGATGTCACATCACTACCTTAAACTCAATCTTTCCAAAAACGAGCTTGTAATATTTCCTCCTCCCCAATCCCCCACTCACGACTTTACCATTAAGATCAACAGCACAACCATTGGTCCTTCCCCACATGCCAGGGTGCTAGGCGAAATCCTAGACTCATACCTAGTGCACCCCACATCCAATCACTGGCTAAATCCTGCCGCCTCAACCTCCGGAACATTTCCAAAATCTGCCCCTTTCTGACCAATGACACCACAAAACAACTAATCCACGCCTTGGTTTTATCCCGCCTTGACTACTGCAACTCCCTCCTCACTGGTCTACCTTTACACAGGCTATCCCCCCTTTAGTCTATTATGAATGCTGCTGCTAGACTCATAACCTTACCAACCGATCAGTTACTGCTGCCCCTCTCTGCCAATCCCTCCCCTGGCTTCCACTAACCCAACGTATAAAATTCTAAATACTAACCACAGCTTACAAAGCCATCCACAACACTGCCCCTAGCTACATCGCCAACCTCATCCACAGATACCGCCCAAATCGCCAGCTCCGCCTAAGATATCTTCCTCTTCAGCTCCCTCATCACCTGCTCCCACTCTCACCTCCAGGACTTCTCCAGAGCCTCCC
The DNA here is from genome assembly GCF_062004578.1 of Staurois parvus. Lineage (NCBI taxonomy): Eukaryota > Metazoa > Chordata > Amphibia > Anura > Ranidae > Staurois > Staurois parvus. The sequence goes on from NW_028318025.1 coordinate 6,830,254, forward strand.
CCATCCTCTGGAACTCCCTACCACAGTATTTCCGGTCAGCCCCAACCCTGTCTGCCTTTAGGCGATCTTTGAAAACTCTCTTACTCAGGGAAGCCCTACCTCCACCGAAGAACTGTACTTGAATCACCTCCACCAGATCTTCCCCCGCAGCTATCAACTTTTGTATCACCTCCCCCTGCCTTTAGATTGTAAGCTCCACGAGTAGGGCCCTCATATTCCTTCTGTACTGAAATGTATTGTAATTGTACTGTCTCCCTTATATTGTAAAGCGCTGCGCAAATTGTTGGCGCTATATAAATCCTGTATAATAATAATATTAATAAAGTCACAACAAAAAACCTTTAGGCTTTATTCACACTATGAACAAAGACATGAGTTTTTCTGCACAAATATATATTTATATATATTTCAAATTCCAGTGTTTTTGGTTTGATTATATTATTGAATTAAATGTATTATTATTATATTATTATTTTTATGATTATTTATTAAATTATAATTTATGATTTTGTGTTTCAAATTTTATCATACCCGGGATGTTTACTAGACTCTTGTTCGGACAGATTTCAGTCAGTTATTCCTAAAAATTACAGGCCTACAATAAAAAAAAAACATATTTCCATGCAAAAAAATGGTACCGCTTTCAGCACCAAAAATCTGAAATAATCATACAGCCAGGGAGGTTAAATGACACTGCCATGGTTATTTACTTAGCCATTCACTTGGGTAATTTATTTATAGCTTTACCAATTGCCCTCTGGAAGATTTACCCCCCTTAATGACCAGGCCATTTTTTGCTATTCGGCAATGCGCTATTTCAACTTGTAATTGCGTGGTCATGCAACACTGTACCCAGACATAATTTATGTCCTTTTTCACACAAACAGAGCTTTCTTTTGGTGGTTTTTGATCACCAATAAGTGTATATTCATTGGTTTGTGTGAAAGTTATTGCATCTACAATTTATGGTCTATATATTGGAATTTATGCAGCTTTTACTTTCTGGCTGCCTATCACATTTCTTGAGGCGCTAAAATGCCAGGGCAGTACAAACATCCCCCAAATGACCCCTTTTCTGGAAGTAGACACCCTAAGCTATCTGCTGAGAGACATGTTGAGTCCATGGAATTTTTTTTTTCTACAAGTTTGACAATGACAAAAGATATATATTTTTGTTTTTACACAGAGTAGTCAGTTAAATGCTATATTGTTCACACATGCCATGGATATATGTGGAATTACACCCCAAAATATATTCTGCTACTTCTCCTGAGTATGGGGATACCACATGTGAGAGACTTTTTGTCAGCCTAACTACATACAGAAGCCCAAAATCCAATAACCCCTGTGAATGTCTGATGGTGTGTAAAATCCTCATTTCACTTCCTCACTACCTATCACAGTTTCAAAGGCTCTAAACTTCCAGGACAGCACAACCTCCCCACCAATTGACCCTTTTGGAAAGTAGACACCCTAAGCTATTTGCTGAGAGGCATGTTGAGTCAATGGAAGATTTTCTTTTTTTTACCACAAGTTTTTGGAATATGCCAACAAATATATTTTTTTTTTTACACAAATTATTCAATTAAATTATATATTGTTCAAACATGCCATGGGTATATGTGGAACTACACCCCAAAATATATTCTGCTACTTCTCCCAAGGATGGGGATACCACATGTGTGAGACTTTTTGGGAGCCTAGCTGCATACCGGAGCCCAAAATACAATGACCCTTTCAAAGCCTGAAGGTGTGTAATTTCCTAATTTCACTTCCTCACTACTTATCACAGTTTCAGAGGCTCTGAAATTCTATGATAACACAAAAGCCCCCTAAATTACCCTTTTTGGAAAGTAGACACCCCAAACTATTTGCTGAGAGGCATGTTGAGTCAATGGAAGATTGTTTGTTTTTAAGTCTTTGGATTATGACAGAAATTTTTTTTTTGTACACAAAGTTGTCATTTAAATGATATATTCCTCATGCATGCCATGGGTATATGTGGAATTACACCCCAAAATATAATCTGGGGGGATACCACATGTGTGAGACTTCTGGCAGCCTAGCCGTATACAGGAGCTAAAAATCCAATGCCCCCTTTGAAAGCCTGAAGGTGCGTAACTTCCTCATCTCACTTCCTCACTACCTATCACAGTTTCAGAGGCCCTGAAATGCCAGGATAGCACAACTCCCCCCCCCCACACACACACACAATGACCCCTTTTTGGAAAGTAGACATTCCAAGGAATTTAATAAGAGTCATGATGGGTATTTTTCTGATCTAATTTTTTGTCGCAAGGTTTTGAAAAGAAAAAAAAATTACATTTTTGCTTACTTTCTTAATTTTTCAAAAACTTGTGGCAGCATTCTTTTCTGAGAAATCTGGGGTCTATTAGACTTTCCTCTGCCCTTAAAAGCATCTGATCACACCAAGATTTAAAATGGCGCTGCTAATATCAGGTTGAAATGAAGTGATGAAATGCTTGGAACTTCCGGTTAATTAGACTATTGGGATGATTAGAGCCATTCTGGTCTCTGATCAGCTCTATGGCCAGCAGGCAGAACCACCTGATGCATTCCCAGGTTCCCCAGTGGGACGGGAGAGCCTGAGAAAGCCATGGAAGGCATCCCCTCCCACTGCTTGTAAAAGCAATCCAGTGAATAATTAGCCACTATGATTGCTTTTATATAAAAAGCCGACCTTCAGCTGAAAAAAAACGATACCAGGCTGATGCCTGTAGCCTGCAGGAATCATATAACCACTCAAAATCCAGCAACATACTAGTACACCACTGGTCCTTGTTGGACATATATGTAATGTTCTTTTTTTTTCATGCAACCTGTGGGCTGAATGAAAAAAGAGACCCTAACAGATTCCTCCATTCACATCGATCGATGTGGATGAAGAAATCTCTGCCATAAAAAGTGTGTGGTATGCCCACCCTTAGAATATACCACCCTGCATCCACCCACTTCTAATGTTGGCATACATGTAATCTCCTTTTTTTTTTCGTTTAGTCTGTAGGCTGAATGAAAAAAAGACCAACAGAGATTTCTCCATTCACATTGATCAATGTGGATGAAGAAATCTCTGCCAGAAAAAATGAAAAAAATATATGATGAAGCATAGGGGCAATTGACCCACTGGCCACCCCAGGCCCCCATGCTTGGGCATATATGTTCTTTTTTTTTAACTGTGAATGAAAAATCTCAACCAACAGCGATGCACGCACTGACATATATTCTGAGAGCAAGACCATGTTGCTGTCAGAATAAACAGATCGGTGCTGCAGCTGAATAGTGTGCCTGCAAAGCAAACAACAATGGTTTACAATAAAACACAGTAACAATATAACGTTAACTCAGTAAAACAATAACTGAATAGTGTTACTGCAAAGCAAACAATGGTTAACAATAAAACAAAGTAACAATAGAACATTTACAAATACAGGCTTCTCCATTTTCTGTAGGAGATCTGGAGAGTCCCGGCCAAAATCACTGGCCGAGATCCATTGACATGCATCTCCTACAGCGAATGACAGCGGGGGTCATCGGGGGGATGTGCGCATGCATGCTTCACACCAGGAAGAAAACAGGGATGTAAAGGTACGTCACTGGACCTGCTGGTGGCGGCTGTCCACAGTACATTGCGGGCGAGTGGGTCGAAAGTGGTTAATTCCTGTTAGTTTGTTGTTGTTTTTTTGCTTTTTTGCTGTGTCTCATTGGGAGGTTTCCCTTCCTTTTCCATCCTGCATACACAACAGAAAGACAGGGAATTCCCTTGTTAGGCAATTATCATCTGAAAAATGTCCCTGTCCAAAGTCTGTTCCTCAATTCTGGTTCTGGTGATAGCTTAAAATTTGGGACTTTCTGTTTCTGGACAATAGTCACCAGAACAAATTCTGTCCATGGGGGCACACACAGAAATACAAACCTAAATGAAGTTTTAACCCCCTCACCACTCTATCAAAAACAAATAAAAGTTTGGCTTTAGTGGAGTAGATACTAATATTTTGGGAAAGTTTATGTTTACTTAACAAAGGGAGTGTTTGACTACAAAGGAGACTTTGACTACCCAATCACATAAAGGAAATAAAAAATACATAGTGTGATTAGTTGACTGAAATAAACACAGCTTTACCATATTTACTAAGCGCAGTGAACATTCACTGTGCTAAGAGAATTAACCGTCACTATTCTCTTAGTGAAAACACCCTACTGTGTAAAATTTTAGATATTAAAGTGACACTAAAGCTTCATTTTTTTTTTTTTTTAAATAACAAACATGTCTATACTTACCTTCTCTGTGCGGTGATTTTGAACTGAGCAGCCCCAATCCTCTTCTTTTCAGGTCCCCGCCGGCGCTCCTGGTTCCTTCCCCTCAAGGAGTGCTCCCAGGGAAAGCTGCTCGCCCTGTGGGCATCACTGCATGCTCATCCCCAAGCCTCTGCTCTATGCATCCATAAGACATACAGAGCCACAGGTTGAACCCATCTACCACGCTGTTTCTTCATTGGCTCACTGGCTGTGATTGACAGCAGCAGGAGCCAATGGGCTCCCACTGCTGTCTCAGCTAATGAGGAAGAAGACAGCAGAGGCTGTCGAGAAAGTCGCTGGATTGGAAGGGGCTCAGGTAAGGTAAGGATTAGGAGGGCCTGGGGGGGCTGTACACATAAGGTTTTTTACCTTCATTCATAGAATACATGAAGGTAAAAAACCTTGAGCCTTTACAACCACTTTAATCACTTATGGTCCCAGGCAATTTTGACACTTTCACATACATGTTAAAATTAGCATATTTTTTGCTGTAAGATTATTTAGAACTCCAAAACATTATACGTTTTTTCTAAAAGCAGAGTCCCTGGAGAATAAACTGGTTGTTGTTGCAATTTTTTATGTCGTGCAATATTTGTGCAGCTGATTATCAAACCCAAATTTTCAGGAAGAAAATACACCTAAATGAATTTTAGTGCACACAAACACTTTATAATACCCAATTGTTTTAGTAAAATATAAAAGATGATGTTGCATCAAGTAATTAGATACCAAACATGTCAAGGTTTAAAATTGTGCACACCTGTGAAATGGCGACAAACTGTGATACCTAATATTGTCCTTAGGCAACATTTTGAAAGCCTTAACAGATTAACAGTTTAGAGTTAACTCTGAGGTATGGCAATAGAATTATTGATCTCACTCCAATGTTCATGGCTATACCTCATGTGTTGTGCAATCACTGTTTACATATGCATGCCAGATGTACGTGCACGTTGCAGTTGCGCATGACCATGGGTGAGTGGGGGGCTTATATTATTTTATTATATTATTAAAAATTATATTATTTAAAATTTATTTTTTTACTCTTTTCATTTAACTATTGGGGTGAACATGACCCCTTGTGATAGTTTTGGGTAATGACAGGTACTTTATAATGCGACATCGGGCCTATTAAAAGTATTTGATCAAACACAAATCGTGCACTACTGCGTCCTGTAAAAATTATCAGCCAATCGGAATCACTTTTACTGGAAAGCAGATTGCCAGCTGTAAAAAACAATACAAGCTGCAGCCATGATCCTGGTGTAACCCTTTGCCAACTGGAACATTTATATACATACGTTGGATGGCAAGCAGTTATTATAGGGTATAGACTTGGTGAAAACATTTAGCTTTATTGCCCCTGAACAAACATGTGGCATATGAGCCCCTTTAAAAGATCAAGCCACGTAGAGCAACAGGTCTAGCAGAAATGTTAATTTACCAATAAAAAATAACACTGAATGTCTTAGTCAGCCCATTGAGAGCCAGTGTTCCAGAAGAATAGAGACATGTAAAATAAAGAAAGGGCCCTTTACAGCAATAGAGAATAACTGCCTGAACTGAGTGAATGTTATCCTGCCCTGAACCCAGCTGAAGAGGATTTTATAGTGAGATGTGCGTGTGTATTATACTTGCTTGTCAGGGATAGGCTGTGTGCAGCAGCTGAGCTGACATACTGGGAAATCCATTGGCAAAGAATTGAGTAAGTCAGAGCTGAGTCATCTTTTGGGCTACGTGACAGCTGAATGCATAGAGTAGCAGCAACTGGATTAGAAGGGCCCATGATTTAACTGACCAGAAAATTCCAGACAACCCTTTCCAGGAAAACTCTATAACCATTCAAAAGAGAGGGGGCAAAGGGGGCCTGAACCTAGACATTGAACTCATTTGAACCTTTAGGCTTTAGGGTATATGGATCATAAGGAAATACTCCAAAAATTGAGTTAGAAAATGGGTGCACCCAATAAAAAGAATACAGCTACAAGGCCCCTGTCCCCCTTGAGCTGCTACAACGGTATTTGGTATATGGTTGCCATACTCACATCATGCTTAAATGCATATTTCATTGATATCACATGCTCAGACTAGCACAGAATCTCCCCTTTCCGACTTTTGACTTATATCAGTTTCACATTGCCATAACGTGCAATAAAACATTACGTGTTACCCCAATGTACAGTAAGGCATAAAGCAGACAGTATGGTGCCATTCATTTTGAATGGCACCCCAATGCACCAAGCCAACACACATCAACTCGCATGTGTTTCTGTGCACCACACTGCAAAAATGTGAATCATCTGTGGTTGAGGGTGCATTGAAATGTCTGTTGTGATGCCTTGGTAGCCCTTTCAAAATGGATAGGCCACCTTGTTATAATGCTAGTTAACATGCAAAATAACACAAGATAAGGTGTATGTATTATTGCACTGCAGCAGTGAATCAGGCCTCTCCTAGCTTTTAAAATAGAACTGTCAATAAATGACATAGCTTCTGCAGCCCGAATAAAGTATTTGTAATTTTGAATATAGTAGGCAATGGCTAAAACCGTTCAGTTTTTTTTCTTTTTTTTGCTGTCTGTGTACAGCTTAGGAGTTTTCGCTTTACTTCCTGTTTTGCAGACACAACAGGAACTGAAAATAAACTCTATAAAGTGAGGGGAAATCACTTCTTAGACAACAGTCACTAGATCAGATGGCCTTATTACAAGATTTTCACTCAGAGTTCAGGTGAAAACTTTAAAGTGCTTCTAAGGGCAGAAGGTTTGCTTTTTACCTTAAAGCGGAGTTCCATTTTTTTTCCCTTAAAAAACACCTCCTCTGATGGATGCATCTTATGTAAAACATTCTGACACATGTAGTAAATGCAGTCTTTCTTGTTAGATAGTTCTGAAAATTACTCACTGTCACCTCCTTAGCAAACGTGCTCCCATCTTCATTGTGGGCATCTGAAGCCCACTTGTAGCTCCTTCCGGGATATGGTGCTGGTAGCTACCCAGCATGCATCTCCCGATCTCGCGCATGTGCATTGCATACAAAGTGTGGCCCACTCATTGTATTGCAGGTTATCATATCAATGTTGGCTTCAGAGGAAGTTCCCACCCCATTGTTTTGGCAACCTATCAATCAATGTTGAAACCTGTAAGAAAGTTAGCATAGCTAGTTTCTGGTTTTCCTATTTAAAAACGGCGCTTATCTCTGCCTGGCATTGCGTCATTTCCAGTTTGGAAATAACACAATGCTAGAAGCGGAGGCTGCCCACTGACTCCTGGGATTGATGACACTTATATCCCAGGAGCAAACGGGTAGCTGAATATGAAATACTTTGCCACGGTAAGGTACAGTGGAAGTGGACCTTTCTAATGGCCAAATAAGGTAAACTTTGAAAAAAAAAAACACTCCGATAAAAAATGCCAATGTGATCAGCAATGCGGAGGGGGGGGGGGGCAAAACTCAAAAGGAGGGTGGAACTCTGCTTTAATGCATTCTATATATGTCTCTTCCCTACTGACCATGGGCCCTGCCATCTGAAAGGGCTCTATTCTTTTGGAGGTGTGTGCCTGGGGGGATTTTTGGAGTAGTTTTACTTCGGATTAAAGTTTATGTGTCCCTAAAAGACAAAGACTCTTGGAACTGGAGAACCTGGATATAGATTTGGGATCTCTGTGCCCAAACCAGCATTGACTGCTTCAACCCCTTCCTAGAGACAGAGGCTCAGATCAGATACTACAGAATAAGTTCACCATTTGATAAAAAATAATAAATACACATTTTTTATTGCATTTACTTTTTGTTGCAGGGGCCTGTAAAGCCATGCAGGTCTCCCTCAGACCTGTGAGTATATCTGCTTGCCTGTATGGGATGTACAAGCAAGCAGATATACCCCTCTGAAACATGCACACATCACCCCCATACTTAAAAAGCCCTCCCTGGACCCCAATGACCCAAACAACCTCAGACCCATCTCCCTGCTCCCATTTACATCTAAACTCCTCGAGCGCCTAGTCTACACCCGCCTAAGCTCTCACCTCAACGACAACAACCTCCTCGATCCCCTACAGTCCGGCTTCCGTCCCCTACACTCCACCGAAACTACCTTACTCAAACTCTCCAACGACCTGCTAACCACCAAAGCTAATGGCCATTATTCAGTGCTCCTACTCCTTGACATCTCTGCGGCCTTCGACACAGTCGAACACCCCCTCCTCCTCAAAAAACTACACTCCCTCGGGCCTCAGAGATTCTGCTGTCTCCTGGCTCTCATCCTACCTGTCACAATGCTCTTTCAGCGTTACCTATAATGCTACCACCTCCCCCTCACTCCCCCTCTCTGTTGGGGTCCCTCAGGGCTCTGTCCTTGGGCCCCTTCTTTTCTCCATCTACACCTCCTCCCTTGGCCAACTCATACACTCTCACGGCTTCAACTACCACCTCTATGCTGACGACACACAAATCTATCTCTCAACCCCCCACCTCACCCCCTCGATCTCCGCCTGAATCACACACCTACTGAGCGAAATATCAGACTGGATGTCGCTCCACTTCCTTAAACTGAACCTCTCCAAAACCGAGTTTCTTGTCTTCCCCCCAGCCCGGACACCACCCCCCATTGACTTCTCTGTCACATCCAACAACGCCACCATCAAACCCGCCCCGCAGGCCAGAGTACTTGGTGTCTTGCAGACTCCACCTCCACAACATCGCCAAAATACGCACGTTCCTAACCCCAGAAACCACTAAACAGCTCATCCACTCCCTCATCATATTGCGACTCGACTACTGCAACTCCCTCCTCACTGGCCTGCCTCGCCGCTGGCTATCCCCGCTTCAGTCGATCCTGAATACGGCTGCCAGACTCATTCACTTTTCCAACCGCTCCATCTCACCCCCCTCTGCCAATCCCTCCACTGGCTTCTGATTGCGCAACAAATCAAATTCAAAATCCTAACACTGACGTACAAAGCTGTCCACCACACTGCCCCGTACTACATCACTGACCTAATATCCAAGTACCGCCCAGCACGCACACTCCGCTCCTCACAAGACCTCCTTCTCTCTAGTTCCCTGGTCTCCTCCTCCCATGCCCGCCTCCAGGACTTCTCCAGGGTGTCACCCATCCTCTGGAACTCCCTGCCCCAACCCATCAGATTATCACCTACTCATCTCTCCTTTAGGCGCACCCTGAAAACCCATCTCTTCAGGGAAGCCTACCCCACCCCCTGCTAACCTGCCGACCTCCTCCACTCTTCCTACCACTCCATCCCCCACAGTTATCTTCTCCTGTACCACTATCCCCTCCCTCCTAGATTGTAAGCTCGAAAGAGCAGGGCCCTCGATCCCCTCATGTTTTGCATTGTATTGTTATTGTTCTGTCACATGTTCTGTCCCCCTTTGTAATGTACAGCGCTGAGAGAACCATTGGCGCTTTATAAATACTGTATAATAATAATAAGGGCAGGAAAGGAGCCCGGGACTTGGGCTACAAGCTGTGGATTACCCATTCTCCACAGGCTTGTGTTCTGCCTGGACTGGGCAAGTGTAGGGAGTTCCCCAAGTTCCAGCAAGATGTGCTGAGAAGAACCACACTGGAGTGGGGATTGGACTTCCTGTATGTCCCTAAAGATGTTATGGACATCATTGAGGCCTCCCGCCCCCATTGGGAAGAGGAAATGATCTGGGACTACTTGGAAATCTCAAAGGGGCCTCACAATTCGGATGTGTTGGCTTCGACTTGAGTGAAGTCAAGGAAGGGCCATCTACAAGGACCAGGTAGTTATCGTCAAGATCAGACGTGTTCTCTGGAGTGACGAATCATGCTTCTCTGTCTGGCAATCTGATGGACGTGTGTGGGTTTGGCGGTTGCCAAGAGAACGTACTTGGCTGACTGTATTGTTCCAAGTGTAGAGTTTAGTGAAGGGGGAATTAAGGTGTGGAGTTGTTTTTCAGGGTTGGGCTTGGCCCCTTAGTTCCAATGAAGGGAACTCTTAAGGCATTGGCATACCAAGACATCAAGACAGCTTTGTGGGAACAGTTTGGGGATGGCCCTTTCCTGTTCCAACATAACTGCACACCAGTGCACAAAGCAAGGTCCGTAAAGACATGGATGAGCGAGTTTGGGGTGGAGGAACTTGACAGGCCTGCACCTCAACCCGATAGAACACCTTTGGGATGAATTAGAGTGGAGACTGCGAGCCAGGCCTTCTCGTTCGACATCAGTATCTGACATCACAAATGTGCTTCTGGAAGAATGGTAAAATATTCCCATAGACACACTCCTAAACCTTGTGGGCAGCCTTCCCAGAAGAGTTAAAGCTGTTTTTATATATATATATACATTTTGAAAAAAAATTATATTCTTGTGTACATTTATCTATGTTTGTTATGGATTATTTATTTGTATATATCCCCATTGCAAGTTTGTACCATTTTCCCCTTTATTTTTCTTACGGGACACCCTTGCCCTGGGCTCAGGAGCCATTTTTGTATAAATTTTCCCAGCCAATAGAGACATGGCCGTTTTGTGTTTTTTTTTTTGGGGGGGGGCACCCTCTGGTGTGCTACTGGAATAATGTAGACAAATCTATTGTGTATGACTGATGGTGGCTGTGTGAGTCTGTGACTGAGGTGGGGTTTCTGCAGGTCAAGCTAGGTGGCTTAACAGGACTCTATTGCCTCCACCTGGTTCTGGAGGACCATTGGAAACTTTTAGAAGCCAGTGAGCACATGTTTGATTTAGGGGGGCCAGCAAGCAGTGGGAGCAAGGAATTTAGTGTGAGTATATCAGCACACCCAGGGATTTACAACAAGGTGGGGATTGCCATGTGTAGCAAGCTTTCAAAGAACACTGCTTTGCTAAATCCTTTATCAGGAGGGCTGGTGGTCTCTGCAGGCTATGGAGCTGGGAGCAGTTCTACGGGGGAAAGGAGATGTCTCTGTATGTAATTTGCAACAAGCTATGCTAACTTTCAAAGTCCCTGGCCTGTAAGGGGCAGTTGCTACTGATCCGCAAAGACTAACCGCTTTCAAGGAAAAGAACAGTCCAGGATCTGTTTCAGTAAATAGGAAGGAAAGTTTTGATTCAGTTCAGCTTAGCATCCCATAATCCCTATTACCCGACTGAAGTTACATTCCCGTAAAAAAATAACAAAAACCAAGCTCATGGACTGTTCACTGACTGTAGATGCAAGTGTGAAAAATGCATGTTGCCTGGCTGTGTGTAGCTTAGGGGATCTGGAAACACAGCAGCCCTCATGAGGGTAGCATTAAATTAATATAATCAGCTCAAAACAACCTGATGGTGATGCCTCCTGCTGATCCGTTTATTAAGGTGTTACGTGTTTACTGTTGTGTCTTTCTCCTTGTAAATTGAGTTAATAGAGTCACCTATCATTTCTGTCTGTTTTTAGTCCTCCTGGAAATTCCTTCATAATGGGATTAGTCTTGTGTCAACTGTACCTCATTACCTAATCATTGTGGGATATTTATATTAATGTGTAATACTTGTTTTAGTTGTTCATGTGGGAACTGCTGTATTTTTGAAGTTTATAAAAACCTGTACTTCTGTTCAATAAAGGACTTCCTGTTTGCAACTAAGCTAGTGTCATCTAGTTCTTGGGTGCAATTCTTGGGAACAAAACCTTGTTCCTGTGTTCCAGCAGTGAGGGACCAGTTCTCCAAACCCAGGCGGGGTGCCAGTCGGTCTGTCACATTTGGTGGCAGTAATGAGATCTTCTTCTTTCCTAAGGAGCAGAGCAAAACCACCATCAGGACCCAGTGTCAGGTGATATTGGAGAAGTGTTCCAGGAGATGGTCACCATGGAAGTGGAGTTACAGTGATGATTGGAAGAGACGTTTGCCCTGTACGGACAGCCTGGTTCTGCCCGGGATGTGCTGGAATTGAGAGATGCATTCAACTGGGAGCTCTGGAGGGAGGCCCTCTAAGTGGAGGAAGACTGTTATGGAAAGCTACCCCTTGTGACCATGGATCGGTACTGGCTGCAGCTGGACTTGCGTATAACGTTCATAGGTGAGCATCCTTGGGAGGACTGGCTGACGGAGCTGGAAAAGTCCTGATGGAAATGGGGGCAGACGATGGGTATTAGGTGCTGCAATAATATGCCACCCAAGTGTGTCCATGGTTGAAAACAGCAATCCTATGGAAGGCTATGACTTCGGTGGCTCAGGATTGATAATTGAGCTGCTTCAGGAGAATCCACAGTTTTGTAGTGCAGCGGAGTGGAGATGGGAGGACATCCGAGATTTTAGGGAGTTGGAATTTCCCAGTGAGCTCGGATTGAGCAGTGACTTGGTCTTTATAGTCACACAAGAATGGGAGCTGGAACAAGCATATTGAAGACTGGTCGACGAAGCTCAACAGTATGATCCAGCACCCATAGATGTTGTGGATTTTGAGTCACCTGCCAAAGCGCTGGAACCGTGCTCGAGTCCCGCCAGCCTGTGCCCTGGATTTTCAGCAATTCTGGAGCAACAGGGAGAAGAGTAAGTCGTCCTCCCACCCCAACAGCCAGCCAAAGTGGAGGATGTGGGGTCCCCAGCAGAAGCACTGGCATTGGGACAGAGCATTGCCAACCTCTGCCCAGCACCTTTAGCGGCTCCAGGGATCCAGGGAGAGGAGTTGGGGAACCTCTATCCCCTGCCACCAGCTCTAGAGACTGGGGATTTAGTAGACTATTCTGCAGAGGAGGAACAACACAGTGAGCCTCCAGCAGAAGAGTTGGCATCAAGGCAAAGCGCTGCTGACCTCTGCCTGCAACAATTGGTGGTCCTGGAGGATTTGTGCAAGGCCACCAAATTTTAATTTACTTCCCAGCGGTAGAGCTGGCATCAGGGTAGAGCACCACTGACCTCTGCCCAGCACCAACAGCACTTCTGGACCTCCAGGGAGCCAGGGCGGGCAGCCCTGGCTCCCTGCAGCAGGCTGATACAGTGGAACTCCTAACCCCAGCTGAAGTGCTGGAAGCGGGCCAGAGTACTGCCAGTCTCTGCCCATACACAGTCCCAGCAGAAGCACTAGCAGCAGGACAGAGGGTCTACTACCTCTGACCAACCCCTACAGTGACACAGGAACCTTAGGGAGAAGTAGTGAGCATTTCTTCTCCTCAGCGGCAGTGTAAGGAGCAGGGAGGGTATGCGGCTGGCATTCCTCCCCTTTGGCTGGAGGGGGCTTTGGGAGATTGGGCAGTCGGTCCAAATCGCCAGTGGCAGTACGATGACCCAAGAGCGGAGTAAACTGTCTTCCTTACCCAGCAAGGATCCATGCACCTGGGAGACAGTACCAGAGAAATGTCATCCCAGCAGCCAGATGAGGGTACTGGAGATGGAGCAGCCGGCTCATTTCCCCAGCGGCAGTTCAGGGAGAGAAGGAAGTCATCCTAACTCCAAATTGGGAGTCTGGGAGTCCAGGAGTCCAGTAGAAGGAGCAAGCAGCTCATCTTCCCAGTGGCAGATCCACAGTCTTGGAATGGAGGAAGCTGTCCTCCCTCCCCAACAGTCATCCAGAGTGGAGGAAACTGTCTTCCTGTCAGGGCTGGGCTCCTGCTACTTAATAAGCAGATCTTTTCTTTCAGTTCTCAGAAGCTGCTCAGCTGTTGGTTAATTACCAGGCACTCGTTGTCTCCACAGTGATTCACCTGGATACCATTATCTGCCTCATTAGTCCAGCCTACAGCCAGCCCTCTTTGCTATTTTAGCAGATTAACTAATTTCCTCCTTGCCATTGTGTGGTCTATGATCTCCAGTGTGTTCCTTTCTGTGTTCCTGTGTGCAGCTTGGTCTGGCTGACATCTCGTCTGATTCCTGTGCCTGATTTTTGGCTCCTGACTACACTGACTTCTGGTTTTCTGATCCTGGCTCATCTGATTACCCGCTCTGGTATCCATACCCTGACTTCTGTTTTGACTATATTATTTTTGCTATTTCAATAAAGGTGTGATTTTAATTGCACTTTCTGTCTCTGTCTGGTTAATGACACTTCCCTCCCCAGCAAGGATCCATGCATCTGGGAGACAGACAGAGAAAGTCATTCCAGCAGAAGAGAGTACAGGAGGTGGAGTAGCCAGCTCTTCTCCCCCAGCTGCTGATCCACAGTCTGGGAGAGAAGGTGGTTCCCCCCCTCCAACAGCAGATTAACAGTCCGGGAAAGGAGGTGGTCATCCTCCCTCCACAGCAGCAGTGTAGGGACTTGGGAGTGAAGAAAGTCATCCTTGCTCCTCAGCGGGAGTCCGGGAGTCCAGGAGATAAAGCAACTAGCTCATCTCCCCTGCAGCAGTTCCACAATCCTGGAGAGGAGGTGATCATCCTTCCTCCCAGGAAAGGATCCATGCACCTGGGAGACAGTACCAAAGAAATGTCATCTTGTCAGCCGGATGAGAGTATGGGAAATGGATCAGCCAACTCATCTCCCCAGCAGCAGTTCAAGGACTCGAGAGAGGAAGAAGCAGTCCTCACTCCCCAGCAGCATATTCACAGTCTGGGAGAGGAGGAAGCTGTCCCCAACTGTTAGAGCTGAGGATGTGGGGTCCCCAGCTGAAGTACTGGCAAAAGAGCAGAGTGTCATTGGCCTCTGTCTAGCACCTACAGTGTCTTCACAGCTCCAGGGAGTTGGGGCAGTTGGCCCCTCTCCCCACCAGCACACCAAGCCCTGAAATGGCAAAGACCTCCCAGCTGAATCGCTGGCAACAGGGCAGAGTGCCACTGGCCTCTGCCTAGCACCTCAGATTGCCCCTCTCCCCAGTGACAAGCCAAAGCAGAGAAGCGCAAACACTCAGGTGAAGTGCTGGCAGCTGGACAGAGGGTCCACGACCTCTGCTTCACAGAGGGGGCTCTATTCTTTGGAAGGTGTGAGCCTGGGGGGGACCTTTGGAGTAGTTTTACTTTGGGTTTAAGTCCATGTCTCCTTGAAAGACACAGACTCTGAGAACTGGAGGACCCTGACACGAATTTGGGGTCTCTGTGCCCAAACCAACATGGACTGATTCAACCCCCTCCTAGACTCAGAGCAGATTTCAATATAATCAGCTCAAAAACAACCTTATGCTGAGGTCTCCTGCTGTAATCTGTTTATTAGGGTGTTATGTGTTTACTTTGTACCTTTTCCCCATTGTTAATTGAGTCACCTATTATTTCTGTCTGTTGGCTAAACCTTTAGGAGGTTCCTACATGATGGGATTAGTCTTGTGTCAACTTTACCCCGTTACCTAATCATTGTGGGATGTTTATTCCCATGTGTAATATTTGTTTTTATTGTTCATGTAGGGACTGCCCTATTTGTGAAGTGTATAAAACCTCATATTTATGTTCAATAAAGGAGTTCATGTTTTGCACCTAAGCTAGTGTCATCCAGCATGTGGGTGCAATACCCAGCTATAATACCTTGTTCCTGTGTTCCAGCAGTGAGGAAGCAATTCTCTGAAAGAGGCACCCAGAGGGGGGTGCCAGGAGGTCTGTCACATGCCCTATCATTGGTGTCAGTGGGAGGAATAGTGCCTCATCTTTGTTATCTGTGGGAGGAATAGTGTCCCATCAGTGGTGTCAGTGGAAGGAATAATGCGCCATCATTGGTATCAGTGGGAGTAATAGTTCCCCAATCATTAATGTCAGTGGGAGGAACAGTGCCTCATTGTTGGTGCCAGTGAGAGTACTAGTGGTTCATCATAGGTATCATTGGGAGGAATTGTGTTCCATCGTTGGTGTCAGTGTAAGGAATAGTGCCCCATCATTGGTATCAGTGGCAGGAATTATGTTAATTGTTAATGTCCAAGGGCCAGGTAAAGGCAAGCAAAGGGCTGCATTTGGCCCTCGGACTGCAGTTTGAAGACCACTACTATGAAGCATTGTGAATGGATCTGTTATAATTTGAGGTTGCTTTGCTGCTTCAGAGCCTGGGAAACTTGCAGCCATTGAGCCAACTATGAATTCTACATCCTATCAAAGTGTACTTGATATGAATGTGAGACTATCTGTCAGAAAACTGAATGTGAGCCATAGATCTTTCCAAACAATAATGATCTAAAACACAGTAGCAAATCTACCAAGAAACCGCTCAAAATAAAGAGATAGAGGGTTATGGAATGGACTGGTCAGAGCCCTAATAAGAACCCCGTTAAAATGTTGTGGGAGGAATTTTGAACAGGCAGCTCATGCAAGGAAACCCACAAACATATTGCAACTGAAGCAGTTTTCATCATTTATGTTGGTGTAAGAGATTGGTGGGCAACATTACATCAAGTAATGTTTATTCTTGCTGAGTAAATTAATACAAATGCACTTATTTTCTTTGTGCTTTTATTCATCTATATCAACTTTATCTGTAGGCATTGTGTAAATGAACATCTAATGGCTGCCTTTTCAAATATCTTGAAAAGGTGAACAAATTCCATGGAGTGTACTTACTTTTTCACATACTGTAAGTGTACATGCATAGCACCAACTGATTTGCTCCCAAGCTCAATAATAAGAACTAGTGAGCTAGAGGACAATTTACTAAAATATTTGGGAATCTTCATACAATATATTGAAGTTGATTTAATAAAAGATTTGAAAAGCAACACACAATAAACTGTGTGAAGAGCCACTTCAGTGATCCAATCATGTGAAAAGAAAATCTCTGTTTACCTTTTTCATCTGCACATGATTGGATAATTGAAGTGAAAATTTACACAATTGATTATATGAAGATTCTCAATTCCTTTAGTAAATTAGTCCCTTTATTTCTACATATACAGCATTCACCCTGGAACCTGTTATATACTAATGTGTTAACCAGGATAACTAATCTTACAACACATTTCAGCCAGTGATTTTTGGGGAGCCAGTTCTAGCTAACCTGATTGGCTGCTGTTCAAGCATGACTTATTTCAGCATGTCTAGCCAGCAATGGCCTTTTGACCTACCTTACAGTACCAGATCTGTGACCTCTAACTTCTGTTAACAGTCCAAATGCAAACTATCTTGTTTGACCTCTGACTTGGCTGGTCATGCTCACATTGCACTGTCTAACCTCTGACAACACTCACATATTAAACTTTGCTGCCTACTGTGACCTCTGACCCTTAAGTTTGCTGCCTATATGTTGTCAGATGTCTGAGTATTTATACATAAGCAAATATTTGCTATTGTATAGCCATGTATGATGGTGAGCCTGCTTTTCCACATACTGTAAGCTCCAATTTCAAACTGTAGTAGTAACAATAACTATAATCATGTAGTTGATTATAGCAATAGGATAAGCAATAGGAATCCCCTACACCGCCTTTCCTTATATACATTAATACACATTACTAGCTGCATATCCCTCAGCTATTAATAATAAACACAGCATACACATTACAGTAATTCTGGGGATACTGAAGGGTGGTTTTTATTCGTTTTCTATTGTACATGGAATAGCGCAAAGGAGTTTTATATACAATAATAAAGACACCATACAAAAATATTCCAATACAATGTTCTTTATTGGAAAATATTTGTGCTATTTAACCGCCTCCCACCCACCATATAAGGAAATGATGGGCGCAAGGCGGTTCTCTGGGACACAGCGGATCACCGATCAATGGAAAGAGACAAAGGCGTCCGCTCGGTTATGTGATCAGCTGTGTCCAATCACAGCTGATCACATGTAAATAAGGAAATGCCAGTTATCGGCATTTCTTTCCTCACGAGCTGTCACGCTGCCAGCTCGTGAGGAGAGGAGAGTCAGTAATCGGCATTCCACAGAGAGGACATGTACACAGATCATCAGGGCACTGATGATCAGTGTGCCCCTATGATCAGTGTAGCCCCAGCAGTGCCACCTGTCAGTGCCCATCAATGCCACCTGCCAGTGCCCATCAATGCCACACCAATGCCACATATCAGTGCCTACCAGTGCACATCAATGCCACATCAGTGCCCATCTGAGCTGCCTTTCAGTGCCAACTATCAGTGCCAGTCAGCTCCACCTATCAATGCCAGTCAGTGCCACCTATCAGTGCTGCCAATCAGTACCAGCTATCAGTGCAAATCAGTGCCGCCTATCAGTGCCAGTCAGTGCCGCCTATCGCCCATCAATGCTGCCTATCAGTGGCACCTACCAGTGCCAGTCAGTGCCACCTACCAGTGCCAGTCAGTGCCGCCTATCAGTGCCAGTCAGTGCCGCCTCTCAGTGCCCATCAATGCCACCTATCAGTGCCACCTACCAGTGCCAGTCAGTGCCACCTACCAGTGCCAGTCAGTGCCGCCTATCAGTGCCAGTCAGTGCTGCCTATCAGTGCCATATATGAGTGCTGCCTTTCAGTACCTATCAGTGATGCCTGTCAATGCCCATCAATGTCACCTACCAGTGCCTCCTCATCAGTGCCCATTAGTGCTGCCTATCATTGCTAATCAATGCAGCCTATCAGTGCCCATCAGTACAGCCTCATTAGCGTACATCAGTGAAGGAGAAAAATCACTTATTTACAAAATTTTATAACAGAAACTAAGAAAAGGTTTTTTTCAAAATGTTCAGTTGTTTTTGGTTTGTTTAGCAAAGAATTAAAAAACCAGAGGTGATTAAATACCACCAAAAGAAAGCTCTATCTGTCTCAAAAAATCATAAAAATGTCATATGAGTACAGTGTTGCATGACCGCGCAATTGTCATTCAAAGTGTGACAGTACTGAAAGCTGAAAATTGGCCTGGGAAGGAAGGGGGTATAAGTGGCCTGTAGGCAAGTGGTTAAAGGGTAACCTCAATTAAACAAATTACTTAACATATATATTTTTTTTAATATATTTTTTTATTTTTGTTATATATTTTATTAATTTTAATTAACATACATTATTTAACATTATACAACAATATTTTTTCCATATAAAATTTTTTTACACTAAACAAACAAATAAAAAACCCTACACACACCCCTCCCCACCCCAGGCACCTTAACCCTCAATAAACCTCATTCCTTCCTTTACCGCAAACTTCCCCTTCTCTTTCATCTTCCTTCCTCTTCCTTCTTCTTCTTCCCCTTCTGATTTTCCTTTCTCTTTCCTTCACATTACTGTCAATTCTGCATGACTCTTAGTTTTATAAAGTATCCGCTCCTCCCATGTTTTTCTAAATTCTTTGGTTTTATCTTCTCCAATATGGTAAACTTCCTCCATCCTATACACATATTCCACTCTGCTAAACCAATCTTTTATTGTAGGGGTTTCCTTACTTTGCCAATATTTCGAAATCAACCCTTTAGCTGCATTTATTAAGTGAAATATTAACATATTCTTATATTGCTTCAATACTTAACATATATTTATCTATCTATCTATCTATCTATCTATCTATCTATCTATCTATCTATCTATATATATATATATATATAGCCCATTTTGGCTAAACCATCAAGAATAAACAAAAATTCTGCCACGATGTCCGTCCAGATAAACTGGACAACTAAACCCCAACTTAAACAGGCACCATGACAATAATGATGAACTAAAAGGGCGGGGGGAGCCGCAGTCCTGTCCCTCAGCAGCTGCTGGAGCTTGTAAGTAGTAGCTTTTATAGGTGAAAAGCATGGGCTGCGGACGCCCGCCAAAATGGGCCAATCATTCCACTAGCAACCTAAAAGGGCGGGAAGGAGAGAGAAGCCTTGTCCCTTTGTGCAATCCCATGTGGGTCACGCTTAACGCTGGGGACCCTGTCATTTTATTAGTAGAGACAGTATAAAGATGGGCAAAATTAAAAAAAATATATATAATGCACTCTGTCACTAGCAGCAATTTTTGTTTCTCTGAGTCACTCATATCATAGTTTTATTACCTGCTGATCCTGCCATTAGATCTATTATTTCCCACTTCCTTTAATAAGGTAACAATGCTGTTTATTCTGCATTGAAGTTACACAGCAGAGTTGGAACCCTGTGGATAGGGCAGTCTAATGGTGGCTATAGATGGAATTATTTTATTTGATCGTATTGTTGATAGATTTACCATTACAATTACAAGATTGGAAATTAATGAAAATGAATATTTGTGCTTGGAGGAGAGATTTTGGTAGAGGGGATGAAGATTTGTGTTTGGAACAGAATTTTTGAAGAGTAAGTTATTGTGCTGAGAGGATAGATTTGGGGGGATGTGAAGATTTGTACTAGGAGGGGTATTTAGGAAGAGGGATGAAGATTTGTGCTGGAAGGGGGATTGTGGAGGAGGGATCAAGATTTGTATTGGGAGGGGGGGATTCAGGAGGAGGGATAAAGATGTGTGCTGGAAGGATATGTTTTTGGTTAGGAAATCAAGATTTTTACTGGGAGGAGAGATTTTGGATTTACACACCCAGGATCCCTGTGCTCTATGTGTTACATACTCTTGACCCTTGCACTGTGTGTATTACAATCCCCTGACAACTGCATTTTGTGCAATAAACATCCCTAACTCATGCATGCTGTGTCACACACTCCTGACCTCTTCACTCTGTGCATTATGTACTCCAGATCCCTGCACTTTGTGACCCTTGTACTCTGTAGCGCTTTCCCTGAAGGAGCCACTGGATGTATTGGGTCCCCTGTTCCTATGCCCATGGCTCTGCAAACAGCACCATGCACACTGACATACCTAGCTGGGTAGGAAATGTTTATTGCAGATATCTGTATATTAACCCCAATGGCTCAAGGTACATATAAACCAGGAATGACACAGCAACTGGTTAGTAGAACTATAGGAAAAACATTTTTTTATTTCATTTTGAATAGAGTAAGAGAGGATGATAACCCCTGTCAGATTTTTTTTCGCCATCTAGGTCTCATTGGGAAGATTTTCCTTTACTTCCTGTTCCATACCCAAACAAGAAGTGAAAGGAAACCCCTGCAAATTAAGGGAATTTCCTTTGGACCCCCAGGTCACCAGAACTAGCACCCCCATTGGAAGATTTCCCCTCTATTACTTTTCTGGGGACAATCCAAAATGTGGGATTTTCTTTTACTTTCACTTTCAATAATAATGGTAAACAGGACAAATAGGGTGAATCTCGCTACGGGAGGCACAAACAGCAGTAAAAACTGAGAAATGTTCTAATCCCTCTCCACTCTGTCCAAAACTAAAATAAAAATGTGCCTTTAATTATACTTTAAGTAATACAAAAAGTATATTGCAACAGGGTAAACAGAAAAAAATGTAAATGTATTTTATTGGGATTTTATGTGATAGACCAACACAAAGTGGTACATAATTGTGAAGTAGAAGAAAAATGATAAACGGTTTTAATTTTTTTTTACAAATAAATACCTGAAAAGTGTGACATGCATGTGCATTTGCATTCAGTCCCCTTTACACTAACACCCATAACTAAAATCTAGTGGAAACAATTGCCTTCAGAAGTCACCTAACAAGTAAATAGAGTCCACCTGTGTGCAATTTAATCTCAACATAAATACAGCTGTTCTGTGAAGAGGTTTGTTAGAGCACAGTAGTGAACAAACAACACCATGAAGGCCAAGGAAAACACCAGGCAGGCCATGGATAAAGCTGTGGAGAAGTTTGAAGCAGGGTTAGGTTATAAAAATAAATCCCAAGCTTTGAACATCTCACGGAGCACTGTTAAATCCATCATTCAAAAATTGAAATAGAAAAGCTTAACTGCAAACCTACCAAGACATGGTCGTCCACCTAAACTGATAGGCCAAGCAAGGAGAGCATTAATCAGAAAAGCAGCCAAGAGGCATATGGTAACTCTGGAGGAGTTGCAGAGATCCACAGCTCAGGCGGGAGAATCTGTCCATAGGACAACTATTAGTCATGCAGTCCACAAATCTGGTCTTTATAGAAGAGTGGCAAGAAGAAAGCCATTGTTGAATGAAAGCCATAAGTAGTCCCATTTTCAGTTTGCGGGAAATTTGGGGAACACAGCAAACATGTGGAAGCAGGTGCTCTGGTCAGATGAGACCAAAATTTAACTTTTTGGCCTAAAATCAAAATGCTATCTGTGGAGGAAAACTAACACTGCACATCACTCGGAACACACCATCCCCACTGTGAAACATGGTGGTGGCAGCATCATGTTGTGGGGATGCTTTTCTTCAGCAGGAACAGGGAAGCTGGTCAGTGGGAGTTAATGGGAAGATGGATGGAGCCAAATACAGGGCACAGGGGCGGACTGACAACTCATGGGGCCCCCGGGCAATAGGGGATCATGGAGCCCCTGTGTCCTTGCCCAAACTCAAAAAAGCCTATGAAAAAGGTACCAGGGGTATCTCATGGGGCCCCCTACTGACCCCGGGCCCTCGGGCAGTGCCTGAGTTTCCAAATGGTCAGTCCGCCCCTGACAGGGCGATCCTAGAAGAAAACCTGTTAGAGTCTGCAAAAGACTTGAGACTGGGGCGGAGGTTCATCTTCCAGTAGGACAACGACCCTAAACATACAGCCAGAACTACAATGGAATGGTTTAGATCAAAGCATATTCATGTGCTAGAATGGCCCAGTCAAAGTCCAGACCTAAATCCAATTGAGAATCTGTAGCAAGGTTTGAAAATTGCTGTTCACAGATGCTCTCCATCCAATCTGACAAAGCTTGAGCTATTTTGCAAAGGAGAATGGGCAAAAATGTCACTCTCTAGATGTGCAAAGCTGGTAGAGACTTTGCAATTATGTGCCACTTTGTGTTGCCACTTTGTGTTGGTCTATCACATAAAATCCCAATAAAATACATTTACGTTTTTGGTCGTAACATGCCAAAATGTGGAAAATTTCAAGGGGTATAAATACTTTTTTCAAGGAACTGTAATAACAATTCAGCAGTCAGTAATTTGCTACTTTATTTCTTCCAGAGCCCAACCGTTATGATGGAATATTCAAGGTAGTTGTCAGGCTCCGCCCAACGGGATCTCTAGTGGTCCACGGCACGGGGTTTCCCAGTACGCGGAGTCTAAGTCCCAGTCTGCCTTTTCACCAGGGCCCCTGATGGTGGGGATGGACTTGGTGCAAGACTGAAACCAGGTCGCGTCCCTGGGCACCCCCGGCGGCGGCAGAGGGGTCCCGCTGAGGGTATGTGCCCGGGTTGAGCCTGCTGTGAAGGGGATGACCGATCCCGATCCGAGCGGGATGGATGGGATGACAGATCCCGATCCGAGCGGGATGGATGGGCGACTGTCAGGAGTAGACGAGGTCAGACTAGCCGGGTCGGTATTGTGCGGGCAGCGTGGTACAGGGGGAGTAAGCGGAGAATGGTCGGGGTCACAAGCCAGGTTCAGCAGGTAGCGGGCAGCGTGGTACAGAGGGTCAGGCAGAGGGATGGTCAGGAACGAGCCGGGGTCAGAGCAGGAGAGGGTCAGCATAAACAGAACAGGCAGAGTTTGGCAACAAGGAAGCGTACTTACAGGACAGGAACAAGACCTTGCGGCAACTTGGAGATGCACAGGGCAGCTTTAAATAGAGCGCCCTGCTCTCCCATTGGTGCGGCCGCGATCGCTACTGCGCATGCGCGGCCGCCGCGATCGCCGAGGACTCTGTGCTCGCCGGCTGTATTTCTTGGAGACAACTCAATTTCTCTTTTGTAAGACGTAATGCAGGGTTGACTAGCAGCCTCTCATCACTCTTTGTCTATGGGGGATCTCCTTATGCTCATTGGTAAGGTGTACCCTAGTCAGTGTCCACAGCATCTGGCTCCTTAATTGAGACAGCCTCAACTAGCATTCAGGGCGTCCTCTTATGCTCTGATATGGCTGCCATTGTGTCTATCTTTCAGTCACATGCAGGGGTCCGGTCACAACCTCAGTCTCTCTTAAAATTGTCCCCTCTTCCTCTCCTCAGCCTGGGAAAGTTACAATACTCCGCCTCTTCTTCCTCAGTGCCTCCAGGAGGTGATGTTCAAGAATAAAACTGTAGTACAGCGGGCAGCGTGGTACAGAGGGTCAGGCAGAGGGATGGTCAGGAACGAGCCGGGGTCAGAGCAGGAGAAGGTCAGCATAAACAGAACAGGCAGAGTTTGGCAACAAGGAAGCATACTTACAGGACAGGAACAAGACCTTGCGGCAACTTGGAGATGCACAGGGCAGCTTTAAATAGAGCGCCCTGCTCTCCCATTAGTGCGGCCGCGATCGCTACTGCGCATGCGCGGCCGCCGCGATCGCCGAGGACTCTGCGCTCGCCGGCTGGGACGGATCGGCGGTCTGCGCATGCGCGCGCCACGAGGACCCGGGATCCCTGACATTGCCCCCCCCCTACGGGCAACCTCCGAATGCCCAACCGACCCCTACTCCACGGCTGGTTCCGAAAAAATTCCCGCACAAGCCTTGGGGCGTGCACATTTTGGGCCGGCTCCCATGAATTTTCCTCCGCCCCATATCCTTTCCATTTAACCAGAAACTGAGTTTGAACTCCCCTCTTCCTGCAATCTAAGATAGCTTCAACTTCAAATTCCTCCTCCCCATCCACATCTACTGCCTCCGGTGGTTTAGACCTTCAATCCGGAAAGGGGTCTGGAGTTGCTGGTTTCAACAGGGACACATGGAAGACCGAATGAACCTTCATAGATTCGGGCAGTGCCAGCTCGTATGCCACCTCGTTAATCTTACGTTTGACCCGGAAAGGCCCCAAGAACTTGGGAGCCAATTTCTTCGAAGGGCAGAACATTTTTAAATTTGCGGTGGACAACAGAACCTGGTCCTCTGGCCGCAAACTCAATTCCCCTCTTCTTTTCCTATCAAATGCCCTCTTATTGTCATCCTGGGCCTTTGCCATTGCTTCCTGCAACACCTTGCTATTGGTTGACAGAAAGGTCAACATATCCTGCGTGGCTGGGACTGCGACCTCCGGGATTAGATCTGGCAGGAATACAGGGTGGAACCCGTAGTTCGCGAAAAACGGGGACTGTCTAGTAGCAGAGTGACTTGCATTATTATATGCAAATTCCGCAAGCGGCAGGAGAGTAACCCAGTCATCTTGGAGGAAGGTGGTATAGCACCTGAGGTACTGCTCTAGGGTCTAGTTTGTACGCTCCGTCTGGCCATTGGTCTGTGGGTGATAAGCTGAGGAGAACGATAACTTAATTCCCAGGGTTTCACATAGAGCTTTCCAGAACCTGGACGTAAACTGAACCCCTCTGTCAGATACAATGTCCCTGGGAATTCCGTGGAGTCTTACCACTTCCTTAATAAACACACGTGCTGTCTCAAGGGCCGTAGGTGTGTCCTTTAGAGGTACAAAATGGGCCATCTTGGACAGGCGGTCTACAATCACGAAGATTGCTGTGTGGTCCTGAGAGGGTGGAAGTTCCACGATAAAGTCAATGGAAATCATGGTCCATGTCCTGTCGGGTATGGGTAATGGGCGCAAGAGACCCCAAGCTTTATTCCTAGTGGGTTTGTTTCTCTGACAAACAGGACAGGTCTGTATGTAGGTTTCTCACTCTCTGGCCATATTAGGCCACCAGAAAGTACGCTGCAGCAGCTCCAAGGTCTTACGTACCCCAAAGTGCCCGGCCAGTGGGTGATCGTGGCAGTATCCTAATACCAATGTACGGGCCTCCTCAGGGACCACAATCTGATCCTCCTTCCAAAAAATTCCTTCCCTATTTAGTAAGGGGACACCGGGTGGACCTTGCATTCCTACGGACGCAGTCTGCAGTTGAGAATGGAGCTCCGATTGGAGAACTAAGAAATTTCCTGGGGACAGGATAGTGTCTGGCTTGGGATTCTCTTCGGGATCCCCAAACATGCGGGAGAGCGCATCTGGTTTTGTGTTCTTAGACCCTGGCCTATAGGTTATATGGAAAAAGAACCGTGAAAAGAACAGCGCCCACCTGGCTTGACGTGGCCTCAGACGTTTAGCTGTCCTCAGATATTCTAGGTTCTTATGATCCGTAAAAATCAATATTGGGTGTACCGCCCCCTCTAACAAGTATCTCCATTCCTCTAGTGCCACCTTAATCGCCAAGAGCTCCCGATCCCCGATATCATAATTCCTTTCCGCAGGAGTTAGTTTCCTGGAGAAGAAAGCCACCGGGTGCATGAGTTCTTTGATGCCCTTCCTCTGGGACAGGCCCCGACCGCATTTTCGGATGCGTCCACCTCCAAGATATATGGCAAGGACGAATCAGGGTGGCTCAGAATAGGAGCTGCCGTAAACAATTCCTTTAAGGCTTCGAAAGCCCTCTGTGCCTCAGGTGTCCATTGGAAGCGAACCCCCTGCCTGGTCAGCTGGGTGATAGGGGACACTAGGCCCGAAAAGTTCTTAATGAACTTTCTGTAGAAGTTCGCGAAGCCGATGAAGCGTTGGACCGCTTTCTTATCGGTGGGGGCTGGCCAATCTAAAATGGCCGAAACCTTTTGGGGATCCATGGCTATTCCCGTGGGAGAGATGGTTAGACCCAGAAACGAAATGCTACTCTGTTCAAAGCAGCACTTGTCTGCCTTGGCATATAAGCTGTGTTGGCGGAGCCGTTCTAACACGCGCCTCACGTGACCTCTATGGTCCTCCAAGGTTGGGGAAAAGACAAGGATATCGTCCAGGTATACGATGACGAAGATATCTAGGTAGTCCCTGAACACATCGTTTATGAAATGCTGGAAGGTGGCAGGGGCGTTGCATTGTCCGAATCTGGTACGGAATGCTGTCTTCCACTCGCCCCCCTCTCTGATACGAACTAAATTATAGGCACCTCTCAAGTCTAGTTTAGTGAAGACAGATGCTGACTTCAGCCTCTGAAAAAGCTCGGGGACTAGTGGTAGCGGGTAACGGTTCTTTACTGTGACCTTATTCAAGTCCCGGTAATCTACGCAGGGCCGGAGGGACTTGTCCTTTTTTCCACAAAGAAAATGCCCGCCACGGCTGGTGACGTGGAGGGTCTAATAAACCCCTTATGGAGGTTTTCATCAATATATTCTTTTAATACTCCTAACTCCCGCTCGGATAAGGGGAATATCCGCCCAAATGGGATTTCCGACCCTGGGAGGAGATCAATTGGGCAGTCATAAGCTCGGTGCGGGGGGAGAGTGTCCGCCCCCCGCTTGCTAAACACATCCAGAAAACTATGGTAGACTGACGGAATGACTTGCGCCAGCTCCGCATCTGTCTCTAGACACAACAAGGTCGGTGGAATCGGGGATCCTCCTTCCAAAAAAGTCCTTCCCTATTTAGTAAGGGGACACCGGGTGGACCTTGCATTCCTACGGACGCAGTCTGCAGTTGAGGATGGAGCTCCGATTGGAGAACTAAGAAATTTCCTGGGGACAGGATAGTGTCTGGCTTGGGATTCTCTTCGGGATCCCCAAACATGCGGGAGAGCGCATCTGGTTTTGTGTTCTTAGACCCTGGCCTATAGGTTATATGGAAAAAGAACCGTGAAAAGAACAGCGCCCACCTGGCTTGACGTGGCCTCAGACGTTTAGCTGTCCTCAGATATTCTAGGTTCTTATGATCCGTAAAAATCAATATTGGGTGTACCGCCCCCTCTAACAAGTATCTCCATTCCTCTAGTGCCACCTTAATCGCCAAGAGCTCCCGATCCCCGATATCATAATTCCTTTCCGCAGGAGTTAGTTTCCTGGAGAAGAAAGCCACCGGGTGCATGAGTTCTTTGATGCCCTTCCTCTGGGACAGGCCCCGACCGCATTTTCGGATGCGTCCACCTCCAAGATATATGGCAAGGACGAATCAGGGTGGCTCAGAATAGGAGCTGCCGTAAACAATTCCTTTAAGGCTTCGAAAGCCCTCTGTGCCTCAGGTGTCCATTGGAAGCGAACCCCCTGCCTGGTCAGCTGGGTGATAGGGGACACTAGGCCCGAAAAGTTCTTAATGAACTTTCTGTAGAAGTTCGCGAAGCCGATGAAGCGTTGGACCGCTTTCTTATCGGTGGGGGCTGGCCAATCTAAAATGGCCGAAACCTTTTGGGGATCCATGGCTATTCCCGTGGGAGAGATGGTTAGACCCAGAAATGAAATGCTACTCTGTTCAAAGCAGCACTTGTCTGCCTTGGCATATAAGCTGTGTTGGCGGAGCCGTTCTAACACGCGCCTCACGTGACCTCTATGGTCCTCCAAGGTTGGGGAAAAGACAAGGATATCGTCCAGGTATACGATGACGAAGATATCTAGGTAGTCCCTGAACACATCGTTTATGAAATGCTGGAAGGTGGCAGGGGCGTTGCATTGTCCGAATCTGGTACGGAATGCTGTCTTCCACTCGTCCCCCTCTCTGATACGAACTAAATTATAGGCACCTCTCAAGTCTAGTTTAGTGAAGACAGATGCTGACTTCAGTCTCTGAAAAAGCTCGGGGACTAGTGGTAGCGGGTAACGGTTCTTTACTGTGACCTTATTCAAGTCCCGGTAATCTACGCAGGGCCGGAGGGACTTGTCCTTTTTTCCACAAAGAAAATGCCCGCCACGGCTGGTGACGTGGAGGGTCTAATAAACCCCTTATGGAGGTTTTCATCAATATATTCTTTTAATACTCCTAACTCCCGCTCGGATAAGGGGAATATCCGCCCAAATGGGATTTCCGACCCTGGGAGGAGATCAATTGGGCAGTCATAAGCTCGGTGCGGGGGGAGAGTGTCCGCCCCCCGCTTGCTAAACACATCCAGAAAACTATGGTAGACTGACGGAATGACTTGCGCCAGCTCCGCATCTGTCTCTAGACACAACAAGGTCGGTGGAATCGGGGAGACCTTAGGGAGGCAATGCTGCTGGCAGTATGGGGAGAGGAACTGCATAGAACCCGCCTTCCAGTCCACCTGGGGATTATGGGCTCGTAACCACGGGAGCCCCAAAATAATTGGAAATAGTGGGGATGCTATGGCGTCCAACCGAAGGAGTTCTTCATGATGGGTCGATACGGTAGTACGGATAGGTGGGGTCTCGTGGTCCACCACCCCTGACTTAATACGTGAACCATCTGCTAGAAAAATATTCAATCCCACCTCCTTGGTTTGTAGGGGAATTTGTTGCTGAACTGCAAAGTCTAAATCTATGAAGCAACTACACGCCCCAGAATCCACAATTGCCGTGGTCACCACTGTTCTCCCCGGCAGCTGAAGTGACACAGGTACCGCTAGATAACTAGTTTTGCCCACACTGTTAGAAGTGACCGTAGAGAAAACAGCGGAACACTTACCCCTCTTGGCTGGACAGGTACGTACCACATGGCCTGCTCCCCCACAGTAGAGGCAGAGATGGTTGGTAAGACGCCTCTGGCATTCCTCAGGCGTAAGTGTTGGCCGGATCCTTCCCGATGGCCCGGTCTCGGGTGTATCCATAGCATCCTGATTCTGGCTTGCCGGCTGTAACTGGGTTGAGGCCTGAGGGGGTGTTCCAGTTGGTCCTTGTCCTTGGTTGCACCTTTCCTGCCTGCGCTCCCGTAACCGGCGGTCAATTCGAATAGTCAAAGCTATCAAGGCCTTCAAAGTGCTAGGTATGTCTATTCGGGCCAATTCGTCCTTCAGGGATTCAGCTAACCCTACGCGGAACTGGTGGTGCAGAGCCGCCTCGTTCCATTGGCTGTCACTATGCCAACGCCTGAATTCGGCGGCATAGTCCTCCACTGTCCGGTGACCCTGCCTGAGTGTATATAGGGCCCTCTCGGCCGTTGCGGTGCGCAGCGGGTCGTCATACAAGAGGGCCATAGCTTCAAAAAATACCGTCACTGACTTCAACAGTGGGTCTCGATTCTCTTGAAGCCGGTGGGCCCAGTCTTGGGGTCCCCCCTGTAGTAGGGAAATAATGAACCCTACCCTAACCGATTCGGAGGAAAAGGTCCGAGGCTGGAGGTCAAAGTATAGCTGACAGGAGTTACGAAAGGCCCTGAATCTACTTCGGTCTCCGGAAAAACGTTCCGGTGTGGGGACACGGGGTTCTGGTGCGGTTAACAACCCCGGAGTCTCCCTAGTGGGTTCCCCAGACCCCCTGGTAGAGGTAGCTAAGGTCTACATGCGACTGTCCAATACCGTATAACCTTCCTGTAGGCCCCTAATTCCCAGTGTAAGGGTCTCCATCTGTTGGCAGATGTCGTCCAGAGGGGAAGTTTCCCTTCCAGGCTCAGTCATGGCCGCAAGGTACTGTCAGGCTCCGCCCAACGGGATCTCTAGTGGTCCACGGCACGGGGTTTCCCAGGACGCGGAGTCTAAGTCCCAGTCTGCCTTTTCACCAGGGCCCCTGATGGTGGGGATGGACTTGGTGCAAGACTGAAACCTGGTCGCGTCCCTGGGCACCCCCGGAGGTGGCAGAGGGGTCCCGCTGAGGGTATGTGCCCGGGTTGAGCCTGCTGTGAAGGGAATGACCGATCCCGATCCGAGCGGGATGGATGGGATGACAGATCCCGATCCGAGCGGGATGGATGGGCGACTGTCAGGAGTAGACGAGGTCAGACTAGCCGGGTCGGTATTGTGCGGGCAGCGTGGTACAGGGGGAGTAAGCGGAGAATGGTCGGGGTCACAAGCCAGGTTCAGCAGGTAGCGGGCAGCGTGGTACAGAGGGTCAGGCAGAGGGATGATCAGGAACGAGCCGGGGTCAGAGCAGGAGAGGGTCAGCATAAACAGAACAGGCAGAGTTTGGCAACAAGGAAGCGTACTTACAGGACAGGAACAAGACCTTGCGGCAACTTGGAGATGCACAGGGCAGCTTTAAATAGAGCGCCCTGCTCTCCCATTGGTGCGGCCGCGATCGCTACTGCGCATGCGCGGCCACCGCGATCGCCGAGGACTCTGCGCTCGCCGGCTGTATTTCTTGGAGACAACTCAATTTCTCTTTTGTAAGACGTAATGCAGGGTTGACTAGCAGCCTCTCATCACTCTTTGTCTATGGGGGATCTCCTTATGCTCATTGGTAAGGTGTACCCTAGTCAGTGTCCACAGCATCTGGCTCCTTAATTGAGACAGCCTCAACTAGCATTCAGGGCGTCCTCTTATGCTCTGATATGGCTGCCATTGTGTCTATCTTTCAGTCACATGCAGGGGTCCGGTCACAACCTCAGTCTCTCTTAAAATTGTCCCCTCTTCCTCTCCTCAGCCTGGGAAAGTTACAATACTCCGCCTCTTCTTCCTCAGTGCCTCCAGGAGGTGATGTTCAAGAATAAAACTGTAGTACAGGCTAAATCTCTTTGGTAATTACATCTCTCATAGTCTTCCACATTTCTCCTCAGAGTTTCTAGCAGCCAACATCTTCAGTTGTGGGTGGCTTAACACTGGCGGCTCTATTTTCTGTGACAGCAACCTTTGCTGCAGGCATGCCTGTGTAAAAATTGCCTCTGCAGCACAGTCCTTTGTCTACCAGAACTGCAGTTTTGGCTACAATACTTTGCTTTATGTTCTCCTGACCCCTGCACTGTGTGCTTTATATACGCCAGACCCTTGAACTCTGTGTGTGTCATACTTCTGACCCTTGCACTGTGTGCTTTATATACGCCAGACCACAAAACACTGTGTGTCATACTCCTGACCCTGCACTGTGTGCTTTATATACGCCAGACCCCTGAACTCTGTGTGTGTCATACTGCTGACCCCTGCACTGTGTGCTTTATATACACCAGACCCCTGAACTCTGTGCATGTCATACTCCTGACCTCTGCACTGTGTGCTTATATACGCCAAACCCCTGAACTCTGTGCGTGTCATACTCCTGACCTATGCTCTTGGTGTATTACACATCCAGGTGCCTTGCATTCTGTGTGTTAGGGCAATTTTACACTGATGGCAACTACTGACCTAAATCCTAACAATGCATAAGGACAATGCAATATGCATGCTGCAGCCATGCTGCTTTGCCAGTTTGAGAGTAATAACTCACCAGATATAGAATGTTAAAAGATGAATTGTGGTCCGCTATATCAAAATAGCCAACTCAACCCACACACAGTAGGCTTTTAAAGTCAGGATGAAACAGTACAAACATTGAAACGAGAAAGATGCTCTATCATGTAGCAAGTTTATTACAATCCAGATGAATATAAAAGTATATAGTACACTCACACACAAACGGCACCTGCAAAAGGCAGAAGCAGATGCTCCGTACCACCGCTCTTTCTACCTGATCAGCAGGAAGCTTCCTGATGACACGATTTGTGAAATGCATTGAGGCCCAGCTGTTTGTTGTCACTTCCGGTCCTTCTGTGCATCACTTCCATTGAAAGATTCGAGTCGTAGAATGCACGCTGAAATTGACACCGAAATATGTGATGATACTATATACTTTTATATTCATCTGGATTTTAATAAACTTTGATAAACTTCCTACACTATAGAGCATCTTTCTCTTTTGAGTGTTGTACTGTTTCATCCTGACTCCAAAAACCTACTATGTTGAAGACTGTGAAAATTTGGGTTGAGTCAGCCATTTTGATATAGCGGACCATGATTCGCCTTTTACTGTAACATTCTATACCTGGTGAGTTATTAATCTCACTGCATGCAGTGGAGATTTGCACAAGTGAATCAGTTTGTTTTTTTTGGACACTGGGTGTGGAAGGCAAAGTCTTTGTGGAATTATTTTATGGACTTTATTCTTTGGACACTTTATAGTCATATTGGTTATTTCACAAGGGCACGTTATAATTTGATTTGACACTGTGGTATTATTGTATGATATGTGTTTATTGTTAATGGAGGCATTAATCACTTCAATATCGATATGAGTAGCGCCTTTCTTCAAGGCAGCTTTTCCTCATTTATGGGATTGAATTGTAGGTGGCGCCCCCACTTTTTTGCTTATACAGTATATATATGTGTATATATACATGCACACAGGGGCAGACGGACAACTCATGGGGCCCCGGGCTGTAGGGGATCATGGGGCCCCTGTGTCCTCGCCCACACTCAAACCACACCCAAAAAAGCCTATGAAAGGTACCAGGGGCATCTCATGGGGCCCCCTACTGACCCTGGGCCCTTGGGCAGTGCCCGAGTACCCAAATGGTCAGTCCGCCCCTGCATGCTCATGATTTTGCAGGAACAAAATGTGCATAATTTTTTTTTTTACAGGAGCCAGCAAAGAACTGCACCAGCAGTGTGAGTGGATCGTGTGCAATGTCATATTCCTGCACACTCTTCCTCCAGCATTCTCACTGGTCTTTCAGTTAGAGAGCCAAAGGAAGGGTGAATGGACTACGAGCATGTTGATCAGTACACTTGAAGTCCATTGAAAACTACAAGTCTGTCTGCCTTGGTGGCAGACAGAACTTGTAGTTTATTTATTCAAAAATTCTGTGAATGAAGTAAGTGGATGTAATGGGGGCTGCAGGGGAGAGGAACCATTGGGGGGAGTCAAGGGGTGAGGCGGGTAGTGCTTTGGAACATGTTACACTCTAAACACAGCTGTAACATGCAAGTGAACTTAGTCTTTAATATATTACATCAATAGTAAACTCCTTTATTGATTTATAACTACAGGTAAGCCAATAACAAGGCTTACCTGTACGCACAGTAAATATCTCCTAAACATGCACCGTTTACAAGGTATTTACAGTAGTAGTGCCGGTGATGTCACCAGCGCAAGCGCAGTGTGCTATATCCTGTCTATGCTAGACATGTGCATGGCGGAATATTCAGTTTTATTTCCTATGCATTCGTTAGTTTGATAATTTTTTTTATTTATTTTTGTTGTGTTTGGCCAGTTTGTTTTCGGATTTGTTTTGTTTCTTCTGGATTTGTTTCATTTATTCGTTATACCAGGTGGATTCGAAAACGTTTTCTAATCCACCCAATATAACTTCAGATGGATCTGAATTCAATGTGAAAAGCAGTGGTTGTTAAAATAGAACTCCATTCTCTCAATCAGAATGGACTATTTTTAATCTTTATGCTGCTAGCATTAGTAAATAGATAGGAAAGTATAAAATATTTACGTGTTTTGAACTTTTTTTTACATTTCTTCAGTTAGTTCCTGGTTTCCATGTTTAGGCAAATGATGTCATACATCCCAGAGTCTTCAGTAGGGGAGGGAGGGTTCTTGGCTCAGTCATTGTCTGAGCTAAAAGCAGATGGATTCCAGGAAGTAAATGCTACATGAATCATCTCCCCTACTCAAGATGGCCACAGCCAGAAATGCTTGAGGGTGTTTTTCAAAGTGATTTCTTAGCAAAATAAAGCATGGAGACATGGACGGATGGGAATATTGAATATTGAATATTAACAATGAATTAAATAGCATTTTTGGTTTGTGATGCTCAGATGCAGTGTATTTCCAGCTTAAGGAGCGGAAGGCCGTCACATCCTTAACCCCTTTGCGCCGGCACCTCCCAGCCCTTTAAGAGTTTCAGAAGCCAGACTTCCGGTTCCGGCGCTGATGCTGTGAGGAGGTGAGACCCGCGGCTCCCGGGATCCCCGCATATAAAGCCGGCATTCTGCGCAGGGGACTCCTGTCAGCTGCTTCAGGAGCTCCCCACTGGCCCCCCCGCACGATCCTCGGTCCCTTCGGCATGGAGCGATTCCTCCTGCCGAATCCGCAGAGCTCAGGTCCCACCACGAGGGGAGAGGGATGCGGCTCTCCCCCTCCTGCAGCCAAGATGGCCGCCGCCCATAATATCTCAATGGACACAGGCACAGAGGCTGTTACACAAGCTGGTGCAGATGTACACACCCTCCCTGCACACAGTGATAATACTATACCAGCCCTGACCTCTACTCCTGGCACCTGTAGTCCCACAGAAATATATGACCAGATTGCACAAGCAGTTGCTGCCATTCTACTGCCCACAATCACACAAGCCGTGGATCATGCAGTAGCCACAGGCATTGAACAGATCAGAAAAGACATAGGTGATCATAGTAAACGTTTAACTGAAGTGGAACAGCGTCTGTCAGATTTGGAGGATGATGTTCACTCGCTGCGCTCAGGTGCACTTCAAACCAATCGTACGCACCAATCCATCCTAGACAAGCTGGATGATTTAGAAAATCGCTCACGCAGAAATAATCTGCGCATAGTGGGCCTTCCAGAATCATTTTCCACCGGGGTGCTTCCAGAATTATGCTCCACACGTATACCCTCAGCTCTAGGTCTAACCACTTTGTGTCAGGTCGAGAGAGCTCATCGCCTGGGGCCGCCTTCGAATGACCGCCGTACACCGCGATCGGTGATAGTCAAGTATCTCAACTACGCTGATCGAGTGGCTATTCTTACTTCTTTCCGCAATTCTCGATCCCTACAAGTAGACGGTCACAAATTACTCCTATTTGCCGATTACTCGCAAGAAGTATCCCGCAAACGTAAGGCCTTTCAGGAAATATGTGCCACGCTCCACCAAAGGGGCTACAAATTCACCCTGGCTTATCCGGCTACTCTCCGCTTTACTACACCTTCTGGCGATACAAAGTCTTTCGTCCACCCTGAAGAAGCCGCTCAATATTTACAAGATTCTTTGATGGCTACGGATGGTGTGCCGTCTCCTCACCCTCGCAACTCGGGCCCTAGAGATCAGCGAAGCCCTCGCAAAGATCCACCGAAACGCCCACGTACTAACTTTGCTCCCTCTAAATCTCGCCAATCCTGAGCTGGCGCACTCTCTCAGGCGCTATACGGTTTACTCCACGACTTGGACCACCTGCCTTGTTTAACTGAATTTAAATTTCTTGTGCCTTTAGCTATCATCTTCAGTCCACAGATAGCTATACCAGTTGTTAGAAAGCAATAATTTAGTTGGTCCTGTGGTACTTTCCTCTCATTTTGCTTGA
This sequence comes from Staurois parvus, assembly GCF_062004578.1. NCBI lineage: Eukaryota > Metazoa > Chordata > Amphibia > Anura > Ranidae > Staurois > Staurois parvus. Next base: position 6,866,196 of record NW_028318025.1, read on the forward strand.
TAGCATATACATATACTGACTGTGTCATCCCTTTTCTGTGCCTTGCCTCGACCACAGTTCCGCTCTGGTCATTCGATTTGTTGAGCCTCTTCTCCCTTTGGCGATGCCATTTAGGCAAGGGGGTCATGCTCCCCTGCCCTCTCAACAACTCCAATGAGTCACTGCTGCAGATCACTACTCTGCTATTTCCCGGACACGTTGGTCGCAGTACAGGGACAGCATGCAGATTTATGTGAAGTCCAATACACTGTTATGGTTTTTTGTTTGTTTTGCTCTTCTGATAGGCCCCGGTTGGGCCACCATGTTCCACTCTCTTTCTCCCTTCTTCTGCTCTCCTTCCTTACATTTTTCTGGAGAATCACCCCTTCCTTGGGAGTCGACCATACTTCATCAGAGATTGGGCGGTAATGGGCGGATAGCTGGCTCCACCCTACAAAACTGTAAGTCCACTACCTCTGTATTCACCTCATATCATGTGACCTAATGATTCGTATTTATTCTTGGAATGTCAAGGGCTTAAGATCACCTCATAAACGAATGGCTATTCTCCGCCATCTCCGCCGACTTAGAGCAGATGTAGCACTACTCCAAGAAACACATTTAGGCCAATCTGACTTTGTTCGTATGAAGAAACTTTGGGTAGGACACGTTATAGGTTCTCCCTCACTCAATAATAAAGCAGGTGTGCTCATTCTGATACACAAAAAGCTCGCACCTGACATAATCTCGGTAAACACTGATGAGGCAGGCAGATTCCTAGCGGTACACCTCAAAGTAGGCTCTCAATCATTGGTCCTCACCAATATTTATGCTCCAAACTCACCGTCAAAACAGTTTTTTCAGGACCTGTCATCAAAGCTGTCCGCCTACATACATCTACCTTTAGTAGTCGGAGGGGACTTCAACTCACTTATGAATGCCTATGAAGATAAGTCAAAATCACTAGAACACAATCACCGCCCACTTGCAGAGTCCCAATCAACACTCACACTACTGTCTACATTTGCGGAAGCAATGCAACTAACAGACATTTGGCGTTTAGCCCACCCAGATGGGAAGGAATTCACCTTCTTTTCTCCGGTGCACCATTCGCTTTCCAGAATAGACTATTTTTTTTGCAATTCTATTGCTTTGCAATACGCATCTTCCTCAGATATACATGACATAGTTATTTCGGACCATTCTCCCATATCCATAACCTTCAACTATCTCCACAACACACAATCTCACAAAACGTGGCGCTTTCCTTCTTTCTTAGCAAATAACCAGGAGGTGTTACGTCAACTCCAAGATACTTGGGCAGACTTCCAGATCACCAATGCAGCTCACTTATCCAATCCTAACCTATTTTGGGAAACAGGAAAGGCGCTTTTACGTGGTAAAATCATCGCCTTTACATCTGCGTATAAGAAAAAGGTCGCTCTAAAATACACAGAAGCTAGTAACCGACTCCGACAGACGCAAAAAAATTTGGCTGACTCCAACACACATGAACATAGGAAAGCTTGGCTAGAGGCAAAACACCAATTCGAAACATGGGCATCAGCACAAGAATCCATGCACCAATCACATCTCGACTTACAGTATCATAAGTTTGGCAACAAGCCGGGCAGACTCCTGGCTCGCTTGTGCCGTAAACCGTTTACTCCTACACAATTTACCTCCCTCAAAGACTCTCAGGGTATATTGAAACACTCCCCTGAAGAAATTGTTTCCATATTGGAAAGTTTCTACACTAAACTATACGGCCCCGACCCTATTGACCAATCAAAGGCTTTGTCTTTTCTAGACGGCATTGCTCTTCCTCAAATCGATCTCGTAGCACTCCAATCTCTTAATGCTCCTATATCTCAATCCGATATTCAATCCGCTATAAAAACTCTAGCTAATGGTAAAGCCCCTGGCCCAGACGGATACACTTCTGAGTTCTATAAACTCATGGCTGCAACCCTTTCTCCTACCCTGCAATCAGTTTACTGCTCTATACAAGAAGGGGGTGCCTATCTTCCGTCTGCCTTTCAGGCACATATAAAATTGATAGCAAAGAAAGACAAAGATCCGTCTGACCCAGGTTCCTATAGGCCGATCTCCCTTCTAAATTTAGATGCCAAAATTCTATCGAAAATTATCGCAAATCGTTTAGCTATTGTTTTACCTTCCATCATTCATCCCTCTCAAGCGGGCTTCATACAAGGACGCTCTGCTGCCTCAAACATCCGCAAAGTACTAGCAGTGTTAAATCATGCTAAAATCAATCCTCACCTAGATCTAGCGATAATCTCTCTTGATGCTGAAAAGGCCTTCGATAATGTTAACTTTCAGTGGCTGCAGATGGTTTTACATAGATTTGGCTTCTCAGGCCCCTTCACTCATGTAGTCCAAGCTATGTACTCAGCTCTTACAGCACAGGTGGTTGCTGCAGGACACACATCTACCCCTATTAAACTGCATAAAGGAACAAGACAAGGGTGCCCCTTATCCCCCTTGCTCTTCAATTTGGCCCTAGAACCCTTAGCCCGCTTCCTTCTGTTCCACTCACAGCTGCACGGAGTCCAAATAGCTCAACAAGATCTACGTTTAGCCTTGTTTGCCGATGACATTTTAATTTTCACTGCCAACCCAACTCATGACCTGCCTTATATACAGGATATTTTCACAGCCTTCAGGCACTGTTCGGGTCTTTGTATTAACTTCACGAAAAGCGAAGTCCTTCCCTTATTCCATGCACGCACTCCCTCATGGGCTCATAATTCTCATTTCAAAATTGCTCCTCATCATATTACATACTTAGGAATCAAAATTGGAAAACTTGCCTCTTCCCTCTACTCGCTCAATTTTTCACCAACAATTCAAAAAATTATAGGCGAACTAGAGGTATGGAAAGAGTTACCACTGTCACTTGTAGGGAGAGCCCACCTCTTCAAGATGGTGAGCTTCCCGAAATTGTTATACCCTCTTCAGACCATCCCTCTACTACTTAAGCATATGGACATTCTTAGACTAAACAAAGCGCTCTCTACATTTATTTGGAAAGGACGTCGGTCACGCATTGCCCTGCATAAGCTATATCTGCCTAGATGTGAGGGGGGAATTGGTCTTCCAAATATCAGAGTATATAATCTCTCATGCATCTTACGGGTGTGTATAGATTGGCTGACCAAATCCTCCAACTATTCTAATCTGCAAATAGAATCTGCCATGGCCCATCCTTTCGATCTTGCAGCCCTTTTACATTCAAACCCTAACTCACTCCCTCCACACTTAAAATATAATCCACTCATCCGTGATACCCTTATCACATGGAGGGAGATCAGACGTAAATTAGGCGTATCCCCATGGGTTTCCCGTTTCCTCCCCATACATCATAATCCTGCTTTTTCTGTCCCTCAACAAAACGCAGCATATGATCTATGGTTGGAAAGGGACCTCAAACTAGTTAGCCAATTATACGATACGGCCTCTGGCTTTCCTTTATCTTTTTCTCAGATTTCAACTTCTTTCAATCTACCGCCTCATCATTTTCTGTATGTTTTGCAAGTTTGTAATTATGTGAACAAGATAACATTGGTTAAATCTAGTCGCTTCCGTTCCTCATTCATAGATATCTTAGTTAGAAATCGGAAATACAAGATATCCCACATTTATGGACCATTAAACCTACACTATGTGCACCCTCTAGAGGCCTCCACTCCTACTTCTCCTTGGATCAGAGACTTTGACAATACACTCTCAATGGATCAAATCCTCACTGGTTTCAACAATACCTGTGCCTTCAACTCCAATGAGTTCTGGCGGGAGCAACAATTAAAGTTAATGCACCATGCCTACAGTTGCAAGAAAAAGTATGTGAACCCCTTGGGATTACGTGGCGTTTTGCATGAATTGGGCATAAAATGTGCTCTGAACGTCATCTAAGTCACAACAATAGAAGAACACAGTCTGCTGAACATAATACTACACAAACATTAGATGTTACCATGGTTTAATTGCACATAACATGTAAACATTCACAGTGCAGTGAGGAAAAAGTATGTGAGGCCCTAGCTTAATGACTTCTCCCAGAGCTAATTGGAGCCAGGAGTGAGCCAACCTTAACTCCAATCAGTGTGATGATATTGGATGTGTTGCTGACAGCTGTGCTGCCCTTAAAAAACACACACCTGTTTTGGGTTTACTGGTTTCAAGAAGCACTGTCTGATGTGAACCATGCCTCACAGAAAAGAGCTCTCAGAAGACCTACGATCAAGAATTGTTGACTTGCATGAAGCTGGAAAGGGTTACAAAAGTATCTCCAAAAGCCTTGATGTTCATGTGTCCACGGTAAGACAGACTGTCTACAAATGGAGAAAGTTTAGCACTGTTGCTACTCTCCCTAGGCGTGGTCATCCTGTAAAAATGACTGCAAGAGCACAGCACAGAATGCTGCAGGAGGTAAAGAAGAATCCCAGAGTGTCAGCTAAGGACCTACAGAAATCTCTGGCACATGCTAACATTTTTGTTGACACATCTACAATAAGGAAAACATTAAACAAGAATGGAGTACATAGGAGGACACCACGGAGGAAGCCATTGCTGTCCAAAAAGAATATTGCAGCACGTTTGAAGTTTGCAAAAGAGCACCTGGATGTTCCACAGCACTACTGGCAAAATATACTGTGGACAGATGAAACCAAGATTGAGTTCTTTGGGAAGAACACACAATACTATGTGTGGAGAAAAAAAGGCACAGCACACAAACATCAAAACCTCATCCCCACTGTAAAACATGGTGGAGGGAGCATCATGGTTTGGGGCTGCTTTTCTGCCTCAGGGCCTGGACGGATTGTTGTCATTGCTGGGAAAATGAATTCCAGAGTTTATCAAGACATTTTGCAGGAAAACGTACGACCATCTGTCCACCAACTGAAGCTCCGCAGAGGATGGGTGATGCAACAGGACAATGACCCAAAGCATACAAGTAATTCAACAAAACAATGGCTGCAACCGCACAGAATACGTCTTATGGAGTGGTCCAGTCAGAGTCCTGACCTCAACCCGATTGAAATGCTGTGGCATGACCTTAAGAGAGCGATTCACACAGACATCCCAAGAATATTGCTACACTGAAACAGTTTTGTGAAGAGGAGTGGTCCAAAATTATTCCAGATCGTTGTGCAGGTCTGATCTGCAACTACAGGAAATGTTTGGTTGAGGTTGTTGCTGCCAAAGGAGGGTCAACCAGTTATTAAGTCCAAAGGTTCACATACTTTTTCCTCCCTGCACTGTGAATGTTTACATGTTATGTGCAATTAAACCATGGCAACATCTAATGTTTGTGTAGTATTATGTTCAGCAGACTGTGTTCTTCTATTGTTGTGACTTAGATGACGTTCAGAGCACATTTTATGCCCAATTCATGCAAAACTCCACGTAATCCCAAGGGGTTCACATACTTTTTCTTGCAACTGTATATGCCATGCCTATATGTCCGTGGGAATCCCTCGGTCTCTACTTGCCCTTTGTGTGGACACTATAAACCTTCGCTAAAACACAGATTTTGGGATTGCCAACTAATATCTACTTTTTGGTCCCAACTACTCAGCTATATCGCCTTCATCACTTCTCTACAACTACCAAGGGACCCTTTACCTCTTCTCTTCGGCAACTTGGAATCAGTCTCCACAGGGGCTCATCCACTTCAGCTTGCCATTCTCCGAGCCACAAAACCGTGGCTGTCCTCTTGCCTGATGGTCGCGAGGAGAGCCATATTGAAAAAGTGGGTCTCCAACAGTCCTCCTAATATCTCGGATGTCAAGTCAGCTGTTAATTGCACTTCTTCGTCTGGACCAGCTTAACTTCCTCACCTCATCCCTCCAGCACAGTGAGGATCAATATAATCGAAAATGGAGACTCTATGTTCAAAAATCCTTTCCAACCACAGAGCTTCAGTTTTTCCTTCATGGCTCTTCTGTGATGCCCCAATCTGGAAACATGATCCAGTAAACCCGGACTTATTGTTTTGATTTATGAGGATTTAAGGTGTGCATGACTATATCTAAAACATTTACAATACTCATTTGTTGCTGCTCTCACACCGCTTCTAGCCAACCTAGGCAACCAAGCCACATTTCCTTTCATCTACTTCCTTTATCATTTTCTTTATACTTCATCTTCATCGCACATTCTTTTATAACTTCTCCCCCCCACCCTTAATCAGCGAGGGCTCACAACACGTATATCACTTTTTGTTACAGGGAGTCGCCTCTAGCTCTATTTTTCTATTTTTCTCTCAAACCACAGCGCTTGGCTCATTACCAAATATTCTTAACGACTTCTTGGGAGGGGATCCTCTGGCCCGTTCCAACATAATTTTCCCACCTCTTTCTTTTTTTTTTCTTTTTCTCCATCTTTTTCTCCATCTTTTCTCCATACTAGCTTCCTTCTCAACCTTTTTCTCCTTCTGAATAGATCTACCTATCTCCCTGATCCTTCTTTTTTGATTATCTCCTCTACATACGCTTCTTTCCTACTTCAACATTCATGTCTTACGCATGATAACTGACATACTCTAAGCACCCCAGTTCTCATTCAAAGTTCAGTGGTATTGCCTGACCTTCTTATCTTTGGATATATATCATAGCTTACCATTACACATTCCCTACACTCTATACTGACTTACAATGCCTCCCATCTTTTGTCTCATTTGCCTTCAGAGTTTCTGTTCAGAGGTTCTAACTGCTGACATATCGTGAATCTTTCTGATCAGTTTTCTATGCAAAATCTTGTATTGCTCATATTGGTCAATCTATCAGTACTGTTAAAAAAAAAAGGTTACTTTGTTGCCAAGAAGCATCTTTGGAGTGTTTCATCCGCTGAGTTTATGTAATTTGAAAAATTCAAATAAAGCTTTGTTTAAAAAAAAAAAAGAGTTTCAGAAGCCAGGAGGCGGGCGGGTTTTAGGGTCATGTGACTGCTGTGATTCGCTGTCATGGTGGTCACATGATCGGAAAAGGTCCCGATGGCAAGGGAACCTTTCCGTGAGTCACGGACACATGTGCTGGGAGCATGCAGGGCGCATGCTCTCTGCACTTATGTATTTTCTAATGGAATGCAAATATGTGGCCGCTCGGCGTCAAGACCCAAATGCCGAGAGGCCGCATATTTGCTTGAGCTCGGCACCTAGGGGTTAAAGTATAACTAAGGACAATACTTTTCCTTTATTTTTGGACAGAGTGGGGAGAGATTAGAACACCTGTCATGTTTTTATTGCTGTCTTTGCCCTTGTTAGGGAGGTTGACCCTCTCTATTTGACCTGTTTACCATTATCATCAAAAGTGAAAGTAACAGAAAGCCCTGAATTTTGGATTGTCTCCAGAAAAGTAATATAGAGGAAATTTTCCCATGAGGACACTAGTTATGATAACTTGGGGGTCCCCAAGGAATTCCCTTAATTTACAGAGATTTTCTCACTTCCTGTTTTGGCTAAGGAACAAGAAGTGCAGGTAAATCTCTCCAATGGGACACAGATGACACAGTGACAGGGGTTATAACCCTCCAGTACTCTATCCAAAATGAAAAAAAAAGTGTTGCCTATAGTTCTACTTTAACAACCATGACACATCTGCTGTCAGATGAATTACCCGCTATCTATGCTCATTTGGAAATTCTGATGCATCCGAAAAATGAAAGCGTAAACAAACCGAATTGCACATGTCTAGTCTATGCCCACCTTAGGGAGATTCACGCTCTCATGTTTACCACTATCACCAAGAGCAAAAAGTAAAGAAATTCCAAAATTTAGGGCTGTCACCAGAATAGGAATAGGAGATAAATCTTCCATATGGGTTATTAGGGCTGGTGACCCTGGTGACGACCAGGGATTCCCTCACTTTGGAGAAATTTCCTCCCCTTTTCTATTTTTGGCTATGGGACAAGAAGTGAAGAAGAATCTTCCCATTGGAACAAAGATGGCAAAAACATTGACAGGGTCTCTAACTGTCTATTACTCTATCCAAAATAAAAAAATATCCTTTAACTCTACTTCAACTTAGCAAAGTAAATTCGCACTTTGCAATGTGATCTTAGTAAGATGTAGCTGTGTTTTCTTTAATCAATCAGTCGTGTTCTAGCCAAAATCTAGTTTTTTCCCCATTTTTCTTGCACATGATTCTGATAACGTGTAAAGAACAGCTGATGATATGTTCCTGCCAATATTTCTGTATAAAGAGGGTTAAACAGGTGAAAGGGCAGTGGGTGAATTGATGATGTGATGTGCATAATTCTACAAAGATAGAGTGTAAGGTAAATCATTTTGAAGGTTAAAGACTGAAGTGTTGTGTAAGTTTTATCTGTCTCCATGTTACCATGGTATTGGCAAGATATTCTGAAACATTTTTATGGAAAAAAAACAGCCTTTTTTCTGGGGAGCTGCAGAAATATAGCTTGAGAGATAAAGAAATGTAAGCCATGTCAAATGCTTTCTAGAGTTTTTATTTAGGTTGTATGAAAATAAATACGATTGTACAATTTATGCAATAATATTTGAACAATGTCTTTCCTTTAATATTTACTATATGTATATGTTTATTCTTCTCTTCAGTCCATTAGGATGATAGTGCTAGTGAAGGCTATTACCTACAAAATGTGACCTCCTACCATTTTAACCCCTTAGTGACAAATCTTAATATCTGAACACAATTTTGCAACTTTGACATGTTAGTAAAATCGTTCATATTATCGCAACTACTTTGTGCATCCAGATAATTATACCTTTTTTTGGGCGGGGACAAATTGGACTTTCTTTTGGTGATAAATGGTAACAGACATCTCCTGATTTTTTTTTATTATCAAAGGATAACTGGCCCACAATAGTAAAAAAATCATTTTTATTTCATTTAGCTGTATATTTTATACCACTACCATAACCTACCACCAAAGAACAACCCAAAATAAATTCTTCTACTCCTGACGATTGCAGTGATACCACATATGTGTATGTTATTTGTTTTTTTTGTACCCATATGTGATGGAGGGTAGGCAGGACAGAACACACAAGGTGGATGGCAAACACACAAAGCTTTATTGAGACAAATGACAGTCACACAATAGGGGGATTGCAGGGAGTGGGACAGGGCCCAGTATGGAAATAGCAAGGAGAGGGCCCAAATACTTGTAGTCCAGCCCCAGGGGCAAAGTTAAAGTCTCTACAGCAGTTTGTAATCCAAACAGAGAGGGGGAGGGGGAGTACAAGAACAGTTCAGGGGAAACAGGGGGGCACGGGTCCACAGGGAAACGAGATAGTGTGACACAAGTACCTGCCCGGAGTCCAAAGTATGCATGGCGTAGTCCGTGGTAGTATTCCCCCCGAGTCCTGGGTGCCTGCAAAGGGCAGCTGGTGTGGTTCTCCCCCTTAGCTTGGGGCTGTACAGAGTGGCAGCGTGCAGAGGCTCCCCCTTATCCTTGAGGGGTCTTGGGGCTTGTGTGGCAGTGTGCAGAGGCTCCCCCTTATCCTTGAGGGGTCTTGGGGCTTATGTGGCAGCTTGCGGAGGCTCTCCCCCTATCCTTGGGGGTCTCAGGTCTTTGGCAGCTTGCGGAGGCTCTCCCCCTATCCTTTTAGGTCTCAGGGCTTTGGTAGCTAGCGGAGGCTCTCCCCCTATCCTTGGGGGTCTCAGGGCTTAGGCAGCTTGCAGAGGCTCTCCCTTATCCTTGGGGGTCTCAGGGCTTTGGCAGCTTGCTCCGTTCTCCCCCTATCCTTGGGGGTCTCAGGGCTATTGCAGCTTGCTCCGCTCTCCCCCTATCCTTGGGGGTCTCAGGGCTTGCAGAGTGGGCCACGAGGGTCCTGTCGCAGCTGGGATCCCTCAGTGGCTTGGCAGCGGAAGAGAATAATCGGGAAGAGCCCGGCATCGGTCTCTTAAAACGGTGCAGGATGCTTCCCGGTCGTCCTGGCAACGGTGGGCGGGCCGTGGGCAGCGGGCCTCGCTGCTCGGAAACGAGGCACGCCCCTCTGGACATGGGTTGCGCTCTCGTGAACGCGGCCTTTGTCCGGAGGCATCCGCAAGCGCGGGAACTCCTCGTGTCCACGCTGCGGATGCCGGGACCGTGCGGAGTCAGCCTGATGCCGCGGTCCGGAACATCTCTACAGGAGGTTCGCACGTCTCCACAGGGAGGTGTGAACCTCGCTATCATGTCTCCTCCAGCCTCGCCGGATGGGGATGAGATAGTAGCAGAGGTGAGAGGAGCCGCGCCTCTCATCCTGCGCAGCTCAGCTTCAAAGAGCCGCGGTAGGACGAGAAACAGCAGGGGGTCATTCCTGAGCGGGCCAGCGGAGGCGGGAGAGCAACAAACCGTGACACCATAGTAAGGCCTAGAAACAATAGCGCGCATTTTGCTTTTTTATAATCCTACCTAAAACACATACCATTGCAACTATTTTGTGCATCTAGGTAATTATACCCTTTTTTTGGGACAAATTGGACTTTCATTTGGTGGTAAATGGTAATAGATATCTCCTGATTTTTTTTTATTATCAAAGGAAAACTGGCCAAAATAGTAAAAAAAAAAATCTTTTTTTTAAATTTAGCTGTATGTTTCTTGTTCCTACCAAAACCTACCACCAAAGAACAACCCAAAATAAATTTTCCTACTCCTGACAATCGCAGCGATACCACATATGTGTATGTTATTTGTTGCTTGTACACATAGTAAGGCCCAGAAACAATAGTGCACATTTTGCTTTTTTTTAATTCTACCTAAAACACACTGACACTAACTGACAATGATAATAATTTAAAAAATGCTTAAAAAAATCCTGCCCAAAATTTACTGACCATGACTTTTGACTCTTAATTGACCCTAACACTAACCCTGGGACTGACATAGATCTAACATTAACCACTTCCCGACTGCCCTATAGCAGATACGTATACTGCTACAGGGCGGCACGGGTGTGCAAAATCATGAATATATATATTCGCGGCCGCGGCTGTCAATCACCGGGTCTCGCCCGATGATTAATCGCTGTCGCCCAGTGATTGCCGAGGATCTCCAACAGGGAGGAGAACTATATGTAAACAATACAGTTCTCTTCCCTGTCAGCTCGTGCACACTGCTTTGTATGGCTGTATATAGCACAGCCATGCAAAGCAGTGTGCTTACAGTAAAGCACAGACACACAGCCCAAAGTAAAACAGCACACAGTTAACCCTTTTATCGTCCCTCCTGTTAACTCCTTCCTGCCCAGTGCCCTTAGTACAGTGTCAGTTCTTTTTTTTTAGCACTGATCACTGTATTGGTGTCACTGGGGATGTCAGTGACACCAAGTCAGTTCCCCTCAGTGTCAGAATGCCTCCTGCAGTCCCACTATAAGTCGCTGATCACTGCCATTAGTAGTAAAAATGAAAAATGAACAAAAAAATTCCAGTATCTAAACCGCCATTTGTAAACACTATAACTTTTACGTAAACCAATTAATTTACACGTATTGGGATTTTTTCTTGGCACAGACATGTGGCAGAATAGATTTAGGCCTATATTTATGATGAAATTAGATCTTTTAAATTTTTTTACTGGACATGTTTAATAGCAAAAATTCAAAAATATTGTTTTTTTCTCACAATTGTCGGTCATTTTTTTTTTCAAAGCGCAAAAAAATAAAAAATGCACAGGCGATCAAATACCACAGAAAGAAAGCAATTTGTGGGGAAAAAAGGATGTAAATTTCATTTGGGTGCAGCGTTGCATGACTGTGCAATTGTCGGTTAAAGTAACGCAGCGCTGTAACGCAAAAAATGGCCTGGTCAGGAAGGGAAGTAAATACTCAGAAGGGCAAGTGGTTAATCCAGGTATTTTTTCTTTCTTTATTTTTTTCACACACATTTGTTCACTTTCTCTCTGCAATGAGAGAGAGATACAATGTGTCTTTCTCCAATTCGGAGAAAAAAAATAAACACAGGGGCGGGCTGTACAGTGTCTGATCAGAGAGATCAGGTCACTTGGAACCAGAAGTTCCGGGTTCCGATCGTTAGTATGTGACCTGGGTGAGTATGTGACCTGTGATCATTAGTATGTGACCTGTGACCCTGTGAAGCCGGTTTTTGTGCTGGCGCTGTGTGGCGCACTCCCAGCACAAAGACAGGTACACATTTTTTGCGGCCTCATGGACAAAAATCCCAGTTCTGTGAGGCCACATATATGCGTATGGTCAGTGGAAAGGGGTTAACAGCAAAATGCATATTATCATGGTGGGTCACAAATATGGAAATGGATGAAGTTTAAATTAAAGAAGCAAAATGATTTGTATGGCCTAAGTCACACTAAATTGCTATGTGCAGATATCAAAAAATGTTCACCAGTTCTTGTCAAGGAGTCTGTGCCTTATTCAGCAACTGGTAGCCTTCATAGGGCTCCCAGAACTCCACCTAGCACTTTTCAAGCTGTTACAGCAAAACATTTCTTGTTCCTTTTTGGATGAAGGTTTTACATAAATAAATAAAAGTTAGACAGCTTGGTCTGTTAAAGAAAGTTGAAAAATAATATAATTTCTGGCTCGATCAACAGGTGAAAAGAAAAGAAAAAATCTTAAAAAAGAAAACTAATGTAGCCATTACTTTAGGCATATTTATATGAATGTTGATGGTTTAAATATAATAGTTGTAAGGCATATGACCTTGCTTAATCAAATTTACATGATGTTGTTCAGCTTATTTTATGAAAACGATCACAAGTTTTCCAAAAAATCATAAACTATAACTCTGACATTGAAGTTCAATGTATAACTTAGCACCTAGCAGTGTGCTGGGCTGAATGGGAGTGATGGACTTACCCTAAGTAATGTTCCACCCATGTCACATGACTCATTTTAAACTTTTCACAGAGCTAACACACGCCAAGATAAGAAAGATATCTCACAAGAATAGCATGTTCCTCACCGTTTCTAATTTTAAGCCTCACATTCTTATCTGCTCAATGACACGTCTTATATCTTAGTCTTCTAATGAAGTCAGCTTTAACTAGCCAGTTTGAATATAAAGTGAAGTGAGATATATGAACAAGTGTACTTTTCTTTTTGTGCAGTGAGGGGATTAGTGGCAATAGAACACCAGGTATACACAAAATAAAAATTACAATGATAGGAAAAGTGGTCTGCCATTACGCAAACCCTTCAAGTGATAGGGTTGTCTATCCTGTCATCCAGACCTGAAGACCTTAGAGTCTAAGTTGCCCATCACTGCCCCTTATAAGAAGTGTTGATTTTGGAGAGGAGAATCCTGTTTTTTGAGAGACAAGTAAACAAACATAGAGTAAAGCTAGCCATAGATGGATTGAAATTCAGCCAGTTCAGCAGGGACCAGCTGAATTTCGATCCATACATGGTGGTTCCTTTTCGAGAGAAGTCAATGATCAACTTCTCTCAAACAGGACTGTAAGTTGCTAGTAACGGTGTAACGGAACTAACCCAGACTGCGCTTGAGTACTTCGGCTACCGCTTCCCCATCCGAACACCAACAACAGACACCACAGCCGACCATACAAAACAAGACGACACCAGTCTTGAAGTAAACCAGGAGGTAGACTACTTTATTTGAACACAGATACAAGATATATACACTCAGGGGACAATCCCCCTTCCTTGCATAATGACACAGGGCGAGGCAATCTACATTTAGTAACAAGAGACACACAGGTATTCAAACTTCACACCAGCAGGCAGTCCCATCAGGAGGGAGGGCTGCTAGAGACACCCCCCCCCCACACACACACATACACACACATACTAAGCTAATACACATAAACACATACATCCCATAATAGTTTGCTCCCAAACCAGACACTCAATAGAACAATGGGATGCAATCACATGACATTAAACAATCAACAACCCCCACACAATATTAGGACAGATCACCCTGTACTCCTAACAGGCACAGGGTGATTTACACATAAGAGGGATATGGGGAGCTGAGACAGGGGTCTCCCCACCTCTCCAAAGTGAGCTGGGTTCCATGGGCCCCCCACCCAAAGTGACTTCCGTCACAAACGGTAGGTTGGTATTAGGGCTAAAGGGAGGGTTAGTGTGGGTTAGTTCTAGGGCTAGGACCATGCTGCAGAGATGTCAGATTTTCTGCACGCATTTTGCAAGGGTACAACAAAATCAATTGTTCTCTATGTGCCCTGTTCACACCACAACACTAGCATCACGTGAAGATTTTCTGCGCAGGAATCTGCAAGGTATATAAAATTTCTTTTTACTGACTTTTGAAATTTACAGATGCAGTAATTTAGAATTTGCATGAAAGGTTTAGCACTGGAAAACACTTTTTGAAAGATTTTATATACAGCTATAGAGATCAGACCAAAATGGGGGACAAATGAGGAGGAATGAGGGACTTTGTTCCAAATCAGGGATAGTCCTTTGAAATCAGGGACCGTTAGGAGCTTTGCAGTTTTTATGCACATATAGTGTAAACGAGCCTTTAAGATTGCAGGTACGGTTAGTGTGCTAAGGTACAGGGAGAGTTGGATTGAATGTTACAGGGAAAGTTAGAGTCAGGGTTACAGGGAGGGTTGTTTTAGGTTTGCAGGTGAGGATTTTGTAAGGATTAGAGCGAGATTAGTGTTAGGATTACAGGGAAGTTTAGTGTGAAAGTTACAGGAACTTAGGGTGAGGGTTAGTACTGAATTTGGGAGAAGGTTAATGCTAGGGTTACAGGGAGGATTAGTGATAGTGTGGAAAGGAAGAGTTAGCTTTAATATTACAGGGAGGGTTGGCATGGTGGCTACAGGGAGGTTTTAATGTTGGGGTTACAGAGAGGGTTATATGGAGTGTTAATGTAATGGGTCCTAAGGGCAGGGCACCTGCATCGAAGTGAATGGCCTGTACATAGAACAATGATGCTACAGTATCTCACAGAAGTGAGTACACCCCTCAAGTTTTTGTATTTTGTATTATATCTTTTCATGTGACAACACTGAAGAAATGACACTTTGCTACAATGTAAAGTAGTGAGTGTACAGCTTGTATAACAGTGTAAATTTGCTGTCCCCTCAAAATAACTCAACACACAGCCATTAATGTCTAAACCGCTGGCAACAAAAGTGAGTACACCTCTAAGTGAAAATGTCCAAATTGGGCCCAATTAGACATTTTTCCTCCTCTGTGTTATGTGACTCGTTAGTGTTACAAGGTCTCAGGTGTGAATGGGGAGCAGGTGTTTGGTGTTATCGCTCTCACTCTCTCATACTGGTCACTGGAAGTTCAACATGGCACCTCATGGCAAAGAACTCTCTGAGGATCTGAAAAAAAGAATTGTTACTGTACATAAAGATGGCCTAGGTTATAAGAAGATTGCCAAGACCCTGAAACTGAGCTGCAGCACAGTGGCCAAGACCATACAGCAGTTTAATAGGACAGGTTCCACTCAGAACAGGCCTCACCATGGTCAACCAAAGAAGTTGAGTGCCTGTGCTCAGTGTCTGAACTCCTGTGAGACAGCTGGCTAATAGAAATGTGCATTCGCACAGCAATCTCCGCAGAATAATGACCAGACGTGCACATGTGCACAGAAATACGCGATTGCGCACAAGCACACGCACAGTGAATATTGGCACCAGACGGACTATTTAAAGGATGCTTCTGCCTGTGCTTAGTGCTGACTGGTCTTCAGCTGTTTCCCTGTGTCCTGCTGTATTCTTGTATGATCCCCTTGTTGATGACCCGGTTTGTTCCTGACCTGACTTCGGCTTGCTTATGATTTGGTACCTTGCTGCCCGTCCGTTGATGACCTTGGCTATTCCTGTGACCTTGCTCCTGTCTCCAATCCCAGCTTCCTGTCCTGCTCAAGTGCCCACATGGCTGCCTATTATACCAGCTCTGCACACCATAAACTGTTCCTGCTTCAAGGCAGCTGGGAGATCTGACATGTCACTTATCCTGATCCTGTTGGGCAAGCGGAGTGCCCTTTTAACCCAGGTGGGATTCCGAAACATTGCTACCGTTCCTGAACCGGTGGTTCGCCAGTCTCTTGAGGACTCCAACTGCAAGCTCTTTAGGCAACACTTGCTGTCACTCTTGTTCCCCTGGTCCCTCGGCACTCTCTGTTCCACTTCCAGCAGGGTCAGGGCTAGTGACACAAGTGAGGCCAACCTCATCATTTCGTTCGCCTATCAGGTACATGACAGCATCATATCCAGAGGTTGTCTTTGGGAAATAGACGTAGGAGTGCTGCCAGCATTGCTGCAGAGGTTGAAGGGGTGGGGGGGTCAGTCTGTCAGTGCTCAGACCATACGCCGCACACTGCATCAAATTGGTCTGCATGGCTGTAGTCCCAGAAGGAAGCTTCTTCTAAAGATCATGCACAAGAAAGCCCAGAAACGGTTTGCTGAAGACAAGCAGACTAGGGACATGGATTACTGGAACCATGTCCTGTGGTCTGATGAGACCAAGATAAACTGATTTGGTTCAGATGGTGTCAAGCTTGTATGGCAGCAACCAGGTGAGGAGTACAAAAACTAGTGTGTCTTGCCTACAGTCAAGCATGGTGGTGGAAGTGTCATGGTCTGGAGCTGCATGATTGCTACTGGCACAGGGGAGTTCATTGAGGGAACCTTGAATGTCAACATGTACTGTGACATACTGAAGCAGAGCATAATCCGCTACCTTCAGAGACTGGGCCACAGGGCAGTATTCCAACATGATAACGACCCCAAACACACCTCCAAGATGACCACTGCCTTGCTAAAGAATCTGAGGGTAAAGGTGATGGACTGGTCAAGCATGTCTCCAGATCTAAACCCTATTGAGCATCTGTGGGGCATCCTCAAATGGAAGGTGGAGGAGCGCAACGTCTCTAACATCCACCAGCTCCATGATGTCATCATGGAGGAGTGAAAGAGGACTCCAGTGGCAACCTGTGAAGCTCTGGTGAACTCCATGCCCAAGAGGGTTAAAGCAGTGCTGGAAAATAATGGTGGCTACAAAAAATATTGAAACTTTGGGCCCAATTTGGACATTTTCACTTAGGGGTGTACTCGCTTTTGTTGTCAGCGATTTAGACATTAATGACTGTGTGTTGAGTTATTTTGAGGGGACATCAAATTTACACTGTTATACAAGCTGTACACTCACTACTTTACATTGTAACAAAGTTTCATTTCTTCAATGTGACATGAAAAGATATAATAAAATATTTACAAAAATGTGAGGGGTGTACTCACTTCTGTGAGATACTGTATATTACAAGTGCTTCTGGATATGTGTTATTGCATATTTGCCTTGAAACATAACTCTATCTAGGGAAGCCTTGCTGAATTAATTTAATTACATTGACAGCAACTAATGTTATTCTTTACATGATATTTTACAAGGATAGATTTTCTTTTAGCACCTGTATGTGAAGGACCATTGTCCATAATACAGCTTTGATGAGACAACATTAGTGTGGCAGTACTTTTGGCTTCAAATTTTCACTTACATGAGGTTGCACAGATGGCAGTAAAGAAAATGATAGTGGTTTTACCTCTCCTCCACTTTATCCAAAACTCTAGCCCACAAAAGAGGTTTGGCTATGTAAAGAAAGCATGAAGAAAGCACTGCAAATGTCCACATAGTGTAGTATATAAAAACACCATTTATTCATATGTTAAAAAGCAACTGTAGGGATTGTACTCACAAGTGGGGAATCATGAAGCTCACATAAACAAGGCTCTGGGAGAGTCTGGTCCTCTAAGCTCCATCCCAGCAGGAGGAACGGTCAGTGTCCCTCAGCTCTAAAAGCAGCCCACAGATTACTTGATTTTCTTTCCTTCCACCTTGGGGTGAATAGATAGATCAACTTTTGTACAATCATCCTGCCCATACATGGATTGAATCTCTTCCAGTCCCTATTGAATTGCCTGAATTTCGATCCACGTATGGTCGGCTAAAGACAGAAGCCATGCCAAAGATCAGTGCCACCCATCTCAGGGAATGATAAAGAATACTGTCCAAAGCCATTTGAGATCTTTAGGCCAAAAGGTGGTGATTGGTACGTGTTACAGGGTGGACCTCCCTTTCCTCAGACTGACTAGCTGAACTGGGCTACCTCCTTCTTAAACAAAGGTTTGCCCATTCAAACACAACATTTCACACTAACATTATTTATTTATGTAAAACCTTTATCCCAAAAGGAAAAAAAATATTTGTTGTAACTGATAAAGTTGTAAAGTATTAGCTGAAGGTCAGCTTTAATTTGTTAGTGTATTTAAATCTGCTAGTACTTCTAACACTCCCAGACTGACAATGCTGCTGTCCAAATCTTCCTCCTGTGCCCCTTCATTGAGTGCAAAGCCTATATAATATAGGCGGAGTGTTACTGGTCAGGTCACAAAGAGGAAAACAGAGGGAAAAAAGCCTAAAAGAAAGAAAACTAATACAGCTACCACATCTAATGAGTGTTAAGCTGCAAGATATAATTTTTTTGATTTTGGGTTTATTACTGCTTTAATTTGTCAATTACTTGAGGATTTTAGATGGAGGTAATACGTATGTCCTAAAAAAAATCCACTAAGTTTTTATGGTATATCTCCTGTGTCCTTCTCTCACTCAGGTACAGGAATCACAGCTTGCAAGAAGCAAGGTTCCATGGGATATGTAGTCCTTAGAAACTGAAAGTATACAACAGAGGAGAAGCTGTAAAGCATGCAGGGAGTCCAGGAAGTTGGAATAATGTGAAAAATTAAAGGATTTTTTTAAATAACCTAAATTGAATCAGAAACATTTTATTGTCATTTAAATAGGATTTTTTTTACATATTTTTGTCTAAAGGTTACATGGAAAATAAAATAATATTTTGCAGGATAAAATTGTTAACTGAAGGTCTAGTTAGTCTCCCCCCCAAAAAAAAAAAAAAGTGTGTATTACTTTGTTCTCTTAAGTAATGGTAAAGTCATTACCAAATAAATAGGCCCATAGTGGAAATGTAAAACTTGCTCTGGTCCATAAGGAGTATAAACATGTAAGAGCTAAAGTGGGTAAAATATAGCATCAATCCCAGACATTTGCTGTAAAATAGCAGCTCCGAAGATGAAAAGAACGGTAGACTTTGTAGATGATACACCATAAAGGAAATAAAAGTAGAAGGTATTGCAAAAGCTGTAATCTTTAGTTGCTATTTAAAGGTCTTTTAAGGGCAAGTCGAGCCCTCTGTTCAGGGAATAGAAGCTACAGGCAGCACAAGCTTGCTAGTTGCAATGATTATCATTTCAAACAGCTGCTTCTAGCAGTGATGGCACCGGACGGTCTTGGCAGGACTGTGATGACTCACGGCATGAAACAGAAACTTTTATATCCAGACATGACTCATTTTGTCTTACATAAGTCTATGTACACTGTCCTGGAAATAGAATGGACCATACACCTTTAAATAAAAAAATTCTACTTTCTGAAAATAATGTTGGAATTACTTAATACAACCTGTACTTGCTGCAACTTTGTCTTAAAATAGTCAATATGGAGCTAAGGATTTGATATTCTTGCAAATTTTGCACTTAAGCCTACCTTCTCACTACATCATACTGACCGCAACTCCATTTTACATAGAGCAAAATAAGAAAAGTTCCCATTCTCACTAAGGGTAGATGGTTCATATATGGCTGGCTATTGAAACCATGATGGGACTACAAACACTAAGGCCCCAGTTATAAAGCAGAAATATTGCCAATTATGACATTGAAAGGATTAAATGGAATATAACTGAATCCATTTTGTATACACTAATACAAGATACTAGTTTAATATACATATATGAGATATGTGCACACTAACAAAACTGTCTATGTCAGCTTCATGTAGAAATGAGTGTTTTTGCAAACCCTTACAAAAAAGCAGATAAGGTTTACTCTCATCTCTGAAAAGTTTTAACCACAAATTGGGTGTTAGGTCAGATTAAAGCCATGGTCTGGGCGTTGGGTCAGATTACAGCCATGGCCTGGGCGATAGAGCAGATATGGTATGATAGATAAAGCAGAAGAGTGAAAATGCAAACCTCATACAAATAATTGTTGAGTTAAGGTAAAACAATGTACATGTATCTGATTGGATGGTCTGAGGGTGTGTTTGCCTAAAGACTACAGTATAATAACCCTGATATTATGCCAATAAAACTGAAGTGTTTGCAATCGCAACTGAGGTGATTTGAGTGCATTCACTTTCCGAGATCTCGTAGCTGTGTCCAGGTGTGACCGTTGGTATCTTGAGGGGGCCCCCAAGGAAAAGGAAAAAGACCACCTACCTACTTTCAGACATAATTACCTAAAAAGGTTCTTTGTGATTACCTTCATTAAAGGTAACCTATATTGAGCACCATATCTCAATTGTCATTGTCAAGTATACACAATGGCAGGTTTGACTTTTCTGGGTGCATGCTTCCAAGTCAGCAAATCACTAGATAGTGAAGGAAGACTGGCCATACAAAGATCATTTTTTTCTTTTTATGATCAACTGGCCAGGAATACTCTTTGCTGCAGAATTGTATCCTGACAGTTAGGACTCCTCCACTATCAGAATACACTGATCAGTGCTGCAGCCACTTGGCTGCTGGTGCTGATTGAATAATTGAGAGTGATAGCTGATGCCACTACAGCAGGCATCTTTAAAGGGGCCTGCACGCCGTGAAGTCCATTGCACATTGCACTTTGGTCAGTATTTGTTATATTTTGCTTTTATCTATAATTGATTACCACGTGGATTAATAAACGCCAATTTTTAAAAACTACTACACTATGGGCTATTTCTTGCTGGCTCTTTGGTGAGCCAAACATCCGTTCCAGAGCCCAAGTATCAGGAGTTTGTGATACGTGAAACCAACCCTAAGGATGACGTATGCCCTGATGTAAGCTGCCCAGTACCTTGTCCAGAGGGAGACAACATTGTGGCTACCTATACCCAGAGGAAGGATAGTCTTTAAGACGGTCCAGCTCGTCCATCCCATTCCATGAGGGGGACCTCTGGCTTATCAATTACATGCGTATTACAAATACGCATCTGGTGAGTGCGTATTTCTTCTATTTTTCACCAGACCACTGGATCAAGAAGTCACAATCAACTCCTGTATAGAATCACTTGTCACGAATTGTCACCATTTTTTAATGCATCATTTTACTTTTATCCGTACTGGAGTATACATTGATTATAACATATCCTATTGGAGTTCTTTATTGGATTTTATTGGAATATTTTATTGGAGTACTTCCACTAGAGTGTATACCTTTTAGCGCTGCACTTTTATATTATCTATATTATCTCTAAATGGCGGACCGTGGTCTGGATGCAGACCATGGTCCCACCATTTAGTAGCTGGTTTCTCTATGTCTCTACCACTGTCACTATCACAGCAGAGCAGGGCAAGAGGCAGAACAGTTCTGCATGCAGAGCAGCGCTGAATACAGGGTGGGAGTGGGACCTGCTGGAGTTGACTTTCCAAGCTTACCAGCAGGTGTTTGGTTCCTAGGTGGTCTTGCCTGCCGGGCACCTTTACCCTCTTCATACCCAGGCCAATTTTCACCTTTCAGCGCTGTCACACTTTGAATGACAGTTGCGTGGTCATGCAACACTGTTCCCATATGAAATTTGTTTTCACACAAAGATTTCTTTTGGTGGTATTTAATCACCACTGGGTTTTTTTTATTTTTTGCGCTATAAACAAAAAAAAAGAATTTTGAAAAAAATGCATTTTTCTTCGTTTTAAACAAATTTAGGCCAAAATGTATTCTTTGATGAAAATAACCCCAAATTACTGTTTATTATTTAGTTGGTAGGGAAGTTATAGAGTCCACAAACTATGGTAAATTTCTAAAAAATTTATAAATCCTGATGTACTGACAGCCAATTTCATTTCTTGTGGCCCAAAAATGCCAGGACAGTACAAATTTACCCCCCAAATGACCGCTTTTTGGAAAGTAGACAGGCTGAGGTATTTAGTAAGAGGCATGGTGAGTTTTTTTGAAGTTGTAATTTTTATGTCCTTATTTTGTAGGAAATTAAGAAATGAAAAAAAAAATTCACTTTTTTTTTTTTTTTTTTTTTACATACTGTCACCTCTGCAGTACAGCATCATCATATAACTGGTGTCACCCTGCACTACAGAGACATAGATAGGATTCTGTATCCCTGCACACATGACAAGACTTAGTCCTGGTAAGTGTGAGAAGCCTGTTTGATGGGCAAGAGATCTATAATAGGAGCTAGTCAGCAAAAACTCCTAAAATATATACAAAGTGTGGTTTCTGTCAATGTGTGAGTGGCATATCAAGATCAAAGCACTGGGTGATCCTCTTGAAGAGTAGTGAACAGCCGATAACAAGAAAACTAGTCAGCCCATAGCTGGAAGAGATACAACTAGAATGTCAGTGAGGGATGGCTGTGGAGGTAGCCTAGTGGAGAAAGGCCTATGCTGATGGGCTTTTGTTCACGTCAGAACTGCTTCTCTTACTATACAATGGGAACACGGAAAAAAAAAAACCTGAAATAGGTTGATTTAGTTTAGAAGAAAGTCAAATACAGGTTGAAAGGAGGTCAACTGCAAGTCAAATGAACATATCAATGAGTTTTGAAAGAAATAGACAAAACACGTAAAGAATGAGACTTTAAAATAATTGTCAAGGTTTAATTTGTTTTCTAAAATAACAAACATGTCATACTTACCAGCTTTGTGCAACGGTTCTGTATTTAGCAACCCCAATCCCCCTCTCCTGGGGTCCCCTGCCAGCGCTCTTGGTTCCTATCCCCTTCTGAGTGCCCCATAGTAAGCAGCTCGATCCCAAGAAGCACTATTTGTGTCATGCGTCTATTGATGCATGCTCAGCCTCACCCCCCTACTCTCTGCTCACATAATTTGATTGACAGCAGCTAATATTGAACTGATACCAAACCTAAAAACGTTTTTTACCTTAATGCATTGCTTGCAGTAGGGTACAGTAAAACATGTTTCAGATTCCCTGTGCTTATCCTTCCCTGTAAAAGGGAAGAGAGGAGACGAGATCACCGCTGATCATGGCTGCATCTCTTCTCCCCTCTCTTCCTCTTCACATAGCACTCAAACAGCAGCAGGAGCCATTGGCTCTTGCTGCTGTCAATCAAATGCCGTGAAGAGGAAGTGGGGGGGTACTAAATCCCGATGTGTGTATGTCTATGGAGTGCGGCTCTGTAGACACACAGGTCGAGAACAAGCACAAAGAAGAGGAGGAGCCAAGATTGGGGGACCAGAGAAGAGGAGGATCAGGGACGCTCTTTGCAATACCATTGCACAGAGCAGGTGAGTATAACGTGTAGCACTACACCCATAGGAGTTGCTGAGTTTTGGGTCCCCCTATAGTCCTGCACAGTCAAAGACACATTTTCTTCAGATCTTGCACACTGGAGACAGTAAACAGTCCTTGAGCTTGTTTTGTTTTTGTTTTACTAAAGGATATTGACCATAGATAGGGTTGAGGGGTGCATGAGATGCCCAAGGAAACAGCAACTTGAGGACAACTCCTTAGTAACTATGTACAAGTCCACAAAGATTCTCTTCTTGGAACCACCTCAGACCCCAGATGAAATCTCCTCTTCACCCAGCTGCCTGAAGGAATGTGTGGGCAAGGGGACCCAGAAACTACGACTTTTAAATCAACAGTCCCAGATGAGGGCTAGCCAGATTTCCCACCAGAACGCTCTCTCCCCTTATCTGGCCCAGAGTGGGTGGGATTACTCAGTCCTCTCATGCAAGCTTGTGGGTTGGTGGCTGCCTTCAGGCCTTATGCTTGGCTGGCTCCTTCCCTTCTTCTCAGGCTGCCCTCTCTCTGGGGATGGTTGAGGCTGAGAGATTCTCCCTTCCAGCTCCTGCCTGCAGGTAGACCCCTCTCCTAGGCCCATTCCCAGGCTCCACACTCCAGCCTACACTCCATCTTCCATCCAACACTGCTCCCCTTCTGAGCAGGCTCAATCATACTTAAAGGCTGCCCTGGCCCCATGCCAAGTCCCCTGAGTATGAATATCAGCCCCTCCTCACCCACACCCACTGCCTTCAACAAACTTCTCAAGCTTCTAGAGTGGGGGGGGGGATATCAGAGAACTGGCCTGCAGAGCCCTCAGCTGTCTCATTTCATGCTAACTCGTACCAGGCTGCATTCCAGCCTCTATCTACAAAACCTATTTAGCTCCCCCTAGCTAACTAGAGGGGCACTACACATGTTTTTTATTTTAATTTTAAAAAAAAAAGACGGACTTTAGTAACACTTTAAATTGATTGAGCAATGTACATCCACATCTAGGATTATATTGCCTAATATTTATATGTGTCTCAGAAGGGGTAGTGTCAAACAAATAAAAGAGTCACATCAATATGGCCACCTCTAATAGAAGAAAGACATCTCAACTGTCACTGTCCCATTACTCAACATCCTGCCACCTGCCAAGGATCCTTGGGATGCTTGGCATGCATTTTCTTGCAAACATATTCTCTGCTAATTGCTTGATACTTATTACCACCGCTAGCACACTGGTGCCTGATACTTATTACCAGAACTAGCACACTATTTCCTCTCTATCTATAGTGCTGATTTACTAAAGGCAAACAGACTCTGCACTTTGCAAGCACAGTTGCACTCATTTTTCTTAGTAAATGTAATGTAGTAAAGTTTGAATTTTTAAAGGATACCCAATCAGGTGCAAGGAAAATTGGAAAAAAAAAAAATTTTGCTTGTGCATGATTGGATGACGAAAATCAGCAGAGCTTTACCACATTTGCAACTGTGCAACTTCACAGTCTATTTGCTTTTAGTAAAAGAACCCCTATGTATGAAGCTGCACATGCAATGCAAGAAATACCCTTCACCAGGACAATGTATACAGAAAATAAACAACAAAACCAATAGAAATTTGCAGGACAATTACACAGGAATGCACAAAAACAAACACACAAAACCCAAATGCTTAATAAAAACACTAGTTGGTTTAAGGACAAGGGAGTGAATGTAAGGTTCTTCTCAATTTCCATGAAGTTTTTGTTATTTATTAACATTTTTCATTTATATACCACCTATATATTTCACTATACTTTACAGATAACACCAACCCATCTACATACGTCCGTGTCCCCAAAATGAGCTTCTATTATAGTCATACAACCACTCTAAGGTTTAGAACCCAAATAACGTAGCAGTTTTTAGATTGTGAGAGGAAATAAGAACATCAATAAAAAGCAATGCAAACAATGGGGGAAGACATACAAGGAACTCCATTCTGACAGTTACCTTGGTGTAAAATTAACCCAGGGCCTCAGTACTGTAAGGCAAATTGCTAGCCACTAAGCTACCAGTAAGATAAATGATGAGATATACTTGCTAGGCATTTACAGCAAACATAATTGTTACACTACTAAAACATTTCACCAGCATGAACAGAATATTTAATGGCAGCACATTCTGCATTGATGTATTTCCAGGAAGTCAAATGCAACATACAGTACAATGATGAGTAATATACAGCGACATTCAATGAAACAGAAGGTGAGTGGGTCCAAGAGAGCAGAAATACACATTATAGTTGTTTTGATGGTCACTGTTATAAAAAATGGATTATTATATATTTAGAATGTTAAATTAATCACTAACATTTAAACGATCTATAACTGGGATTTTAATTGGAACTCATTAATATAAACAAATAGTTATCCTTGAACCCCTTCATGGCAGAGGATAAAACAAATCCTAATGCCCGAACACAGTTTTGCAACTTTGATATGTGTTAGTAAAACTGTACATGTTGTTGTGACGCCTTAGTGTATCCACGTGAATTATACCTTGTTTTTTTTCCAGGATAAATTGGACTTTCGTTTGGTGTTAACTGGTAAAGGATATTGCCGTATTTTAAAAAAATGTACTCTGCTACATGTCTTTGATAAAACAAAATCCCAAATGGTGTATATTGATTGGTTTGTGTGAACGTTATAGTGCCTGCAAACTGGTATATATACTGTAATGTTTTTTTTGTACTACTAATGGCTGTGATCAGCGACTTATAGTGGAACTGTGATATTACTAGTAACACTAATACAGTGATCAGTGATAATATACACTCTCACACTACTAAAGAACACTGGCTGGGAAAGAGTTACCATTTTGGAGTAATCACGTACTGTAAGTATGTGCCTAACAAGTGTTAATGTGTGTATTATATGCTGCTTTTTACTACATTGCAGGGAGAAGAAACAAAAGATTGTTTCCTCTGTACAGAGCCCTGTGTCGATTTTCAACACAGGGCTCTGGGCTGTGATTGGACACAGCCGATCAGCGGGTCCTGGCCATGAATCATCAAGTCGGCGAGCCTTGTACCCAGAAGAGACCAAGGATGTACAGGTAGGTCACTGTGCCTATATGGGCCACCCGTCCGCAGTACATTGCTGGCAGGTGGTCCTTAAGTGGTCAGATTGTATAATTCCCTATGTGACAGGTGTTTATAACAGAAAATATATGCCGATAGTGCCTAACGTCTGATATTGTCATCAAATTATTTTAGTATTGTAGAATGGACAACTAATTTTGTTGGATTAAATTGTAAATCAAGCCAAAAGTTTTTTTTTTGTTTTGTTTTTTAGTTAGGGAGATTTCCTATCACAAAATTTTGCCAGGAAGTCAGCAAAAATCTACAACAGTGCGAAAAAAAATTGACGTGGGTTGAGTCTTCCCTTACTGTACTGAAAAATAGTGTTTTTATCTGTGGCAATTGTTAGTTGGTTTATATTGTAGTTCTTGTGATAGTCTTAGGTTCCAGATGGCCAGCCAGTTAACTTTGTAAAAGAAAAGTGTCTTTTATTTTTCCAAATCAAGTAAACAAAATTGGGTTTTCTTCAGCATACAAAAAGAAAAACAGTTCATTAACCCTGGACCAAAATAAACAAATGGCTTACCACCAGCAAAACTTGCCCTTTAACAGGGCTATAAAGTCCTAGCCTGCTTCAGGGATCCACAGAAAAGGTCACCACGGCCAGCAGTGTCTCAACAAGGAACAGCATACAGTTCTTCCTCACTAGCTGTCCTTCTCCAGCTCACACCTCATTGACACCTGCTGACTGCTTTCTGCCCTTTTAAGCCCTCTCTCACAGGCAGATTAACCCCCAAATTACTTGGTAGTCAGTGTTGGAGGCTCTTTCCCATCTAAAAATCTCTCTGAGCCTCTGAATTCTGGGTCCCATTTCAGGACTTACCAATCCTGAGAAAACTGTAAATCAGTTTTATGCTTTCTTACCAGAACCCCTCATCTTGCTTGGGTGTGAACTCTAGAGTACTTTTTGTTATTCCCCTTAAAGGGACCACAAGCCAAATAAAGGGGACACATATCTCCCATCCAAGGACCCATCCCTGACTTCCTCTACACTGTTTTTGTCCCAGCTAGGTAGATTCACCCTCTTTATTTATCCTATTTTCACCAGTTGAGGGTAAATAACTGCCGTGGCAAGACTGAGCACAGCAACAAGACACAAGGTAGTTTTACTGCATCAGCACTGTCTCTCCCAGGCATAGACTTCAGGGCAAACTGGGTTTTTTCGAGATGTGCTGTTCAAGCTTTTTTGAAGAAGCACAAAAAAAAGGGGCAACACTGAGGACCTTACATGCAGTGGTCAGCCAAGGAACCTTAATGCAGCAGATAAAAGAAATGAAATCTGTTTACTTCCCTTCAACAAGATGTCCAGCAGTGCCATAAGCACAGAACTGGTGGAAACCAGGGACACCAAGGTACACCCATCTACTGTCCACATAAGTCTGGGCAGAAGTGGTCTTCTTGGAAGAATTGTGGCCAAACATCCATACTTCAGGCGTGAAAACAAGGCTAAGTGACTCGACTATGCACAAAAACCTAGGAACTGAGAAGCAGGCACTTTGGACCGATGATTCAAAATTTGAGCCAAAATTTTAAATGTTTGGATGTAGGAGGAGGTAGTTCGCCAAAGGTTTCCTTGTAAATTTCATGCTGCATTTTTTCAAATAGAATTGGAGATTTGGTCAGGATCAATGGTGTTCTCAATGTTGAAAAAACAGGCAGATATGTATTTATTATGCCATACCATCAGGGAGGCATTATAGTAGCGTAACATGTTTGCTGAAAATGCCTAGCAAGTATATCATATCAGACTGGCTCCAAATTTTTTCTGCAGCAAGACAATGACTCCAAACATGCATCCAATGTCTGGCTTATACATAACATCTTTCTGACTACTGCATTCTGTACATTATATACCAGGGGCGGACTGACAACTCATGGGGCCCACGGGCAATAGGGGATCATGGGGCCCCTGTGTCCTTGCCCAAACTCAAAAAAGCCTATGAAAAAGGTACCAGGGGCATCTCATGGGGCCCCCTACTGACCCCGGGCCCTCGGGCAGTGCCGAGTTTCCAAATGGTCAGTCCTCCCGTTATATACACCCGACCTCTACTTTATATATGTATGTTGTCATTACATACTCCTGACTAAAGTGTTCTTTGTTTTAAGAGTTGCCTGTTGCTAAAGAGTCCCTGACTATTTTAATATTCTGTGTTCAGAAACTCATATAGGTTTCAGTTTAAAGTGTACCTTTTTTCTAGTTTGGATACAGTGGCGAAGGATTAGCAGATGGGTTTTTACAGCTCTGGTACAGTACTATAGTTGGAGAAAACAAACCTTAAACTATACATGAACTGGAATAGTTTTGCAAACAGCAGTAGGTCAAAATGCTTCCTAAATGCTATACAGATTTGAATAGCAGTTCTAAAAGTATTTGGCTGATTTTTTGTATCAGTAACCTTTCAGTATCTAAAGAATTTATACAGTAAATATATAACATTGTAAGATGTTTGTGTGTGGTTTGTTGTTTTAGGCCTCATGCACATTGGACGTTTTTACCATGGCTGTCAGGAGTGTCTGGCATTATTTTTTTCTTCCTCTAAATGCCCCTGCAGGTTAGCTTATTTGTCCATACACACATGTCACATGGTACAAGGCTATTCACAACAGCCTTGTTCCATGTAGCAAGATGTGACCAATCACATCTCTCACAGTATTTCTCAATGGCTGCAGGAATGTAGCCAGAGAGAAGGAGAAATTATTGCTTTTACAACCTTTTTGGGTGTAAAACCAATCAGTGTGAAAAAAATAAAAAAAAAAGTAAAAAAAAATTAATACATAAATAATATAGAATAAATAAAATAAAAATGTAAAAACTTTTTTTGAAAAATTATAATTTTTTTTATAAACTAATTTTGGTTATTTTCTTTTTAATCAGAAAGATAGCTGAATACATTTTAGCCATGACTTATGAAGAAAGATTATTTATTTGCAAAATGTTATGAGAAAAATACTTTTTTAAAAAACTTTTTGGTCATTTTCATTTATGTAGCAAAAAAATAAAAATCCTAGTGGTGAATAAATACCACCAAAAGAAAGTTTTATCTGTCTCAAAAAAAATGCTAAAAATTTTATATGGGTACAGTGTTATGGGTACAGTGTAGCATGACCGCGCAATTGGCATTCAAAGTGTGATAGCGCTGAAAGCTGAAAATTGGCCTGGACAGGAAGAGCGTGAAAGTGTCTGGACTTGAAGTGGTTAATATTATGTTCCTTCTTTCATATGACCTGTGTGGACATTGGTTTTTTTGGGGGGGACCTTGTGAGTCTTTTTGTGCTATCTGTTGTATGGTATGGAAAATTGAAAAACCTTTCATAAATATATCTTAAAAAAAAACAAAACTTAAATTGTGTGACTAGGAGACAGTATAATATGTTTCATATAATAAAGCAGCTGTTCCAAACCTGGTGTATGCGCACTCTCAGGGGTTTGTGCCAGGACTTTTAAGGGTACGGGGAAAAAATTGAATATTGGCAGCAGAAACAGTGTTACTGTGTAGACACCAATGGAGTCACTGGAGTGGAGAGCCAGAGCTGGGGAGGAGGGGAGAGTAGGGAGTAAGTGAGGACTATGCTCTTTTCTCCTCTTGCCCTAAAAACCAGAGCTCCATTGGGTTAGCAGGGAGGGCAGGATCTTTCTACTCCTCTATCAGTGGCTGCTCAGCACACATAGCACTCAGGAGGTCAATCTGCGGCATGGCAGGGGGTGGGGATGTGGAAATGCAGGACAGCTTGCAAGCTGGTAGTGAGGACAGTGGAGTGTGAGGGCAGTGGAGTGTAGGACCAGAAGTCTGAGGGAACAAAAAGGCAGGCGAGTGAAAGACCATAGCACCCCGTGCTCAAAAAACATGCACTTTCATACATTTATACTTTCATTTTTGCTTTTTTTCATTCATATTCACACTCATACATTTCACTTTTAATTGAGGGAGGGAGGAGTTAATTTGAGCTAGAGGTGGTTTACTGTTGATCCCTGTACTCTGGGCTTTATTCACACCTGTCCCCTGAACGCTAAGCATTATGTGTTCTTGTCCCCTGCCTTACACACTCCTGACCCCTGCACTTTGTGCATTATACACTCCTGACTCCTGTACTTTGTTCATTACACGCTCTTGTACTCTGTGTATTACGCATGCCACAGGAATTACACACTCCTGTTCCCTGCACTCTGTGCATTTCATGTTCTTGTCCCCTGCACTCTGTACTTTTTGCACTACTGACTCCTGCACTTACTTACTCCTGTCCTCTGCTCTCTGTGGATTATGCACTCCTGTCCCCTGCACTCTATGACTCCTGCACTCTGTGTATTATGCACTCCGGACCCCTGCACTCTGTGCATTTTGGACTCCTGCCCCTGCATTATGTGCATTATGCACTCCCAGAACTCTGCATGTTACTCTGTCTGTCGCACCCCCATTGAGGGGTACAATTTATGGAAATAGATTGTGAAGGTTTACATAAGTTAAAAAAGTTGGGAACCACTGTATTATAGGATACTCTGCAGAGAGACAAAACTGATATATGATATGACTCTTAATGGAATATTGTTCCCAACAACAAATTCTAGGAATGATCAGCGTATGGCCATTTCCAAGTATAGAATATAAAGCACAGCTTAAAAACAAGCGATTCATTGTCAGATACAGATTAGTCAAGCATACTTCAGATGCACTCGGTAAAAGGCTATTATGGGAAAAAATAAATGGAAAATGTAATTCACATAGAAGCACATACTGAGTATCATCATTAAAAATATGTTTCCAGATCAAAACCTACAGTACTATCGCCTTACAATTCTGCCTCAGCAATCCAAGTGATCCAACTAAAACTAATACCTATCATAATTGTCAGACAAAGGGATTGTTTATTGGGCAAATTTGCCTAACTTTTGATACCAGTGACAGTGGTCATATGAAGTGAGGGGAAATCTTGCAGACAGCAGTAACAAGGCAAACATCCATTCAATATATGAATTGAATAACAAGGTGTACTAGACCTCTATGCTCATCTACATGCCTACTACACTATGTCCTGGGATTTATCATGGTATCACAGAAGGAATTGCTAGATGGGAAATCTATTGGGAGAGGAAAAATCCATACTGACTCGATGGATCCAACCCAGTTCCCCCAGTTGTTAGTCCTTACCTGCTTCTACAACTATCCTGCACAAGATCAGATCATAGCTTTTCATTTTAAAGGGAATCTTATATGAAGTAAGATGCCAGTGTGGGAATCCTCAGCTGGGAAGCTGCCATTCACTTATTCCTGCCATGCATACTGATCCATGGTCATCCAAAGTTGAACCAATTCATCTTCTCATCCCCAGAATTAGTACATAACCTTAACCCCTTGGCGCCAGTGCCTCCTGGCCCTTTAAGGGTTTCAGAAGCTGGGAGGTGGGGCAGGGTTTTAGGGACATGTGGCAGCCGTGATTCACTGTCACGTGGTCACATGGTCAGGAAAGGTCCCGATCGCAAGAGGAGATTGGGACCTTTCCGTGAGTACCGGACATGTGTGTTTTGAGCGCGCAGGGTTCACGCTCTCAGCACATATGTTTTTCTTAATTGCATGTAAATGTGCGGCCGCTTGGCGTCAAGTCCCGCACATTTGCATACGGCCGGCACCAAGAGGTTAAAGTATTTGTAAAACTCAGACATTAAATTTGAACAAAGCATATCCCTCTATATTGTGTACTTGTCTCAGTTAGGAGCACTAAGTGTAACTGTTATCGGTTGCTTTGTTCCTCTGCATAAATCTCTTCTGACAAGTTTTCCTGACACTAAGAAAAAAAAAGGTGACAGGGGAGGGAGCTCCAACTGATTGACAGCCTCAGCTCTACTCATGTAAGCTGTGTGGAGGGGGATGTGTCCATTCCCTCCAAACAGCTGTCAGAACTCTCCCCATTGAACTCTGCAGAGTATAATTTCAGCTCTCCAACCCTTTTTTTCTGATCTCTTAGACAAGCTTAATAATTCAGCACTTTGAACAGATGTAGAGAAGAGAGGACTGCAGACAGGTACAACTTATGTAGGAAGATTTGTTTCATATTTGTGTATCACCTGAGACCTGTCACTTCACTGGGTATAAGGAAGGGTTTACAACCACTTTAAAGTTATGATGTATGAGCTTCCACCCAAGACTTCTAACAGTTGTATTGGAAAA
Source organism: Staurois parvus (assembly GCF_062004578.1). Classification (NCBI taxonomy): domain Eukaryota; kingdom Metazoa; phylum Chordata; class Amphibia; order Anura; family Ranidae; genus Staurois; species Staurois parvus. The sequence goes on from NW_028318025.1 coordinate 6,898,728, forward strand.
GATTCCCCTAATTTGTTTAAGAATGTAATAGTGAATATTTCATCCATGAATAGTTTTCATGTTACAGTATGTTTAAATGTGCCCATAATAGTTCCTTTGAAACTTAAGTATTTTAGTGAGGGAGTAATACAGTGTATTACAATGTACATAAGGGCTCATGCTCATGACTGTGTACTATTTACGCAGGATCTTTCTGGCAGCAAGATCCTGCGTAAAAACAATTGTTGGAACATAGTGAACATGTAATGTTTGCGCTTTTGATGTTTATATCCTCTGAATGATGAATGAGTCATTCATGCGGAAGTGGTGCATGCGAACAATGACCTCAGCTGGTTCCAAATGTGTTTTGTGGGTCAACTGATAAATAGTGCACAGCGTGATGTCAGTCTGCCTAGGCAATATACACTCAACAGTTTTTTTATAATATCATAAGTATATTGTTATGAAGGCCATAAACTAGATTATACTATCCTTCTTACAATTCAGTGACATGTCTTTAAGAATACATTATTTTTTGTCAGTTATCCATCAGAACAATACAATTCAGGTTGCTATCACATTCACTTATTTTTGCGGTCTTTCTGCTCTACATACAGCACTGAACAAATGTACCAGTTATTAGCCTGGTCACTGGTGCAAAGAAGACCCATAAGTATTTTAATTTCTCTACAAAGACTGTGGAGCAAGGTTGACAGCTCAGTCCTTTAATGTGACAAGGGCTGAAATAATGATTAAAAGCAAGCACATGTTTACAGTACTTCTCTGGGGCTCTTCTACCTTTGTTTCCCAGCTGTAAGTCAAAGGTAGATGTGCCCCATAGGCTTCTACGGATCTGCAATGCTTGAGGCATTGGAGGCCACAGGAGTCAGATCTCAGTTAGTAAAATCTATGGAAGGCTAGGGTGGTAACCAAGGGGGGCCACCATTGCTGGCCTCTGCTTATGGCATGAGTTGGCTTTAATCTAGCTCTAAATTTAACATATACTGTACAGAGGCGTCCCTAGGGTTGGTGTCACCCGATGCGGTAACACGTGGTGTCACCCCTCCAGAGAGGAAGGAGCGGTGCCGGTGTAGCAGTAAAATGAGTTTCCTGTGGAGATATGTATCCCCTGAAGCAACTGCGCATGTGCTGTTTCAGGCCGAAGAAGCCAATCTCCGACTTTAGCACAGAGCTGCCACAGTTAACCCCTTGCAGGCTGCAAACCGCTGAAGCTGATCCCCCGGATCACTATGGGTTGCAAGATCAGTTAACCCCATATAGGTTGAACCTATACGGGGTTAACTGATCTTGCAACCCATAGTGATCGGCTTCTTTAGCCTGAAACCGGCACATGCGCAGTTACTTCAGGGGATACATATCTTCACGGAATACTCATTTTACCGCTACACCGGGGGCAGCTGTCACTGAGCCAGAAATCTGGGATAACCCCATTAGCTGGCCAGGCCCTTCACAGAGCCCAGAAGGTCTGCTGGCATCCTGCTCTTGCACCTCCTGTGATAGGGGTGCTCCTGCACCCCCCTAGGGACGCCACTGATACTGTACACAGCACAGATTCTGTGGCCAATTTAATGCAGATACTTAGAAAATATATTTTGCGACAGCATTTATGTAAAGTTGATCTGTCTGTAAAGGCATGTGCTGGTGATCCCGTCTCTAGTCTACTCGTGACCATCCAAGGGTGGTCAGATAGGGCAAAAGAAGTAGGAACTGGACTAAATTAGCTTGTGCTAAGGTACTTCTTTCTTCCCTTCCGTCATAGGTGCTGATCTAGGAAGGTTCTGTGAAAACTAGAATGTGACATAGGTTATTAACATGTCTGTCACCCTTAAAAGGATTGATGTATAATGCCAGGAAGGAATGATAATCAACACTTTTCAGCAGGCTTGATGAGATTCAGTTATCTGCAACCCTGGTAACACATTATAAACTTGCTACTTGGGCACTGGAGGGAATGGAAAGTTTTAGTCAGTGAAATGGTCACACCCAAGGGAGAACATGAGATGTAATTGAAGATCATAAGGTAGATTGGAAATTATTTGACCTACATTAAGGACACCATGTCAATAAAAAAGCATGGGGGCATTGCTATTTTTTGTTATTATTATTATGGTTAATAGTCACTTGAAACCTCTTTGATTAGAGAAATACAATTTACTTGCAGTACATACTGTAATGTTTTATTGTATTGTTTCTTTACTAAAGCTACTTAATATTTCATAAAATTTTATATATATATATATATATATATATATATATATATATATATATACACACTCACCGGCCACTTTATTAGGCACACCTTGTTAGTACAGGATTGGACCCACTTTTCCCTTTAGAACTGCTTTAATTCTTCGTGGCATAGATTCAACAAGGTGTTGGAAACATTACACAGAGATTTTATTCCGTTGACATAATAGCATCATGCATTTGCTACAGATTTGTCAGCTGCACATCCATGATGAAAATCTCCGGTTCCACCACATCCCAAATGTGGTCTATTAGATTGAGATCTGGTTACTGTGGAGGTCATTGGAGTACAGTGAACTCATTGTCATGTTCAAGAAACCAATTTGAGATGATTTGAGCTTTGTGACATGGTGCATTATCCTGCTGGAAGTAGCCATCAGAAGATGGGTACACCGTAGTCCTAAAAGGATGGACATGGTCAGCAACAATACTCAGGTAGGCTGTGGCATTTAAGCAATGCTCAATTGGTACTAAGGGGCCCAAAATGTGCCAAGAAAATATCCCCCACACCAATACACCACCACCAGCCTGAACCATTGATACAAGGCAGGATGGATCCATGCTTTCATGTTTAACCACTTGCCGACTGCAGATTGCCAAATGACGGCTTCACTGAGGCCTGGCAAGTTCTGGGAGTGTGCCCTCCCGTGCACCCGGCAATCTCCATGATTGCTGTGTCCTAGTGGTAAAAGACCAATCACAGTGCCGCCAGTCAGTGCCGCCAGTCAGTGCCACCCATCAGTGCAGCTTATCAGTGCCCATCAGTGCCCATTATTGTTGCATATCAGTGCCAGCTCATCAGTTCCACCTATCAGTGCTGCCTATCAGTGCCCATCATTGTTGCATATCAGTGCCACCTCAAAAGTGCTGCCTATCAGTGCCCGTCAGTGCTGCCTATCAGTGCAGCCTCATCAACGCACATCAGTGAAGGAGAAACATTACCTGTCTGCAAAATTTCATAATACAAACAAAAAGACAAGTACTTACCACCAAAAGAAAGCTCTATTTGTGTGAAAAAAACTGATACAAATTTCATATGGGTGTAGTGTTGCATGACCGCGCAATTGTCACTCAAAGTGCGACAGTGCTGAAAGCTGAGAATTGGCCTGGGCAGGAAGGGGGTATAAGTGCCTGTTTGGCAAGTGGTAAAATTCTGGCCCTACCATCTGAATTTTTCAGCTGAAATCGAGACTCATCAGACCAGGCAGCGCTTTTCCAATCTTCTATTGTCCAATCTTGGTGTGCCTGTGCGATGTGTAGCCTGTGTTTTCTGTTCTTAGATGACAGGAGTGGCACCCGGAGTGGTCTTCTGCTGCTGTAGCCCATCTGCTCCAAGGTTCGAAGTTTTTTGTGTTCAGGAATGCTATTCTGCATAGTTTGGTTGGTTATTTGAGTTACTATTTCCTTTCTATCATCTTGAACCAGTCTGCCCATTCTCTGCTGACCTCTGACATCAACAAGGCATTTTTATCCACACAACTGCATCTCACTGGATATTTTCTCCTTTTCGGACCATTCTCTGTAAAATCTAGAGCTGGTTGTGCATGAAAATCCCAGTAGATCAGCAGTTTTTTTTTATTACTCAGACCAGCTTGTCTGGCACCAACAACCATGCCCTGTTCAAAGTCACTTAAATCCCATCACTTCCTCATTCGGATGTTCAGTTTAAACTTCAGCAAGTCGTCTTCACCACGTCCAGATGCCTAAATGCTGCCTTGTGATTGGCTGATTAGCAATTTGTGCTACCAAGTAATTGAACAGTTGTGTGTATGTATGTGTGTATATATATATATATATATATATATATATACACTATAGATATAAAAAAATCTACACAACCCTGTTAAAATGTCAGGTTTCTGTGATGCAAAAAAATTAGACAAAGATAAATCATTTCAGAAATTTTTCCACCTTTAATGTAATCTATAAATTGTGCAACTCAGTTGAACAACAAACTTAAATCTTTTAGGTGGAGGGAAGTAAAAATAAAAGACTAAAATAATATGGTTGCATAAGTGTGCACACCCTTAAACTCTTTGTTGAAGCACCTTTTGATTTTATTACAGCATTCAGCCTTTTGGGTAGGAGTCTATCAGCATGGCACATCTTGACTTGGCAATATTTGCCCACTCGTTCTTGCAAAAACACTCCAAATCTGTCAGATTGTGAGGGCATCTCCTGTGCACAGCCCTCTTCAGATCACCCCACAGACTTTTCATTGGATTCAGGTCAGGGCTCTGGCTGGGCCATTCTAAAACTTTCATCTTCTTCTGGTGAAGCCATTTCTTTGTTGATTTGAATGTATACTTTGGGTCGTTGTCATGCTGAAAAATGAATTTCCTCTTTACATTCAGCTTTCTAGCAGAAGCCTGAAGCTTTTGTGCCAATATTGACTGGTGTTTGGAACTGTTCATAATTCCCTCTACCTTGACTAAGGCCACAGTTCCAGCTGAAGAAAAACAGTCCTTAAGCATGATACTGCCACCACCATGCTTTACTGTTGGTATGGTGTTCTTTTGGTGATGTGCAGTTGTGTTTTTGCGCTAAACATATGTTTTGGAATTCTGGCCAAAAAGTTCAACCTTGGTTTCATCAGACCAGAACACATTTCCCCAGTGCTTTTGGGAGACTTCAGATGTGTTTTTGCAAAATTTAGCAGGGGTGATTGTTTCCCGTGACACAATACGGCATACACTGCAGAGGAATGGCATGCATGGGTGTTGTCCACAAAAGAAGGCTCTCCTAAAGCCCATGCACAAAAAAAGCCTGCCTAGAATTTGCCAGGGCCCAAGTTGAAAAAGAGACGACTACTGGGACTGTACTCTGGAGTGATGAGACCAAGATACTGTAAAAGGCTTTTTTAGCTTCAAAACTGTACAGCGTCACAAAGGCGAGGAGTACAAAGAAAAATGCATGGTGCCTACAGTGAAACATGGTGGTGGCAGTATTCTTCTGTGGGGATGTATGAGTGCTGCTGGTGGCAAGGAGCTGCATTTCATTAATGGTATCATGAATTCAGAGATGTACTGCTCTATATTGAAAGAGAAGACTTTGTGCCCTTGGTTGTCTGACTTTTCCAACATGGTAATGATACAAAACACAGGCCACTGTTGCATTTCTGAACAGGGTGAAAGTGATTCACTGGCCAAGTATGTCTCCTGATCTGAACCCAATCAAACACCTATGGGGAATTCTGAAGAGACAAGTTGAGCATCACTCTCCATCCAGCATCCAGCATCCAGGCTCTAAAAGAGATCGTTCTTGAAGAATGGAAAAAGATAATGTTGCAATATGTCACCAACTTGTTCATTCCATGCCTAGGACACTTTGTGCTGTCCTTACAAATCATGGAAGTCATAGAAAATACTAGAAGTCGTAGTTTTTGTTGTGGAGTGTATTCATTTTTGCATCAACTAATTTGAGTAAAACTGAAGATTTCGTAATCCAAGTTATATTAACCTTACTTTCATGCACTGAGCTAAACAAATGTTCTATAAAACTCAGTTTTGTCAAAATTTTTGAAATTATTATGGAATGTATTATACACACACAAAAAAGCATTATTGATTCTTTGGGGGAGATTTACTACAACTGGAGCACATGCACAATCTGGTGCAGCTTTGCATACTAACCAATCAGCTTCCAGGTGTTATTTACTTTCAAAGCTTAACTGAACAAGCTGAAATAAGAAGCAGATTGGTTACTACTTACAGCTGCACCAGTTTTAGCAAGTCTCCCTGACTATCTTTTTGGTTTTAAGTAGAACAAGATCAAAATTGTGCTATTGTCCATTTGGTGCCATTTGGCTAGTGGTAGTACTAGGTACAGTGTTCAACAGCAGCTATTAGAAAATCTTTGGTTAAAAGTTGTAGTCATGCAATAAAACTGATAAAGCATGAACTCAAAACTTTCACGAATCTATCTCATTTCCAACACAACCATTAGGGCTCCTTCCACCATCATACCATGCCACCTATGGGATGGGTAAAGCGAGCGCTCATAAATCAGCTGCTGGAACACTCCAAGGAATCACTAGACCTCATAACATGAATAAATAATATAGTGCAGCGCTGTAATACTGATATACAAATAGATAATTAAGTAAATAAAAGTTCATAGAGTTCTTTATACAGTGAAAAATGGTTGCAAGCAAGAGTGCTGTGAAGACCTCCTCAGCATTAGATAAGTGACTGGAACCATATAGATAAAATGCGCACTCACCGACCGTGCATTAAAAATGCGCATGTATGCAATTATTTATCCAGGTAATCGGCCAGGCATATGGATCAGCCAAACGTGTAGGTCATCCCTCTCAGGTAAAACATCAGCCTTGGGTGCAGTGATATGCTTCTAGGTCCAGAGAGCCTTCTTGCCCAGTGTGTTAAGGTAGGATAAGCTCCCTCTCCTGGTTGCAAGGTGCCCTAGGAATTGGCTGCTGTGAATCTGGAACCCTCCAAGAAGAGGGTCAAGAACAGAGAGGGAATATACATAATATACAGTACATGCACTAACCCGGCAAGTTAAAAAAGAGAGACCACCGCACCTCCTCGTACAGGAAGTCACACGTGCTGCTGGCTCCAGAGAGAGATAGGAGGAGCCAGCAGCACGTGTGACTTCCTGTACCGCCGGGACCACGAGGAGGTCCGGCGGTCTCTCTTTTTTAACTTGCCGGGTTAGTGCATGTATATTTTTTATATATCTTTATCTCTTACCTGTCCGCTTGAATGCTGACAGTGTTTGTATATGCACATAACCCTGGTTAGTATGTTACTTTTGACCAAATAAATCAAGTTTGAACCTACTACACTATCGGCATTCCCTCTATGTTTTTGACCCTCTTCTTGGAGGGTTCCAGATTCACAGCAGCCAATTCTTAGGGCACCTTGCAACCAGGAGAGGGAGCTTATCCTACCTTAACACACTGGGCAAGAAGGCTCTCTGGACCTAGAAGCATATCACTGCACCCAAGGCTGATGTTTTACCTGAGAGGGATGACCTACACGTTTGGCTGATCCATATGCCTGGCCGATTACCTGGATAAATAATTGCATACATGCGCATTTTTAATGCATGGTCGGTGAGTGCGCATTTTATCTATATGGTTCCAGTCACTTATCTAATGCTGAGGAGGTCTTCACAGCACTCTTGCTTGCAACCATTTTTCACTGTATAAAGAACTCTATGAACCTTTATTTACTTATTTATCTATTTGTATATCAGTATTACAGCGCTGCACTATATTATTTATTATACCATGCCACCTGTTTAAAGCAGTTCTGTTTCAAAAAGGTTGCATAATCATCCAGTTAAAGGAATTTTCCTAGCCCTCCTCTTGTCGGCATATGATGGGTCATCTCTGCTCCCTGACTACACACTTAATAATGGCATGCAATGCCAAGCTGGGGTTTCTAAAGTGAGCAAAATTCTCTTGTATTAAAAGAGGTATAGACTCCAGAGAGAGATAGATTATTTTTCCCCTGTACAAATTAGTAAAACCTCATCTGGAATATGCAGTTCAATTTTGGGCACCAATTCACAAAAAGAACATTGTGGAACTTGAGAAAGTACAGAGAAGGGCAACAAAACTGATAAGAGGCATGGAGGAGCTCAGCTATGAGGAAAGATTAGAGGAACTGAATTTATTCTCTCTTGAGAAGAGGAGATCAAGGGGGATATGATCAACATGTATAAATACATCAGTGGTTTATACAGTGAACTGTGTAGAACTATTCACCCTGAGATCATCACAGAGGACACGGGGGCACTCTTTATGTCTGCAGGAAAATAAATGTAATCTCCAAAGAGGGAAAGATTTCTTCACAGTAAGAGCTGTGAAAATGTGGAATAGACTCCCTCAAGAGTTGGTTCTGGCCAGCTCAGCGGATTGCTTTAAAAAAGGCCTCGATTCTCTCTTGGATACACCGAATATAACTGGATACTAACATTTATAGGTATAGTTGATCCAGGGAATATCCGATTGTCTCTCGGGGATCAGGAAGGAATTTTTTTCCCTTCAGGAGCAAATGGGATCATGCTTTGCTGGGTTTTTTTTTTTTTACTTCCACTGGATCAACTGTGGCTGTAGGACTAAAACTTTGTTAATGGTTGAACTGGATGGACTTTTGTCTTTTTTCAGTCAGACTATGTAACTATGTACACAGGACCGCCTTCTAAGTGTTTCATGTAAGAGAGAATAACACCCCTCTATTGTTCCTTTTCATTGGTCCTCACTCCAAGACACCATGGCAGAACACCCTCCCCTACCATAAGCCCACCCAGGCTCAGCCTTTCCTGCTGGTGAAAGACCCTGAAAGAGCTACTATTGTGGTTCTACTGCAAAATGCTCCCTGATATGGTCTGGATCCAATAGTTTGATGGATGTCCTAGCACCATTTCTTTTCCATATGCTTACTTCCTGCTGAGTCATGGCTACTCAATTTTAAAAAAGGTTGCCTAGCCATCCATTAAAATTTATTTTTTAATTTCTACAGTTTAATTGCCAGTTACGAAAAGATCACAATCACTCTTTGCATTTATCATCTTCAACCTTCTATTCATGAAGGCTGGCAGTGGTGAACTAACAAAAAGGAGGTCTGTACCACTGACAAATACCTTAATGAATTATTTTTAGAATCCACTTGATAGTTTAGATCAGCATTAGTAATACCATAAGAAACTAAATAAACCCAGACAATGTTATTAAAAAATGAACATGTTTTTATTTCTTTTAAACAAGGAAGAACATTAGGAAAATTTAACATTTTCCACATAAAGTCTGCTTTGAACTGGAGCCTACAATAACATTTTTCAGCACCAAAACAAAAACAAGTAAAAACAAAAAATAAACATACAAATAGCCATAGATTAGTATCTATAAGCATACATGAAATATTGCACTTTGTTTTTTTTCTTTTCTAGAAATCTGGATTTCAATCATTTTGTTCCTAGTTAGGAAACCATCTTGAATACTGGACTACACATGAAAACTGACCAGTACATTATAAAAAAAAAAAAAAAAAAAAAAAAGTAATAAAAAGAGAAAAATAATGCCTCTAAACAACAGAGTAAATAAATATTTCCACAAACTTTGCAGAAGTTTGAAGCTTTTTTTGATTTACCACATTTCATGCGATACAGTGCCAGTGGCCTCAACAATGCTAAATCTCACATACATTTGCAGTGGCTATTAATATTGGTCTACCCTATACAGACATAACCTTTGCCTACTGATCTGCAGGCAAGTAGGGATTGTTCCCACTTTTCTAAATCATGGAAAAAAAAAAAAAAAAAAAAAATGGAACAATAGTTTTGATTAAATGAATACAGGAAAAAAATGCATAATGCTTTAATGCAAACTGATCTGCACTTGACCAGTGGAGGTTAAAGAAAAAAAAAAAAAAAAAAAAAGGAAGAAGGAAGGTGGGGGCGTGTGTGTGTGTTTGGGGGTGGGGGAATGGGAAATTGTCAAAACTACTGTCACTTCCTCTTAAAAATCAGTATTATGTCAGATAGAGAAAACCAAACGTCGGATGAATCACTTAAAACGTGACTAATTAAAGTTGTCTTCACTTTGGAAGTTTTTATTTATTTTAATCAAAAAGGAACTACCTACTAAATTAGTTTTAAAAAGGACACTTGCAAAAAGCATGGATCAATAAACCGATGTTACTTTAACACAATACATGGTTAAGTTCCTCAGCTGCTAGCCTAAGGGCGATGGTACAATCTAGGCTGTATGTTAACATTGCCAGATTTGATCTTTCAAGTACAACTTGTGCGAATGAGCTGATGTTAGTCTGCTATTAGACCTTAAAGTGATGCAAAGTAAAAACAAATGTCATACGTCAGCACTCATTGTACATGTGCCTAAATTTTAAATTCTCTCAGTGAAGGCTTTGAGTGCTCATGTTTCGGCTCTTCGATGTGTCCTACAGCACAAAGTCCATTAACACTGCTCACAAAATTGCATAAAAAGGAATTACAAGCCTGGGTGCCCATTCCCGCTAATAAAACACCAATGTACTTTTGACCATTCGGGTGCTTGTGCAGAACACTACTGTTTTCTTGTGCATCAATCGCATTTAAACCAGTTGGGGGCTGCTAGAATGAGAGCACATGAAGGACTAGACAGCAAAAAGACATTTTGCTTTTTCTGTGCATGTTATCAGCGAACGCCACTCCATAAACTCCCTACAAGGTACAGTGCAACATAAAAGACACAAATAGCATTCCAAATTTTGGCAAGTGATGATATCTCCTGAGATTAAGTGATTTGTAGGAAGTCTGTAACAAAATCCTGCTTGGGGTGACAGTATAAAAGGCAACAATGTCTTTGAAAGAAACTAAGGTGTACAATCTTGATGACAGTCTCGTGTACTTGCACCTTTTCTCCTTCTTTCTCTAACCCACTGGAATTGTTGCTATTCTAGAACAGTAGGCCGCAAAACATAACAGCAATAAGGATTGGCGTGAAGGCATTAGATGTGTGTAAAGAAATCCATTGCTGTATGCAAGCTGACGGTGATGCACATGCAGCCATACAGGACAGTACTAAGCATGTCAATATGCAGGTAGAGCCCAGGCTACAACCAAAAAAAAAAAAAACAAAACAAAACAAAAAGATTAAAAAAAAAAAAAATAGTGCATTTGTCATTGTATAGTCTCTCAAAGCTTTCATGTGCTTCATGGTGTGAACAACACAACCAAGCAGAGGAGAAAAAGGAAAGCTGTAGTGATTCCAAGCTGCTCTACATACACACTGAAGGTGTGCAAATTTTCAGCGTGAGAGAGGAATCCTGAACCTCTTTCACTGCGTGCTGAGCATCTTGTTGCTTGACCGCGTGCTTTAGGAGCGCAGCGTCTTCATTGTGCTGACAGCAAGGCAGTCCAACTTCTGTTAAGTATGGAGCACAAACGTGTTACAAAGCTGTAAGCGCCAAAATCATGACCACAGGTTGATTCAGTCTGCAACTTCCATGGCGAGACTCAGACTGTGTTTCTGGGAAAGTGCATCTCCATAATGGTTGCCAATTCTCACTGTTGGCAGTTCAGTTAGTCCCATCAGCTGACTATATCAAATCCCTTCAGCGAGATGGACAGGAAGGATGATCTTCAATGGGCTGATCTGGGTTTGGGTCAACCTATAGAAAACAAGAATCCATTTGGATCAACATACTATGGAATTTCATGTATCAATTAGTAAAAAAAAAAAAAATTAGCAAATAGTGAAGAAGCAATAAAACATTCATACAGGCTGCTTTACAGAGCTTTGCATTTCATTAGCAAAAAAGCACAATGCAAAGGAAAATTAATAGCGAGCTAACAAGGAAATGTGTTGCTACTCATAGCAACCAATCAGAATCTTTGTATATTTTACAAGCATGGTTGTAAAATGACTGGGCATCAAGATATGTTTCCTACAGCCCACTCTTCAAAAATAAGGCCCATGTTCTGTTCTTATGAAGTAACCTACTTACTAAACTTTGACTTGCATATTATTTTCTAAGGTGAAGATGCAAATGTTATATAAAAAAACAGTTGTATTGGTTTGTCGCACTTTATGTATACATAAGTATTGTAATACCTTTTGAGATTGATGTCTGGGGGAAGGAGTAAAATGGTTGAGTCAAGCCGTGTTTATGACTTATTATATTAAGAAAAAAAACTTTGCTCCAATGAAAAGAAAAAAAAAAAAGTTAGTAATGTCCCTTGCTGATCTCAACATCTTGATTGGCTGGCAAGGGGAATAACTTAACTCCCCCACATGCACATGCGAGTTAATTCATTTGGTAATGGGGCATCCTGAGTGATCATGCCTGCTCACAAATTTTAATTTGATCACTTTAATTCCGCTTTAAGTCGGTAAGATTCACCTGAATCTGTAAGGTCTACCCGACATAATAAAATAAATCTGCAATCATTTACATTTTTTTCCCATCTATATATCTGAATGCTAATATATATGTGTACGTATCTTTTCTACAAGTCCATGTTTTATTGTCTTTCAATGGATTGTTTCTGGAGGAATGGATTGTTTTAAGGGAGGAATGTACTTTAGAAATGTATGTGTTTTTTTTTCTTGCCAAGGCTCTGTGGTGAGAATTAAGCAAACACTGACTGCTCAATTCTCCCCTCTGCTCTGAACACAGAGCCGTGACTTGTCAGTCTCTGGCTCTCTGCTCTACCCTACCACTACTCACTAGAGCTGGCTCAAGCTCTCTGTGAGAGGCTGAGCCAGGTGCTGGTCCAATCATCTGCGTGGATCTTTTCAGAGTCTGGATCGGCTGAGCGGTCTTTAGCCTGCTGTCAGATGAAAATGGGTCACAAGAGTGCGGAACGAACTGCCCTCCTGTGACCTACAGGAGAAGTAGAGCCAAAAAAAAGCTTTGTCTATATTGATCTTTTATTTCCTTACTAAAAATGGATAATTTCCAACTAAGAGTTCACAGCTAATGCAATGCTCCAAGTACATCCACTATATAAATCAAAAGTACGGACACCCTCCAAATGTTTAGTTTCAATATATTTTTACTAGTAAAAGTAGAGTAAGCAAATGCAAGAGCTGAATACAAGACTAAATGGCATATATTCAGCATAATAAATGGGATACAATGTGAACATGAGCCATCACAGATCAAATCTTTAAATGTAGGCATTTCCAGTGAAGGGTATTGCTCCTGCTACAGCATACAAAGTTTTTTTTAGACAAATGCTTGCTTCCATCTTTATGGCAACAATTTGGGGAAAGTCCTTTTCTGTTCCCACATGACTGCACCCTTGTACCCATAGTCATGTCTATAAAGACATGGATTGAGGAACCTGGAGTAGAGAAAATCAAGCATCCTGCACATAGCTCCGACCTCAACACTACTGAACACATTTAGGATTAACTAAAACTCTTTGCGATTGCAAGCCAGGTCTTCTCATCCAGCATTAGTACTTGACCTCACAAAAGCTCTTTTAGCTGAATGGGCACAAATTGCCACAGAAAACACTCTTGCAGGGGAAACTAAGTTTATTGTTCATTTAGACTAAGATACGTGAAAAGTTTACTGTCCTCCAACGTTTGGCCATATAGTGTATGTACATTTCAACTTCCATTACGCTTACTATTTAGATTTATTTTTGCCCTCAGTTACTCAGCACTCTTCGCTGTGCATTTTATGACTTTGTGGCAGATGATGGAAAAAATGTTTGCAATGCTTAAGTCTTTTTTTCTCTTATAATGACAACACTGGATATTGTACAACTTTATCCCTGTGAGCTGAACTAAAGTGCTTATGAATTGTGTGCCTTCACATACATCATTGAATAGATTTGAACATCAGAAAACATCCACCATCCTTTCAAACATTTTTATTTTATGAATGGGTAAATTTGGGTTAGTTATAAAATACCCTCATACAGATGATGCTGTTCAGTTGTATTATTTGGTATTGAATTACCATGATCTCTCTGTAACACATGAAGGGGAGCTGGCTCTTTTGAACTGAGCATTGTGCTGGCATTCCTCTATGCTTACAAACACAAAGCTACTTGTATTGTGCAATTTGGATTGTGACATTCTCATTACGGTCACAGAGCTAGTGGGATGTCTGTCATGTGATATGAAAATCAACAAAACTACTGTCAATTGATAGCCCCCTTGAACAAGGGCTTTATTAACAATCATTTTATGGAATTAAAATAAATGTATTTTTAATCTGCTCTTAATGCAAGGAAGACCAGCTTAATTTTAGTGGGCTGGTGGGACTTGACAAAAGCATGATTCACAACCTCAGAACAAAAGAACTGGTGGCATATACAATAAGAATGAACACATTTATTGCTTCCAAGAAGAATAGGCTTACCTCTGAGTAGAGAGGAGGAGGCAAGTAACGAAATTCTTGGATATATGCAAAAAGTGGTCCTTGAAGTGCCAACTCGAAATTGTCACAAATATTTGATGATATAAGATTTTGTCTCTGCTCTTCTGTGACAATTTCAGCATAGCTGGGAGGTGCTGAAACAAAAGAACAAAGAATATGTTAAGAAAAGCAAAAAAAAAAAAAAATATATATAAATGTAAACAGAATTCATAATGAAGAGCAACCAAGGAAGCTAGCTATATGTGTTTGTTAATTTTAAATCTCATCGCTGAACTAAGCACGTGCAAAGAACATTTGTATTTACATTATGGTCCCTATGCAATAATATTGCATGACTATGTACATACTTGTGGACAATGACTAGCACGTGGGAGAATGTGCTGGATTGCAACATCTGTCAGAAGAGTAAAAGGTACAGAATTGGGAAATTACCTTCAGGTCGTTCAGGTAGGACAAAGCCAAGCCAAGTGTTCATGCTGTACTGACTGCTAACACTTGATGTCCGGCTGCCAAATGGATGCAAGGGGATTGTTCCAATGACTAGCGGTAAATTAAGGAATAAGTCCATTGCGCCTGGAATATCCACATATACCTAAAAAAAAAATTAAAATAAAAAGATAAAATCAACTTGCTTAATAAACAAGAAAACATGTTATTATTTATACTTTTAGCTTTCTTTCTATGCATATATTTTATAGCTTCTCTTGTACCTTGTAAACTAAAACATTCATACTTGTTCATAGGCCCCTAAGCTACACATGGTTAATGTTCTCTTTGATTTTTCAGTCCATGTCTTTGAAATATCCCAGTATAGAAACACCATGGGAATCATTTCCACCACATACACAGGCCAATGATCAGCAAGTTAGACTAGATCTGCAAGTTAATGCCCAAGTTTTTGGACTGTTGTAAAGCAGTTATTCTGAATTTCTATTGTATATCTTTATATCAGAAAGCAGATGGGCACACAGATCCATGAAAAAGAACCTACATAGTCCAACAGTGTTAATACAGCAATCATTTTTATTGTGTTTTGTTTTCCCTAGCAATAATATTTGGCCAAAACGTGGCTAGATTAGTAAATGTAATGTCACAATTAAATGTCCAATATAAATGCACCATTTTTATTTTAAAAGACGATTTCCTGCAATAATGATTGGATTCTGACAAGGTGGGCCACTACAGTCACAATAAATAGTATCAGGCATTTGGAAGCCATAAGCAACATTTCATCAAGACATACCATGAGGGAATATTCCACGCGGATTATGCTGCAGTCGAGGATGGAAGGGGACACTGGAGGGATCTTTAGCTGCTTGCCATTCCAGGTCTCTGTTTTCCCAGAAGACAGGGACTCTCCTCGTAAATTGGCGACAAGTTGTTTCACCTCCTTCATTTTCCCTTTGGCATAGAAAGTCTGTGTCTGATATATGGCTGCCTTAGGTACAACCATTCGGGAAGAACAATTCTCAATCTCTGCAAAGATTTGAATGGATTCACCTTCAGGAAGAAGATAGAAATGGGCTGTAAGGAAAATGCAGTACAAGCCTGGGAGAAAAATCAAATCTAAAACCAATGCATAATTTAATATTTTCTGTGTGTCTTTTCTTTAAGCCAAGAGGCTCCAAACTTTCCAAACAAGGGGCCAGTTCATTATTCTTCAGATGGGCTGGACTGAAGCCAGAGTAGAAAATGTCCTGGTGTCAGTAACAATGCCCCATTACTGGTGTCAGTGGCAGGAATAATGCTCGAGTGTTGGTGTCAGTGGCAGGAATAGTAATCGAGTGTTGATGTCAGTGGGCAGGAATTCTGCCTCATGTTTAATGTCTGTGCGAGGAATCGTGCCCAAAGGGCCAGAAAAAGGCAAGCAAAGGGCTGCATCCAGCCTCCAGGCCACAGTTTGGAGACCACCGCTTTTAGCTAATCAGAGAGACTATGCCCAGCAAAAATAAAATTAATTTTTATGTAAAAGGTAAATATATTTACCTGGTGTATAGCCCTTCCTTTCAATTTTGGCACTTAAGGATATTGGACCTGAGGTACAAAACCAACAACACAGCGTTTTCTCTTTTGTGCCTGCTTGTGGTGACTGAAAAAGAAAGAAAGAAAAAAGCCCATTATTATAAATCCTAAATGCATAAAGCAGAGGCTAAAAAAAAAAATAAATAAATAAAAGATGACTTAAGCTGACCTATCTAGTGCTTGTGGCCTATAAAGCCTGAGTAGCCATATTGTTAGCTGAACCGATGTAGAATGCAGTCTGCCATGGTTTTTTTTTTTTTTTTTTTTAAGAAACTGCAATCTCTGTGACACAGGCCAGCTAAATTGTCCATGAAGCCTGACTAAGATTTATGAGGAACTTGTGAGTTTATAAAGCTGCATTTCATCAGTCTTGGAAAAAATTTAGAAAACAGCTACCGCCACAGCCTACAGATAATGAATATTCATAACATGCTCAAAATTCTCTGAGCTGGAGGTTTCCAATGTATATTTTATTCATCCAGTTCACACAAATGGTCAAGTAATTAATAACTGGCCAGCCAAAACGTACAGCAGATGCCATGTTTGCTATGGTCATGAAAGCAGTATGCAGATTAGTTAAAATTGCAAATATTTGTTATAACGGCTGCTGGAATTAGTGCAAATTGTACAGTCAGAAAACAAATTTCTAGCTGAAGTAAATGTCTGACAATTAAAAAAAAAAAAAAAAAAAAAAATCTAAACGTTCATTGATCTCTATTACTGTTAAAAAAATATCTCCTTTTATGAATAAAAACAATATGTCTTACCAATAATAAAGGAGTGTTGATATCTATATGTTCAAACACGGTGAATTCCTTCTTTAATTTTACTGGTAGCAGCCAGGCTCTGTGCAATTCTGCTTTCACCCAATACCGTACACTACCGTGTCTCCCTTCAAATGAGGTAGCAAGTGGTCTGTACAAAAGAGGAAGGCAAAATTAGTGACGGTGCTTCAGTCAGGGAACATTAAATCCAGCTTGGTGCTGGTTCATGCAAAGCATGTTTAGTAGACAAAGCCACATAGGCAGGTGTTTTATGTAGAAGGCTCTGAATTGTGTACATTAGAATGTACATTGAACTGACAAAAGCAGGGCTTCTAAAAAGATATAGGACAAAAAGGCAGGAGTAGACCTTTGTCCTTAAACTAAAATGTGGTGGCATTATCTCTCTTAGTATGTGTAGGACATGTCAATATACTATGGCTAGGGAGTGGTGTAGTCTAACAAAAGACTGTTAGGAGATACTTACGTCTGTGGAAGCTCGAAACTAAATGCATATTCATGGCGTCCTGAAGTAATAGTGGTCAGTCCTTCTTCTGAGTTATCATCGTCTGAAAGAATAGAAAAAATGCCTTCAATGTTCCCATTTACCTCAGATGTGTCTGTTCAGTTCAGTTTTACAACATATCCTGCAAATTTACCAGAGGCAACAAGCTATGAGATTATAGTAACATCACAAAGGGGGGATGACTCAAAGCATTCGCAACACATTATGATTGTATCAAGATAGTCCTGGGCCAGATTCATGATAGCCATTTTCTTGTGGTTTCCAACATGTGCGACCAATAAGGCTGCTTCATATGTGTGAGACTTTTACATTCTGGTGCTATGGCTGTGACAGATTCATTAAGAATTATTGCCATGTTGGATGTAAGAAAAGTGGATGTACACATGACCTCTTCCATGTTGGGCGTACATTGTGTCACATGTGTAAGTATTGTGTCTCAGATGAAATCTTGAGGTAAATCTGAAATGGATTCATATACACCTTATGTGGACAAAGAAATACAGCCATGTCGAAGATACAAGATGGTGGTACACATGACCTCTTCCATGTTGGGGGTACATTGTGTCACATGTGGAAGTATGGTGTCTCAGATGAAATCATGAGGTAAACCTGAAGTGGATTCATATACACCTTATGTGGACAAAGCCACTATAACATAACACCATATTGATGATACAAGATGGAGGTACACAGGACCTCTTCTATTTTGTTGATACATTGTGTTACATGTGGAAGTATTACCTCAAGATTTCATCTGAGACACAAATCTTCAGTGGATTCATATATACCTTATGGGGACAGAGCCACTAAGAAATACCACCATGTCGGTGATACAAGATGGAGGTACACAGGACCACTTCCATGCTGGGGGTACATTATATTACATGTGTAAGGTCTACCTTCATTTTGTAAAGTGATGCGCAAACTGTTGGCGCT
The DNA here is from genome assembly GCF_062004578.1 of Staurois parvus. Taxonomy (NCBI): domain Eukaryota; kingdom Metazoa; phylum Chordata; class Amphibia; order Anura; family Ranidae; genus Staurois; species Staurois parvus. Next base: position 6,917,087 of record NW_028318025.1, read on the forward strand.
ATATAAATCCTGTATAATAATGTGGAAGTATTACCTCAAGATTTCATCTGAGACACAAATCTGCAAAGGATTAATATACACCTTATGGGGCCAAAGTCATTAAGAAATACCGCCATGTCATGATACAAAATGGAGGTACATAGGGCCTCTTCCATGTTGGAGTAAATTGTGTTGCATGTGCAGGTACCGAGACACAAGAAAACATTTGTCTGCAGTAAACCTTCAACAGATTCATACACACCTTACTGTGACAAAGTCAAGAAATACCACCATGTTGGAGAAACAAAATGGAGGTATACAGGGCCTCTTCCATGTTGGAGTGAACTATGTCACAGACAAATTTTGTTTGAGGTAAATCTGCAACAGATTCATATGCACCTTACCAACATGAATCTGTTGCAAACTTACACCATTTATTGCACAGACAGTGGACACATCTCAAATGAATGTCTTCGATGTGCTTTATTAATTCCTTTGATGTGCTTTATGAATGCCAGGGATTCTGCACAGAACGGTTTGCGGACATGTTTCTCAGGAATATGAAGCAACATACATGACATGTCTGCATGAAGTACTATGAAAACTATTCCATTATTTCCCAATCATAAAACCTCCCGATCCAGATTTCATTGCTTAACTAACGAGCTAAACTGGTAGAAAGAACAATGCAATTAACCAGCCAACAATAAACCCCAGTCCATGGCTTTGAGGTCACACCCCACCCATGGAATGGAGATATTACGGATCTATTTGCAGTAAACAACATGACCTTCCCATTTTATCTTGGTCAATTCAGGGCACAGCTTTCATCTCATTTTGGGTGTGTGAAGAACAGGGGCAAGCCTGGCAAATCAAGAAAAAAAACCGAGGAAAAATATCTAAAAATAATAAAATGTACAAATCCTCTATTATTTTCAATTTAGATAACTATATATCGAGTGGAAACAAACAATGGCTGTTATTTGGATCACCATAGATCAGGCTCATGATCTGACTACAAAGACCACGTAGTGAAGGAATGTAGAACGACACAGAAGATTTTTCACATTTTATTTGTCTCTATAAAACTACACGTTCTTTATTTTAAAACCCAGATACTTTTTTTTTCTCCTTCTCCGCTGCAAAGTTTTTTTTTCTTCATGCCAGCTCAGCAATCTCCTGGAAAAGAGCACTAGCGGCTGTACAGTGTGGTAAACAAGTGCTGAGCTGTCAATCACAGACAGACTCTAGCAGGAGAGGACCGGCCTGAACCGGTGCAAGCAGATCCTCAGCCAGTCCCTCATATGCATAGACATGACGTAGCTGGATGGAGAGATGGCGGAGCACAGCCTAGCCTGCTGCCGCCTACTCCTTTCTAGGCTTTCCGCCCCCTTCTTCCGGGTGTAGTGGGGACCACGCTGGGTGCACAGCCGTAGGCAATGTGCTGTTAGCCCCATGGCTGCAAATTCCTCGAAATTCGCCACGCTTTTGTCTGCTGCCCCGGGAAATCCGAGGGACATCAGACATTTTAACAGACGGGGGTGATTTACTAAGGCGAAGGCAAGGGAAACGTCACGTTGCAAAGACATGGCCAAAGAAAAAAGGATTTTTGCTTGCTCATGATTGGATGAACAGTCAGCACAAGTTCACCAAACTGAAAATTTACATTGCAAGGAATACCTAATCACATAAAGAATAAAGATTTTTGCTCGCAGGTGATTGGATGATTAAAGTCAGAGCAGCGTCACCTTTCACGGACAAACGAAAGTCATTTTTATTCCATTTCATTTTAGCAAATCAGCCCAGACGAGCCCTGGCTGGGGGGCTATTTATAGACTTTCTAGAATGTTGCCCCTTGAAACGGTCAGGCTGTGTCTATGCTGGCAGACTAGGAATCGGGTGACGGACTGTAGTCAGAGGAGCTTGCACCTTACCACTTACATAGAAGGTCTATTACAGATATTTATTCCTTTACAGAATATACATTGCTACATTATCGACAGGCTTCATGTTGTTGGATTCTCTAGTTCGCCATGTGTTCACTGCTCATTGCTGATCTGCAGATGCTCATAATAAAAGGGGTGCAAGATGTCTAACTTTGGGGGGCACACCATTCCCTTACAAGATGCCTAACTTTGGGGGGCACCCCATTCCAGGATATCTAACTTTTGGGGGCACCTCATTTACTTAGACATTTAACTTTGGAGGGCACCCCATTCCCTTAAAATATAACTTAGGGGGACACCCGATTCCATATCTAACTTTTGTGGGGCACCTCATTCTCTTACATATCCAAGTTGGGGGGGCACTTCATTTCCTTAGAAGATATCTAACTTCGGGGGAGACCCCACTCCATTTCTAACTTTTTGGGGCCACCCCATTCCCTTACAATATAGGTCTTAGGAGGACACCACATTCCATATCGAACTTTTGGGGGGCACCTCATTCTCTTACAACATATGTAAGTTTGGGGGGGAGGCACTTAATTTCCTTAGAAGTTATCTAACTTGGAGGGACACCTCACTCCATTTCTAACTTTTGGGGTGCACCCCATTCCCTTACAATTAGAGAGGGACACCCCATTCCATATCTGAAATTTGGGGGCACCCCATTCTCTTACATTTCTTAGGGGGGACACTCCACTCCATGTCTGACATTTGGGGGCACCCCATTCTCTTACATGTCTTAGGGGGACACTCCACTCCATGTCTGACATTTGGGGGCACCTCATTCTCTTACAACATATCAGTTTGGGGGGGGCACTTAATTTCCTTAGAAGATATCTAATTTAGGGGGGACACCCAACTCCATTTATAATTTTTTGGGGGCACCCCATTGCATATCTAACTTTTGATGGGCACCTCATTCCCTCACGATATATCTAACTTAGGGGACACCACTTTCCATATCTGACTTTTGGGGGGCACCTAATTCCCTCAATATATCTTAGGGGGACACCCCTTTCCATATCTAACTTTTGGGGGACACCTCATTCTCTAACATACCCAAGTTTGGGGGGACCTCATTCCCTATATAGCAAAATTAGGGGGGCACCCCATTCCATATTTAACTTTGTGGGGGCACTCCATTCCCCTACATGATATCTAACTTTGGGGGGGGGGCACAAGCTGGGCTCCCCGGTAAGAGAAGCACTAGTCCCCTGTGTACATGGTATACGGCAGGCACAGGGAAATGTCCCGCCAGGACTTGCTGGAACTTGTAGTTCCTCGCCTACTGAAAAGCCGTGTTTGCTGCAGTTTTCTCATTAGCGATCACAGGATCCGCACACACAGTTCCATGGCCGTTTGAATGTTTAATATTCGGCACTAAGAATGAAGCGCCGTGTACACGGTCACCACATGCAGGGGGCTCCTGATCACCGGCTGGACTAGCTCTGCTCATGGGGACCTGTTGCTGTACTAAAGGTGACTTTATCGTCAAATATGATATAACTGAGGAAGATTCGGTGTGCCCCCTCCCCCCAGGACAGGAAGTGCCATGTTGGTGACTGCACATCCCCCAGCCCCGCTGTCCCATAAATAGGTCTCTTCTTCCCATTACAGTACGCGCTGCTTCTAGAACACACTCTGCCCAGCAGCAGTACGGGTTAATCAGCCTACACGGACCACGCCCACCTCCTTCCACCTGTTCCCCGGGTGCCCTAAGCAACAGGAGCAAGCCAATCAGAAAACGCTGCCATCACCTTGGCAACAGCCTAACAAAAGCTCAGACACCAATGAGCAGAGTGCTGGGCGCAGCTTGGCTCTCCCCATCCCAACACATCACCAAGCTTGTGTGAGAGTCGCCTACTGAGCTGCACGTAACAGGAGAGGATCAGAATTAACCCCGTCACTGCTACAGCCGACAACTTGTCTATGGATTCAGTGTCAGCCTGCCTAGAGCCAATGATCACCGATCTGTAATCCAATACATGATGCTCATACACAGACGTGGTTTTAGATCGGCGCACACACAATCTGCCCCATACATCAGACTGCAGTGCAGGGCAGACTCCCTGATTGGTTATTAATCAGTACATGCCCAGGCAATGATCAGGTCTAGCTGGCAGTGTATAGACGGTATATGTGGCCGCACTTCTCCGATCCTATGTATGAGTGTGTGTGCCATTCTCTTCTGGAAGATATGAAGTCATCGGCACCACCTGACAGCAGAGCAGCCAATGGGCGGCGTGCAGAGGAGGCTCCCCCTCCCACTCACAGCTCTCTCTCCACTGACACCACTAGCCCAAAACAGGATTGAACCGCTTCTAACAAAGGCAGCCTGAAACTTCAGAAAAACAAGATGATTCCTGCACCCCCACCCCCTCCTTCCTTCCCATCTAATGACTGGGGGCTATGGGATACCAGCCTGCACACACCACCATCTACCATTATACAACCCCCACCCCACCTACAAAACTTAGCATGGACATCAGATGTGATCCACAGTCACTGATCACCTGGACACAGATCTCTATGCATTGCTGTAACATGCAGCCTGCACCCGGGGGGGGGGGGGGGGGGGGTCAGCTACCATTATACAACCCCCACCTACAAAAGTTGTGCCCAAATGTGCTGCTTATATCCTGATCACTTGGACACAAAGATCTGTATGCCAACATCTATACATGGTAACTAAGTCATCCTGGGGGGCATGTACTGATATATACACTTCATCTACATAAGTTATGATGGAGATGATCAGATGTGCTTCTTAGATTGCATTGCTGCAATAACATCTATACAATGTAACCAAATGATCCTGCACAAATGGGGGGGGGCATCTACCATTATACAACCCCCACCTACAAAACCTGTGATGTAGATGATCAGATTTGATGTGCTCCATACAGTCTGATCATCACAGATCTGTCATATCATCTATTATAATAATACCCAATTGATTCTGCACAAGTTGGGGGGGGGGGCATCTACTATTATATAACCTCCATCTACACAAGTTATGATGGAGATGATGAGACCAGATGTGATTCTTATGTTCTGATCACCTGGACACATAGATCATGCTACAACATATAACCAATTCATCCAATTTATTAGGGGGGAGGGGGCATCTACCATTCTGCAGCACACACCGACTACAAAAGTTACAATAGATATGCTCAGATGTGCTCCTTGTAGTCTGATCTGGACACACAGATACATATCATGCTGCAACAGTAATATAGATACATTGTAACTAGTCCCCCCCCCCCAGCAGTGTAGGGGATCTTCTACCATTATGCTGCACACACCCACAAAAGTTATGCTGGAGATCAGCACTGCTCCTATGGGCACATAGCTAGAGGACATGCTGCAATCCGATGTACACACTGGAACCATATCACCCCAGCAGTATGAGGGATCACCTACCTACAGATAGAGATCAGCAGTGCTCCTGGACACAAAGATCTGCATGCCATGCTGCAATAACATGTCACCAATCCACCCTGCACCCATCAGTATCGGGGGGGGGGGGGGGGGGGGGGGTCATCTACCATTCTGCAGCACACACCTACCATAGAAAAGTTGTGCTGGAGGTGATCAGAGGAGCTGTGCTCCCTACCCTTGACATGCTATCCTGGAATAATGACATGTAGACATTGCACCCCATTCAGCAGCATAGCAGCCAGCGATCATTGGGGCTCATATTGCCCCCCCAGTAATCAGTATTGGGGTGCAGACACTGACCTCTCTCATGGCCGATGAGAATGTCCTTGTGGTTGAAGTATTCCACCTCCTCGGTGTAGTTCTGGGTGTAGGCAGTATTAGATCCGGCATTCCTGGACTCCGTCCACCGGACTTTGGCATGTCCCCGGGCATGGATCTTCAGAGACTTCACCCTGATCTCCCCGGTCACCTCCAGATTCACCTTTCCTGAGACGGTGTCCCCGCTGGAATAGACGGGGACATGGCTGCCGTTCAGACAGTCATAGCTTATGGTCAGACTCTTCACCTTCCCCAGCACCATGATTGGAACGATGTATAAAAATGTGTGAGGTGACGATGATCGGGCGCCGATCTCATACAGAGTATTGCACTGATCGGGGGGGAAGGTGGGGGAGCCTTGCAGCAAGGCAGGGTCAGTGCAGGCCGGTCATGGGGGATGAGGGGAGCTATGGTGGGAGCTGTGCTCTGCTCTCTGGTCTCTCTACAAAGACGGCTGTCTGCAGTGTGCCGGCTCACTTTATCAACAGCTTTGTGAAAAACAAGCCGACTGCGCATGCGCCCCTCCCTCTGACACCTCTCCCTCACTCCTCCTAGCCTGCTGTAGTGCCCCTTCTTCCAGAAAACTTTATAGGACGTGCCCTGCTTTCTGCTGCTGTTTATCTAGCAATTGCAGATTCCTGAGGCTGGCTGCACGGTCATACATGGCTTCATGTCTGTGGAGGAAGGGAGAGGCTTAGAATGCAGCAGAGAGGATGGGGAGAATGAAGCCTTTGTATGATGTGTGTTCACATATGTCCCTGGGAACGTCCTGGTGCTACGGTCTCAGATGACAGGGCCACTGAGCACCCCACCTGCAACCCCCTCGGCCCATGTGGCCCCTGAATTACCTCACCTGCAACCCCCCCCCCAATGTGGCTCTTGAGCATCCCACCTCCAATGCCCCTGGTCCATGTGGCCCTTGAGTTACCCCATCTGCAACCCCCCCTGGCCGATGTGGTCCCTGAGCATCCCACCTTCAATACCCCCAGCCCATGTGACCCCTGAGTTACCCCACCTGCAATTCTCCCGACCCATGTAGCCCCTGAGATACCCCACCTGCAATCCTCCCTGGCCCATGTGGCCCCTGAGCACCCCACCTGCAATCCTCCCTGGCCCATGTGGCCCCTGAGCACCCCACCTGCAATTTCCCTGGTCCATGCGGCCCCTGAGTTACCCCACCTGCAATCCCCCCTGGCCGATGTGGTCCATGAGTTACCCCACCGGCAATCCCCCATGTGACCCCTGAGCCCCCCACCTGTAACTGTCCTGGCCCTTGTGGCCACTGAGCCTTCCCCAATTGTAATCCACCCTGGCCCATGCAATCCCTGATCCCCCCACCTGCAATCATCCCAGCGCATGTTACCATTGAGCCCCCTTCCTGCAATTCTCCCTGGCCCATGCAGCCCCTGAGCCCCTCACCTGCAATCTCCCTTGACCCTTGTGGCCCATGAATATCCCACTTGAAATCTCCCCTTGCCCATGCAGCCCCTGCACCTCTCACCTGTAATCCCCCCTGCCCCACCTGTCATCCCCCCGGCCCATGTGGCCACTGAGCCCACCACCTGCAATCACCCCTGGCACATGCAGCCCCTGAGCCCCCTACAAGCAACTCCCCCTGACCCTTTTGGCTTATGAGTCCTCCACCTGCAATCTCCCCTGGCCAATGCAGCTCCTGAGCCCCCCCTCCCGCCCCACCTGCAATCCCCCTTGCCCCATTTGCAACTCCCTTGGCCCATATGACCACTGAGCCCCCCATCTGCAATCCTTCCTGACTCCTGATCCCCTTACCTGCAAACCCCCAAGCACATGCGCTACCCCCACCTGCAATCCCCCCTGCCAAATGTGGCCCATGCATCCCCCCCCACCTGCAATCCCCCCTGCCAAATGTGGCCCCTGAGCCCCCACACCACTGTGACAGTGACAGTGAATGCTGCGATATGAGGAACGAAGGAGGAGGAGATACTATACAACAACAGTGTGTGGTGCTGAGCCTATGCAATGGCAATTGATCAGTATGGAAAAAGTTGCATATATACAGTATAAAATGCATACTATATATATACACATATATATATAAAGATAACTGGATAAAATATTAAGAAAAATAATAATAAAACATTATGAGAATATAAAATAATAAATTAAAGAACAAGGGAAAAAAAAAATATATATATAGAGGGAAGGAATTGAAATTATATATATATATATATATATATAAAAAGAAAAGATTGAAATTATATATATAAAAAAATTTATAGGGAGGAAAAAACAAATATATATACTATATTATAATAAAAGATATATATCTATATATGTGTATATATTTAATATGCATTTTATATATATGTAACTTTTTCCATACTGATCAATTGCCATTGCATAGTCTCAGCATCACACACTGTTGTTGTATAGTACCTCCTCCTTCATTCCTCATATCGCAGCATTCACTGTCAATCCACATTGTTCTTCCACTAATACTGTTTGTTTTGTTAATTTATTATTATTCTCCATTCCTCCTTTTTTTCCCCGTTTTTGTTTACTGTACTTTGTATGTATTCCTGTTTTTCATGCTCCGAAAGGAGCATTACTGACCCGCCCCACACAGCCGCTTCCCGCACCCTTTGTCCCCTATTTAAATGGCCTGTGTCAGGCTCCGCCCAGCGGGATCTCTAGTGGTCCACGGCACGGGGTTTCCCAGGACGCGGAGTCTAAGTCCCAGTCTGCCTTTTCACCAGAGCCCCTGATGGTGGGGATGGACTTGGTGCAAGACTGGAACCAGGTCGCGTCCCTGGGCACCCCCGACGGTGGCAAAGGGGTCCCGCTGAGGGTATGTGCCCGGGATGAGTCTGCTGTGAAGGGGATGACAGACCCTGATCCGAGCGGGATGGATGGGATGACAGATCCCGATCCGAGCGGGATGGATGGACGACTGCTAGGAGTGAGCGAGGTCAGACTAGCCGGGTCGGTATCGTGCGGGCAGCGTGGTACAGAGGGAGCAAGCGGAGGATGGTCGGGGTCACAAGCCAGGTTCAGCAGGTAGCGGGCAGCGTGGTACAGAGAGTCAGTCAGAGGGATGGTCAGGAACGAGCCGGGGTCAGAGCAGGAGAGGGTCAGCGTAATCAGAACAGGCAGAGTTTGGCAACAAGGAAACGTACTAGCAGGAACAGGAACAAGACCTTGCGGCACTTTGGAAATGCACAGGGCAGATTTAAATAGGGCGCCCTGAGTTTCCATTGGTGCGGCCGCGATCGCTACTGCGCATGCGCGGCCGCCGCCGCGATCTCTGTATTCGCCGGCCAGGAAGAGTCGGCGATCTGCGCATGCGCGCGACGCTGAGCGGCCGGGATCCCTGACATTGCCCCCCTCCTACGGGCAGCCTCCGGATGCCCAACCGACCCCTTCCTAATGCCTGGTTCTGAAAAAATCTCTGCACAAGTCTTGGGGCGTGCACATTTTGGGCCGGCTCCCACGAATTTTCTTCCGCCCCATACCCTTTCCATTTCACCAGAAACTGAGTCTGGCCTCCCCTTTTCCTACAATCCAGGATAGCCTCAACTTCAAATTCCTCCTCCCCATCCACGTTTACTGCCTCCGGTGGTTTAGACCTTCGGTCCGGGAAGGGGTCTGGAGTTGCTGGTTTCAGTAGGGATACGTGGAAGACCGGATGAATCTTCATAGATTCAGGCAGAGCGAGCTCGTATGCTACCTCATTGATCCTGCGTTTGACCCGAAATGGACCCAGGAATTTGGGAGCCAATTTCTTCGATGGGCAGGACATCTTTAAATTTGTGGTGGACAACCAAACCTGGTCCTCCGGCCGCAAACTCAACTCCCCTCTTCTCTTTTTATCAAAAGCCCTCTTATTGCTCTCCTGGGCCTTTGCCATCGCCTCTTGGAGCAATTTGCTATTAGAGGATAAAAAGCTCAGCATGTCCTGCGTGGCCGGAACCGTGACTTCCGGAATCAAATCCGGCAAAAAAGTGGGGTGGAACCCATAATTTGCGAAAAAAGGAGCCTGGCCTGTAGCAGAATGACTCGCGTTATTATAGGCGAACTCCGCTAGCGGCAGGAGGGTCAACCAGTCGTCTTGGAGGAAGGTAGTGTAGCATCTGAGGTACTGTTCAAGTGTCTGATTCGTTCGTTCTGTCTGGCCGTTTGTTTGTGGGTGATATGCAGAGGACAATGACAGTTTAATCCCAAGAGTCTCACATAGAGCTTTCCAAAATCTAGACGTAAACTGAACCCCCCTATCTGACACAATATCCTTGGGGATTCCGTGGAGTCTTACCACCTCCCTGATAAAAACCTGTGCGGTCTCATGGGCTGTCGGTGTGTCCTTTAAGGGTACAAAATGAGCCATCTTGGACAACCGGTCTACAATCACAAAGATTGCTGTGTGTTCCTGGGAGGGGGGAAGCTCTACAATAAAGTCAACGGAGATCATGCTCCAAGGTCTGTCAGGTATTGGTAGTGGGCGTAATAGGCCCCAGGCCTTGTTTCTGGTAGTTTTATTCCTCTGGCACACGGTGCAAGTCTTAACATATTTCTCGCAATCCCTGGCCATAGTGGGCCACCAAAAGGTGCGTTGCAATAGTTCCAGGGTCTTGCGTATTCCAAAATGTCCCGCTAACGGGTGGTCGTGGCAGTATCCAAGTACCAAGGTACGGGTCTCCTCGGGAACTACAATCTGGCCTTCTTTCCAAAGAAGCCCCTCCCGATTCACTAAGGAAATACCGGGTGTGCCTGGCATGCCTATGGATGCGGTCTGCAGTCTGGAGCGGAGCTCAGATTGTAGGATCAAAAAGTTCCCTGAGGACAAGATTGTGTCGGGTCGGGGCGTCTCTTCAGGGTCCCCAAACATACGGGAAAGCGCGTCGGGCTTAGTATTCTTTGATCCTGGTCTATAGGTAATGTGAAAAGCAAATCGCGAAAAAAAAAGTGCCCACCTAGCCTGACGTGGTCTCAAGCGCTTTGCTGTCCTCAAATATTCCAGGTTTTTGTGATCTGTGAATATCAATATTGGGTGTACTGCCCCTTCTAATAAATACCTCCATTCCTCTAGTGCCACCTTGATTGCTAGAAGCTCCCGGTCCCCAATATCGTAATTCCTTTCTGCGGAAGTCAGTTTTCTAGAGAAAAAGGCCACTGGGTGCATGAGCTCTTTAACGCCCTTCCTCTGCGACAAAATCGCCCCCACTGCGTTTTCAGACGCATCCACCTCCAGGATATAGGGCATAGATGAGTCAGGATGGCTCAGGATAGGGGCCTCAGTGAATAACCTCTTTAAAGTGGTAAACGCTTCCTGCGCTTCTGGTGTCCACTGGAAACAGACCCCCTGTCTGGTTAACTGAGTAATCGGGGAAACTAAACCTGAAAAGTTCTTAATGAACTTTCTATAGAAGTTTGCGAAGCCTATGAACCGTTGGACCGCCTTCTTGTCAGTGGGTATAGGCCAATCTAAGATAGCTGACACCTTTTGGGGATCCATGGCTATACCTGTAGTGGAAATGGTCAGACCCAAAAAGGAAATGCTATGCTGCTCAAAGCAGCACTTGTCTGCCTTAGCATATAGACCGTGTTGGCGGAGTCGTTCCAAAACGTACCTCACATGCCCCCTATGGACCTCTAAGGATGGGGAAAAGATCAAGATGTCGTCTAGGTATACGACAACAAAGATGTCCAGATAGTCCCTAAATACATCATTAATGAAGTGTTGGAAAGTGGCGGGCGCGTTGCATAGGCCGAAGGGCATGACCAAGTATTCAAAATGCCCGAATCTAGTGCGGAATGCTGTTTTCCACTCATCCCCCTCTCTGATGCGGACTAGATTGTATGCTCCCCTCAGGTCCAGTTTAGTAAAGATAGAAGCTGACTTTAATCTCTGAAAGAGCTCAGGGACTAGAGGTAGCGGGTAACGATTCTTGACAGTTACTTTGTTCAGGTCTCGGTAGTCTACACAGGGTCGTAGGGATTTGTCTTTTTTTTCCACAAAAAAGATACCAGCCCCAGCTGGTGAAGTGGAGGGCCGAATAAACCCCTTGCGGAGACTTTCGTCAATATACTCCTTTAGAACCCCTAATTCCCGTTCAGTTAACGGAAATATTCGCCCAAAAGGTATCTCCGAGCCTGGGAGCAAATCAATCGGGCAGTCATATGTTCGGTGCGGGGGCAGGACCTCTGCCCCCCGCTTACTGAATACATCTAAATAACTATGGTAGGCTAAAGGAATGGCTTGAGCCAATTCTGCCTCCATATCCAGACAGAGCAAAGCCTGCGGTGCCGGAGACGCACTAGGGAGGCAATGCTGCTGGCAATAGGATGACGTGAAGTGAACTGATCCAGACTTCCAATTAATCTGCGGGTCATGGGCTTGTAACCAAGGGAGGCCCAAGATCACCGGAAACAGGGGGGATGCGATGGCATCCAGGCGGAGAAGCTCCTGGTGATGGTTGGCCACTGTAGTAAAAATAGGTGGAGTTTCACGGTCCACTACCCCTGACCTAATTTGGGACCCGTCAGCTAAGAAGATATTTAACCCTGTCTCCTTTGACTGTAAAGGAATCTGCTGCTGAGCTGCGAAATCCAGATCTATGAAGCAACTACATGCTCCAGAGTCTATAATTGCGGTAGTTACCACAGTTCTCCCTGGCAGCTGCAAGGAGATAGATACTGCTAGATAACTGGTGTCGTTCTTAACCTTAGGAGTAACCGTGGAAAATATCGCAGGAAACCTCCTCCTCTTGGCAGGGCAGGTATGTACTATATGGCCCGCCTCCCCACAATAAAAACAAAGCCGGTTTACCTGACGCCTCTGGCGCTCCTCAGACGTTAGTGGAGACCGAACCCCTCCTGCTGACCTGAGATTTGACGTATTCGTGAATTCCTGGTTCCGGTTGACCCGTGGAGACTTGGTCTGGACTGGAAGTCGCCTGGCTGATCTCTGCTCTTGGCTGGACCTTTCCCTCCTACGTTCCCGCAACCGGCGGTCAATCTGGATAGATAAGGTTATTAGGCCCTCAAGAGTTTCAGGCATGTCAACTCGGGCCAGCTCGTCCTTCAGTGGTTCGGTTAACCCCATGCGAAATTGGTGAGACAGGGCCGCCTCATTCCATTTGGTGTCACCACCCCAACGCCTGAATTCGGCGGCGTATTCCTCCACTGCCCGATTACCTTGCCTTAGGGTACGTAGGGACATTTCGGCCGTCGTGGCCGTATCTGGGTCGTCATATAAGAGCGCCATCGCTTTAAAAAATGCTGTTACTGAACCCAACTGAGGGTCTCGGTTTTCTAGTAGTCGGTGGGCCCAGGCTTGGGGTTCCTCTTGTAATAAAGAAATAATGAACCCGACCCTTATGGTTTCTGATGAGAACGTTCGAGGCTGGAGGTCGAAGTATAACTGGCAGGAAATACGAAACCTCCTGAATCTACCTCGATCCCCGAAAAAATGTTCCGGTAAGGGAACTCGGGGCTCCGGTGCAGATGTCAAAACTAGTGTTTCCCCAGGGCGCTCTTTAACCTGCCCGGTAGGGGTGGCTAAGGTCTGCAAACGGTCACCTAATTCTGTATAGCCCTCCTGGAGGAGCCTAACCCCCTCTGTGAGGGTGGCAATGTGTTGGCACAGATCGTCCAGGGGGAAGGTTCCCCTTCCAGACTCAGTCATGGCCGCAAGGTACTGTCAGGCTCCGCCCAGCGGGATCTCTAGTGGTCCACGGCACGGGGTTTCCCAGGACGCGGAGTCTAAGTCCCAGTCTGCCTTTTCACCAGAGCCCCTGATGGTGGGGATGGACTTGGTGCAAGACTGGAACCAGGTCGCGTCCCTGGGCACCCCCGACGGTGGCAGAGGGGTCCCGCTGAGGGTATGTGCCCGGGATGAGTCTGCTGTGAAGGGGATGACAGACCCTGATCCGAGCGGGATGGATGGGATGACAGATCCCGATCCGAGCGGGATGGATGGACGACTGCTAGGAGTGAGCGAGGTCAGACTAGCCGGGTCGGTATCGTGCGGGCAGCGTGGTACAGAGGGAGCAAGCGGAGGATGGTCGGGGTCACAAGCCAGGTTCAGCAGGTAGCGGGCAGCGTGGTACAGAGAGTCAGTCAGAGGGATGGTCAGGAACGAGCTGGGGTCAGAGCAGGAGAGGGTCAGCGTAATCAGAACAGGCAGAGTTTGGCAACAAGGAAACGTACTAGCAGGAACACAGGAACAGGAACAAGACCTTGCGGCACTTTGGAAATGCACAGGGCAGATTTAAATAGGGCGCCCTGAGTTTCCATTGGTGCGGCCGCGATCGCTACTGCGCATGCGCGGCCGCCGCCGCGATCTCTGTATTCGCCGGCCAGGAAGAGTCGGCGATCTGCGCATGCGCGCGACGCTGAGCGGCCGGGATCCCTGACAGCCTGCCTTAGTGGCCAATTAGGTCTGATGAAGAAACCTAAAGCTTTGAAACGCGTTACCGCCCCCTTCCTGCAGCTCCACATTCCGTTCTGATGTCACTTCCGCCTGGTGGCCATCTTTGCGTTCCAGGCTGGTTCCATTGACGTGTGACAGCCCATGCTGGCTGGAGAGGTGCAAACGCTTACCAGGAGACCCGGCTCTCATCTGCACCGTGGCCCCTTGGATACCCACCTGCCCTCCCTGCTCCTCCTCTGAGATCGGTGATAGAGACCTGGTCATCACGTTAGCTGTGGCCCCTGGAACCCATCCAGTTCCTCCATCCTGCCTCTGGTACCACGCCCGGATGACGTCCCTTTTGCATTGATGCCTGAATACTACTTACCTCCTGTGAATTACTATATATTGTGTGCAATAAATTTATGAATTTATACTGCACTTAGTCTGGCGCACCTCTCTCTCCTCTTATTTCCCATTGCCGAGTTCCGCTTAACTCCAGAGGGTGCTGCCTCACGACGGTGCCATACCTTACAGCTCTAACAGCACCCCCCCCCCCCAAACTACCTATGTGATTGTACTGTATTATCCCCATCTCTCCAGCAAAAAGCTAATTGCTATAATCTCCAACATTTTTACCCTTCTATGGAAAGACTCTATATATCTCCATAGCTTAACTTCCTTGTTTTGCCTATTACCCATGGGACTATAATATCCATAAGCACCTCTCCTGCACCAATATACTCTCTTGGAGTTCCTCTTTAAAGCTGAAGTTTAGCCATGGCTTTAGTTATATAATTTCATTGGTTCAGCTTGGACCAAAATAAGAACGTATATGCCATACGTGTAGGATCTCTACGGAAGCTGAAAAACATTGTAGTAGACACTGCTGGACCATGGAGAACAAACATAGCTACTCTCTAACACAGGGCTTGAAAAAGCTGCTCGCCATATGCGAGGAGAAATTCCTCTGTGGCGAGCGGCGAGCACAGATGAAGAAGCATGGAGCGACTGCATATGCTCTCCAAACCTCATTGTGAATCCGAGTTCTGGTTTACAAGTTCCGGTTTCCACAGCATCGCCATTACAGTGGCAGCGCCGCTGAGGGGACACATGCAGGAGAAGTCCGCTCTCCTATGCTGAGAGGAGACACCCTCTCCACCGCCGCGGGGGATTCGAGGCCCGCTCTCCACCGCCGTGGGGGACACGAGGCCCACTCTCAACTGCCTTGGGGGACACGAGACCCGCTCTACACCTCCTTGGGGGACACGAGGCCCGCTCTCCACCGCCTTGGGGGACATGAGGCCCGCTCTCCACCGCCTTGGGGGACACGAGGCCCGCTCTCCACCACCTCGGGGGACACGAGGCCCACTCTCCACCGCCTTGGGGGACACGAGGCTCGCTCTCCACCGCCTTGGGGGACACGAGGCTCGTTCTCCACCGCCTTGGGGGACACGAGGCCCGCTCTCCACTGCCTTTGGGGACACAAGGACCGCTCTACACCGCCTTTGGGGACACGAGGCCCGCTCTACACCGCCTTGGGGGACACGAGGCCCGCTCTCCACCACCTCGGGGGACACGAGGCCCACTCTCCACCGCCTTGGGGGACACGAGGCTCGCTCTCCACCGCCTTGGGGGACACGAGGCTCGTTCTCCACCGCCTTGGGGGACACGAGGCCCGCTCTCCACTGCCTTTGGGGACACAAGGACCGCTCTACACCGCCTTTGGGGACACGAGGCCCGCTCTACACCGCCTTGGGGGACACAAGTAAGGTTTGTGCCTGGCTAGTAGGTCTGGACTCGAAATTTTAACCCCTGCTCTAACACAAAGATCGCAGCAAAAAAAAAAAAAGGCATTTGGAGATTTGGAGGAAGCTGAGAACAATAGAAAGGTAATTTCTGAGTTAAAGCTGAAGTTTAGATTTGGGTATTTTTGCATAGTTACCATGGTCCAGTGTGGACTAATGTAAATATATATGTGTCATACCTGTGGGATCCCTATAGTAGCTGGAAATCTCTGTACTAGGAAACACTCATACAGCGATTGTCGCTAGCTTCCAGGTCCTTTACCGACCAGCTGTCCTGCTGATTACTGAACTCAGAAAGTTATATTGTAAAGCGCTGAGCAAACTGTTGGCACTATATAAATCCTGTATAATAATTATATATATACAGTTGTGTTCAAAATAATAGCAGTCAGACATCACTAACCTGATCAATCACTGTTTTTGGTAGAAATGATATTTCTACATGGCAAATAATTTACTAGCAGGTGTAGTAGAATAATAGAAATCCAACAGACCCAACAGTCATGACATGCATGCTGCTGATTCTGTGTAATTGAATCACTAATTGAAAGGGGCATGTTCAAAATAAAAGCAGTGTGGAGTTCTATTAGTGAGTTCATTCATTCTTTGAAAAACAGGTGGCAATTATTGCCCTTATTTAAGGAAGGAAGGCAGCAAATGTTGTACATGCTGGTTACAGTGCATTTCTCTCTGAAATTCTGAGGAAAATGGGTCGTTTCAGACATTGTTCAGAAGAACAGCGTACCTTGATTAAAAAGTTGATTGGAGAGGGGAAAACATATAAAGAAGTGCAGAAAATGATAGGCTGCTCAGCTAAAATGATCGCAAATGCCTTAAAATGGCAACCAAAACCTGAAAGACGTGGAAGAAAGCGAAAAACTACCATTCGAATGGATAGAAGAATAGCCAAAATGGCAAGGACTCAGCCAACAATCAGCTCCAGGAAGATCAAAGAAGGTCTATAGTTACCTGTGAGTACTGTTACAATTAGAAGACGCCTATGTGAAGCCAAGCTATCTGTAAGAAGCCCCCGCAAAGTCCCACTGTTGAAAAAAAGACGTGCTGAAGAGGTTACAATTTGCCAAAGAGCACATTGACTGGCCTAAAGAGAAAAGGCGCAACATTTTGTGGACTGATGAAAGTAAGATTGTTCTTTTTGGGTCTAGTGGCCGGAGACAGTTTGTCAGACGACCCCCAAACACTGAATTCAAGCCACAGTATACTGTGAAGACAGTGAAGCATGGTTGCGCAAGCATCATGATATGGGGATGTTTCTCATACTACGGTGTTTCCAGACCAACAAGATTGACGTTATGGAGTGGCCAGCCCAATCCCCGGATCTTAATCCAATAGAAAACTTGTGGGGTGACATCAAAAATGCAGTTTCTGAGGCAAAACCAAGAAATAGAGAAGAACTGTGGAATGTAGTCCAATCATCCTGGGCTGGAATACCTGTTCACAGGTGCCAGAAGTTGGTTGACTCCATGCAACACAGATGTACAGCAGTTCTCAGAAACAGTGCTTATACAACTAAATATTAATTAAGTGATTCAAAGGAACGCAAAATCTTCAAACATTTTTCAGTTTATATAGTGAATGTTTGAGTTTGTAAAGAAGAATACAAACACTGCTACTTTTTTGAACAGTCTAATATTCACTTTTCTTCATTTTTTTTAGAGGAACAACACAAATTTTATATATTTTTCTTCATGTTTTGATTTGAAATAGAATGTGTAGTGTTCCCAATGCATTTGTGTGTATGGAAATAAAAGCTATTAGAAGGATTTTGAGTTTTATTCACTTTTTTCAACACGCTGCTATTATTTTGAACACAACTGTATATACAATGGGGATCGAAAGTTTGGGCACCCCAGCTAAAAATTTGTATTAATGTGCATAAAGAAGCCAAGGAAAGATGGAAAAATCTCCAAAAGGCATCAAATTACAGATTAGATATTCTTATAATATGTCATCAAAAGTTAGATTTTATTTCCATCATTTACACTTTCAAAATAACAGAAAACAAAAAAATGGCATCTGCAAAAGTTTGGGCACCCTGCAGAATGTATAGCATGCACTGCCCCCTTTGCAAAGCTGAGACCTGCCAGTGTCATGGATTGTTCTCAATCATCGTCTGGGAAGACCAGACGATGTCAATCTCAAAGGTTTTAAATGCCCAGACTCATCTGACCTTGCCCCAACAATCAGCACCATGGGTTCTTCTAAGCAGTTGTCTAGGAAACTGAAACTGAAAATAGTTGACGCTCACAAAGCTGGAGAAGGCTATAAGAAGATAGCAAAGCGTTTTCAGATGTCAATATCCTCTGTTCGGAATGTAATTAAGAAATGGCAGTCATCAGGAACAGTGGAAGTTAAAGCAAGATCTGGAAGACCAAGTAAAATATCAGACAGAACAGCTCGCAGGATTGTGAGAAAAACAATTCAAAACCCACGTTTGGCTGCACGATCCCTCCAGAAATATCTGGCAGACACTGGAGTTGTGGTACACTATTCAACTATAAAGAGATACTTGTACAAATATGGTCTTCATGGAAGAGTCATCAGAAGAAAACCTCTTCTACATCCTCACCACAAAAATCATTGTTTGAACTTTGCAAATGAACATATAGACAAGCCTGATGCATTTTGGAAACAAGTTCTGTGGACCGATGAGGTTAAAATTGAACTTTTTGGCCGGAATGAGCAAAGGTACGTTTGGAGAAGAAGGGCACAGAATTTAATGAAAAGAACCTCTGTCCAACTGTTAAGCATGGGGTTGGATCAATCATGCTTTGGGGTTGTGTTGCAGCCAGTGGCACAGGGAACATCTCACGAGTAGAAGGAAAAATGGATTCAATAAAATTTCAGCAAATTTTGGATGGTAACTTGATGCCATCTGTGAAAAAGCTGAAGTTAAAGAGAGGATGGCTTCTACAAATGCATAATGATCCTAAACACACCTCGATATCCACGGGGGATTACATCAAGAGGCGTAAACTGAAGGTTTTGCCATGGCCTTCACAATCTCCTGACCTCAACATAATTGAAAATCTATGGATAGACCTTAAAAGAGCAGTGCATGACAGACAGCCCAGAAATCTCAAAGAACTGGAAGACTTTTGTAAGGAAGAATGGGCAAAGATACCTCAAACAAGAATTGAAAGACTCTTGGCTGGCTACAAAAAGCGTTTACAAGCTGTGATACTTGCCAAAGGGGGCAGTACAAGATATTAACTCTGCAGGGTGCCCAAACGTTTGCAGACGCCATTTTTTTTTTCTGTTATTTTGAAAGTGTAAATGATGGCAATAAAATCTAACTTTTGTTGACATATTATAAGAATGTCTAATCTGTAATCTGATGCCTTTTGGAGATTTTTCCATCTTTCCTTGGCTTTTTTATGCACATTAATACAAATTTTTAGCTGGGGTGCCCAAACTTTCGATCCCCACTGTATTAACTGGCAATCAGATGTTCAGATGCACTCCACATCAGAGCTCTATTCTCACCATTTTGTTCACCCAATAAAGACATCTATGCTACACAGAGCTCACTAGCAACACAGTGGTTTAGTGGTTAGCAATCATGCAGCACAGCACTAGGATCCTCGAATTACAACCAGTATACTACCCACACTGAGTTTCCATAAGTCTTCCTGTGCTTGTGTGGGTTTCCTACCACACTCTAAAAGACATGCTGGTAGATTAATTGGCTCCTGTCTAAATTAGCCCCTGCCTAAATTAGCCCTAGTATGTGTATATATGAATGTGAGTTAGGAACTTTAGATTGTAAACTCCTTGAGGCTCCTTGTGAATATAAAAAATGTAAAGCACTGTGTAAAATGTCAGTAATGCATAAATACCTAATAAAATCACAGTGGTGGCTGGTTAAATATTTGCGTGCTCTGGTCTCTTTTAGGTGGAAGCAGTCTTCCTGTGGTCAACTCATGGAAATCTTGTTACCAATAAGTCTAGCTGAAGTTTCTTGTTCAATATAAGGCAGGGTCAGAAAGACCTGCCAGCAACCCTGCAGAAATGAATGGAGACTTGTAAGAGGAAAGTACACTGCATACATCATAAGGGACTATGGGGTTGATTTATTAAAGGTAAATAGACTAACGTTGCAAGGGAAGTTGCACATTGCAAGGGATTTTGCCCCAGAGCTTAGTGAAAGTGGGGAAGTTTCACTTTTCAAAGACTCGTGTAAGGAAAATTAAAAACACAGTGGGGATTATTTACTAAAGTTGGAGACCAGTGGTGTATTTTGTTTTTGTGCTGCCCTAGGCAACACATAAATTGGACCACTCCCCCCCCCCCCACCGTGCCCCAAATAAATAGAATAAAAAAAAGTTGGGGGGGGGGGGAGAGAGAAAGCAGCTGTCCATCCCCAGAGTAACAGACAGAGAGAGCCGCTCTTCCAGCACCCCTCTGGAATGAAAGCAGCCAGCCATCTCCAGTGTCCCTCTTGTGCAGGAATGGAAGTTTGCCTTTACCTACTGTCAGGGCCGTCTTTAATATTGATTGAACCCTGGGTAAACATTTTCTTGCCCCCCCCCCCCCCCCATGAAATTTCGTCTGCTCTGAGTTTAGTAGCTAAACTCAAAATCAGTCTACTGCAGCAGATCAGGCAGCAATTGCAATTGATTGTCAGAGGTTACAGCACACATTACAGTTCACTGATTAGTTGCTACAGGTTTCTGCGCATCCTTACCGCTCACTGATTGGTTGCTAGAGGTTACTGCACATCATTACTGGTCACCGGTTGGTTACTAGAGGTTTTTGCACATTATTACCGCTCACTAATTGGTTGTTAGAGGTTACTGCACATCATTAGAGCTCAACCATTGGTTGCTAGAGGTTACTGCACATCCTTACCACTCACTGATTGGTTGCTAGAGGTTACAGCATTTAATTACATCTCACTGATTGGTTGCTGAAGGTTACGACACATCATCTCCTCACTGCCTGTACACCACGGACTGAAAAGGTTAGGGGACCCACCAATAGACAGAAAACTCCAAAGGATCAATGGCAGGGCTGGGCGGGAGGGTGTGATTAGTGGCAGTTGTGGGGGGGGGGGGGAGGGGGTTGATGGGATCAGTGGCAGTAGTGGTGGAATGGGATCACTGGCAGTGGTGGGGAGAATAGGATAAGTGGTAGTGCTGGGGGTATGGGATCAGTGACAGTGCTTTTGGGGGGGATGAGATCAATGGCAGTGCTTGGTGTGGATGGGATCAGTGGCAGTGCTGAATGGGGATGGGGGGGTGACATTTTTACACCGACCACCAATGTTAAGGGGGATTACAACTGATGACCAATGTAAGGGAAATTTACTCTGGCCACCAATGTAATGAAGAATTTACACTAATGTCCAATGTAATGGGGGATTTTACACCAAAAACCAATACACCAATGTAAAGGGGAATTTACACTGACTACCAGCAAAAATATATATTTATTAATAATAAAAATCAGTACAAAATGGTAATAAAATATAATAGGTGATGATAAATAATAAACAATTCAAAATAACATTACAATGATCTAACTCAAAATAATGGTTAGAAATTCAAATCAGCAATTACATTCAAATATTAATGAATTAGAACCAACTGTCTGGAAATGAAGTTTAAGAAATTATCAGTAACTCAGCAACACGTGTCAACAGCTATGCAAATTAATTACGTGATCTTTCTACAACCAGATATTCAAAGCTCAACGTGTACCTTGGCATGAATTGATTAAGAATACCATACACAGGTCAATCCAATCAGCTTAGAATCTAACTGAGATCAAGATCTAATGTTACACTAATGCCGGCTATAGACGGTTCGAAAATCAGCTGATTTCTTGGCCGGAAAAAAAATCGGCCGATTTTCGTACTGTGAGTGGGTTAATTGGTCGGCCATTTTTCGGGTTTTTTGCACTTTGAGATTATCAGTCATGTTGGAAAATTTACGTCCGATTTGAACGATCGGCCAATTTTCCCGGCAATGATGGCTAAATCGGCCGATCGTTTTAACGATAAAAAATCGGCACATGAGCAGTGACCTGCAAGGGACAGAAGTTATGGGGTGAACTTTATGATTTAGTTGGCCGATTTTTTAAACCGTTGGTGGTAACATCGAACGACCGATTTTTCGTTTATGATGTTTGACCCGTATATGGCCTGCATAAGTTGTCTACCTTGTCATAAATATATATCCAGCTAAACCATTGACTAGAAACTAACATTAGCTTAAGGGATATTTAAAATAGAATTTCCCCCAGAGGATTGAAATGAAAATAATATATACTGCAGTTAAAATTACTTCACTTCAACACCTGTGCTAACCATAACCGGTATTGGACTAAACAATTTAGCTGGAGATATAAGGCTAGTATAAGTTAGCTGAAGAAAATGAAAGTTATAGTTACCAATATGGATTCTATGGCGTCAGTGATGTCAGCTTTCAGTCAGCTTACTTCAGGGCAGGGGCGGACTGACAACTCATGGGGCCCCCGGGCAATAGGGGATCATGGGGCCCCGTGTCCTCGCCCACAGTCACACCACACTCAAAAAAGCCTATGAAAGGTACCAGGGGGATCTCATGGGGCCCCCTACTGACCCTGGGCCCTCGGGCAGTGCCCGAGTTCCCAAATGGTCAGTCCACCCCTGCTTCAGGGTGTGTTTATGTCCATTTGTTGTCCCTTGTCTTCTGTCTTGTGATGTGCTGTCTTTTTGCTGAAGTGATCCCGTCTCTATCCATCTCCTACTTTTTGGGCTCTTTCACATGGGGCGGACCCGTTTAGCAGATCTGCTTGCTCAGTAGGGGGTCTCCCCGCTGATGCAAGATCTCACCTCGTGGAGTATCAATGATCATGAGAACAGTGAGGAATCATCTCAGAAATACTCATGAGGAGCTTGTCAATGATCTCCAGACAGCTGGGACAACAGTCACCAAGAAAACAATTGGTAACACACTACGCCGACAAGAACTGAAATCCTGCAGTGCCCGTAAGGTCCTTCTGCTCAAGAAAGCACATGTCCAGGCCCATCTGGAGTTTGCCACTGAACATCTGAATGATGCAGAGGAGGACTGGTTAAACGTGTTGTGGTCAGATGAGACCAAAGTCAAGCTCTTTTCATCAACTCAACTTGCCGTGTTTGGAGGAGGAGAAATGCTGCCTATGACCCCAAGAACACCATCCCAACTGTCAAACATGGTGGTGGAAACATTCTGCTTTGGGGTTGTTTTTCTGCTAAGGGGACAGGACAACTGCACTGCATCAAAGGGCAATGTACCGCCAAATCTTGGGTGAGAACCTTTTTCCCTCAGCCAGGGCATTGAAAATGGGTTGTGGATAGGTGTTCCAGCATGACAATGACCCAAAACACACGGCAAGGCAACAAAGGACTGGCTCAAGAAGAAGTACATTAAGGTCCTGGAGTGGCCTAGCCAGTCTCCAGTCCTTAGTCCAATTGAAAATCTGTGGAGGGAGCTGAAAGTTTGAGTTGCCAAACGTCAACCACCAAACCTTAGACTTGGAGAGGATCTGCCAAGAGGAATGGGCCAAAATCCCTCCTGAGATGTGTGAAAACCTGGTGGCCAACTACAGGAAACGTCTGACCTCTGTGATTGCCAACAAGAGATTTGTCACCAAGTACTAAGTCATGTTTTGTGAAGGGGATCAAATACTTATTTCCCTCATGAACATGCAAATCAGTGCATAATTTGTTAGACATGCATTTCTTTTGAAATTTTTGTTGATATTCAGTCTCTAAGTGTTTACAATACACCTACCATTCGATTTTTAGACCAATCATTTCTTTGTAAGTGGGCAAACATTCAAAATCAGCAGGGGATCAAATACTTATTTCTTTCACTATATATATATATACTGTATATATATATATAACATTATAAATACCTTTTTTTCTCATTTTTTACGAGATCACATAATCTCTGTTTTCAGCAGCACAGAAAGGTGGCAGAACAGTAGTACATTGGACTTCCCAGTGTATGGCTGTGTGGGGGGGAGGGGGGTTCGGGGGTGTCTGAGCAGAAGTCTGATCATTAGAGGAGAGCACACTTAGTTCTCAGCACAACCAGCTAATTCACCACGCTATGCTCGCATGCCTAGTGTAGTCAGTTTTTAATAGGAAAGCAGGGGGACTGGCAGGAACACCAGGGATTTCATACAAAGGAAGCAATAGAAACAAAACAGGATATATAAGTACATGGTACAGCAGGCACATATTAGCAGTGGTGTCACCAGGGTTGGTGTCACCCGGTGTGAAAAAACACCAGGTGACACCCCTCCCCAGGTGACATTTGGTGACACACACCTCCCCCATGGTGACATTCGGTTCAGCTCTCGGTGTCCTCCTAGGTCTGCTCCATCTTTGGCCTGCTGCTCTCCTCACTTGCAGAATCAGAAGACAGACCTCCTGTCAGGGGCATCCCTAGGCAGGTGCGGGGGGTGTGCGCCGCACCGGGTGACACCTTTTCTACGGGGTGACACTACACCCACTCCACCTGGGGTGGAATGACCAGTCCGGCACTGCCCGAGGGCCCAGGGTCACTACAGGGCCCCATGAGATGCTCAGTCCATCCCTGTATGTGCCACTTCTGAAATAAGCAAGCATTGAGGGGATGGACAGTGAGGCAGGCACTTCGGACACCTCTTCTCCTCAGAGTTTCAGCAGAGGGGCCCATGTGGGGTCCACATCCCTGCCACAGGTTCTGAAGTCGGAGAGCTGGAGGGGCTCCAGTGTCTAATCCCTGGACCCTGGTGACAGCGCTGCAGGTCATGTAGTAGGTAGGGGGGAGAGAGAGAGGGGGAGAGAGAGAGGGGGAGGAGAGAGAGACTTGCTTTAAAACTTACCTTTTTGTGGAGCTCGTGGAGAGATCAGTTAACCCTGAATAGGTTGCAAGCCGATGATCCCTGCAAGATGGATCGGATCTGCGGATTGGGGAGCATAATGGATCAGACTCCGATCCATTATGCTCAATCTGCAGATCCGATCCATCCTGCGGGGATCATCGGAGGGGGTGTCACCAAGTGTTACCGCACCAGGTGACACCAACCCTAGGGACGCCACTGCCTCCTGGACCCCGCCCACCGCTTCCTCTTCACTGACATCCACCTCCACCAATCAGTGGTGCCCATCCATTATGGTCTTTCTGCGCACTCGGTCAGTATCACCATGGAGACCGTTGGGGAGGAGGAGGTGGTGTAAATTATGCGGTTGGTGTCATTCCTCTGGCAGGTGTCACCCTGGGTGCGGTCCGCACCCCCATAACAACGCCACTGCATATTAGGAATATGAAATGTTAGGTTTACATACATTATGGAAAATCCAATAGTTTATTCCTCAGTAGGCAAACTGTACTTACTTGTGGGAACGTAGATTTTCCATAAAATCTGCAGATTGCAAATTGAAACAAAACCCACTTAGTAGTTCCTTTTGGTGATAAAGCTGTGATCCAAGAATCCCTGTATTTCATGCAGGAGAGAAACTCCTGAACACATCCCCTGCAGAACTCCAGTCAATCAAATGATTGACTTTTCATGGATGGGTTTGTTGGAAAATTTGTGTTCAATGAGCACTGCATTGATCAATGTATTCTGACAGTAGAGGAGTCCCCGCTGTCAGAAGACAATAGCACAGAAAAGAGGTTTCTCTCATGCACCTCCCTTGTGTGGATGGGGGAATCCATTCTGTTTCAATCAACCTGCTGGCTGATAATAAAAAAAAACTGAGCCATGTATGGCCAGCTTTAGTGTTTGATAGACATCATTGGCAGTCCACAGCAGGGGCGGACTGACAACTCATGGGGCCCCGGGCAATAGGGGATCATGGGGCCCCTGTGTCCTTGCCCAAACTCAAAAGAGCCTATGAAAAAGGTACCAGGGGCATCTCATGGGGTCCCCTACTGACTCCGGGCCCTCGGGCAGTGCCCGAGTTTCCAAATGGTCAGTCTGCCCCTGGTCCACAGATTGCTTTAACTTATTTTGCTCCTGGAGATTTTGGTTTACCTGAATCTTCTACCATTTCTTACACGGTGGGCATGTTGGCTCTTCATTGCTAGACATATTAATAAAACACACAATTCAATAATTCAGTAACTATGCAGTACACACAGTTCCACAAGGTCTGCCCTATGACTCTAGCATTGTTATATTATGGAACAGATAAATCGTGATGAGTGGTGGTGTCAAATGATTTACTGGCTGTACAGAACAAACATCTGAAAACTTGTCTGTGGTTTATTTAAAATACCAACACAGATTCCTAAGTGAATGTGAGAAGTGTTTGAAGGGGTGTAACAATAGTTGCAAGTGGTTTATGAGGCCACATAGTTACATATTGTAGACCACTTGAGTGTGATATCTGATATATAACATTGTTACATGTTGATTTCACATGACTGCAGATCCTGAAGGTTTATGCAAATGAAGAACTCCATTAAAATGGCACCAAAGAATACTTGTATTCCCCCTAAAATAATCTACACATCCACTACTTAGTGGTTCTGTAATCTATTTTTATGATTTTTTTTTCCTGATGCATTTTTCTGCCTTCTTCTAACCTCTTCTGTGAGTTCCCAAACCTCTCCTTTTCTCTCTCACTTCCATTTCTTGGAACAAGCAGTGCACATCAGTTGTGGTCATATGCCCTGCTCTATGCACATTTCAATTTCCATAGTCCATTTTAGGAGTGATCAAGAGAGGGTGGCTGCTCTCCATCAGGAAATCGGATTACAGCAACAGCAGCAAAAAAAACAAAAAACACAAAAAAAGGAAATTGGAGAAGGTTGAGAGCAATAGAAGGGGCTTAAAGGATAAGTTCACTTTTGGGAACATGCTACATGTTCAACCCATTTTTAGGGTGGAACATGTAACAGGTTCCTAATACTGCAGCTGCTGCCCCCCCTCCATGTGACAGAGGTATGAGAGAAGTTCCCTGTACTAGCTGTCACTTTTTAAAAGCAGTGTAGCTGGTCGGGGCTCCGCCCACACAGCCGCATCATTCATGGGAATTAATGAACTGCAAGTCCCAACATCCTTACCGACTGTCAGCTTGTAGTTCTCAATGCACTACCATGGCACTGTGGACCGCCGCGATTGTTCATTGATTCTTCCTGTCAGTATATCTGCTTGCTCGTACATCCTGTACAGGCAAGAAAATATACTGACAGGTCTGCAGGAGACCTGCATGTCACCAGCGATCTGCTGATCATTGGTGCAATGCTTACAGGCAACCAAGAATAATAAATGCACACCTGAAAAAAATGTGCATTTATAATTTTTGGTCAAAAGGTGAACTTAGCCTTTAAGGGAATTAAGAACACATACTTGAATAGATTTTGTTTTAAACCAGGGTTTATTGTCACTTTAAGCACTGTTTGTATCTACAATAATCCTGTCGCTGGAGACAACATCACTAGAATCGCTGAAAAGCGTACACAAATGGATCACCTGTTTCTTATGTGTGGCTATCTAACAGGCCAGGTGAGTGAGACGTCATTCTCTCCATGACGGCATATCATTCCCGAGGGATGGAGCAGAATCTGGTTGAGAAGGCAACACATGGAAACAAGTAAGTGTGGGCAGCACAGTGGCTAAATGGTTAGCGCTTCTACCTGGCAGTAATAGGGTTGTTGGTTGGAATCCCAACCATGGCACCACCTACTTGGAGTTTGCATGTTCTCCCTGTGTCTGCATGGGTTTCCTCGAGGTACTCCGGTTTCTTCCCACACTCCAAAAACATGCTGGTAGGTTAATTGGATCCTGTTTAAATTGACCCTAGTATGTGTATATATGAATGTAGATTAGGGACCTTAGATTGTACAACCCTTGAGGGTTATGGACTGATGTGAATGTACAATATATACAGTCATGGCCGAAATTGTTGGCACCCTTGATATTTCTCCAGGAAATCATGTATTTCTCACGAAACGTATTGCATTAACACATGTTTTGCTATACACATGTTTATTCCCTTTGTGTGTATTGGGACAAAACAAAAAAAGGGAGGAAAGAAAGCAAATTCGACATAATGTCACACAAACCTCCAAAAATGGGCTGGACAAAAGTATTGGCACCCTTTCACAACTGCGGATAAATAAGAATGTTACAAGCATGTGATGCTCCTGTAAACTCACCTGGGGCAAGTAACAGGTGTGGGCAATATAGAAATCACACCTGAAAGCAGATAAAAAGGAGAGACGTTCACTTAACCTTTGCATTGTGTGTCTGTCTGTGCCACACTAAGCATGGACAACAGAAAGAGGAGACGAGAACTGTCTGAGGACCTGAGAACCAAAATTGTGGCAAAATATCAACAATCTCAAGGTTACAAGTCCATCTCCAGAGAACTAGATTTGCCTTTGTCCACAGTGCGCAACATTATCAAGAAGTTTGCAACCCATGGCACTGTAGCTAATCTCCCTGGTCGTGGACGGATGAGGAAAATTGATGAAAGATTGCAACGCAGAATAGTCCGGATGGTGGATAAGCAGCCCCAAACATGTTCCAAAGACATTCAAGCTGTCCTGCAGGCTCAGGGAGCATCAGTGTCAGCGCGAACTATCCGTCGACATTTAAATGAAATGAAACGCTATGGCAGGAGACCCAGGAGGACCCCACTGCTGACACAGAGACATAAAAAAGCAAGACTACAGTTTGCCAAAATGTACTTGAGTAAGCCAAAAGCCTTCTGGGAAAACGTCTTGTGGACAGATGAGACCAAGATAGAGCTTTTCGGTAAAGCACATCATTCTACTGTTTACCGAAAACGGAATGAGGCCTACAAAGAACAAAACACAGTACCTACGGTAAAATATGGTGGAGGTTCAATGATGTTTTGGGGTTGTTTTGCTGCCTCTGGCACTGGGTGCCTTGACTGTGTGCAAGGCATCATGAAATCTGAGGATTACCAAAGGATTTTGGGTCGCACTGTAGGGCCCAGTGTCAGAAAGCTGGGTTTGCGTCCAAGATCCTGGGTCTTCCAGCAGGACAATGACCCCAAACATACGTCAAAAAGCACTCAGAAATGGATGGCAAAGAAGCGCTGGAGAGTTCTGAAGTGGCCAGCAATGAGCCCAGATCTAAATCCCATTGAACACCTGTGGAGAGATCTTAAAATTGCTGTTGGGAAAAGGTGTCCTTCCAATAAGAGAGACCTGGAGCTGTTTGCAAAGGAAGAGTGGTCCAAAATTCCGGGTGAGAGGTGTCAGAAGCTTATTGATGGTTATAGGAAGCGACTGATTTCAGTTATGTTTTCCAAAGGGTGTGCAACCAAATATTAAGTTAAGGGTGCCAATACTTTTGTCCAGCCCATTTTTGGGGTTTTGTGTGACATTATGTCATATTTGCTTTTCTGCCTCTGTTTTATATTTGTTCCAATACATACAAAGGGAATAAACATGTGTATAGCAAAACATGTGTTAATGCAATACCTTTTTTGTGTGAAATACTTGATTTTCAGGAAAAATATCAAGGGTGCCAACAATTTCGGCCATGACTGTATATAGGTGAAACTCGAAAAAATTAGAATATCGTGCAAAAGTTCATTTATTTCAGTAATGCAACTTAAAAGGTGAAACTAATATATGAGATAGACTCATTACATACAAAGCAAGACAGTTCAAGCTGTGATTTGTCATAATTGTGATGATTATGGCTTACAGCTCATGAAAACCCCAAAACCACAATCTCAGAAAATTAGAATATTACATGCAATCAATAAAACAGGGATTGTACATAGGACAATATCGGACCCCTGAAAAGTATAAGCATGCATATGTACTCAGTACTTGGTTTGGGCCCCTTTTGCAGCAATTACTGCCTCAATGCGGCGTGGCATGGAAGCTATCAGCCTGTGGCACTGCTGAGGTGTTATGGAAGACCAGGATGCTTCAATAGCGGCCTTCAGCTCTTCTGCATTGGTAAGTCTAATGTCTCTCATCTTTCTCTTGGCAATGCCCCATAGATTCTCTATGGGGTTCAGGTCAGGCGAGTTTGCTGGCCAATCAAGCACAGTAATCCTATGGTCATTGAACCAGGTTTTGGTGCTTTTGGCAGTGTGGGCAGGTGCCAAGTCCTGCTGGAAAATGAAGTCAGCATCCCCATAAAGCTCGTCTGCAGAAGGAAGCATGAAGTGCTCCAAAATCTCCTGGTAGACAGCTGCGTTAACCCTGGACTTAATGAAGCACAGTGGACCAACACCAGCAGATGACATGGCTCCCCAAATCAACACAGACTGTGGAAACTTCACACTGGACTTCAAGCATCTTGCAGTGTGTGCCTCTCCATTGTTCCTCCATACTCTGGGTCCTTGGTTTCTAAATGAGATGCAAAAGTTGCTCTCATCAGAAAAGAGGACTTTGGACCACTGAGCAACAGACCGGGTCTGTTTTTCTTTAGCCCAGGTAAGACGCTTCTGACGTTGTTTGTTGTTCAGGAGCGGCTTGACAAGAGGAATACAACATTTGAAGCCCATGTCCAGGATCCGTCTGCGTGTGGTGGCTCTTGATGCACTGACTCCAGCCTCAGTCCACTCCTTGTGAAAGTCCCCAACACTTTTGAATGGCCTTTTCCTGACAATCCTCTCCAATCTGCGGTCATCCCTGCTGCTTGTGCACCTTTTTCTTCCACACTTTTCCCTTCCACATAATTTTCTATTAATGTGCTTTGATACAGCACTTTGGGAACATCCAACTTTTTTTGAAATTACCTTTTGAGGCTTTCCCTCCTAATAGAGGGTGTCAATGATGGTTTTCTGCACAACTGTCAGGTCAGCAGTCTTTCCCATGATTGTGATTCCTACTGAACCTGACTGAGAGACCATTTAAAGGCTCAGGAACCCTTTGCAGCTGTTATGGCTTAATTATCTGATTAGAGTGGGACACTTTGAGCCTAGAATATTGCACCTTTTCACAATATTCTAATTTTCTGAGATTGTGGATTTGGGGTTTTCATGAGCTGTAAGTCATAATCATCACAATTATGACAAATCACGGCTTGAACTATCTTGCTTCTAATTTTTCGAGTTTCACCTGTGTGTATGTATATATATATATATATATATATATATATATATGTGTAAAGTGCTGCATAAATTGACGGCACTATATAAGTACCTGTAATAAATAAATAAGATAAAACGTATATATCTCTACCATGTATAGAGATCCTCTTGCTGGTGAATTATCATCATCTACAGGATATCTAGTGTGCCATGGTCCTAAAGGCCATGTAGACTGGTAGGAAGGGAGTGTGGTGGCTGTTGCTAGTCTGCGGAGCAGTACTGAGACTCTGTCAAACTAGCCTGGTAAGAAGTGAGGCAGCAATCTGCTGGTCACTAAATTACTTCATTGTGTTACAGCACTAAACAGAGCAGTCACATGACTGCTGTTTACAGCTGGCACTAGGGAGAGCCCAACATAAGACCAACGTGTCCTCTGGACTCCAGGCACCATCTTTGGAGAGTTCATATCTAATTGGACATGGAATTCTTCCACAATTTTGTTGGCTATCTTGGACACAGAGGGGCTATATACAGTATATATAGCTCTCATTCCAAAGGGGCTCCTTGATGCAAGGAGTGTGGAGATAAGGACAACAACCCACTTTTTAGAACAGATAGGCCTCAATCCTCAGTCAGACAAGATAGGAGCCCTGAACTTGGGAACGATCTGGTGAATTCCATAGAGAACGTGGGGATCTGAGGTTGCACATCTGAAGCAGCTGCTGGAAAGGTTCCCATTGTAAGAGGATTCAGTCTATTTAGAAGCTTAAGGAAGCATGCCCCAGTACAACCTCCTGTGAACAAGCCCTGCATTCATGCTCTGCATTGTGTTGTTCATTATATGAGCCTTGTTTTTCTGGAGAGAAAAAAAGAGCAATACTGTGAGATTGTAATGGCTGATTATAAAATGCTTAAAGCGGCGCTCCACCCAAAAGGGGAAGTTCTGCTTTAAGCCTTTGTCCCCGCTCTCCATTAAGGAATGCAAATTTGGGGAGGGGGGGGGAGTACCCTAATTTGACAGGTACCAGCTCCCATTTCCACTGCTATCACCTATGCCAGCTTTTCTCAACCAGGGTGCCCAGGCACGCTGGGGTGCCTTGAGGTTTCTTCAGGGGTGCCTTGGCACATTAGCTGAGTGATGGAGAAAAACTGTGGGAGAAGAGAAACACTGGAATACTAGTCAGTACCAGTGTGCAAAAGTGTATTTGCTTTGGAAGAATAAATCCCCTCTAATGTTGGGTGCCCTACATGTGTGGAAGTTGCTGTGTTATATAAAACTATTAGAATAGTTTTTCACATTTTAGAATGGAGTGCCTCAAGACTGTCCATAATTTTAAAGGGTGCCTCGGGACTGTACATAATTTTAAATAGTGCCTTGCCTGAAAAAAGGTTGAGAAACACTAGCCTAGGCGATCGGAAACGGAAGTCGTCCTACCCCCTCCCTCCCTGTAGTTTTCTGGGACACACGTGACAGGTCTCAGAAGACTATGGGGCCATTCACAAAGCGCAGCACTTCTCTCGCATGCGCAGTGGCCACCCGACTGTAAAGCCGAAAGCTGTCACAGCCCGGTGCCCACACTGAAGATGCCGGTGCCAGGGAGAGAAGATGGCCAGTGAAACCAGCGGTGGTGAGGACACCGCTGGACCGAGAAACAGGTAAGTGGCTGTATTTTAAAAGTCAGCAGCTACAGTTTTTGCAGCGGTTGACTTCTATTCTTTTTTTTTCCAGGTGGAACTCCACTTTAAAGTGGTTAGCAGTTAAGTGAATGACCTCAGTTGATACAGAGAGATGAAACAAATCCTCCTGAATACATTTTACCTGTTTATCTAAAGCCATCATTCCCCTACATGCATTCAAAGTGCAGAATTTACACAGGATCTCTCAGCTCCAAAAAGGTGGGGGGTGGAGGAGCTGAAGTTACACTTAGTGAGGAGAGCTCTGAGAGCTTATTGGAAGGAAGAAAGAGACACACCCAGGGGTGGACTGACAACTCATGGGGCCCCCGGGCAATAGGGGATCATGGGGCCCCTGTGTCCTTGCCCAAACTCAAAAAAGCCTATGAAAAAGGTACCAGGGGCATCTCATGGGGCCCCTACTGACTCTGGCCCTCAGGCAGTGCCCGAGTTTCTAAATGGTCAGTCCGCCCCTGGACACACCCCTCTTCACACAGCACACATGAGTAGAACTGATGCTTTCAATCACAGGCTGTGCCCTCCCCTGTCACCATTTTTGTTACATAGTTACATACTGTAGTTAGTCTGGCTGAAAAAAGACAAACGTTCATCCACTTCAACCACAAAAAAAAAAATATAATCCTATATCCATAGCTGATCCAGAGGAAGGCAAAAAAACACCAGGAAAGCATGATCCAATTTGCTCCTGCAGGGGAAAAAATCCTTCCTGATTCCCTGAGATCCAGCATTCTCTTGGTGTCAAGAAAACTTGTCAGAAGTGACTCATGCTTATAGCAGAGGAATGAGGCAGCAGACAGAAATTACACTTAGTGCTCTGGATTGAGAAAAGTGCACACTACAGAGGGATATGCCTTTTTCATATTTCATGTCTAAGGTTTACAACCATTTTAAAGTAGACATTGTGTTGCCTATTCCATTCTAAACTCTGCCACACATTGAGCACCAGCTACAGCCATGTCAAATCTATTCACAAGCATCACTGAACTTCCACATCTGTAATCAGTAGAGGAAGTTACTGCATGAAACGCTGCTAAAACATTGCTATCAAGGGATAATCACTGCTATGACATACAGTATCTCTGTTTTGTGCATGAAGGGAGCCACAGTATGAGCTTTGAAGTGAACCATTGCTTTGCCTTCATTTTTGACAACCCACATTAGTTATAGAGGTCAAAGGGTGTGAGCTGACAACTGTCAGAGAACTGATCATCAGTTTTGTCTAGTTAGACAGACAGACTTGCTCATGTGCGTGAATAGGGACCTCTGGGAAGGAGCTCAGCAGATACTTCCACTCTAATTGGCATGTTGATAGACTTAAAAGAAAATGTGCTTGTTTGATTTAACATTTGTATTTTCTGAATTACTCTTGTATCATTTTGTATGATTAATAATTTATTGTAATTAAGAGTTTTTCAGAGGCCGCTTAATGACTCACACATTACACACGAAAGTGGCACCTCAGATCAAGCATTAGCAAGTGTGCATAGTAGGGTAACTGTTTGTAGGACGTGACTCATAACTTTGCTTTGAGTAATTTGAATGGGTCAGATTTAGTAAATGTCATATCACTCAGAACATTCTTTCTTCATATTCAGTCTGTACACAGTCAATGTATGTACAGTATGCTAAGGGTCACTCCCTCTAGTTGTATGCCGAAGATTTCTTTTCCATCTTGATGTTTGAGGCTCTCTAATAATCCTACCATCAAACACACAAACCCGTTAACCTGCTGCTGTATTTAAAATACACCTATCATGTGTAGGATGATAGTTCTCCTAAAAATGTTCACTTCCTGACTGTCATGCTGGTCCAATGTTACAATGCTTTGTAAATCATGGACACTGGACAAATAAGTTAATTGGACACTTCTCTGACAGATATGTGCTGCATTCTTGTTCTGGGCCGATGATGTATTCAAGCCAGGGACAGCCTCAAGGCTATCATTTTAAAATGCGGCTCAATGGCAGCATACATATACAGTATTTCTCCTGACAGGTGTTCTGTAAACCAAACCCCATGCAGGGAAAAGCAATAGGCTTAAAAATAAAATGAAGGACATAGTACACTTTCCTCTGTGAGGGGCAACTCCAGTCAAACTACTGTACAGTATATACATAGTAAAGCAAACCTGTTGTTACTTAATATACACATTACAAAGCAACATGTTTGCCTTAATGCTCCCTTCCCTAGGAGCATTTACTTACCTTTACCTTATTTCCCCACTACCCTGTTCAGCTGCTGAGAGTAAAACAATACTCAGTACTTCAAAGTATGGGAGTCAAGATTCA
Source organism: Staurois parvus (assembly GCF_062004578.1). NCBI lineage: Eukaryota > Metazoa > Chordata > Amphibia > Anura > Ranidae > Staurois > Staurois parvus. Next base: position 6,951,967 of record NW_028318025.1, read on the forward strand.
GTTCTGTTCCTAATACACTCACCGGCCACTTTATCAGTAGTGATGGGCCTCATGTTCGACTTACGATGGGCTTATGTTTGAATCGAACATGGGCCATGTATGTGCGTCCCGCAATGCATTGTGCCCTGACAGTGCACCATGATTGGCCAAAGCAATGCACCTGACCACAGGTCAGGTGCAATGCTTTGGCCAATCACAGCACATGATGATGTCACAAGGGGGTGGTGGCAACCCCACCCCCTTGTGATGTCATCACAGTACTTAAGAACTGTCATTGCGGTGCAGCTGTCAGACGGCCGGGTGCCAGTGACAAGACGGAACATTTTTTTTTTTTGGGTCGGTGGTGGCAGCGGGTATCATGATTGATGTTGAATCTACTGCGGAGGAAATTTTTTAAAATTGTTTTTAATAGAGGACTTGTCAAAGACTGTCTCCTGTCATTTTTTTCTACACTTTTTTTTATGAATGGGTAGAGTTACCATGTACCGCATACTTATTCACAGGGGCAGGATCTGGGGACCCCCTTGTTAAAGGGGGTTTCCAAATTTAAATAAGCTCTCCAACCACAGACCCCCTTAACCACTGGCCAGGGTTGTGGGGAAGAGGCCCTTGTCCCCAAAGTGCCCCCCATGTTGAGTGCATGCGTCTTGGTATGGTTCAGGAGGGGGGGGTGGCACTTTATCCCCCCCCCCTTTCCTGACCTGCCAGGCTGCATGCTCAGATAAGGGTCTGGTATGGATTTTGGGGGGGACCCCCTCACCATTTAAATACAAATTTTGGCATGGGGGTTCCCCTCAAAATCCATACCAGACTCAAAGGACTTGGTATGGATGGGATGGGAGGGGGAACTCATGACGTTTTTAAAAATGTTTTAATTGTTGGGCAATGCCAACAATTTTTTTGACATTCAGCTGTCAGCGGGGTACACTGTGTTTCGCTACTAAACTATCACATGACTTAATAATATAACTTGTGGTATTTTAGTAGCAGATGGACTTAGATACAGCTCAGTAAATTGTCCCTGTTCGAAGTTCGTGGTCGAACGTTTGGTAAGTTCAAATGTTCGACCGTGAACCAAACAGGGGGGTGTTCGGCCCAGCACTATTTATTATGTACTTCTGTTCAATTGGTTAGTAACACACATTGCTAATCAGCCAATAACATGGCAGCAACTGAATGCATTTAGGCATGTAGAAATGGTGATGATGACTTTCTGAAGTTCAAACTGAGCATCAGAATGGGGAAGAAAGGGGATTTAAGTGAATTTGAACATGGCATGGTTGTTGGTGCTGAATGGGCTGATCTGAATATTTAAAAAACGGATGATCTACTGGGATTTTCATGCACAACCTTCTCTAGGATTTACAGAGAATAGTCTGAAAAAGAGAAAATATCCAGTGAGTGGCAGTTATGTGGATGAAATTGCCTTGTTGATGTCAGAGGTTAGAGAAGAATGGATAGACTGGTTCCAGGTGATAGAAAGGCAACAGTAATTCATGTTAATATGGATCAAAATCTCTTTGTTGAAACTATGCCATGAAGAATTAAGGCAGTTCAAAATGCAAAAGGGGTCCAACCCGGTACTAGCAAGGTGTACCTAATAAAGTGGCTAGTAAGTGTATGTTACAGTGCTGGTGATTGGCCCAGCCCTGTCACATGGTGCAGGGAGAGAGTTCTCTGTCCATATCAGAGATACAGAGGGGCACCAGAAGGGCTCAGGGAGGCCTAACCTGTGGGCATTAGAAGATGCCTGCGCTTAAGGACTATTGTTGCCATTGAAAGGCTTTCCACGTCTCCACAAAGCCTCCAGGCTCCAGGACCCAATTCTTTAGAAAACTACAAAGACAGGTTTCTCTGCCCAGAACAAACATCCTGGAGCCCCTCAGCTTGCATGGGTGAGAATCCTGGATGACACCTAACTCTTCTGACAATAAGGTGCAACATTGTCATGGTAAATGTTCATCTAATTCTGGCATCTTTCAATAGATTGTTACAGACTTCGTTCTTTTATTTAAGATCAGAATGACATTGGTCTCAGCAGACATTCCTGTAATCATTTTCCTGTGGCTCCTCATCATTCATGATTATGTACCCTGTATGCAAAAGTGCCATTGTAATGTCTGCATTTGTCAAAAGAGTATCTGCCTTTTATGACTAGCAAGTTCCCCACTGAATGAAGACATTACATCAGGCAAATTACTCACCTTTGTAGAAGTAGCTAAAAGGTCCCCTTCAAGTAATTGCAGTGCATTATAATCATCCTTTTACCTAAGGTATTGGAGAGCAGACTGCTATGGTACACATGGGATAGCTGAAAAGCTTCCATGGTGCCTTAATGTTCTACAGCACCACAAATTACTGCAAATCATTTGATGTGACTGTAGATTACAAGGGGAAAGTTTGTGAAACATTGTGTAGTTGTATAATGCTAGTTAGGACATAGCTTAGTTCTTAAAGTGGTTAAGGAAAGTTTTTAAATTACTTGGAAGAATGCAACTATATGTTTAAAAAAGAACAACAACTTGACTTGCAAATCATCAAAGTAAACCTGAACAGAGAAATATGCTGGCTGCCACCACCAGGGCACTGCTACATACAATGTATTCATGCACTTATATTGGATATATTGTTATGATATATAGAAGATTCAACTGGAGCTTCTTGAGTTTAGGAGATTTTAAATAAATGTGTTAAAGGAGAAGTAGGACCAAAGCTCTTTTGTCCATACTTTGCCTGGGGATCTCCTGGGGATCACTTCGTTCTGCACTCCTGTGCTCTGACTAAAGTCCGCTGTTGGCTGATGTCACAGAGACGATCCAGACTCTGTAGTCCTGACTTTAACCGCCTCCCGCCCGCCATGTAAGTATATAAATGATGGACGGGTGGCGGTTCTCTCGTTCTGGGAGTTTTTCATATGACGTGTGCACCCCCCCGGGGATGCGCAGCGTGGCAATTGATGCGCTGTGTCCCTGGGACACAGCGGATCACTGATCAGTGGAAAGAGCCGATGACTTCGGCTCTGTCATGTAATCAGCTGTATCCATTCACAGCTGATTGCATGAAAATAGGGAAATGCCAGTTATCAGCACTTCTCTCCTCACGAGCTGTCATGCTGACAGCTCGTGAGGAGAGGAGAATCGGTAATCGGCATTCCTCAGAGGGGACATCTACACTGATCAGCAGGGCACTGATGATCAGTGCCCAGATGATCAGTGTAGCCCCCTCAGTGCCACCCGTCAGTGCTCATCAATGCTCCCTGTCAGTGTCTATCAGTGCCACACCAATGCTGCATATCAGTGCCTACCAGTGCACATCAATGCCACATATTAGTGCCCATCTGAGCTGCCTTTCAGTGCCACCTATCAGTGCCAGTCAGTGTCGCCTATAAGTGCTGACAATCAGTGCCACCTATCAGTGCCAGTCAGTGCTGCCTATTAGTGCCTGTCAGTGCCGCCTAACAGTTCCAGTCAGTGCCACCTAACAGTGCCAGTCAGTACCGTCTATCAGTGCCAGTCAGTGCCGCCTATCAGTGCCATATATGAGTACTGCCTTTCAGTGCCTATCAGTAATATCTGTCAATGCTCACAAGTGATGCCTGTCAATGCCCATCAGTGCCTCCTTATCAATGCCACCTATCAGTGCCCATCAGTGCAGCCTCATCAGCGCACATCAATGAAGGTGAAAAATTATTCATTTACAAAATTTTATAACAGAAACTAAGAAAAAAACTTTAAAATGAAAACATTTTCAGTTGTTTTTGGTTTGTTTAGCAAAAAATAAAAACCCAGAGGTGATTAAATACCACCAAAAAACTCTATCTGTCTCAAAAACATGATAAAAATTTCATATGGGTACAGTTTTGCATGACCGCGCAATTGTCATTCAAAGTGTGACAGTGCTGAAAGCTAAAAATTGGCCTAGGCAGGAAGGGGGTAAAAGTGCCCAGTAGGCAAGTGGTTAAAAAATAAGACAATATCCTTTACCATTTAACACCAAATGAAAGTCCAATTTGTCCTGGAAAAAAACAAGGTATAATCCACGTGGATACACTAAGGCAGTGGTCGGCAAGCCGCGGCTCGCGAGCCACATGCGGCTCTTTACACGCTTTAATGCGGCTCTTGTGTGCCGGGCGCCCGCTCCCCTCCCTCCTCTTGGGCGGCAGGGACTCTGCAGCGTGATCCAAAAAAAAAACAGCCAGGGCAGCGCGCTCAAATGCAATGATTGGCCAGTCTCGCTGCCACTCACATCCTGATAGCCAGTGATTGGCTGTCAGGATGTGTGTAGGCGGGGCAGCGTGACGAACGTGAGAGGAGCTAGGCTCCTCTCACAGTCCGCCCTGAAGACCGGAACGGCGCGGGAACACGGCGAGAGGAACGCGCGGAGCAAAGGTAAGTGAATTGACACAGGGGGGACTTGGCTTACTACTTGCTACTTACTTACTACTACTATATGAGGGATGAATTAATATGGGGGATGAATTACTATAGGGGGGATGAATTACTATGGGGGATGAATTACTATAGGGGGGATGAATTACTATATGGGGGATGAATTACTATGGGGGATGAATTACTATAGGGGGGATGAATTACTATGGGGGATGAATTACTATATGGGGGATCAATTACTATGGGGGATGAATTACTATATGGGGGATGAATTACTATGGGGGATGAATTACTATATGGGGGATTAATTACTATATGGGGGATGAATTAATATGGGGGATGAATTACTATATGGGGGATGAATTACTATGGGGGATGAATTACTATGGGGGATGAATTACTATATGGGGGATAAATTACTATATGGGGGATGAATTACTATGGGGGATGAATTACTATATGGGGGATGAATTACTATGGGGGATGAATTACTATGGGGGATGAATTACTATATGGGGGATGAATTACTATGGGGGATGAATTACTATGGGGGATGAATTACTATATGGGGGATGAATTACTATGGGGGATGAATTACTATATGGGGGATTAATTACTATATGGGGGTTGAATTACTATATGGGGGATGAATTACTATGGGGGATGAATTACTATGGGGGATGAATTACTATGGGGGATGAATTACTATATGGGGGATGAATTACTATGGGGGATGAATTACTATATGGGGGATAAATTACTATATGGGGGATTAATTACTATATGGGGGATGAATTACTATGGGGGATTAATTACTATATGGGGGTTGAATTACTATATGGGGGATGAATTACTATATGGGGGATGAATTACTATATGGGGGATTAATTACTATATGGGGGATGAATTACTATATGGGGGATTAATTACTATATGGGGGTTGAATTACTATATGGGGGATGAATTACTATGGGGGATGAATTACTATATGGGGGATGAATTACTATGGGGGATGAATTACTATATGGGGGTTGAATTACTATATGGGGGATGAATTACTATGGGGGATGAATTACTATGGGGGATGAATTACTATATGGGGGATGAATTACTATGGGGGATGAATTACTATATGGGGGATGAATTACTATATGGGGGATGAATTACTATGGGGGATGAATTACTATATGGAGGATGAATTACTATATGGGGGATGAATTACTATGGGGGATGAATTACTATGGGGGATGAATTACTATAAAAACTTATTGAAACTAAAAACAGTGTACCATCCTATGTATTTTCAGTTTTAAAAATGTGGCTCTCAAAATAAATTTTAATCGTGGTTTTGGCGAGATTTGGCTCAGTTGAAAAAAAAGGTTGCCCACTACTGCACTAAGGCATCACAACAACATGTACCCGATAGACAAGTGGTTAATGTCAGGATCGACCCAGATGCCTAACCAGCAGCTGGCTCAACCTCTTACCCCTTGCACAGCCCAGTGCTCCAGTGAGTGCTGTAGGGGCAAAGCAGAGAGCCAGTGGCTGAAGACAGAGAACCGAGGGATCAGCGGTCTTTGATTGCTCACTTCTCAGTTTTAGAGGCATTGGGGGACAGATGCAGCCTCAACCTAGGTGATTATGACTGTTTTTTTTTATCCTGAACTTCTCTTTTAATAAAAAAGGAATAACAAAGAGAACATTGGTTTTTATTATAACAGTACACAGAATAAAAGCATTACATGTCCCTAAAGAAAAAATAATTTTAATAAACATATTAGTCATATATAATGTGTTAATTTAACTGACTCATACTGACATTGCTAAAATGTGGACTACACATCTAGGCTTAAATGATTTCTGATCATTAAAGCACTAAAACTGACCTGTGACCCTCTAGAAAATACCACGTAGTACAGCTGTCCTGTTTTTTTTATCTAAAAATGTTATCCCATTTACATTTTACTGAATCGCATTTCACTTCAAGAATTGATGCCTGCTAAGATACTGAAGCACAATACAGACACTGCTCCAGGTGAGAGATTCAGAAGAACATACTGGGCATGCTCCACCCTCTTAGAACCACCCACTGCTTGGTCTGCAGGTGTAATGTTGCTGTTCATAAGAGAGGAGGGTGTGTCAGTGACTACACTGTTCTGTCTTAGAGGGGTTTCTGCACACAGTGGTCACAGATATTCCCCTATTGCCCTGCATTGTGTGTGAAACTACAAGTGCTTCTAAATACCAAGGCTTGGGATTCTTAGATACAGGATTCATTACAGGATTCACCAGTGATATAGGGATCAGAGAAAGGAACCACTATTGTTTGGATTTTTAATAGGAAAGCCTTTCTCCACCTTCCATTCTACATTCACCAGCAACTGAGAATTTAGAGGAACTCCACCATTGATCTTGGCTTTAAATGCTAGCTGCCTGGCTGTTTCTAGTCTCTGGCAAGTCAAGTCAGATGACATTTAGAAGCTCTGATCTACATATCTGCTCTGGATCAGCAAAGCATTGCAGTTGTGGCATATTTACAACACTATCTGGCTACCTTTGCAGCTTATGGGGGCAAAAAAACAAAGGCTCAGCTATCAATTTTTGCTGCCCTTCAACCGAAAGTGTAAACTAGACCTAAAATGATTTTCAGAAATGGGAAGTGAGAATTCTCTTCTGTTCCTAAATGGTGACAACTCCCATCTTCATTTCCTATTACAGTGCCTTGAAAAAGTATACATACCCCTTGAAATTTTCCACATTTTGTCATGTTACAACCAAAAATGTAAATGTATATCATTGGGATCTTATGTTATAGACCAACAGAAAGTGGTACAATATTGTGAAGTGGAAGGAAAATGATAAATGGCTTTCAACATTTTTTACAAATAAATATGTGAAAAGTGTGGCATGCATTTGTATTCAGTCCCCCTGAGTTAATACTTTGTAGAGCCACCTTTCGCTGCAAGTCGTTTTGGGGATGTCTCCACCAGCTTTGCACATCTAGAGAGTGAATTTTTTGCCCATTTTTCTTTGAAAAATATTGGATGGAGGGCATCTGTGAACAGCAATTTTCAAGCCTTGCCACAGATTTTCAATTGGATTTAGGTTTGGACTTTGACAGGGCCATTCTAACACATGAATATGCTTTGATCTAAACCATTCCATTGTAGCTCTGGCTGTATGTTTAGGGTCGTTGTCCTGCTGGAAGGTGAACTTCCACCCCAGTCTCAAGTCTTTTGCAGAGTGTAAGATTGGTCTGTATTTGGCTCCATCCATCTTTCCATCAATTCTGACCAGCTTCCTTGTCCCTGCTGAAGAAAAGCATCCCCACAACATGATGCTGCCACCACCATGTTTCACGGTGGGCATGGTGTGTTCAGGGTGATGTGCAGTGTTCGTTTTCCCCACACGTTTTGTTTTTAGGCCAAAAAGTTAAATTTTGGTCTCATCTGACCAGAGCACCTTCTTCCACATGTTTGCTGTGTCCCCCGCATGGCTTCTCTCAAACTGAAAATGGGATTTCTTATGGCTTTCTTTCAACAATGGCTTTCTTCTTGCTACTTTTCCATAAGGGCCAGATTTGTGGAGTGCATGAGTAATAGTTGTCCTGTGGACAGATTCTCCCACCTGAGTTGTGGATCTCTGCAGCTCCTCCAGACAGAGTTATCATGGGCCTCTTGGCTGCTTTTCTGATTAATGCTCTCCTTGCCCAGCCTGTCAGTTTAGGTGGACGGCCATGTCTGGATAGGTTTGCAGTTGTGTCATACTCTTTCCATTTTCGGATGATGGATTGAACAGTACTCCGTGAGATGTTCAAAGCTTGGGATATTTCTTTTATAACCTAACCCAGCGTTAAACTTCTCCACAACTTTATCCATGACCTGTCTGGTGTGTTTCTTGGCTTTCTGATGCTGTTTGTTCACTAATGTTCTCTAACAAACCCCTGAGGGCTTCGCAAAACAGCTGTATTTATACTGAGATTAAATTACACACAGGTGGACTCTATTTACTAATTAGGGGACTTCTCAAGGCAACTGGTTTCACTAGATTTTAGAGTAAAGGGGGCTGAATACAAATGCACGCCACACTTTTCAGATATTCGTTTGTAAAAACAATTTGAAAACCATTTATCATTTTCCTTCCACTTCACAATTACATTCCACTTTGTGTTGGTCTATCACATAAAATCCCAATAAAATACATTTACATTTTTGTTTGTAACATGACGAAATGTGGACAATTTCAAGGGGTATGAATACTTTTTCAAGGCACTGTATGTCTGTTCTGTGTTGTTCTGACCTGAAGCATTGGACATTTCTTTGGCTTTCTCATATTTGTCTATTTTTAATTACATCCACTTAGAAATATGCCTGCAGCACCTGAAATAAAAGTCAAATGCATCCATTGCTAGCTAACTCCCTGTTAGCTACCCAGAATAATTCCACAACAACAAGGTGACTGTATGCTGCTAGAAATATGCTTTTTATCCATAGGAGTCCATCACACATTTGTATGTGCATTGCAGCACATGTTAATATGTTATCTGGTGCATTGTGTACAGTATGTGTCTTGCAGTTTGCAGCCACCCCAACTTGCATACATGGAATAAACACACCTGCCTCTAAATGCAATGCAACACATAGAATAAAGCCTTGCCTTGCTGAAAATAAAATGAGGCAACCAGGGGAGGACTGACAACTCATGGGGCCCCTGGGCAATAGGGGATCATAGGGCCCCTGTGTCCTTGCCTAAACTCAAAAAAGCCTATGAAAAAGGTACCAGGGGCATCTCATGGGGCCCCCTACTGACCCCAGGCCCTCGGGCAGTGCCCGAGTTTCCAAATGGTCAGTCCGCCCCTGGAGGCAACTGTGTTTGGGGCATGGATGTTTATTGGGGGCCCAATAAAAAAAGGCACCTTACCTCAAAAATTATTTGCCAATGCACACATAGGTGTTAATAAGCCCTTAAAGTGGTTGTAAACCCTTACATATGAAGTGACTGTCCTCAGGTGATACACAGAGCTGAAACAAATCCTCCTACATAAGTTGTACCTGTCTATCTGCACTATTCTCTTCTCAACATCTGTTCCAATCCAGACTTTATACAGCTTGTCTGAGCTTTCAGAAAACGGGGGGGGGGGGGGGGGGGCGGAAAGCTGAAATTACACAATGGAGAGCTCAGTGAGGAGAGTTCTGAGAGCTGATTGGAGGAAAGGGACACACACCCCTCCACACACACACAGGCAATCACAGGTTATGTTGTGGAGTTCCTTCCCCAGCCATCTTTTTATTTCTTGGTGTAAGAAAAACTTATCAGATGTGATTCATGCTGATAGCAGAGGAACACAGCTGCAGACAAAAATGACACTTAAGCCTGGTACACACAATGAGAATATTGGACAAATGATCCTCTGTGTTTTTTTTGCATGCTAGTCTCATAGAAAATGAAGAGGTTACTAAAGTAATGAATATTCTCGTACGACAGAATACAACTTTAGAAGTGATGTCATGTATTGTATTGTATTGGATTGGATTGCATTGGATTGGATTGGATTGCATTCCTTTGTTTCTGAGCATGTGTGGTCTTACACTGTAGAGGGATATGCTTTGTTCATATTTCATGTCTGAGGTTTACAACTACATTAAGGGAACAAGGTATAGTGGATTTCCTGGGAGACAATGAAATCTATATGTGTGACTTTATCCAGCCATTCTTGTGATATGCACAACTCTCCTAGGCAAAACTATTCTTGTAAGAAACACACCTCTCCTAGTGAAAAAGACATTGCTCTTCCTGGACGGTTTCTTGGGTCAACTCCTTGGTCACGTAGATGCCAACTGTCCCAAATTTGCCGGGCAGTCCCACATCTTTGTCCTCTGTCTTGGTGATGCTGTGTCCTGGGTTGTGTCCCAAGATCACAGCAAATTTGAGTTACAGAGCATGCACAGTAACTCAAAAGCTGAAAGGATTGAGAGTGGGGAGTTCCTGAGTAATTAGGTATAGGGACACCCAGAAAGGAGTTGTGGGCCACCTGGAAGTAGGCGAGATGTGGCTGTGACCACCCATAAGGTGGGCAAATCAAGTGTGGGGCAGGGATGGAGGTGGAAGTCTGTTGTCATTGGACTGAGGTTATGGTGTTTGTTCTATATCCAATTAGGAGGTCAGAAGAAATCTGGCTGTGACCACCCATAAGGTGGGCAAATCAAGTGTGGGGCAGGGATGGGGTGGTAGGTGGGTTGTCATTGGACTGAGGTTATGGTGTTTGTCCTCTATCCAATGAGGACTGAGGTTTTGGTGTTTGTCCTCTATCCAATGAGGACTGAGGTTATGGTGTTTGTCCTCTATCCAATGAGGACTGAGGTTATGGTGTTTGTCCTCTATCCAATGAATACTGAGGTTATGGTGTTTTTTCCTCTATCTAATGAGGACTGAGGTTATGGTGTTTTATCCTCTATCCAATGAGGACTGAGGTTATGGTGTTTTTTCCTCTATCTAACGAGGAATGAGGTTATGGTGTTTTATCCTCTATCCAATGAGGACTGAGGTTATGGTGTTTGTCCTCTGTCTAATGAGGACTGAGGTTATGGTGTTTTTTCCTCTATCTAACGAGGAATGAGGTTATGGTGTTTTATCCTCTATCCAATGAGGACTGAGGTTATGGTGTTTGTCCTCTATCCAATGAGGACTGAGGTTATGGTGTTTGTCCTCTATCCAATGAGGACTGAGGTTATGGTGTTTGTCCTCTATCCAATGAGGACTGAGGTTATGGTGTTTTTTCCTCTATCTAATGAGGACTGAGGTTATGGTGTTTTATCCTCTATCCAATGAGGACTGAGGTTATGGTGTTTTATCCTCTATCCAATGAGGACTGAGGTTATGGTGTTTGTCCTCTATCCAATGAGGACTGAGGTTATGGTGTTTTTTCCTCTATCTAATGAGGACTGAGGTTATGGTGTTTTATCCTCTATCCAATGAGGACTGAGGTTATGGTGTTTTTTCCTCTATCTAATGAGGACTGAGGTTATGGTGTTTGTCCTCTGTCTAATGAGGACTGAGGTTATGGTGTTTTTTCCTCTATCTAATGAGGACTGAGGTTATGGTGTTTTATCCTCTATCCAATGAGGACTGAGGTTATGGTGTTTGTCCTCTATCCAATGAGGACTGAGGTTATGGTGTTTGTCCTCTATCCAATGAGGTCTGAGGTTATGGTGTTTTATCCTCTATCCAATGAGGATTGAGGTTATGGTGTTTTATCCTCTATCCAATGAGGACTGAGGTTATGGTGTTTGTCCTCTATCCAATGAGGACTGAGGTTATGGTGTTTTATCCTCTATCCAATGAGGACTGAGGTTATGGTGGTTGTCCTCTATCTAATGAGGACTGAGGTTATGGTGGTTGTCCTCTATCCAATGAGGACTGAGGTTATGGTGGTTGTCCTCTATCTAATGAGGACTGAGGTTATGGTGGTTGTCCTCTATCCAATGAGGACTGAGGTTATGGTGGTTGTCCTCTATCTAATGAGGACTGAGGTTATGGTGTTTGTCCTCTATCTAATGAGGAATGAGGTTATGGTGTTTTATCCTCTATCCAATGAGGACTGAGGTTATGGTGTTTGTCCTCTATCCAATGAGGACTGAGGTTATGGTGTTTGTCCTCTATCCAATGAGGACTGAGGTTATGGTGTTTGTCCTCTATCCAATGAGGACTGAGGTTATGGTGTTTTTTCCTCTATCTAATGAGGACTGAGGTTATGGTGTTTTATCCTCTATCCAATGAGGACTGAGGTTATGGTGTTTTATCCTCTATCCCATGAGGACTGAGGTTATGGTGTTTGTCCTCTATCCAATGAGGACTGAGGTTATGGTGTTTTTTCCTCTATCTAATGAGGACTGAGGTTATGGTGTTTTATCCTCTATCCAATGAGGACTGAGGTTATGGTGTTTTTTCCTCTATCTAATGAGGACTGAGGTTATGGTGTTTGTCCTCTGTCTAATGAGGACTGAGGTTATGGTGTTTTTTCCTCTATCTAATGAGGACTGAGGTTATGGTGTTTTATCCTCTATCCAATGAGGACTGAGGTTATGGTGTTTGTCCTCTATCCAATGAGGACTGAGGTTATGGTGTTTGTCCTCTATCCAATGAGGTCTGAGGTTATGGTGTTTTATCCTCTATCCAATGAGGATTGAGGTTATGGTGTTTTATCCTCTATCCAATGAGGACTGAGGTTATGGTGTTTGTCCTCTATCCAATGAGGACTGAGGTTATGGTGTTTTATCCTCTATCCAATGAGGACTGAGGTTATGGTGGTTGTCCTCTATCCAATGAGGACTGAGGTTATGGTGGTTGTCCTCTATCCAATGAGGACTGAGGTTATGGTGGTTGTCCTCTATCTAATGAGGACTGAGGTTATGGTGTTTGTCCTCTATCTAATGAGGACTGAGGTTATGGTGGTTGTCCTCTATCTAATGAGGACTGAGGTTATGGTGTTTGTCCTCTATCTAATGAGGACTGAGGTTATGGTGTTTGTCCTCTATCCAATGAGGAGGTCAGAAGAAAAGAAGCAAGTGGACAAATTGCTTTGTCGAGACCTACATGTATCACCTGTGTGGCTGTGCAGTGTCACAAAGCTGTGCAATCACAGGGTTTATCAGATAAAACTATTCCAGCTGTGTATTTTCCTTGGAGTTCCCCTTTAACAGACACTGCTTAGTTTTCTGAATGGGCCTAACTTTTCCAGCCATTAACCCTCATTTCAAACATTACAATGCCACCTTGTGGTAGTATATAAGAAATACAACATTACTTTTCAATCGTTCTAACATGTTGCAGATGTGATGATGATGGTATGTGAAGCGCGTACCACAGAAAAGCCTTCTAAGAACAGAAGGTATTCACATGTCTCAGGCCATCACATATCCGAAAAGTAAAAGGAATATTCCTCATTTGAGGACAATGGGTGGAGCCATGCAAATCATTTCTTTTTGTCCCATCAGCCAAATGCACATCAAGAGCTGCTGACATATAATGCAAATTATACCGTAGCTCAATATTGTAGAGCTATTTATTGCAAACTACATACAGCTGTTTCAGTGCTGATTCACAGATATGTGGTGCGGATTGAAGCTCAGGTTTCACAGCTAACTGATACAGTAGTTGTTCAGTGGTTCATGTCAGGTTTACATCAGGTTCAGGACAGGATCAGCTCAGGACTTATCCTGTTCACAAATATGCGGTTTAGGAATGGTTCCCATATACGTCAATAACTTGTAATCCACACCTGAATGGGACCACACTGCTCAAAAATCGGACATGGCTCTTTTTAAAACCGCACTGAATCCTCACTGAGCCTGGGTTCACACTGATGTGGTGCGGCACATCGCATGTGATTTGCACAGGAACCGCACCACATTTCTGTGCAAATTACATGTGATTTCTGTGTGGTGCAATTTGAGCCATACATTTTGTATGGCTCAAATCACACCGCATCTGCACCAAGAAAGTGCAGGAATCTTTTTTTAGTCCACACCAAAATTGGATTGCATGGGTGTTCACACCCACGTGATCCGATTCTCCACATCGCACTGTGTTTTGCAAACTGATTTTGAGGTGTCGTTAACTTAAAATACACACCCACAGTGGTTCGTATGAACAGTATGCGATTATGATGTGGTGCGGAAATCACACAGAAACCGGTGCGAATTCTGCACCACATCAGTGTGAACCCAGGCTCAATCTGCACCAGCCATGCACTGGACATATGTGAACAGGCACCACAGGAAGCAATGTTATTTCACATGCCATGCAGATTGGATGCAGTTCAAAATGCATCCAATCTGCAAATATGTGAACCGGCACTCAGGCTTTGGGCTAATCATCAGTGCAGTGTATGAAACCATTGCTTCTATAGAGTAGAGTTTGGGACCCACCAAGCCAGTGTAACCTGAGGTGCTTGTTCTATATCCCTGCCAGAACACTATCTGTATGGAATTTGCATGTTCTCCTTGTGCATTGCATGGGTTTCCTCCGGGTAGTCCAGTTTCCTCCCATAAGGTATGCTGGTAGGCAAATTTTCAAGTGTTCAGATTGGTCCCAGTATATATATGTATGCATGTAAGGTAGCGACTATAGATTGTAAAGTCAACAGCACAGACTAAATTTACAGAATGTAAAGCTCTGCAAACATTGTTGGTGTTATATAAATGCATAAACTATAACTATTTAACAGTTTTGGTTTGGTAGAGTGATTTTTTTTGTTCTGCTTTCTACTAGTTCAGTACTCATTATTATCTAACTAAAACAGTAGGAGTAGAATATTCGAAGAGCACACAAGCTCACTGGGGCTATCACAACAAAAACAATACTAAATTATATCTGTACATTTTAGAATATCACTTTGAGATTCACTTACAAACAGAAAATAGTACATCCATAACTCCTATAAGGTCACTTGTGAGATCTAAAAAATATATGAAGAGAGGAACATTGGTTAGAGTGAAGTTTCCTAAGAAGTTTCCAAAATAAATGTTCCTTTTTTGGAAAATGTTTAACCAGCTGCTTGGCTCAATAAATTCTAACTACTGGACAGAGCTGAGCTTTTATTTTAGATTTTACAGTACCACCTTGTGGTAAAATACTTGAACTGCAGCACTAAGGTATATGAGTAATACACACTTGGCATTGAACCCACTATTGTATGTGAAATACAGTCTTATGCACACATACTTTTCCTAACTAACTCCATGGAAGCATACAAATGGGTGGACTCTGCCCTCACTCCTACCCCATAGGACCCCTGTCCCATACATTCTGAGGCTGATCCACTACACTTGTTTCTATTTTGTCCTCCTCACCATATAAGAAGTGGAAGCAGCTCCCTCTTATTTATATAATAGGTGTACCTCGGTTTTTTAGAATTTAATGTGTTCTCCGGGATGTTTTGTATTGGGAAAAATTAGTAAAATTAAACAAACTTTCCCATAGGAATGCATTTATAACCAATTAATCCATTCCGGAGGTCAGAAAAAAGTTAAAAAAAAGTTTCTGTCACTATAGGTCAGTGCCGGTTTTTAAATGTAATTCCCACTTTTTTTTTTCTTTACTATAGCTCAGAGAATTAGCTGTCACTTTCCCCCCAGCTAAAAGAAAGCAAGTTTCCTTTTAGTTTATTTCCCTGAGATTATTTCCCTGAGATAAAAGAAACAATGTTTCCTTTTAGTTTGTTTCCCCAGATAAAAGAAACAAAGTATCCTTTAGCTCAGGGAAAGTGACAGCTAATTCTGTGAGGTATAGTGAGAAAAAAAAATCTGGCAATTACATTTAAAAATCAGCACTGACATACACTTCATATTGCGAAAAAAATTCCTAAAAAATTTGTAAACCGAAGCATTATTTTCAATGGATTTTCATTCGTAAACCGAAAATTGTGTTAAACCGAGGTACACCTGTACCATATAACATCCAGCACCCAGGCAAAAAAATTAAATATAATTCTCCCAGCTCCTGGAACTCTTTATCCCCTTGTATAAACATAGAAATATACAGAAAAATACCTGTGCTATAAAAACTATTAATCATACAAATCCCTTATTATTAATCAACAAATTCCTAGTGTCCATATTATTTAGAGTATTCAACTTCCCAAAGTAAATCTTCATTAAACATTCTCCTATAGTCTATAAAAATATAGACTATAGACCAATTGTTTTGACCCATGTATATTAATGGGTCAGAATGAGCTTGATAAACAATGGCTGCAGCCTCCAGAGGTCTCCTTCCTTCCTCTAGATCCACCCTTTAGGCTCTTCTCCAATTGTGCAATCCTCCAGAGGGTGTTTCATTGGGGAAAAAAAACCCCCGCAAAAAACCTCTGTAGTACAGTATTTACTACAAACTGGATAAAGTGTGCATATGTGCTTACATCACATAAAAACACCAAACCAGTGAAAGTGAGTGTATGTGTTTCTGTTTCATAGCGAAAACCACACATAATATGTGCCATCAACACTGTTCTGAGCTCTCCTCCTGCTTTCCAAAGGTCACATCAAGCCCGACTTTGAAATAGTGCAACTTACAGTGAAGTCACACGATTTCAAAGTCGGGTGAGATGCAGATTTCAGGTGTGATTTGCAAGACATCTGACACAGATGTCTATGCAAATTGCACCAAAAGTAGTGCATGTATTACTTTAAAAAGTGGTGTGGCTCTGACTAAGTCGAAACCGCACCTATTTGACTGCTCTAATTGCGAACAGTAGGGTGCAACTTGGCATACAATTTGCAAATTGCATGCCAAGTCGCACCTGATGTGACCGGGATGTAAACCACTTGCCTACCGGGCACTTTTACTCCCTTCTTGCCCAGGTGAATTTTCAGCTTTCAGCGCTGTCGCACTTTGAATGACAATTGCGTTGTCATGCAACACTGTACCCAAACAAAATGTTTATCTTTTTTTGAGATATATAGAGCTTTCTTTTGGTGGTATTTAATCACCACTGGGGTTCTTTACTTTTTGCTAAACAAACTAAAAAAGACTAAAAATAAAGTTTTTTCTTAGTTTCTGTTTTGTAAATAAGTAATTTTTCTCCTTCACTGATGTGCACTAATGAGACTGCAGTGATGAGCACTGATAAGCTGCAATGATGGGCACTGATAGGTGGCACTGATGAGGAGGCACTGGTAGGTGGACCTGATGGGCATTGACAGGCATCACTGGTGGGCATTGACAGGCATCACTGATGGACATTGAAAGGCAGCACTCATATATGGCATTGATAATCAGCAGTGATGGGCACTGGTAGGTGGCACTGATAGGTGGCACCAACTGGCACTGATAGACGGCACTAATTGGAACTGTTGGTGGCACTGATGGGCACTGATAGGCAGCACTGATTGGCACTGATAGGCGACACTGACTGGCACTGATAGCTGGCACTGAAAGGCAGCTCTGATGGGCACTGATATGTGGCATTGATTGGCACTGATATGTGGCATTGATGTGCATTGATGGGCACTGGTATGTGGCATTGATGGGCACTGACTGGTGGCACTGATAGGGCTACACTGATGAGGAAAGGACTGCTGATAACCAGCATTTCCTGTTTACATGCGATCAGCTGTGATTGGACACAGTTGGTCACATGACAGAGCCTGTGTTATCAGCTATTTACTGTGATCCGCTGTGTCCCAGGGACACAGCGCACCACCGATCGGCACGCATTCGCAGATAGAGTGAGAGGATGTCATAAGACATCCTCCCAGAATGAGAGAGCTGCTGACCATCCATCATTTCCTTATATGGCGCACGGGAGGCAGTTACATTAATCTAGACAATGTAATAGGAAACGTAAAGCTCATAGTGTAGTAAATTGAGTCAAAACGTGCTTACAGTGTGTAGGGATCCAAAGATGCATTTTGTCACCTGACTTTTCACTAATTTTTTCAAGAGTATCCTTCTGGAAAAAGTCAGGTGATGAAATGCGTTGAGGAAGTGATGTCAGACATACAGGACCAAAATTGGAAGTGGGGTTTCTGCCATCTTTAAATTTCCAAATTACACATCTTTGCATCCCTGCACACTGTAAGCATGTTTTTATTCTATTAAAAACAGTTTACTCAATTTACTACACTTTGATTCCCTAATCCATCTATGGACAGGTTGGTTATGCTGAAGTCAATCAATCGATCAACTTCAGCCCAGCCAGCCTGTCATTTTTTTGTACAATCACTGGTTGTGGCTATAGTCGTAAAACCTCACCGTCAGAATACAATAGCACACTGGGAGGGATTCCCCCATCAACACTGACTGTGTTGATGGGGGAATCAAGTGATTTTATTTAATTCAAATTGGTAGTTGAAGGAAAGAAAATTGCATAATCTATGGCCAGCCTTAAACTCTAGAGAGAGCCAAAACTCAAGAAGTGGGATTTACCACTGGTTCTTCTTGCCAGCTCCAAATGGAATCACTTTCAGTCCAGCTAAAGTAGTGTTTCTCAACAGGGGTTCCGTGAGAAGTCCCAGGGTTGACATTCAATGCCTTCTCTGTAAACTAAGAGGATGTTGCCGGAAGGAATGCAGAGAACAGGAGAGCTGAATTCAGACCATGGAGTTGGGGAGCACAGAGCGGGAGCTGTAAAGGAAGATCATGGAGGTGGGAAACACAGAGTAGGAGCTGTGAATGAAGATTATGGAGGTGGGAAACACAGAGCAGGAGCTGTGAATGAAGATTATGGAGGTGGGAAAAACAGAGCAGGAGCTGTGAATGAAGATTATGAAGGCAGGGAGAACAGAGTGAGTGCAAGAGTGAGTGCA
Source organism: Staurois parvus (assembly GCF_062004578.1). Lineage (NCBI taxonomy): Eukaryota > Metazoa > Chordata > Amphibia > Anura > Ranidae > Staurois > Staurois parvus. The sequence goes on from NW_028318025.1 coordinate 6,970,661, forward strand.
AGAGTGCACGCAAGTGGCTGGATCAGGAGGTGAGATCCTGTCTGAATGGAAGCAGTGATACTCACCGTGGAAGGAGGAAGCAGAGAAAAGGAGCACATGGCTGGATCAGGAGGTGAGAACTTGTGTGCAGAAGGGGTGAATGCAGAATGCGGAGAAGGGGAGCAGAGAACAGGAGGTGACATCCTGCATATAGCAGCACTGAATGCAGAATGCAGAGAGTGGGAGCATGCAGCTGGATCTGGCTGAATGTAGCTGGAGGTGAGATCATAAGAGCTTTATGTTATGCCATACGCAACCCCCCTGACCTCCAACCACTCCCCCTGCTGCCACCACCTTCTGCCACCACCCCGGCTGCCACCTCCCAATTCACTAACCTTATCTCCCCAGAATTATAGAAGAGCAGCCAACCATCCCCACACCCTCCCCAGGTTCCTTGGCAGTGCCTCCCAGCATGGGGCAGTGCTGTCCCTCTGAAAACTGCCACCAAGGCAAACACCTTGTTTGCCTCGTGGTCAATACCCCGCTGACTGTGGGAACTGTAAAGTTGCTCAGTATACATTAAGCGTACCCTTGTTAGAAATGAGGCCTGCAAGTCAGAAGCAAAAACATCAACAGCTCTTTCTATATCCATTTCTAAGTTTTCGATTTAAAACTTTCATTATTCCTTGTTCTATTCTCTGGAGTGTAAATAATACTCTAGCAGTCTTGTAGTGACTTGCATCCTCTTCCTTTGAGACAGAAAGCCAAATGAAGCGTTACCCAAGGGCAAAGACTACTCTCAGTGAGGTCTCTGGTGGTACACACTCAAAGCACACAGTGTGGGCTGATTTATTAAAAATGATAAAAGAGAAAGACATTATTGTTCTCTGTGTAGCCGGTCAGATCATTCTTTCCTTTTTCTCAAAAGAGAAGTATGGGATTTAAAAAAATATATATACTTACCTAGGTGGATGTAGATGTTATGATCCGCCAGGTGGTGCCTCAGGCTGCCAACTGACAGACCTACCCAGAGCGTGGGGTCTAAGCCCGGGCTGTGCTTTCACCAGGGCCCCTGATGGTGGGGATGGACTTGTAACAGACCCGGGCCAGGTCACGACCTCCGAGCGGGCCCACCAGTGGCAGAGGAAGCCTCCGGGGACGTATGCAGGTACCGGGAGAGCCAGATGTGAAGAGGATGGCGGCCCTAGCAGGATGGTAACGGACCGTGGTCCCGTGGGGGTAAGCGGGGTACCGAATCGGCAGGCAAAGAGTAGTCAGGTCACACGCAGGATCAGCAGGGTAAGTCAGTCCGCAGAATGGTCAGACAAGCCGGGGGTCAGAATAGGAGAAGGCAGAGTAGTCAGGGCAATCCGGGTCAAATCACAGGCGAAGGCAGCGTAGTCAGGGCAATCCAGGTCAAATCACAGGAGAAGGCATCGTAGTCAGGGCAATCAGGGTCACTAGAACGGATACAGGAATTCAGGATCACAGATAGACCTTGCGGCAATCTGTGACAGTGCAGGGCATCTTTAAATAGTGCGCCCTGCACTGTCATTGGACGCCTGAGGCGTGCCCGCGGCTCCTACTGCGCATGCGCGGCGTCCTGTCAGCCGCGGCTCGCCGGGACCTAGTGCCTGTGTCCCGGCGTGATCTGCCGCCAGTGCGCATGCGCGGGGAGAGAAGCCGCGATCCCTGACCCTGGAGCCGCGATCCCTGACATTGCCCCCCCCTATGGGCACCCTCCGGGAGCCCCACTGATCTCTCCACCGCGGGTGACTACGAAAGAATTCCCGGATGAGCCTGGGTGCGTGAATGTTCTGGGTGGGTTCCCATGAGTTCTCCTCAGGGCCATAACCCTTCCATTTTATCAGGAACTGTGTCTGGCCCCCCCTCTTTTGGCAACTGAGGATAGTCTCCACTTCATATTCCTTCTGTTCACCTATGGTGACTGCCTCGGGAGGTCTGGATTCATGGTCCGGGAAGGGATCTGGTCTGGATGGTTTCAGGAGAGACACATGGAACACAGGATGTATCTTGAAGGTTCGCGGAAGCTCGAGTTCATAGGCCACCTCGTTGACTACTCGTTTAACCGGAAACGGGCCAATGTACTTGGGTCCTAGCTTCCTCGAAGGACACAGCATCTTCAAGTTGGTCGTAGCCAGCCAAACCTGATCCCCCGGTTGAAGCAGTAACTCTCCTCTTCTTTTCCTGTCGAACGCCCTTTTACTGTCCTCTTGGGCTTTTGCGATGGCCTCCTGAATCGTCTTGTTATTGACAAAAAAGAAGTTCAAGATGTCTTGAGACGCAGGTACCGGATTTTCAGGCATCAGATCAGGGAGGAATGTGGGATGATAACCTTAAGTGGAAAAGAACGGGGATTGTCCCGTAGCTGAGTGATTCGTGTTGTTGTACGAAAACTCCGCGGAAGGCAACAACGTCAGCCAGTCATCCTGAAGGTAGGATGTGTAGCATCTTAGGTACTGTTCTAACGTTTGGTTGGTCCTCTCTGTTTGGCCGTTGGTCTGAGGATGGTAAGTGGATGAAAGCGACAGCTTGATTCCCAGCGCTTTACATAAGGCGTTCCAGAACCTGGAGGTGAACTGGACTCCCCGATCTGACACTATATCTTCGGGGACCCCATGAAGCCTCACTACTTCCTTAATGAAGATCCGTGCCGTTTCTGGTGCCGATGGGGTCTTTTCCAGGGGTACGAAATGTGCCATCTTTGAGAAGCGGTCGACGATCACCATTATTGCTGTGTAGCCTTGGGATGGTGGGAGTTCGACCACAAAATCCATGGCTATCATTTGCCAGGCCCGCTTGGGTATAGGCAATGGACGTAACAATCCCCATGCCCTGCTCCTGGAGGGCTTGTTCCTTTGGCAGGTGGGACAGGTTTGGACGTAACGCTCGCAGTCCTTGATCATGTCTGGCCACCAGAACGAGCGCTGTAGTAGTTCCAGAGTTTTCGTAACCCCGAAGTGACCCGCCATTGGATGGTCGTGGCAGTGCCCCAGGACCAAGGTTCGAACTTCTTCTGGGACCATGATCCGGTCTTCCTTCCAAAACAGCCCACCGCGGTTCTGGAGAGGTGACCCAGACGGAACTGGCAGTCTTACAGAAGCATCGAGAAGTCTGGAGCGAAGTTCCGTTTGTAGAGCGAGGAAGCTTCCGGAAGGTAAGATGGTGTCAGGTCTTACCACTGCATCATCGGGGTCCTCAAACATGCGGGACAGAGCGTCTGGTTTTGTATTCTTAGAACCGGGTCGGTACGTTATATGGAATATAAACCGACAAAAGAAAAGAGCCCATCTCGCCTGGCGAGGTCTCAGTCGTTTTGCCGTTCTTAAATATTCGAGGTTTTTGTGATCTGTGAATATTAGGATTGGGTGTGTGGCTCCTTCCAGTAAATACCTCCATTCTTCTAGAGCGGATTTAATAGCCAGGAGCTCCCGATCTCCAATGTCATAGTTTCGTTCCGCCGGCGTCAACTTCCTGGAGAAGAACGCCACAGGATGCAGTAGTTCCTTGGTACCATTCCTTTGGGACAGAACCGCTCCTACCGCGTTTTCGGAGGCGTCCACTTCCAAAACATATGGGAGAGAAGAATCCGGATGGCAGAGAATGGGAGCAGAGGTGAACAATTTCTTGAGCTTTTCGAATGCCGTCTGAGCTTCGGGAGTCCATTTAAAGCGGACCCCTTGTTTCGTCAGTTGCGTGATTGGGGAGACCAGACTGGAGAAGTTCCTAACAAACTTTCTATAAAAGTTAGAAAAGCCGATGAAACGCTGTACCCCCTTTTTATCGGCGGGTATTGGCCAATCTAAGATCGCCGTGACTTTCTGGGGATCCATCGCGACCCCCGTGGAAGAGAGAACCAGTCCCAAGAACGTGATTTTGCGCTGTTCGAAACAGCACTTTTCTGCCTTGGTGTATAGCCCGTGTTGACGCAACCGTTCTAACACCCGTAACACGTGACTTCGATGAACCTCCAGTGAGGGAGAAAAAATTAGGATGTCATCCAAATAAACCACCACGAAAACATCGAGGAAATCACGAAAGACATCGTTGATAAAATGTTGGAAGGTGGCCGGTGCGTTACAGAGCCCGAACGGCATCACCAAATACTCAAAGTGACCGAATCTCGTATGAAAAGCCGTCTTCCACTCATCCCCCTCCCTGATACGAACAAGGTTATATGCCCCCCCGCAGGTCTAATTTAGTAAATATCATTGCGGACCTTAATCTCTAGAGGAGCTCGGGGACTAGGGGTAAGGGATAGCGATTCTTTACCGTTATCTTATTCAGATCACGGTAGTCTATGCAGAGCCGTAACGATTTGTCCTTCTTTTCTACGAAGAACAACCCGGCCCCGGCTGGGGATGTGAATGGGCGAATAAATCCCTTCCGAAGGTTTTCGTCAATATATTCCCTCAGTACTCCCGATTCCATTTCTGATAAAGGAAAGATACGGCCAAACGAGATTTCAAATCCAGGTAGGAGGTCTATGGGGCAATCATATGAATGGTGCGGAGGAAGAATGTCAGCTCCTCGCTTACTGAAAACGTCTAAGAAGTCATGGTAGGCCGGAGGAATAACCTGGGATAGATCGGTATCGCCATCCAAGCACAGGAGGAACCGGGGAACCACGGATCCTGTGACATGGCAGTGACTCAGACAGTAAGGTGACCGAAATTGAACTGTTCCCTTTTCCCAGTCAATCTGGGGGTTATGGGCCCGCAGCCAAGGGAGCCCCTGAATAACTGGAAAAAGGGGGGATGCGATGGCATCCAAACGGAGGAACTCTTGGTGATGGTCTGCCATCGTGGTAAAAATGGGAGGTGTCTCCTGGTCCACCACCCCTGATTTTATACTGGACCCATCTGCCAAGAAGATGTTGAACCCCCTTTCTTTGGTCTGGAGAGGGATTTTTTGCCGGTGGGCAAAAGTCAGATCGATGAAACAACTACATGCTCCTGAGTCAACGATTGCGGTCACCGACAATGTTCCTCCGGGGAGCTGTAAAGACACAGGTATGGCCAGGTAACGTGACTGATCACCCCTTCCTGCAGGTAAAGTAAAAGAAAAGGAAGCGGACTTACTCGTTTTTGCAGGACAGGAGCGCACCTGGTGACCAGCTTCCCCGCAGTACAGACATAGGTTCTGTGATCGTCTCCTCTGACGTTCCTCGACCGATAAGTGGGAACGGGCCAGTCCCAGTTGCATGGGTTCCGGGGTGTCCACTGGTTCCACGCCTCGGGTATGGTTCCCTGGGGCTGGAGCTGTTTCTCTCGGTGGAATCCATGCCACCCTTTGACCCTGGCTGCTCCTTTCCAGCCGACGTTCCCTTAGTCTACGGTCAATTTGAATGGCCAACTCAATCAGTTTTTCCAGGGAGTCAGGTAGGCCTACTCATGCTAGTTCATCTTTGAGAGACTCAGACAGCCCAATGCGGAACTGGTGACATAATGCCGCATCGTTCCATCTGGTATCTCCCATGCAACGCCTAAAATCGGACGCGTACTCTTCGGCTGCCCGGCGGCCTTGCCGTAGAGAGTATAGGGTAGCCTCTGCGGAAGCAGCCCGCTGAGGGTCGTCATACAACACAGCCATGGCCTGAAAGAACTCGGTCACGGAATCAAGATGGGGATCGTGCTTCTCCATCAGACGGTGAGCCCAATCCTGGGGCCCATCCTGAAGGAGAGAGACTATAAACCCTACCTTGACGGTCTCAGTGGTGAACGTGCGGGGCTGCAAGTCAAAATACAGGGTGCAGGCATTCCGGAAGGCTCGGAAGCGGCTTCGGTCTCCACGGAATCGTTCTGGCAGGGGAACGCGGGGTTCAGGAGCTAGGGGCGCGGCAACTGCTCCGGATGCCAGGGTAGCGAGAGATTCCTCAGTTGGAGGACTCTGAGCAGGGGGAGTCAGGGTGGCTAACGACTCCATGCGGTCCTCAAGTCGGGCGCAGCGACTGTGGAAATTCTGGAAAGCTTGGGTCAAAGTTGCCAGGTGCTGGCAAATATCCTCTAGGGACGCCGTTCCACTTCCTGGCTCTGTCATGGCAGCAAGGTACTGTTATGATCCGCCAGGTGGTGCCTCAGGCTGCCAACTGACAGACCTACCCAGAGCGTGGGGTCTAAGCCCGGGCTGTGCTTTCACCAGGGCCCTTGATGGTGGGGATGGACTTGTAACAGACCCGGGCCAGGTCACGACCTCTGAGCGGGCCCACCAGTGGCAGAGGAAGCCTCCGGGGACGTATGCAGGTACCGGGAGAGCCAGATGTGAAGAGGATGGCGGCCCTAGCAGGATGGTAACGGACCGTGGTCCCGTGGGGGTAAGCGGGGTACCGAATCGGCGGGCAAAGAGTAGTCAGGTCACACGCAGGATCAGCAGGGTAAGTCAGTCCGCAGAATGGTCAGACAAGCCGTGGGTCAGAATAGGAGAAGGCAGAGTAGTCAGGGCAATCCGGGTCAAATCACAGGAGAAGGCAGCGTAGTCAGGGCAATCAGGGTCACTAGAACGGATACAGGAACTCAGGATCACAGATAGACCTTGCGGCAATCTGTGACAGTGCAGGGCATCTTTAAATAGTGCGCCCTGCACTGTCATTGGCCGGCCAGGACGCGCCCCCGGCTGTCATTGGACGCCTGAGGCGTGCCCGCGGCTCCTACTGCGCATGCGCGGCGTCCTGTCAGCCGCGGCTCGCCGGGACCTAGTGCCTGTGTCCCGGCGTGATCTGCCGCCAGTGCGCATGCGCGGGGAGAGAAGCTGCGATCCCTGACCCTGGAGCCGCGATCCCTGACAGTAGAATTGATCTGATGCTGCATCTGTCCACTGCTGGTTCTAAGGGTGAGAACTGAGCGATTAGACATTGCAGTTCTCCCTGCCACTCTGAGCAGAGAGCTGGGGCTGTTAGTCTCTGGCCCTCTACTCTGCCCCCCAGTGCTCACTGGAGCACTGGGCTGTGAAGGGGGCAGGAGCAGCTGGTTCAAGCTTGCTGAGAGGCTGAGCAAGGTGGTGGTCCAGGCTACTGGGTGGATCCCAACCATATGGTCCTGATATTTTCCCAGCTTGGAACAGCTGAGTGGCATCAGCAGACAGAGGACTTTAGCCTACTGTTGGCTGAAAACGGGTCATAGGAGTGCAGAACGAACTGTACTCATGATCCACAGGAGAAGCACAGCCAAACGAGCTTTGCCTGTACTTCTCCTTTAACTGCACTAGAAGAATAGTAGCTTGACTGGTCTCATGCTCTCAATGGTCAATTTAAATGCTTTTCTTTACTGCAAATTTTATAAATCTATTCAAGCATTTTTATATATATATATCTACTTGTTAACCAGCTATGTACCTGTACATTGCTGGACTTCATGTGGTTATACTGGAATGATATCCATAACTGCAGGCATCATCCCAGTACTGGCTAACTAGCTGCTGGATTGCTATTACAAGCAGTGGAAGGGAATGTTTCCCCCCTTCTCACTGCCTTCCCCGGCTTTAACAGGCTGCCCCATCCCACCGGGACACCCAATCCACCAGCTGGCTGATCATAGAGCCAAACAAAGAGTGGAACTGCTCCGTTCAGCTCTATGATATAGGGAACCAGAAGAGATGACCTTACATCACTTCCAATTTACTTCTGATCTTCATGTACTCAAATGTTTTTAAGGGCAGAGGAGGAATTTTTGACCCTAGATCTTTCTATAAAGAGTACTTGTCACATGCCTATTGCTGTCACAAGGGATGTATACATTCCTTGTGACAGCAATGAAAGTGATAAAAAAAAAATGAAAGCGACGGTGTTAAAAAAAAAGTAAAGTGCTCTTGTCCCCCCGTGCTCACATGCAAAGGTGAGGGCATGCATTGGTCCCACATTCACATAAGCTGCGATTGTCCCACACATGGGGTATCACCACAAACATCAGGTAATGGGCAGTGATTCTAACACCAGACCTCCTCTGTAAATCTAAAGTGGTAACCTGTAAAGGCTTTTAAATCCTATGGATAGTAAAATGTTCATCATTCGTCGCTGTTGCTCTGGCGTGAGCAAATTTGAAGTTTGACATGTTTGGTATCTATAATTCGGTGTAACATCTTCTTTTATATTTTATCAAAAAATGGGTTATGTATTGTGGTGCAGTAAAATGAAAAAAAAAGTGTATTTTTACCAGGAAAAGTGTGTTTGATAAACCGCTGCGCAAATATCATGTGATATAAAAAATTTTAACACCCACCAATTTATTCTCTAGGGCCTCTGCTTTGAAAAATATATATAATGTTTGGGGGTTCTAAGAAATTTTCTTACTGATTGTTACATGTAAACAAAAAGTGCCAGAAAAGGCTTGGTCATCAAGTTCATATACAGTATATATACTGTACATAATGTGTGTATGTGTATCATTTATCATGTCACAGCACTTCCTCATACTCATTGATTCCTAAACTGAAGCCATAATATTAACTCTCCATATTCCCCCCACACCCACCATCTCCCCCCATGCTGCCTCCTCCAACTTTTCCATTAAAATCAATAGCACAACTATCAGTCCCTCTCCTCATGCCAGGGTGATAAGTGTAATTCTGAATGCTGACCTTTGCTTTCTGCCGTACATCCAATGACTGTTCAAATCTTGTGCCTTAATCACTAAAATACACTTCTTCTTGTATCTTAAGTTTAATTAAAACTAAAAACAGAAGAATCAGCACAAGGAACATAACTTAAAGTTGGTAGGATATGTCCTTTATCTATTTTCTTTTTCTCTGATTAGAAATCTTATTGTGTCCTACCCCACCCCACTGTAATCTTCCATTATGGTGGGGGCTTAATACAACTAGTGGGCTGTCAGTAGCTCCCATCAAGAGAGCTTGACTATGCCCACGCTTTCCTGTCTGGTCTGCCATTCATAGAAACCATACTATTGCTTTTATGAATGGAACATGATCTCTGAATGGGGGATGGGTGGATGATGGATGATGATGGATAACCCCTCCATTCAAAGATCCTGTGTCCTTGATAGAAGCTTCTATGAATGGTAGATCAGGCAGGAAAGGGTAGGCATAGTCAAACTCTCTTGATGAGAGCTTCTGACAACCCACTAGTTGCATTAACACCTTCGTACCTGAAGATTGCGAGCGTGAGGGAGTAGGACACAGCAAGATTTCTACTGAAAGCAGAAGGATCTTGACAAGGTACTGTACATATCTTATCAACTGTACGTTAATTCTAACAACATACAAAGCAGTCCACAACTCTGACCTGAGCTACATCACCAACCTTGCCTTAAAATATCACCCAAGCTATTCACTTTGCTCCTTCAAAGACCTCCTGCTTTCTACTTCCCTTCTCACCTCCTCCCACACTCACCTCTAGGACTTCTCTAGAGCCGATCGAGAACCCTCTACCTTAACCACTTGAGCTCCAGAGGATTTACCCCCCTTAATGACCAGGCTTCTTTTTGCTACTCGGCGCTGCACTAATTGAACTGATAATTGCGCAGTCATGCAATGCTGCACCCAAACGAAATTTACGTCCTTTTTTTCACACAAATAGAGCTTTCTTTCGGTGGTATTTGATCACCTGTGCGCTTTTTATTTTTCACGCTATAAACAAAAAAAGGCCAAAAATTTTGAAGAAAAACAATATTTTTTACTTTCAGCTATAAAAAATATTTAGTAAACTCAAAGTTGGTTATAAATTTAGGCCAAAATGTATTCTGCTACATGTTTTTGGTAAAAAAAATCCCAATAAGTGTATATTGATTGCTTTGTATGAAAGTTATAGCGTCTACAAACTATGGTATAAATACTGCAATTTACGCCATTTTTCTGCTATACAGCGCTGCGCTAGTTTAACGGACAATTGCGCGGTCATGCAATACGGTACATAAATTAAATTTACATCCTTTTTTCCCCCACAAATTGAGCTTTCTTTCGGTGGTATTTGATCGCCTGTGCGGTTTTTATATTTTGCGCTATAAAAAAAAAGGCTGACAATTTTGAGGAAAAAGAAAACAATATTTTGGACTTTTTGCTATAAAACATGTCCAGTAAAAAAAAATTGCAAAAATCAAATTTAGTCATAAATTTCTGCCAAAATGCATTCTGCGACATGTCTTTGCTAAAAAAAACCCCAAAACGTGTAAATTAATTGGTTTACGTGAAAGTTATAGCGTTTACAAATGGCGGGAAAGATACTGGGATTTTTAATTTTTATTTATACTAATAATGGCGCCGATCAGCGACATATAGCGGCAATCAGCGACATATGACGGCGACCAGCGACTTATGGCGGGACTGCGGGACTGAGGCGGACATTTTGACACTGGGAGGGAGCTGACTTGGGGTCACTGACATCCCCAGTGACACCAATACAGTGATCAGTGAAAAAAACCCACTGAAACTGTACTAATGTCACTGGGGAGGAAGGGGTTAACATTTTTAGTGTTCACTGTGTGAGGGGAGTGTTTTACTAAGGGGCGGGGGTGTGTACTGAACGGGGGAGGGAGGGGGGAGCTGATCGAGGGAGAGAAACTGTATTCTCCCTCTGCAGCTTGGCAGTGAACTGTCACAGAGCAGGCTGTGTGTAAACAATGCAACCCTGCTCTGTTTCAGTGTTCACCGCTCATCGCGGGAAAACGGACGGTAAAAACCGGCCGTGACCCGGCGGCGGGGACCCGCTGCTGACACACGCGGGACAGATAGGGTGGGCGCGTGCCTCGCGCGCGCCCCCTGCCTGTTTTGTAGGCACACGTTTTAAAACGTGCTTTTGCCTACGAGCGCCGCCCTGCTACCGTTTATATGCGGTGGCTGGGCGGCATGTGGTTAATCCTTCTCCTTTTCTAACCACCTTTACTTTCTCCTTTAGATCATCCCTCACAGTTATTACCTTTTGTATCACTTGTATCACTGTACTTGTGTACAGTCCAGTCTTTTTGTCTGTAGTGCCTAAAGCGAGAAAGGATACTCATACCTCTATTAGTGTTTAGATCACTTCAACACGTAACAGCTGGTGTATGATATGCTGCTAAGATTTGAAAGTGATAAATATACTCTCAGATTTCAAATGTCCAGAATCCTTTATGCAGTGAGCCTCATTGGTATGAGCACTTCTGCTGTCTCCTCTGCAGTCAGAAACTTCTGTGTAGATGGAATCAGATTTGTCCACCACCTTGGATGGCCAAATCTGTTACAAAACAGGCCAAAATAATAAATATGGGCAAGTTTTGGGTAGAGTAGGGCAGCAAAACCCTTTTTGAGCATAAACACATACATGACAGTAAGACATGTGCCTGAGCCTATTTACACCGTGGCTCCACCTTTTTCAGATGTGACATAAACACTGGGATTGATTTACTAATACTGGTGCATGCAAAATCTGGGGAAACTGCATAAAAAAACAGATTCCAGGTTTTATTTTCAAAGCTTAATTGAACAAGCTGAAGCTAGAAGCCAATTGGCTACCATGCACAGCTGCACCACACTTTGAGCTCCAGTTTTAGTAAATGCCCCCTATTGTGAAGGTACAGTATTGTTCCCAATGGTGTAACTGTGGAGGTAAGGTTTAAAGTGTGCTATTGAAACCAAACAACCCCATTCCCATCTGAAGCCCTCTCCCTCCTTTCTGCACCAAAGCATCCTTCACTACAAAGCTACTCCACGTGAGTTCAAAACACAGTGATGCTCGCTCATAACTACCTTGTGCTTGATTAGGTCTTTGTTCTCTGCTACTGTGCTTGGTAGAATCTATGTACTCCTGTGCCAGGAGAGGTTTATTGTATAGCAGTACAGAAGGGATTGGTAACTGGCTTTTAATTTATTCAGAGATATGTCCTTGCCATTTGCCAGACTGTCATATATAAATGATCAATGAAATGTAGCACCCTCCTAGTTTAGCTAGGGGGAGCTAGACTCCAATAGTTAGACAGGGGCTGAGCAACAGTCCAGGTGTAATAGCCAGAGAGGGGTCAAATTGTGGTCAGGGCTAAGAAAGTCTGCAGGCCAGCCCCTCTGGAATTTCCCCCTGCTCTAGGGCTTTTGGAGGAAGGCCTTAGATGCAGTGGGTGGATCTGAGGAGTGGCTGGCTGTACTCTTGAGTGGTCCTAGAAAATCCCCAAGTGTTGGAGCCTGCTCAGTGGCAAGAGTGGGGGAGTCGGGTGGAAGAAGGAGAGAGGAAGATGTGAGGATGTGAGGCGGTGAGGAAGGAGCCTCCCAGGAGGCCTAGTAGGATGGGGCTTGCCTGTGAGCCTAGATATGGAAAGGTGGAAAGCTTGGAACTCACTGGCCCCCTGAGAGAGGACCACCGGTATGGCAGGGTAGGAACAGCCCAGCTGATAGGCCGGGTAGCAGCAGCCAACCCACAAGCTTTACAGGAGAGGATCTGAGTTGCTTGCACCCTCTAGATGGATAGGGAAAGGAGCACTCTGGTGGGAAACCAGATTATCCCCCTACTATTGACATATCACCTATTTAAAGGGACAGAAACCAGATCCCCTGCTCAGGGATACCTCCAGATTGCTAGGGTCATCTAGGGTCTGGGGTGGTACATCAAGGAGATGCTGGCTAGCTCTCCAACAAAACAAAATCTGAAGAATATATTTAAAAAATATATATATTTTTAAATATATTCTTCAGATTTGTTTAACATATAAAGAAGTAATTTTAACATAAATTTTTACATTTGTAAATGCATTCCAAAAATGCAGATTTGTACTTTTAAAGACATACAGTATATTTGAATTGTATTTTTAAAAATATTTTTCATATATTTTGTAACAAAAACACATTTCAATATACAGTATATATATATATTGAAATATATTTTGAAATATATTGAATATGGCCAAAATTGTAGCATTTCAAATATATGTCAATATATTTGGGAAGAATGTGTTTAAAATATATTTCAAATATATTTTTCTTCCATATGGGAGGTTTTATTGTGAAAGCTTAATTGAACAAGCTGAAGTTAGAGGCTGACTGAGTACTATGCACAGTTTCACCAGATTCTGTGTGCACCAGTTTTAGTAAATCAGCCCCATTGTATACAATAAAATGAACATTCCCCAGTAAACTATTGATTAAATTAGTTACCCCAGAATTTGCAGTTTACAACTTTCAATGCTAGTGTTTCCTTCTCTCTCTTGCTGCTTCCCTGAACTTTTAGCCTCCACAAGAAAGGGTTACCAGTGGACAGTGCAGTCTCCAGTCACTCTATTAGCTCGAAGAAGGTGGAGGTGGTGGTGGTGGGGGGAAGGGAGCAGGGGAGTACCTTGCTATGCTAAGCTGTAGAGGGCTGTGTGTTTCAAATAATGTTCAAAGTGTAGGGAGGCACAACTGTAGTCCCTGCTTGCAGTGGTGGCTCCATAGGACCCTGCGAAAGAAAGGAACCAAACTGAAACAGGAAACTTGGGGCAGCAGTCATGGGAACAAATGAAACTGGAACATATCAAGGACTAATAGATAAAGAAGCAGCATATTCTGTAAGTGACTGAGCTAATCAAAGTCCTTAACCACTTGAGCCCCTTAAGGTTTTACTCCCTTCATGACCAGAACATTTTTTGCTATTCAGCATTATGCTACTTTAAGAGCCCATTCACACTTGTCATGCTACATTGGAGTCCAAAGTCACATGACAAGTCATACCTCATGTTTCTCAATGAGTATCATTCATATCTGTGTGACTTCAAGTTGCAGCAACTCAAAAGTAGTTCCTGCACTACTTTGGTCTGACTTTCATGTGACTTGAGGGCCACAGACTTCAATGTGAACTCTCCAAAGTTGCACGAAAGTCACACATGAATGTTATACATGTGACTTGTGTGCGACTTTGTACAGCAGAAACAATTATCCTTGGTCATATGAATGTCGCACCAACACTGTAAGCAAATTAAATTCTTATTTTTTTTCATACAAATATAGCTTTCTTTTGATGGTATTTGATCACAACTTTTTTTTATTTTTTGCGATATATAAAAAAAATGAAAATGTAAAAAGAAACCCCAGTATTTCTACTTTCTGTTATAAAACATCCAATAACAACAATGAAAAAAAATCAATTTTCTTCATAAATTTAGACAAAATGTATTCTGCTACATGTCTTTGGTAAAATAAATCTCATTAAGTGTACATTAATTGGTTTGTGTGAAAGTTATAGCTCCTACAAATTATGGTGTATATATACTGGAATGTATGCAGCTACAACACTATACTAGTATTGGCCGTGATTGGTGACTTATAGTGGGACTGTGATAGTGTGGCGGGCAATCTGGAGCTAGCTGATATTGGCTGGAAGGTACGCTAACTTGCTAATCGACACTAATACAGTGATCAGTGCTAACACTGTACACTGTGACTGTACTAATGACACTGGGGCTAACATCTAGGGAAAATAAAAGTTTTTTTTGTGTGCCTAACACTGTGTAGTTTGTGTAATATGTGCTGTTTTTTCTTTACTGTATGGCTGTTTATTCCCCCTGCTTTGCAGAGGGGAAAACAGCCAGATCTAGGGACAGTAAAAGGGTCTTTTGTGTGCCTAACAGTGTGTAATGTGTGTAATATGTGCTGATTTTTCTTTACTGTATGGCTGTTTATTCCCCCTGCTTTGCAGGAGGAATAAACAGCCAGATCATTGTTCCTTGTACACAGAGTTCTGTGTTTTGTGTAATTGGACACAGCTGATCAGCTCACTTCAGTCAACATCATTGGCTGAAATCAGCTGCCAAACTCCAATCACAGCATGGGCTGGCAGTGGGCACGTGCATGCGCACCCCCAAACCTGGGAGAAAGATCTCAGCGTACAGGTACATTGTCCGGACTGGAGCTGACGCCAGCCTGCAGTACAAATACTGTGGGCGGGCGGTAAGTGATTAAACACTGAGTGATTATATCGCTTTAAAACAGAATGACTGTAAATAGGCTACTCAGTAGTCCAAATATTATAATAAAATACCATACAATACAAAGTCTGGGCTCATAAAAGATCATTGTGAATGTGTGCTCATTACAGTAACTTACACAAACACTTTTTACTTCAATGTTTAGCCAGCTGCTTTTTCTTCTAGGAAATTTTGAAACATGTGATCATTTCATTACATATATAATGTCATCTTTTATTATACCTCAGGCATGGCAATCATTACTTAGAACACATTCAAAGGGGAAGCACACTCCATTTAAAATAGGACCTCTTCCGGGTTGTCAGCTGAATATAATATGTGGATATTTTTGACAACTTTCTACAACTGACGGAAAACAGTGAAACACGGCGCTAAACAAAACATTTAAAAAAAAAAAATTTTGGATAAAGTGAGTGGGAACTTCTGTCAGGGTATACAGTAAATGCTGGCTGTTTCCCCATTCAGGAGATTCCTCTTTACGGCTTGTTCTGACACTTTAGCAGGAAGTGAGGAAATCTTTCACACAGAGACACAGACAGCAATAACATTTCCTGAACCCTCCCTTTCTACTAGAAATTCCCCATGTTCAGGGGCTTTCTAATGGCTTCGTGTTTTGTCTGACGTTCCTCATGCAGAAAGGACTTTTCCCTAATTTTCTGTTCTGTCTGGCACCCATATTACTAACAAGAGAAATATCCCAAATGGTGAAACAGATAGCAACTGAATGTTTTTTACTCTACCTCACTAAGAGAAGGCAGACTTAGGAGTCAATTTACTAAGAGTTAAATAACGACTAAAAAATATGCGTAAAAATAACGCATGCGGTAAAGTTTTTGCAAATGTGCAATTCACTAATAATTTTGCGGTAAATAAGTCTTGCGGGAAAATATCTGTACTGCGGTAATTACCTCATATTTTCATACGGTAATTTATCGTACGTTAGCTGATTGTTAAGGAAGCCAGACGCGGTGTCCTTAACCACTTGCCCTCCATGGGATTTACCTCCCTTCCTGACCAGGCCATTTTTTTTGCAATACTTTAACTGACAATTGTGCGTTCATGCAACACTGCACCCAAATGAAATTTACGTCCTTTTTTCCCCACAGATAGAGCTTTCTTTTGCTGGTATTTGATCGCCTGTGTATTTTTATATTTTGCGCTATAAAAGAAACAAGACCGACAATTTTGAGAAAGAAACAACATTTTTGACTTTTTGCTATTAAACATGTCCAGTAAAAAAATGAAAAAAATAAAATTTCATCATAAATTTAGTCCAAAATGTGTTCTGCTACATGTCTTTGCTAAAAAAAATCCCAATACGTGTAAATTAATTGATTTACGTTAAAGTTATAATGTTTACAAATTGCATTTGATACAGGGATTTTTATTTTTATTTTTACTAGTAATGGCGGCAATCAGCTGCTTATAGCGGGACTGCGGTGGGCATTCTGGCACTGGGGGAGGGGATTGACATCCCCAGTAATACCAATACAGTGATCAGTGCTAATAAAAAGCACTGACACTATACTAATGGTACTGGGCAGGAAGGGGTTAACATGTGGGGGGTGATCAAAGGGTTAACTGTGTGCTGTTTTACTGTGGGCTGTGTTAGTGCTTTCCACTGTAAAGCAGTGTGCAAGAGCTGACAGGGGAGAGAACTGTATTGTTTACATACAGGACCCAGTGATTGACAGCCGAGGCTGTGAATAGCGGCGTGGGTAGGGCGTGCGCGCCCCCTACCCATAAATGCAAAATCAAGTATATGTACACG
Source organism: Staurois parvus (assembly GCF_062004578.1). Classification (NCBI taxonomy): domain Eukaryota; kingdom Metazoa; phylum Chordata; class Amphibia; order Anura; family Ranidae; genus Staurois; species Staurois parvus. Next base: position 6,987,305 of record NW_028318025.1, read on the forward strand.
TGATTTTGCGCACCCTGGCTGCCCTGTAGCAGTATATCTGCTATAGGGCAGCGGGAAAGTGGTTAACAACGGATAACTCATCAGCTGTCAGCGGGTGTCCCACGGACAGCTGAATGAAAACATAAACATGCCAGCAGTTACAAATGATGAAAAAAACAGTGTGGGGGCTTCCCCCTTATCCATACCAAGCCCTTTGGGTCTGGTATGGATTTTAAGGAATACCCCACACACTCACAAAAAAAAATGGCCTTTAGGTCTGGTATGGATGAGGGATAACCCCAAACCAAAATAAAAAAAAATGGTGTGTGGTTCCCGTCACAATCATAAGGGATTTTGGGTCTGCTATTTATTTATTTATTTCAGGTATATAGCGCTGTCAGGTTATGCAGTGCTTTACATATATATTGTACATTCACATCAGTCCCTAACCCTCAAGGGGCATACAATCTAAGGTCCCTAACTCCCATTCATACATACACATACTAGGGCCAATTTAGACAGGATCCAATTAACCTACCAGCACGTCTATGGAGTGTGGAAGGAAACCGGAGTACCCCGAGGAAACCCACGCAGGCACAGGGAGAACATGCAAACTCCAGGCAGGTGATTCCGTGGTTGGAATTCGAACCAACGACCCTAGTACTGCCATGTGGAAGTGCTAACCATTTAACCACTGTGTTGCCCATGGATATGGATCTGGGGGGCGACCCCACAACATTTAAAAAAAAAAAATTGGCATGGGGTTTCCCTTAATATTCATACCAGACTCCTAGGGGTTGTGGGGACCCCTTCGCTGCATCTGAAAAAAAATTGGACTTAACAGTTTACTGCATTTTTTGTTGCATTTTTTACCGACACATTTTTAATTTTGCGTTAAATACCACAGAATCGTTAGCTTTTTTTTGTGAATTGGACATTTTGTTACCACATGTGATAATTTATGCAAATTATTCACGTGACAGTGTTATTGCATGCGGCAACCTTTAGTGAATTGACCCCAAAATCTCTAATCACAAATGATAAAACTCTATACAAAATAACATTTTGCAATAAATCTGCAATATATGTTTTTTCCGGATGGTTTGAAACAATATTTGTTTTTGCCGGATAGTTCCACAATACTCTGATCCTGTGGAAATAAATTTGTCTGAGACAACAATCCCTGGAATTCATAAAAACGGTCATAGCAATCTGTGTTGCGGTACTTCGACAAATGGCGGAACTTGCAACAGATTAATATGCTTGTCGATAAGGTGTATATGAATCTGTCACAACTCAGACCAAACTGTTGCAAGCATCTCATCTGCAAAGAGGTGGAGTTTTACAGACAGAGAGAAGCTATGTGGAGTAGTTAGGAGAGTAATGGAAATTCATCAAAAGTCAGTTCCAGAGAAACATAAAGAAAAGTTTTGTCACAGATTTGTCTCAAAGATGTAATACAATAATTACACTTGTAACACACTCAACAATTTACTCCAACATGGAAGATGTCTTATTTACCTCCACTTTACTTATCACTGGCTGGTTTATCTTTAGAAATTTGCTGCAACAATAACGCCATACAGTAAAAGCGTAAATAAGAGCTACTTGAATTTATTGTGCACAATATTATTAACCACTTACCAACAGTAATTTTACCGCTGGCCAGCAGCTTCCTCAGGCATCATGACTTACCAGTACATTGAGGCACTCATGGACACTCCACCAGGCACAGCCGATTACAATGCTTGGTATCAGGCCGCTGTGAGTGGCCCAGATACCATGTGATTGCTGTGCGATTACATGTCACCTAGTAAACAAGAGTCATGAATGGAATTCATTCATGACATCATTGTTTACTACTGTGTGTGATTGGTCACCAGTGATCACATGGTACCCAGCCCAATCACAGCAGCCTGTACCATGTGTTAGCTGTGGGCCAATCACAGCATCACCATAATAAACAATACATTATGAATGAAAATCATTCATGACAGTTTAAATGATTGTTGTTACAGTGATCATCACTGTAACAAGCAATCACGGTGTGAAAAAAAAATCCCTGATCACCCTCCAGAGTAGTTCAGTGTTACTATAGTGACACCGAACTGCTCTGATGATAGTATGTAAAAAAGAATTATAGAAGAAAAAAATTGTAAAAAAAAAAAAATTGAATAAACGTTTATGTGTTTATTTATTTTCTACATACTGTCACTGATCATCACCACACCAGTCATATGATGATGTTGTACTGCACTGGTGACAGTATGTAAAAAAAGTTTGCGAAAACAAATTTTATTTCATTTCTCCTTTTTCCAAAAAATTGTGACAAAAGATTACAACTTACTTACTGCCTACTGTCCAAAAATGGGTCATTGGGGGTATTTGTACTGGCATTTTAGGGCCTCAAGAAATTAGATTAGGCTATCAGTACATCAGGATTGATCAATTTTCAAATATATACTGTATACTATAGCGCTACCCCCTCTGTGACCAAGCTCCTGGTGGGCAGGGAAAAATGCATCAGAGGGCGGGGCCAGTAAGGTGACTGAGGCCAGTCTTCAACATTGGACTCCTGGGGCCGATTGAGAAGCATCCATCCTTTCACTTGTATTGGCTGATACTGGAATCACTTATGCTCCCCTCTTCTCACTTGCTGGTGGGGTGATCCTTTTCCTTCCATCCATAGCTTGGAGCAGCTCTATAAGGTATACTTTTCGCTACCCCCTAAGGAGCCGCTGGATCTTGGGTCTCCCTTTGGCTGCACAGGCAGGCAACACGCATTTTCAGTAGGCAAAAAAAAACAGCCATTGGGCTTATTTTTATATTTTTTGGGGGGAATATACCTTGGATAGGGATAAGGGGTTATGGGATTCCCAAAGTGAATTCAACAACAACTTCTCTATGTACAAATTGTAGCAAAATAGATCCTAGACTATACTCCCTCTGGAATAATGTTAGTCCTTAATGGATCAGTAGCAAATATCCCATTTTTTTAGGAGCTCTATGTCCCCTTTGTAGGAAATAGCAAAGTCCCAACTCTATGCAGGAGCTCTACCTGGCTTCAACTGAGAATTGCCAAAGCAAGGGTGAAGGATAATAGTATGCTGTCCCTCTGACAGCTGAATTTTACACTCGGCTGCAATCTCATTTGTAGGCTTTGGGGGGTGAAAAGTGTAGAAAAACTTTGAGCACTATTGAGACTACACTGTCTTTTAACACAAACTCCAGACTGTGTTTCCAGAAGAAATTACTTTCAACAGACTGGCAAAGCACTTCCAATACTGATTCCAGCACTAGCACATTAGCAAAAGATTATCCAAAGCAGGGATGAAGGTTGGCAGTAGCTGTCCCTCCCAAATGGATAGTTGGGTATTGCTCCTGACTGCCTCTCCCCTATAGGCTTTGGGTGGTGAAAGTAAAAGTACTCACACTGTCCCTTGAAATCCTACTGCTCAGTAAAGACTGCTGTTCAGGCCTCTCGCTGTACAAGTCCTTCCCTTGCAATACAGGGTGTCTCTGGGATGAGACTGAAGAGATGTGAAGATCCCTCTGATCAAATTGCTTCTCAGCTCCTGCCTGGAGGCAGAGCCCTTAGCTCCAGGGTCCCCTCCAGGCCTCACAAACTTCGACTCAGCACTCCATCCTCCAACCAGCAACAAACACCTGCTGGCCAGGCTCTTCAATAATTATGGACACATCTTACCACCATGCCAGATCTCCTGCCTGGAAATGTTGTCAAACTCCCATGAATATTCAGATCTTTGTTCCTGTACCTCTGCCCACTAGCTTCTAGAAGTTTCTGGATACTTCCAGAACTAGGGGGAGGTGAAAGAAGCTTGACCTTCAGAGCCCTCCAGTCATGACCAAAGCTTGAACCCCACAGACATGCTCACTTTACTACTTGTGGGTGAAAACTAAATTTACCTATGTACACTAGAGGGTGCTACAGTACCATAGTTTGTAGACTCTATAACTTTCAAACATACTAATTAATATACACTAATGTGTATAATGATTTTTACCAAAGAAATGTAGCAGAATACATTTTGGCCTTAATTTATTAAGAAACTATTAACTATTATTAACAGATAGTAAGAAAAACGTGTTTTTTTTCAAAAACATCTAGATTTTTTTTTTATAGCAGAAAATAGAAACCCAGTGGTGATTAAATATCAGCAAAAGAAAGCTCTATTTGTGTGAAAAAAATATAAATTTTGTTTGAGTACAGTGCTGCATGACCAAGTGATTGCAAGTTAAAGTAGTGCAGTGCTGAATAGCAGAAAAAAAAGCCCTGGTCATGATAGGGATAAAACCTTCCAGAGGTCACATGGTTAAAAATGAAAATTAAGGTTTTCATGAATTTAGAGCAAGGCTTCTAAAAACATTTAACACTCTACAGGTTAGTAAGATAGCAGTCTGTGTTATTTTTCTAGGCAGAGGCCGAGTAGCAGCCTGGGATGATTCAGCCTGTGAGTGAGGCAAGAGTTCACCTGAGGACAAGCTAGGGAGGTTCTGAAGGTTGGAGCTTCTGGGGCCCTGCCACCTCCCTGGAAACATGAGAGCTTTCTAGAGGAGGGATGGAGGAGGGGAGGAAGCTCAGATCCCCTGGCAGAAGGCTGGGCATGGTGCCCAAGGCAACCTTTAAGTATCGCAGAGCCTGTGTTCGGTGGAAGATGGAGTGAGTCTGGAGTGTGAAGCCTGGGAGGGAGCCCAGGGAAGGGGACTACCTACAAGCTGGTGCTGGAGAAGAGGATGTCCACTCTGCCACCTTCTCCAAGAGAGGACATCCTGAGCAGCAGGGAAGGAGCCAGCCCAGCGAAAGACCTGAAGGCAGCCACCAACCCATTAAGCTATCAGGAGAGGACAACGTGGGCTAGAGAGGAGAGGGCAGTCAGGTGGAAAACCCAACTAGCTTCTCATCCAGGACTGCTGCATTAGATTGGCAGCTTCACGGCCCCCCTTGCCCAGGGAATACCCCCAGCAAGCTGGGTAAAGAGGAGGATTCATCTGGGGTCTGAGAAGGTACACCAGAGAGCTGAACGCTCTTAAAGGAGAGGCTATTTTTGTCCACATCTGTACATAGTTGCTAAGGAGTTTGTCCTCAATTTTCTACAGTTCCTTGGGCATCCCATACACCCCTCAACCCATTCCAAGTTTTAAGCCCCTAAATATAATCACAAAACCAAGCTCGAGGACTGTTTACTGACCCCAGTGTGTGAAGTGTTGAAGAAAATGCGTGCTGCCTGGCCATGCAGAGCTTTAGGGGGACCCAAAACTCAGCGACCTCTAAGGGAGTAGTGTTACACATACAGAGAAATGTGCTGGAAATGCCTTATTGTATGAAATTATGTGAAAGAAATGCAGTTCATCCACCTGAATAGTAAGCTGTAATTAACCCAGCTTCCATTAAAAAAAAACAAAAAAACAAAAAACAATTTAAAGTGCACATCATTTTTTCATAGTCCATTTACAGGCAATTTCAGTTCTTTAAGTGGGAAAAACTCCAAATTATTGGTACATCTGGTAAGCAAAAGCAGGAAATATTGCCACCAAGTGGCCAGCTGTGAGATGATGTTCTTATCATTCTGAAAGATGTTACTGTTCAGGCAAAGCATTTAGAAAAGTTTAGTGAGGCAGACAGACTGCTTGTTAAGTTGCTACCATAAAACGGTGACAGCACTCTGATGAAGAAGTATTACCACATTTCCATACTGCTTGCGCAAAGACTTCTCTGCAAGAGGTTAGTCATTTCTCTATGAGACAGGAAGTTACAAAATCCCCAGCTGTTGATCTAGGAATCCGTGAACAGTAAATCCCTCACATTTGTAAATTCACACTAGATTCCCTTTGTGTTGACTTTTCTTTTTACACGCCATGAGCCATTATAATCTTTTTCTATGGAGTAGTATAACCACATTATGGCAAACTCCTAATTTGTGGTAGATTGTTTTCAGTATGTGAAAACTGAAGGGAGTGCCCACAAACCTCAATAAAAAACAGGATTTACAAAAAAGTGAGCTAAAGATATACATGCAATTCCGTTAACCACTTGGCCTCCAGACAATTTACCCCCCTTCCTGACCAAGCCATTTTTTGCGATATGGCGCTGCGCTACTTTAACTGTTAGTTGTGCGGTCATGCAATGCTGTACATAAATTACATTTATTTTCCCCAAAAATAGAGCTTTCTTTTGGTGGCATTTGATCACCTCTGTGTTTTTTATTTTTTGCGCTACACACAAAAAAAGACCAACAATTTTGGAAAAAAAACAATATTTTTGACTTTTTCCTATAAAACATATCCAGTGAAAAATTTAAAAATAAAATTTCTTCATAAATTTAGGCCAAAATGTATTCTGCTACGTCTTTGCTAAAATAAAAATCCCAATAAGTGTATATTAATTGGTTTACGTGAATGTTAGAGCGTCTACGAATGGCAGTATATATACTGGAATTTTAGTTTAATTTTTTTTTTACTAGTAATGGCGTTGGGCATTCTGACACTGGGTGGGAACTGACTGCTGCTGACATCCCCAGTGACACTAATACAACTGTCAGTGCTAATAAAAAGCACTGATACTGTACTAATGACACTGGGCAGGAAGGGGTTAGCATCTGAGGCGATCAAAGGGTTAACAGTGTGCTGTGTGTGTTTTACATTGTGTGCTGTATGCTGTTTTACTTGGGAGACATGCTGCTTTGTATCTCTCTGCTGGGCAGAGAGATACAGAGCAGCATGTCCATGCTGACAGGAGAAAGACCTGTGTTGTTTACACAAAGGTTTCCCTCCTGTCAGCTTTGCCGACAATCACTGAGTCCTAGCCAGGAATCCCTGGCCGGATCCAGTGATTCACATCCCCAGCAGCCAACTGCAGCGCGTTTAGGGCGGCATGCGGCGTCTACGCAGAAATGCAATTCACGTATACTGTATATACAGTACATGATTTGCACAGTCATCCACCCTGTAGCAGTACATCTGCTATAGGGTGGCGTGCAAGCAGTTAAAAGCGCAGGTAGAGAGTTATATAAGGGAATGAGAAAAATAAGGGTGGTTTTAGGATTTAGGTGCTTTTAGGATTGGTTGTAGGGGTGAAAATATTTTAATTCACTCTTTAGTGTCAAAAGTCCAACTCTGGGGGCTTGTTCTAAGGGCTGCTGCCTCTTCTGAAAAGCAATTTGTGGTTGATAGCTTTTCAGAGGGTGTTTGACATGCATCGAGGAGGTGCATGTTGCCCCCTCACTTCCTGCTTTAACTCTTAAATTACTGATCTATCGAGCCACAAACTATGCATTGCATAGTGGTCCTGTTTACTTGAAAGGGTCATGTTTGGCCAAATGTGACATACTGGGGTTGATATACTGGAGGCAAGTAGACAGTGCACTTTGTAAAGTGCATTTGCACTCTGCAAGTGCAGTTGCTCCAGAGCTTAGTAAATGAGTAAAAGAAAAAAATACCTAATCAGGCAAAGGAAAGGGGGGGGGGGGCGTGGGACAGGAGGGGGGCAGCGTAATGGGGGGCTACAGGACAGGAGGGGGGCAGCGGGACTGGAGGGGGTAGCATGACAGGGGGGGGGGCATCGGGACAGGAGTAGGCCATTGGGACAGGTGGGGAGTAACAGGACAAGAGGGAGACAGCGTGACAGGGGGAGGGCAGCATGATGGGGGGCAACGTGGTGGGTGGTGAGGCAGGGGGACAGGTGGAGGGCAGTGTGATGGGGGCATGGGACAGGAGGGGGGCAATGGGATAGGAGGGGTTGCAGTGGGATAGGAGGGGAGCAACGGGACAGGAGAAGTGCAGCAGGACAGGTGAGGGGCAGTGGGACAGGAAGAGTGCAACAGGACAGGTGAGGGGCAGTGGGAGAGATGGGGAGTAGGGGAACATGTAGGGGACAGCGGGATAGGGGGGAAGTGGAACAGGTGTGGGGCAGTAGGAAAGGTGGGGGCAGCGGAACAGGTGTGGAGCAGGGTGGCGGGTGGGGGCAGCGTGACAGGGGGCAGTTTGACAGATAGGGGACAACGGGACAGGGGGAGGGAAGTGGGATAGGTGGGGGGCAGTGTGTCAGGGGGACAGTGAGACAGGAGTGGGGAAGTACCAGTTCTCCAACCTCTTACCTGTCCAGCAGTGGCTCCTCCAGATGGTGTCAGGATCACTCCAGGAGGGGTGCCTGTGTCCATCTCCCCCAGGATCTCCGGTGGCAGCTGCAAAAGAGTGGGGGGCTTTTCCACCCTGACCTCATCCTCTTCTTCTTCCTTCTCCACAGGTCCTCCACTGGCACCTCCTGACCATCCTGCACATCCCGGCGCACACTGCCAGCTGGCCCCCAGCCCTCATGTGTTCCCAGTGCACATCGGGGATCCGCCTACCACTCCGCCCTCCCCTGCAGCCGGTCCCTTGGCCCAGGTGACCCTACTTGTGTGTCGGCTTGGCTTGGCTGTACCCCCACCCATGGCTTCCCTGTCGCTGACACACACAGAGTTCCTTCTGCCTGGAGGATGGCGCCACCCCCTGGAAACTGCTGCCCAAGGCAAACTCCTAGTTTGCCTCGAGGCAGATACGCCCCTGCCTGCAACTAAAATGTCATTTTCGGTGAGATAATCACAAAGGGAAATCATGTCTGAAAGAATGCAGACCCTACAGTTTTCCTCATTAGAGCCCTGCAGGTACAGCAGCTGATTGATAATTATGAAGTCACTCCCATACAGATTCACGCAGCACATAGACACAGACAAATAAACAGCTATTTCTTTAGAATAACAAAAGGTAGGAATCTGCAACATAGTTTGTTAGAATCCCTGCAAAGTACTATGATCACCCAAAGGAGAATATATTTTTCTCAACAAAAGTGGAGTTACTCCATCTTCACTAACTGGAGGTGTACTATCGCCACCCCACCTCCTGTTTTAATCCCCTCAATGACAGACTTCTGCTTTTCAGTAGTGAGGCCCCATTCACTTGAAAGGGTCACACTTGGCGGGTAGGAACGCCCGCCGAGCACCACAGGGGGTATAATTCCTTAACCTTCTTCTAACGTAGGTTTTATTTATTGATTTAAAAATTTTGAACAGTGCAGAGACCATTCAAAGATCATAATTCAGTGTACTTATTGTTTGAATGATGATAATTTGCATTACATGTAATAGCACACAGTGTTTACAGTTCCTGCCACCCCATTAGCAGATATACTGCTACAGGGCGGCAGGGGTGCGCAAAATCACGTATTTATACGTGATTTTGCATTTTTTGGTAGGGGGCACATGCCTTGGCCGTCAATCACTGGGTCTTGGCCGGTGATTTCTCGCTGGCACCCTGTGATCACGGAGCATTACTGACAAAGGAAGGGAACTGTCAGCTCCTGCACACAGCTTTGTATGGCTCTGCATAGCAGAGCCATACAAAGCAGTGTGTTTACAGTTGAAAGCACTAACACAGCCCATAGTAAAACAGCATACAGCACACAGTTAACCTTTTGATTGCCCCACATGTTAACCCCTTCCTGCCCAGTGCCATTAGTACAGTGTCAGTTCTTTTTATTAGCACTGATCACTGTATTGGTGTCACTGGGAATATCATTGACACCAAGTCAGTTCACCCCAGTGTCAGAATGCCCGCTGCAATCCTGCAGTCCCACTATAAATTGATCGCTGCCATTACTAGTAAAAATTAAAAAAAAAATCCCAGTATATATACTGCTATTTGTAAACGCTATAACTTTCATGTAAGCCAATTAATTTACACGTATTGGGATTTTTTTTAGCAAAGACATGTAGCAAAATACATTTTGGCCTAAATTTATGAAGAAATTTGATTTGTAATTTTTTTACTGTACATGTTTAATAGCAAAAAGTCAAAAATATAGTTTTTTTTCTCAAAATTGTCGGTCTTTTTTTTTATAGTGCAAAAAATTATGCACAGGTGATAAAATACCACCAAAAGAAAGCTCAAGTCGGGAAGAAAGGATGTACATTTAATTTGGGTGCAGTTTTGCATGACCACGCAGGGCTGTAACGCAAAAAATGGCCTGGTCAGGAAGGGGGGGGGGAAATCCTCTGGAGGGCAAGTGGTTAATGAGTTAAACTTACATTTCTATGCGTGAAATTTCTTTGCGCAACTCTTTTTTTTGTTCACTGAACATTATATTCCAACAAGATCAGAAAGGAAAGTCCATTGCCAGGAGCCAGGTTTTTGTTACTCTACTTCTTTAATGTTTGTTTAAAAGGTTACGAAACAGTAAGATGCTGGGAAATGCTGATTAAAATTGAAATAAGATCTATTATTATAATTTTTGTTCCAGCTCCACCCACTCCCTACCCCCTTCATGCACAGCTCCCAACTATCCCTGATTTCAAGGGACTGTTCCTCATTTGGAACAAAGCTCCTCTGTCCCTCTTTCCTCCTCATTTGTCCCTCATTTTGGTCTGATCTATATAGTTTATCTATAAAAATGTATTTTACAGTGCTAAACCTTTCAGCTAATTTCTAAATTGCTGCATTTGGATGTTTCCAAAGCCAATATGAAGGAATAGAAGCAGTCAAAAAATTACTTATGGGTTTAGCCAACAATTTTTAAAAATGTAGTTCTCCTTTAAGGGGGTGTGGTGGGGCATGTCCTATGCCTATATACTTTTGCTAATAGGTGTCCTTCTTTCCCATCTGAGAAAGTTGGGAGGTATGCCTTCATGGGACAAAGTGCAGGTAGTATTTTGTCCCAAGTGCTTTCTAACCCTAATCATGAGGTCAGATCTGCCCTTCTCCCCTCTTGCTGCAGCTGATCTCACAACAGCTATGAAGGAGATGGTTGATTCATAACTGCAGCTTGTCTTGGCTGTGAACACCTTTCCAATAGAAGCAACGGCAAGAGCACTGTGGAGGGATGGAGGTGGGTCAGGCTTTGCGTTCCTTTTGTCAATCCTTGTCTCAAGAAAGTGCTCACAGCCGAGTCAAGCTTCACTTATGAATCAGCCTTCAAAGGTGTTGTCGAATTGGCAATGGCAGGAGGGGTGGGAGGCATTTTTTCGGGTCTCAGACAGAATTGCTGTGACTCTGTCTGTAATCTCAAATTCTTCTGCAATTGTGGCAAAATGCACCACGCATGTTTGGACGCCATGCATTTTCAATGACATGCCGCACATGTCTTGTGATAAATTGCGCTACAGTCATTGCAAGCCACATCCATAAAAGAGAAGGAGCTTCTTTTGAATGACACGCTTCGCATGAAGTGGTTTGCTGCGATTGCAGTTCGGTTTATCATCCAACGATCATGGCAGAACCTTAACTCCCTGTCTCCTCCTTATCTCAGATGGGGTACAGGATCAATGTATTTTAATTGAGCTGTTGTGTGGAAATTCTGTGTAAAATGGCTACATATTAGAAATTCAAGTTTCATCCCTGATAAACTATAGGATGGTATTGTTTCATAAATGATATCTTTCATATGGTAAGGTGCAGGGGCAGACTGACAACTCATGGGGCCCCCGGGCAATAGGGGATCATGGGGCCCCTGTGTCAATGCCCACACTCAAAAAAGCCTATGAAAAAGGTACCAAGGGCATCTCATGGGGCCCCCTACTGACCCCGGGCCCTCGGGCAGTGCCTGAGTTTCCAAATGGTCAGTCCGCCCATGGTAAGGTGACAGGTGATCCCTAGAAGTGTTTGACACACATTTGAACTTCCTGTGCCTGGTTTTACAGTTTAATTGTACAGATAGCCAGATATTGATCTCTATTTTGGATACAATTTACGAGCGCCAGTATGAATTACTCCAACAATATCTACAAACAATGATAAGTTCAGAACCAAGTTTGCTTCTATATTAGATAAATGCTCCAGGAATTTGACCACACTCACAGTTAAGTTTAAACCAAGGGGCGGACTGACCATTCGGGCACTTGTTGGGCACTGCTTGAGGGCCCGGGGTCAGTAGGGGGCCCAATGAGCTGCCCCTGGTACCTTTCATAAGCTTTTTTGGATGTGGTTTGAATGTGGGCGAGGACACAGGAGCCCCATGATCCCCTATTGTTTGGGGGCCCCATGAGTTGGCAGTCCACCCCTGGTTTAACCGATTACCACATTGAACACCAATCTAAAATCAACAGTGGTGGTGAGGAGCCTGAAAAGACTAAGCAGTCTTTGATAGAATTATTCCATTCAGGTGAATTATTGACAGCTGGAAGAAAAGATTAGGCTACAAATTAAGTATGTGATCGGTCTTAATCTATCGATCAGGATGAATGATCACTGGCTCTTTTTCATCTGCATGAGTGAATAGGCAGGCATTAGCTTTGTCAACATTATCTAATTCACCAGGCTCTTCTGCTGCACCAACTATGTCTTTTTTAGTGTGAATAATGGATTTACATTCCTCATACAAAGTCCCCTTTATGGTGAAACCCAGAGAGGGACATATGGTATTTTATGAATGAAAGCCTCTCTTCCCCACTCTGGGTTAACTGAGACCTATTTAAACCATGACTGACATCTTGTGGTGTTTTCTAGTATTTCACCATCTGTTTGACTTTAAACGCTGGTTCAAACATTTGGCTTTTTTTCTGTGCCAAATGTTCCATTGGAATAAATAGAAACACATAAAAATGTGTGACATGATTAAAAAGATTTTTTATTTGAGGGCCTGAAGTTTTGAATTATTGTTTTCAAGACAATCCTGGTTTTGACACAGAAAGCAGTCTGCTTGTGATCAACTGATAAACAATTAAAGTGTATCTAGAGGGAATGTTTTTTGTTTTTTTTTGCTAAAGTTGGGAAAGTTAGAACCCTCCTGTCATGTTTTCAATGTTGTCTGTGTCCCCCTTAGAGAGATTTACTCTCAGGGTGTTTGAACCATTACTAAACGTTTTACATAAAAAAACTAAAGATTTGGTTTTATGTAAAAACAGGATATTTTGGCAGCTGACAAAGTAGTTGTAAAGGCTAATTCCCTGTATAAAGTTAAAAAACACCCCACTAACACCCCCCCCCCGCACCACCACCTCCTCTCTCGATGGGACCTCAACTCACCTTCCTGATGCTTTGGAGTTGCACTGTAATGAGTAGTTACACAGTGCTGTGCCCAAAATGCTGGAATAAGTTTTGTTCAGTTGCGGTGCACACATTAATGTGCAATATATTGTGTATCAACGTGTGAGTTACACACATTGCATGTGAATGAGTCCTCTTGGTGAAATAGGCCAGAATCACCAGTTACCTGCAGCAAGGGACTGCTTTAAAGTGATTTTAAAGGTTCCAATTTAAAAAAAAGATTGTAGACACGTCATACTTACTTGCTCTGTGTAATGGTTTGCAAATAGCAGTCCTAATTCTCCTCTTCTCTGGGTCCCCTGCCAGCTCTCCTGGCTCCTCCCCCTGCTAAGTGCCCCTAGCGCAAGCTGCTTGCTCTGGGGCACTCGTGCATGCTCACTCCTGAACTGCCTCTGTGTGTCTGAAACACACAGAGCACAGCTCGACCCTGTTCCCCTCTCCCTCCTCACTGGCTGTGACTGACAGCAGTGGGAGCCAATAAGGAGGGAGACCTAGGAGAGCTGCTACTCTCGTGCACAGCGCTGGATCGTGTTCGGGCTCAAGTACGTATAAGGGGGGCTGAGGGGGGAGCTGCACACAGAAAGTTTTATTTTCAGGCATAGAATACATGAAGGTAAAAAACCTTCATACTTTAGAACCACTTTAATAAAATTCCAGCAACCAGAGACACCGAGTATGGATGGTTTTTGTTCTTATGCATGTTGGTTTAGCAATGTCTTCTTTTCTGCACCAGTGTCCTGCTGTGACTCCTATGCCAGAGTGGCATACTATGTTCTCTTTAAGTACCATGTGTCACAGTATATCCGATTATGTACATACTGGGGCGGACTGACCATTTGGGCACTGCCCGAGGGCCTGGGGTCAGTAGGGGGCCCAATGAGATGCCCCTGGTACCTTTCATAGGCTTTTTTGGGTGTAGTTTGAGTGTGGATGAGGACACAGGGGCCCCATGATCCCCTATTGCCTGGGGGCCCCATGAGTTGTCAGTCCACCCCTGGTACATACCATTCAAACTTTATAATTGAAAGCAGGTATTGGCCTGTGTTGGATGTTTTGTCTGACTTTTAAAGATAAATACTGTACTGTTTTATTAAAAATGTATGCAACAGTACTGGAGGCTATGTAAGTGTACTGACAGTTATGTATTTAATTCTCCAACACTCATTACAAACTAAAAAATGTAATACTGGGGTTTACACAAAAATTGTAAATTATAGCTCTATATACTAGAATTTCATATAAAAAATGTAATACTGGGGTTTACACAGATATTGTAAAATATAGCCCCATATGCTAGAACTTCAGATAAAAAAAATGTAATACTGGGGTTTACACAGATATTGTAAAATATATCCCTATGTGCTAGAATTTCAGATAAAAATGTAATACTGGGGTTTACACAGATATTGTAAAATATCGCCCTATGTGCTAGAGTTTCAGATAAAAATGTAATACTGGGGTTTACACAGATATTGTAAAATATCGCCCTATGTGCTAGAGTTTCAGATAAAAATGTAATACTGGGGTTTACACAGATATTGTAAATTATAGCCCCATATGCTAGAACTTCAGATAAAAAAATGTAATACTGGGGTTTACATAGATATTGTAAAATATCGCCCTATGTGCTGGAATTTCACTTAAAAATGTAATACTGGGGTTTACACAGATATTGTAAAATATAGCCCTAAATACTAGAATTTCAGATAAAAATGTAATACTGGGGTTTACACAGATATTGTAAAATATAGCCCTAAATACTAGAATTTCAGATAAAAATGTAATACTGGGGTTTACACAGATATTGTAAAATATAGCCCTCTGTGCTGGAATTTCAGATAAAAATGTAATACTGGGGTTTACATAGATATTGTAAAATATAGCCCTCTGTGCTGGAATTTCACTTAAAAATGTAATACTGGGGTTTACACAGATATTGTAAAATATAGCCCAATATGCTAGAATTTCAGATAAAAAAATGTAATACTGGGGTTTACACAGATATTGTAAAATATAGCCCCATATGCTAGAATTTCAGATAAAAAAATGTAATACTGGGGTTTACATAGATATTGTAAAATATAGCCCTCTGTGCTGGAATTTCACTTAAAAATGTAATACTGGGGTTTACACAGATATTGTAAAATATAGCCCCATATGCTAGAATTTCAGATAAAAAAATGTAATACTGGGGTTTACACAGATATTGTAAAATATAGCCCCATATGCTAGAATTTCAGATAAAAAAATGTAATACTGGGGTTTACACAGATATTGTAAAAAATAGCCCTCTGTGCTAGAATTTCAGATATGGTACAGTATATTTTTACATAGTCCCATTGGTCCAGGCCTGCCTCTTCATCTCATCCAACCAGAGGATGCTTTGCATTAATAAATTTCAAAGCATTCTATGAATGCCACCCGTGCTGAGCAGCTGACCTCCTACATTCACAGTGCATCAGGTTGGCTGCTTAGCATGGACCCAGAAGCAAATTGAGATCATTGAAGTGGTGGTGTTTACTTTAATGATTTCCAGTTTCCAGGGACATCAGCCAGGTGTGGTATATACATAAGAAAAAAGAGAAAAGAAAGTTCCTGGTCTGCTTGCCAGCCAGCTTGCCAACAACCGAATTAACCTGTCTAACAGTATACATTAAAAACTGGGGTTTAGTTAGCACACATTTGCAAATACATACGTAAGCCACAGAGCCACATCACGGAACCCCGATAATCTGTGGTCCTAACTCTACAAATTTTGAGAGCCCCCATAGTAGAGGCACATTCTTTTGACATGCGTTGCCTGTTCATTTGTCCTTGCTGCAAAAGCCAGTTATAGACTGGGGCAGTGGCCAATTTTTGTAATGGTATATACATAGTTACATAGGCCCAAGCTAGATCAGTGTAACTATGTATAAAATAGAGCCTCCCTCTGACATTATTGCGCTGTCGGCCATCTTGGATACGGTTCATGTGAATGCTTTTAATTGTTGTACAGCTTGTAAGTACGATCCTATTTGCACAAATAAAGAATTATAATTATATGAGAGGCATGCTTTTTTCTTTCATGACCTTGTCTGGCACTACACTTTGAGTTTTCTTTCGAGTTGGAGTCCGGAAAGTTCCATGTTTTGGGGAGTGATACGGGAAGCATGCCAGTGCCCTACATTATAAAGCTAGTTGGGACCCCCTGTAATTAAGGGGGTCTCCATTTCTGGTAAGCCTCCATTCGTTACTTTGGTGGTGGTGTACACTCTGTTACCAGGTGAAGCAAGTTCAGGGGCGGACTGACCATTTGGAAACTCAGGCACTACCCGAGGGCCCGGGGTCAGTAGGGGGCCCCATGAGATGCTCCTGGTACCTTTTTCATAGGCTTTTTTGAGTTTGGGCAAGGACACAGGGGCCCCATGATCCCCTATTGCCCGGGGGCCCCATGAGTTGTCAGTCCGCCCCTGAGCAAGTTTATCTACATTTGCACCTATAGCATTGTCTACTATAAGACCATCAATTGTGGAATTTTCTTCTCATACTTATGGACTATGGTTTATGTCCATAGGGACTTTTTGCTATTGTTTTTTTGATTTTGAAATTTTTCTACAAACCTTTATGTATATTTGAGGTAAATTTTTTGCACATTGAGATTTAACCTATCCTCAACCTCGATTACTCTTTAGAGGTGTGAGGGTCTTCATAGGGCTCATGGTTAATGCATGATATTTTAGGTTAATTTGACCACATATCACAGTTTCTTACACATATTTATGATTACTGTACTCACTCAGTTTATTCAATCCATTTTTTTTCAAATTTTGATCACTCTTCAGAGGGGTGAGGGTCTTCATAGGGCATATGTATGCACTTATTTAGTTTAACTAGTACAGTGTTTTATTTTCAAATTTTGATAATTTTTCAGAGGTGTGAAGGTTTCCATAGTGCTCATAAAGTTTTAAGGGTTCACCTAGCGCAGTATCCATTTTTAATTAGCCTTTTAAGAGACAATATCCTCTTATATACTTGCAGCTTTGTGACTTCAGTTGATTGGGGAATTGCGTGGTTTGATCTTACATACATAAAATATCCATACTTGGAATTCGTCCATAAAGCAGAACTATACTCACCTTCGGTCCAGCAATGCAAAATCCAGGAGATCCCTGCTGGCTGCTGACATATTCGGGGGGCTGGCTTCCATGTATTGATCACTGGCCACTTTCATTGGTGGCACTTCCGCACATGCATGGGTGGTTCAGTTAGATGGGCATAGCCAAACTTGTACAATTAACTGCACATGCGCAGCTCACTGTAAAGGGGCGGACAGGCAGGTAGGTAACTGTAATGCAGAAAAGACATAGCATACAGTATATACAATTACCCAGCATGCCATCAGAGCCTCTCTTTGTGGAATAGGCTGGGGCTGTATCAATATTCATACTGCCATCTGCATAGCTCCACACCTATGATCCAGAAGCTTCTCAAGCTTTCTGGATGTAGAGGGAGCTATCAGCCTGGCTACAGTTGATCACAATGAGCAGACATAACTAGCAGAACACAGCAGCACTGATTACAGTGTGCAAGTTATGCTTTTACCTAGCAACAATTACAACCACACTGACTACAGTGGGGCAACTACAATTATCTATCAAAATCCAAACTAAATCTTATCTATGTAAACCTAGAACCTTCCTAGGAGGGTGCTACATTTACAATAATTGCAGTAAAAATGACAATTTGTTAAAAGACACACTACTTTTTAAACTGAATAGGCACATATCCACATACTGTTTTATTAACCTTAGATTGTATGCTTTGAGGGTCAGGGACTAATGTGAATATACAATATATATATAAAGCGCTGTGTAAATTAATGGCACTATATAAGTATCTGAAATAAGTAAATTAATTAATGGTTATGAATACTCTGTACATGTTAGATTTTTCTATCTTGTTTTATTTCTGTGTTTCCTTTTTACTCCTCTTACTTAAAGCTGAAGTAACATTAACGAAAAAGCTTATTCCTGCCTGTCAGCAGTTTATTCTTTCTGAATGTACATCCGTGCATGCGTAATTCTGTACCAGAATGAAATAACTTTTGTGTACATGTGCAGCAGTTACAGTACATTATGTTGGCTTGGCCGACTAAGATAGCTGAAGATTCCAAATACAAAAGAAGAAGTGGTGAAGACAGTAAAAAAACAATGTGAACAGAGAATTCACAAGAGAAAAGCGGTTACATGAAGGACAAAGCAAAACTCAAAAAAATGTAATCAGAATACTCTTTTATTAGCAAAATTGCAATATGAGACAATTGAGTTAAGACTGCAAGGTAGCCATCACCTCAATATTAGACAGCACAAAAAATGACCTAAAACCAAAAAATAAAAAATAGAGACATCATGGCTGGGCCATAAATACATTGAAGGAAATAAGTATTTGATCCCCTGCTGATTTTGAATGTTTGCCCACTCACAAAGAAATAATCAGTCTAAAAATCGAATGGTAGGTGTATTGTAACACTGAGAGACAGAATAGCAACAAAAAATTCAAAAGAAATGCATGTCTAACAAATGATGCACTGATTTGAATGCTCATGCAGGAAAACACATCGGGGTGCACCACCGTGGTGGGGATACATGTATCATAAAACAAACACAATAACGATGCTTTTGACCAATCATAAAAATGAGCTGATATAGCCTCTACTGTCATGGAAACAGAAACCCAACCAGGGAAAGGTCACTATTTGGAGAAAAACGTGATACCCATGTGGGTAGAGACAGTCCAC
This sequence comes from Staurois parvus, assembly GCF_062004578.1. NCBI lineage: Eukaryota > Metazoa > Chordata > Amphibia > Anura > Ranidae > Staurois > Staurois parvus. Next base: position 7,006,095 of record NW_028318025.1, read on the forward strand.
ATGTGAATACGTATGTCAAAGTAGCAGTGAGTGAAGAACTAACTGCAATCCAGATGTAGCCTATAAGGCCAATTCCTGGGATCGATAGGTACAGCCTCAGAGTGTATCATGCAGTGGTAGACTTGTAGGCCCACAGTAGGACAGTGGACATAGGCAAATAAAGTCCTTGAAAATGAGTGCTGTATCCTCAAAGAAAAAATTGCAGCTCACTGCCAGCTGGATATAAAGTGTAAAGTCATTATCCTAATTGATAAATAAATAGTAGGAAGTCCGTAAAGCAGCCGCTATGTAGAGACTTCTGTTGGCAAAACCCTGCCTTCATGTATATCCAGCGTGTCCACCAGGTGTGAGTAGAATGTGTAACAACACCACCTACTCTGTCAGTTGGAGATAGTATGACCTTCCCTTAATTGCTCGGTTCCGTGCTCGGAGTCCTAAAGGCTGCCGCCTTTTCATGACTTCCGGTGTCATTCTTTTTTGTTTTGAGATATTGGCGTGCAGTGAGAGACCTGGCCTGGGATCACAAGAGCAAGGCCCTGCATAATAAAAGTATGGTGGCTTCCCTGTGTGTGCCCAGATTAAACCAAGGTACAGAACTGAGACTGTGAGCACAGATTACAGTGTGGAGACATGAGAGGACTGGTGAAAAAGAGGACATGCTCAGCATTCTTTACTTAAAATTCTACGGAGTCCAGTGTCAGGGCAGGCAGGAGCAGAAGTAGCCATCACCTGCAGAAGAGAAGGAACTCTGACCTTCTATGAGTGTGTGATTAGGGCAGTAGTGGCAACCGGCTTCTGGCCTTAAAGAGCTAATACCTGTACTGTACAGTGAGGAAGAGTGCTAATTTAAAGGCTTTTAGTGCTAACAGGTGCCCCAGGAGGCGATGTGTGAGGTGTAACTCCAGGCCTCCCAACACCATGTACAGGCGTACTGTGCACAATATGACAAAAAGCTACTGGGGTTCATATTTTATTTTTTGCTGCTGGGTTCCTTCTGCTTTAATAAATAATAAATATATAACAAATATATATTTACCACAAAAAGCAAAAAACAAACATTTTATGATTTATTAAGAATTCAGCTTTAATATTCATTGTATGTTCCTCTTTTTTAACTGGACATTATCATTGCAACCTGAAATAGATTGGTATTTATTGCCATCTAGTGGTCACTTTTAAGATTTGTCATATATTGCACTGCTAATAAAACTGTTTCTTGTTTCTTCTGTTGTTGGAAGTCCCGTCACGGGGGCCAGGTGTGGCCCTTTGCTTGAGTTTATCTGGTCCTTGGGGCTCTATTCCACCAACTGTCACCAATGATGGAGCACCATTCCTCCTACTGACACCATCAATGGGGAATTATACTTCTCACTGATATCAACAATGGAGCACTTTCTTCTCACTGATATCAACAATGGGGCACTATTCCTCCCTTTACAATCAAGGATGGGGCACTGATGCCAGGGAATTTTATACTCCCACTGGCTACAGTCCGGTCCCCCTAAAGTCTGAGGGACAGTAAACTGCCCTTTGCGTAGAAAGTTTGAAGACCCGTGGGTTAGACTAAAACAAAGGTCTCTTTTTCTGTTTGAAAAATTGAAGATTATGATACTGACTTACTAATGGAGTAGAACTGCTTAGCAAAGTGAATATTCGCGTAGCAAAGTGAAAGTCCAGTTAACAAAAGCGATGCTTTGCTCAATTCAATTGATCAATCACTAGGCAAATCCTGTGGTGTTTTTTTTTATTTTTAAGAAATGCAAAATGTTCTCTAGTTGAAAAAAAAAGTCATGTGTTTTCATATGCAGCCAGCAGGTGGAGCGCTAGGATGTTATTCACACATGTTTATTGATTGCTGTTTTACAGCCTGTTTACAGAGCTCATGTGAAAAAAAGATCAAGAAGGTACCACTGAGTGCAGACCATTAACACTTTATTACAAACAATACTGTGAATTTGCACTCACATTGTGAAAAATAAATACAGGCACATCTGGAGTCCAATAAGATCCTCTGGGAGCGGTTGGAATCTGCTGCAAGTCAGGGCGTCTGATTCCTAGGTCCAGGGGCTGGCTGACAGATGGAGTGGGACTGAAAGACTGCTGTGGTATGCGGTGGAACGCAGCATATGGCATACCCTCATCACCAGAAGTGACGTGACAATGTTTCGGAGCATGCTCATCAGCTAGGGGGAGCGCTCCTTATCAAGCTAACTCAGCGTTTCTCAACCAGGGTGCCACGAGGAGTCCCCAGGGGTGCCTCAGGAAAATTGCCAAAATATCCCCCAATCTATGCAGAATTGATTTCTCAACACCAGCAATGTTTTTTCTTTACAGCGGTGCCGGTCCGCTGAGTAAAAAGCGCATGCAGATGTCACCGGCACTCAGGAAGCTCTGTGGGCAACCCACCCACGTCCTTGCAACCAATGACATCATCACGGTCCACGTGGCTTTCTGAGAGTGTGGTAAGCCACCTGCTCTAGCTGCGGTGGTGGACGGCGCCCTTCTGGTGGCACATGCTGGTGTGTGAGAGGACAGAAAAAGACACAGTTGTGCTGCATATGAGCTCTAGGAGGTACACACTATGATAGTAGCACTGTAGCAGGTGAAAAAAAATATTTTTTTTTGTTTGTTTGCTATGAGGTTTTCATTGCTTTCTAATGTTGTGCGGCATTTCTTTTTATTTATTTTGTATGCTTCATGCACATTGCCCTGCTGCAGTTTGGTCAAAGTGTGGGTGAGAGTGTGTCTGTGTGTACATGTGTCTGTGTGTGTATATGTATGTGCACATGTGTGTGTATACGTGTCTGTATGTGTGATGACGTGTGTGTTTATTTGTACGTGTGCATGCACATTACTTTTAATCCTGACCCCCTATTCCTGTACTAACAGAACTGATTTTTTTAGGGCTTGTCCATAACAACATGGACTGTTGCTCCTCTGAAAAGCAGTCCATGCTCAGATTGCTTTTCAGAGGCATTTGACAGGTAAAGAGGCAATGTGTTGCTTCCTCACCACCTGTTTTAACCTCATAAATGCAGCATCACCACACCACAACCGTGTGTAATGCACACAGTTGCATGGTGGTTGCAGTGCAGTCCATTCACCTGGTGGTATACTTCCAGCCATGGCAACATCATGTGTACACTCCCTCCTGCTGTCTCTGCAGCTAAAGGGGACCAATTGGGGGGTGGTGGTAAAAATGGCTCAACCGCATGTTTTTACCAACCTCAACCACACATGTGAACAAGCCCTTGGTTCACATCTTTGTGGCTGCATGCTGCGTGTAGCGCTGCCCATTCATTTCAGTGAATTGCCCTATCCTCAGAAATGCAGGGAAAGAAGTCCCCTACGCTTTTTTTTTTAAATGGTGCCACACCAAAACACCCCGCGTTTGCCAATGTGTGGAGTACCATTAAAAATTCATGGCACTCCCAAACAGTGTGATGAATGAGCACAATTTTTTATGCATTCTGCGACACGCAGTAACGTGAACCAAGCCTTAAATGGGTGCCTCAAGACTGAAAATATTTTTCAAGGGCGCCCCGACTAGAAAAAGGTTGAGAAACACTGAGCTAACTAGACAAACAGCAGTGCTGACTATTATACTCTGTGGGATGCTGTGACCGGCCCCAGATGGACTAAATAATTGGTACAATAGGACATGCACTGAGAACACATAAAATAAATGCCATCTAGTGGTTGATATATGAAATACAATGAAATGATACTATGGTACTATGTTATGCTGTCTAAAACGTTACGAATGCTACAAATAATTTAGCACACAAATAATAAAGCTGAATAAAAGAGGGGGGCCAAGTATGTAAAAACGTATACAAGAGGAACACCTTTAATTACATTAAAAGACCATATAAAAATAAAAAACATAAAGATAAAAACATATAGACCATGCTTGTCTGTAGAACTGCTATGGATAAATATATTGTTGGATAATATAAAATTAAAAGTTTTTTAATGCCTGGACAATGGGTAACTATGGGGTGGTTGGAGGCAGGGGCAGACTGACCATTTGGAAACTCGGGCAGTGCCCGAGGGCCCGGGGTCAGTAGGGGGCCCCATGAGATGCTCCTGGTACTTTTTTCATAGGCTTTTTTGAGTTTGGGAAAGGACACAGGGGCCCCATGATCCCCTATTGCCCGGGGGCCCCATGAGTTGTCAGTCCACCCCTGGTACAATCAGTTCACATCTAGGGATAACCAAACTTAATTCCATATGTATGGTTTTAGCAACTCAAGCAGATGGGCACAATCTCTAATATAGGATTGTAATCCCCTAGCCAGGGGCTGAAGAGATTCATCTATGTATAATGAAAAAACCTGTCATGATGCTGTCCATGGCCACAATGATAAGGCAGGCTGGAGTGTTATCTAGGTCTTTGTGGATTTTTGGTATATGGTAGAAGTATGGGGTCCCCGCTGCTCTACTCTTACGGGTGGCTTGAAGTACTAACCATCCTGGTGCCCCATCTTCTGCTGGACGTAGCAGTGGTCTTTTTTACCCTCCCTCTTCACTTTCTCCTACCCTCCACCCATAGTGGGATTTGGACCCAACAGTGGACATCTAACTTGTGCCAAATCATCTCCATGTATGTACTGTTTACAGAGCTCAGCAGTTCAAGCTCATATTTACACACAGTTGAAAGAGTGACTTACCCCCCTCCCTCCATGGCTGTGTGTCAGAGAACGATTGTCTGAAGGCATGCAGCATGGCTCTTTCACTTTAGAAAATCCAAAATGTTCTATGGATTCAGTGGCTACACCCTATAATAAATGTCTGTTTATATGGATATTATGTAAGTAATGGTAATGTTCTAAAATGATTAGCATTTCCATTTCCTCAGTTTATTCTATTGGAAATTCATTTAGGGCAATAGTTTATGTTTATTTCTTCCATAATAATGGTGCCCACCCATCATAGCATGTGCAGTCAACATATATTGTAACTGCGGTGTCCTTTGCATACAAGATATTTATGGTGTGTCTATAATTTATTTATTTATCCTATAACACTGCTACAACACATTTGCTGATTGGTCTACTATTCTAGTATGTAAACAAGAGTATGCAGCGCTAATAAAGTTAATAAAATCAGATACAAAAGTTGCACAATGGTATAAGCGAAAAAGACTCAGTCCATATTAAATGGTGAGATAAAGTGATAAGGTGCAATTGTCCAAGCAAACCATGGTCAGAAATATTCGTGACTCTTGTGTTCTTGTGAACGTACAAATAATGCACTAACCAGATAGCGCATGTGGTGCGCGTGGAGTAATTAAGACCCGCTCCCGGTACTCTGGACTTGTGATATCCGGAAGATGTCATCTACAGGTTTAGCCACAAGATGTCATCAATCCAGGTAAGTCATCCACCAGGAAAATCATCTGCGGGGGAGGGGGGAATCACATATCACTCCAAACCAGCAGGAACCTTCAAAAGCGGGCTCCCATGCAAATAGATGAGACCCAGAGAAGCTTCTAATAGTGTAGTATTTCTTTAATTGGCAAAAATTCAGCATGTACAGATAACAAATAAAACTTACATCCAGGATAAGATCTGGCCACCAAGGTGTCAGTCAGGGTAGCCTTGTAGTATAAGTACACAGGTCAGGGGCACCCATCTAACGCGTTTCGTGTGAATAACACTTCCTCAGAGGGAGACTAGGTTTGATGTAAGATAAGTGACACACATTGTAAGAAATCATCTGCTTACAGCTTGACTAGTCTGATACACTGCAGCTTGGAATCACACATTCCCTGCCACAACAGTCTAATATAGGTGATCACTCAAGGTCTGATAAATTGCATGCAGCTCTTGCAGTGTTTTGCCCTCTCAGAAAATCGACACCTAGCAGCCTGTTTAAGTGAACTACAAATCATGTGTAGGCAGATGCAGTCTACATTCTCCACTGCAGGTGGCACTCATCTGGAAAGACAATGCAGCTTTCGGAGGAAGTCAGGAGCAACTAGGTTTTTATATGATTTTCTTGGTCCCGTGGGGCAGCGTTCCTGTTGGCTACACTGCATCCAAGTGACATTGGAAAGCCATCTTGGGTCATGCAGACTCTTTTTAAGTCCCTGTTCCTGGGTTTTGGATCACAATTGTGAGCTGGCTAGTGTAGGGATGCCGGGCCCTATAGCACCCACAAGCGCTGGCCCACAGCACCTACAAGCGCCGGTCCACAGCACCTACAAGCACCGGCCCACAACACCCACAGACGCCTGGCCCTACTGCACCTACTGACGCCTAGCCTACAGCACCTACAGACGTCGGCCTACAGATGCTAGGCCCTACAGAATCTCAAGACGCTGGGCCCTACAGCACCTCCAGACGCTGGGCCCTACAGCACCCCCAGACGCCGGGCCCTAAAGCACCCCCAGACGTCGGGCCCTACAACACCTCCAGACGCCGTGCACTTCAGCACCTCCAGACACCGTGCCCCTCAGCACCTCCAGATGTCGGCTTACAGCACCCACAGACTGCCGTGACTAGCCAGCAGCAGACCCAGCTGTCTACCCCTTTCCCTCCCCTCCCACAGATGAACTCCTCCGCCACTGCACGACAGACTCTCCGCATCTATATGCCCTGATGTGAAACCTTTCACCTCCCTCAACTGATCAGCACTCCACTCACCCTCCTAATATGCCACCTGTACTCCTCCTCCTTGTACTCCTCTCCTCCATTCACAAAATCTCCTCCCTCTACCCCCCTACTCCCCCAAAACAACTATACATTGGACCCTCACTACTTCCCTCTCCCCACTTCGGCTCTCACCACCTCCTCCTGATACTCCACTCTCCCACCGACCCACACGCCACCACTAACAGACCCTCGCGCTCTTGCACATCCCGCTCCCATGCCACCTTTCTCACCCAACTTCTCCTCCTTACCGCCGGGGATATCTCCCCAAACCCTGGCCCCTCACTGCCTCACTCACCCACTAGGCACCCTCCTACTCCCACAAACCGCCGCAACCCCCTCAACCTTATACCTGTCCCCCTCCCCCCAGCATCCACCCCTCCACTCCTGAACACCCGATCAGTTTGCAACAAGCTCACCGCCATCTATGAACTCTTTATCTCCCGCTCCCTCAACCTCCTAGCGGTCACCGAAACCTGGATCCAAGCCACTGACTCCACCTCCCCTGCGGCACTCTCCTATGGAGGTCTTGTCTGGTCCCATTGACCCAGACCGAGCGGTCGCAGAGGTGGTGGGATTGGCATGCTCTTGTCACTGCTGAGCACCTTCCAGGTCCTTCCAAACCCCCCCTCTCTATCCTTCTCCTCCTTCAAGGCCCACTGCATCCGACTCTTCTCCCCCACCCGTCTGAGGATTGCAGTAATCTATCGGCCTCCTGGACCCGTATCCTGCTTCCTTGATGACTTTTCTGCCTGGTTGCCCTTTTTCCTCTCCTCTGAGCTACCCATCATCATCCTTGGTGACTTCAATATCCCTATCAATGTCAACAACCCAGCTACATCCCAACTCCTCCACTTAACCTCTTCTTTTGCACTCACACAGTGCACACAGTCCTCCACCTACACCGACGGGAACACCCTGGACCTCGTTTTCTCCCATCTCTGCACCCCCCACAACCTCACTAACACCCCTTTCCCTCTCTCTGACCACAACCTCATTACGTTCTCCATCTCCCCGTCCTCTAACACCTCCCCCCCAAATGTCAAACCATCACCAGCCATAACCTCTGCAACCTGAATCCAGCCCCTCTCCACTCAGCAGCTGACCGTCTGCACGACAGTATCCTTCCACTGTCCTGCCCCGACCTGGCCACTACTGCGTATAACAACTCGCTGTCAGCTGCCTTAGACTCCTTAGCACCCCTAACCACATGTAGCATTCGCCCCCAACCGCTTCAACCCTGGCAGAACGACCACACTAAAAATCTTAAATGACGCAGTTGCGCGCTGGAGCGACTATGGTGCAAAACCAGATCCCCTCGAGCGTTCTCCCTCTACAAATCCGCCTTCCTCACCTACACCTCCTCCCTCCACGCCGCCAAACAAGCCTACTTCGTAACCCTCATCAACACCCTCTCCTCCAGTCTTCGCGAACTCTTCTCCACTTTCAACTCCCTACTCCCCCCCCCACCCTCACCCTGTACCTCACTCACCTCCCACGAGATTGCCAATCACTTCCAAAATAAGATCGACGCAAACCGTAAGGACATCGCCAATGCTCAACCTACCTCCCCACCTAGCCTCCCTCACACCATAACCCCACCAACTCTCCCCTCCTCTGACCTCACAACCGCCCTGCCCCCCACCACATCTAACATCCCGCGCAATATCACCTCCCCAACACTCCGCTTCTTCAGCCTTGCCACCACTGAGGAGGTCACCAAGGTCTTCTCAGAAGCCCGCCTCACCACTTGACCCTGTCCCCACACAACTCCTCTGGGCAACCTCCTCCTCCATCCTACGCTCCCTCACCCACATCTTCAATCCCTCCCTCTCTACTGGCGCATTCCCCTCCCCCCTAAAGCACGCACACATCACCCCCATACTCAAAAAACCCTCCCTGGACCCCACCGACCTGAACAACCTTAGACCCATCTCCCTGCTGCCATTTACTTACAAGCTCCTTGAGCGCTTAGTCTGCAATCGCCTAAGCACCCACCTCACTGACAACAACCTCCTCGATCCACTACAGTCTGGCTTCCGTCCCCTACACTCCACTGAAACTGCCCTACTCAAAATCACTAATGACCTACTAACCGCCAAAGCTAATGGCCACTACTCAGTCCTTTTACTCCTTGACCTTTCCGCAGCCTTCGGCACAGTTGACCACCCCCTCTTCCTTAATAAACTACACTCCCTCGGCATCAGAGACTCCAATTTCTCCTGGCTCTCCTCCTACCTATCCCAACACTCCTACAGCGTTACCTATAACGCTACCACCTCCCCGTCTCTGTTGGGGTCCCCCAAGGCTCTGTCCTCGGGCCCCTTCTCTTCTCCATCTACACCTCCTCCCTCGGCAAACTGATACACTCCCACGGCTTCAACTATCATCTCTACGCCGATGACACGCAAATATACCTCTCCACCCCTCACCTCACCTCTTCAGTCTCCGCCCGTATCACCCACCTGCTGAACGACATATCAGACTGGATGTCGCTCCATTTCCTCAAACTGAACCTTTCCAAAACCGAGCTCCTAATCTTCCCCCCAGCTCGCACCCCCCCACCCTCTCCATCATGACCAACAACGCCACCATCAGTCCCACCCCGCAAGCCAAAGTCCTAGGTGTCACTCTAGACTCAAACCTGTCCTTCCAACCCCATGTCCAATCGTTGGCAAACTCATGCAGACTCCACCTTCACAACATCTCCAAAATACTTACGTTCCTAACCCGAGACACTACTAAACAACTCGTTCACTCCCTCATTATTTTACGTTTGGACTACTGCAACTCCCTTCTCACCGGCCTACCTCATCACAGACTATCCCCGCTTCAGTCTATCCTGAACTCAGCGGCCAGACTCATCCACCTTACCAACCACTCCTCTTCTGCCACCCCCCTCTGTCATTCCCTTCACTGGCTCCCGATTGCCCAATGCATTAAATTCAAACTACTAACACTGACATACAATGCAGCCCCAAACTACCTCACCGACCTGATACCCAAATACCACCCAACCCGTAATCTTCGCTCCTCATAAGACCTCCTACTTTCTTGCTCCCTGGTCTCCACCTCCCACGTCCGACTGCAGGACTTCTCCAGAACTTCCCCCATCCTCTGGAACTCACTACCCCAATCCATCAGACTGTCACCTACCCTCCTCACCTTTAGGTGCACCCTGAAAACCCATGTCTTCAGGGAAGCTTACCCCACCCTCACCTAACAGCCGATCTCCTCCACTCCTCCTACCACTCCATCCCCCACAGCCACTTCCTCCTGTACCACTTTCCCCTCCCTCCTAGATTGTAAGCTCAAAAGAGCAGGGCCCTCGAACCCCTCGTGTATTGTTTTGTTATTGTATTGTCTCATATTGTGTCCCCCACTATAATGTACAGCGCTGAGCAAACCTTTGTGGCGCTATATAAATACTGTATAATTATAATAATACTCATCTGTGAGGGACAACACTATTTGCAGGGAGAGGTTCCAGAGGAGGGAAAGCTTAGGGCCTACATCTACATCGTAGCAAACTCCCTTTGGCTACCCTTGACAGGCACTGTCTCCAGCTTGGACCTATTCATTGCTGACTCTCCGTCCTGACTGTTGAGTAAGAGCTCCCAGCCGGGTTGTTCTAATGTTTTGAAAGCTTGCTGCTATCCAGGACTCTGTGTTTTCATTGCCGCACACCACACTGCACCTACCTAACACATGTCACCAGTAATGTTAACCTATCAAGTTGGGGAGTCTCTCCCATGCTGTAGAATTCCCACCTCTGCAGCATAAAGGGGAGTCCTAACACCCATATACATACATATATAAAATAACTGATATGAGCTACAACATCATTTTAAAACATACAACAATATAACATCTTGGTAATAGAGCATATAGTTTATGAGATCTTCCACACTTTCTGTTACTCACAAAATGTTAACGGCATTCTTTTTCTTTTCAGCAAAATGTTTGGAAATTTGTGGACTGGTCTACAGGGTCAGGGAGTTCACCACCTAGAGGACAGGTTATCAACCACCAACCATTGAATTAACTCTTCACACTTCATTTCCCAGGGTACTATTCTGACTGGAAACACAGACACTTCTATCTCCTCTTCCTCTCTCACCAGGTGATGCATGATTATCCCATGCCCCCCCAGTCTCTTGTGTCTCATAATTAACTCATAGCACATGAATTCCATTGATGCTTGTATACTGAATTCAGTTAACCCCATAACACAAATCTCAGGAAGCCACTTCTTTGTATTTGTTGCAAGGCATTGCTCCCTTGACCACCCAGCCAGGTCCTTAGGTTGACCATGGGCCACAGTGGGTCCCAAGATGAGTATCCAGCTGTGAAGTGAGGGAAACAAAGCGCACCTGTCCACCCACCCCACAGAGCCACTGTCATCTGCTAGGGTCACTCACTTCCACTGCAGATTGGCCGCCATAACTGGAAAGTGTGCCCCAACCTTGAAGGTAAAAGTGTGCCTGTATTGAGATGTACTTGTCCCCAAAGGATCTCCTGGTGCAACTGTTCCGTCACAGCCCAAGGCTGTTCAACCCAAGGGGTTGAATGGTTTAACTTCCCCATACGAGGACACTTTTGATATACCAAGGTTAAATTTTGACTGATTAGAGCAGTGGTTCTCAACCTTTCTAATGCCGCGACCCCTTAATACAGTTCCTCATGTTCTGGTGACCCCCAACCATAAAATTATTTTCGTTGCTACTTCATAACTGTAATTTTGCAGTGGGAGGACTAGCGCCCCATCACTGATGTCAGTGGGATGAATAGTGTCCCATCGTTGGTATCAGTGGGAGGAATAGTGTCCCATCATTGGTGTCAGTGGGAGGAATAGTGTCCCATCATTGGTGTCAGTGGGAGGAATAGTGCCCCATCATTGGTGTCAGTGGGAGGAATAGTGTCCCATCATTGGTGTCAGTGGGAGGAATAGTGTCCCATCATTGGTGTCAGTGGGAGGAATAGTGCCCCATCATTGGTGTCAGTGGGAGGAATAGTGTTCCATCATTGGTGTCAGTGGGAGGAATAGTGCCCAATCATTGGCGTCAGTGGGAGGAATAGTGCCCAATCATTGGCGTCAGTGGGAGGAATAGTGCCCAATCATTGGCGTCAGTGGGAGGAATAGTGTCCCATCATTGGTGTCAGTGGGAGGAATAGTGCCCCATCATTGGCGTCAGTGGGAGGAATAGTGTCCCATCATTGGTATCAGTGGGAGGAATAGTGTCCCATCATTGGTGTCAGTGGGAGGAATAGTGTCCCATCATTGGTGTCAGTGGGAGGAATAGTGCCCCATCATTGGTATCAGTGGGAGAAATGGTGCCCCATCATTGGTATCAGTGGGAGGAATAGTGCCCCATCATTGGTGTCAGTGGGAGGAATAGTACCCCATCATTGGTGTTAGTGGGAGGAATAGTGCCCCATCATTGGTGTCAGTGGGAGGAATAGTGCCCCATCATTGGTATCAGTGGGAGGAATAGTGCCCCATCATTGGTGTCAGTGGGAGGAATAGTGCCCCATCATTAGTATCAGTGGGAGGAATAGTGCCCCATCATTGGTGTCAGTGGGAGGAATAGTGCCCCATCATTGGTGTCAGTGGGAGGAATAGTGCTCCATCATTGGTGTCAGTGGGAGGAATAGTGCTCCATCATTGGTGTCAGTGGGAGGAATAGTGCCCCATCATTAGTGTCAGTGGGAGGAATAGTGCCCCATCATTGGTGTCAGTGGGAGGAATAGTGCCCCATCATTGGTATCAGTGGGAGGAATAGTGCCCCATCATTGGTGTCAGTGGGAGGAATAGTGCCCCATCATTGGTATCAGTGGGAAGAATAGTGCCCCATCATTGGCGTCAGTGGGAGGAATAGTGCCCCATCATTGGTGTCAGTGGGAGGAATAGTGCCCCATTGTGGGTGTCAGTGGGAGGAATAGTGCCCCATTGTGGGTGTCAGTGGGAGGAATAGTGCCCCATCGTTGGTGTCAGTGGGGGGAGGAATAGTGCCCCATCGTTGGTGTCAGTGGGGGGAGGAATAGTGCCCCATCGTTGGTGTCAGTGGGGGGAGGAATAGTGCCCCATCGTTGGTGTCAGTGGGGGGAGGAATAGTGCCCCATCGTTGGTGTCAGTGGGGGGAGGAATAGTGCCCCATCGTTGGTATTAGTGACACAAATGATGGGGCACTATCCCTCCCACTGACACCAATGATACTTACCTTGCTGACTCCTGCTCCAGCCTGGGCTCGCTCTCTCCCTCTCCCATCTACAGCCTGCATACCTGGCTGCAGCAGCAAAATTTACACTTACCTGTCAGCTGTCTTCCTTCTCTGGCCTCTCTCTTCACTCGTTCCTGCAGCTCCCTCGATCTTCTTCGATCTCCGCGCGCTGCCGCCCGGCTCCTCCTCTCCAAGCTCCACCTTCTCGCCGGTGATTGGCCGCCTGTGTGCCTCTCCTGAGCTACAGTTCCGGTGGCCAATCAGCGGCGAGGAGGTGGTGACAGGGGCAGCATATCATCCCGCCCACACATCGCCGGAGACAGGAGCGGCGTCTCGGTTCCTAAGACCATCGGAAATATGTGTTTTCCGATGGTCTTAGGCGACCCCTGGGAAATGGTCGTTCGACCCCCAAAGGGGTCGCGACCCCCAGGTTGAGAACCGCTGGATTAGAGGCACGTCTGTTATTAAGACACATCAGCTTCTTACCCAAAAAAGTATCTGTTTACTGGAATATTCATGGTGTTCATAAACATCTCACATTATTCTTCAAACATACAGTATGTACAAAGCAATACAGGTAAATTACTGAGATCTTTGGCGGTGCATTAACTATGTATCCTGCCCTTAGTGGTAGATAGAGTATAGTGCAAGTAGGAGAACAGGTGCTGCCAATACCAGGAATGGGAGAACAGTCATTGCTTTAAAGTCCATAGCTCCTGGCCTCTGAAGAATGGTCTCTTTTAAGAGGAAAATGGCAACAGCAGGAATCATATCTCAACTGGTCCTTTTCGCAACACTTCCACATGCCACTCCTCATAGACTGGCTTACCCTCTACATGTAGCCAAAGTCGCTCCATCTCAGACACAGAGGACAAGGCAAGACTCGACAAGTTGTGCACCAGCCAAAAATTTTAAGTTACAATACTAAACATAGAGGGCAGCACAGTGGCTAAGTGGCAGTAGCAGCACTAGGATCATTGGTTCAATTCCCAACCACGGCACTACCTGCCTGGAGTCTGCATGTTCTACCTGTGCCTGCATGGGTTTCCTATGGGTACTCCAGTTTCCTCCCACATTCCAAAGACATAGTGGTAGGTAAATTGGCCCTAGTATGTGTATTTATGAATGTGAGTTAGGGACCTTAGATTTTACACTTCTTGCGGGTTAGGGACTGATGTGAATGTACAATATATACATATATGTAAATCACTACGTAAATTGAGGGCACTCTATAAGTACCTGTAATAAATAAAATAAAATAAATAAAAAAATGGCTAATGCATAGCACAAACCTACTCAGTGAATTAGGCACAAGTTGTTGTGTGCATTGGTTTAAAAGATACCTGAATTCAGCTAACAATGAAGCAAAGCTGCCTCGAGAATAATTAAAATAAATGTTTGCATATCTTGTAGAAACTACAGTTTCTCTGCAAATATTTGAAAGAAAAAGTGAATTTACTTAACATAAGTTTTAGTTTTGTAGCTTTGTAGAAAAACTCAAAAGCAATGCACAAAACATTGTATTTTAAATGTTTGATACCTGCCACTAACAGTGGTCACATAATATGGCTTTACATTTCTTCCTTCTCTCTATACATTCTGAAAGGGTTTGTGAAATGATATAGTCACCAAACATCTAATGGTTGTAGTTTATAGTGATGAGTGAAATTCGCCCACAGCTTCAGGAATTGACGGACAACTGTGGCCCCTTGTGGGAGCTGCTGGGCAAGCTCCCCATCATGGCTAGAGGCTGAAAGCCATCTATGAGAGCTCAGTCACTGTGCTGGGAGCAGGCTCTCAGCATAAAAACCTCAGCCATCCATGGACAAAGTATGTGCGGCAGGTGGGCATTCAAGTGAAAAAAGCACGTGCACAGCACAAATGCATTACGTGGGTGGCGAGAAGTTAAAAAAAAGAGATGTTAGGGACTTTCTCATATGGCTTTGAGGGTGACAGTAAAAATACACAAAATACTTTAAATTACAGGTTTTGGGGAATACCTTACATCTTTACATGTTACAGGACTAGCACAGTTTCTGGGATAGCCACAGCGACCGCATATTTTGGTAGTATATTTTTGGCTGTGGAATTAATTTTTTTTTTATCGACAATTAACTTTGCTTACATAAATCAACAGCTTCACCCCAATATGATAACACTTGTTCCATATCAGTTAAAAAAAGTGTTTTTTTGTGGTATTTCTAGCATTACTAGGCCTGTTTTGACAAAGTTTGAAAAAAATTTGCTAGTGGCTGGGCAGTTTGGCAACAGCAACAAAAACAAAAATCAAAATATGCACAGACAAGTCACAAGCAGCTTTTTTGACAAATGTTAGAACTTAAACCCTCAGATTCTGAAGTGTAAAAATTAGCCAGTGACAGGACAGTATTGCATCCATTGTACCCTGCCTGGAGTGTTGGCTGTTTCTGAAGTGTTGACAGGCACTGAACCATCCTCTCCTGCTGTGTTTGCCTCCGTCTTTTTTTGTCTGTGTCACTGCCAGTCATCCTCCAGTGAAAAAAGGAGAAAGAGCGGGCAGTACTGGACAAATGACCAGTAGGCCTTTTACCAACCTGGGTGATCCAAGCACATCCTCAGCAGTAGTCTTCCTCTTTCTGGGAGTCTTCAGTATCTACACTGTGCAGTACCTACAGTAGCTCAGTCACTGGTAGGCACAACACAACCCTTGACTCACAACAGCACAATCTCTGGCCAGTGCAATATGGTAGCTTTCCTTGCAGCAACACAGGAATACTAACACCATCTCTGGTGGTTACAGCAACTGCCCTGTAATCATTTCTCTCAGTAGCATAGGAGCAACACTGGAATCAAGGTCCTTTCCAGACTCCTTGTCTCCACAAGCATGCTCTGCAATGACTGGGGACATCTTCACTGTCCATATTGGAAGGAGAAAGCAAAGATCTGTAGCAGGAAGTAATGTTCTGTCACTTAGTTTAAAGTAGCTACCAGCCAGACTATCTAAAGAATGTGGAAAGGTTAGAACCCCTAACGTGGTTTGTATTGCTGTCTGTATCCCTGCTGAGAGATTCACCATCATTATTGGACCTGTTTTCTCCAATACATAAAGGAATGGGAAATCCAAAATGTTAAAGTTGTCAAAGAAACAGAAAGTTAGTTTAAATACATTGTAAACCTTCCTACCTGCACCTTCACTCACATACGATGGGCATTGATAATGTGGTTTCATGATGTCATTTGTTGCCCTGCAAGCACAGTACTGTATATAGTAGAGAAAATCATCACATTCCAGTGTAATTAATGTCTGTTTGTGTAAAAAAATGAGGCATGCAACATGCCACTGCACAGGTTAATGTGTGGCCTCTGTCTGTAGTCTAAGAACTGATACTTCCTGTGAAAGAAAATACAAATCCCACAATCCCTGGGTTCCTCAGTCTAGTGTTCTGCAAGTGCATTAGCACTTTCACAATAGTGATGCATCACAGAGAAATGGCAGGACATTGACAAGATGTTGCCTGTCCCTTTGGTGAATAGGGACAAGGCAGGTGAATAAATACGTGGACATAGGGTTATCGATCAGCCATGGTACTGCAAACTGCAGCAGCAACATATCAATCAGCCATGGTACTACAAACTGCAGCAGCAACATGTGATCTCATCATTACAAGGTAAGCCAAACATACAGGGAATATAACCACACTAATGCCTAGTTAAAACAACAAAAACATTTGAAGGATGCTATATTTACAATGTCTTTAATGCTACATACAGTATACAATTGTCTGTAATTCCTATGGATAGGCCTGTTCTGTTCTGTTCTGCCTGTTCAAAGAGCTGCAAGAGGGCATATTGAATCACTTTAAAGATATTTCTTATAACTGTTCCTTGGGGCAGGAAGTGAAGGGAAATCTTCCCAATGGGTCACAGATTGTAAAAAAAAAAATAACATAGGTCTTAATCATTAACACTTCATCCAAAACTAAAAAAAAAAAGTTTGACTTCATATACATTTTAAATCAACCATTTGCCACAATCCAGCAGGCCAGTAATCCTCCACAAAGAGTACACATACAAAAATAAGAAGACAGAGGATCTTATCTTTCCCTATTATATATGTAGCAACCTCCCAGGTAGCTATGGGAAGCTAAACTCAAATTGCTAGATAGGGGCTGAAAAGCAGCCCAGATGCAACTGTCAGAGGGAGGTTAAATTTGAGTCAGAGCTGAGAGGCTCTGCAGGCCAGCTCTCTGAGACTTCCCCCTGCCCTAGAACATTGGAGAATGTTCTTGAAGCAGTGGGCGGAGGTAAGGAGTTGCTGGTCTGCAATCTTGAGGGATCCTGACCACTCTCCCAACAGAAGGATTGGCTTGGGTCAGGACTGCCCTTAAAAGTGACAGGGCCTGCTCAGCTGTAGGAGAGTTCAGATGGAAGAGGATAGGATTGCCACCTCACCTCATTAAAACCAAACACGTATTAATTACACAAGTTCTGTGGCTGTTTTAGGTGGTAATTAAACTCACCTAGTGCTTTATCTGCATTAAATTAGCATCAAAACCTGTGTAATTAATATGTGTTCGCTTTTAAAGGGATGAGGTGGCAACCCTAGAAGAGGAGGATGTGAAGGTTGGAGAGCAGGAGCCTGTGAGGGGGCCCAGATGGAGTGAGGCTCACCTACAGGCAGAGGACCTTGGAAGGAGGAAAGCTCAGGACTTCACTGGCCCCCTGAGAGAGGACCACCTGTGAGGCAGGGAAGAAGCAGCCCAGCTTATAGGCCTAGTAGCAGCAGCACAGGAGAAGGACTAAGTGAGTAGACCTGCACCCCCTGGGCCAGACAGGGGAAGGAAGCACTCTAGTGGGAAACCACATTAGCAACCACCCAGGACTGTCTTATCTCTTAAAGTGACAGGCATGCACTAGATCCCCTGCTCAGGGATACCTCCAGGCAACTGGATAGAGGAATATCTGTGTGTAAAGATTTGAACATAGTTCAGGAAGGTGTTCTTGGTTTTTTGTTCCCTTGGGCATCTTGTACACCCCTTACCCCATCCAAATTCTAAATCCCCTGATAAAACTTCAAAACAAGCTCAAGGACTGGTCACTGACTCCTGAATGCAAGTGGATGTACAAATGCATGTTGCCTGGCTGTGCAGGACTATAGGGGGACCCAAAGGTTCAGAAACGTCTAAGGGGGTAGTGCTACATGTGGGGGCTTGCTATTCCGGGATCTCCTAGAGCAACCTGTATGGCTATTGCCCCTAGCAACTGGCAACCAACGAGTCAGGAAAAAGAGTGCTGCAGCAGAGAAAAGTGTCATGGAATTGGCGGGAAAGCTGTGCTGTGCAGCTGAAATTGTGATTGCTACTGTGTTTCAAAGAACATCCCAGTTTTGTATCCTTTTCCCCTTTTCTTTTTTTTGTGGGATGCCCTGCTCCTGGGCTCAGAAGTCATTTTTTTTGTCCCCCAGCCAATGAGGACATGGCTGTTTTCAGTGGGGGATTAATGTAGCACTTTCCTAGGTAGCTAGGGGGAGCTAGACTCAAATTGTTAGATAGAGACTGTTGCCCAGGTGCAACAGTCAGAGGGAGGTTACATTTTGGTCATAACTGAGAGGCTCTGCAGGCAAGCTCTCTGAGACTTCCCCCTGCCCTAGAACTTTGGAGAAAGTTCTACAAGCAGTGGGCGGAAGTAAGGAGTTGCTGGTCTGCACTCTTGAGGTATCCTGACCAATTCTCAACAGGAAGCTTGGCATGGGGTCAAGACTGCTCTTAAATGTGACAGAGCCTGCTTAGCTGCAACATAGTTCGGGTGGAAGAGGAGGATATGAAAGTTGACGAGCAGGAGCTTGTGAGGGGGCCCAGATGGAGAGGGGCTCATCTACAGGCAGAGGACCACACAAAGAGGAAAGCTTGGGACTTCACCGGCCCTCTGAGAGAGGAGCACCTGTGAGGCAGGGAAAGGCTTGGTAGCAGCCACCAACCCACCAGCGGCACACGAGAAGGACTAAGTGAGTAGACCTGCACCCCCTGGGCCAGATAGGGGAAGGAAGCACTCTGGTGGGAAACCAGATTAGAAACCACCCAGGACTGTCTTATCTCTTGAAGTGAAAGGCACTGGATCCCCTGCTCAGGGATTCCTCCAGGCAGCTGGTTAGAGGAATATCTAGGACCTGGGGTGGTAAAACAGGAGATGCTGGCTAGCTCTCCACGTAGAGGATTTTTATGTAAAGACTTGTACATAGTTCAGGAAGTTATCCTGAGTTTATCAGTTCCCTTGAGTATCCCGTACACCCCTTGCACCATCCAAGTTCTAAATCCCCTAATAAAGCTTTAAAACAAGCTCAAAGAGTGGTTTCTGAATGCAAGTGGATGTGAAAATGCTTGTTGCCTGGCTGCGCAGGACTATAGGGGGACCCAAAACATCAGCTACTCCTAAGGCAATAGTGCTGCATATATAACAACTAAAAAAAAGAGTTCATTTTATATATATATCTTTAGCCAGCTACTTGCCACCACCGAGGGGACTGGCAAAACTCCACAAAGTTTACACATACATAAAACGAACACACAGGGTCTTAACTTTCCTTATTATATCAAAAACTAGAAAAAATAAAGTTTTAACTGACATTCCACTTTAAGGCAAGTTCTAAACAAGGAGGATTGTGTAAATGTGGGCAGACAATTTGCTGTGCCATAGAAAACATCCACCCCCTAAAAATACATACATTGTCATGTAATGGATGGTTTAACCAAGGGGGAATGATTAGCAAGCACTTGCATAAGCTAATGCATGAAATCTGTCAAAACCTAAAAGCTGTGTATTAAACCTACCACAGAAGCTGCAAATGTCAGACTCCCAGGCTTTATAATAGATCAAGTAGATGTTCCAAAACTACATTACACTCTAGGAGTCAAAGAATGACAGTTCCCATCAATGGCTTTTGAACAGATATTTTGAATTTTGACACAACTCTACTCAAAAGCTTGCTGCTTTATTTATTTATTTTTTGTAACTGTTTAGAAGAGCAGGGAGTTAACTTCAGAGAAGGTAATAACAGCATGATTTAAAGGAGAGGTATTTCTATGGCTTTTTTCATCATACTTGGTTAGTTCTCTTGTAGATCCCTTACTTGTGCTCTCCTGTGATCCAGAATCAGCCAACGGTGGGCTAAAGCCTGCTGCTGGTTAATGTCATTGAGTTGCACAAAGCTCTGGAAGGATGCCGACAATAATGTGGAGATCCACCCAAATGCCTAATCAGCAGCTGGCTCAGCCTCTCAGTGTGCCACTGAAAGCCTGAACAAGCTGCTTCAGTCGCCTCTCCTACCCGGCACTCCATTAAGAGCTGGAGGGGCAGAGCACAGAGCGGTGACTGACCGTCACCACTCTCTGCTCAGAGCAGACTAGGAACTGAGTGCTCAGCGATCATGTGATTGCTCCGTTCTCTGGCTTAGAGCTGGGGGGGGGGGGGAGCTGCAGCACCAGACAGCTTCTGCAGCATGAAGAAGAGTATATAGTATGTTTTTTTATATTCCCACACTTATGCTTTAAATTGAAGAGGTGCCTGGCAAACATAATTTCCACCTTTCCTTCCATCTTTCATCTGCAATAACATCTATGAAGCCTTATGCAAAAGCACCAACATTGACATTTCCACTGATGATTACTCAAGGCAATGGAAGCTGCGAAATTCTGTATTCTTACCTCACATATGAAATATTTGCTTCAGCATCTTCAGTGGTTGTTATTTTTCAAAATATTAGAAAACATATTGTTTGTAGGAAATCGTCAATTCTGCTTTGTAAGCACGCATTGCCTTTTTTGGACAGAAAGGTTAAAGATGAACTCTGTAAATTACACCAGAGGATACGGTTATATTAGGGATGCAACTAGGAATCACAGGGTCCTATAGCAAAAATGTCAATGTGCCCCTCAACAGGAAAAGAAACCATGGTGCAACACCCTAATTACCATAGCAGGTTACAAAGAACTGAAGAGGACACAATGAAGATATTGAGATAAGTATGAATCTGTGGAGGAGAAAGGTGTCTACAGTGAAGTGTTTAGAATCATTATAGTAGAATTATAGGCAAAACTTTTTTTTCACTTTGGTTAGAGCAAGGGAGGCTTATAGCCCGTCAGATTTCTTTTTTTTCACCATCTGTGTCCCATTGCAGAGATTTCCCTTCACTTCCTGTCCCCTAGCCAAACAGAAAGTGAGAAGAAATCACTGCAAATGAAGGGAATTCCCCACCAGAACCAGTGTCTCCATTGGAATATTTCCCATCTATTGCTTTTCTGGGGACAACCCAAAATTTGGCATTTTCTTTTAATTTCACATTGAATGATAATGGCAAACAGGTAGAGAGGATGAATCTATTTAACAGCAACACGGACTACAATAAAAACATGACAGGTGTTTAAATCCCTCTTTACTCCAAAACTATAAAAAAAAAAAGTTTTGTAGCTCAGTGTACCAAATGGGGCAGTGTAGGATATAAACTATACAGTGTCAAGTATGTGCAAGTGTGGAATTTACAGAATGATGCAGTGTGAAATATAAAAAATATAAAACAGGGATTATAGAATGTGTAGAATAAGGAACATAGATCATGGCATATGGATTAATGTGGTGCGGAATACAGAATGTACAGCATGGCATACAGAATGAGGAGATGATGAAATAGGAAAGTACAACATGGCATATGGAATGAGTAATTGTGGATCAGGAAATGCAGAGCATGGCATATGGAATGAGGCATTGTGGAGTAGGGAATGTACTGCATGGCAAATAGGATTAGGCATTGTGGAATAAAGATACATGGAATGCATGAAGGTAAAAAACCTTAATAATTTAGAATCACTGTAAACCATGCTGAAATAAATTAAAATATTTCTTTAACGCTAATAACTCTTTCATGAAGGACTGATCTTAACACAGAACCAGCATCTCACCATGTTTACTAGCACTACAATGTTCACAAGGAAAAATACTATTGTAAAACCATAATG
Organism: Staurois parvus; assembly: GCF_062004578.1. Classification (NCBI taxonomy): domain Eukaryota; kingdom Metazoa; phylum Chordata; class Amphibia; order Anura; family Ranidae; genus Staurois; species Staurois parvus. Next base: position 7,027,959 of record NW_028318025.1, read on the forward strand.
GTGTCAGAATTTACAATTCTTTTTATTTAATATGGCACTACCTGTCATTAATTTTTTTTCTGGTGTCTTTATTTTTTGCATTTTTTTATTACAATTGTAAAAATGAATTCACGTGTGAATAATATTATCATTTATATTCGGTTTTGTAATATTGCCTTTCCTGCTTCTCCTGATTTCTTTTAGTTCAGTTTCTAAGGAAAATAAACATAAAAAGGTTCCTTATTAAGATGCATCAATTGGCTAATGCGGTAATGCAAACAATGGAGCTTCAGGATTTATCTGACATTTACATGTTAATGTCAAATTTAATTTCTTTTGTGTTTTATTATTCTGCTCTACTCAGATTAAAATATTATAGTTATTTTTTTTTTATCTTAATGTTAACTGCACTGTGACAAGACTGACATTTTTGCAATGGTTTTATTAGCAGTGTATTCTCATTATACAGGTAGATGTACATGCTGTATGTTTTCATTTTGTATAATGCATTGTTGCAGAGTAGCAATTTTTATTAGTCAGCCAACCAAATGTAGCAAACTAAACATTTAAAGGAATCACTTTCATAAGGACCTCTGTAGGTTAGCATACTATCTGCCTGGTTGTCATGATTCTTCAGATCCAATATAGAGATTGTTTTTTTCAACAGAGCAATTCAATCCTTACTCAAGTTTTTCTCAGTCTGATGGAAAACAACCTCATCCTAAACAAAGAAAAATAGTGACTGGATGGCCAATATACCTGCTGAGTATTACCAAGTGATCCACCATTATTGCAGAATAAAAACGAGAAAAGACATAGAGATGCATGTTTCCAATCCCCCCCTTTTGTTTCTTTAACAAAACGCTACATGATTTGCCAGCGTGAAAGTGACGACATGTTTCGAGTTGAAAGCCGAAGTGATATAGCATTCTTTTGCTTCTGCTGTGTGGTGAAACACCTAGTTAACAGTTGGGGAGCCTTACTTTCGTCATTCACTGTGTGTTCTGCTAGTAATACAGAGCCATCTCAGAGCTTAACCACTTGAGCTCCTGAGGATTTACCCCCCTTAATGACCAGGCCTCTTTTTGCTACTCGGCGCTGCACTAATTCAACTAATAATTGCGCGGTCATGCAATGCTGCACCCAAATTAAATTTACGTCCTTTTTTTCACACAAATAGAGCTTTCTTTCGGTGTAATTTGATCACCTGTGCGCTTTTTATTTTTCACGCTATAAACAAAAAAGGCCAAAGATTTTGAAGAAAAACAATATTTTTTACTTTCAGTTATAAAAAATATATAGTAAACTCAAAGTTGGTTATAAATTTAGGCCAAAATGTATTCTGCTACATGTTTTTGTTAAAAAAATGCAATTTACGCCATTTTTCTGCTATACAGCGCTGCGCTAGTTTAACAGACAACTGTGCGGTCATGCAATACGGTACATAAATGAAATTTACATCCTTTTTTTCCCCACAAATTGAACTTTCTTTTGGTGGTATTTGATTGCCTGTGCGGTTTTTATTTTTTGCGCTATAAAAAAAAAGGCTGACAATTTTGAGGAAAAAAAAACAATATTTTGGACTTTTTGCTATAAAACATGTCCAGTAAAAAAAAATGCAAAAATCAAATTTAGTCATAAATTTCTGCCAAAATGCATTCTGCGACATGTCTTTGCTAAAAAAAAAAAACAATACGTGTAAATTAATTGGTTTACGTGAAAGTTATAGCGTTTACAAATGGCGGGAAAGATACTGGGATTTTTAATTTTTATTTATACTAATAATAGCGCCGATCAGCGACTTATGGCGGCAATCAGCGACATATGACGGCGACCAGCGACTTATGGCGGGACTGCGGGACTGCGGCGGACACTTTGACACTGGGGGGGGAACTGACTTGGGGTCACTGACATCCCCAGTGACACCAATACAGTGATCAGTGAAAAAAAACCACTGAAACTGTACTAATGTCACTGGGGAGGAAGGGGTTAACATTTTTAGAATTTGCTGTGTAAGGGGAGTGTTTTACTAGGGGGCGGGGAGTGTACTGGACGGGGGGGAGGGAGGGGGAGCTGATCGAGGGAGAGAAACTATTCTCTCCCTCTTCAGCTTGTCGGCGAACTGTCACAGAGCAGGGCTGTGTGTAAACAATGCAGCCCTGCTCTGTGTTAGTGATCACCACTCATCGTGGGAAACCCGCTGCTGACACCCGCAGGACAAGTAGGGCGGGCGCGCGCCTTGCGTGTGCCCCCTACCTGTTTTAAAGGCAGCCGTTTTAAAACATGCTTTTGCCTACAAGCGCCGCCCTGCCACCGTTTATATGCGATGGCTGGGCGGCAAGTGGTTAATGAGCTTCAAAGATAGCAAATTGTTGGTGCCGTTTAGCTGGTGCCTCTGTGACTGAAGCTGCCAATTTATTTTCCATGTTGCAAGGTACAGTATCAAGGTTCACTTTCAAGGAAAACGTTGTCTGATAAGCATGAGTGCAGTCGACATGGTCAACTGATTGAAAGAGACAAAAAGACATTGCACAGGATTGTGACCCGGAATAAGAAAACAACTGCTGCAAAAGTGACTAAAATTCTTCATGGGACTGAGATTGAGCTCTGCAGTCACTTTTGCAAAGTTGTTTTCTTAGGGCGTTTGGAAAACTCTTCTGAACGATGGAAACTGACTGCTGGAAGAGGTAGGTTAAAAAAAGCCAGTGTAGCCACGTTTCCATACCGTGTTTATGCGCATTTATGTGCGTTTGCGTTTAGAAGCGATTTTAAAAGATAACCTCAGGAGACCTTCCCAAATGCCCAGAATGCACTGAAAAAAATTACTATTTCAGACATTTTGAGAGGAATAGAGAGAGCAGAAGCAGAGAGAGCAGTATTTGTTGAGATTACCTGTCTTTTCTGGTTCTACCGTTTTTTTCTTCACACGAAACTTGGAACTGACTGCGCTGGTGTACCGGGTCCATTTGAATACATGGAAAACCCTTTGCATGCATTTCTGTTGGTGAAAAAAGGCTCTGGACAACATCTGGACATGGAACAGTAAACGCTTCTAAACGCAAACACTTATAAACATGGTTAACTGCATTTACAAGCATTTACAAGCATTTTTCATTTGAAACGCCGGTAAAAACTACTCCTGAATGCGAGTTTGGTGCGTTAAAAAAAAAATTACTGTAAACTCAACTGCCTGTTAACGACTATAAACGACTATGTGTACATAGACACATAGGAAAACATTAGGGAGAGTTCAGGGGCTGCTGAAAAAAACGCAGAAAAGCTCCTGAACGTCAATTTAGGAGCTGCAGTGTACATGAGCCCTTATTCACAAATTTACCAGCAAGAGGAACATCCTGTTGCTTTTGCTTCCTGGGCTTTTTCCCCAGCTGGGCAAAAATATTCTGCAGGAGAATGTGAGGCATTGATCTGTGTTTGGGTATGTGTCACGTATTTATGGTGGAGTTTACCCTGAGAACTGATCACCAAGTCCTAACTTTCTTGCTGCCAGCTTCTGGGTCTGGCCACTGTCCTCTTTGTATACATAGATGGTCAAAAAAGCTGTTTCAGTGCAACGATTACAATTATGTAACACTGTGCACTGTTACTGTAATGCAGATTTATATTTGGTCACAAGATGGCAGCATGTAGCATTTTTGTTCTCATCATAGTCACAATACAGCTGAACAGAGACTGGTGGGACTTGTATGCTGAAAATAGAACTTCCCTTACAGTGAAGCTGGGACTGAACTACAGAGTCCAATAACACTCACCAGGGGATGGGGGGATATAAAAGTGAATGCCCGGGAATACAATGGAGAGTTGGAGAGAGACTTGGCTGGTGTATGGATCGTGTGTGTTGAGAGCTGTGTCAAGCTACGTAGATTTGGACTAGGCTGGGTTAGGCCGAGAAGCCGCAGAACACTGTTCATCCAAGCATTCAAGGGGAAGCAGCAGACTGCTGGAGACCTGTTCACTATAGAAAAGTGAGAGCCACTGGCATCATAGCCGCATCTTCAAGAGAAAAGAGGGGCCCCTCTTCGTTGGACGCTCACCGCCACAATGATTGTTTACAACAGGGCTGGGTGGGAGGGTTCTAACCTATTTATTGACACTTGCAATTACAAACTGTTGCTGCCAGTCAAGTTCTTCAAGTTTTCAGACACTCTTCAGCATAGGCTGCTACTAGTGATACATGCTGTATTATCGTTTGCTGTTGTAGACTGCCACCCTTATACTGTTATCATGGTCACAACCTGCAGGATACTGAACTGAGTTTACTATTTGGCCGTTTACAAGGCGGAACCCTGTATCTACATACATCTAAATGAAAGTGATCTATCTAAAGAAATAATCTAGCTCCTTAAAATGGTTGTAAAGACTCAAGGGTTGTTACCTTCATGCATTCTATGTGTGAAGGTAAAAAAAACCTTCTGTGTGCAGCAGCCCCCCCCCCCAATACTTACCTGAGCCTAATCATGATCCAACAATGTGCATGAGAGCCTGTTAATCACAGCCAGTGAGCCAATGAGGAGAGAGAGGGTGGGGCCAAGCCGTGGCTCTGTGTGTGAAGACATGCAGAGCAGCGGCTCAGGAGTGAGCCTGTTTAGGTGCTCTAATAGCAGGATTCTTGCTCTGGGGGGTACTTGGCAGGAGGGAGGGGCCAAGAGTGCCAGTTGGGGACCCGAGCACAGGAGGATCAGGGCTGCTCTGTGCAAAACCACTGCACAGACAGGTAAGTATAACATGTTTTTTATTTTAAAAAAATGCCTTTAATATCACTTTAGGTTCAATTTTACTCTTTAAAGGGCGCCTGTCGGGCCCCCCCGTCTACACTAAAAGTGACCATTACCCGTGATCCAACTACTAAAGTGACTCTTGCTTACAATTCAATACCTTAAAGTGACCTTTCTCACCAACTTCACCTATTAAAGAGAACTCCACTAATCACTTTTCCCCTTAAAGGAAATCACCCTGTTTATCGAGATCTTGAGAGGATAGCACCTTTTGCTGCTCATTAATGTAAGGACCCCAACTAATTCGGCAGAAGAATCAACCTTGATTAGATTATGTGTGATCAGGGACTTTTTTTCAAAGTGCTGGTGTGCAGTAGATTTGACACATTTCCTAGAGCTTAAGCATGAACTCTCCCGATTAAGGGTCTATAAATGAGCTAGCCTGAATCTCTTGCTACTCCTAATTTTCTCAATTGGGCAGTAATCTCTCAGTCAGAGGGTTAAGGTTTATCTTCTCAGTCCTGCAGGACAAGTGGCCACGCTAAAAAGTATATTTGTCCTGTGTTTATGGGTTTATGTGCAGAATCACCTTGTTTCATTTGTTAACCATTAAATTGACTACCTTCCTTTTTTATTGATCTTAATACAACTTATTCATTTATTTTACAAGAGTGTACAAGTATTTTCCTTGTGGGAACCAGGAGAATCCCTGGCGAAGGTATTTTGGTGGTGTCCCCAGGAGTTTGGTTCTGTCTTAGTGATGATCAGAGGACACAATTATACTAGCAGCTCATGAGGGGGTAGAGCTACATGTGGGGGTTAGTCCAAGATTCCTCTGTTCAGCAAGCCCGCAAATTACCAGAAGAGAAAATGGAACCCAAGGCTGTTGTTGAGTGGTTCTAAGAAGAGAATGGGTGACCCAACTTGTGTGCGGTCTTGAACCTTCCAGGTCAAGCAGATGTTAGCCACATGATTCCCAGACCAGCGAGTGTGTATCCTAGACCTGAAGGGCAGTCCAGGTGCAACTCACACCTACGTCCTGACTAAATGGAAGAAAGGGTTCCCTCCACACTTCAAAGAGAGAGCTTCTGTCTAGTTGAGACAGTCACAGCACAGCTCATATTGTCTGGCTGACCAGAGCCAAACCCAGAAAGTTCAGGGAGGTCCACGCCAGACCCAAAGGCATGTCCTTCAGCTGCAGCCTCTGAGAGCATATCGGCAATAAACCTAACCAATCTTGAAAATTTATAGAGACTTTAATAAAAAATTCCACTCAACCACTAGCCACAGTTATCGAAAGCTGAGATTCTTTTCCAGTAAAACCCCCACCCCTTCTGCTGAGGATGACTTTGATACATGGATTGATCAGACTGTCCAGGCAGTAGAGGAGTAGGAGGTAGCTAATACTGTAAAGAGCCATCTACTGTCCCTGGCTTCTGACATTTTTCTGAATATGAAACGAGAGAAACCAGGATGTACTGTTCACGATGTCTAGAAGCATTATGAAGGTTGCTTGGCAGAGTTGAGAACTGCACCGTTCCGATGTACCTATTTGAGTACACATACCAACATGAGAGTGATAAACTGCCTGACTATGTTAGAAGGTTGGACAAAATTTCAAAATCTAGGCGGAATCCTCCTCCGAAAAAGGTCCTGCAATTGGGAAAAGCTTGAATTTGAACCGCCAAGCCCCATGCACACAGACTTCCAGACAATATGGTAGGCACATCACCTGTCATCTCCATACAAGTGGAGGGAGTCTACACCAAAGTCCTGCTGGACACAGGGGCACAGGAGACCCTGCAGGTGTTGCGTAGCTGTAGAGCAGGCTGTGCGTGGCTATAGAGCACGCTGTGCATTGCTGTAGAGCAGGCTGTGCTGGTGGAAGACCGGAACAGAAGGCAGGCACAAGAGAGCAGGGTTAGATGCAGGAGAGCAGGGTCAGGCAATCCGGGTCAGCAACTGACAGGTAAATTAGAGTAAATACAGAAGGCAGACGAATAGTCAAGGTCAGGCCAGTGTCAGTAATATTAGGCAGATGGGTGGATAAACAGAAGGAGCAGGCAATGATGATATCCAGAGACAAGCCAGGGTCAGTACAGGCAGCGTTCAGGCAGGGTCAGAGTCAGATCAAGTTGGTAGCAGAAAGTCAACACAGGAAAAAGTATCAGATGCTTCAGGGAATGTAGTAGACCAAGTGGCAAGGACTCCATGCTCTAGTGCAGCTTATATAGCTCTCCTGGCACCAATTAGCACTCACGAATGTGCAAGTGCATTCATTTGCGCATTGTGTATTCATTCCTACATGAAAGTTCATTCGTGAACAAAAGTTAATTCGCGTGTACCTGTGATCTGGCCACAGGCAGAGTTCCTCAATCCAGGGAATCTGTGTATCTGGATATTCCATTCCTGACACAATAGCAATGAAAATGACTCTACAGGCTACTCTTAATACCTGTTAATGTTAGGACAGGAAGCAAGGCTACCATTTGATCTAGACTTCAGCACTGCCCCTGATTCCATTTCCTCTACATCACATTGAGCGTATGTGGAAAGGTGGAAGCAGCAGTCAGAAAATGCCATCAAGCTTCAAGGGTCATAGAGCAAAGGAACAAGAGAAATTTTGATTCCAGAATAAAAGCGCATGACCTACAGCTGGGAGACTGAGTATTTTTAAGAAACCTTGGGGTCCCGGGGAAACACAAGATAGCCGCCTGATTGAAATCTCTGCCTTATGTAGTTTGTTAAAAGTTGCTGGGACTTCCAGTATACCAGAACTGCCTGGGGGGAAAGAGGGGACAGGTGAAGTCATGGCATTGGAATCACCTTTTACCCATCACTGATGCTGATGCTCAGCTCCAGTTGATGTGCCTTTCAACGGGGATGCCCCTAGGCCCAAACACTCAATACCCCTCCTCGACACCATGCAGGCTTCTGATGAGGAGACAATGGAAGAGGTAGAGGAAGAAGAAATTGGAGACAGCTCCTATCAGCCCTTGGGGAAAGTGCATTGTCACCCCTTTCTAACAAACGCATGCCGGTTCCCTACTTGGATCCAGAGTCTAGTGATTCTGAGTCACCTGAACCTGAGCCTAACATCTCAAACTTAGAGGAAGTAAAGGACTTCACTGAGCCTGCAGTTCCTGAGGCAATAGATAGCCATTCAGGGCATGAGGAAATGGACTCAGAGGCTGAAGACAACACTGACTCAAGCTTAAAGCTCAGAGGGAAGTGGGCTATAAAACTGCCCAAGAGATTGACCTATGATAACCTGGGCAAAAGCTTGGAGGAAGTGGTTCACCAGCCAATGAACTTTTGATGCCCCTGTATTCAATGCAGCCGACTGCACCTCAGAGAATGTGAGAACCCTTGCTGACACCACCTGTAAATTCTGGGATTGTGGTTTCTTCCCACTAAAAACTAGCCCATCCTAGTCTATGGTGGGAAACATTGTTTCCCAGTTTGTTTTGTAATATGAACTTACTAAGCCCATTCGAGCTAAACACAAATCAGCTTCAAGGTTTTATTGCCAAAGCTGAGCTGAACAGGTTGAGTTTAGAAGCTAACTGGTTTCTATGCAGAAGTGAACCTGATTTTGCACTCTCCAGCTTTAGTAAATAAACCCCTATGTATTTTTAATCTGTTGTTTCAATCTGCAAGACTACCCACCTTAAAAATCCTGGTCGTTTGATTTTGCGGGTTTGCCCTTTAAATACGGTTATAGTTATATTTAGGGTGTGGTAGGTTTCTGGAAGGTTCTGTCCCAATAAGTTGTTAATTTAAACAAAGAACCAGAAGTGACAATAATATGGGGCAGCACAGTGGCTAAATGGTTAGCACCTCTGCCTGGCAGTACTAGGCATTGTTTTGAATCCCAGCCACAGCATCACCTGCCTGAAGTTTGCATGTTCTCTCATGCCTGCATGGGTTTCCTCTAGGTACTACATTTTCCACCCACACTCCAAAGACATGCTGGTAGGTTAATTGGATCCTGTCTAAATTGGCTCTAGCATGTGTGAATGTAAGTTAGGTACCTTAGATCATACACCCCTTGAGGGTTAGGGACTGATGTGAATGTACAATTTATATGTAAAGCACTGCGTAAATTGATGGCGCTATATAAGTACCTGTAATAATAATATTGTCACTTCTGCTTTCAGATCCACCATTTCCTGGCTAATACAGGGATCACAGGGATCACATCTAACCAAGCCGATCTGTGCTTGGTTAGATGCTGTGAAGAGCAGGGGAGACATTGGGGTCTATTAGATGTCTCTAATGTCTCCTGACCAATGCTGTTACATGGGGATTTATTAACCCTTTGTGATAGGAATCTATTAGAAACAAATAAATGAATAAAAGAAAAAAGTTTAAAAAATGTATAATAAAATGTATTTTTTTTAAAACTACTGTAACTCCTATATGTTAACCAATTCAATACCGGGCAATTTTACACCTTCCTGCCCAGGCCAGTTTTCAGGTTTCAGCACTCTCACACTTTGAATGACAATTGCGCGGTCATACAACATTGTACCCAAACTAAACTTTTATCATTTTCTTCACACAACTAGAGCTTTCTTTTTGTGGTATTTAATCACCGCTGGGGTTTTTATTTTTTGCTAAATTAACAAAAAAAGACCAAAACTTTTGAAAAAAACACGTTTTTCTTTGTTTCTGTTATAAAGGTTTGCAAATAAATAATTGTTCTTCATAAATTTAGGCCGAGATGTATTCTACTACATGTCTTTGGTGAAAATAACCCAAATTAGGATGTATTTTTTAGTTTGTAGGAAAGGTATAGAGTTCACAAACTATGGTATAGATCTGAATATTGATCAATCGTGAAGTACTGACAGCCAATCTAATTTCTTGAGGTCCAAGAATGTCAGAAGAGTACAGATATCCCCTAAATGACCCCTTTTTGGAAAGTAGACAGTTCAACGTACTTCATAAGAGGCATTGCGAGTTTTTTGAAGTTGTATTTTTTTTGTCATAATTTTTTGGAAAATTAAAAAATTTAAAAAATTATTTTCACTATTTTTTTGTACATACTGTCACCAGTGCAGTACAGCGTCATCATATAACTGGCATGGCGGTGATCAGGGACACTGACTGGTGACAGTATGAAAAAAAAATATATATATATTGTTTTATTTTTTTATTATTTTTTATTAATTTTTTTTCTTTTTTTTAAGATTTTTTTTTCATATTTCACTATGACCAAAGTAGTACAATGTTACCATAGTAACATTGTACTACTTTGGGAAAGTGATCAGTATTTTTTTATTTTTTACACAATTTGCTTATAGCAAAGAATTACTTTGCTATAAGCAAGCATTTACCTGAATGACATCGATTCATTCAGGGTTTTTTTTTTTTGTGCTTAGCTGTGATTCGGCCACAGCTAATCACATGACATGTGCATGTGATTAGCTGTGACCATTCACAGCTAGACACTAGTATACAATGGATGGCATGAATGAAGCCATCCATTGTATACAACTGTCATGTGACCTGCTGTGATTGGTCACAGCAGGTCACATGGTACCAGCAACGGGGGCCGATACTCAGATCTGTCATCGGCCGTGTCCGAGGTATGCGGCCGGTGACAGATTGCGCCGCTGTGCGGCTCTGCAAGAGCGCAATCTGCGCATATGGCGTCCACCCAGAACGCTGATGACATTTGCCAGCCTCCATTCGGCAAATAGTTAACCGCTGCTCAAGGTAGAGAGACTCCTAATCTCCAAGCACAACTCCTCCTGTAGGTGCCAGCCCAGCTCATGTGCTGCATAGATGAAAACAAAGGATGTCCGATCAGCTGCACTCCAAACAATCCATTTTATTGAACAAAGATAAAACCATTACAGACAGTGGAAATACAGTGGGGGACTGGCAGGTAAATGCGTTTCACGCTAAAGACAGTGCATATTCATTACCCTAGGGTATTAAATAAGCGCTGTCTTTAGCGTGAAACGCGTTTACCTGCTAGTACCCCACTGTATTTCCAGTCTGTATTGATTTTATCTTTGTTCAATATAGTGCAGCTGATCAGACATCCTTTGTTCTAATCTATGCGGTAACCTCTGTTGCCCCTCACACATGCACGAATGCAAATGTACACCCAGGGTGCACACGCATATGAAAACCATGGTCTCGCCACTCGTTTGACGTATCACTACGAATGTCAGTGTGAGATCAATAATTCTAATGCAAGAGTTCCTAGTTAATTTTAAACTGATGAACTGTAAGGCTGAATTCACACTGACTTGAGATACAATGCAGGGAAAATGGATGTACATTTCCATCCATTTTATGTACGTTTTAACGAGCATTGATTATATAATTTGTTTATTAGTTTGCAAAGTAAAAATATATGGTAAGTGTGCTTGCAGTAAAACTTCCCTACCATCCTTCAGCCTTCCTTTTTCTATTCTATAACCTCCCATCCTGTCTGCTTACTTATCTCAGGAGTAAAGCCAAGGCCTACCAGAAACCATGGCTTTGTTTAAGTTTCCTGGCTGCATTTCTCTGCAGCACTTTACACTCTGAGTCTCACTCTGCACACAACTCTTGGGACAACATTGTAAGCACTAGCAGACTGGAAGGGAGTCTTTACTAGGGCAGGTAAATCTACAGTTAACCCTTTACACATAGAAACGGTAGCTGCCACCATGTGTTTTTACAGAAACACGCACCCATACCTCCCAACTTTCAGAGATGGGGATGAGGGACACCTATTAGCAAAAGTATGTAGGCCTAGGACACACCCCCATCCACACCCCCTTTAAAAGGGAATTGTACAAAAAACTTATTGGTTAAACGCACAAGTGCTTTTTTTACCACTACTATTCCTTTATATTAGCTTTGGAATTTACAAATGCAGCAGTTTAGAAATTGGATGAAAGGTTTATCACTGGGAAACACTTTTTGATAGATAAGTAATACATTTTATATATAACAACATAGATCAGACCAAAATGAGGGACAAATTAGGAGGAAAGAGGGACAGAAGGACTTTTTTCCAATTTAGGGACAGTCCCTCGAAATCAGGGACAGTTGGGAGCTATGCACGCACCATTCACAGCATTCACTGTTGCAGTTCTGACCTTTTAAAAGAAATTTCAGTAGCTCCCTCCTAGCCGGGCTGTTGGCAAATTTAGTTTTTGGCTTCTGCTGTAACTAGCGTGATTGTTTGGTTTGGTCTGCCTGAAGCTTCATAGGCTAAGAGTGTGATTACTTCCTCCTGGCTCTAGAACAATTTTCTAGAGCTTAGAGTGGAAGAATTCAAATATTCAGCCTGTACAATCAGAAGGGCCTAGCCAATCCCTGGGGAGGTGTGTCCAGTTGGTGTTTGGGCTGCTATTAAATGGTCTGGAGCCCTGAGGAGATTGTCTTTTTTTTTCCCCTGGGGGGATGGAACTGTGAGCTGAGAGGAGGCGGACTGTTTGTCTCTGGAGCCCTTTGGACGTAATGTTGAGTAGAGCCTCTTTATTTGTGCGCCTACAGCTTCATGATCTTCAAACGCGGACCTACAGACTGTTTGAGTGTACTGTACCTGTACTGTACTGCAGTCATCATCATTACCTGTACTGCAATCATCAACAATATTTTTGCTATGAACTATCTCATGATCTTCACTGTAAGATTACAGACTGCTTCAGTCTCCAACAACTTCTTTTTAGTACCCATTTGTGAGAGATAGACTACTATTTCTGCTATGTTGATAAAGAGAATAGTGTCCTCTATCTACTTAATTGTATCTCACATCACTCTAACTCCTCTGATGTGCCCAATCATCATGAGCGTAGTAATAGTACTGATGTGTCAAGACGTGGAGTTCTGGCAGTAGGTAAAGAGCACTATGTCAAGTAATCTTTTATTACAGTGGATATAAAAAGTCTACACACCCCTGTTAAAATGTCAGGTTTCTGTGATGTTAAAAAAAAAATTAGACAAAAATAAATAATTTTAGAACTTTTTCCTCTGTTAATGTAACCTATAAACTGTACAACTCAGTTGAACAACAAACTGAAATCTTTTAGGTGGAGGGAAGTAAAAATACAAAAACTAAAATAATATGGTTGCATTAGTGGCGGGCGGGAGGTGGCTAAACTAATACTTTGTTGAAGCACCTTTTGATTTTATTACAGCACTCAGTCTTTTTGGGTATGAGTCTATCAGCATGGCACATCTTGACTTAGAATGTTATTCTTCATAAGAAAAGGCTTCCGTCTTGCCACTCTACCCCATAACCCAGACATATGAAGAATACGGGAGATTGTTGTCACATGTACCACACAACCAGTACTTGCCAGATATTCCTGCAGCTCCATTAATGTTGCTGTAGGTTGGCAGCCTCCCAGATCAGTTTTCTTCTTGTCTTTTCATCAATTTTGGAGGGACTTCCAGTTCTTATTAATGTCACTTTAGCACCATATTTTCTCCACTTGATGATGACTGTCTTCACTGTGTTCCATGGTATATCTAATGTCTTGGAAATTCTTTTGTACCCTTCTCCTGATTGATACCTTTTAACAATGAGATCCCTCTGATGCTTTGGAAGCTCTCTGCAGACCATGGCTTTTGCTGTAGGATGTGACTAAGAAAATGTCAAGAAAGACCTACAGTCAGGTCCATAAATATTGGGACATCGACACAATTCTAACCTTTTTGGCTCTATACACCACCACAATGGATTTGAAATGAAACAAACAAGATGTGCTTTAACTGCAGACTGTCAGCTTTAATTTGAGGGTATTTACATCCAAATCAGGTGAACGGTGTAGGAATTACAACAGTTTGCATATGTGCCTCCCATTTGTTAAGGGACCAAAAGTAATGGGACAATTGGCTTCTCAGCTGTTCCATGGCCAGGTGTGTGTTATTCCCTCATTATCCCAATTACAATGAGCAGATAAAAGGTCCAGAGTTCATTTCAAGTGTGCTATTTGCATTTGGAATCTGTTGCTGTCAACTCTCAAGATGAGATCCAAAGAGCTGTCACTATCAGTGAAGCAAGCCATCATTAGGCTGAAAAAACAAAACAAACCCATCAGAGAGATAGCAAAAACATTAGGCGTGGCCAAAACAACTGTTTGGAACATTCTTAAAAAGAGAGAATGCACTGGTGAGCTCAGCAACACCAAAAGACCCGGAAGACCACGGAAAACAACTGTGGTGGATGACCGAAGAATTCTTTCCCTGGTGAAGAAAACACCCTTCACAACAGTTAGCCAGATCAAGAACACTCTCCAGGAGGTAGGTGTATGTGTGTCAAAGTCAACAATCAAGAGAAGACTTCACCAGAGTGAATACAGAGGGTTCACCACAAGATGTAAACCATTGGTGAGCCTCAAAAACAAGAAGGCCAGATTAGAGTTTGCCAAACGACATCTAAAAAAGCCTTCACAGTTCTGGAACAACATCCTATGGACAGATGAGACCAAGATCAACTTGTACCAGAGTGATGGGAAGAGAAGAGTATGGAGAAGGAAAGGAACTGCTCATGATCCTAATCATACCACCTCATCAGTGAAGCATGGTGGTGGTAGTGTCATGGCGTGGGCATGTATGGCTGCCAATGGAACTGCTTCTCTTGTATTTATTGATGATGTGACTGCTGACAAAAGCAGCAGGATGAATTCTAAAGTGTTTCGGGCAATATTATCTGCTCATATTCAGCCAAATGCTTCACAACTCATTGGACGCCGCTTCACAGTGCAGATGGACAATGACCCAAAGCATACTGCAAAAGCAACCAGAGTTTTTTAAGGGAAAGAAGTGGAATGTTATGCAATGGCCAAGTCAATCACCTGACCTGAATCCGATTGAGCATGCATTTCACTTGCTGAAGACAAAACTGAAGGGAAAATGCCCCAAGAACAAGCAGGAACTGAAGACAGTTGCAGTAGAGGCCTGGCAGAGCATCACCAGGGATGAAACCCAGCGTCTGGTGATGTCTATGCGTTCCAGACTTCAGGCTGTAATTGACTGCCAAGGATTTACAACCAAGTATTAAAAAGTGAAAGTTTGATTTATGATTATTATTCTGTCCCATTACTTTTGGTCCCTTAACAAGTGGGAGGCACATATGCAAACTGTTGTAATTCCTACAGCATTCAGCTGATTTGGATGTAAATACCCTCAAATTAAAGCTGACAGTCTGCAGTTAAAGTACATCTTGTTCGTTTCATTTCAAATCCATTGTGGTGGTGTATAGAGCCAAAAATGTTAGAATTGTGTCCATGTCCCAATATTTATGGACCTGACTGTACTTCCTACAGGAATATCTGGCAAGTACTGGCTGTGTGGCACATGTGACAACAATCTCCCATATTCTTCATATGTCTGGGCTATAGGGTAGAGATGCAAGACAGAAGCCTTTTCTTATGAAGGACAACATCCAAGCCTGGCTACATTTTGCAAAAACACATCTGAAGTCTCCCAAAAATATGTGGGAAACTGTGTGATGGTCTGATGAAACCAAGGTTGAACTTTTTGTCCATAATTCCAAAAGATATGTTTGGCGCAAAAATAACACTGCACATCACCAAAAGAACACCATACCCACAGTGAAGCATGGTGGTGGCAGCATCAAGCTTTGGGGCTGTTTTCTTCAACTGGAACTGGGGCCTTAGTCAAGGTAGAGGGAATTATGAACAGTTCCAAATACTAGTCAATATTGGCACAAAACATTCAGTCTTCTGCTAGAAAGCAGAACATGAAGAGGAACTTCATCTTCCAGCATGACAACGACCCAAAGCATACATCCAAATCAATAAAGGAATGGCTTCACCAGAAGAAGATGAAAGTTTTAGAATGGCCCAGCCAGAGTCCAGACCTGAATCAGATCGAAAATCTGTGAGGTGATCTGAAGAGGGCTGTGCACAGGAGATGCCCTTGCAATCTGAAAGATTTGGAGTGTTTTTGCAAGGAAGAGTGGGAAAATATTGCCAAGTCAAGATGTGCCATGCTGATAGACTCTTACCCAAAAAGACTGAGTGCTGATATAAAATCAAAAGGTGCTTCAACAAAGTATTAGTTTAGCCACCTCCCGCCCGCCATATAGTAATATGACGGGTGCAAGGTGGTTCTCTCGTTCTGGGAGGACGTAATATGATGTCCTCCCATTCTCACTGTGCATGCGTGGCTCAGGGAGCGCGCAGTGCGGCAATCGGCGGTGTGCTGTGTCCCTCGGACACAGCGGATCACCAATCATGGAAAGAGCTGAAGATGTCGGCTCGGTTATGTGATCAGCTGTGTCCAATCACAGCTGATCACATGTAAACAGGGAAATGCCGGTAATCGGCTTTCCGCGGAGCTGACATGTACACTGATCATCAGGGCACTGATGATCAGTGTGCCCTGGTGATCAGTGTAGCCCCAGCAGTGCCACCTGTCAGTGTCCATCAGTGCCTCGTGTCAGTGCCCATCAGTGCCACATCAGTGCCTACCAGTGCACATCAATGCCACATATCAGTGCCCATCTGAGCTGTCTTTCAGTGTCACCCATCAGTGCCAGTCAGTGCCACCTATCAATGCCAATCAGTGCCACCTATCAGTGCTTCCAATCAGTGCCACCTATCTGTGCCAGTCAGTGCCGCCTATCAGTGCCAGTCAGTGCTGCCTATCAGTGCGCATCAGTGCCGCCTATCAGTGCCTGTCAGTGCCGCCTAACAGTGCCAGTCAGTGCCGTCTAACAGTGTCAGTCAGTTCCACCTATCAGTGCCAGTCAGTGCCACCTATTAGTGCCAGTCAGTGCCGCCTATCAGTGCTGCCTATCAGTGCCATATATCAGTGCCATGTATCAGTGCTGCCTTTCAGTGCCCATCAGTGATGCCTGTCAATGCCCATCAGTGCCACCTACCAGTGCCTCCTCATCAGTGCCCATCAGTGCCACCTATCAGTGTCCATCAGTGCAGCCTATCAGTGCCCATCACTGCAGCCTCATTAGCGCACATCAGTGAAGGAGAAAAATCACTTATTTACAAAATTGTATAACAAAAACTAAGAAAAAAAAACTTTTTTTCAAAATTTTCAGTGGTTTTTGGTTTGTTTAAGAAAAAATAAAAATCCCAGAGGTGATTAAATACCACCAAAATAAAGCTCTATCTGTCTCAAAAAAATGATAAAAATTTCATATGGTTACAGTGTTGCATGACCGCGCAATTGTCATTCAAAGTGCGACAGCGCTGATAGCTGGAAATTGGCCTGGGCAGGAAGGGGATATAAGTGCCCTGTAGGCTAGTGGTTAGGGGTGTGCACACTTATGCAACCATATTGTTTTAGTTTTTTATTTTTACTTCCCTTCACCTAAAAGATTTCAGTTTGTTTTTCAACTGAGTTGTACAGTTTATAGATTACATTAAAGGTGGAAAAAGTTGTCAAATGATTTATCTTTGTCACATTTTTTTCCATCACAGAAACCTGACATTTTAACAGGGGTGTGTAGACTTTTTTACATAAACTATATATATTTATTAATTGTGTTTAATAATACATGCTATAGAGCGTGCACAGAGCAAGCAAGTATACCACATTTATTATTAAAAAAATATATAGTTTATAACCACTTTAACTGATCTGATAAAGTATTTTTCTTTATTTCTGGCCTGCTAGAATACTGTCTGTTTATCTATCTATCTATCTATCTATCTATCTATCTATCTATCTATCTATCTATCTATCCATCTTTTATTTAAAAAATCTGATGCCAGTATTTTTGTAGTGATTCATTTTTAACACAAGATGCCAGTGTAGTACAGAAAATGTGTTAAATTATGTGACTCTAAAGGTAAGATAAAAGAGCATTAGGAGCAGAACATACAGTAAAAGTAAAAATAAGATTAATGTTGTAAAAAGAATGCAAGCTTTCTGGTTTTGTACTGAAATCATCTTAAATTTTCTTACCGAATTTGTTTGAGATCTAAATGAGATTTTAAAAATGTCAGTGATACAGTACATTCAATTTCATAAAACTATTTTCCTAAGCTTCAAGCATAAAAATGAATGACCAAGAAAACAGATGTATCTCCATAAAACTGCAATATTCCAGTGCTTCTTCAAGTTTTTGGGAACATTTAATTGATACTGAACTTTATATGACAAGATTCATAAATGTTCTCTTTCGTTGTGCACCTCTAACCTCTATTCTATGGTTTTCTTTTTAGAGTCTAACACACCATTGCCAGGTTTTCTAGGAATATTTTATTACTGTGTGTTTAATTATGCAATACACTGAGGGCCTTATTTATCAAAATATCTAGGTGAAAGAACTGTGCTTATTGCCATCAGCATCCTTCCATATATTTCCTTCTGTTCTCCAAGAGACATGCAAGAAAATGAAGAGCAGAATATGAATGGTGAGCGTTCTATCTTCTCACAGTTTGATAAACAGAGCCTGAGATTTTTTTAAAGAAGAACTCCAGGCAAATTTTTTAATTTCCCATGCAGTGGGGCTGTGCTCACACTGTATGGGTCAACTGCTCATTTTTGTCTAGTGGTGAGGAGAGCGGAGATATACTTACCTAATCCGCTGATCCTCCGAAAGCAATACCGGTCTCTATCACTCCAGCCCCCCCTCACGTTAGCAGTCTTGTGAATGGTCTATTTCTGATGTCATCACGTCCATAGACCAGCTCTGGAAGCAAGGATGGCAGGATCAGTCCACCGGTGGATGTGGGGGAGTGCTGTTTCTGGAAGTGTATCTAAAGCCTAAAGCCTTTTTTTCAGTATAGAAAGTGATGAAGAGTTAGAACCCACGTCAGGTTGTTATTGCTGTATGTGTCACCAATTGGGGGGGTTCGCTCTTTTCATATGTCCTGGAGACCATTATAACCAGGACTGAAGGTAAGAGGAAAAAAACAACATTCTCAGTTGTCACCAGAACAGGATTAGAGGGGAAATATTTCAAAGGGGACACTTTTTCCAATGACAACTGACCAAGAGGACATTTCCCTCACGCTGAGGGGACAGGTGCAGAAGAGGTCCGCGCTGCTCCACTGAGAGGAGACACCCTCTCCACCGACGCGGGGGACTCGGAGGGACTAGGAGTAAGTACTGTATACAACATTTCATATCACTATAATGGAGTACAGGGGAGCTGGGATATACATTACTGTATACATGTCATCACTATAATGGAGTACAGGGGAGCTGGGATATACATTACTGTATACATGTCATATCACTATAATGGAGTACAGGGTAGGGGGGATATACATTACTGTATACATGTCATATCACTATAATGGAGTACAGGGGAGCTGGGATATATATTACTGTATACATGTCATATCACTATAATGGAGTACAGGGGAGCTGGGATATACATTACTGTATACATGTCATATCACTATAATGGAGTACAGGGGAGCTGGGATATACATTACTGTACACATGTCATCACTATAATGGAGTACAGGGGAGCTGGGATATACATTACTGTATACAAGTCATATCACTATAATGGAGTACAGGGTAGGGGGGATATACATTACTGTATACATGTCATATCACTATAATGGAGTACAGGGGAGCTGGGATATATATTACTGTATACATGTCATATCACTATAATGGAGTACAGGGGAGCTGGGATATACATTACTGTATACATGTCATATCACTATAATGGAGTACAGGGGAGCTGGGATATACATTACTGTATACATGTCATATCACTATAATGGAGTACAGGGGAGCTGGGATATACATTACTGTATACATGTCCTATCACTATAATGGAGTACAGGGGAGCTGGGATATACATTACTGTATACATGTCATATCACTATAATGAAATACAGGGGAGCTGGGATATACATTACTGTATACATGTCATATCACTATAATGGAATACAGGGGAGCTGGGATATACATTACTGTATACATGTCATATCACTATAATGGAGTACAGGGGAGCTGGGATATACATTACTGTATACATGTCATATCACTATAATGGAATACAGGGGAGCTGGGATATACATTACTGTGTACATGTCATATCACTATAATGGAGTACAGGGGAGCTGGGATATACATTACTGTATACATGTCATATCACTATAATGGAGTACAGGGGAGCTGGGATATACATTACTGTATACATGTCATATCACTATAATGGAATACAGGGGAGCTGGGATATACATTACTGTATACATGTCATATCACTATAATGGAGTACAGGGGAGCTGGGATATACATTACTGTATACATGTCATATCACTATAATGGAGTACAGGGGAGCTGGGATATACATTACTGTGTACATGTCATATCACTATAATGGAGTACAGGGGAGCTGGGATATACATTACTGTATACATGTCATATCACTATAATGGAATACAGGGGAGCTGGGATATACATTACTGTCTACATGTCATATCACTATAATGGAGTACAGGGGAGCTGGGATATACATTACTGTGTACACGTCATATCACTATAATGGAGTACAGGAGAGCTGGGATATACATTACTGTATACATGTCATATCACTATAATGGAGTACAGGGGAGCTGGGATATACATTACTGTATACATGTCATATCACTATAATGGAGTACAGGGGAGCTGGGATATACATTACTGTCTACATGTCATATCACTATAATGGAGTACAGGGGAGCTGGGATATACATTACTGTGTACAGTTTTATATTTTGGACTCTTTATTCTAAAGAAAAATGTAATTGCATAAGCTTTAATGGGGGCGTGGTTGGGGGCAGGCCAGGGGTGGGGTTTGGGGCGGGCCGGGGGTGGGGTTGGGGGCGGACCTGGGCAAGGTTGGGTGGGGCAACTGGTGGAGAGTAACTTCTGTGACAGGCTAGTAGGTCTGCATTCGAAATTTTAACCCCTGTCTTAGAGTGATCATTGGTGTTATTAAGGGATAAATGTAGGGGAAATCTCTCTTACTGGCTACAAAAATAATTTAAAAAACTTTAACTAAAGAAGGACATCTGAGTACCAGAGCTGTCTTTGACTCCCCAATAAATGTACATATTAAATATGATGTACTGTACATAACCATATTAAAATATAAATATATAATATTAGTATATATTGGTATGTACTACAGACTGGAACTTTTTTGTATTCTGTCTGTCCATTTTATTTTATACTTAAGTATTGCTCCCTTTATATTTTAGAGTTTAGTTGAGAGGAGGTTATTTTTTGCCTCAGCCTGTAGGCTTTTTTATGTGCAAGCATATTGGATTAATTAATTGTCACAAGATATTCAAGAGAAAAAGGCAACATATATTAATCCTTCTCAGTTCTCCTTTATCTCCTTTCCATAATTATTGTTAACTATTTTTCCCAAAGTGAGTGAGGGTCATTTTTTCTTCCCATGTTATGGGCAGGCTAATTATATTATATACAATATATTATATTTATATTCACATTCATGTCTTTGTTTTCTTTTTTAAATTTCTATTTTTAATCAGGAACAATCTTAAATATTAATCCGAGAGTTCAATAGGTCTCTCTTTCTTCAACACTGATTAATGTAATTCAAATCAGATCTATTAATAAGTAGACTTGGACTTACCATGATGTCAATTTGCATGATAAATACAGACAGGTTACTTAAAAATACATATATACTACCTATATACTGTAGCAAGTGGTACAACTGACAAGCTGATGTCAAATATGTGAATAGCTTGGTGCAATGGGATTATAGCTAAATTTATATTTCCGCATGTAAAGACTTTAATTGAAGAATAGGTTACTGTAGTTGGAAAGAGGACAAAATGCAATGTGTTAACCCTGAAATTGTATTCTATTCTTTAAACTGCTGTGTTATTTGCAAAGGTATTAACATCTGTGTGTCAGATTTAATATCTCAGTCTATGATTAGTTTACAGATATAGGAACAATAATGGTGCATCCAATAAAATGGATTTGCCTGGTTTTTGCACTATGCAAAATTGTCAATTTGGATTCTCCAATGAGAACAGCCATCATTGGAAGCTTAGAAAGTCCACAATCAAATACATTCTTTTTACAGTAGAATGAATTTGCACCAGGTGAAAGTAGAGGCCAGTGAGCAACAGCCAAAAAATCTGATATGCAGATTAGCAATGAAGATTTTGTTACCCTGCAGATGATAGCTCTACATAGAATCTGCTGGCAATAGCTCTCCATGGTTCTGAAAATGTGCATAAACACAGTTTCAGTGCCATGACAAATTATTGCTGTTAGGAGGGTTAAAATGGAACTATAGGCAAAACTATATTTTTCATTTTGGTTAGAGTAAGGGAAGATTATAACCCCTTTGCATATCAAAAAAAGGAAAAGAAAGAAAAATGAATAAAAATGAATTTATTGAATCAAAATACAAAAAACAGCAAGCATTGCAGTTCCCGTTCCTTCCCCTGCAAAACCTAACCCCCCAAAACAGCAAGCATTGCAGTTCCCGTTCCTTCACCTGCAAAACCTAACCCCCCAAAACAACTGCCCCACCCAAAAAACCCCAGGTCATCTCCATGCAAACCCAACCCTCCTAGAAAAAACAGGGTTTGGTTTGGTAGGAGGAAGGTGTATTTTTTAAAATATATTTTTAGTGGTAGCGGCCTGGGTGTTTGTATTCTTTTATCTTTCTTTTTTTTGATATGCAAATTATTTGGTGACACCCACCTGCTAATTATTTGGAAGCACCACTAGGTTGTCCTACTTGGTAGGGTTCTCAGGACCAGATACATATTTTGCAGTGCTATAACCCCTGTCAGAAGTGAAAGGAAATACCTACAAATTAAGAGAATTCCTTGGGAACCCCCAGGTCACCAAAACTAGTGTCCCCATTGGATGATTTCCCTCTATTACTTTTCTGGGGACAACCCAAAATCTGGGATTTTCACTTTCAATGATAGGACTAATAGAGGTGGTAATTCTCCCTAACGGATCATGGACAGCAATAAAAACTGACAGGTAATCCCTCTCCAATCTATCCAAAACTAAAAAGAAAAGTTTTGCCTTTAGTTTTGCTTTAAACGTCTTTTTTGTGTGCCTCTTTCCTAGAGCTAACTATTCCAGCATGCCAGACATCCTGGCAAGTATACCTATAGCAAGGGAGTTGTAAGCATGCAGCCGCCCTGCTATACTTAGACCACAACCCATTTTCCATTGGTGCAGGTATGAAAAAGAAGATCCATATACATTGAGACATATTTAAAATTTTATTTATTATTGTATTTTAACTAATATTTACTTTACCAGGTTTCAGAAATGTCTAAAGATGTCCCACAGTAACCATCCAGCATAGGCAGGTGAGAAGAAGGCCAGGTAGGGTCCTCCTTCCTCACTGCTCCCTACAGTTGGCATGTGCTTAGGGGACTCTGGGGGTGCCACTCCCTGTAACATCATGGCCCATATTTATATTAAGGCAAGTGAAGGTAGAAAGCAGGAATGTCAAATGAATTTGTAGAGAAGATAACATTTGCCCTGTGTGACAAGTGAATATTACAGTATGGACAACTTACCGTACTAATAAAGGGCAGATGTTGTCAAATATCAGGGAATGTCATTTTTACTAGATAAAAAAGAGGGAACTTTTCACTAGTTTGGCTTGTTACATAAGGTGAATGTTGAGAAACAAATTTTGGTTTAATATTGAGTGAATATCAGGGAAAATGTCTGCAGATTTCTATTACCTGCATATATATTACATGATACAGATAAACTGAGACACGGTCAAACAAAACTCTTCAAGCAAGCTTTTATTGATTCTTGATAACCCTAATAAATCGCAACTATGTTTTTTTATGCAGGGTGCCTTTCTTGATAATGCATTAAAAGATTGCATTGAGTCATGGGAGTCAATCTTCTTTTTTTCCAGTTTACATCTACAGTACAATGGCAAGATGAGTAGGAATGAACTCACATGTACCCATGCTTACTGACAGTAGGAATGCGAAGGTTTGAATGTCTTCCTTTAGCAGAATGAATTGTGGATTTTCTACAATTGTCATGAAGGTTTGCTATGTGTTTATACGAATTATCAGAACTTTTTGGAAAGGTATGACATTTAAATTATAGCTATTTTTCTCATGTAAGTACAGAATGTTATAGTAACACAAACATACAATTTTGTTTGTGATTGAACTTAATTATTTCAAAATTTAACAAAGATACAGATATACAAAAACAGTCTATAATACATGAAAAGTAAGAGTAAAATATTCTTATGTAGTCATATTTTTAGAATAGATCTTTACATAAGCAGTTAAAGTGGAACTAAACTGTATCTCAGCTCCATAAACCAAAAATGCTATTAAGTAATTTGTAATATTCAGAGCAAACCCATAAAGACTCCTATTGCATAATTTTGGCCTTGGCCAGAAACCAGGGAGCAACTTAAGGAATAAAAAACAAAGTTTAATACAAGTAAATATCATATGCCTTCCTATCTGTCTCCGAATGCTAGCAGCATTAGCAGCAGCTTGAAGCATAACTCTAACTACTGATTGTTCTGCATTTAAGATGAATTTAATAATGAGAGGTGCATTTGGGACTCCTGGAAACTTATATGGCAAAAAGTAACTGCTGTTTCACAAATAAATGAAGCATTATGACATCATCATACAACTATAAATTAATGTATATTTACACATATTAGACCACATTGAATAATAATATAACTATAATATACCTATTTACTAAGACTAGCAGCACAAGGATTATACATAGTTAATGTTGACTGAGAGAGTATGGTTCCACTGAAAGCAACACATGAAACCATATTGGAGCACTGCTCTAGCTGATTACTAAAGCTTGAGTTACGCTTTTGTTGGTGGTATTATGTTATTGTCTTGCTCGACTACTGTCAGGAAAAAGTCACACCAGCTGACTTATGTATGCTCATATTTTATTGTATTTTTGTGCTCACGTCACTTTTTCCATTACATCTATTTTCCTTTTATGGTGTTGTATTCTATGGTACACTTTAAAATATAAAAGTAAACTGTTTTGGAGTAGTATGCAGATTCTGAATGAGGGTGTTAGAAGATCCAGCAAATCTTCCATGGAGTCTCCAAAATAAGCATTGTGTGACCATGTACACTGGGAATTGTGTACAAAAAAAGTTGTGGAAGGCAAGAGAAAGGGACAGCAGGAAAACAACACATATTTACAGAGTATCATAACAAATATAAAATCATGAGTCTGTGGAGTGTATATTTAATAGTAAATTCTACAGTTGGCTTATATCAGTAGTGAAGGAGAGATAATGAGGGCATACTCTGATAGATCCCACAAGGTCCAAATCTGTAGGAACTTATCTGCTCTATCCTTCATCCTGGCTGTTAGATGTCCCATTAATCTATCAGTCTCATGTCCCTAATATTATCAAATAGACATGCCCGAGAGGTTCCCGCACTCTGCACTGCCCAGATACAAAGTGCTCATCCCCAACTATGCTCCTGATGTGGCTGAAGTGGAAATGGATCCTGTTGTCAGGACAATCTGTCACTCAGCTTTAAGTCCTGACTGTGAGATCATGTCCTGGTTCACCGGGGAGTTCTCATCTTCCCTGCTCCCTTCGAGAATATGACACTGCATGTGTGAACCCAACAGGGTTTCCTTCTCCTTTGGTTTTATTTCCTCCTTTCCAGGGCTGCAGGCAGGCCACAGATGTCCTCCACCTCACCCAGACCTGCTGAATTATTACTACTCCCCCTCTGGATACTGATGCTGTCTATGTGGATCTGAGCTGAAGCCAGGCAACACAGGACCTCCGTCAACCCCAAGATCCCGTGCTTTATTGCCAGAGGCTCCCTGTTACTTCCTTACCCATCCCCCAAAGCTGTTGCCACATGCGTGGACTTGAGTTGAGGTCAGGGCACACAAGGACCATGTCTTCTTCTGTCCTCAGAGCACTGTCCTGCTCTTCCTTGTGATCTGCTGTCCTGTGATCTGTGCCCTGTTTTTTACTGCTCTTTGATCTGCTGCCCTATGACCTGGGCCCTGTGACCTGGTACCCTGTGATCTGCTGTCCTGTGATCTGTGCCCTGATCACTGTGCCCTATGAGCCCTGTGCCCTGTGATCTGTGCCCAGTGATCTGCTGCACTGTGATCTGTGCCCTATGATCCACTGTCCTGCGATCTGTGCCCTGTTTTTTTGCTGCTCTGTGATCTACTGGCCTCTGACCTGGTACCCTGTGATCTATTGCTCTGTAATCTGTGCACTATGAGTACCTTCTTGCTGTGTTGCCCTCCTGCAATAGGAGTTGTAGCTGGACCACACAAGACCTTCCTGTTGTGATCCCAATCCTGGGCCTAGATGCCACTAGTAGAACCCTTGTTGTACAGTGTTTTTGTCCACCCCTTGTTCTGCTTAGATCCCTACCATGTGAATCAATTCTTGCTGTATCCTACCGCTGTTTGCCCCTGCTGTACCCAGATCTCATTCTGTTCTGTTTTACTCCATTATTTTCTTTCTTTTATTTTCTATTCTATTTTATTCTATTCTTGCCTTCAAATTCTATTTGAATTTCTGCCGTAATTTTGTTTATTATAGATTTGTTTAAATTCGTTACTATTGTCATTCAGAAATTTTTGTTCTATTTTATTCTTTGTTATTCTATTCTAATCTGTCTATTTTGCTTCTATTCTTTTATTTTAATTTTTTTTTATTAAATTTCTATTCTATTCTTTTGTTTTTTTCTATTCTATTATTTTATTTTCTATTATTCTATTATTTTCTATTCTATTTCTTTATTTTCTGATCTATTATTTTATTTTCTATTCTATTCTGTTGTGTTATACACTATTCTTTTCGATTCTATTCATTTTTTTCTATTTTATTCTTTTCTTTTCCTTTATTTTCTATTCTGTTCTTGTTTTCAAATTTCGATCTGTGATTGCTGCCTTACAGATTTATTCTTTTGTTCAAAACACTTGTTTTTGAACCCTTCAATAAAAGCACACCTTACCAAAGAGGCTTTAAACCTCTGTGTTCTGTTCCACATAACCACATGGGGAGGTTGGCAAAACAGAACACAAACCAAGCATACATTTTTACAAATCTGGTTCCGTATGCATAACTAACTAACTCAGTAGCTAGCTTAATTAGGATGCAGTCTCTTAGCAGAAAGGGAATGAAAATACGTTAATACATTATTGTGGATCTTTACTTAAAAGATTGTAATTGTGTTTGCTTTAAATACTCAATCATGTGCAGTTAAAATAAATAGAAATTTTGGATAATTTAAGTGCATTTTCACTCAATTTAATAAGTATAATTTCTGAACTCCTGTTAAAAATCAGCCTCATGATGTCTAGTGTCGGTATAGATATAGATATTTGAATTTTTAAAGAATACTCTTTATTAAAATGATTGTGAACAAACAAAAGGAACATATTTTGTCATTATTATATGTGACTGCAATGATTTCAGCGTAATTTTCCCTTTTATAATGATCATTTGTGTTTTGACGAGTAGCAAATCTCTTTTAGACTTTTGCTCCATATGCTAAATACTTGTTTGTATTATAACATTTTTTTTAAATTATTGTTTATAAATGATTTCCAAATAAATTGGTACATAGATTACTTCTATTTAGTACGTATATTCAAAGAAAATATGTTAGATCTTCCTAAAATCAGACTAGACCTACAGAAATTATTTTACACATAACAGTTTCTTACACATATTGTAATTATTTCTAGCAATATACTTCTATACAACAAAAGGAGAGAGAGAGAGAAAAAAAGAGAGTGAGAGAGAGAGAGAGAGAGAGAGAGAGAGAGAGAGAGAGAGAGAGAGAGAGAAGAGAGTGTGCCACCTGCAGACTGCAGAGGTTTGTTTGTAAACAAACCCCTTGCTTTCACATGAGCACCATAAGCAGCTGTCATGGCAATGACATGATTGGGAATCACAATGATTTGTACCTGATACTTAGTCTGGGTCATGCACATGCAAGCTGTTCAAACGCAGAAAGATTAACATTGTGGGTAATTTATTAAAGGAGTAAAGCCCTTTGCAAAGTAATTTTTCTAATTGTTTTATTAATACCAGTTGTCCTCTGCTGTATAGCAGAAGTACTGCTACAGGGCGGTACGGCTGCGCAAAATCACGTATATATATGTGATTTGCATTTTCAGGTAGGGGGCGTGCATGTGCCCTACCCACACCGCTATTGGCTGCTGGGGGTCCAATCACCAGGCCCTGGCCAGGGATTCCCGGCTGGGTATCAGTGATCATCAGTAAAGTTGACAGGGGAGAGACCTGTGTGTAAACAACACAGATCTTTCTCCTGTCAGCATGAACACGCTGCTTTGTATCTCTCTGCACAGCAGAGAGATATAAAGTAGCATGTCTCCCAAGTAAAACAGCGCACAGCACACAATGTAAAACACACACAGCACATGGTTAACCCTTTGATTGCCCAAGATGATAACCCCTTCCTGCCCAGTGTCATTAGTACAGTGTCAGTGCTTTTTATTAGCACTGATCACTGTATTAGTGTCACTGGGGATGTCAGTGACAGTTAGTCAGTTCCCCCCCAGTGTCAGAATGCCCTGCGCAGTCCCGCAGTCCTGCTATAAATCGCTGATCACCGCCATTACTAGTATAATAAAAATTAAAATTCCATTATATATACCACCATTTGTAGATGCTATAACTTTCACGTATACCAATTAATATACACTTATTGGGATTTTTTTTTAGCAAAGACATGTAGCAGAATATATGTTTGCCTACATTTATGAAGATTTTTAAAATTCTTTATTGGATATGTTTTATAGCAAAAAGTCAAACATATTGTTTTTTTTCAAAATTGTTAGTCTTTTTATGTTTATAGCACAAAAAATAAAAAACCCAGAGGTGATCAAACACCACCAAAGGAAAGCTCTATTTGTGGGCAAAAATTATATAAATGTCATTTATGTACAGTGTTGCATGACCACGCATTTGTCAGTTAAAGTAACGCAGCACCGTATCGCAAAACATGGCCTGGTCAGGAAGGGGGGTAAATCCTCTGGAGGCCAAGTGGTTAAATGAAGTGAAGCTGTACTGATTTCTATCAACCAATCATGTGAAGGCAAAAACATTTTTTTTTCTTGCATATGATTGGAT
Source organism: Staurois parvus (assembly GCF_062004578.1). Taxonomy (NCBI): domain Eukaryota; kingdom Metazoa; phylum Chordata; class Amphibia; order Anura; family Ranidae; genus Staurois; species Staurois parvus. The sequence goes on from NW_028318025.1 coordinate 7,056,759, forward strand.
ATTCTTTGTGAATTTACACCACATTCACTAAGGAAAGTGAAAATTCACTTTGCAAAGCAAAAAAGTTTTTCCCATTTTGTAAATCAGCTACATTATCTCAGCAAGGGGACCTGTGCCAGGGAATGTTAATCTACAGATTGTATTCATCTATGGGTTAAGAAACAATTAATCACCTTAGTGTATTGTTCTTCTTCTCATTTGCTATTCACCTTTGCATGTTGAAATTGCATGATATTATTTTTTAATTATGTTCTATTTATAAAACAGCGTTGCCACTAACAGTAATCTATTAAATATATAATATTATCTATGAATTATGAAAGTGTGAGGTTTTTGTACTATGACTGGTTGTCAGTATGGGTCTGGCTTCATCAAATCTACAGGTGCTGTGCATTTATGAAATTTCAAGCAATATACAGAAAAACAGCAGCCCCTCGAGGAGGGTTTATGTGCACTGCATACAACAATATGTACAAACTTATACAGTTATTACAATCCATTTTATTAATTAAAAAAAAACAAAAACACATGGTCAAAGCCATAGCTGGAGATAACACTGTCCATAGAGCTACCATACAAGGTTGGAAAAGGTAAGAAAAAAAGATACAGCACACAGATTCATATCAGTTAACAAATACAAATATTAATAAAAATGACAGCACAAATATTGTTTAGGTTATATTGTTTATTGTAATTTAAGAACAGAGTTGTTAAGATTGCGTTTTATATCTTCTGCATATGTGAAAAAGCAAGTCCAGTCTTATCCCTTAGCCTTTAACAGTAGCTTGAAAGATACTGTATATACTCTTATTATTATTCATAGTCATGCTGAGCAAGAGCTACTTATGCATATTAAGATTTCTTTGTTTCTGAAATAGCTCACCATTACTACTATCAATGAGAAATATTTTTGACATACCTTTATATACTTGAAGCAATACAATCAGAAGCTCTCCATCAGAATTTGCTGGTTGATATATGCTATATGCATACTAGTTAATACAAAAATGTAACCTTTATAGGTTATTATGAAGTATATAATAAAATAAACTACGACAGACATCCTTAGTTATTTCATGTATTAAATACTTTTGCCTGCAAGACCTTCAACATTTATTATAGACATTGTATTTCTAGTGATGGTCTCTTTTGGGCAACTTAAGTAAAATGTTGGTGAAAGAGATAAACTCAAACCCTGAATGTAAAGAGAAGAGAAAAATTTGCCAGAGGCCCTGAGGACTTTCCATAGACAAAACATGTTGGGTGGAGCTAGCAGACTGATGTCACATGCTGTCAGGAAATTTACCAACAGTGTCTACTGTACATTTTACATGGCTTGTTTTTATCCAGTTTGTTCAATAATTTTTACCAACAATGTTACTCTATTTGAAGAACGTTTTCTGCAGATTGGGAGAACATCTGCTATCCTTTGGTATTACAAACAGTGGAAGACCTAAGAGTGCAGGAGGTTTTTTTCTGATGGTAGCAAACGTGTATTGACCCCTGTCCATGCAAGGTCCTACTGTTTGGCGAGTTAAGTGTGCAACCTAAATGTTTGCCGGTGGTTGGTGTTTATCTACACTTTGAGACTTCTTCCATGGATTTCTTCATGTATTAAAGGGTTAACTCCCAGGATTTCAGGATTGCACAATTTATGATGGTCTTTTGATGTGAGATGCACATCGTGGTAAATCAACCCAAAAGTGTACAGTGAGGTTAAGTGCAGTGAACTCAACCTGTATTCAATTCAAACATCCAAGCATGTAGAGGAGAGGAGAATGAAAAAAAATAGATTGAATGTTGAAAGTTAAAATAGGTTGACTTTACTTTACCTCACTTCATGCTTAATAACAATAGGCCCTATGTGGATCTCACAAAGTGTTTCCCAACAAGTGATAAAGTCTGGTTTCTGTAATAGTAAACACTTTTGACGGTATGAGGTGTTCATTATTGGTTTGTGTTCTAGCACATCTTTTAACATCTTGTTTGCTTCTTAGTGGCTATATGGTTAGCACTTCCACCTGGCAGTACTAGCGTCGTTGGTTCAAATCCCAACTACGGCACCACCTGCCTGCAGTTTGCATGTTCTCCCTGTGCCTGTATGGGTTTCCTCTGGGTACCCTGATTTCCTCCCACACTCCAAAGACATGCTGGTAAGTTAATTGGATCTTGTCTAAGTTGGTCTTAGTATATGTATGTGAGTTAGGGACCTTAGATTGTACACCCCTTGAGGGTTAGGGACTGATGTGAATGTACAATATATATGTAAAGCGCTGTGTAAATTGATGGCGCTATATAAGTACCTGTAATAAATAAATAGTTATGTGAATCACTAGGAATTTGATTTACATTTGTAAGCTCATATGATCTACTCTTTAAACGAGAGGTCAATGATTGGGTGCGTTCTTGTTTACTTATGGAAAATAACAGCTTGTTTACAAAGAGAATTAACAGTATATGCTGTATAGTTTTAAACTATTTGCACTACGGTACAATTACAGGTTATTTATTTAGTTAGTGTGTGTTTTGTTATAGGGTTTTCATTTTAAATGTATATAGTGCTGCACCCTTAAATCTTTTGCACATATCACTAGACCTTGCATATGGTTTTTCACAAAATATAAAGGCTATAGTAAAATCAGAAATCCAGGCCATAATTATGTGTGCTCTTTATACAAATACATATGTATTTGATTTTAACAGCTATCATTGTTTTATCATTTCCAGAACAGCATGCAAGTATTATTATCTGTCGCAAATTATGAGATACTGCTATTCTCATGAAGTTTGTTGTAACAAACATCTGCACAGTAATATCAAGCTAGACAATTATATAGTAATGAAATACAAAAAAGAAATGGACATTAAGCTATTATATGAAATACTATAATTTCCTATACAGAATTTAACATTTTTATTTTTTTAAAGTGCAAACACCCTAAAAACTAATGAAAGCTATAAAGAAAATCTTGCTTTATTTAATATTTATGTTACATTTGCTATCTTTATATGTATATACTCTAAAACTTGTAGAAATGCTACCTGATTTAGACCAAGCTAAGAGCGTTATAAATGATTTATTAATTTAGTAATACAAAATAAAAATTAAGTATGAGACTTTGACTGAAATAGATACGCTTGTTTTATATGTTACCCTATAATATTATATGATTTTAAATAGAAATTTTACGTTACATTTCAAGCCATGCAGGAAATTGTAAGTCAATGAATTTACCAGGAAATATATAAAAATTGGATGTAGGGGCTGAATTATGAACTGAAAGTCCCTCTTTCAAGGGCAGCATTCTGTGAACTAGACTGGATTCCTTTTTTCCTCTATGCCTGTCGGTACGGAAAATTAGATTGTAAGAAATTTATTACGGAAAAAATTCACAAGGCACAGCAAAGTAAAAAGTAAGGTCACTAGGTATCTTTATTGCATATTCAAGAGGCTTTTAGCTGTTCATGGGCAATATTTATTGTAAGAGCTTTTTAGTTAATGTCTTCAAAATGCATATACTTTAAAGGGCTATTTTTTTCTTTCAGTTTAGCATTAGCACAAAAATGTAATCCATAATTGTTTTCTTAGAAAACTTGTTAAGGGATTTGTTCACAAGAGTTTTGATTTTGCAGGTATTGTCAGTCATAATTGTGGTTTATTTGTTGCAGACCCAGGTTTGCACACATTTGGAAAATGCTGAGTTCATGTTTAGAGACACGTTTTTTTGGCAGGCTGCAGATAGTTCCCATATTTTGTTTTTAGATGTTTTTGACAATTGCCTTACTGGGATTTGGGATGGTCATTCTTTGCCGTTATAATTCTTGTATTATGAAATATACAATAATATTTGAGACTTTTTAGTAGAGATGCTATTGCTAATTTTTGGTGGTATGGTGTATTACTAGAACCGTTTCATGTTTTCTAAATTTATTTGACTGACTGTGAGTCCTAATTTACAAAGCTAGTGCTAAATGTGTAACATTTTAATAAAGATGGTGTGGTCTATTTGACATACAAAGAACCATCCCTATTTTGAAAGCAGATTTTGGAATGACAATATTTAATAATCTGCACAACATTAACATATGATAAAAGCACTTTTGTTAGCTAATGAAGTATATCTAAGGCTAAAACTTTTTTCATGTTGGATAGAGTAGGTGAAGGTTAAAACCATTGTTTTTTTATATATATAAAAAGCAGATTTTGCTTTTATTTTTAGTTAAACTTTCAATGCAAAAAAACAAAACATATTGAAGGTTCCCCCCATACTTTACAGACAGCCTCAATGAAAATATTCATAATTTTCTGCAATTCTATCCCCATTCAGTATCAGTTTCAGGTGAAGGTTTGTTTATATTGTGCTGATAAGCCCAAAAGATCTAAGAGAACCTTTACTGGAGGAATCATCTATTTTCACCTGATAGACCCTTATTCCCCATATCAGAACTTTTGATATCTAACCCAGCTTATATACAAGTTTAAGATATAGGAAAATGTCTCTGTGTCTAAAAGTCAAGTAATTTTCTGCAATAAGAGATTAAGACCTACATAACCCATCTGATTGCACAAATATAATACTAGTTCAGCAATTTAAAATGTACTGTGTCCTAGCTATTTTGGACACTTGTAATGAGGGATTCACAACCAGAAACTCTATCTGCTGCACAGATGTTGTCTTCCAGTTCTAGCTCCTAACTAAGTAGCAAACTGTGCTTTCAGCAGCAAAAAAACTTTGCTAACCAATTCAGCTATGGCCTTGGAAGAACTGTGTATGATAAACAGAATGGAAACTATCAATTGAATTGCTGTATGTCCAACTGTTTAATTTCTCGCTCTTAATCTAGGCAGAAAAATAGATCCTATTGTGTTAAATATATATATTTTTTATGTATACATACAGTATATTATTTAAACATACAGAAAGAGTCATAACTGAAGAAGCTGTTATATAATCTTGTTTAACATCAGACTTTCACTTTGCTCCTTCACAATAGTGTTGGAGCTTATATAGGGCTAATGATGTCACCCCTTTAATATACACAACTGTGTTCAACACTGAAGAATGGCTGCTGAGGCCTGATCACTGCATCATGCATCATCACTGCATCAAGCAAGCAATGTGAATTTTGTGCCAACAGAAGGGATGGGGGTTCTGGGGTTGGACATGGACAATGAAGGTGAGTATAGGTGGGGATGGGAATTAAAAGTGACATTGGGATTGATTTACTAAAATTAAGAGTGCAAAATCTGGTGCAGCTGTGCACGGTAGCCAATCATCTTCTAACTTCAGCTTGTTCAATTAAGCTTTGGCAAAAAAAACCTGGAAGCTGATTGGTTTCTGTGCAGAGCTGCACCAGATTTTGCACAGTTTTAGTAAATCAACCCCATTGTATCTACAAAGTAATAGGTATACCCTTGCAATCCATCCAACCCAAGTGGATGACTAAAATACCAAAGGATGAAGACACTTTTATATGACATTTTGCCTGTGATTCTACAAATGTTGTATGGCTGTCATTTATTTTGCTTGCTGTTTGGGCTATGAGTGAACATTATCCTACAGTTGTAGTAGCAGCCATAAGCTTGTTTCAGCTTTGTTCAACTGAGTTTTATGTAAAAGTGAAAAACAGAACTTCAGTGCATGCACAGCTCAGAGTAAAGAACTTTGCAAGACACAGATGAGTTGTGCAGTTGATGAGGGGGGTTAAAGGGTTAAAAAACTATCCCACAATCAATTACAACCCCTTACCAAAATTTCCTGCTGATCCACTCATACATAAATCCTTATTTGCAAATCTTCACTTCCTCTGTCTGTGATCAGAGCAATCTAATGTTGATCTCAGTAATTCATGAACGTACTGGCTACCTATTTGTGTGTTCTGAAGTCCTGTGTAAAAAAGGCACTTCCAAAATACATGTCCACCATTTCACTGTTCTTGGATGTAGGTAGTAAGTGAAGCGGTTAAGGATGAAGAGGCTCCGGATCCACCAAAATGAAAGGAAACTGCAGGTGTGTTTTTAGTAAGTAAGACTATTTTCAATGCACTGTATTCACAGCATGCAGATGCCAACAGGTCCTAAGTGAATGGAGAAGCAGACATAGTTAGCAATTCTTAATTTTATTGCCAGCAATTACCCACTGCTTTGGCTTTTTAGAATTGCAGCTGCTTGCATTGTCCACTGCCCTTTCCCATCCTTATCCAATTATAAATTCTAGCATATCTCATTTTCTTTGCCACGTTTTGTTGAGCCTGTAGATCCCAACAAGTCCCCCTGGTTCCTCTCTTTCCAATTTCAACATGTCCTGTGATTTTTCTCCTAGCTTTGTGGGTGTCCTGTATGTAGGGCTAGATTTAGACCTTGGAGGCCGGGGGCACTTAAGGTTCAGAGGGTCCTTCATACACAGAAAGAGAATGGTGAAAAAACTCCTGCGCCAACTAAATAAAGTGCATACAAGTGTCAGTGAAGGAATGCTGCTGCTGACATCCATATGTGTTCCCACATAATTATGCAAAATATATCAAAAATAAATGATGTAACACTGCTTACTCAAACATATAAACATAAAACTAAATATATAACGTCTGTTATATATTGATCCCCTGATGAAGTCACATGATGGTGACAAAACGCGTCGGGCGTAGTTGGAGGAAGACTGCAATAGGAAGTGACACACGCAGAAGTGCTATATGGGATTGGAAATGCATTTTAATGCAGTTTTTATGTGTGTGAAATATTTGTGATAAATGATATTGGTTTTAAAAGTTTAATGCACCATATGAAGCATTATTTTTTGCATGTATGAATGAGTTGATATGGCTCATCAAAGGTAGAAGGAGTGCTTCTGATATAAGCAAGCATTTATCTAAGAGGAAAAGAGGTATATGTAGTATCCATAAGGAGTGGAAGAGAACAATGAAGATATATTCATATATGTTATTTGAAAGAGAACTGGAGGTGAGAGTTCTGGGAGTACTTAGGTGGCACAATATTGCACGAAGTGGATTTTAAGCACGAGCACTTTGACTATCAGTGGCGTTGGACACTTATGTGATATATGGACTGATTTATTGAAGCCTCACTTTTGCATTTTTGTTGTTAAAATATATTCATTTTTTATTGCACAGACGTTATATATTTAGTGTTATGTTTATATGTTTGAGTAAGCAGCGCTACATCATTTAGTTTTTATATGCAATACCTTCATACACAGAGTTGGTTTACATTTTCATTGACAACCACACATTTTTAAAATGCATGACATGACATCATTCTGAGGTCACGCTTGCAAACACGCATTCAATCATAGGTCACCTTCCTTAAAAGCTTAAGCACTCTATGGGGTTGATTTAAACGTAAATAGACTGTGCACTTTGCAAGTGGAGTTGCACTGATTTTCTCCAGAGCTTAGTAAATACGGTAAAGCTCTGCTTATTTCCATCATCTAATCGTGTGCAAGCGAAATTTTTTTTTATCTTCCTTGCACTTGATTGGGTATTCTTTACGAAGTGAAGCTTTACCACATTTACATTTGCTAAGAAAAAAGAGTGCAACTGCACTTTCAAAGTGCACAGTCTATTTGCCATTAGTAAATCAACTCCTATGTGTGGTTTGCTTGAGCTGCCAAAGTTCATTTTTAAAAACTGATATACCAGTCCAGAGTAAAAACTTTAACAGATGATGGCAGGCAAAATATTGCTTTTCAAAATACATTTAATAAAATAAAGTAATTTTTTATTATTACATATTTATTTACATTTTAATTGTATTATTTATTTTTTATTTAATATTTTTTGTATTGTTTATAATATACTGCTCAAAAAAATTAAAGGAACACTTTGAAAACACATCAGATCTCAATGAGGAAAAATATCATGCTGGATATCTATACTGGTATGGACTGGGTAATGTGTTAGGAATGTAAGGATGCCCCATCGTTTGATGGAAATGAAAATGATCAACCTACAGAGGACTGAATTCAAAGACATCCCGACAATCAAAGTGAAAAAAATGATGCAGCAGGCTAGTCCATTTTACTGAAATTTCATTGCAGCAACTCAAAATGATACTCAGTAGCTTGTATGGCCCCCATGTGCTTGTATGAAGTGCCTGACAACTTCGGGGCATGCTCCTAATGAGACTATGGATGGTGTCCTGGGGTATTTCCTCCCACATCTGGACCAGGGCATCACTGAGCTCCTGGGCAGTCTGAGGTGCAACCTGGTGGCGTTGAATGGACCGAAACATGATTCTATTGGATTTCGGTCAGCCGTGGGGGCTATTCAATGGTATCAGTTCCTTCATCCTTCAGGAACTGCCTACATACTCTCGCCACATGAGGCCGGCCATTGTCGTGCACCAGGAGAAACCCAGGACACACTGCACCAGGGTAGGGTCTGACAATGGGTCCAAGGATTTCATCCTGATACCTAATGACAGCTAGGGTACCATTGTCCAGCCTGTAAAGGTTTGTGCATCCCTCCATGGATATGCCTCCCCAGACCATCACTGACCCACCACCGTAACGGTCATGCTGAATGATGTTACAGGCAGCATAACATTCTCCATGGCTTCTCCAGACCCTTTCATGTCTGTCACATGTGCTCAGGGTGAACCTGTTCTCATCTGTGAAAAGTACAGGGTGCCAGTGGCGGACCTGCCAATTCTGGTGTTCAATGGCAAATGCCAGTCAAGCTACTTGGTGCCGGGCAGTGAGCACAGGGCCCACTGGAGAACGTCGGGCCCTCAGGCCACCCTCATGAAGTTTGTTTCTGATTGTTTAGTCAGGGGCATTCATACCAGTGGCCTGCTGGAGGTCATTTTGTAGGGCTCTGGCAGTGCTCATCCTGTTCCTCCTTGCACAAAGGAGCAGATACTGGTCCTGCTGATGGGTTAAGGATGGCCCTGTCCAGCTCTCCTAGAGTAACTGCCTGTCTCCTGGAATCTCCTCCATGCTCTTGAGACTGTGCTGAGAGACACAGTAGACCTTCTGGCAATGGCACATTTTTATGTGCCATCCTGGATTAGTTGGACTGCCTGTGCAACCTCTATAGGGTCCAGGTATCGCCTCATGTTACCAGTAATGACATTCACCCTAGCCAAATGCAAAACTAGTAAAAAACAGTCAGAAAAGATGAGTAGGGAAAAAATGTCAGTAAACTCCACATCCACCTGTAAAACCATAACTGTCATGGGGGCCGTCTAATTGTTGCCCATCTAGTACACCGGTTGTTAAATTCATTAATACCAAAGCAGCTGAAACTGATTAATAACCCCCTCTGCTACTTAACTGACCAGATCAATATCCCAGAAGTTTAATGTCCTTAATGCTATACTCTGATTAAAAAGTGTTCCTGAACTCACCCTAATGTTTTCCTATGTGTCCATGTACACTATGTCATTTACAGTCTTTTACAGGCAGTTGAGTTTACAGTTGTTTTTTTGAAAGCACCAAACTTACGTTCAGGAGTAGATTTTATCAGTGTTTCAAATGCCAACACTTGTAAACGCGGCTAACCGCATTTATAAGCATTTGTGTTTGGAAAATTGTTTAACTCTTCCATTTCCAGATGATGTCCAGAGCCTTTTTTAATCATGAAAACTGCATGCAAAGCATTTTCCCGATACTCAAATGGACCTGCTACACCATACTTTGAGGTTTCGCATGAAAGAAAATATGTTAGACACTGCTGCAAAACATTCTGCACAGAAATGAGCTGCAACACATCCAAACACCACAAAAAAACCAGCTAATTTCAACAAATACTACTCTCTCTATTTCTCTCAAAATGTCTGAAATAGTAAATTTTTTTACTGTTTTTAAGTGCATTCTGGACATTTTGGAAGGTCTTCTGAGGTTATCTTTAAAAAATGCTTCTAAACGCAAATGCTCATAAATGCACATAAACTCGCATAAACGCGGTATGCAAACGCGGCTAAATAGACGTTTTTTAACCTACATTTTCCAGCAGTCAGTTTCCATTGTTCAGAAGTGCCCCGTGTACATGGAGCCTAATTTGCTGCAGACCCAGGTTTGCACACATTTGGAAAATACTGAGTTCATGCTTAGAGACACAATTTTTTGGCAGGGTGAAGATAGTTCCTGTATTTTGTTTTTAGATGTTTTTGACTATTGGCTTACTGGGATTTGGGACGGTCATTCTTTGCTGTTATAATTCTTGTATTGTGAAATAAACATTAATATTTGAGACTTTTTAGTAGAGATGCTATTGCTGATTTTTGGTGGTACGTTGGGTTACTAAAACCGTTTCATGTTTTCTAAATGTATTTGACTGACCGTGAATCCTAATTTACAATTATATATTGTGGAATTGATATATTTGAGTCCCCTCTCCACCCCCGTCTGCTAACTGGATATTGAAAGAGCAGCAGCAGCAGTAGCAGCAGGATGCTTATAAATTCATCTATCTGCTCTATCTGCTTTATTCTGTTAGTATGTTCCTTGTCAGCACCTTTACATGTATCACTCCTGATTGGTCTTCAGTCCTGAACCACCTTATTGCAGTCTGAGTGCTGCTGTAAAGGGGATTGCAAGAATTTGTGTTTAAGTCAAATTGTGGTACTTACATTAATTGCATTAAAATACATTAAATGATTTATTATTTAATATTTAGCTGCAATAATTTCTGCCTTTTATGTCCAACTGAATTTCAGCTTCAAATTCCATCAAATTCTAAAAACATTCCTCACACTAAGACTAGATTCACATCTGTGCGGGTGGTGCTGCTGCGGGACCCTAACAAATGCCAGCAGCCGCAACCACCCATGCAGGACCTGCGAGTGGGTGCCATTAACCCTAAAGGCATGCCGCCCTCAGTGGAAATTGCAACTGTACTGGGAACCTCAGTTCCCATGTGGGCTGCAATTTACAAAATAGTGCAGGGACGTCTTTCCTGCATGTACAAATGAATGGGTCTTCATGCCCGCGCAAATTACACCCCCCACAGCTGCACATGTGTGAATCTAGCCTAATAGACACATCACAACACCCCAGGACTGATAAACATAATAACACACAAACTATTCAGATGTGGTTAAGGACTTCCCAGCCTGTGATTGGATAGTGGGAGAACATGTCTGTAAACATCTCTCCCAACAGGCAGCCCCTTTTACCTTGTGCAGCATAGTAAAACCCGCTTCATGGTACTGCTCCTATCTTTTTCCATCTGCATATTTCTATAAAAGCGAATACAGTAGGCAGATATAAAGATAATGTAAATATATATTGTGGGAACTCGCTTCAACGTGGTAGACGCACACAGCTACTCGCTTTCTTTTTCAGGGCCTTTTTAGCCCACTTTTATTTAAATGAAAATGTCCCATAACATAATGCTTCCCACGCAGGGGTATCCACCAACAAAACAAAGATTCAGCCTCCTGGCTTACACACCGTTCAATGTCTGTCTCCTGCAGACTCTTCCCAAATTATGGCCACTAGCACACAGCTAGTCTGGCTTCCACCTGACTCCAAGGCAGAGACCACCCGTCTGCCAGGGTGGAGCCCTGCTGACTCCTAGCTGCCGGGGTGGAGGCCTGCTGACTCCTAGCTGCCGGGGTGGAGCCCAGAACCCTGGTCCTGACTCTCTCTAAAGGCCTGCACACACCTGTGCAATCAGTCTCCTGGCCTATCCCAAAACCTGGTCCCAGGATTGGAGATTTCATCCCTCCCAGATCTCTTTGAAATCTCCAGGCTCCAGATCCCAAAACAGACCTTACAAACAAAGGAGGAAAGTGAAAAGCCACTTTCCTCTGTATCAAACCTTTACCCTGGAGCCCCTCAACCTGCCTTGTTGAGAATCCAGGGTGACAGATCGCCACACTGTCACAATATATATATATATATATATAAATATATATATATATATATATATATATAAAAAAGACTGTTTTTTATCTTCCTACACTTCTGCTTTTAAGTTGAACTAAAGCCATAACTTTTATATTTTCATTTGGGACACAGAGTATGGGAGGGTTATGACAGTCTTTTACCATCTGTGTGTTGCTGGGGCATTGAGCACTTGGGAGGTAAGCTCTGAACTGTTCCCCTCACTCTATCTGAGATCCATTACCCCTATCTCCCAGAGTCTGGCTGTTATAACATCCTTAACTTGTGCTTATTCCCCCTAGAAATGGCATGTCACCACTTCACCCCATGTGTGTGCATTGCAGTCTTGTTCTTCTATATGCCATTATCCCTATGCACCCCTTTAAGTAACTTCAGCCCAGGCATGACGTTTCAGAAGCATTACTGGAATAACGTGAGATAACAGTTCAACATAGAGTGCAGTCTTTTTCTAACATCCCAAGGCCCTAATTACAGGCCAATGGCTGTCCCAGCATACCTGCTCAGGAAAGAGTCCATGACAGGTATGTTCTAGGACAGGGGTCCTCAAACTTTTTAAACAGGGGGCCAGTTCACTGTCCCTCAGACTGTTGGAGGGCCGGACTATAGTTTAAAAAAAAAAAACTATGAACAAATGCGGACACAGTACAGGAGATGACCAGAGACTGCGGACATACAAAGGTGGCGGTAATACTGGGCTGGCCGATCCATAAGACGCACAGACATTTCCCCCCAAGTGTGTCTTATGGAGCGAAATAGTGCCCCATCATTGGTGTCAGTGGGAGGAATAGTGCCCCATCATTGATGTCAGTGGGAAGAATCGTGACCCATCATTAGCGTCAGTGGGAGGAATAGTGCCCCATCATTGGTGTCAGTGGGAAGAAACGTGCCCCATCATTGGTGTCAGTGGGAGGAATAGTGCCCCATCATTGGTGTCAGTGGGAAGAATCGTGCCCCATCATTGGTGTCAGTGGGAAGAATCGTGCCCCATCATTGGTGTCAGTGGGAGGAATAGTGCCCTATCATTGGTGTCAGTGGGAGGAATAGTGCCCCATCATTAGTGTCAGTGGGGGGAGGAATAGTGCCCCATTGTTGGTGTCAGTGGGGGGAGGAATAGTGCCCCATCGTTGGTGTCAGTGTGGGGGGGGAATAGTGCTCCATCATTGGTGTCAGTGGGGGAATGGGATAGTGTCCGAACATTGGTGTCAGTGGGAGGAACAGTGTTCTATCATTGGTGTCAGTGGGAGGAATAGTGTCCCATCATTGGTGTCAGTGGGAAGAATAGTGCCCCATCTTTGGTGTCGGTGGGAAGAATAGTACGTCATTGGTGTCAGCGGGGGGAATAGTGCCCGTCATTGGTGTCAGTGGGGGGGGGATAGTGTCCCAACATTGGTGTCAGTGGGAGGAATAGTACCCCATCATTGGTGTCAGTTGGGGAAGGAATAGTGTTCCATCGTTGGTGTCAGTGGGGGGTGGAATAGTGCCCCATCGTTGGTGTTAGTGGGGGGGAGGTATAGTGCCCCATCGTTGGTGTCAGTGGTGGAAGGAATAGTCCCCCATCGCTGGTGTCAGTGGGAGGAATAATGCCCCATCATTAGTATCAGTGACACCAATGATGGGGCACTATTCCTCCCACTGACACCAATGACACTTAACTTGCTGACCCATGTTCCAGCATGGTGGTGCTGCAGCCAGCATACCTGGTTGCAGCGGCACCATCTGCACGGCACACTTACCTGTCAGCTGTCCTTCTTCACTCCAGCCTCTCCCTCACTCGATGTTTGCGGAGCCGCTCGGCTCTGCCTCCTCGCAGGTGATTGGCCACCTGTGTGCCTTTCCTGAGCTACAGTTCTGGTGCCCAATCACAGGTGAGGAGGCGGAGCTGAGCGGCAGTGCGAACATCGAGTGAGGGAGTGGCCGGAGTGAATGAAGGAGCAGCGCTTCCTGGACTGGATCGTCATGGGACTGGGACACGGAGCCAGGTAAGATACAGCAGCCCCCCTGCCTGCCCCTGTACTTAGTGTCCCTCCCTCGTGGCAAATACGCCCCTGCTGGCGGGCCGGATAAATGTCCTTGGCGGGCCGCAGTTTGAGGACCCCTGTTACAGGAGGACAGCAAGTCCAAGCAATCCTTCTACATCTGGAAGGCTCCAGGACACAGGTTTGTAGCAGCTTTGTTGGAAACAGAAAAAGAAGCACTCTCCGACATCTTGCTGACTGTCTTTGTCTTTTCTTCCCATGCAGTAGGCTGTGTGTTGTGGGACCACAAGGCTCAGCAGCCCCAGGCATATCGGCAGGCTCCTCAGGCAGGCAATCTCCAGTGAGGACAGATGGAAGAGAAGATAGCTGAAGTAGGAGTGAGCAGAGCCCCTCTGGGCTGGTGGTGTGCTGGAGGATTGGGTTATATAGCAGCTATCAGCCTGTCCTTCTTCCCACATGGCTGGTCTCCTCGGAGCAGAGCTCCTTCCTGATTTTATATGCACAGTGAGGGGGCAGAGCCCAGCAAAAGCTTGCCAAAAACAGGCCCATGAGATACGGTTAACTCCTTACCTCCTTACCTGTTGAATTTCCAGGACTTTAATTTTCCTCAAATGGTGGTGAGAAGCATAACACAGCCCCTCACTGTAAAAGGATGGTTTAATCACAGCTTTTGTCAATGTATATGAGCTGCTGAAGGGAAAGGACAGAAAAAGAACACTGATTATAAGGGAAGAGTAGGATCGGTTAACTCCTTGTGCTTTATTTCTGTGAATTGCAGTGGTGAAATTAATTCTGTTGCATGCCACTCGCTATCATATTAACAGGTCTTTGTTTCCTAAAAGTCCTTAATATGATTACTATCAGTGTCAGCAACAAATATAACTGCAAGCTTTTGGGCAATTTTAAAAGAGAAAAAGCTGCCTGTTTTACCTGCTGAAAGACTGTGTTCCACAGGCTAATTTTTACACAACCATATTTGAAAGCTGAAACTAAATTTAGTAGAAAAGTTGCTTGTGTCATGTTTAAGGGGCTACAATTGGTGACTTCAGTGCAATTCCCCAAAAATATAAAGAGTGATCCAAAGAGAGAACCAGAAGCAGAAGAAGGTAAAGTAAGGATAGCAGAGGAGGGAAGACTGACATAGGAGAGGGTTGAGAAGGGGCTTGGCCAGGGTATTTCGCAGCCATAGGGCCACAAGAAGATGTTAGAATGGGACATGCATATTATTGTTCCAAAAGACAATGGCAAAAGTATGCAGGCAGGAAATGAGTGACCCACAAATCCCAGATTTTCAGAAATTTTGCCATCATGCCTTGCAGTTTGGCCATCTGTTTCTCATTAATCAGTATCAATTGCAATCTAGATTTAACCTCTTCAATGTGAATAGTGTCAGTGATCCATGGCTTTGCTACTTGGGTGAAGTTTTGGATCACATTGCTGAACTTGGGGTGAATCAAGAGGAAAACAAGAAATGAGGTTCATTAGATTAAAAAAAAAAAAATAGGTGAGGTAAAGAAAACAAAAAGAAAACAATCTGAGCATAGTGGGCAAGTAAAGTTACTAGGAATGACTGTCTCTGTGTTATGTGCTCACATACTGCTTTGTTGGGAAGTATGCCATGGTGAACTTTAAGTGTCTGAGGATGTCTCATGGTCCTGAATATTAGAGAGGTGGTCATCATAAGTAAAACTGACTGGTTTCATCAAGCTGGCAAGACAAGCTAGTAACATAACTGTAATGATTACTTTGGAGCTTGAAGACAGTCTGTTATAATTAGCTCAAGTAGTTGACAGGGCAGCTGTCAGATCTCATGCAGCCTTTCATCTCTGACTCTTAGCTATACAGAAACAGTCATCCTGTAAATGTAAAAGTAAGAGCTTTTGTACACAAACATTGTTTTCCTGAATGTCACATGTGTTTAAATTGCACGTCGTACACAAGTCAGCAGAGCATTTGATTTAATCAAGTAGTGTAGATGACAATTCAGAGGCTGCATTTGGCCTGCTTTTCTTTGTGTTTCTTCAGACAAAGCAGGTCGTATTGAGGTGCATTTTATTGCAGGCAAAGCAGGGGAAATTCATACTTTTCCTGTCTAAAGCTGGGTACACATGGTCGAAATATCAGCCAGTTCAGCAGGAACCAAGCAACATTTGAACCGCATGTACATCTGTCCTTCTGACAGAGGCCGGTCTAAGGACCAGCTTTTGTTGAAGGGAAATGCTGGAAAACCAACATCCGACCAGCGCTCGGAGCCAATGGCTGCAATCACTGAATAGTGTGAGGGGGATGGGGGGAATAGGGGGGGTCCTCTCAGAACACAAAGGCACAGCAGGAGAGATCACTGCACTAACATTGCTTAGTTAGTACAGCAATATCTCTGTTTTTTTTTTCGTTCAGCCCACTGGTTTGAACAAAACAAAACTCAATGTGTGTACCAGGCTTTTCTCTGCATTTTGGGTTTGAATACATGCATTTGAGCAGTGCTGAGTTAGAACAAAGAAAGCTGTATTTGACACGAATGCTTGACTACATGAGCCCTTGTCAGATAAATGGAAAATGAATATCTTTAATATGCATGACTACAGATTTGTGTTAACTTAAAGTGGAATTTTAGTCACTTCAGGCTGGCCCCTTTTGCAGGTATAGCTAAGTAAAATGTTAAAAATAAGTGTCTATGCTATTTAAAACCAGTAAAACACTGTCTCGCCCTACTCTGCACATGCTCAGTTGCTCTTTATTTTTTGGCACTTTTGCCATAAAATGTAGAGAGTTGTTTGCTGACAGCCTAAAGATTTACCACTGCTCAAGGGCTCTGGGCTTTCGAAAAATGGAAGCCTTCAGCAAGATACACTAATTTTGGAAGCATAATTATTAGTGCTAAATGTATGCTCCTTGCTAAAGAACATTATTTTTTATCAAGTTGTTATGGGCAAAGTTCCACTTTAAGACTGAACATGCAGGCTCTTGCATAGGCTCAAGTGCAAATGGTTCTTTTAAGAGTAATAGAGTTCCTAAGCCAGAGACATAAGTATATACTTTATTTTTCACTTGGTTTTGGTGTCAAAAGTCCTGGTCCAAGTACATGAAAACCTTTTTTTTTTTTGGACTGTTTTTCAATCACTCTGATACAGAAAGTCAGGCATGCTAGGATCAGCTATGGTGGGTTCTGCATGATTGCCATCCTTGAGAATACCATCCTATACACTCCTCTACACTTTAAAAAAAGAGGCAGATTGTTAGATAAAACCTCAATATACTGTACATAGCGGTACTACATATTTCCCATATTTCCAAAAAAGCAAAATGGATTGCAGAAATAGCTTGGGTAAACTGTCTTTAAAGCAAATTTTACAAAACCTCTTTTTCTGAGTAATAAAGACAGTAGAGCACCAGAATCTGAATGGTTAGACATCCACTCCAAGGTAGCAAGGGCCCCTGAAACAGCTCATGACTGATCAATTTCTTTGGCATAATTCAACATCAGAAATGTCTTTATTTTCAAGGTTTGAACTGTGTAACACTGTAAAAAAACTGATCTGGGGGTGTGGCCTGGAGCAGCATGGAGTAGGATGCTGGTGAGGAGAGCTTCGCTCGCAATACTGTACATCCTTTTCTCCCTCATCCCACGCACTGTTTTTGCACACTCTACTACCTCTTAGGGACCTCTTGATACTGCTTACCATATGCCGGATGCCAGCTCTAAACTAGATAAATTCCAGCTGCAAGAAAAGGAGATGTCTGGGGAAGATGGTGGGCCATTCTCCTCTGATCCTGACCAGACAGCAGCCAATACAGCAAAAGTCCTGGATGCCATCTCTTCCTGCCAAATGACTCTCATCTCCAAGATTGAGATAAAGGTGGACATATTTCTAGTTAAACAAGATCTCCAATAAGAAGCTCTTGCAGCACCAAGTACACCAGAATATACAGAAACAAGTTGACATGGAGAATAGGCTGTGTCCAAGCAACCTCAGGTTTATCAGGTTTCCAGAGGGAGCTGAGGGCTCTGACCCACCTGCATTTCTGGAACACCTCCTGATCACTACATTTGGCAGGGCGTTCTCCTACTCATTTGTGGTGGCACTCTCTCACCGCATGGACACCTATTAGGGCACCACCTCGCATCTTTATTGCAAAGCTTCTCAACTACAAAGACTGAGACACAGTTCTTCATCTATCCAGGGAAAAGAGCAATAACCCTTTCCGAAATGTTAAGATAATGGCTTCTCCGGACTTTTTGTCTGAAATACAGTGCCAGTGTACAAGTTTTCTGGAAACCAAATGATGCCTCTGAGTGCAATACTTCAAATACACTATGTTGTATCCTGCACGTCCCTGGGTGGTAAGTGAAGATAAAGTGTACTTTTTTGACCATCCTGAAGTTGCTATCACTTGACTGGAACAGAACAATTTGTCAAGAGCCACTGTCAACTAATGACATCTCCAACCCTTCTCAAACTGGAAGTAATCAGATCAGAGCCACTCCCCTCATGCCTTCATCAAGCACTCATGCTACATATGACCACCGTGGATGGTGGTGGCAGGCTCCATTCCTCTTGCCTTGGATGGGATTTCCAAGTTTTCTGTGATGTACTTTTTTCTCAGCAGCTCTCATGTAAATTATGTCTTGATTTTAAGAAGGTTTACAGTATTTAACAGGTTGTAGGATAATCTGGTCTTGCTGTGGAATGACTCCTGGATTGCACTCATAACACACTTATTTTCTCATGGGCTCCTTGAAATTCATCATATGCAATATATGTGATATCCTTGACAAGATAAAGTAGTCCTTTTTTAAAGACCAATGCACTGACATCATTGTACTAGTGGAAGCCCATGTGGTGGGTCAACTACAAAGGCCCTGAAGAGACCATGGGTAAGTTTTGAGTTTTATTCCACCTACACCATGCACTCCGGGGGAAGTATCAGTCCTTATAGCCAAGTCAGTCTACTTTGTGGGTCAGTCCTAGATCCACAGGGCAGATACGTGTTTTTGTATGCTTTACTCTCTGTGCAACCATTACTCATACTAGCCTACTATATATCTCCCCCCTATAACTCTGTGGTGCGCATCGAGGGGTTTTCCTTTATGGCACACCACCCAACTGTTCCTGGCTGGAAGACTTTAACATGATCCTTAGCCCCAGCCTAGTTAAACTAGGCCCTTCACCAATGCATCCAACCCCATATCATGAGACAATATTTTCTCGTTTCTACAGACTTTGACATAGATGACATGTAGAGGTATAAATACCCAACCACTAGAGCCTATTCATGCTTCTCCACCTCATACAACACACTGGTGTTGATTTACCAAAACTGAGAAATGCAAAATCTGGTGCAGCTCTGCGTAGAAACCAATCAGCTTCCAATTTTTTTTTCATAGCTTATTTGAACAAGCTGAGGTTAGAAGCTGATTGGGTACCATGCACAGCTGCGCCAGATTTTGCAATCTCCAATTTTAGTAAATCAACCCAAATGTCTCAAACTGATTTTATCTTACTATCCAAGGTTTTACTGCCCAATTACTAGATGTGGGATTCTGTTTTTTTTTTTTGACCACTACCCCACTGGGTCACTATGCACATTCCCGCACATCAACCGGTGTGTCTTAACCCATTTTGGTTGATTGATAGATTAATTTTTTGTACAACCATGGTGCCCATATCCTGCTGAACCTGCCAAATTTCAATCCAAGCATGGCCTGTTTAACATCCATAATGCTCTTACACAGGCATTGTCAGACCTACTCCTACACATCCCTAGAATAGTTGTATGTCACTGACCCTATTCTAGACCGTGAAATTCACCTAAAAATGCAAACCAGGGTGGTGGAGCAACTCTAATATGAAAAGGCCAAACAGAAACTCTTTCTCTGTAAACAATGTATTTTTGAACATGGTGAATGTTCTGGAAAGCTCCTGGCTTATCTAGTTCATCAAGACTCCAATTGCCTGTTGCTATTACCTTACAGTCTCCTAATGGAAGTTGCATCACTGACCCCAAACTGATCACTTCAAAGTTTTGTGACTTTTACATAGAGCTATACTATTCAACAGTACCACACAATGAAGAGTCAGCTTTCTCTTTTTTAATGGGCATAGTGTTCCCTCAGTTGGCTACAAGACAGGTGTCACTCCTGGATGCACCACTTGCCACTGATGAAACAGCTGAGGCCATAGATCATATTTCCCAGAATAAGGCACCAGGTACATATAGCCTTCGACTAAAATTTTATGCACACTAGAGTGAAACTTTGCTTACAAGACTTCTAGACATGTGTAACACTATTTTTGAAACCTAGCCTTAATATGAGATGTGCTTATTATTATAATTGGATTTCTTATCTGTTTTCTCTCTTTAGAGGAATGAATCAGGGCTGCCATTATTCCCGATGCTATATGCTCTGACAGCGGAACCACTCACACTCTCTCTCAGATCCTGAGAACTCCTTTATATGGAGATTGTGTGTGGGTACTCTTGTCAAGACTGTTGGAATGTATACTCTTGAAATGCTCCTTTATCTAGAGGAGCCAGCTTACAGGCCGCCTTACAAACCATTGAACAATTTGGGGAATGTTTAACTCTCAAAATCAATTGGAACAAGTCCCAAGTACTCCCCATTGATAGTTTCCCATCCACGGTTGAGCAGGCATCTGTTTTCATAGCTAGAGACAGCTCAATAACGTATTTGAGTATCTGTGCTACTTTCAGACTACAGCTCTTTAAAATTTTAACCAATTTACACCGTGTCAAGGCTAGGGCTGAGGGTTTGGCCAAACATAGTGGGTGTCATGGGTAGAATTAACCTAATAAAAATGTTCCTATTACCCAAAATCTTATATATCCTTTGGCACTCCCCCATGTGCATACCACTGAGGTATTTCAAACTGTTAGAGTCTATCCTTAATTTATTTTCTGGAGAAGTGGCAGGCATATACTCCACTGGAGTACCCTAAAAAACCTGATTAGCCTTGGGGGTGCTGCTCTACCTGACTTTAACTCGTATTACCTTACAGCTCAATTATCCCACTTCTACCACATAGACATCGGTTCCAAACTCTTATATGCACTCTGCTGGGGCATATTACACCCATATGTGCAATAATTCATGGCTTACAGAGTTCTACCTTGGCTGACGCTCAAGCAGGCCTCTTATACTATTAGAAACAGATCTGGGACCTGGCCTTGACCAAACTGAATATCCCCATGCTCCATGATTTTACCACCCTATGGCAGAACAAGCACCTATTCCAACTCCTCTCTATCCCCCATGCTGAGTTATTGGCCTTTAACCTCCCTAGCGTTCTGATTATGTCAGTATTTCTGTGCTCAAAGCGGTACATTTTTTGCATGGAAACATGTTGTTTTTTTATTGTCGCCCTGTAATTCTTAGGAATAACTCACTGAAATCTGTCCGAACAAGAGACAAGTAAACATCCCGGGTATGATAAAACTTGAAACACGAAATCATAAATTATAATATAATAAATAATCATAAAAAATAATAATACTATAATAATAAATTTAATTCAATAATGTAATCAAACCAAAAATGCTGAAATTTGAAACAGAGCGCCAAGTTCGCACATCACTGAGCTTAGTCGCAAAATCGTTTTCAGTGTCTGATGACAAATTTTGCCACAAATCATTATTACTCAATTCTGCAAGTAGTTCTAATTTACTATCGCTGTTCTCTAGCTGGTCTAAAATCGCTTTTGACCTAAAGGGACGCTTTTTGGACGCCATGCCATTTCTCAGTTTCCAGGCAGAAAGAACTGTAAAAATGCAGGCAGGGCACAGGACAAAGCACTAGGGACAAAATGTATGTGAAATGATTTCATACAGTAATGTTATACTATGTGATTTTAGTGTATTGAGTGAATGTCACTTTTAAAATTTTTGAATTTCCCGCCGGTTGCGTCCCCCATTTGTCCCATACGTCCCGGCGCTCGCAGGGAACAGAACCCGGAAGACGGATGCCAGCATCGGCCGGAGGAGATGTCCAGGATACGCTGCAGGGGGGACATCACGGCAGCGCAGGATAAGGTAAGTGCTGGAGGGAATCCCTGAGCAACACTGCAGTGTAATCCCGAGTGTAGCTTGGGGATACCGCTTTTGGTACTGAAAGTTAACCCCAAGCTACACTCGGGAATACCTCCAGGGAGGTTAAAGGTGTTTAGCATTTGCACCATTTGTTTACTGCAGGGGGCCTCAAACCTTTTGAATTACTTAAGGAAGAATTTTCACTTCCTAATAACATGCTCTTTTGTTACTTACAACTAAGACATGCCCTACAGACCCAAGTCCCCACCACCTACCCACTGCTTGTGTCCATCCATTTAATAGAAGTAATCTGTGGCAATGAGCCTCAGAAACTGATCTCCACATTTTACAACATGCTACTCTTCCCTCCTGCTGCAAAATTTTGCCTACCAGATCGAAAAAAGTTGGGACGCAGATATTGAGGACCTAGAAGATGATGACGATTGGAGTGAAGTCTTCAATAAATGCAAACTAGAATCTCCTAAACTGTCCCATTGCTTCACACAATTATACATACTACATGGAGCCTACTTAACTCCTTTTTGTCCATCCAAAGATTTTACCTAACTGCATTCCGCAATGTCCACTTTGTTTGCTCATTCCAAGCACTTTTTTTGCTTAGTATGGGCCTGCACATTATCCAAGGCTTCTGGGCACAGGTGGTGAGGTTCCTTCATGACAACATGGGCTCTCCACTCACTTTCCACCCCAAGCAGTGCTTTTTAGGGCTATATCCTAACCCTGATGCAGATAACTTCATGATGACATTTCTACACAAAACTTTGTTCAATGCAAAGAAGTTGATTGCACAGGGCTAAATGCAAGCTCTACCTCCTACAGTTAATGCCTGGATCCTGGAAATAAACACCACCTACCCTGAAAAAACGTATTTATACTCATAGGATCTATCCATCCAAATATAACAAAATTTCGGACTACTGGTTGCAGCATCCTGCTACATGCGTGTAACTTTTACTCAAACCACTCAAAGTCTATAGTCATGCTGCAGACCCACTTGGCTGATACTTCAATAAAGTATACATTTTTGACCAAAAAAAGGCTGATCTGCAGGTTTTGAGAGGAATGCTTCCACCACTGATAATACTTCCTCATTTTATACCTTTTGTTTTTCTCTTTTCTTATTTTGCCTAGTACAGGAACGCATTTCAGCCCACCTTTTGTTATCCTCCTTCGCCTGTTTGCAAAATTGTATTCCAAAAAGGCAGTTAATATACATGAGTAGGTTCCCACTCTATATTTCTGCATGCTATAATGGCAGGAAAGTAGAGAGAACTTTACTAAATTTCTACTAGCCAGGTTGTCTTTTAAGGTGTTATTTTCAGACAATGCTGTAAATTGGTCCACTTTTCAATGAATAAGTGACCTTACTGTCCTAAAATCTTGCAGTCTCTTCCTTCTCGGTAAACCATTACATCTTTTACTTACAGATCATTCATATTACTTTTCCCTTTATTCTTTTCTTACAAGATTATTGTACCACTGAGTCTATTCAGTTCCAGAATTGTTAATACAAGACTCTTTTTTGCTTCGAACTGTTTTCATGTTCACTTTTTATTTTCCTTCTCTTTTTTCAGCCTTCAGTTCAAAAGCTTTGCAGAATTTTTAGATCTAAGACTTGGAAAACTTGCTCAAGAGAAATTCTGGCATATAACTTTTCTATATGAAAAATAGTGCTTTTTCAATATGTAATTTAAAATAGACCTGAATTATGGGGTTGAAATTTGGTATTTGAAGTCCTGTTCTTCGGCCTCCACCCCATCAGTAATTGGGCAAATATTCTTTTTATCAACAAACTTTTATTGTCCTATAAAGAGTTCTAGAAAAATAGTGGTGGTTAAAGAACTGCAAGCTATTGCTTAATATGAGTAAATCGATCTTTGTGGACCTGGATCTGACTGATTGCACCAATTCACACTTGGGTATCAGTGAACCTTTGGTCGTTTGCGCTAAAACAGTTTGTCCTGCTTTTGTTTGCTGATGTTGCTTGCTGCCTCCAGGGTGTCCTCTGCTTGGCTCTCTTTTTTACAGCGAATCACATGGGTTAGTGTTATCAATTAGCGGTATAAAGAGCATCTATAACAAATTGGTCACCTTTTTTACAGTGCATTTATTACTGCTCACTCTCTGTGTTTTTACTGCTTTCAGTGCTCAGCATTAGTATTTGTGCTCACATAAGTAGTGATAGGTTCCCTTCTGCAAGTTTTCCATATGTTAGGATGTAGGCCAGAATATTGTAATCACACCCTTCATAGTTTGTAGATTCAAAGAAAAGTGCACCGGTCCAACCTTCCAAATGCTCTCCTCATTTCCTGGCCCAAGGTGCTGGCTTGGAGTCACTCACTCCTCCACACATAGCTCAGTATAATCAGGAAAAGTTGCACAGACAAAACTTTAATAGCTGACAAGCTTCAGCAAATGGTACCACCCCAAAGACCACTCCTCTAATATGCTTCATTCAATGAGCTTAATTATAGAATACTGCAGAATACTTTCAGATTTCTAGAGATGCAGATTCAGGATAACCAGGTAGCATAAAAATTTAGTAATAACTTCCTGAAGTCAAGTAAATCAGACTTCTCATTACAAAGTTTTTGCGCTTTACAAATAAGAGCAATGCTGTATTAAAAAAAATACAACCACCCATTCCTTTTCTGGCCCATTACTTGCAGATCTTATAGTGTTGTGTGTGTCATAATTTATCTGGAGCCCAGTGAAAGCAGGACTTCCCAGAAGTACCCTAGAAACTCTTGAACTTGGTAGCAGCTTAGGGATTCCCAACTTTACAAAATACTACTATGCAGCCCACCTAGCACACCTACCAACATACCATTCTGTTCATGAAATCCTTCTCTGGGTGAGCCTAGGGACAGTTGACTGTAATCCACTTTCAATATAAAATCTCTTATGGCTAAATCCTTGTGACTGGTAAACAATCACAAATTCAACAAAAAAGCATTTTCTCACTCTCTGGGACAGGCTTAAATCATGATATGACCTCCTTTCCCCTCATGTACCATTATTATCTATCCTTAAGAACCCATCAGTTTTCCTGGCATGGGTCTCCTTGTTCTTCTTCCAGGCTTGGACAGAAGTGAACCTGATTAGAATTTACAAATGTACTACTTCTACAACTTTCAAATCATTCTCCTCCCTACAGGAATCATCCAGGTTGCCCAACTCTGAAATTTTCCACTACCTACAACTTAAACAGTTTGTTGCTCCTTATATCTGATCTGGGACGTCTTTAAAAGAGAAGTGTTGGTTTACGTTTTGTAGCTTCATCTTATTGCTTGTAAGCTGCTAGTACATACAAATCTTTCCAGCCCTCTGAGAAGTGCACACTTTCTGTTAAAATCAAGGTTAATACCTGTGGGAGGGACTACAGTCTCCACTGGATTCTCATGCCGGCAATCTGGTAGGGATCCACCCTGTTCCTCCCCCTGTGTTTGATTAATGGCCTGCTCCTTTCCTGAAGCACAGCCCCTCTCCTGTTCCTCCACATCCTTCCTCCTCTCACACAGCACACAGTTCAGATCAGATTCTTTTGCAGACAGCCTCTAACTGCACACTCTGTAGCTGGATGATATGTTGCAGGCAGCTACACAGTGTGCCGATAAGGCTATCTGTAAGAGAATCGATCTGAGCTGTGTGTCATGTCAGAAGATGTGGAAGGGGGAAGAGAGTGAACCTTGAAATGAAAAATGCAATACTTACCACTGGCCCAAGGGGTGTAGCACTTATACAATATTTACTAAAAAGTGGTGTAGCAGTAGCACTAGTAACTATTGTATAGCATGTTTATAAGGGAGTGTTGGTAGGTGTAGGCAGCTGGTACAAATGTTAATAGTAGCTTGATCATAGCAGCTCGCAAGGGCCACATCCACATTAATGGCTTGGCCCATTTGCTACACTATTAGGAATTGATGTCCCCATTAAAAAAAAAAAGTTTACAAGAAACCATGACCTTTAAGCTTCATTTGCTTTAAATACTAGAAAAGGCAATCATATTTAAAAGACATAGACACACAAGTTAGTTCAAATGTACCAATTAGCCCTTTTTCTAAACTTTTTCTATTTTTGATCCTGCTCTGAGTTACAGTAAATGAATGTAAAGGGCCACTCTTCAGACTTTTATCCACTCATCCTTTCATTTAATGATCAAACCAATTTTACCTGGATTGTATCTGACATTAATATAAGCAATAAATGATCAAACTATCTAAACTTAACATTAGGCAAATGTCAGCATTGTACCTAAGGCTCATAAATAATTTGGGGCCTACAAAGAAGAGCAAAAGTAAGTGCTGATAGAGAAGACCTTTAGATGCTTTACCATTTCACTATAGTTTACAAAGGTGGTCTATGCTGTGTGAATGAACATTTACCTACACACTTCTTGCCCTCTCTTCTCTCAAAGAAATTGTTCTTCCTCTATAGGGAGCTCACAATTCTTCATACCAGTTGTGAAAAGAACTCTCACTTCTTTGACAACAGACAAAATTGCTTTATAAAAATAATCTTTCTATATATTAATATAATTACAGTATATACTGTTGGTTTTGCCTTTAATGTGTTTATTTAGTGTTAAGAACAATTATTAGTTCATTATTCCATTGTATATTTTTGATGCTGTAAAGGAAATAGAAAATCAGAATAAGTTATGACTAGGAAATGTGCCCTCTTGACCCAGTTATCCTAGACAATGAGATAATCATTTGTTTTATGATAAAGGTGTGTGACTATGTTAGTAAAATCATAAGGCAAAAAGGTAATGGTCATGCTGTTCTCTATATTAAAATAGATGTATAACTGGCACACAAAATTATATCAGGTTGTCAATGCAATTAACTTTATCTACTGACCTAGTGAACAAAAGATAATAAACCTAACAGCCTAAGCTTGAATTTGGGTGTTTTTACAAAATGTGCGGTTCTTTGCATGATCTAACCTTTTCCGAATGCAGGCTTTCCCAAACTGGCTGCCAGATTCCACATTCATAAGAACAACATGTGTTCTCTTTGTGGGTAGCTGAGTTTAATAATCTCCAAAATGGTTCTCTTTACTTGTACTGACATAAGCATTAATGCAAGACCAAGAAAAGAGACAGTTGATGACAAAAAGGGACTGAGGCACTGGGTTTAGGTTGGTTGCTCATGGCATGTAAGGCTGATCTTGCACTGGTACAAACTTGAGAGTGGAAATTATGTCACTGTCTTTCACTGGTGAGAATTTAGAAGGAGGAACTACTGGTGGATGTGGGCTGAGAAGCAAGAAAATAATCTAGGGCCCACAAGAGGTTCAACCCTGAATCAGCTATTGTGCTAAAATCGAGACACTGTATTTGTTTCAGTTGCTTGGGAAATTGGGATTTAAACTACCTGTGATCAATGCGTGCCCCTTTGTAGTTGATCTCCAAGCCAGGACTAAATTACCATTACCAACAGTAGAACAATCTAAAAGGTTTACACCAGTTTTATGTGTTATTTTTGTAAATGTTTTGTGAGAACTGGAAGCCATATCTCATTTCTTGTCATGTTGTATCTGTGATACTGTGTCAGTCAAACAAATCCTTGAAAGTGAAACTTCAAGGTTTGCTTCAAAACTGACTCAAACAAATTGTGGCTGCATGGCTTGACACAGCATAATCTGTCTGAATAATGAATTCCATGTTGCTGTACAATATTAGAAGGTCATCTAAATTAATCAAATAATTGATTTGTTTTATGCGTAAGTGAAATATCACAGATTTCATTACCATTGGTAATGTGTAATGTGAGCGTTTCATAAGCCAAACATAATAATGTTCCTACGGTACAAAAACACGATTAAAAAATCTAGAGTTCAACTGTTAAAAAAAAAGAAGAAAAATCTAGAGAAAAGACAATAAATAAAAGTGGAGTTGTTGATAATAGCAACCAGTCAAGTTTCACCCTTTATTTTATGGAAACATTTAGCAAGGATTCTGATTGGATGCTATGGGCAAAAACTAAAAAATGTTTATAAATCAGACTGTCTTTTCATGCAAGCTAGAACATGTTCCTGTAACTCAGTGCTATGGAGCTTAAATTAAAGTCAGTTTAATAAAAATAAATTAATTTGCAGCAAACCAGGTTGGCTCACTTAAAGCGGAACTCCAATCAAAAAGGGAAGATCTGCTTTAGGTCCTCCTCCTCTTCTCCCATGTCATGTTTGGCATTTCATTTTTTGGGAGGGTACCCACTGCCACTTCTGCTTGGATCACCTAGGCCTGGGGTCGGCAAGCCGTTGATCGCGATTGACCGCTTGACTGTAGGGAGCCAACAGGTGGATCGTGACCACGGCTCTGCTCTCATGTTAACTGAAGAGTGGAGAGAGGGAGGCAGCATATTGCTGGATGGAGGGCGGACACTGCCTCAGTGATTGGTTGCTAGGCAGTCCTAGCAACCAATCATCAGCTTGTTATTATGAGCTTCGGCAGCTCCCCCTCCCACCTTCCACCCAGCACTATGCTGTCTCCTGATCTCCGCTCTGCTGTACAGATGCTGGCAGGTAGGAAGTGCTACCTACACAGAACTTTGTGTATGTTGGGTAGAGGATGATGTGAAAGGACAGAGGAGACACTGTTAGAGGTTGGACAGAGGACACTGCTTTGGGGGATGGGAAGGCAAAGGACACTGCTTTCAGGGGGCAGAGGTCACTTTGTGGAGGACAGAGGACACTGCTATGGGGATGGGGGTGGGGGGTAGAGGGCACTACAGTGGGGTGGGAGGTGTTGTGAAGGGTGGCAGAAGGACACTGTTTTGGAGGGGGAGAACAGGACACTACTGGGGGGGAAGGGGGCAGAGTACACTATAGTGGGGTGTGATTTGAAGGGGGCAGAGGACACTGCTTTGAGGTGCAGTGGACACTACAGTGGGGGAGGATGATGGATGATGTGAAGGGGCAGAAGACACTGTTTTGTGGGGTACTGGACACTACTGGAGTGGAACGGGGCAGAGGACACTACAGTGAGGGGGGTGATGTGAAGGGGGGCAGAGGACATAACATAGAGGGGTACAGGATATTACTGTGGGGGCAAGGACACAACAGTTAAGGGGTGATGTGAAGGAGCAGAGGACACTGCATGTGTGGGGGGGTACAAAACACTACTGTGGGGGGCAGAGGACATTTCTATGGGGGGCAAAGAACACTACAGTGGGAGGGCAATTTGAAGTGGACAGAGAACACTACTGTTGGGGTGAAATGATGTAAAGGGGGGCAGAAGACACTACTGTGGGGGGTGATGTGAAGGGGGGCAGAAGACACTACTGTGGGGGTTGATGTGAAGGGGTCAGAGGACACTAATGTGACACACTATGTGTTCTTCATGCCATCTTTTTATCTTTTTTGGGGGGCTTGATAGTTTTTTCTGTTTTCAGGGCGTCGCCTAGTAATCCCCCCCAAGGGGATCTTTTCCTTCTTCCATGATATCTAGGTAGATCTCAACTTCTAAAAGGTTGCCTACCCCTGACCTAGGCAATCCGAGTGAATGTTCTCCTCTACCCCTCCTCGACCATTAAGAAAGTGGGCAGCCAGCTGTGAAGCCGAAAGCCGCATAACCAACTGCCAACAGTTAAGATACCGGGAACACAAAGAGCCCTTAATTCATTTTTTAAAATTTGTTAGAACTATCAATCATCTCTTAAAAAGACTTGTTGATAAGAACATTAAAAGTCTTTATGCTGCAATTAGACTTTTCAGTTTTATAAAGGCATATGCATTAAACAAAACTAATAGTTACACACATAATGGTTCCATTCTCACATTTTCATAAAGCAGCAATAAAAGATATATTAATAACAGTCTTTCTTTGGTTTGTAGACAGTAATTATACTATTTTTTGTGAAAGTGAATTTATTGACCATGTCTTTATTGACCATGTGCAGTCATGAATGGTTTTCTTTACATTTTTGATTTGGAACTTGAGTCCCAAGGTCCTATTTTTCAACAAGGTAGGTGAACAATATTCCTATATTTTGAAAATTAAAGCAAACATCTCTTCTGTTTAAAAAGTGGACCTACAAGTTTGTCCCGCCTCAAGATGGGCTGTGAGCTAAAGAAGAACTATATTACACTAACTAGGACACTCTTGGTTTCTTTTTCAAGAAGCCTTTGTGTGTTGTCACCCTTTCTGTTTCTTTATATTTGCTTGCTAAATACATTTTTTACTTCTGATGCTTTCACTGCATCATCTATTTATTCTTTCATTTGATCAATTTGCTAGCTATGAAACCACGCTGCATATTAATGGGGAGTTCTTATATCTTTCTATTTTAAATAACATGAGGCTGCCAATAGACTGTTAGATGTGCAGGGCAACAGATCTCCTGAGTCTTGTGCATCACTTCATAACTTTTTGAGGCTGGCACTGCAGACCTTACAAGTTTACCAAAATGCAATCAAGGGTGAGGCCAGTGGCAGAGGCGAATGCAGATGTAATTTTTCTCAGAGCAGAACGATGACAAGGACAAGGCTTCATAACTTGTCTGTTTAATGTTTTCCCAGAGAGCTGTCTGCCAGAGGACATCTATAGGTCACCAGAGATTTGGCATCCAAGCCCAGAAAGGCCAAATATGGCTACACTTGACAACTATTAGTTCGCTTTATTAGCTATAACTAGAGATGAGCGAATTATTCAAAAATTTGATTCGGCTGATTCGGCGAATTCGCAGAATAAATTCGATTCGAGTCGAATATATTCGCTGCGAATTTAACATATAAAAAGGGTGTTTCTAGGCTTCAGAGAGCCTTTATATTAGTGCAGAATACTGTACCTTTAATTTAAATGCCCTTGGAGTCTGCTGGGGAAGAGAAATAATACTGTCAGTCAGTATGACATGCAGATGAGTGCCGTCGATCTTAGAATCACCGCACACTTCACTCATTTGGGCAGTCACGGGGCCAAAACCAGAGTGTGGAGCCACAGTGTGGCGGTGGAGGCAGCAGCAATGGGAGGCCATACAGCACCCTATGAAAAAATGGAACCCACCAGCAGTGTGAGGAGATCTGAAAGTGGCACATGGCAGAGTGTGGCGATGGAGACAGCAGCAATGGGAGGCCGTACAGGGACCCATGACACACTCTGGACCTGGCAGCAGCATGAGGAGGCGGTACAGGGGCCCATGACAGATTACGGGCCTGGCAGCAGCATGAGGAGTCGGTACAGGGGCCCATGGCAGATTACGGGCCTGGCAGCAGCAATGGGAGGCCCGTAATCTGCCAGCACCCTATGACAAAATGGAACCCACCAGCAGTGTGAGGAGACCTGAAAGTGGCACATGGCAGAGTGTGACGATGGAGACAGCAGCAATGGGAGGCCGTACAGGGACCCATGACACACTCTGGACCTGGCAGCAGCATGAGGAGTCGGTACAGGGGCCCATGGCAGATTACGGGCCTGGCAGCAGCAATGGGAGGCCCGTAATCTGCCAGCACCCTATGACAAAATGGAACCCACCAGCAGTGTCAGGAGACCTGAAAGTGGCACATGGCAGAGTGTGGCGATGGAGACAGCAGCAATGGGAGGCCGTACAGGGACCCATGACACACTCTGGACCTGGCAGCAGCATGAGGAGGCGGTACAGGGGCCCATGACAGATTACGGGCCTGGCAGCAGCATGAGGAGTCGGTACGGGGGCCCATGGCAGATTACGGGCCTGGCAGCAGCAATGGGAGGCCCATAATCTGCCAGCACCCTATGACAAAATGGAACCCACCAGTAGTGTGAGGAGACCTAAAAGTGGCACATGGCAGAGTGTGGCGATGGAGACAGCAGCAATGGGAGGCCGTACAGGGACCCATGACACATTCTGGACCTGGCAGCAGCATGAGGAGGTGGTACAGGGGCCCATGACAGATTACGGGCCTGGCAGCAGCATGAGGAGTCGGTACGGGGGCCCATGGCAGATTACGGGCCTGGCAGCAGCAATGGGAGGCCGTACAGGGACCCATGACACACTCTGGACCTGGCAGCAGCATGAGGAGGCGGTACAGGGGCCCATGACAGGTTACGGCCTGGCATCAGCATGAGGAGTCGGTACGGGGGCCCATGGCAGATTACGGGCCTGGCAGCAGCAATGGGAGGCCCGTAATCTGCCAGCACCCTATGACAAAATGGAACCCACCAGCAGTGTGAGGAGACCTGAAAGTGGCACATGGCAGAGTGTGGCGATGGAGACAGCAGCAATGGGAGGCCGTACAGGGACCCATGACACACTCTGGACCTGGCAGCAGCAAGAGGAGGCGGTACAGGGGCCCATGGCAGAGTGGCGAAGCGTAAGCAGCTTAAATTGAAGGCCATACAGAGGCCTATGTTAAAAATAATAACATGTTTGGGGCATGATTCATGGCGGATTTAGTCAGTTGTGTCAGGAACTGGTGGTTTGAAATCCAGACTAATCCACGCCTGATTCATTTTCACAAACGTGAGTCTCTCCACACTTTGGGTGGACAGTCGTGTCCTCCGCGGAGTTACAATACCTCCTGCCGCACTAAACACGTGCTCCGATGCCACGCTACTGGCCGGGCATGACAGCCTTTCAAGGGCAAATTCAGCTAGTTGGGGCCAAAGGTCAAGTTTCGTTGCCCAGTAGTCAAGGGGATTGTCTACCTCGGTTGGCAGGGTGCTGTCCAAGTAGGCCCAAGCCTGTTGTTTGAGGTCCTGCTCCAGGTCCACCTGATGCTGCTGCTGCTGCGGCTGGTTAGTAGTTTCCTCACTGCGCTGGTGAAGAAAGCTACTCATCATCGACTGCAGACTGAGGCAGCCGCTGCTGGTGGAGCTGCCACTGCTCCTACCACCCCACCCCTCCCCTGCTGCCATGGCAGCGGAACGCGAGCGCACAGGGCCCACAGTGTCTGAGGATGGACGTTGGCGCAGAAAGGCAGAGACCAACTGACTACATAGGTGGTTTTTATAGTACGTTATTTTGGCCTCCCTCTCAGCAGGTGTGAAAAAGGCCACCATTTTTGAACGGTAGCGAGGGTCCAACAAGGTGGACAGCCAAAAGTCATCCCTCTGTCTGATGGTTATTATTCGGCTGTCGCTACGCAAGCAACCGAGCATGCTATGGGCCATTTGTGCCAAGGAATGCGAGGGACTCCCTGCCTCCATCTCCACAGCATACTGCCACGGTGCGTCTGGGTCCTCTGTCTCCTCCTCCTCCTCCTCTACCAGATGCTCCTGCTCCTCCACTCCTGTCCGCTGAGTGGAAAAACCACCCATTTCACTCAATAATTCCTGAGCACCAATGTCCTCCTCTACCTCCTCCTCTTCTTCCTGTCCTGCCCCCACAGGGGTCATGTGGCGTTGAGATCTGTGCACCACGTCTACCGTACCCTGACCAGCCATTGTTAACAGCATTTGTTCCAGGACGTGCAACAGAGGAATGACGTCGTTCATCCCATAGTCCTGCCGACTCACGAATAGCGTGGCCTCCTCAAAGGGCCTGAGCAAGCGGCAGGTGTCACGCATGAGCTGCCAATGGCTGACATCTAAGTTACAGAGGGGAGTACCTTTATCCGCTTGTAACATCAGGAAATCGGTGATGGCCTTTCACTGTTCGTAAAGGCGGTCTAACATATGTAGGGTTGAATTCCACCTTGTTGCAACGTCACAGAATGAGGAGTCGGTACGGGGGCCCATGGCAGATTACGGGCCTGGCAGCAGCAATGGGAGGCCCGTAATCTGCCAGCACCCTATGACAAAATGGAACCCACCAGCAGTGTGAGGAGACCTGAAAGTGGCACATGGCAGAGTGTGGCGATGGAGACAGCAGCAATGGGAGGCCGTACAGGGACCCATGACACACTCTGGACCTGGCAGCAGCATGAGGAGGCGGTACAGGGGCACATGGCAGATTACGGGCCTGGCAGCAGCAATGGGAGGCCCGTAATCTGCCAGCACCCTATGACAAAATGGAACCCACCAGCAGTGTGAGGAGACCTGAAAGTGGCACATGGCAGAGTGTGGCGATGGAGACAGCAGCAATGGGAGGCCGTACAGGGACCCATGACACACTCTGGACCTGGCAGCAGCATGAGGAGGCGGTACAGGGGCCCATGACAGATTACGGGCCTGGCAGCAGCATGAGGAGTCGGTACGGGGGCCCATGGCAGATTATGGGCCTGGCAGCAGCAATGGGAGGCCCGTAATCTGCCAGCACCCTATGACAAAATGGAACCCACCGGCAGTGTGAGGAGACCTGAAAGTGGCACATGGCAGAGTGTGGCGATGGAGACAGCAGCAATGGGAGGCCGTACAGGGACCCATGACACACTCTGGACCTGGCAGCAGCATGAGGAGGCGGTACAGGGGCCCATGACAGATTACGGGCCTGGCAGCAGCAATGGGAGGCCCGTAATCTGCCAGCACCCTATGACAAAATGGAACCCACCAGCAGTGTGAGGAGACCTGAAAGTGGCACATGGCAGAGTGTGGCGATGGAGACAGCAGCAATGGGAGGCCGTACAGGGACCCATGACACACTCTGGACCTGGCAGCAGCATGAGGAGTCGGTACGGGGGCCCATGGCAGATTACGGGCCTGGCAGCAGCAATGGGAGGCCCGTAATCTGCCAGCACCCTATGACAAAATGGAACCCACCAGCAGTGTGAGGAGACCTGAAAGTGGCACATGGCAGAGTGTGGCGATGGAGACAGCAGCAATGGGAGGCCGTACAGGGACCCATGACACACTCTGGACCTGGCAGCAGCATGAGGAGGCGGTACAGGGGCCCATGACAGATTACGGGCCTGGCAGCAGCAATGGGAGGCCCGTAATCTGCCAGCACCCTATGACAAAATGGAACCCACCAGCAGTGTGAGGAGACCTGAAAGTGGCACATGGCAGAGTGTGGCGATGGAGACAGCAGCAATGGGAGGCCGTACAGGGACCCATGACACACTCTGGACCTGGCAGCAGCATGAGGAGTCGGTACGGGGGCCCATGGCAGATTACGGGCCTGGCAGCAGCAATGGGAGGCCTGTAATCTGCCAGCACCCTATGACAAAATGGAACCCACCAGCAGTGTGAGGAGACCTGAAAGTGGCACATGGCAGAGTGTGGCGATGGAGACAGCAGCAATGGGAGGCCGTACAGGGACCCATGACACACTCTGGACCTGGCAGCAGCATGAGGAGGCGGTACAGGGGCCCATGACAGATTACGGGCCTGGCAGCAGCATGAGGAGTCGGTACGGGGGCCCATGGCAGATTACGGGCCTGGCAGCAGCAATGGGAGGCCCGTAATCTGCCAGCACCCTATGACAAAATGGCACCCACCAGCAGTGTGAGGAGACCTGAAAGTAGCACATGGCAGAGTGTGGCGATGGAGACAGCAGCAATGGGAGGCCGTACAGGGACCCATGACACACTCTGGACCTGGCAGCAGCATGAGGAGGCGGTACAGGGGCCCATGACAGATTACGGGCCTGGCAGCAGCAATGGGAGGCCCGTAATCTTCCAGCACTCTATGACAAAATGGAACCCACCAGCAGTGTGAGGAGACCTGAAAGTGGCACATGGCAGAGTGTGACGATGGAGACAGCAGCAATGGGAGGCCGAACAGGGACCCATGACACACTCTGGACCTGGCAGCAGCATGAGGAGTCGGTACGGGGGCCCATGGCAGATTACGGGCCTGGCAGCAGCAATGGGAGGCCCGTAATCTGCCAGCACCCTATGACAAAATGGAACCCACCAGCAGTGTGAGGAGACCTGAAAGTGGCACATGGCAGAGTGTGGCGATGGAGACAGCAGCAATGGGAGGCCGTACAGGGACCCATGACACACTCTGGACCTGGCAGCAGCATGAGGAGGCGGTACAGGGGCCCATGACAGATTACGGGCCTGGCAGCAGCAATGGGAGGCCCGTAATCTGCCAGCACCCTATGACAAAATGGAACCCACCAACAGTGTGAGGAGACCTGAAAGTGGCACATGGCAGAGTGTGGCGATGGAGACAGCAGCAATGGGAGGCCGTACAGGGACCCATGACACACTCTGGAACTGGCAGCAGCATGAGGAGTCGGTACGGGGGCCCATGGCAGATTACGGGCCTGGCAGATGACGACGAGGCTGCCAAGTGCGATCAGCCTCATCATCATCAATTAGGGTCTCCGCCTCACTACTAGCCCCCTCGGCTGCGTGTGGGTCAGGAGACAGACCTGTCTCTAGACCGGCTACCGAGCCACTCTCCTCGCCATTACTTCTTCGCCTGGCTGCTGAAGAGGCGGATGTCTCCCCCCGTTCCTGACCGCCCTCTGTTTGCTCTTCCTCACTGTACAGTGGGGCTGAGCCCACAGCATGCGATACTTCGCTTGGTGAGGGAACACCAAAGGACAGGGGCAGGTAGAGGACACGTGATTTCAGTGGGCTTGCTCCCGGGCCATGCCAACTAACGGTTGTGTCTGACGTACCCACCGACCGTTGGCTGTAGGTGTCAGAGGTGACCTGGGAAGAGGAAGACGACCGAGCCAACCAATCGATGACGGCAGGGTTGTCGGTGGAGACACGACCGCTGGATGACACCGGGAGCACTGGCCTCTGGCTGCGACTAGTGCTGCCTCGACCCCTTCCTCTGCTGCCACGTCTGCTCGCTCCTGAAACATTGCCTCCTCTGCCACTCCTCTGCGTGTTGTCTGACATACTCTTTAATTCAACGATTCTGTGTCCCTGAGTAACAATTATGTGTCCCTGAGTAACGATTCTGTGTCCCTGAGTAACAATTCTGTGTCCCTGAGTAACAATTCTGTGTCCCTCAGTAACGATTCTGTGTCCCTCAGTAACGATTCTGTGTCCCTGAGTAACGATTCTGTGTCCCTGAGTAACGATTCTGTGTCCCTGAGTAACGATTCTGTGTCCCTCAGTAACAATTCTGTGTCCCTGAGTAACAATTCTGTGTCCCTCAGTAACAATTCTGTGTCCCTCAGTAACGATTCTGTGTCCCTCAGTAACAATTCTGTGTCCCTGAGTAACAATTCTGTGTCCCTGAGTAACAGTTCTGTGTCCCTGAGTAACGATTCTTTGTCCCTGAGTAACAATTCTCTGTCCCTGAGTAACGATTCTGTGTCCCTGAGTAACGATTCTGTGTCCCTCAGTAACAATTCTGTGTCCCTGAGTAACAATTCTGTGTCCCTGAGTAAAAATTCTGTTTCCCTGAGTAACGATTCTGTGTCCCTCAGTAACGATTCTGTGTCCCAGAGTAACAATTCTGTGTCCCTGAGTAACAATTCTGTGTCCCTCAGTAACAATTCTGTGTCCCTGAGTAACAATTCTGTGTCCCTGAGTAACAATTCTGTGTCTGTCCCTGAGTAACAATTCTGTGTCCCTGAGTAACAATTCTGTGTCCCTGAGTAACAATTCTGTGTCCCTCAGTAACAATTCTGTGTCCCTGAGTAACAATTCTGTGTCTGTCCCTGAGTAACAATTCTGTGTCCCTGAGTAACAATTCTGTGTCCCTGAGTAACAATTCTGTGTCCCTGAGTAACAATTCTGTGTCCCTCAGTAACGATTCTGTGTCCCTCAGTAACGATTCTGTGTCCCTCAGTAACAATTCTGTGTCCCTGAGTAAAAATTCTGTGTCCCTGAGTAACAATTCTGTGTCTGTCCCTGAGTAACAATTCTGTGTCCCTGAGTAACAATTCTGTGTCCCTGAGTAACGATTCTGTGTCCCTAAGTAACGATTCTGTGTCCCTAAGTAACGATTCTGTGGCCCTAAAGTCTCTCTGGCCCTAACTCTGTCCCTAATACAGACAGGTCTGTCTCTCTTGAATGACCGGAGGCTAATGGAGAATTGTAAGATGGCCGCAATTTATAGCTCCACCATTACACCGTGCTGGCTGGCTGGCTGCTGATTGGCTAATGCGATCACATGTCATGAATGAATGCATTATGGGTCAGCGCGCCTTGTCTGCGCGCCTTCCCAGAGATCCCCGCTCCATCGCCACACATGTCGCCGCCATTTTTGGAAAAATTCGATTCGTGCATCCAAAGTTTGCTAATTTTCGGATTCGGCGCGAATCGAATTTTTCCTAATCTTCGAAACGAATTCCACTTCGCCATGTTCGATTCGCTCATCTCTAGCTATAACATATATATTATTATATAAATTATTTTATAAGTATATATTATTATATACAGTATATTACATAATATTATTTGAATGTGTATTAGCTTCTTAAAGAAAAATTGTACTTTGCAAAAGAGAAAAAACACAAGCTACACAAGCTACTATCACTACACAAGCTTTTTTGTAATTCATTGTTAATATTGATTACCTTTCCATTTCAATCTATACTGTTGTGATTTTTTTTTAACTATCAAAAATTCAGATGTTGATTCCTTGCAATATAATAACCTGTAGGCATTTGGCAGTTGTGTACAGAAGTTCCATTCTGGCTGAGGAGCTGAGGAGCCCCACCATTCTTGCATTGCTCAGCAATGATAACTACAAGCAAGTGTAATAGGTACAGCAGTCCTGAAATGGAGCTGAGTAGGTCAACACAGTAGGGGAGACTTACTAAAACTAGTGTACTCAGAATCTGATACAGCTGTGGATGGTAGCCAATCAGCTTCTAACTTTAGCTTGTTCATTGAAGCTTTGACAATAAAACCTGCAAGCTGATTGGTTTCTTTACACAGCTGCACCAGATTGGCATGCTCCAGTTTTAATGAATCTCCGCCAGTGACTCTCCTATATACCATAACTGAAAAAGGTACAATATATTCTCAGTCAGCTAAAATTAAGTAATAAAAAAGCATGACGATATAATGTGTACTGCATCAAAAGGTGTAGGCACATTCATTGCTAAAGTACTAAGACAGCAAATTGTTCAAGGCTGCTCTTCAAGACTTTGACTGGGAAGGAATATTAGCATCGAACAACACAGAACAGAAATGGGAATTCTTTAAAACCGTTGTATGTGAACACACTGCAATGGACTTATGTATTTTTACAACCACATCAACTATGTATTTCCTAAATGTCTCTGAGAAAGAGACAAGAGCTGAAATATTTGACAGTTACATACCTTTTGCTGAAAAAAACACTCCTCTATGTTAAATACAGTTTTTGAGCAGTGGAGATACCAAAATAACAAATAGTGATTTTTCTAACAGAGTTACTGCTTAGAAAGTCACCCATAGGTTTGCATGTTTTGTAATCTATGAAACTAGAAATGTTATATCTTTACAAAATAAGGTTTTTTTTTGTTATTCCTTTATTTAACAAGAAGTTGCATTATTCAGTCATATGTAGGAGTAGTGCATCTGATCACAAAAGTAGGCAAATATCAAAATCAGTGACTATACAGGAAATAACAGACTGCATATCATGGGACTTACTGCAAAAACATAGACATTTCAGAAAGAGGCAGTGGGGAGAACCTCCAACATATACAGATGAATTGCAACATAGGAGTGCAACTATGTTTAATAGGAAAGAGGGGTCAGAGGGGCCCCAGAGACCACAGTAACCCAATCAAGGCATACAACCTAATGGACAAAGTGCAATGGCTGGATAACTACAGAAACTGCCAGAGATATATCTCAGAGCTTCATAGAGGGTATGGGAGGAGAAAAGGAGAGGGAAAGAAAAGGGTCAGAGAAGGGAAAGAGGAAGAGGTTAAGTAGGAAAAGAGGCAAAAGGAAGAAAGAGAATCCAGGAAAAAGCCAAATAGAGTTCTTTTATAGAAACTAGCTTGCCACTTGTTTTATTGGCTCTTTAATGTTAACCACTTGCCGCCCTGCCACTGTAGAAATACGGCGGCAGGGCGGCACGGGCAGGCAAAACCACGTTTTAAAACGTGTATTTTGTAAACAGATAGGGGGCGCGTGTGAGGCGCACCGCCGCCCTATCTGTCCCGCCGATCACCGCCGCGGATGTCAGTCGCCGGGTCACAGCCGGTCCTTACCGGCTGTTTCCCGGCGATCGGCGGCAAACAGTGACAGACAGCACAGCTGCAGTAGCTGTGCTGTCTGTCACTTCCCTGACAGCTCGAGGATGAGCTGATCGAGAAAGAAGAGTGTCTCTCTCTTGATCAGCGGTGTCTTGTGCAGTGCACACCCCCGACCCCTAGTAAAACACTCCCCCTCACACAGATAACCCTTCCCTGCAAAATAAAGTTAACCCCTTCCTCCCCAGTGCCATTAGTACAGTGTCAGTGTTTTTTTTTTTGCACTGATCACCGTATTAGTGTTTTTGGGGATGTCAGTGACCCCAAGTCTGTACCCCCCAATGTCAGAATGTCCGCCGCAGTCCCGCCATAAGTCGCTGGTCGCTGCCATAAGTCACTGATTGCTGCCATAATTCGCTGATCGCCGCCATTATTAGTACAAAAAAAAACCTAAAAATCCCAGTATCTTTCCTGCCATTTGTAAATGCTATAACTTTCACGTAAACTAATTAATTTACACGTGTTGGGTTTTTTTTTAGCAAAGACATGTCGCAGAATGTATTTTGGCAGAAATTTATGACTAAATTTGATTTTTGCATTTTTTTTTACTGGACATGTTTTATAGCAAAAAGTCCAAAATATTGTTTTTTTTTCCTCAAAATTGTCAGACTTTTTTTTTTATAGCGCAAAAAATAAAAACTGCACAGGCAATCAAATACCACCAAAAGAAAGCTCAATTTGTGGGGAAAAAAAGGATGTAAATTTCATTTATGTACCATATTGCATGACCGCGCAATTGTCCATTAAACTAGCGCAGCGCTGTATAGCAGAAAAATGGCGTAAATTGCAGTATTTATACCATAGTTTGTAGACACTATAATTTCCACACAAAGCAATCAATATGCACTCATTGGGATTTTTTTTACCAAAAACAAGTAGCAGAATACATTTTGGCCTACATTTATAACCAACTTTGAGTTTACTATATATTTTTTATAGCTGAAAGTAAAAAATATTGTTTTTCTTCAAAATTTTTGGCCTTTTTTTGTTTATAGCGTGAAAAATAAAAGGCGCACAGATGATCAAATACCACCATAAGAAAGCTCTATTTGTGTGAAAAAAAGGACGTAAATTTCGTTTGGGTGCAGCATTGCATGACCGCGCAATTATCAGTTGAATTAGTGCAGCGCCGAGTAGAAAAAAGAGGCCTTGTAATTAAGGGGGGTAAATCCTCTGGAGCTCAAGTGGTTAATGTACATTTTTTTTGTATTTTCTTTATTTATTGTTTTCAGAAATGTGTTATATTTCTTTTTAGTCAGGTAAATCTGAAACATTATTCATTCATTTTTTTATGTTTCTGTTTTCAGCCAAAAAGTGACACGACAAGTCTGTAATTCCAAAATTCCTGGTTTATTGCTGTGATGTGAACAGAACAAAACAAAGGGAGCTCTGATTATACACACTGCTAAATGGTTCAGAAGAAAGACATACCTCCTCCTCATCTCTTATGAAAGGGCACATGGTAGATTTTCAGTATGTATTAGTAGCAAAAAGATGCAATGCAACAGCTGTGCTCTCTTACTGGTCAGCCGAGCATAAATAACACTAAACATAGAAGTACTGGTCTTATTTAATTGTAAAGAAGTTAAGAGTTTGTAAAATAAAAGAAATGTGTTAGAGCTTGAAATTTTAACCCAGCCATATTGCCATTTGTTCTGATTTACCACTAAGGCTCCATTCACACTTGAGAATTTTGTAGCTTGAAGCTCGAAGCTCCAGAAAAGCTCAAACTTAAAAAATGAATCATTCTCTATGGTGCCTGGTCACACCTGATCACACGAACAGGCCCCATAAAGAACAAGTGATCTTTTAAGTTTGAGAGCTTTTGGGACTTCCAGCTTTGAGCTTCAAGCTATAAAATGCTCAAGTGTGAATGCAGCCTTAGGGCTAGTTCACACAGTGCGTGGTGACGGATAGTTTACTGAAACTGTTGTTTCCTATGTATCCTATTAGGGCATAGGTGCTGCACTGCAGTATGCTGCAATAAAATGCAGACATGCTGTATTTTATTACAGTGCACTGTACAGAATTGCATTCACTGTATGGCAGTGCAGCACATCGAGCTGCTTTACAGAACCATGAATGAAGTGTACGTTTTGTACACTTCAAAAAAAGTTTGTAAAAAACTAAATAAAGGGGAGCCATGTGATGTGCTAAATCAGGGCTTAACATTTCAAGTCCTGAGCTACTAGCCAGGCCTTAAGAATTACTCACCACCAGTTGCCCCACCCAACCCCTACCCTGCTACACCCCTAATTCCACCCCTAAACACGCCCTCATAAGTTATTTCATGAAATTACACAGTTAAATGTTACCCACATTACATCAGGGTCCCCAGAGTCCCCCCACATTACATTAGGGCCTCCAATGTCCCTCTAAACACTCCATCATACTTAGACCATGCACCGCATCAACCATAACTCCCCATAATCTTTCACTCACAAATCCATAACTCTACCAAGCATATCCTACCTACTATCCAACCCAGCAGTACCTCAACTGCCCCATACTCTACAACCCATAATAACCACATAATCCTGAACCTGACCAAACCACCCATACATGTAGGTTTACATACAGACACATGTACATACACACACACAAACAGAGACACCTGTACACACACTCAGACATGTACATACATACACACACAGAAACATTTACACACAAGAGACACATGTATGCAAACACACATATAGACACATGTAGACACACACAGACACATATACAGACAAACATACATGTACATACACACAGACACATGTACATAAACAGAAATACACATGCACAGACACATGTACATACACACAGACACATGTACATACATACACAGACACATGTACGTACAAACACACACACACACGTACATGCACACACATATGTACATGCACACAGACACATGTACACACACACACACACACACACACAGACACATGTACACACACACACGCATACATGTAAATACACACAGCCAAGTACAGATACACACATGTACATACACACAGGCACATGTACATGCATACACAGACACACACAAACACACACACAGATACATGTACATACACACACGTACAAATACACACACACACTTACAAAAACACACACACACACACATGCACACACACACATAAAAATACACACACACACATTTACACACACACACACATACAAATACGCA
Organism: Staurois parvus; assembly: GCF_062004578.1. Taxonomy (NCBI): domain Eukaryota; kingdom Metazoa; phylum Chordata; class Amphibia; order Anura; family Ranidae; genus Staurois; species Staurois parvus. Next base: position 7,099,816 of record NW_028318025.1, read on the forward strand.
CACACACAGCCCTATAAAAAGTTGCAGTATTTCATTACCTTCACTCACAGAGCCGGGTACTGCACTCTAGGGGGAGGCAGAGAGCACAGCACACACTCCTTCCTTTGCTTTCACTTTGCTCAACTATTGAGCAGGCTGACGGCTCCCAGTGCTAATGACAGATCCGGCCCTGAGTTCCGAGCCTGCTCAGCAAGCTGGCCCTGGGGACACACTCGCCCCCACCATAATTTCCACTCACTAATGCAAGCTGGCGAGTGGAAATTTCAAGGCCTGTGCTATATCATGTACCACACTGCCCTTTACTGCAGCAAGAAACAGACAGCTGCCAGAGTGGTAAATGCTCCGGTATAGTGTGAATCCTGTCTTAATCACTCTTCACTCTGTACTAATGAATCCAACGATACAGTATATATACACCAGTTCATGGATACTTGAACTTACTACTATATTTCTATACTGTCCTCATTATGGTCCTTGACCACATTTACTCTTCAGGTGTAATGCACATCCATAGTCAGCTCTTTCTTGATTTTGTTTATTTATTACAGGTATTTATATAGCGCTGTCAATTTACACAACACTGTACATATATATATATATATACTGTATATATTTATAGTACATTCACCTTGGTCCCTGCCCTCAAGGAGCTTGCAATCTAAGGTCCCTAACTCACATTCGTACCTACACATACTAGGACCAATTTAGACAGGAGCCAATTAACCTTCCAACATGTTTTTGAAGTGTGAGAGGAAACCAGAATACCCAGAGGAAACCCATGCAGGCACAGGGAGAACATATAAACTCAGGTAGTGTGGTTGGAATGGTCTTAGTTGCACATGGCCTGAGCAAATGTGCTTGAAGGCTTGTATGCTCAGTAATGTTACAAGTGTTTGAAGAGCATAACCCTTGTACAGACCAAGCATTTTCTGTATATATTGATATCTAAATATACTTTTTAAACTCTAAAAGTGTGATGATTGAGTGATCTATACATATAGCATGTAAATCTAAAATTATAAAAGACTATGCATATTGATAGGCATAAATGAAGTACAATTAAGTAATCCAATATCTTTCCAGTGAAGCTGCTGGGAAGTCTCCAGTAAATTATACAGATTTCTATTTTATTTTATTAATTTATTGTTAAAATTATCATTTAGCAGTATATTACAGGGAACCATATTAGATATTTCCATTGACTCTACTACTCATTAATTCTTCTCACACCACTTTTCTTGTGACATTTGAACTTTTTTCATTATATAAAGCCGATCTTAAAATGACATTTCAGAGGAACAATCAGGGATACTAACATTTTATATTAAAAATTCAATCTATGAAAAAGTTAAATGCATTCAGGTTTAAACGATGATTTTAGTTAATGTTTTCCATATGGCATGATTTAAATTTTACAGATTTTCTTCTTGTCTACCATGTGTTAGGTTAAAATTAAAATTACTGCTCATTAAACACTGTCATATACAGGCCCTCTTTACCAAAGATTACAAAAGCTGCAATTGCAGTTTTTTTTTAATTTGTAAGACTAAAAAACAAATAACAGTAACTACTTTTATTTCCTTAAATAGTTCAGCTTTCGTACATATATATCTCTTATGGATCAGAGCAGCTTTTACATTTCTGCTGTGGGCCTATTGATTTGGCGATAAATTTGTCATTACTTAAAGCCAAATTGAACCCTCTAAATTATTACTGTAATGCCGTCAGACTTTTTTTTTCTTTATCAGCTAAGTCCTGCAGCAATTGTAAAACCCTAAAAAACCATGTACTGCCTGCACATTGGAATGTTGGACCACATCTCCCACTCACAAGCTCTCCTGTGTTATGGTACACCCCACTGAACATGGGTCTAATCAACATTGGTCTTGCTTTATGAGCAGTGCTGTTTATTAGGCAGTGTTTAGGGCTGTGTGTCCGAGAATTGGGCTGCTTCTTGAGCATGAGATTCTTCTATGTACTGTACCAGTAGCTCAGGTTTTTTTTATACCTTGCTGCAGCACTTAAATTAAAAAAAGTTGCAGAAAAGAAACATGTATTACTGCTTATACGGCCTGACTGTGTTAGAGCATTATTATTAGAGTATTATTGTGCAGGGTTTATATAGCACCAACACTTTACAAAATTAAGAGAGACAATACAGTTTTAATATAACTCAACAAAAGAGGATTATGAGCAGTGTTAATTTTGTCGACGAAAATATTTTAGTTGACTAAATTAACACTAAAACTAAAGGAATTCAGATTGCTAAAATATCACTAAAACTAAAATGGCATTTTAGTCAAAAGACTATGACTAAAGCTAAATCAAAATTTGATGCAAAAATTAACACTGGTTATATATTACTGTGACGGAAATCAGAAATATTAGTTTTTTTCCAGTTGTGTTGTTGAAATCAACAGTGTTACAAGCAGGCAGCTTGTCTGCTTAATTAAATCTATGAGTTCCTCTGCCCCACAGGGGGTGGGAGATGAGGTTGATCTCAGCGGGAGGCACAGACAGCAGGGTGTCCTGCAGCTGGAAAAAGCCAGACATGGTGGCACCGGGTGCTTAAGGTTTGGTTGAATTGAAAGGACAATATAATGTCCCTATGCTGGCAGAAAGGGTCAGAATGATCAGAGTTTATGTCAGTGATGGACAGAGGAGCCCATGGCTGCAGGTCCCACTAGAAGATGCAGTGAACAACTGAGACAGATAGTTCTTTATGGGCTGTTCATTGCTTTCTGCACTACTGTGATTTGTAGTTCTGCATTGTCTGTGTGGCTTTCTGGACACTGGGACTTTACCCTCTGCTCTTCTGTTAACTGTTGCCTGTGTGGCCTTGAAGCTATGGCCAGGGCACACAGCCCTCCACATGATGAGTTGGTGAAGGACCTTTGCCCTTGGGACCTCCTTCTCCGTGCCCCCCTGCCTAGACTTTTTCTGCTGAGGCCACTTTTGGCTGGTGAGTCCTTGAATTGCTGCGTGTACCCCTGGACTGTGCTGTACCAGTTTGCTCACCACTACTCACTGGGCCTGGATTGTTGCTTTTGACTCTGACTAATCTTTGCTGTACAAGAGTGCCACCCTGTGCCAAGGACTTTGCCCATGTTGTACTGGATACCTGTCCATCCCCACTGTGTACCCAGTTCCTTCTGCGGATTAACCCTTTCCCTGCCAGAACTCTGCCAACCCTGCTGTGTGTGGACTCTGTGCCTCCTGTCCTCCTTCCTGTACTGGGGTGTTTCTGAGCTGCGGCCAGACCCCATAACCCTGTCACGGAGACCATACCTCTGGCCATGCCCTGTGTGCTGGATTTAACCCTCTCCTTTCCAGATCTTTGCCCTGAAGTAGACTTGCCCTGTGTGCTGGAGTAACCCTGTTCTGCCTGGACCCTTTGCTGTGCATGCTGGGCTTCACTCTGTTCTGCCTGGAACCCTTTGCCCTGTGTGCTGGACTTAACCCTGTTCTGCCTGGAACCCTTTGCCCTGCATGTCGGACTTAACCGTTTTCTGCCTGGATCCCTTTGCCCTGTGTGCTGGACTTAACCCTGCTCTGCCCAGAACCCTTTGCACTGTGTGTTGGACTTAACCTTGTTCTGCCTAAAACCTTTGCCCAAGGACTTAAACCTCTGCACCGTGCCTGTGCTGAGGACTTACCACCAGGCTGTGCCCTCACTGCTCTGCCTTGTTTGCCCTCTGGACTACTTTCCCTCTGCTGCCCCATATTGTCACCCTTAGAATCATTCTTCATTGCTGTGTCTTTTGTTGTTCTGTGGACTAGTTTTTCTATTGTCTGTACCCCAAGTTTACCCAATAAACGTGCACAAGTCGGGTTTTGTGTGATCTGCCTCTGTGTACTCTCTCTCTGCACTCCTAGTTCGTCACAATCACAATGGCTAAATCTGTGTCTGTAGTGCATATTCAAAACTTAATACCATAAATGTTATTAGATCTTTACTCCAGGAGTATATAATGAGTTTGGAAATTCTACAGAAATACCTAAATAATGCATTACACTTTATCTAAACCCATTAAATTTTAGTTGACTAAAATGTACTTGAGATTTTAGTCGACTAAAATATGACTAAAACAAAAACAATTCAGATGACTAAAATACAACTAAAACTAAAATGGCATTTTAGTCAAAGGACTATGACTGAAACTGAATAGAAATTAGACATCAAAATTAACACTGGTTAGGAGGGCCCTACTTGTTAGAGCTCATCATAATATAAAAAGGAGGGGCAAGTGATGCAAAAGAGAAGAGTTTTTAGGGATTGCTTAAAGGCAGCCACAGTAGGATGTAGCTGGTCAGATTAGGGTAGGAAGTTCCAGAGGGTAGACGAGACTCTGAGGAAATCATGGCATGGGAGAAGGTGATGTGGTTGCTAAAGAGTAGGAGGCTGTGCTAGGATCAAAGAGGACAGTTTGGGTGATATTTTGAGACAACGTTGGTGATATAGCTTGGTGCACAGATGTAGATGACTTTGTATGTTAATAATAGTAGTTTAAATTATGTTTCTTGATTGTCAGAGAGGGGCAGCATACACTGAATTGTTGGTTAGATGGATAACTCTGGCAGAAGCATTCATGATGGACTGAAGGGGGGATAGATTGTCTAGTGGAAGGCCAACAAGAAGGAAATTGCAATAGTCAAGGTGAGAGATAAAACGTAGGTGGATTATTAGCTTTACTATGTCATTTCTTGGGAAGAGGTGTATTGTGGGGCTGTTACTGAAGCAAAGGCATTTGGACAGTGATTGGATATGGGCTAAAAATAGAGGTTAGAGTTTAAGTTTACACCTAGCAACCTGCATGAGGGGAGGGACTGATAATTGTGTGTTTGATTTTGATGGAAAAATCAGGGAAATAAATGTCATGAGTTGGGTTTGGAAGGGTTTAGTTGTGTGATATCCATACTGATACATCAGTTAGTAAATTAGTGATGTGCAATGGGGCTAAAGGGGTAAGCTGAGGGATTTAGAGATAGATTTGGGTGTCAACAGCGTAGAGCTAGTAATGAAACTCTGGAAGGCTATTAACTGACCTAGGGAAGAGTTGTGGATAGAAAATAGAAGGTGTCGGAGGAAATGACTGTAGGGGGAGCCCTACAGAAAGAAGAAATGGAGAGGAAGAGGTAGAGTTGTAGGTGACAATGAAGATGTGCTGAGATAGGTAGAAAGACAACCAGCAAGGTGCAGAGTCTTGGAGGCCAAGGGAGTGGAGGTTTTTGAAGAGAAGCACATAACCAAGGCAGCAGAAAGTTCTAATAGTACTGGTAGTAAAGGTCTAAAGGTAATAAATGAAGAGGGTTCATTTGGGTTTTAAGATAAAAAAATAATACATACAGTATATCTTATTTTCTAGACAAATAGGTTTCCTTTTTGGGATAATGTTATGTAAAAATGATTTTAGTTACTGTACAAAGTTATTTACAAATTACCGTTTTTTCCGGAGTATAAGACGACTTTTTACCCCTCGAAAATCAACCCAATGTCATACCCTACGTTGGTGCAGTGGGTCCTGGGTTCTTCCTGGTGCACGACAATGGCCAGCCTCATGTGGCGAGAGTATGCAGCCAGTTCCTGGAGGATGAAGGGATTGAAACCATTGAATGGCCCTCATGCTCACCTGACCTAAATCCAAATAATATGGGATATCATATTTCGGTCCATCCGACACAGCCAGGTTGCACCTCAGATTGTCCAGTAGCTCAGTGATGCCCTGGTCCAGATCTAGGAGGAAATACACAGGACACCATACATCATCTCATTAGGAGCATGTGTTGTCAGGTATGCATACAAGCACATGGGGGCCATACGAACTACCATTTTGAGTTGCTGCAATGAAATTTCAGGAAAATGGACTAGACTGCTGCATCATTTTTTCAATTTGATTTTTGGGGTGTCTTTGAATTCAGTCCTCTGTAGGTTGATCATTTTCATTTTCATCAAACAATGGGGTATCCTTACATTCCTAACACATTACCCAGTCCATATAAGTATACATATCCAGCATGATATTTTTCCCCATTGAGATCTGATGTATTTTCAAAGTGTTCCTTTATTTTTTTGAGCAGTGTTTATTAAAACAAACATTTTAGTAAAGTGTGGTCAATTCCATAGCATATTATTTACAGAAATCATGCAAAGATCTTAGTGCATTGATCATATCTATTTATTTGACTTCAATCACACTTTAACTGTTTAAAGCAGAAGTTTACTGTCTTAATCAGCATTAGCTATTTTAATCCTTATGCTGCTAGCCTTAATAATTAGATAGAAAGGTACAGTATATTATATTTACTTTTTTTAAACTTTTCTTTGTGCATTTCTTCAGTCGCTTTCTGTTTCCTGGCCTGGGCCAAAATGATGTCATACATCCCAGGAGTCTTTACCTGGAGGAGGGGGGGGGGGGGGTTCCCAGCTAAGCAAATCCTCCTGTCTGCATGCCTAAGTTAAGGGCAGATTGATTCTGGAAAGTAGCTGTTACATCAAGTGTGCTCAACCTTTTGAAGAGTAAGGGCCACATAAGTGATTTGGTAATCAGTCATGGGCCACAAATAAATGAAATTTTGAATAGTATAACATTTTACTCCTGCTGAATGCCTGTGGATAGAGAGGAGGAGAAGCCAGATTTTAGCGGTTGCAGGGGGAAAATTGAGATTAGTTTCTGTATATACCACTCCTGCCACCCCCTCCTGTTGAAGTGTAAAACAGCATGTGACGGGCCCCCTGGAGCATGGGGTGGGGTTAACATTACAACCCCTGATGCTACACTAGTGGTTGGGGGGGTCTGGTAAAAAAACAACCACCTCCCAAACAGCAAATGTAAGTGAGCTCTTACTGTCCTGAGCCCCCTAAAGGGCTTTTTTCACACTGATGCACTGCGGTTTATGCGCACTGTGGGTGCAGCACAGTGCACCTGTGGCTTTCCTGAGGGTTAGCTGTGCTTTGCCATAGACTTCTATTATATCTTGTGGGTGTGGTGCACATTCTGAAAGCGCACCAAAACTCCTGCATTCTTTTTAAGGTTGAGGGCCACATCAGAGGGCACTGAGGGCCACAAGTAGAGCACCCCTGTATTACATGAATCATCTTCCCTTATTCAAGATGGCCATGGCTATAATTGCTAGGGGGTGTTTTTCAAAGTAATTTCTCAACAAAATAAAGCATGGAGACAAGGATGGATGGGAGAAATTTGCTTTGATAATTAAAGTGTTTTTGTTTTCTGGTGCCCACATACAGTTTAGTTCTGTTTTAAGGTCTGTGAAATGGCATTAGAACTGCAGGTACTGATTAGAGCACAGCAAAGCCAGTAGTTCTGTTGATAACAGAGATGAAGCATCTGAATCAAAACAGAGGAAAAATAGCCATCTGTTTTTGTAGGGTTCAACATACTGTACCTTTTAATGTAAGCAGACTGTCCATTTGGCACCATGGAAAGAGGGCATGTACATATGTGTAACAACAATAAAGAGTGTCAGGGGGAACAAAAACAGTATCTTTACAGAGGAGACATTTTTAGCTTGTGTCCACCACAGGATTGAATTTTGTTACAAATGCATGTCTGGTAATTAAGCCCAACGCCCATTTTTAAAATGTCCAAAAACACAGTAAGTGTAATGAATGTGTACTTATTTACAGAGGTCATCCATTCAATTTCAAATGTACGTTCATAGGAGAGCAGACTGCTCCACCTGTGCTCACAATAGCAATGTGCGGAACATTCTCTTGGTCCCTCTAGTCATACCTTGAACATGACACATGTCATCCTTTTATAAATTGGCTCTCTTTGTGTTCCATTCTAGCCGAAAGCTCTTGAGACAAAACTGTAAAGAAGCTGCCGGACTCAGATGTGCAAAATTAGTGTGCATGAAATAGATAACAGCCTGAAAGAGGGAAACTTTCACAGATTTGTCCACTTCCTGGGGTTTAGATAATATTGGCAGATGTTAGGTGTAAAGGAAACATCTGCATGCATAATAATGAGTGTTAGTAGAATTTAAAATGACAACTGTATCAAGCTCAGATGCTGTTCAGCTCTCCCATTTGTGCCGATTTGCATACAAATTAAATAAAAACAAATATTTGGTTTTCAGAATCACTTGACAAATAATCTGTGGGGGTTTGTCACAACAGGGTTGAATATACTGGCTGTTTGACAGATTATGTTTTGAAAATAATATTTAGTTAGCCATGCTGTTATCAAGCAAGGCGAACAATTTCCTTTAGCTTTCGAAAACAAAACAAACTATACAGCAGCAAATTAGGATCCTAACTAAAACTGCAGAAATTTTTCAGCACCAATGGGACATCAAACAAAGGCTTCATAACTCTTTTATAGTCACTTTTAATTTTTATTTCTTTGCATTGATGATGGCTGGTAACAGTAACAAACTGCTTGGATGAATGACAATTTCCAATTCTAAATACAGTAGTTAGAGGATTTCTAGTAAATGCACATGTGACATTAAAAGTATTACCTGCTGAAGTCAATCAGTTCTCGGGCAAAATATTACTCCATAAAGGGAACTGTTCACCAAACTTTAGCCTTTATCTGTAGGCCCCCCCATGTAGAACCAACCAAAAATGTGAAAAATTAGAAATATTAGCAGTAAATGCTAAAAGTTACTGCAGACCCTGACATCTTGTCTAATGTCAGTAATATCGTTAAACTTTCCAGTCTCCTTAAAAAATGTGAGGATCCCAAATCTAACAACAATATGTCTCTGCATCTTTGCAAATGGGCCAGAAGCTGGAGTCTATTCATTTTACGTCGCATCACATGCTGCCACTTACTATCCAGCAGACCTGTCAGCAATCCCACATCATTGCATGACCAGATAACCCTTCACTATGCTATCCAAAACTTAAAGATAATTTATTGGCTGGAGTTACTCTTAAAAATATGTACCTGTTCCAACTTGCATACAAAGTCAACTTAAGAACAAACCTATGTAATGTTATTCATAACCTAGGGTTTGCATGTACCTCATAGTATTGTGTAATACTGTAGTCATTATTAAGCAAATTACAGGATGTCCCTAAAGTCTGGGCACATAGGCAAAATGCATATTTTCAATAAATTTCAATACATTTTTCAACAACATTTTATTACATTGGAATATTAATCAATAACTTCTTCAATGTGATCTCCACTATTTGTGATGCAAAGTTCCATGCGCTTTGCAAGATTCACATGAACCCAATGCAGTAACTCCATATTCCCATCAATTTGAGCACATTCGTTCATGATATATTCCTTCAGGTGATTCATATACAGTATGTGATTTACGCATTCTCCTTTAGCATACCCAAAAAAAAGAAGTCAAGGGGGTTAAGATCTGGTGAGCTTACATAGTGATATATATATATATATATATATATATATATATATATATATATATATATATATATAGGAAGGGGAAAATATTACGAGCACTTGGAAAGAAAATAAGCGTAAGCAGCTAGCATAAAGGTATAAAACCAGACCTTCACAGTATAATAATATAAAAAATGCAGGTAAATTACATAAACTAATATGAACACGAAAAATATGCAATAATAAATAATAAAACAATGGTGTTGAATAAAGTGCTTATAGTGATTGATAGTGCCGTCTCCTACGACGCAACAAAAAGTTTCAATGATAGGTGCAAAATAATGTGGATTCCGTGCTCTTAGGTGGATATATAATATGCACTAACCAGAAAGCGCATAAGACTGCGCATTTGTGTTATCAGACCACTCCTGGTGCTCAGGAACTGAGGGTATGGGGATCATCTGACAGACCGTCAGCACGGCAGGTAATCAGCAAACCAATTCAGGCAACTTAGGTCCTTCATCCAACCAGCAGGGGGTCATCAAGCATGCAGTAATGCACCATCAATGCAGGGCGCCTAAACTCACACTCCAAATCCACCTTGAAAGAGGGGGCTCAATTGGTGCAGCCATCCCCAAAAAAACTCTGATAGTGTAGTATGTTTGAAGACTTTTATTAAAGCAATGAAAGAACACACTCACATATCGTATACCAGGAACAGAGATGGCCACCGGCCTCCACGCGTCTCGGATGGCGTGACGTCACCGGCTAGGCTCCACCCTGACGTGTTTCGTGCGGACGAGCACGTCGTCAAAGGGAGCGTGCACTAGCCAGTTGAAAGTATTTATAGAAAAACCTGCGCAGGCGGGTAATATTTACTATGTGTCCAGACTTTAGGGACACCCTGCAATATGTTGTCAGGTGGCAGGCTGTGTTGCGCATGCCCTAAACAAGCAGGCAAGCCAAATCCCCTAACAGAACACTGACCTTCTGGGCAATACAGGACTTTGCCCATTGTCTCTCCCTGGTGTGTGGATGGTGGGCGGAGACCAACTCTCAATCCACTCTCCTGGCTGTGTGCTTCACCCCCTCACTCCCAGGGGTTCCAGACACTGGGTACCTTCTCCAGGGCGACAGCCAGGGGACACCAGTAGAACTCACACTCACACTCTTCAGAGCGGCATTTGACCAAATAAGATGAAAAAACCTCCTGCGCTTAAATGGAGTCCTGCCCTCAAAGCTGCTGACACTAACCTTATACCCAATAAGTAGATGAAACAATTAAAATAAACAGTGTAGCGCTAACAGTACTAAAAATAAGTGAATAGGTGATAGAAATACACAAACTTAATACATATTAAACCATCCCCTTAATGTGCACATCGGGGAAATTTACAAAAATAAATCAATAAATAGTGTCATGCGTGAATTCCCTCTCATAGGGAATATCCAGTGCACATGGTGAAATAAAAAACCCTAATTGAATAATGTGAAAAAAACAATAGTGCACATCAACTGTGAACAAATAATTAGTTCCAAAATTTCCAAAAAAACACGATGCTTATAGTGGTCCTCCCACTTCACTCTTCATGCAAATATCGTGCTGTGTACGTGATTCACACGTGCCAATCCTTCAGTATCCGAAATGCCCCCTCACCTCCTTACTTAGACACCATAGGGCCAGCTTGCTTTAGGGATCAACCGATCCTGTAAGAACAGACTCCTCTCAGGATTCCCCTCACTGATGGTAAGCATCTCCAGCCTTCACCAAACTAGCAGCAAGCTCCTCCCAGGGTCATAATTAAATACAAGCAGAGACCCTCCATAGTGTAACTGGTTTACTAGATAAGCATTTAAATAAAAAGTATTCCACTCACATTTAAAATGTCTTGTCTCCAGTTTTCTACCACATGCTATGGGTGTACTGCATGGGTATCTGAAAAGGGTGATCCAATATGGCCTCCACGCCGGAAATGACATCACCGCGTTACCGGAAGTTCCTCCCCACGTACCAATATTCCCTATGAGAGGGAATTCATGCATGACACTATTTATTGATTTATTTTTGTAAATTTCCCCGATGTGCACATTAAGGGGATGGTTTAATATGTATTAAGTTTGTGTATTTCTATCACCTATTCACTTATTTTTAGTATTGTTAGCGCTACACTGTTTATTTTAATTATTTGACCAAATAAGACACCACGATACTGGATGTAGTTAACGTTCATTTACTGCAAGCCTCAGTCAATCATGGCTCTAATAAAACAACACGGGTCAGTCAGTTACTGTTTTCCCTTGATCATAAAGGACAGATTCATGTAATTAACTAAACATAAGGGTGAAATATGATTGGGTTAAAGAGAACAAAGTGTGGAATGAAGACTAGTAGCTAGGTAGATCATATACATTATCCTGTTTGTAGGTCTATATGGTAAATACACTATATTGCCAAAATTATTAGAACACTCTTCAAAATCATTCGATTCAGGTGTTCCAATCATCTCCATGGCCACAGGTGTGTAAAATCAAGCACCTAGGCATGCAGACTGCTTCTACAAATATTTGTAAAATAACTGGTCTCACTCAGGAGCTCAGTGGATTCAAACGTGGTACCGTGATAGGTTTCCACCTGTGCAATAAGTCCATCCGTGAAATTTCCTTGCTAATGAATATTCCACGGTCAACTGTTTGTGGTATTATAACAAAGTGAAAGCAACTGGGAACAACAGAAACTCAGCCACAAGGTGGTAAGCCACTTAAATTATCGAGCGGGGACAGAGCATGCTGAAGCACACAGTGCACAGAAGTTGCCAACTGTAAGCAGAGTCGATAGCTAAAGACCTTCAAACTTCATGTGGCCTTTAGATTAGCACAATAACACTGCATAGAGAACTTCATGGAATGGGTTTCCATGGCCGAGCAGCTGCATCCAAGCCTTACATCACCAAGTACACAGCAAAGCATCAGATGCAGTGGTGTAAAGCACGCCACCACTGGACTCTAGACTGCATTTTGCCAAGTGCAAAGTTTGGTGGAGGGGGGATTATGGTGTAGGGTTGCTTTTCAGGGGTTGGGCTTGGCCCCTTAGTTCCAGTGAAGAGAACTCTTAAGGCGTCAGCATGCCAAGACATTTTGGACAATTTCATGCTCCCGACTTTGTGGGAACAGTTTGGGGATGGCCCCTTCCTGTTCCAACATGACTGCACACCAGTGCACAAAGCAAGGTCCATATAGACATGAGCGAGTTTGGGGTGGGGGAACTTGACTGGCCTGCAAAGAGTCCTGACCTCAACCCAATAGAATACCTTTGGGATGAATTAGAGTGGAGACTGTGAGCCATGCCTTCTCATCTGACATCAGTGGCTGAACTCACAAATGGTGAAACAGTCCCATAGACATACTCCTAAACCTTGTGGACAGCCTTCCCAAAAGAGTTGAAGCTCCTATGGTTGCAAAGGGTGGGCCAACTCATTATTGAACCCTACGGACTAAGACTGGGGTGCCATTAAAGTTCATGTGCGTGTAAAGGCAGGCATCCCAATACTTTTGCTGATATAGTGTATATAAAGACAACAATAGCAGCCACTCTCACCTTTTTGAAAGTAGAAAAAAGAGAAAGGTGCACATGGGCAGGGCAATATACAAAATAACACAAAGGGGTCCCCAGAACATTTCCAAGCTAACCAGCAAAAAACCCCAAATCTCTTTCTACTACTACTGACAATAAAAACAGAGACTTTAGTTGCATTCATTCGTAGATACACATGGAAGCCATGTTGCCATATCAAGGCTGCACTGATAAGTGTAGCCCCTAACTTTAAACTATCTAAGTTCCCAGCTATGAGACATATTATATTTACTATATATATATATATATAATAATACTACAGAGAGCAGGCTCACCTAGAGGCAAACAAAAACAATATGGTGTGCATTCATCAGGCTGGTGACCCTCAACCCACCGATCCCTCCAAACACAAAAAAAATCAAAGAACAGTCTGTATGGAGTTTCAATTCACAAATAGTATTGAATAATCCACACCATCCTTGTAACCCTGCATATAATACACTTGGGAACTGCCAAAATTGTAATTACAAAACACAAAAAGAAAAAGAGAAGTACACTAGATAGTGTGAGCAAAAACATTTATTCATGTGAACCTCACAGCAAGGACACATCACTAATACTTTCCATGCTCCACTCTTCCTCGGACTGACAGCAACATCTTTGTTATTTGTTTATCCTCCCAAAGTTAAGCCTACTTTTCTAACCTGTTTAACTAGATAGGCCAAACCAAAATGAACCCATATTGCAAGCCCCCTACAGGTGACACATGAACTCATGAAACATCAATGGGGCACCTGGACAAAAGAATTAATGATTGTACATGAGGACCACACAACAACATGGGTGGGCTGGGAAATGGAATATGATATCAACCACATATATGTGACTCGGGTGGGGAGAGGAGAGCTCAGCCAATCAAATGACTAAAGGACTGACGCACCTAGAGGCAGCCTTTTCCTCCCTAAAGGTACAAAGCAGGAGAAGACTTCCAGGATATCATTGTACCAAATGCAAAAAAATCAATAATGGCTGCTGCTCTGATCTCCTTGACACAGCTAAAAGGTAAAGATGTGCATAGGCAGGGCAATATACAAAACAGTAAAGGGAGTCCCCCTCCCCCACTGTGTTGCTGAACCTTTAAGGAGGAAAGGCCTGCCACCAGGTCAACCAGTCATCACCTCCTATATCAGTTTGCAATGAGTACCTGTTACAGATACTTTTGCAATGTAAAATATAAAAAATTCCTTATGCTGCATTTACTGTACTTAAACTAAAGTCAAAATAATACACAGCTGAATGACACAGAGACATGGCCAAGCATGCTGTTCTATTTATAACAACCTGCAAAATTATTGCTGCCCTTTCTACAAAAAGAATAAAGCTGTATGGTCTTCTATCATTCACTGCACTGAATAATATGTAATCTGCTGCTATCTTCCTGCAATTCAGTTCTATTTCACATTTAGGTACAGCTGTTATCTTAGCTCCGATAAGCTGTTGCTTGGAGGTTACTATATACTGGCTGCAGGTGATAATTGTGACGTACGGTATTATTTAATATATATTGTACTCATTATAACACATATTCTTTAAATGCTTTTTTTATCATTAAAAATATAAAAAAATACAAGATTCCCTTTAATAAAGTGATGCAGAGAACATATACATTAACTCACAACTACCAGCATACTTAATCATATCATTTATATTCAATTTATATGGCTTATAACAGGCCGGACAACAAAAGATGGTATGCTGTTAAATTCGTTATAAATTAGTGGAGTTGCCATTTTATGAATCTATATTTATTTTGCATATCCAGCGTTTTTAATAAAAAAATATTTATATAGTGCTTTATATTAACCATGAGTAGAAAGATTTCATGCCAGAATTTCAAGCATGGATGAAATTTGTGACATGAGAAAAAGTAAAAGGCTCAAGAGTACCATGTCACAGTATACCCAGAGAGAGTGCAATATATTGAAGTGATTTTATGCTTGGATTTCATCTCCCAGTACTCTTATTTCACCTCTCCTGTCACATAGAAAATAAGCTAAAAATAATAGGAAGGAATATACAGTATCCATTTTCCTTAAAGGGGATCTGTCACAGTAGAAATATGAGAGTCAGCATTGTTTTTAAGGTGCAAGCTCTGGGTAATCATCCTTATACGTGTTTCACTGCCTGGAGAGTCACTGTCCTGGAACAAGTACTTACTAGGTGTCTCAAGGCTTCAATGGCTACATGCTTGTTCTAGGTCAGTGAGTCAACAAATAGTGATAGAACTGACGGGTTCAGAGATTGCACCTTTCAAATTAAATTACTAAAGACTTAACTTCTTTTTTAATTTTTGTCATATTTTTTATAATTTCTTTCTATTTTTAAAATCCATGGAAATTTGAATTTTGTGTCTACTGTAAAGTCATGAAAACAGAGACAAAATGTGAGGAGGGGGGAGTGGCACCAAGTAGCCATATGGTGTAGTAAGTTAGATTTTTTTTTAGAAATTTGGATAAAAGCAAAGTAGATGCACTCACAAGTGTTCATGTGTCAGGGCATATCTCAGCGTCCAGAGTATGGATGGATGAGTCGGTTAGGAAGGTTGGATGGATCAAGCTTCATTGTACAAAGAGCTGACAAGTGTCACTGGAATAGGAGCCACCTAAGCCACTGTAATCTATAGAGATGAGAGGAACTCTGCACTGAAACACCACCATGGACCCCATGTGGTCACAAAGGATGCTGGGCACGGGTTTTGGGAGACAGCATTCTCCCTTCATCAGCCTGAATTATTTTGCTGCATGAAAAATTAAATAAATATATATATATATATATATATACAGTATATGAAAAATAAGTTTATTCTTTTGCATTATTGCTAGTTTCGTTGTGGTGTTCAGTCTTACTCTCTTGGGGCACTCTAGAATTGCAAACCAGTTTATTCTTTTGCAACATTGTTAGTCCTGTTATGCTTTTATGCCTAAAATACCATTTTTTTGCTTTTCCAATCTTATAAAAACAGATTACTCCCTTCAGGCACCCTAGAATTGTACTGCAGCACATCTTTGTTTCTCCACCAGCATCATCATTGAGGAAACCTTCAGTGGTACTTAATGATACAGTCTGTAGAATATCTGTCAGTTGTATGCTGCCAAGGCCAAAAACAGATGTGTTGGATCACAACAGGTGTCAATTTACTTCTCTAGACAGTTCCATGGTATTTGAATCATAATTGATGACTGGTCCACTGGCCTTAACTATTCTAATTTGTCATATGAGTGTTACCTTGCCTTTGACTCAGCACCCAATCTAATGGAAGATTTTTTGTGCCATTGTTATGAAAAGTATACAAGCACCAAAATCAACAAGGCCTGGTTAAGTTTTTCTGCACATTATTTTTTTTCCAGCCTGACCCTATGTTCATGTTCCAAACAATTTTCCATTAGGTGACTTTCGTTACATCACAAATTCCTTCTTCAGGGGAAAGAAAAGGGTACATCATTTCTATAATGTAACATATAGAAATCAGTCATTGATATGTATGTTACATTATAGAACTGATGTACCCATTTCTTCCCCCTGAAGAAGAAATTTGTGATGTAACGCCTGTTACCCTGAATGGGTGATTCCATCAGAGAACGGCTTCCTCGCTGGTTGGGCCTGTCACAGAATTACTTTCCAAAACATGTTGGGATGTACCAGAAGAATATACTTCAACTGACCAAGTCATGTTAGATGCTTATCAGTCTATGTTCAGTGTATATTTATATTGTTGGGTACACTTACTATGTATCGCCAGCAAAGTCCTACATTGTATTGAATGCAAAGGTCAGATGTGCCTGCTCACCTCCCCTCCTCGACCCACACAGGGCCAAAAGGCAAAAAGGCTCTCCTTAAAGGCAATCCTTTCCTCCAGGCAACTCAGGCAGGAACCTCAGGACTTCCACTCCACCTCCTCTCACCACGTCATATAGGGCACAAACATGCCTTTTGCATGGATTATTTGAATTTTTTTGCATGGATTATTTGAGTTTTTTTGAAACACTGAGTTTATTTATTTATAAAAAAATTTTTTTTTTGATTTAAGAAGCAATTTTTTCTAATTTGTTATAGGGTTCACCACAGACATATGTATTTACTTATCGCAGTATCACTATATATCTTTTTTTGATATTCAGTTGTGTCACAAGTATCACGATTTGTCACATTTTTATGAATTAGCAGTATTATGTTAATTGGTTTTATCACTGTTATTTGGGTATATATTATGAATTGTATATTTTGGTATTTTTATCACAGATCTATTATGAGTTAATAGTATATGGGTATTTATTAGAAGTGTTTATGTAATTCTTCACTTATTGAATAATTTTTTAGATAATTTGGGAGCGCTTCACTATTTTAATGCACGGTATTTTTTGACTTGTTGGTTGAGTTTGAGTGATTGCAGCTAGTAGATAGGGACCTACCCATATTAAGCGCAGGAGGATATACCCCCCTTATTTAAAGGTCAGATGGTTTTATTGACCTATCAGTCTATTTTAATGTCAATTTGATGTATTTGTAATAAAGTATGACATGCTTTAGAATAGATGATACATAATATTTTGCTTCTGTCTTAGAAGTCCCAGGGGGATTTCTGGTTCCAGTGTTTGCAACTGTTACATTTGGGATGTACACAGTTAACATTTTGTTATTAGTCTAGTAGACTTCACCTCCGCAACATCTCCAAGATACGACCATTCCTAACCTCTGAAACCACTAAGCAACTTATTCACTCCCTGGTTATCTCTCGCCTTGACTATTGTAACTCCCTCCTCATTGGCCTACCTCATCTCAGGCTATCCCCTCTTCAGTCTATTTTGAATGCTGCTGCCAGACTCATCCACCTTACTAACCATTCCATGGCTGCCACCCCTCTCTGCCAATCCCTCCACTGGCTTCCCATTGCCCAACAAATACATTTCAAAACATTAACAATAACATATAAAGCCATTTATAACTCTGCCAAAAATTACATCACCAAACTTGTCTCCAAATATCACCCAAACCGTACACTCTCGCACGACCTTCTACTCTCTAGCTCCCTTGTCCCCTCCTCCCATGCTAGTCTCCAGGACTTCTCCAGAGCATCTCCCATCCTCTGGAACTCTCTACCCCAATTTGTCAGACTATCGCTGACTCTACTCACTTTTAGGCGATCTCTGAAAACCTATCTCTTCAGGGAAGCCTATCCTGCCTTCAACTAATAATCAAATCTTCTACTCCTCCTACCAGTCCATCCCCCACAGTTATTACCTTTTGTACCACTAGCCCCTCCCTCTTAGATTGTAAGCTCCAAGGAGCAGAGCCCTCTTAACCCTCTTGTATTGAACTGTATTGTTGCGGTATTGTCTCCCTTTATATTGTAAAGCGTTGAGCAAACTGTTGCGCTATATAAATCCTGTATAATAATAATAATTACTCCTGTAATCCTGTAGCATCTGTTAAAAACCCAAATATCAATTCTGAGTAGAATAACTCTTTAGGAGAAACTGAGAACTTTGAATTTACTATGTTCTTTTCACACACAGTGGTAATTTACATGTACAAAAAATGAGATGGTTTTCCCAAATTAATAACATACTTTTAAGGAGCATCTTGTTAGTCTAAAAAAAGCAGGGGCAACATTATTAAAATCTAAACTACTGCATGTTCAAAACAGATATATACAAGGTACAAGGTCAGGTCAGTCTTTTCTAAATTAAAAGCTATTCTGAGCTATAGCATTCATAATCATCTAAGATCTAAAGGAGTGTAGTGCAATTTTAATGAGGTACGGTGAACATAAAAACTGCAGGCAACTGCTTGTGATTTATAAAGGCATTATAACATCCAATTAACTCATTAGCCACGATGCTCCTTGTTCATATACCTTCATTGCTATTATCTAATAGCTGACTGAAGAAATCTGCTTGAGTTATTGGATGTTTTTTCAAATATTAAAATATACATATTTACATATGCAGCACCACTAGATGTAGACTATGGTGTTTAGAATAAAGATGCAGATTGAGAAGGTACAGTGTTAGTTGGAGAGCAGTATTTTTGTAAAATTCAATAAAAATCCTATCTAATACTCAAATGTTTCCTACTTTTGGGAAGACAAAACAATTTTCAAGGAAAATGTGCCCATTCTTCTTTCTGTTGGCTGTGACTATGGCTAGATTTCAGTAGACACTCAACCTCTTGTGCTCTTTGTAACACCCTTGTGGGTGCCGGAAAAACCTGGGTGGGGAATAGTGGATGAAAGGAGCGTGGAAGAGGACATCAGAAGAAAAGGAGAAAAAAAGTTTTTAAACTTTTTTTTCTCTGCAACAAAATCTACGTACAAAAATCTATGTAATTTAGTACTTTTTGACCTACTGCTGAGATGGAGTTATCCCTACATCAATTATATCCATACTATTAAAAGTAAGAAAATAAATTCAATAGGGAAGTTAATAATGTATTTTAATCATGCTGAATATATTGGTGAACTATGTTAAAGCCTAACTCCAGATTTACTCTTTATCTATCCAGATTTATGGATAGCAGTGACCATAACATGATTTCATTTATTGTTAGCTGTAAACAACAAACACATACAGGAAAAATAAAACACTCAACTTTAAGAGAGCTAATTTTCCAAGGCTGAGAGCTGCTATCCAAGACTTAGACGGTGAGGGAATATTGGCATCAATGAACACAACACAGAAATGGGAGTTCTTCAAAAAGACTGTATGTGAACACACTGCAAAATATATTCCCATGGGCAACAACTTTAAAAGGCTACAAATGAAACCTATGTGGTTTACAGCCAAAGTTAACAAAGCTATAAATAATAAGAAAAGAGCTTTTATTAATATAAAAATGAAGGAACACTATCATCATTTAAACATTACAAAGAATATAACAGAATATGCAAAAAGGAAATCAAGGCCGCAAAAATTGAAAACGAATGACAGATTGCAAAAGATAGCAGGACAAACCCCCCCAAAAGTTCTTCAGATATATTAACCAATTTAATACCGGGCATTTTATCCCCTTCCTGCCCAGGCCATTTTTCAGGTTTCAGCGCTCTCACACTTTGAATGACAATTGCGCGGTCATACAACATTGTACCCAAACTAAAATTTTATCATTTTCTTCACACAACTAGAGATTTCTTTTGGTGGTATTTAATCACCGCCGGGGTTTTTATTTTTTGCTAAATTACCAAAAAAAGACCGAAAATTTTGAAAAAAAACCCCACATTTTTCTTTGTTTCTGTTATAAAAGTTTGCAAATAAATAATTGTTCTTCATAAATTTAGGCCAAGATGTATTCTACTACATGTCTTTGGTGAAAATAACCCAAATTAGGATGTATTTTTTAGTTTGTAGGAAAGTTATAGAGTTCACAAACTATGGTATAGATCTGAATATTGATCAATCCTGAAGTACTGACAGCCAATCTAATTTCGTGAGGTCCAAGAATGTCAGAATAGTACAGATATCCCCCAAATGACCCCTTTTTGTAAAGTAGACAGTCCGACGTACTTCATTAGAGGCATGGCGAGTTTTTTGAAGCTGTATTTTTTTGTCATAATTTTTTGGAAAATGAAAAAATAAAAAAAATTATTTTCACTATTGTTTTTTTACATACTGTCACCAGTGCAGTACAGCATCATCATATAACTGGCATGGCGTTGATCAGGGACACTGACTGGTGACAGTGTGAAAAAAAAATATAATTTTTTTTAAAAAAAAATTATTTTTTTATTATTTTAAATTGTTTATTACATTTTTTTTCTTTTTTTAAAGATTTTTTTTCCTATTTCACTATGTCCAAAGTAGTACAATGTTACCATAGTAACATTGTACTACTTTGGGGAAGTGATCAGTATTTTTTTTTTTTTTTACACAATTTGCTTATAGCAAAGAATTACATTGCTATAAGCAAGCATTTACCTGAATGACATCGATTCATTCAGGGTTTTTTTTTTTGTGCTTAGCTGTGATTTGGCCACAGCTAATCACATGACATGTGCATGTGATTAGCTGTGACCATTCACAGCTAGACACTAGTATACAATGGATGGCATGAATGAAGCCATCCATTGTATACAACTGTCATGTGACCTGCTGTGATTGATCACAGCAGGTCACATGGTACCGGCAACTGGGCCTATACTCAGATCTGTCATCGGCCGTGTCCGAGGTACTCTGCAAGTGCGCGAACTGCGCATGTGCGGGAGTACGCCATATGGCGGCCTCCTGGAAAGCTAGCGCATTTTTCAGGACGCGATACGGCTATTGGCTGGGCGTCAAATGGTTAATAGCAAAAAGATCAGGTTCAAGCATGTAGGCCATTTACAAAATAATCTAGAGTGGGTGACTGGGGACAAAGAGAAGGCTAATTTATTAAATACCTTCTTCAGCTCTGTGTATACAAAGGAGCATGGGGGAGCTCTTGTCCATAATGGGCATGGTATTGACACAGCCCCAGATGATCCACTTTGACTCACAACTGATATGGTCAGGAAATATTTAGACAGAATAAAGGTGAATAAAGCACCTGGACGGGATGGCATACACCCAAGGGTCCTTAAAGAATTGAGCTCTATCATTTCAAAGCCATTGTTTCTAATTTTAGGGACTGGCATAGTACCACTGGATTGGTGTAAGGGCAATGTGTTGCCTATATTTAAAAAAGTATCAAAATCCTTACCAAATATTTATAGAGATGCTAGTTTATTCTATAGTTGGGAAGATACTGGAGAGCTTAGCAAAGGACCACATTAGATAAGTCCTTGCTGGGAAAAAATATTTTAAGCAACAGACAGCATGGAATTATGAAAGACAGAAGTTATCAAACAAATCTGATTTCTTTTATGAGGAGGTGAGCAAAACCTTGGACAGAGGGGTGGCTGTGGATGTGGTTTACTTGGATTTTGCAAAAGTGTTCTCCACACACGGCTAATGTGTAAGTAAGGTAAAGTCTACAGGTTTGGAGAAATCAGTATGTAAATGGGTAGAAAAATGGCTAAAAGCTCCTATTCAGAGAGTATTGGTTAATGATTCATACTCTGAATGGTCTAGGGTTGTTAGTGGTGTACACCACCCTTACTTTTTAATAGATTTATAAATGATATAGGGTCTGGGATTAAAATACCTTTTTCAGTCTTTGCAGATGACACCAAGCTGTCGAGTGGAATAACGTCCTTACAGGATGTCTCCAACTCACAAGCCGACCTCAATGCACTGTTTAATTGGGCAACTATGTGGCAAATGATGTTGATAAAGGTATGTGCTTGGAGGCTAAGAATATGCATGCATCATACATACTAAGGGGAGTACAACTGGGGGAATCAATGGCGGAGAAGGATCGGGGAGTTCTGGTAGATCATAAGCTTAATAATGGCATGCAATGCCAAGCTGCGGTTTCTGAAGCGAGCAAAATCCTCTCTTGTATTAAAAGAGGTATAGACTCCAGAGAGAGAGATATCATATTACCCCTGTACAAATCATTAGTAATCCCTTATCTAAAATATGCAGTTCAGTTTCGGGCACCAATTCACAAAAAGAACATAGGGGAACTGGAAAAAGTGCAGTGAAGGGCAACCAAACTGATAAGAGGAGAAGCTCAGCTATGAGGAAATATTAGAGGAACTGAATTTATTCTCTCTTGAGAAGAGGAGATTAAGGGGGGATATGATCAACATGTATAAATACATCAGTGGTTCATATAGTGAACTCGGTGTAGAGTTGTTCACCCTGAGGTCATCACAGAGGACAAGGGGGCACTCTTTACATCTGGAGGAAAAGAGGTTTAATTTGAATTTATCACTTGTCACTTTACAATTTATTTAATGTTATACAGTATATATATATGTTTTAGCGCTGCATTTTTGATATATATGTTTCAAAGGATCTAGAGGTTTTTTCCTTATGCAAGCTGCTTTTATTCCTATTTTAAGAAGCGCTCGCTTGATTATATGTTATTAGGTTTAATCTCCAAATACAGAAACATTTCTTCACAGTGAGAGCTGTGAAAAAGTGGAATAGACTCCCTCAAGAGTTGGTTCTGGCCAGCTCAGAGGATTGCTTTAAAAAAGGCCTGGATTCTTTACCAGATACACAGAATATAACTGGACACTAACATTTATAGGTAAAGTTGATCCAAGGAATATCCGATTTCCTTTCGTGGCATCAGGAAGGAACTTTTTCCCCTGCAGAAGCAAATTGGATCATGCTTTGCTGTTTTTTTGCCTTCTTGATCAACTGTGAGTATAGAATTATAACTTGATTTTTTTGTTTTTTTTTTATGGTGAACTGGATGGACTTTTGTCTTTTTTCAGCCAGAATAACTATGTAACTCTCACTTTAAATAGTTTGTTGGACTAAGCTGGTCCAAATGAACTATTTCTTTAATAATACATGTGCCCACTATCAGCATTTTATAAACTGTACGTAGCATTAGCTACATACAGTATACAGCACTGTGATCTGGCAGCAGTATGGGGATTTCCCATCTTCTGCTGGAACAAAATCTAGTCAGGCTGTGTGCTGTTCAGCCATTCACAGGAAGCCTTGGATTTCTATCTATGAATACAAGGCTTACATTGATTGACTGAAGTGAAGAGTTAGGTGGATGATGTTATGACCTGTAATCAGAGGAAGCACTATATTCAATGATAAATACAAGGCTTCATGTGAGTGGCTGAGCAGTGCCCCGTTTTTGTTTCAGCAACAGTGAGGAACCCCCCCCCCGTGATGGTGACAGAACACAGAGCTGTACACTGTGTGTAGTTTATGCTACCTGCAGTTTATACAGTGTTGACAACAGGCACACCTATTAGTAAATGAAAAATTTTATTTCACTTGGGCCAGCTTGGCCTAATTGTAATATGTACATAGAAACAGTGATGACAGACAAAGACCAAGTAATTAATCGATTCTTCCCAATTTTGTGCTTATTTATGTGTTTTGGGTTTTTCTTATTTTGTCTTTCTTGTTTTCTGTTTTTATCTTTTTTGTCTGAGTATAGATCTGTGTTTGAATGTTTGAATCCACTCGGGCTAGGTTCACACATAAGCAGTGTAAATTTGTTGACTTTTCTAGTGCTATTCTTTCAGCAGGTGCGGTCCGAATTAGTGTGATTCAGCATAAATACCAATGCATATGATCTTCAAAGAGCAGCACATCTCTCTCTCTCTCTCTGATGAGTACTTGTGGCAATGTAGCAGGAAATGGACCTCATCGTCCAGGAACACCTGGTCACATTCCTGGCAGTCTTCTTTCTGTAGGATTGTAGGTCTGTCTGTACCATCCTAATTTGACTTTCAGATTGTGGACACTCAGTCTGTACAGGCTCAGGGTCTGTCTATCTTTGGGGCCTTGTAGCACCTCCAGGTATAGTGCCAGTTTGTAGTCTTTCTGCAGTAACTGGTAAACAGTTTCTTTATTTGCTGTAGTGTGTTATTTTATTTCTCTATCCTCAAACATATTTTTCTTTGGAATCATTCTTTATATTTTTATTTGAGATTTTGTCAGGCTAAATTGTTGGAATTGTTTGGGATAGACAAGGCGTTATTGAGTTGCTGCAGGCCCCTTGGCTTGGGTTGGTCCTTAATGGTCAGTAAGGCTTTGTGGTGGTATGAGTTATGACTGCTGTTTTGTAGACGGTACCAGTATGATAGCGCCCTCTACTGTACTGTGAGAACTAAGGGAAATCTGCCCTGCTCAGACCTGCAAGCACTGTTGGGGGTGCTCCAATGGACTCAATGGAGATGGTTGCAGATTTCCAGATGAAATATTTATGTCGGGCTGGAGTCCCCTTTGGATTGGTCTGGGAAGGTGACAGGACCCCAAACTTCACTGCCATAAAGAACGATTGGGGTGATGACGCTATCAAATATTCTAAGCCAGACTCTTACTGGTGGTTTTAGGTGGTACAATTTTCCCCAAATGACATAGAATGCTCTGCATGCCCTGTTTGTTTGGGCCTCTATGGCTGGCTTGAAACTTCCTGATTGGTTAATTTCTAGGCCGAGGTATGTGTAGCTGTTAGTTTCATCAAGAGAGCAGTTGTTTAATGTAAAGGCAGGGCTCTTTGCTTTTGTTCTTCCTTTGGAACACCATGATTTTTATTTCTGTAAACTGAGAGGTAGTATCTATTTTTCACTGTATTTTTCAGCACTTCCACACTGTCTTGTAGGTATCTCTCTGTTGGTGACAATAGTAGGAGATCATCTGCCAGTGTCATGTAAAGTTAGCCCAGGTGCTGGGGAGGATTCTATAGCTGCAGCCAGTTCATTGATGTAGATGTTGAAGAGGGTTGGATTTAGGCTGCAGCCCTGTCTGACTCCACGGGCCTGTCAAAAGTGCTCTGCGTTTTTCCCATTCACCATTACGCTGCAGCTGTTCTCTGTATATGAACTCTTGAACAGCATATGTTTTCCCTCTTATTCCACTCTCCAATAGTTTGAGGAACAGGCCTGGGTGCCACACTCAATCAAAGGTCTTCTTAAAGTCTACAAAATAGGTGAATGCCTTTCCATCTTTTGTATTGTGGACATGCTTCTTGATGAGACTGTGCAGGGTGTAGATGCAGTCTGTGGTTTGGCATGAACCCTCCCTGACTTCTGCTGAGGACATTGTGTTGTGTCAGGAGGTTCGGAATCCTTTTATTCAAGATACTGTTGAATGGTTTTTCTAGTGTGCTGCTGACATATATCATTCTGTAGTTGGCTGGATCATACTGGTCTCCACTCTTATGGACGGGTGTTATCAGGCCTTGGTTCTATAGTTTAGGGTACTAACCAGCACTCAGAACTAGGTTGAACACTTTACGTATTGCAGAATGTACATCTGGGGAGTTGTATTTAATTATCTTTAGCAGAATTGCATCCATCCCACAAGCTTTGTAGTGTTGGATTTATTTTGTTATTTCTTCTATTGTAATCGGTACATCTACAGGTTTTGGAAGGCCTTGATTTTTTCCTCCATGTCATTTAGTCTTTTGATGATGTCTTTTTTGTTCCACAGTTAGTACCTCTTCTAAAATATCTTTGTAGAGATTCTTGAAGTAGTTGAGCCAGATGTCGTCATTTTGGATGTGGAGGTTGTTTTTCCTGGGTGCTGCGCCAATATTCTTCCATATTTCCCAGAAAGAGTTTTTCTATTTTTGTATAATCTCTGTTTTATTGATATAAAACAAAACAAAATTGCAAAAACATTATGAATAGTCAAGGACAATATAGTTTACAAAATTAGAGATTCTGTGATGACAAGCCTGAGCACCATTCCCGCTGCAACTGCACGCTGCTATGGGCTGCAGGGATAGGTGCAGTTAGTACATGATAGCTCAGTGGTCGTGCAGGAGCTACCTCTCTGCACATGACCACTGGGTTCTGAACGAGCAACTAAATTGTAACCAGATACAGGCCATTGGAGAAAATATGACATAAGTATTGTCCCTTGTACAAGCATGAAATGAAGTACGAAACACAGACATATAAAAAAATGTGGCTGGAGCCATTAAAAACAAAACCATAAAAAGGAGAGGAAAAACACCTATCACTGGGTATTAGCAGGCTAAGGTTGGGATGAGCATACATGTTACATATAAAAAGATCCGAGGACCATAGGTCTATGCATATACAAGCAACATGAAACTAAATACCTGGTTGGTCAGGCATCTCCAAGCAGTTGTGATGTTATCAAAAGGCAACCTGAGGGTAGCAGCAGTCAAGAGTCAGTACCATCTGGACTATCCAGTTCTAGAGAGAAGTACAGCCAGCCAGACCATATGTCATGGAATTTGTCAAGGGTATTGTTAACAGTATAGACCCAGCACTCAGCCTCCTATCCACGTCCCACCTCCAGTCCTTTAAGGTGGGACAATGAGGTTGTTCCCAAAATTTTGGTATAAGGCTCTAGGCCGCATTCAGGAGATGCGGGGTAACACTATGTTTATATGATTTAAAAAAGGAGGGGGTAGTGTGAAAAAGACAGCGGAGGGGGTGAGTTGTATGGGTTTAAAAGTGGTCCTTTGGATCCAGGGCAGGATATTCCTCCAAAATTTTGGGATTTTGGGGCAATGCCACCAAATATGCATAAAAGTACAGCCTCTCCAGTAATTACTATCAGTTCCCAAGAAGATCTTAGCCAGGCAAGAAGGCATCCTGTACCAATGGGATAAAGATTTGTAACATACGTCCTGGGTCTTAGAGCTAATTAAGGATACATGAGATAGTTTAGCAATTTTCTGTAGCTGGTGCAGTGTGAAAGCTAGCCCTAGTTCTGCTTCCCAATTCCTGTATGAAATAAGGAGTGGTCTGAGAGTGGAGAGCCAACAGGCCTTTATACATATGTGAAAGTAGGAGTTTAAAGTCCCCAGAAGTTTTACAAAAAGATTTGAAGTGTGTTAGTGTATCATGTGGGTGTGCTTTAGGAGCCAACTTCCAAAAGAAGTCAGTTAGTTGCCTATGGAACCAGAAGTCCAAGGGGAATGTACCATAAGAGCTCCGCAGCCTGTCAAGGGGTAGAAGGCTCCCCCCCAGGGCCAATTTCAGGCAGGCATCTCCAACCCAAGTCTTAAAAAAGGAAATATCTTCCCTGAGGAAGAACTATGAGAATCCTCCCAACGGTGTTTGAGGTGAAATTGGAGGAGAAAGTTCCCCCATTCTATTAACCAGGTCCCAAACTCTCAGGGTGTTCAATATAAGTGGAGTCATCCAACTGGAGAGACCCCTGGCTTCAGAAGGTATCCAAGGTGCTCCAGCAAGTTTTCTACCAGTCATATATTTCTCCAGAGAGACCCATATCTTCTCCTTGGAGTGATGGCACCAATTTAGGATGTGAACTAACTCCACGGCCTTGTAGTATAAAGACACACCTGGTAACCCAGTCCCCCAGCTTCCTTACGTCTGAGGAGAATACAGTATGCCAGTCTACGATGTTTCCCTTGCCAAATCAAGGTGGTAAACATCTGACACAATCTTTGGAAAAATAGAGAAGGTAAATGTATAGGCACCATGGAAAGTACGTACAAATTATGTTTACTAGACTTTTTCGTAAGGCCTCTTGCATGATTGAACAAGATCTCTCTCAGGTGGATCTTCGAGCATTACCATGGGGTTACGATCGGGACTATCAGCGTTTCTCTGCCTTGTCTCCCTTGACCTTAGCCGTGCTACGGCTGTGGTATAAACGAGGCATAATTGCTCTCTTATCTTCCGATCGCTCTCCTTTGTCATCCCTATTTGATAACCCCACCCTTCCCCAAGGGTTGGGCTCCTCTATTATTGGACCCTTTACACATGCTTCCTGGCCCGTAGCTCTGGACTTTATTTGTCCCCAATCGGGTCTTCCGCTCCTTCAAGGTGGGTCTAGAGATTGGTTGACCACTTTACACCTATCTTAATTTTGCAAGTCCTTACACTCTTCCTCCAATATTCACCGTCCGCTTTCTGAGATTGAGCGACTGTGCTCCCTCTCTGAACCGCCGAGACATGGCCTTGCCTCCCTTTACAAATTGCTCCATAACGCTCTTTACTCTGAACTCCCTTCCTACACTAAGGCTTGGGCGCAGGACCTGGGTAGAGAGGTGTCAGAGGAGGAATGGTCCACGGCGTTTCACTTCACCCACAAATCATTTATTTCTTGCTACTCACAAGATGGTACAGGGATCCCCTCTCCCTACACAAAATTTTTCCTTCTACACCTGATCTTTGTTGGCGCTGTGAGAGAGCTGTTGGTACGCAACTCCACATTTGGTGGGATTGTGATCGAATACAGCCCTTTTGGCGGCAGGTCTTTGCTGTGTATACCGTGATCTACGGGGAGTCCTTGACCTTTTCTCTGGAAATTGCTCTTCTTTCTATATTGCCGGGCTCCCAGGCTTCACAGAAGAAATGTCTGTTGCGTTTCTTCCTGTCTGCAGCCTGCCAATTAATACCTCTTTTTTGGAAATCGGCTGCCCCCCCCCCCTTCCGATGTGGGTCTCCGTGCTTAATGATATCAGGCGTATGGAGGAGATGCTGGAGTTTACTAATGATACTTATGATAAACATAAGCTGTTGTGGTTGGTCTGGATTCATTTCTCCTCCTCTACGACTCTCCGTGATATGTGTGCCCCTGCTAAGCTCTAGTGGAGCTGTGCCTTGTTCCACCAACTCGATCTTATTTTGGCTTTTCCGCCATTTGGACTCTATGGCTCATGCCGTGCTATATATTTCAAGGTTGCTTCCACGTGACACTCATGCACAGCTATTTCGCTGCTACTTACTGCCGTCCCCTCTCCCCATCCCCTTCTTTTTTTCTCCTCCAATGCCATTTACACTGCCCCCCCCTTTTTCTTTTTCATTCTGGTTCCTTCTCCCCCCCCCCTTTTTTTTCTTTCTCTCTCTCTCTCTCTTTCCTCTCTTCTTTCTCCTTCCTTTTCTCTTTCTCCTCAATTACAATTTACCATCTTGGTTATGCAGAGTTCTTTCACATTGGTCCATACACTGTGACAGGGGATACCCCCCCCCCCGGCAATTTGTTATGTTATATCTACGTGATATCGGTTATCGGTCCGTCCCTCACGCTGTTATATTGCACTATTTTTATTTATCCCCATGGATCATAACTACCTCACTGACATTTTTCTTTTGATACTAGCTTTGTACTTGTTTTTTTATTTTTTCTGTGCTCTGCTTGTTAAATTTATATAAAGCAATAAAGACAAATTTGCCTTTAAAAAGACCCATGCTGCAGAGCGCTTTCTATTTGCTGCCTATTCAAGTTCTCAAGTACTATCCTAAACCAAGACAATTTCTAGCAAATACATACTATAATTCTATATTTGAATATTTTGGGAATCGGGGATACAGTGATGAGAGGGGGTTTAGGGAAATGTGGGGTTGTGGATTTGAAATCCTGTTTACTTTGACATGTTTTTTAAATTTTTAAGAGCAGGATACTAAGTGCTGTTATCCTGTAAGGATGCTGAACATTTATCAGGAAAACAGTGACAAGCAATCAATACAAACATCCAAACACACCAAAAACTCAGTTGTGTACAGGCAGCAGGATAAACATGGCATCAGACTGAGGAGCAAGGAATAGTGGGTCAGGAATAAGCCGCAAGGAGGAGAAGATACAAGTGTGCAGGACGTACAAGCAGGCAGGATCAGGGTTACAGATCACAAGTACAGGAACAGAGCACATAGGAACACAAGCAATGGCAAATCCTATAATGGCAAATCCTACTCCTTCTCTACATTTCCTGAGGGGGAAATGACTCTTGTTGAACTTGGGTTTTATTTCCCTTAGTCCCTCCTCCCGGAACCAGCCTAAAATTAATGGAAGCCCCCCACTCTCACACCTCTGTGGTCCCTGGCCTCCAGGAAGAAATCCTCAACTGCAACACCACATCAGGTGCCTTGACGTCTCTGTTTGCTAATGTTTGTTAAATTCTAATGGAGACCTCTCAGTGGCCCCATTGAGGGGCATTGGCCTCTCAGTGTGCAAACTGTTTTATGGTTCTGTTTGTTATATTTTGGTAAAATGCTCTGGTGTCTTATTGTTGTTACAGGTGGACCCCGGGGTGCCGGGAAAAGTCTACGGGCTCTCCCTATTTAAAAGACCCTCCCCATTGTTTGACTTTCTGGAGACTCTTTCGGTCCTTGACCTAGTGTATAGGATATTGGTATCTTACTATCTCACATTGCCTATTATCAGTTAGTCTGTAGTTTGATGTGGGTCATTCTTCCCCTTGGCGTCCTTGGTTTCTCTCTTTTTACTTTCTTACTTTTTTTAACCCTTTCCACTTTTTCTGTTTGATGATCAACCCGGGAATCTTGAACTACCTCTGGATACTTGATACTCCATACGGACGGGTAAGTTTGTCTGATGATAGCCATGCCATTTGCTTCCCATGTCTAAAACAATACACTGTCATGATCTGCTTGCTTTCTCACAATGCCCAACGGTTGGGCTCCCTTTCTAAACGATTCAAAATATTCTCCCATTATAAGTCTTTGGGAGTCGACATAGTGGCCTTACAGGAAACACATTTTTCCCCTTCTTTTACCACCAGATATATTCATAGGGATTTTCTGACTTGTTTTTTCGCCAATGCCTCTGAAATTTGGAAGGTAATATGGTGTCTTTTCTTATTTACTATGTTCCTAATACGAACCAGGTGGCCTTGTTTTTCAGTTCCCTTGGACATGATAGCTAAGCTACACTCAGCTAAAATTATATCGACTCCTTGGTCGGATCACAACCCTGTGATTTTAACTTTCTCTAATTTGACGGTTAAAATGATTAAACCACACTGGTGACTGAACGAGTCCTTACTAAGTGGAGGATATAAATCCCTCTATTAATTGGGCAGCCCATAAAGCCTCTGTTAGAGGTTTCTTTATCCTACTGTCCTCCAGAATTAAAAAAAACCCATGAAGAGTTGATTTCAGTCAAATCTAGAGAATATGAATCGTTAGCTGCCCAACATAAAATTTCCCCGACCTCGGATCTTTTATCTAAGGTGGAACACGCCCGGCTGGAGCTTAACCTCTGCCTGATCCCAAGGGCGGAAAGACAACTATGCTGGATGAATCATAGATTTTTTACATGGCGGGATAGACAAGGTTCTCTTCGTAAGCTTATCCCCAAATTTACTCACTCAGCACTGCCCAAGTTCCTGCTAACGGGGGATACTATCACACAGTATCCTTAGGAGATCCTTCAGGAATTTTTATGCTTCTTTATATGGTTCACCGCAGCCAGCAGAACCCTCTTCCATTCGATCCTTCTTGGAATCCTTGTCTATTCCTTTCCTTACTGAAGCCCATAAAGAGCTTATGGAACAACCCATTACTTCTGAGGAGCTCAAAATAGTTATTAAATTACTACCATCACATAAATCCCTGGGCCCCGACGGCCTTTCTAACAAATGTTATAAAACCTTTTATGATAATTTATTTCCTCATATGACACTATAGTTTAATTCATTGTGAGAGAGTATGGTCCCTTTAGATGAGAATAAGGCATATATTAGTGTCATTCCGAAACCCAATAAAGATTCCACTGATATCCATAATTATTGCCCTATTTCATTACTAAATTGCGATCTGAAAATTTTAACGAAACTTCTGGCCGCACGCCTTAACTCCTTTCTGGCACAATATATTGGTAAAGACCAGTCGGGATGCATATCGGGTGGTCAAACATTGGACCAGATTCGTAGATCTGTTACCCTGATATCAGCTGCCCGTTCCCATTGGGATGCTCCTCTTTCTATGGCACTCTTAGTCCTTTCCCTGGACCTTCATAAGGCCTTTGATAGTTTGAAGTGGGAATATTTATTTACTACCCTGCAGGCCTTTGGATTTGGCCTGAAATTTCTTGCTTTGTTGCATTCCTTGGCCCAGGTCTCCATTAAAGGCTACAAATCCTGCTTGTTCCCATTCCGAAGAGGTACTAGACAGGGCTGTCCGATTTCTCCACTGCTTTTTGCGCTTGCAATTGAACCCTTGGCTATGGCAATTTGGTCTCATCCCAAAGTCCATGGCATCCATTGTGCACAACAGGAACATAAATGTGCCCTATTTGCCGATCACGTTCTTATGTATATTACTTCCCCTTTGATAACTGTCCCTAATTTACTGTCATTATTACACCACTTTTCTGTTCTAACCTGGGTTTCCCTTAATTCCCAAAAAACGACAGCTCTAATGTTTCCTTACCCATATCTGAAGAACGGCATCTTAGAACTTCCTACGATTTTCAATGGGCGAGTAAATTGTTACCCTGCTTAGGAATACACCTCTTTTGCTTCCATCAAGATGCTTTATCAGGCTAATTACCCTCCCCTCTTTAAAACACTCAAGAGCAATCTCCATCGTTGGGCTGACTTCCTTGTCCTAGTCGGCAGGACATCCCCTTGGCACTGTCCAAAACTTCTATCAATACTACCTTAATTGAAGCAAATTATAAAACTTTGTTGAGATGGTATTTGGTTCCTACCGGGATTTCAAGGTTGCATCTGTCTGCTTCTGCAATGTATTTCCGGCATTGTGGCCAGGTGGGGTCTATGCATCACATCTGGTGGCAATGTCTGCTTGTAACTAGATTTTGGATTCACATGTTCAATTTGGTAAATTTGGTGACAGGAATAAATATTAACAGATCCCTGGAGATGGTGCTCTTTCACAAATTGCCAGATAATTCCAAGAAATCCCATTAATTGATCTCCTATATACTTCTGGAAGTGAGAACTACTATAGCTAGACATTGGAGGCAATCGGTGATTCCACTTGATTATGTTAAAAAGAAACTTAACTGGATTATGGTTAATGACAAATCTACCTGTATCCTGCACAATAATTCGAAAAAATTTGATAACACATGGAACCCGTAGATTCAATACCTCTCTGTGCCTTAATGACCCTCCTCTTGATTTTCCTTCTACTGTTTCCTTTGTCCTCTTTATTCTTCTTTTTTCTATTTTCTATTGTACTTTCTATGTTGGTTAGGTGAGATACACCTCGAACTGGCTGTAATTTATGTCTTGCCTTAACTGCCAATTGTTGTGGCAGAATTTGTCGTTATTGGTGTTTTATATCCATATATATGATGGAACATTGTTCAATAATACTTCTTGGTTTTTTTTTTGTAAAATTATTGAATAAAACTATTGGAAACTAAATTTCAATGAGGTTTGGTTTAGGTTTGTCATTTTTGGACTTTATGGGTTCGACGAACACTGTGTGAGCTGGACCCAAACATATTCACTCATCCCTAATGATAATGACTATATATATGATCAATAATAATGATACAGATAATAATCTTTCCTAATTATAATATAGCAGTTAGTATTTGTGGGATGTAAGTGTGGCAATTGTAGATGATGTCAGGGATAAGATTGCATTGAAGTAGTCTGTAATAAAGTATTAAAGTGTAACTAAAAATCTTTTTTTTTCTTTTAGTTTTGGATAGACTGGAGGTGGATCAGAACACCTGTCAATTTTTTTTTCTGTCTGCGCCCCCTTTATGGAGATTCACCCACTCTATTTGTCCTGTATACCATTATCACTGAAAGTGAAAGTAAAAGAAAATCCCACATTTTGAGTTGACACAGAACACTAATAGAGGGGAAATCTTCCAGTGGGGACAGTAATTCTGGTGACCCTGGTGACACACCAGGGTTCCCTCACTTTGGAGGGATTTAGTCTCACTTACTGTATTGGCTATGGCACAGAAAGTGAAGAGAAATCTCCCCAATGGGGTACATACTGTATAGTAAACAAAAAACCCTGACAGAGGTTATAGCCCTCTACTCTATTACTCTATTCAAAAGGAAAAATAAAAAGGTATTATCTGGCCAGTAACTCACCTCCTCTATTAGAA
Source organism: Staurois parvus (assembly GCF_062004578.1). NCBI lineage: Eukaryota > Metazoa > Chordata > Amphibia > Anura > Ranidae > Staurois > Staurois parvus. The sequence goes on from NW_028318025.1 coordinate 7,134,114, forward strand.
TTCCCCCACTTTGGATGAATAAGTACAAGGGGCACAGCAGACAGCAGCATTGTCAGTCTCGGGGAAAGGGTAGGGTTACATGTACTAGCAGATTTAAATACACTAACAAATTGAATCCAAACTTCAGCTCACACTTTAAAATCAGGTACAGCAAACTGATTTTTTTTCCTTTTGGGATAAAGGTTTTTGTATAAATAAATAAAATTTGATCATTGTCAGCATCCTTGTTAATGGTAAAGGATTTGTCTCAACACTCTTAACTGATGAATTTGTAAGAGAGCTTGTTCTTTTGTAAAACAACAGACGTACGTGCTGGATCACCAGATTAAAACATGAGAAAGAAAGCCTAAAAAATCTAATGCAGACGACATCCATGAGTTGGTAAACTGCAATATAATAAATATGGTGAACTTCTTTTCTGGAATTTATTGTTGATGATATACAGTAATTAACAATTGCAATATTAAAAAAACACAGTTTATTGAGTCCCAATGTAAATTTGTGAAAGTTTTAGACTTTAATAATAACCTGATATAGGTTCTATTTCACAATCCAGTTAAAATATCAGTGAGTTTGTATAATTTGTTATGTACTTGACTTTAATGTGTTCTGAACTTTTGTATGCAGTTTACATTTTTAATAATACTTTTTGTTGTGTGACTGCCTAAACCTTGCCATCAGAACATGATTTTTAACAAAAAATCTTCCTATAGAATTATATGTGCATTTAATATATTTTAGGCACATAATTTACTTGTAAAACCTCTCCAGATCCAAAATCCATAACACATCTGCTGTACACCACCATTATGGATGTCAACAGCTCCTGCAGACTCGGAACTGTCACTCAAGTGATATTCTATAGCAGGGGTCTCCAAACTTTTTACTGTCCTTCAGGTTTTAGGGGGGCCGGACTGTGGTCATCGGAAATAGAAATTGTCCTGGCATCAGATGGAGTAAACAATGCATCTTTGGTTTTAGGGGGAGGAATAGCACCCCATCATTGGTGTCACTAGGAGAAATAGCATCCCATCATTGGTATCAGTGGGAGGAATAGTGCCCCATTGTTGTTGTCAGTGGGAGGAATAGTGCCCTATCATTGGTGTCAGCAGAAGGAATTATGCCCTTTCATTGGTGTCAGTGGGAGGAATATTGCTTTATCGTTGCTGTCAGTAGAAGGAATAGTGCTCCATGATTCGTGTCAATGGGAGGAATAGAGCCCCATCATTGGTGTCAGTGGGAGGAATAGTGCCCTATCATAGGTGTCGGTGGGAGGAATAGTGACCTATCATTGATGTCAGTGAGAGGAATAGTGCTCTATCATTAGTGTCAGTGGAAGGAATAGCGCTCCATGAATGGTGTCAATGGGAGGAATAGTGCCCCATCATTGATGTCAGTGGGAGGAAAAGTGCTTTCTTGTTGGTGTCAATGAGAGGAATAGTGCCCAGTTGTTGATTTTAGTAGCAACTATTATGCCCCATTGTTGGTATCAGTGGGAGGAATAGTGTCTTGTGTCAGTGGGAGGAAAAGTGCCCCAGGGGCCAGATAAAACCAAGCAAAGGGTTGCTTCCGGCCCCCGGGCCGCAGTTTGGAGACCAGTGCTCTATAGTATTCCTCTTTGTCCTTGCATGTAAAAACCATATAAAATCATGCTGTCCAAAAATGTGCCAATGTTAACTCCAAAACATGGTACAGGAACTACTCTGGAATGTTTTTGGAGTAGAGGCCAGCCTAGTAAAGTTAAAACGCAGCAAAAAATGCACAAAAAGGGCGTGCAAAATGTGATGCCCTTGCTTAGCTAGGTGTGAACAGGGCCTAAATCAATGGTGGCATGACATGAACCAGTAGAATAATACACTTGTTACACAATGATACCAGGTAATGACAAGTTTATTTTTTGATGTAATCAATAACAAGTTTTTTTTCAATTACTATTTATTGGATTTACATTTTACTGACTTCTACCTTACAACCACCACTAGCCTGCTTTCAGAATTCCTTTAGCAGCTAAAGTTTAGCTTACAGTGGAGCTCTCAATAACCTTACACATTTCATGAAGAAATTCCTGACCTGTCACAAAATAGAGCAATTGTATATGTTCCTAGAAAAGCTCCATCTGTTATCATTAAAATTCTGCTATCCTGTTATCCTATCCTTGAGCTCCAGTCCAGTGGCTGTGCCTAGGCTGAGATGATGCCTTCATTCTGCTGCAAGTAGTAGAAATATTTCCTTTTTCCCTCCACTGTGCAAACTGCATCTTTATAACTTTGTAGTAGAGACTTCAGCAGCAATCTGATCTATGTCAGAGATTTGTGAACTCAGCCAAGCATGGCACAGGCACTAGGATTCACATGATTGTGTCATTTCTGAGGCAGCATCTCAGCCCACTAAGCAAAGATGGTGCCGTCCCTGTGGAGAGAAAAGCAGGGGAGGGCATTGTCAGGGGGAGTACTGTAATTTCTGCGAGAGGTAATAAATACCTTTAAATATTACAATTACACATTACTTAGCATGCATGCACTTAACAGGATAGTATATATCTGATGCCTAAAGTAAGCCAATCTTGCTTGGTATATATTTTAAAAGTTTCCTGGCAGCTAGAGCTTATTTAGACAATTTCATGACAAATTAACATAAGCAGACTTGTCTAAGCTGAACCTGAGGATAAACTTCTGACGAACAAACTGCAGGAAAAAAATACAAGCATGTTATTTTGTATTCTCCTTGTATAAGCTATATATATATATATATATATATATATATATATATATATTTATACACACACACACGATATACAGTCAGGTCCATAAATATTGGGACATTGACACAATTCTAACATTTTTGGCTCTATACACCACCACAATGGATTTGAAGTGAAATGACAACAGTTTGCATATGTGCCTCCCACTTGTTAAGGGACCAAAAGTAATGGGACAATTGGCTTTTCAGCTGTTCCATGGCCAGCTGTGTGTTATTCCCTCATTATCCCAATTACAATGAGCAGATAAAAGGTCCAGAGTTCATTTCAAGTGTGCTATTTGCATTTGGAATCTGTTGCTGTCAACTCTCAAGATGAGATCCAAAGTGCTGTCACTATCAGTGAAGCAAGCCATCATTAGGCTGAAAAAACAAAACAAACCCATCAGAGAGATAGCAAAAACATTAGAAAGAAGGAACGCATTGTTGACATTGTTGAAATTGTTGACTTTGACACATATACACCTACCTCCTGGAGAGTGTTCTTGATCTGGCCAACTGTTGTGAAGGGTGTTTTCTTCGCCAGGGAAAGAATTCTTTGGTCATCCACCACAGTTGTTTTCCGTGGTCTTCCGGGTCTTTTGCGTTTGCTGAGCTCACCGATACGTTCCTTCTTTTTAAGAATGTTCCAAACAGTTGTTTTGGCCACGCCTAATGTTTTTGCTATCTCTCTGATGGGTTTGTTTTGCTCATTGCTCATTGTAATTGGGATAATGAGGGAATAACACACACCTGGCCATGGAACAGCTGAGAAGCCAATTGTCCCATTACTTTTGGTCCCTTAACAAGTGGGAGGCACATATGCAAACTGTTGTAATTCCTACACCGTTCACCTGATTTGGATGTAAATACCCTCAAATTAAAGCAGACAGTCTGCAGTTAAAGCACATCTTGTTCATTTCAAATCCATTGTGGTAGTGTATAGAGCCAAAAATGTTAGAATTGTGTCGATGTCCCAATATTTATGGACCAGACTGTATATATATATATATATATATATATATATATATATATATATATATATGTACACACACACACTGTATGTATTATGTATGTGTTATTTTGTATTCTCCTTGTATAAGCTATATATATATATATATATTTATACACACATACTATATATATATATATATATATATATATATATATATATACACACACTGTATGTATGTATGTATATATATTTATACACATCTTTAAAATTGTACAGTTAATAAGTAATGTCTTGTTATTAACCCACAGCATGCGATATCGATCTCTTGAAAATAATATTTGTTGCAATGTTCAGTATTTATTTTCTATTTCATCTTGGTTATGTAGTATCTTGATCATACTCTTGTAAATAAACTAATCATAGTCATGCTAAAGTTTAAATAATTGGCAGATTTTCTTTTTCCAATACCTTGTATAAAATAATGCAAAAAAATTATCAAGACAACAGCAGTGGTGTAATCACCCAAAATAAATAAAGAAAATGCAAAATTCCAGAATTCCATTAGACTATGTGCTTTAGGTCATTTATTTTGGTTTGCCCTGGGTCATTAGAAGAAACACTTATGCTCTCTAGCATTAAACCCATAGTCATTCTATTCTCCAGATATTACCCAGAAGCACTTGAGGATTGTTAATGATTAATGCCATCACAGTCCAGCCACAAACCTTTCTGCTGCAGATAATGCCAGGCAGCAAGCACGCTTGACACTTTTAATGTATAATTAAGTAGAAAAAGTCAGCACTCAGTATGCAAATTTTTCAAAATGATGAATGGTGCCATACAGCAGTAGGGATTGATTTGGTGTAAATGAAACTAATTAAGGAAATGTCAAACATAATTAATAAAACAGGTTTAAGCTGCAAAACATTGTCAGTTGAATGAATGAGGAGGCAGTGGCTCCCATTGTTTCTGCTTTATTTAGAGCTAGTGTTTAGCTTGTACTTCATTCCTAAATGCACTTTCACCACCTCACACCCTCCGCTACCAATTCCCAGAGAGGGGGAAAATAAATTTGCGTGTCTCTCCACTGACTGCAGAAATTAATTGCAGAAATCTTGTCCTATCCAAGTGTTACATTCACTCACAGGACATTAACATAACTAATTTAAAAAAGCCCAAATGACTGCATAATAGAGGACTGTCAGTGTGCCTGACAGTCTATGGTCATACCAAATTAGCTTGAGTTTCTAATTGAAATTTTTTTTCTTCCTCAGAACTCTTTTCATAATTTTATTCTTAGCTATTCATTTTTGATAAGAACAAAGGTTTGATAATTTAAAAAAAAGGGAGAGCTTGACCTATAATTACAAAGAGGAAATTAGGAGAGCCGGGGAAAGTCAGATTTAGTCCCGCTAATGATGCAAGAGACCTGATGTCCTCTAGGGAGTAGGAAGAAAAATGGAACTCTGGTTTTCACGGGTGACCTGTGTGCTAGGGGCTGACTGCTCCTGTGACTCCACTTCCCCTGCAGATCACTTCATTAACATTAAGAGGTTACATATCCACGAAGAGTAATACTTTACTGCCTGTTTGTTGTTTTATTTACTAAAGTATACTTAATACATATTATATCATTTATATTCAGCTTTATTTTAATTTGGCAGTTTGGGGGTTGTGTTGTTTGGCAGGTGATCAAACACAAAGTTTAGAATGCTGTTTTCACAGTTAACATACTGTATAAAATGGCTTGTCCAACTTTTTCAAAACGTAGAAGACCCATGAACAAGTGAGCATGTCGACTTTACCAAATTTCTTCATATTTACTGTACTTAATTCCTTCATATTTCACACCTGCTAGATTTTCATTACAAAAGATTCATTTTCACTATGCCCTTTTATTTCAAATATGAAATTCAGTATAGAACATACCATTAAGAAAGATCTGGCATACATTTTTTTATTATACACTTCAAATTGTATCTAAAGACATCTCAGATAGAGCGAGGAAAGATTAGAACCCCTACCAATTTGTCTGGAGGGTCACTATTATTGAGAATGAAAGTGATGGCCAAACTAAAATTTTGAGTTGTCACTGGGACAAGAATAGAGAGGAAATCTTTCAGTGAAAACACTTGCTACAACTTGTGTCAACAGTCTAAAGCCGGCCAATACTTGGGTTGAAATTCGTCCGGTTCAGCAGGCATGTATGGGCAGGCTGATTGTACCCAAGTTGATTCATCAATCAACTTGGGTACAACCAGCCCGTTGGGTTTTATACATGCAATTACTGCTGCTGACTATAGCTGCTAGCAGTAATCATTGTGTTCTGCCAGTCAGGAAGTCTCCCTGTGCCCCCTGCTAGCAGAACACATAGCTCTGTGGGAGGCATTCCCCCATCAACACTCACTGTGTTGATGGGGGAATTGAGCAATTTTCTTTTTTCCACTCATGGTGGAAGGAAAGAAAATCAAGTCATCTATGGGCTGGTTAAGAGATGATTTGGCTCAAACAAACCCCACTCTACCAAAACAGACGAGAACAAAGTTGAGCAAAAAATGTTCAGTGATTCCTAGCAGAGGCATCAATATATAACCAAAAGTCTTTACCAGGTCAATTAGAACATGGGGAATCCTACAGCTCTTTGTGGACCTTAATCAAATTTGAGTTAATCTGAGTGAAGGCCATGCAGTGAATTATATATAGACAGAAACATTTTATTTGGGTCAATGCAGTACTACGAGTCAGAAATATCACTCTTAAAAATAAATATAGAAAGATAGGAGAGAACCTTACTCCTTCAAATTAAGGACTTTATAGGTGCAAGGTCATTCAAGCACTACACAATTGTCAAGCTAAAACCACTTCAGTGGTTTTATCTTGACAATTGTGTAGTGCTTGAATGACCTTGCACCTATAAAGTCCTTAATTTGAAGGAGTGAGGTTCTCTCCTATCTTCCTATAAATGCATTTTTCATGGACATGGTGCTGCAGTTTTTCCTTTGACTTTAACAGTGTCTTAAAAATATATCTGAAAAAGACGTAAGAAAATTAAACCTTATACATGAAATAAATGATTATATTAGCTTGAAAACTACTGACCTTAACAGCAAAGGTAACATTACTCCCAAAACCCATAGAGTATGTGCATGTCTTTATGCTCAACAAACAACTTCTATAAGTTGCCTAATACCTATATGCTGTCTGATGCTCATACATGTGTAGCAGACACTACTGAAAACATCATTACCTGTATATTCTATAAACCAAGTAACATTTTTTTTTTATGTCAGTGGCATATATGGAAATTTGAGATCAGTTATTGATATCACAGTTATTCATGAGCATTTAAAAGTGCTAAGATTGGATGATTGACATAACTATTTTTATTTTTTAAACCTGTGCTTTGCCCATGCAGGTCAGAGCAACAGATTTACCCCACCAGTAGAACATACAGTACTTTCCTTTCCTCTACTCCGTTTGGCCACCAAATGGGAATAAAAATTACCAGGTACTTTCACATATAGGGGAACATGGAAATCAGTTCTTTACTTCCCATGTGATAGCGCTGGTTCTTGGTGATATATGCTCAGAGGAGAGAGTCCTCAGCCCTGTGTAATTTGACTTGGAGCTTACACAGGACTTTCTCTCTTCACTCCTGGAGGGTCAAAGGGGCAAAATTAAAGTGACTGCTGGAAACAGTGTTAAAGCAGAACTCCAGGCAAAAGATTCTTTACATGTCCTTGTTGGAGAGTTCCTACCTTCACTAAATATGCCATCAATCTTCTGGTTCACTCAGCAGTTGCTCTGAAATAACCTATTAATTTTCAAATCAAACCGTTAATTTGCTTTGGTTTCCTGTTTGTAAAACCAATGGCTGCTATGACTCCTATTCCCCCAGCCTCTGGTCTTGGCACATCCCTTCTGTAGTTTTTTCTCCAGGAAGCGTTGATGTAATTCAGCCCCCGTGGAGCATGGACCGAAACTCTCAGACACATGTACAGGTCAAGTGTACCCACCCACATCCACTACAATTCCCTGTGGTTAATGGGAACTGTAGTTTCCTTTTACTGCTAGAGAAGAGAGGATATGTTGTAATCCCTGCTGTTACATCTCCTCCTTGGCAGAGCAGATGCTGTTATCTTTTGAATTACAGAGATGAGGTAATGCAAATTCAATTAGACCTTTCTCCTAAATGGTAAGGATTTTTCAAAATTTCATGAACTGTTTAGTGTAGGGGGTGTACTAAAGGGTGATTTTTTGCCTATCCCACAGTTCTTTAAAGTGAACTGAGGGGAATCTCTGTGCTGCTATTGCTGACAAGGGAACCAGCTACCATGGGCTTGGGGCAAATCACAAACATTTGGATGCAAAGTTTACAGGTTCACTGCCAGAAATACAAAACAATCTACAGGGTGTCCCTGAAGTCTAAACACATAGGAAATTTCACTATATGTGTATATACAGTATGTGTATAATATATCACTGCATAAGCTCACCAGACCTTAACTCCCTTGACTTCATTTTTGGGGTACTCAATGAAAATCACAGATATGAATCACCTAAAGTAATGCATCATGAATGAATGTGCTCAAATTGACAGACATGTGGAGTTACTGCATTGGGTTCATGTTCATGGAACTTTGCATCACAAATGGTGGAAATCACACTGAAAATGTTATTGATTAATATTCTAATTAAATAATATGTTGTTGAAAAATGTATTGACATTTATTGAAAATATGCATTTTGCCTATGTGTCCATATTTTAGGGACAACCTGTATAATGCAGTGCATTTGCCCCAGGTCAGCTGACTTACAAGAGCCAGTAAATTGAAAGAATGATTAACACAGGCCCCTTTCTATATTCCCTGCATGTTGGAACTGTTAGACAGAGCTGAAAAATCTTTATAGGGAAAGATACTGTTTATTTACTTCTTTATTTTACTTTTGGCATTGGTATGTGTTCTCCATGGGAGTGCCCAGCTTCCCAAGTCTTTTGTTTGACAATATCATTCTTAGAATTAAAGAAGAAGATTCTCCCACCATAGACTTCAGTGGGGTTTGCTACAAAGTTTGTGAACTGCAAGCAAGATTCAAGAAGTTTGCAAACCGAACCCATGCAGATTCACTTGTCTCTATTGGTGACCTCTATTTTCTTTATTTCCATGGCTGTATCTGGTTTCAATATTTTTTTAGTCACTGACCTGAGAGTAGCATGCAGATTTCAGAAAGCCAAAGGGAAGCCTGGACTCCTGATCTGCATGCTTATTAAAAAGCTATGCCTTAGAATTAATTAAAGCCATGGAATTAGGGTAATAACCAGGTAGCTACCATTTCTCTAAACAGACGAGGTCAGCAATGGCAGCTTATATATATTTCCTCATTTGATTTTTCTTTAACCTATATAAGGCACAAAGGCATCCAGGTCACTACACCCCTCCCATATCTAGATGCAATTGCATCTATTCCTGCACTTTCATTAAATGGTCCACCTGGACAGCAGAAAAAGGCACATACATTAATCTTAAAGTTAGGTACAGAGCTAGATTCCCTTCTAAATGATAAACAATCGCAATTTCACATGAAACAATTTGCTTAATAAATATAACAAAATCTACTGCATCTGCCAGTGGAAAAATGTATTTCTTTATTAAATGGTAGTATGGTAAATATGTATTTTAATCTGTAACATCATTAACAGCTCTCTAATTTGATATGTTCTCAAGAAACAGAGTTTTTTATATCTTTCCAAATATTAATGTCCGATGGTAGATTTATGGAACTTGTAACTTTGACCCTGCAAGCAATTAAAGCTGTTGAGACTAAATAAAATTATATTCCCTCAGAAGGAGGTCTCTGTGTTTTTTTAACATTTTGCTTTAATCAGATTTTTTCTTCTTTTTTTAATGGTATTTTTCTATAACTAAGTGGATTTTTTTTTAACATGGTCTAAAATAAAACTAATAAAGTAGGACTCATCACAACATGTATATTGGAAGCACTAAAATGAGCTCTCACTTCTTTAGTTCTGTTCAAGTTTTGCTAATGACATACACTAGGGGGTACTCATCAGTATTCATATTAATTATGCAATTACAATATTCCATGAAGGCTGTTAAAATATGATTTCCTAACAACTGAGGAAAATATGCATACCAGGTCATACCGGCCAAGCCATTAATTGCAGGAATGCTATTTTTAATTTAGCTTGTGGCACTGAGGTAGTACAGGAGGAGGACACAAGCAATTATGCAGGTAATAGATTTTTTTTTCCTTTCAGAAACTGTAGTGATACTTCTTAGTGAAGTGTTACATTTATAAAGGTTCCGCTCTCCTGGTGGACTTATGTCACAAGCATCCCACTGAATGTCATAACACAAGGGAAAATGTAAGAATGCCCTGACCCATTTTTCTTTTTATTGTGATTATTTATTCATCTTATTATGATGATGATTATTGTTATTATTATTAATATTATTATTATTAATAATAATAATAATAATAATAATAATATTCATAATAATAATATGATTTTTAATGTCTTTTTTAAGTTTCTTACACTCTGAATATTTGCAAAATGACAGTTCTATAGTTTGCACATTTTCTTATATTCTTTAACACATACTTGCAAGCCATTTTGTTTTGTTAATTGTTTTTATTAGTTTTTACAGTGCTTATGAATACTACAAAGTATGTAACTTTTTTAATCTGGTCCTTGTCCAGGTGAATCAAAAAGTTGACCTCTTTACAATCATTAAAAGTCTCTACTAAGTCATCACTAATCAACATGTTTATTAGGCAAGGAAATATAAAACACACAGGACTGTATTTAACGGTATCCATGTATGGCCCAGTACTGGGCAAACTAATTGGTTTTAGGCCTAATCTGTTGATAATTGACCTCTTATGACTATGGGTGGATGGCAGGTATCCACTTAAATAGCAAACATTGACTGTATAGGTACCAGATCTGTCGATTATGTATACACTTTAAAGTGTATGTCCAGCTGAAACATTTGTTATATTTTGGTTGGGGAGTGTTTACTGCTGTTTATGGCTAGGTTACAGAGGTTTCCCCCTCACTTCCTATTCTGGGGACAATTATCTTACCTGACAGAAAAATAGGGTTATGCAGGCCATAGACGTATAGTTTATCAGCCGAATTTTCGCCGATAAACAAAAAATCAGTCAGCGCCGTTGCCGATGCTGCCACCATCGTCGTTTTTCTTGGATTTTCCAGCATGACCGATAAAAGTAAATGAGACAATCCACGAAAAAACAGCCGACGGGCGAGCCCCACTAATGGCGTGTATATCGGCCAATTTTTTGTGCGGACGAAAATTCAGCCGATAAATGATCCGTCTATGGCCTGCATTAATCTCCAGCAGCAACACAGAAAGAAGTAAAAACACTTTTCACTAGCGTAGGCTAAAGTCCCCATCAGCTTTTTGCTGTCTGTGTCCCTTTGAAAAAAGGTTTCAGGATGTGTATCGCCCCGTCACCCCCTTATTCTTACTTGAAACCAGTATTGATTCAGTGCTGTGCCTGTCTGTCTCAAATCCATAAGAAGCAGGAATATAACCCATACAGCCCAACACCAGACATGTTTTTTCTTATTTTTTACATTTTTTTATTTTTGGAAAGAATAGGCAAGGGCCAAAATCTCTATAAAAGTTGAAATACTTGTCTCTGTCCCCAAAAAAGCACAGGCACAGGCATTATTAAAACCCACCTCAGGGCTCAGTAAATATACTGAGGGGGCAGCGAATACAGGCGCAATCACATACATGTTCATGGTTGGCCTGCTTCTGGGTTTGGGGCACACGAGAAAGCACTCCCTGCCGACCCGTGCTATGTCCAAACACACACAAAGTTTGGCAGCTGACTTCAGGTAATGATATTGTGTTTACAAAATTACAGAAATCTGTGTACTATGAACTGGCTGTTTATTCTCCCTGAAAGCAGGAAGAGAAAAAAACAGCCAAATAGTAAAGTAAAACCAGCACATATTACACACAATGCACACACTACAGATTGTTAGACCCTTGATTGCCCCTAGATGTTAACCCCTTCCTAGCCAGTGTCAGTGTTAAGTATTATCACTGTATTATTGAAATAACTGTCAGTTAGTGACCCTCCCAGATAGTGTCTGTTAGTGCCAGATTGCCCGCCACCCTATCACAGTCCCAATATAAGTTTCTGATCACTGCCATTACCAGTATAGCATCATAGCTGAGTAAATTCCAGTCTATATACCACATATGTCAAACACAAGGCCTGCAGGCCATTTCTTGTGGCCCTTGCACCTCTCCTGAAGCTACGTCACCTCCCTTGTGCAGCCATGGGAGGCTCATCTCTGCCTCTCCTCCTCATCTCAACATTCAGCAGCAGATTCTGGACTTCTGATGGTGGTGGTGGTGGTGGAGGGGGGGGGTCTCTTGATGTCTGAAGCGGGGGGGTTGGAGTGCTCTAGACTTTGAGTTTTACAGATATATCTGGCTCATTGAGGACAACCATAATGCTGGTAGAGCCCGCAATGAAATTGAGTTTGACACCCCTGCTATATACCACAGTTTGTAGACACTGTAACTACACAAACCAATTAATATACACTTATAAGATTTTTTTTTACCAAAAGACATGTAACAGAATACATTTTGTCCTAAATTTATGAAGAAATTCGATTTTTCTATTGGACATGTTTTATAAGAGAAAGTAGAAAATATATTTTTTTCCGAAAGCTCTATTTGTGTGAAAAAAATTATATAAATTTCATTTGCGTACAGTGTTGCATGACCATGCAACTGCCAGTTAAATTAACACTGGGTTGATTTGCAAAACATTGCCCTGGTCACAAAGGGGTAAAACCTTCTAAGGCAGCGGTTCTCAACCTGGGGGTCGCGACCCCTTTGGGGGTCGAACGACCATTTCCCAGGGGTCGCCTAAGACCATCGGAAAACACATATTTCCGATGGTCTTAGGAACCGAGACACCGCTGCTGTCTCCGGCGATGTGTGGGCGGGATGATATGCTGCCCCTGTCACCGCCTCCTCGCCACAGATTGGCCACCGGAACTGTAGCTCAGGAGAGGCACACAGGCGGCCAATCACCGGCGAGAAGGTGGAGCTTGGAGAGGAGGAGCCGAGCGGCAGCGCGCGGAGATCGAAGAAGATCGAGGGAGCTGCAGGAACGAGTGAAGAGAGAGGCCAGAGAAGGAAGACAGCTGACAGGTAAGTGCAAATTTTGCTGCTGCAGCCAGGTATGCAGGCTGTAGATGGGAGAGGGAGAGAGCGAGCCCAGGCTGGAGCAGGAGTCAGCAAGGTAAGTATCATTGGTGTCAGTGGAAGGGATAGTGCCCCATCGTTTGTGTCACTAATACCAACGATGGGGCACTATTCCTCCCCCCACTGACACCAACGATGGGGCACTATTCCTCCCCTCACTGACACCAACGATGGGGCACTATTCCTCCCCTCACTGACACCAATGATGGGGCACTATTCCTCCCCCCACTGACACCAACGATGGGGCACTATTCCTCCCCCCACTGACACCAACGATGAGACAGTATTCCTCCCCTCACTGACACCAACGATGGGGCACTATTCCTCCCCCCACTGACACCAACGATGGGGCACTATTCCTCCCCCCACTGACACCAACGATGGGGCACTATTCCTCCCCCCACTGACACCAACGATGGGGCACTATTCCTCCCCCCACTGACACCAACGATGGGGCACTATTCCTCCCACTAACGCCAATGATGGGGCACTATTCCTCCAACTGATACCAATGATGGGGCACTATTCCTCCCACTGACACCAATGATGGGGCACTATTCCTCCCACTCATACCAATGATGGGGCACTATTCCTCCCACTCATACCAATGATGGGGCACTATTCCTCCCACTCATACCAATGATGGGGCACTATTCCTCCCACTCATACCAATGATGGGGCACTATTCCTTCCACTGACACCAATGATGGGGCACTATTCCTCCCACTCATACCAATGATGGGGCACTATTCCTTCCACTGACACCAATGATGGGGCACTATTCCTCCCACTGATACTAATGATGGGGCACTATTCCTCCCACTGACACCAATGATGGGGCACTATTCCTCCCACTGACACCAATGATGGGGCACTATTCCTCCCACTGACACCAATGATGGGGCACTATTCCTCCCACTGACACCAATGATGGGGCACTATTCCTCCCACTGACACCAATGATGGGGCACTATTCCTCCCACTCATACCAATGATGGGGCACTATTCCTCCCACTCATACCAATGATGGGGCACTATTCCTCCCACTCATACCAATGATGGGGCACTATTCCTTCCACTGACACCAATGATGGGGCACTATTTCTCCCACTGATACTAATGATGGGGCACTATTCCTCCCACTGACACCAATGATGGGGCACTATTCCTCCCACTGATACCAATTATGGGGTACTATTCCTCCCACTCATACCAATGATGGGGCACTATTCCCCCCACTGATACCAATGATGGGGCACTATTCCCCCCACTGACACCAATGATGGGACACTATTCCTCCCACTGCCACCAATGATGGGACACTATTCCTCCCACTGACACCAATGATGGGACACTATTCCTCCCACTGACACCAATGATGGGACACTATTCCTCCCACTGACGCCAATGATGGGGCACTATTCCTCCCACTGACGCCAATGATGAGGCACTATTCCTCCCACTGACGCCAATGATTGGGCACTATTCCTCCCACTGACGCCAATGATTGGGCACTATTCCTCCCACTGACACCAATGATGGAGCACTATTCCTCCCACTGACACCAATGATGGGGCACTATTCCTCCCACTGACACCAATGATGGGGCACTATTCCTCCCACTGACACCAATGATGGGACACTATTCCTCCCACTGACACCAATGATGGGGCACTATTCCTCCCACTGATACCAACGATGGGACACTATTCATCCCACTGACATCAGTGATGGGGCGCTAGTCCTCCCACTGATAACAATGATGGGGCACTATTCCTCCCACTGACACCAATGATGGGACACTATTCCTCCCACTGATACCAACAATGGGACACTATTCATCCCACTGACATCAGTGATGGGGCGCTAGTCCTCCCACTGCAAAATTACAGTTATGAAGTAGCAACGAAAATAATTTTATGGTTGGGGGTCACCACAACATGAGGAACTGTATTAGGGGTCGCGGCATTAGAAAGGTTGAGAACCACTGTTCTAAGGCCTCTTGCACACGGTATTGATGTTTGAGCATCTGCTTTTTGGACACAATTTCAGACATTTTGCATGTATTTGTTTGCATTTGCGTGCCTGTGGCATAAATTACTCACCAAAAATGCTGATTTTCCTAGTTTTTTTTAACTGAGGAATACATGGCTCTTGTTTACGTGCCTTTGTGCAAAGGCACATTGTAAAAAATGGGTTATATTTTACCTCCACTGCAGATTGCAAGAGGCCTAATTGATTTTATTTATCAAGTTATCCTTATCTGTTCAGTTTTAGTCAACATTTTTGAAAAGATAGGGTATGGGGTTTTTGAAGACTTTCTATTTGCTTTGTCCTTAGCTATAAAAAGCTGTGAAGTGTTCAGGGTTAACAAGTGCTTTCATAATTTAGTAGAACAATGGGAGTTGAAAGCAAACCTGCAGCTAAAACAAAATAACAGAGCTAACAGCAGCAGCATGGAGTATAGACGTTCTTCCTGCTGCTTCCGAAAGCCTTACCTCAGAATTTCTCCAAGTCACCTGCAGTTTTATCCACTTCTTGGTAGTAGAGATTAGGTACGCCCCAGCCATATTCCCTAATAAAATGTCTGTTGCCTGAGCTACCTATAAGCTAGCTCAGGTATTGTTATGTTTCTTCATATGCAAATAGCAGCTTACTGCTACTGTTGGTATGTGGTGATAGTTTATGCTGTCAGATACCTGCTGATAGATTTGTTAGTGAGAATAGGAAGGTTTTTTCAATTTTGCATTGATCTGGCAAAATATATTCTTATATTTTTGCCATTATCAAAATAAAGCTACCCATGAATGTTAAAATCTGGCTCCTTGATCTGTCTGTTTTTGGATTGTTTTAAAGGTTTGGCCTGATGCACTGCATATCCAAATATGCAGACCTGAATACCTCTCTGGACTCTTACTTATGAAAATGTGGCCTAGAAAAATTGCCTAAATACCATTATTGCAGTTACATCATTTTTTGGAAGAAATCTTGCTGTTATTACCCACTCATCATGATATAATGTTGTTGTTGTTCAAAAATTGCATTTTCAAACTGTATACTTAAGTGATTCTGGCTATCTTTGTCTGTGATGGTTACTAGGAGTGGTTGAACCACTCTTTAGGTGCTCAACAGCTACAGATGTGTCATTGAGCATACCTTTGGGGTCCTTAAAAGCAGATTCCGCCGTATCTCAATATCTGGTGATTTTCTACACTGAAGCCCAGAAAAAATTGCTGACATGTTTTTGCCCTACTGCGTCCTTCATAACTTAGCCCATCTTGCAGGATTACTTCTGGATATTGAGGTTCAAGACACTGAGGAGGACCCTAATTCACCAATCTCTAATTCCTATCACAATGAGCATGGCAATGAAGTCTGACAGAGCTTTATACAAAGCTATTTTTTAAGATATGCATAAACTTTGTAAATCTTACCATGTTGTTTTCTAGCTGTCTGTAACCCTCTCACTTCAACACAAGCTGATCTTGTCAGTAGCTTCTGTTGAAGCTCAGAGCCCTTGGTTAAACATATTTCACATGTAGTGATAATACTTTAATTTTACACAAAAATCTTTGGAGTTATCTTAGGCAAATAATGTTTTTGCCACACAAAACCATTCTAGTATGTTTGCTTGCAAAAACCTTCATTAAAAGAAATAAAAAAAACCCATAAAACCAATATGTCCAATGCTGTGCAAATCCACTGTATTTACATGTCTTGAGGTATATGCCAAAAGTACTTTGGTGTCCTATCCCACTATGTTTAGGCTCAAAGAACTAGGTTTAAAGTCTAGAGTGACAATGGTGGAGAGATGTACTAAAACTGGAGCATATACAATCTGGCATATCTGTGCCCAGTTGTGCCTAGCTTGGACATAAACAGCTACTAGCTGTTTATGTCCAAGCTTCATAGAACAAGCTGAATATAGAAGTTGTTTGGTTAGTATGAACAGCTGGGCTCCAGTTTTAGTAAATAGCACCAAATGCCTATTCTCCATCATGAAAAAGCACACATGTGCCAAGATATAGCAATTACTTTGCCAAACAGAACATCCAAAAGGACTTGAAAGTGTAACTAGGGGCAAAACTGTTTTTTTTCTCATTCTGGAGACAGAAGGAAGTGTGAGAACCCCCATCAGTCTGTTTTCACCATCTGTGTTCCATTGGTGAGAATCACCTTCTATTATTGTTTGTATGACCAGACAAAATGTGGGTTTTTCTAGTCCTTTCATTTTCACTGATAAGGAGAAACAGTAGAAATAGAGGGAGTGCATCTCCCTAAAAGGGCACTGACAGCAAAAAAAAAAACTGACTGATGTTCTAACCCCTCTCTGCTGTATCCAGAACAAAAAAATGTTGCCTTTAGTTACACTTTCTTGCAGTACAATACAAGAGTCACATAAAAAAGAGTCATTAAACAAAAAACTGGTGGCTGTAGTTTAACATAATGAAAAAGCAATAGCAGAGGGAGAGGCAAAATCAGGCGGTGCATTAATGCCCGAAGACTTGTTAAGCCACTGACTGAGTAAATCAAGTGTCTTTTGTACTGCATTATATGCGTTCATGCCCTTAACTTCTACTTCAATGGTATTTAAATGACCCTCTAATGACTCTCTAACATTTCACAATGTTCTGTTTGAGCTCGGTGGAACCTCTCACTCTGCTGTTGGTTTCGGTCAAGATTTAGTGTATATAGTACGATATAGTACGATAGCATGATGGAGTTGATGGAAAGTGTGATGGGGCTGAAGCATTATGGGTGGAACTGCACATGGTGGTGCATACTACAAAGGTAATCATTGGAGTTTGTTATAGCCCACTCGGTGTTAATGAGGAGGTGGAGACTCAGCCCCTTGCACAGATTGAAAGAGCTGCAAAGGCTGAGACAGTGATAATAATGGGGGATTTTAACTACCCGGAAATTTACTGGAGTAATGGCACTGCATGAACAGTTAAAGGGCAAAAATGTATAAACCTACTACAGGACAATTTTATGGTACAGTTCATAGAGGCCCCAACTAGAAATGATGCTCTGCTGGACCTGGTAATCTCAAACCATTCAGAGCTTATTACTAATGTCCATATAAAAGAACATCTGGGTAGCAATGACCATAACATGATTTAATTTATTGTTGGCTGTAAACAACAAGCACATACTGGAAAAATAAAAATGCTCAAATTTTAGACAGCTAATTTTCCAAGGCTGAGAGCTGCTCTCAAAGACTTAGACTGGGAGGGAATATTGGCATCGATGAACACAACACAGAAATGGGAGGTCTTCAAAAAGACTGTATCTGAACACACTGCAAAATATATTCCCATGGGCAACAAGTTTAAAAGGCTATAAATCAATCCTATGTGGCTTAAGGCCAAAGTTAAAAAAGCTATCAATAATAAGAAAAGAGCTTGTTTTAAATATAATAATGAACGAACACTATTATTGTTTCAACATTACAAAGAATATAACAGAATTTGTAAAAAGGAAATCAAGACAGCAAAAGTTGAAAACGAACGACAGATTGCAAAAGATACACAGAACAAACCCCCAAAATTTCTTCAAATATATTAGTAGTAAAAAGGTCAGATCAGAGCATGTAGGCCCTTTACAAAATAATTTAGAGTGGGAGACTGGGGGCAAAAAGAAGTCAAAGTTATTAAATGCCTTCTTCAGCTCTGTGTATACAAAGGAGCATGGGGGACCTCTTGTCCATAATGGGCATGGTATTGACACAGCTCCAGATGATCCATATTGCCTCACAATTGATATGATCCAGAAATATTTAGACAGAAAAAAGGTGAATAAAGCACCTGGACCAGATGGCACACACCCAAGGACCCTTAAAGAATTGAGCTCTGTCATTTCAGAGCCATTGTTGTTTCCTAATTTTTAGAGACTGTTTAATGAATGGCATAGTACCACTGGATTGGCGTAAGGCCAATGTGGTGCCTATATTTAAAAAGGGATCAAAATCTTTACCAAGTAATTATACACCTGTTAGTTTAACCTCCCTAGCGGTATTCCCGAGTGTAACTCGGGGTAAAGTTTCAGTACCAAAAGCGCTATCCCTGAGCTACACTCGGGCTTACCATGCGGCGTTGCTCAGGGATTCCCTGCAGCGCTTACCTTGTCCTTCGCTCCCGCAATGCGTCCCCGGCCATCTCCTCCGGCCGATGCCGGTATCCGGCTTCCGTGTTTTGGTCCCTGCGAGCGTCGGTACGTACGGGGGCCAGAACCGGCGCCAAATTTAAACATTTTAGAAAATGTAATTTTCTAATAAACGAATATGACATAGTAAAACATTACTGTTTCAAACCATTTCACATACGTTTTGTCCCTACTGCTTTGTCCTGCGTCCTGCCTGCATTTTGACTGTTCTTTCTGCCTGGAAACTTAGAAAAGTCCATGGCGTCCAAAAAGCGTCCCTTTAGGTCAAAAGCGGTTTTAGACCAGCTAGAGAACAGCGATAGTAAATCAGAACCACTTGCAGAATTGAGTGATAACGATTCGTGGGGAAATTCATCATCAGACACTGAAAACGATTCTGCGACTTTGCTCAGCGATGTGCGAACTTTTCGCTATATTTCAAATTTCAGTGTTTTTGGTTTGATTATATTATTGAATTAAATTTATTATTATATTATATTATTATTTTTATGATTATTTATTAAATTATAATTTATGATTTTGTGTTTCAAGTTTTATCCTACCCGGAATGTTTACTAGACTCTTGTTCGGACAGATTTCAGTGAGTTATTCCTAAAAATTACAGGCCTACAATAAAAAAAATACATATTTCCATGCAAAAAAATGTACCGCTTTCAGCACAGAAATATGGACATAATCATACCGCTAGGGAGGTTAACATCTATAGTTGTGAAGATACTGGAGAGTTTAATGAAAGACCACATAGATGAGTTCCTGCTGGAAAAAAATATTTTAAGCAACAAACAGCATGAATTCATGAAAGACAGAAGTTGTCAAACAAATCTGATTTCTTTTTATGAGGAGGTGAGCAAAACCTTGGACAGAGGGGTGGCTGGGGACGTGGTATACTTGGATTTTGCAAAAGCGTTTTATACAATTCCCCACACATGACTAATGTGTAAGGTAAAGTCTACAGGCTCGGAAAATTCAGTTTGTAAATGGATAGAAAACTGGCTGAAAAACTGAATTCAGAGAGTAGTGGTTAATGATTCATACTCTGAATGGTCTAGGGTTGTCAAGGTTCAATGTTGGGACCCTTACTTTTTTAATATATTTATAAGCGATATAGGGTCTGGGATTAAAGGTTTCAGTCTTTCAGATGTCACCAAGCTGTGCAGTGGGATAACGTCCTTTCAAACTTAAAAGCCAACCTCAATGCACTGTTTAATTGGGCAGCTACATGGCAAATGAGGTTTAATGTTGATAAATGTAAGGTTATGCACTTGAAGGCTAAGAATATGCATGCATCATACATACTAGGGGGAGTACAACTGGGGGAATCAATGATAGGGAAGGATCTGGGAGTTCTGATAGATCATAAGCTTAATAATGGCATGCAATTCCAAGCTGCAGTTTCCAAAGTGAGCAAAATCCTCTCTTGTATTAAAAGAGGTATAGACTCCAGAAAGAGAGAGAGATAATTTTACCCCTGTACAAATCATTAGTAAGAATATGCAGTACACATCATCTGGAATATGCAGTTCAGTTTTGGGCACCAATTCACAAATAGAACGTTGGGGAACTGGAGAAAGTACAGAGAAGGGCAACCAAACTGATAAGAGGCATGGAGGAGCTCAGCTATGAGGAAAGATTAAAGGAACTGCATTCATTCTCTCTTGAAAAGAGGAAATTAAGTGGGATATGATCATCATGTATAAATACATCAGTGGTTCATATAGTGAATTCAGTGTAGAGTTAGTCACTCTTACGTCATCACAGAGGACAAGAGAGCACTCTTTATGTCTGGAGGAAAAGAGATTTAATCTCCAAGTACAGAAAGGTTTCTTCACAGTAAGAGCTATGAAAATGTTGAATAGACTTCCTCAAGAATTGGCTCTCGCAAGCTCAGTTGATTGCTTTAAAAAAGGCCTAGATTCTTTCCGAGATACACATAATATAACTGAACTACTAAAATTTATAGGTAAGTTGATCCAGGGAATATCTGATTGCCTCTCGGGGGATCAGGAAGGAATTTTTTTCCCTGCAGGAGCAAATTGGATTATGCTTTGCTGGCTTTTGTGCCTTTCTCTGGATCAACTGTGGGTATAGGATTATAACTTTTTTTTTTTAGTTGAACTGTATGGACTTTTGTCTTTTTTCAGCCAGACTAACTATATAACTATGTTAACATCTGCTGAACTGTGTGTTAAATTGTCATCTTTTGTTTGGGAACCTGCACATGCTGGCAGAAAGTTGATTACCTCAACACTAACACTAGGCTGCTGTTCTGGAGACTGGCTGAAGTTGTCGTCATTTTTATCAGATGTGGTGAAGCCTAGATCAGGACCATCTGCTGGCTCAGAATATAGTAGGAGGGTTTCTTCCTCTGTGGGGTCATCTGCAAGAGAACAGACACTGATTACCTCAAAGTTGGCCCATCTCCTCCCCTTCTTGAAAACTCACCCAAATCCAGGATAAATCCAGCACTGGACAAAGATGCAACATGGTCACCTCTAAGAAAAGTTTGCCAAACCGGCATTGTATTTCGAAGGAGGGGGCAGATCCTCCTGATAGCGTACAATATGGCTGCAAGGAAAAACCCAGCATCAACATTGAACATGAAAAGTTAAAATATAGAATATTCACTAATACAATGTACTTACCGCTCTTGTTGAATAAGGTATCTAAACCTTTGCACAGTCCTGTCACAGTCTCTTATGGATAAATGGTATCAGCTTTTCTTCATAGTCTAGCATAAGAACAGAAATTGGTAATCCACCACCAGTTTTTTACCTAGAAGAAATGAGATAAGCAATCAAGCAAACAAGTTAGACATCTAAGATGTACATTAGAAAGATGAAGTGCCATTTACTAGATAAAAAATCTAGACATTTGTAGTCATGCTTTCTAATGTTAGTACACATTGTCAGACTATCTTTCCTTCCTGTCCAAGGCCATTTTCCTCTTGATATTGCCCTTGAAATCTTGGTACAACTTTTTCACATTCTCATCACTACAGGGTGCTATTCCCACTGAATTGACAGCTCTTGTAATTTTGTTCCACTGTTTGCTTTTCCAAGATTGATTTGTCTTAAGCATGTTGGGACCCTGCAACTTGTCATACACACTAACCAGATTCTCTATCAATGCCACATTTTCTGCATGTGTATACTTCATATTGCATTGTCGACCATCTGATCGTTTCCTCTTCTTGTTAGGGGTAGTTGATATTTGCTTGATACTGCTGTCACTCAAACTTTCCTTCTGTCTGCTTTTCTTGGGTCTTGAGAGAGGTATCTTCCTGCAACTGGCATTGCTGTCACTTGAACGTTCCTCACCACAGGGCATGTATGTTTGGTTTGCAGCCTCATAATCCACTTCTGTACTTCTATCTATATAATTGACTTGATTTGACTTAAATGCTGTTTTCTTCTCTCTTGAGTAGTGGTCCTTTGTGACTCTTCTTGCCACTTGCCAAGATGGTGGAAGATCTGCAGAGAGATTTACATGACATTAATAACATGTTTACTTGTTTGATTTAAGCATTCTCAGAGGTTTAGACTAATTTAGACTAAGCGAGACATTGAGGGCGATCTGCTGATTTAAGGATTGGTTTCTTCTATGACAGCATTGCCTTTGGGGCACTATGAAAAGCACAAAGATACTTTTAGCTTGCTGAGTATTTCACTTTACATTTGTGATGTAAAAATACAATCTAGTGTTTACCATAAACTTGACTGCTTTTAAAAATCCCATCCTCCTTTTTGGGAATGCATCCTTCAACTACAATCCTTCACTATAATGCAGTATGGCACTTACTTTGGGAATTTGCCATTCTGAGGTGTTTTTCCCCTTTGTATTTTCTGGATGATTATTTTGGGTGCCTAAAAAAAAAAAGGAAAATAATTAAAGACACCTAATTTAATATTCCTTCAAAAAACACTAGATGCAAATTTGAAGCTAACTAGTCACATTGTACGTTTGAGAGCATTTAAAGAGACGAGGTTTAGGATTGGAAGGAAGCTATCATAACTTACTTCCAGAACATTTTTTCTTGTTCCCCTCTTGCTCCTGGCTCAGTTTGAGATGTACCATCTATTGGGCACAATAAAAACATTAGTAGCAAAATATGAACATATGCATATGTAGGTATGATTAATAAATACATACTTACATTTGACCATGGATGCTTTAAGGATGCAGCAGGTCACTTCTGTTCCATTTTTACATACCATTGAAAAGGAAATAATACAATGCTTAGAAGGAGCAGATAAACCATCTCAAGAACAATGAAGAACGAGGTAAAAAAACATTTTAAAATGGTTGAATTGAAATGTATGTTGACAGCGAAGAGAACAAACAACAAATGTAATACATTAGCATGTACAGTATACAGTATATGTACCTCTGGTGTTGATAAGTCTGCCTCAAAGTTGGATGTTTGGAGCTGTAAAAAGTGTAAAAATCATGGTAAAATGTAGGGCCAATTCAAACTGATGTGCGCTAAAATGTATGGAAAATGGATGTACATTTCCATCCATTTTAGCAACCATTGACATCCATTACTGCATTTTCACAAGATATCCTGTGCATTGCATTGACATCCACTTACATCTGCTTACATCCATTGTGTTGCGCTAAAATGCATACATTTTGCATTTTAGCTCAACGCAGGTCAGCGCAGCATTATATTGTGAATAGGACACTCTGGAAATGATTGTTTTCCAGATAAACTTCCGTTGATCCGAATTGGCCCTAAATGTAGTTTGTGCTTATTTAGTTTTCCTGTTCTAAACCATATCAATCAACAACACAGCAAATGTGTTGGGACATGTTTCACAAATCCAAACAACTGGGGAAGAAAGGCTGAACATTTACAATGGGTATGTGTAACATACATGTAAGATTTGAATTGCTGAGATGTGACCTGTAGAAAATATGACACTGTAGATTTAGTTTCATTCCTTGTCATTAAAGAAATATTCAGTCATAGGTATTCAGAGACATGTGCTCATTCATTAGCATCTGAAAAGAAAGAGCAGCTTCCAGGCTGGAAGTGATACCTGGGTGCCAATAAGATTTGTCTATAATCAGATTTTGCCACCTTTCTGAAGTTTAAAAGAGGAACTCAGACTTTTCGGCTTCATGACACCAGGGGGCTACGTTTTGTGTCTGGGGATCTTTAAAGTATATCACAGCTCAAAGGAATAGATTTCATCTCTCATAAAAGCTAAAATATTAGTTGCAGAGAGATGAAAATACTTCCTTCTGATTGGTCATTCTGTGGGCTACATCTGCATGTAAAAACCGTATTTGTGGTCTACGTAGCATGCCAGAAAAATGCAGGAAATGGTTATGTGGTGCCGGATTGCGACAGCTGAACAGTGATTGGTACTGATGCGCTGGTGTTGGAAATTCAATCCCTGACTTGGTGATTCAAACCGGTCCTGATCCAATCGACTTTGGGCATTTCAGCACCCAGAACGTCATGTGGGCTGGTACAGGAACACCCCCCAGGGTTGATTGGCCAAGGGTTCATGTCCAGCCTACGTCCATATTCCCATAAATTGAGGACTTGAGGTATAGACGTTGTGATTCGTATGGAGCTAGTTCGATCGACTAAGGCATTGCTGACTTTCCCTGACTTGCTCCAGTCGCAGGATAAATCTTGATAAAAGTTTTATATCTGTTTTTTATTCCCTTTTATTTTATAGTGAATAGTCAATTGTGTGTCTTCTTGTATTTCTTGTATTTTCTGTAACTTTTTATACTTTGTACATATTTTATGCACTGCCCACTTTGGGATATTAAATCATAAAATTAATAAGTGACTTCTTGGTATTTAAGCACGGGCTCATATCTCCTGAGAGATTAGATTGTATTGTATTTTAGTGTCTTTAAATGCTCGGTCAAGTTCATTGCCAATCTGTATGCAATTGCACTGTGTGCTGGCAGATTGAGTGCAGATTGTAAAGGTAGCAGATCTGCCAGACGGAGATCTGTGTGTGTGTGGTGTCCCAACAGACCGTTCTGCGGATAAACTGTTGGGTGGTGGCAAGCTACCATTTGTGGTGTGTCTGGTGTGGGGGAGTGTGGACAGTGGAAGAGTGATTAACACTGCCCCTGAAACAAGCTGGGGGGTAGTCAAGGGTAAATTTAGCAATTCTAGCTGGGACCAGATACCAGCGGGTCAGGACTTTGTAGTTGGTCTCCAGGGCTACAATATTCTGCGACGACTCTTTGGTATTGGACCAAATGAGGTCCCAATCTGAAGGGTCAATTTGCCGGCCTAAATCCACTTCCCATTTGTTTGTGTACGGGGGTAACGAAGACACGGTTGAGGTTGTGAAGAGGGAATATAAATAGGAAATGAGGCCCCGTCTATGGGGGTCCCTGAGGCATGCTCGCTCAAATGGAGACAAAGTAGATACTGGGTTGGTGGCCATTGTGTATGGAGCAAAGTAATGTTTCAATTGCAGATACCTGAATAACTCAGAGACAGGGAGGTTATGGGACTCACATAAAGAGGCAAAGGTTTTAAATGTATTCCCGAACACGAAGTGTCGGGTCTGGGTGAGACCAGCCGTAGACCAATGAGTAAAGATATGTGATGCGGATCAGGCTGGGGGAAAGGCTGGATTTCGAAGGTATGAAAGGAGGGGATTATGGGGTGATTGTAGAAGATAGCGAGACTTCAGTGTATCCCAAAGGAACAAGAAATGTGAGGTGATGGGATTCGCAATCGTGCGGCGGTCAACGCGTCTCAGCCAAAGAAGGTTTGCTATAGAAAAAGGGTTGCACTCGATGCAAGAATAGAAGATTCAAGAATAACCCACTGCGGGATTTCGCGGGTGGCGTGGTACTTTGGCAGTTATGCCATATGTGCCGCTTGGTAATACTTGCTAATTTCAGGGAGGCCCAGACCTCTATAGAGTTTGGATCGGTATAGAGTAGAGCAAGGAACATGGGGGCGGACTTTGCCCCAAACATAGGTGGAAATGCGGCGCTGCAAGACGTGAGCATAGTGGGCGGGTACTGGGATAGGGAGAACTCTGAAGAGGTAGAGGATTTTGCTAAGGATTGACATCTTCACAACAGCTATCCTGCCTAGCCAAACTAGCCTTGCGACCATGAGAGCGGCAGTATCAGTTTTAGGTGAGTAAGTTCGTTGGGTAGGAGCGAGATATTGAGCGCCAATGACTTCTGGGGATTAATTTGAAGGCCAGAGAGCGTGCCAAACCTATCAAGTAGGCGAAGAAGGGTAGGTGTGCATATTAAGGGAGAGGTGAGGAAAAGTAGGACGTCATCCGCGAATAAGCACAGTTTATGTGAGGTGCCTCCTATCTCAAGTCCACGAACATCCGGGTCAGACCTAATCAAAAGAGCCAGCGGTTCTATAGCTAGCGCGAAAAGCAGGGGGGATTGGGGACAGCCTTGTCTGGTGCCACGCAAAATTGGGAAATGAGCAGATCAATGCCCTAAGTATTTAATTCTGGCCGAGGGGCCCTGGTAGAGTGAAAAGATCCAGGTTAAGAAATGCGGGCCAAAACCCCACCGGCACAGAATGTAGCGTAAGTAAGGCCACGAGACAGTGTCAAACGCTTTCTGTATGTCCAAAGACAAGAAGCAGGCAGGAATATTGCGAGATTTGGCTAAATGTGCTAAGAGGGATACACGCCTGATGTTGTCCCCTGCTTGCTGGGTTGGTATGAAACCAACCTGATCATTGTGGATTAGGGATCCAATGCATGTGTTGAGACGAGTAGATAGGATTTTGGCTAACAGCTTAACATCTACGTTAAGGAGGGAGATTGGTCTGTAATTGGACCAGTGCGTGTCATCTGAGTTCGGCTTGGGAATCATATATATGTTGGCTTGCACTGTATCTGAGCTAAAGGTATGTATGAACCGAAAGTATGGCGTTAAACGCATTTGTCATAACAGGTGTGAGTATGGGGGCAAACTTTTTATAATACGTGGCAGAAAAGCCGTCTGGTCCTGGACATTTACGGGGCTTTAAGGAATTAATAGCATTTAAGGTTTCGACTGCTGAGATAGGTCGTTCCAGTGCTGCAAGGTGATTTTAGGCCAATTTCGTGAAAGGAAGGGAAGCAAAAAGGGCTTCGGCCTAGGAAGAGTCAAAGGGTGTGGAGGCAGAATAAAGACATGAGAGATGCTTATGGAAGGTTTGCAGAATCCATTTGGGGTTGCTGGTGAAATTTGCAGATGAGGTCCGTAACTGAATAGGCTTAACAGTTTGGTCTAGTTTACGGAGAGAGAGAGCAAGAAAAGTGCCAGGTTTATTGGCTTTAGTGTAGAATTTGTGTAGAATTTGTGTCGAGATCTTGGTCCGTAAGGAAAAGATCCAGGGCTAGTCGAGAGTGCTCAAGGGCTTCTTTGTTAGTGGGGGTGAGGGATGCTTGGAAGGTGGTATGAGATTGGTCGTAAGCTTGTTCAAGGAGGAGGTGTTTCTGTCTTCTTTCTCTGTTCAGGAAGGAGGCTTTACTGATACAGAGTCCGCGAAGTACAGGTTTGTGAGCTTCCCATAGTAGGAGGGGGGAGGTCTCAGGGGTTTGATTTAAGGAAAGATAATCCTTAAGCGCAGCTGCTATCTCCGAGCAATGAGCTGGGTCAGCCAGCAGGCTTTCGTTAATGGTCCAAGAGGGATCAGGGGGAGATGGAGCCAAAGAGGCAATGGTGGTAGTCACTGCACAGTGATCTGACCAGGGAATCGGTAGGATGTCGGAAGCCAAAATACGGGGAGAAGAACTAGCGGTCATAAAAATATGATCAATTCTTGAAAAAACCTTATGTGGGTGGGAGTAAAAAGTATATTGGCGTTTAATAGGATTGATTTCCCTCCAAGAATCGACCAGTGAGTAATGTTGCAGTATGGATTGGAAGGAGTGTTTGGGGGTGTGCGGTGCGGGGGACTGCGGGGATTTGTCTAGAAAGGGGTTTATTATATAGTTAGAGTCTCCACAGACTATGAGCGTGTCTCGTTTATGATGATCGATAACCAAGAAGAGATGGGAAAGAAAAGGCAGAGGACTCTGGTTCGGAGCATAATAAGTGGCAATGGTAACCTCAAAGTCCAGTAAATGCCCAACAAGCAGGAGATAGCGACCCACTGGATCCTTTACCTCAGTATGTAACTTAAAAGGTGTAGTACGGTGAAGGGCAATTAAAACCCTCCTAGACTTAGTAGCAGCAGAGGCCGCGTAGACCTATGGGTAGCGAGGGCCAAAAAATTTGTGAATAGAGGTAGAAGTGAAGTGTGTCTCCTGAAGGCAGACTATATGGGCATTACGAGACGCAAAAGAGCGGAAGGCTTTGTTGCGCTTCTGTGGAACGTTAAGACCCTGAACATTCAGGGTGAGAATATTCAGGGAACCCATGGATAGAGCAGGCACTGATTAGATAAATAATGGGGCACCATCAGGAGAGATAACTTGCGGGTTAGGCATAGGGAGAATATGCGGATACTGGAACTAGGCATTAACGTGGAGTCGTACGTGAGAGCAAGGGTGGGGATGGGGAAACGGAGGGGTGTTCTAGGGTAAACAAAGCAGACCATAAAGAGGCCAAGAAAAAAAAGAAAAAGAAAACGGTCCCCGGGAACACCCAGAACCCAGGTGGCCCGGTGAGCAGGTGTAGCCCAAGTGGTGTCAAAAAACAGGGCACCAAAAGGGCTAGTGGTGAGTGCGCAGGTACGCAGGCAGCTAGGCAGACAGCATGTGGACAAAGGCATGTTAAAGCGAACCTGGTGAGAAAGAGAGTAGTAAAATCAGCGAGCAATGTACCTAGAGAACCTCGGTGTCGGCGGCCTCGGCAAATCGGGCACAGCCTCCGAGAGGCCGGACCCAAACCATCTGAGTCGCCGGGACCGAGAGTCGCCCAGGTGAGATAGTGGCTCAACAACAGCTCAAACATGACAAACAACAAACCAAGTAGCGAACCAATAAAATTCCCATCTAGAGCAGCATGTATCCTGAACTGGTCAAACGAAGGTAAAAGGAAAACAGAGGGGGCCCAACTGACAAGCATAAGGATACAAGTGTGCAACATCAACAGTCAGGTAGAGGGTCAACTGACTAAACCCTGCAAATAGCGACTGTGTGGGTGGCAACGGTTCACCACATGAGGAGCAGGATGGAGAATCAGAAGTGGTCGACAGGATTCAATCCATAGAATCTTGTGGAGATGGAGCAGGAGATGAAAAGCGACCCCGCTTGTGTGCGTTGAGGTGACCATTGGAGATCCGATCAAAGGGTTAGCAAGCACTCACGTGAGAATGAGCTCTAAAGTGTTTCTATTGCCGGTTGAAAAATGATGTACAAAATGTCACCCTGCATAGAAAATTGTTATTACTTACCTGTCCCCAATGTCAACATTTTCTCTCTTTAAGAGATTCCTGCCTCTGAAGAATTGTCTGCATTTGACACTGACTCTTTGGGTGTGCTAGATACTGTTCCCTATCTACAAGTGAAGGATGCTAAACATCTTTCAGCTAGTGTAGCTCTCACAAAAGAGTAAGGCCACGTTCACACTTTGTATGTCATGCATAGAATTCCTGTTTGGATGAAAAGCTTCATGTGATTCTAAAAGGCATGTTTTGCTGCAATTGCAGTGGGATTCTGCGGAGTCCCAATCATTGCAGAATGAATGAATGACACCCAAATGCGCACCACTCATTTTGGGTGGATGCTGCATGATTTAGAATCACAGGCAGAATTGTGGCGATTCTGCCTGCGATTCCAAATCCCCAAGTGTTTATGGGACCTAAAGATCAATGCTGGAGGGACAAGAGAGTTTTAACTGCTTTCTTTACAAGGTGCCATTTTTTGCAACTTTTCTAACTAGTGATAGATTCACTCTAATAGAGTAAATACTACACTTCTCTACTTCCTAAGTTTAAGCCAAATAAACCCGGTCAGAAAATTGTACAAAGCTATCATACGATAATCAGATCGTTAGTACACAGATTTTGTCTGAAATTATTCGAAGGGACAAACACAAACATTTTTCTCGTACGATACCTGATCGTACAATTTTAGTTTAATCAGTACAATTTTCCTGTGAAAATACAATATATTATATCACTTTTGAATTTTTATTCTGTTGTAACTTGAGTAACCTCTTCGTTTTTGACATGAGACTAGCATACAAAAGAAAAAAACGGATGATATTCACCCAATGTTCTCATCGTGTATGTGGGGCTTTAGAAGCATTTTAAAATCTGGTTATCACAGTAATGCTGATTACTGCTTAACACATAATTAACTAAATCAGTTACTGTGAATCCTATATCTATCTTCTGTGTAGATATATACATTTCAGATTAATTAACTTTTTATAATCCTGTGCTACACCAATAAAATCTTTTCCCATAAACAAGCCTTGTGAACAATCAGCTAAACACAAAACAGAATTCAATGTGCATATTATCTGAAATTATGTATACTTTTTTCCTAAATGCAGTTCTTAAAGTTAACTACTAAATTTATTCTATGATGCTTCTATTAGATCTTGATCTGCTTCACCCTGCATACCATCAATTTAATTGTGACTACTCTATACAACGCTTGGTAGACTTAACAACAGAGTACTTGTTTTTTCAAAAGTTTACTGCTGCAATTGTTAATCAGTAGAACACATAAACCTGCAGAGAGGACAAAGATTAATTATACCTGAGCCTGTATGACAGTGTTTGTGTTCCAGACAAATTATATTTGCTTGCCTTTAAACGTTGCATAAATCTGATGCATGTAGATGAGCGCATGTTTAGGATGAGTGAGCACACTTGTTTGAATGTCATATTTATCCCAGCATTTTGTCAGAAAATTAACTTCTATGGAGTTTGTGCTTGAGTAGAGCATATGGTTCTTGATCTCTGGAGATGACAGTCTATCTGAGCAATAGCACCGTATGGCTCTAGATCATCCTTTCTAGCAGATGCTGTGGGCTTTTCTTCGATTAAGTGGAGATCATCACTGTTTTGTTTGAGTACTGCTGTGTCTTGTACTCTGAAGTGTTTTGTTAATCACTGTCTCCCTTCAATGCAAGCTGCCAAGGCTCTCATTATATTAGAATTTTGAGACGTCATGCTCCAGTGATGGAGTGTAAGGTTTTGTCATTCTACATGTAACGGAACCGCACCTGTGTATGAAATTACCTCAGGAAAGCTGCCTGGCAAAGTATCTGAATTAATGTAACTATGGCATGTTTGCTGATACTGATGCTAATTCTATAACATCAAATATATTTTGATCGGCATCATAAGATAGTCACAGTTAAATGGATATTGTCATTGTGTCATGTATTATCAAGTTTGTTTTTGTTGTTTTCAAAGTGTGGTGTTGAACAGCAAACACAAAGAAAGTACCATATACTGTAAGTATAAAACATGATACAAAAAAAGCAAATCTTTGATACATTTAGATACATAAAGTTATACTAAAGCCGGTTTTTTTCAATAACAAACATGTCATACCTGCTCAGTAGTTTTGCACAGAGCAGCCCCGCAATCCTTCTCTTCTCAGGTCCCCTGCTGGCGATTCTGGCCCCTTCCCCTCGAGCAGTGCCCCCATAGCAAGCTGCTTGGCATGGGGGCACTGGTCCGTGCTTGTTCACGAGCCCTGCTCCCTGTGCCTATAAGACACAGCAAAGTAGAATTTGGCTCTCCTCACAGGCTGTGATTGACAGCATCGGGAGCCAGTTGCTCCTGCTGTTGTGTCTTAGCCAATGAGGAGAATGAGACCTGGGAAAGCCGAGTCTCCTGTGCAAATTTCTGGACAGAGATCAAGCTCAAGTGAGTATAGGGGGGTCTGGGGGGACCAATGCACACTGAAGATAAAAAACCTTAAACCTTCAGAACCACTTTAACCCTCTTAAAAAAACTATCTGTATATGCTATGATATATTAACTATCAGAATATGCCTGACATGGGATTCTTCATTTGGCCTCCACTGTTTATGGTGCACTTAGAGCCAGAAAAGGATGGAAATACAGCTGCACTGACTGGTTGCTGGTATCTTGGCAGTCCAGGTGTACAACACTTCATGTCTGCCCCTGCTTCATTTCATATTCTGGCCCAATGCTATAGGGTTAAGCTACATGCACACTGGAACACCCGTAGACATTAACTCTCCTGGCGGCAGAAAAACGCAAAATGCTACAAAAATGCACGTAAATATGGTATTGCGCATTTAGTGCTTGAATGTTTATTTATTTAATTGGCTACAGTACTTGACAATAAAATTAATAAATGCCTAAGCCCTAAACTCAGCTGCCACTTAGGAGCATTTACACACGTTTTGTGTTGCTCACTTTTGCCTTGTTTTCCCAAATGTTCGTCTCCTGAATGAGATTCGTCTGTGTTCAGGAGAGGAACATTTAACTTCCTGTAAACTCTGCTGCTCCTAACCGTTGGTAAAAGCCTATGTGTACATGGACACATAGGAGCTGATTTACTACAACTGGAGAGTGCATAATCTGGTGCAACTCTACATAGAAACCAATCAGCTTCCATTTTTTTTGTCAAAGTTTAATTGAACAAGCTGAAGTTAGAAGCTGATTGGCTACCATGCACAGCTGCACAAGATTTTGCACTCTCCAGTTTTAGTAAATCAACCCCATGGGCTTCTATTGAGTTGAGTTCAGGGGCTTTGGCAAAAAAACACCAAAAAGCTCCTAAACGGGAGTTTAGGAGCAGCATTGTGCATGAGGCCATAGGAAGGCTCTGCTACTGAAGTGTCTTTCAAAAATGCATAGTTTATGCCCCTCAAAATAAACAAACAAAGAAACATATGGGGACATAACAATACGCATCAATTCTTTAAAGTTAAACTCTTGGAAACTAAAAAGCCCTCCCTTGCAATGGGGCCACACCCGCACTACAAGAATTGACAGCTCAGTTATACCTAAGGGACCAGGTATAGCAGTTTTACTTACCTGATCCTCTGCTCCAATAGGCTCCTAGACCGATTCCTGAAGCCTCTTCTTCCCTGCAGCCTAAGGTCTTCTGACATCATCAAGACCATAGCTCTGCACTGGACATAAGGATGTAATTGGATGGTTCCCCTGTTGGACTGTAGGGGAGTAGATCTTCAGGTAAGTAAAAGTGCTTTTTCCTTTCCCTAGACTAAATAAGCAGTTAACCTGTGCAGTGCAGGTTCAAGGGTTCAGGTAAGTAAAAGTGCTTTTTCCTTTCCCTAGACTAAATAAGCAGTTAACCTGTGCAGTGCAGGTTCAAGGGTTCAGGTAAGTAAAAGTGCTTTTTCCTTTCCCTAGACTAAATAAGCAGTTAACCTGTGCAGTGCAGGTTCAAGGGTTCAGGTAAGTAAAAGTGCTTTTCCCTTCCCCTAGACTAAACAAGTACCTAACCCTTGCAGTGCATGTGCAGCCCCATTGCAAAGAAGGACTTGTAAGGTTCTTGAGTTCAACTTTAAAACTTTCATGTTTTCTACTTAAAGAAAAATGCCTACAAACTAGCTCTGCAATTTATACAAAAAATATCAAAGCATAACCAAATTAAAAATCCCAGGGGCACACCAGTTATGTAAAAAAACATGAACTATAGTGCATCTCCCCCTAAACATACAATTCTTTGAAAAATATATGCCACATAAATAAATCACCATAGGGTACATATCATAGTGAGTAAATAAACATGTGTTAAATCCACAGAAAAGTCTTTGAGTCTTGTGAATAAATGTAATCCAATCTGGTATCTAATCATCACAGTATATGCTTAGACATATGACATTCAGTGCCATTACCGATATTTTACTATTGCAACAAATCACATATACTTCCTTCATCATATGTTTGAGGTTTTAGTGGAGCACTAACCATATAGATTTTTTTATTTACACTGCAGTCTATGCACTAGAGCTGTTTGGTTTTAGAGAGAGGTGCACTATAGTCCTAGTGTGCACATTTGTTTTCTTGTCATTGCAATAGATTACAGTTATAGCGCCACACCAATTTTTGTGTTTGCGTTTGTTTTTGTGTTATTTCTATCAAACACATACCTGAAGTCTATATTCTGAATTTTTTGCAAACAACTATGGATACAGTGATAAGAGGGGTTTCAGGGAATTGTGGTCTGATTTGATGCACGCTGTTTTGATATTTCATTAAAGCTGAAGTTTAGCACATTTTTGGAAGATACCAAACACATACAGTAAGTTATATCTAATGGTGTGTATCCCACATCCTGCATGACCTGTAAAAATCCTCCCTGAATGCAGCTGTCATAGCCACTGAATTTTGTCTTGAATGGTTATCTTCCAGTGCTGTAGGGGTTAACAGCAGCTACTGTTAATGGAGAGAGTTACTCATCATCCCCTTTCTGCCCTTTTCTCCACTCAGAGACCTCCTACTACTATTATCCCACATTGTAATGCATTCTTTGAATGGAGGAGGGGTGGATGAATTACAGGATCTCTATTTCCCATTCACAGAACAGGATGCATTGTAGGAGAATAATAGTACAAGGTTTCTAAATGGCAGAAAGGGCTGAAGTAGGTGGCAAGAGGCACAACTATTCACATTGGCAGTAGCTGCTGTTATCCCATACACCAACTGAACATAGCTGATGAGGGCAATATCCAACTGCTATAAAAACCATATGAAGGGAGGATTGTTACAAGATTCAGCAGCCTGTCAGAGGTGGGATACAAACCATTATACATACAGTATTTAATGGGGATGGTGCTATATAAAACATTCTAAACTTCAGTTTTAAATTTTTAAGACAATGTAGTGTGGTATTGCAAAAAAAGCATTAACCATTCTAATAAACTTTTCCAACCAAACAAATTGTAGGAAGTTTGGAGGCTTTAGCTTTATTTTTTTAGGAGTAAACTATGGAGAAAATAGGGATGAATGTAGACAATAGTTTTGTTACTAGAAATTTTGGCAAAAATGTAGACATTTTGGAAATATTTAGGCAAATTATAGTGGTGTCAATAGGGAAGGCAAAATACAATATTTTTTACGTTTCTATGGACTTACCTGCTCATAAAAGGTAAGCTTAGACCAGTTCTTGTGCCAAAAACAGCCTCAGAAAAAAGGGAGGAAAAACAAATACTAAAAAAAGATAGCTTAATGTAAGCTTGAGTACTCTTTCTACAAGCCAAAAAACGCAAACTCGTTAAATGAAAACATCCACTTGTAGGCAGGTTGCCTACATAGTGGATTTTTTTCTGTTAGCAAGTGAGACAGGCTGCCAATGCTGAGAAGGAGTTAAAACTGTCTCTGCAGTTCCCACTCTTTCTGGGCTCTGTCCTCTCCCCTGTGCTGTTATTAAAAGGGGAAGGGCTCTGCATACAGTGTGGTATGCATGGGAAGAAGATAGAGACAAGTCATAAAAATGTAATCTCCAGCTGCTTTGCAGAGATTTTCGCTCTTTGCTCCAGAAGCCGTTACCTGGTCCTTGGTCACTGTGTGGTGGCTAGGAATGTTGTGACACCATTCTAAGGAGGGGGACTGCTGGGCTCTGCAGTCCATTGAAAGATAGGACTTTTCTGGAGAACCACCAAGTAATGGACTATCACCTTATAAGGTATACCCGAGCAGCCACTAAGCAGTATAGTTAGTTAGAGTCAAGACTTTCTGAACTGTGAATTGTACTTTGAGATGTTATGCTGCAAAGATTTTTAGTAAAGTTTGTTAAACATTTCATAAGCTTGGTCTGAAATTACTAAAGGGAAACATGAAGGTCAATGGCAATTAAATGAACTTGGGTCAGTTAAAGCACATACGGGATATGAAGAAAATCAGTCTAAAGAGGTTAACTCGGCACCAGGAGTGAAGGAAGTCAGCATTTGCAAAGGGTAAGCAGGGACTGGAGTCAAGTGAATAGCACCCTATTGTGAAGTGCGGTACCTGGATAAGGTGGAGCGTCCTCCAGTAGCGAGGGCGTTAGTGATCGGATTCCCTCATCAGCAGTCGGTTTCCCATAGCCACCATAGCCGAGCCTGTGTTACGGAAGGAGTTAACGAAGTGCACACATGAGGTCCACGCTAGTGGCAGGGCAGGACCCTATTCTGTCACTGGGAATGAGATGGCAGAAGTATGCTGGATGAGTGGAGTGGGCATTGGCTCTCTGGTGTTCCTCCTAAATGCAACAGTTCCCAGTCAAGGTGTGTAGTAGCATGGGACAACATGTTTTACTGGGTACACACATTTATTTCTCTAGTGCTCATCTCAAGGTTGGGGACCAACCTTAAGGTTAATTTCAGTTGAATGTGGCCTTTGCCTTCGAGCTCATTGATGAGCAGACAGAAGAATGTACCCCATTGTGCAGGGTGACTGACCCTGCAACCACTGCCTGGCATAGCCCGAAGAACCCCTGGGGGTCTACAGCATGTCCAACAAGCATATGCTAGCTATTTAATAATGTGGTAGTAAATTGTACAAAATATACCCTGCAGGTTTATGCAATAATGTGCTATGATGCACCACATACTAGCACATTATGACATACTTAACTTTCAAACTAAGCCCTCCAGCAGCACACTGTCATTGCTGCCAGGATGTCCATCTTCACCAGATCTTCCTTCTGGGTTTGTAGACTCCGACCATCTGAATGACTGGGGCCATGAGGACTTCACTCCTGTGCATGCACGAGGGAGCCACGGCCGCGGCACAGTGCTCTGCATTCAATGGCATACTGTATGCCCCAAATGCAGAGCATCACTGTGCATGCACAGGTGATGTAATCGGCTATTGCTGATAAGGATATCTCCTAAACTTGCACCGTTTAAGAGATATTACCTACAGGTATCTATGATCTTAAGCTTACCTGTAGGTACAATTTAGGATACAGTGTTTACTACCACTTTAATATTTTGATGATTATTATTATTATTATTCAGGATTTACATTGCACCCATAGGTTGCATGGCCCTTTACAAAGTAAAGGAAGACAGCTCAGTTTCAATTCAAAACAGGGAAATTAAGAGGAACCTTCTTGTGAGTGTTTACAATCTAAACGGTAAACGATGCAAAAGGAAAAACCTATGGTGGAGGAGCTGATGAGAAAGTAGATGTCAAGGAAGGCTTGCCCATAACACAGATGAAGTTTCGGGAGCACTCGTATGCACATGCGCAGGCTGGTAACTGGCCGGGCAGACTGCCACAGATGTGCACCAATACTGGTGCCAAATGAGCTATTTAAACAAGGCTGCAACACTGGCCAATTGCTGTTTGGTCTACAACTTCTATGTGCTTTGCTCCTGTTTTCTGTGCTTGAGTTCTGGCCGGGCAGACTGCCACAGATGTTCACATATGCATGCGTTCATGCCTGTCACCAATACTGGTGCCAAATGGGCTATTTAAACAAGGCTGCAACACTGGCTAATTGCTGTTTGGTCTACAGCTTCTGTGTGCTTTGCTCCCGATTTCTGTGCTTGACTTTTGATATTGACCCAGCTTGTTCCTGACCATGATTGTCTGCTGCCTGCCCAGACCTTAACTTGTCCCAAGATTG
Organism: Staurois parvus; assembly: GCF_062004578.1. Taxonomy (NCBI): domain Eukaryota; kingdom Metazoa; phylum Chordata; class Amphibia; order Anura; family Ranidae; genus Staurois; species Staurois parvus. The sequence goes on from NW_028318025.1 coordinate 7,171,733, forward strand.
TGCTTCTGCCTGCCATTTATGCCTGATCTGCCCCTCTGTTGCTGACACTGGCCTGTAACCCAACTACTCCTCTGCCTGCCATTTATGCTTGATCTCCCTGACTGTTACCAACCTTGTCTGACTGCATCCTGCTCATCCAGCCTGCTACAGTTTCTTCAGTCCAGTACATACATGTCTGGCTCCAGCTCCTTTCCGCACATCCAAGCACATTGCCAGCTCATCTGCTGCCAGCCTGCCCTGCTGCCACATCTGCCTACTGACAACTGCTCCATTTCCTGGTGTCCTGCTTCTACGTATGCAGACTACTGGACTGACCACAGGCACTTACACCTTGCCGTGCTCTTGTGGTTATTGTCTCACCATCAGTGGCCCCTGAGCCTAAAATGTACAAGAGGCCTTCCTCTTCACATCAGGCTCACTAACCAGGTATGTGACAGTAGAGATACAGTTTTTAGATGGAGGTTGGATAGGCTTCCTAGAAGAGATTAATTTTCAGGAATTGCCTAAAGGCAAATAGAGTAGAAGATAGCTGAAAATAATGTAATAGGGAGTTCCAGAAGATGGGAGAAGCTCTAAAGAAGTCCCAAGGACAAGTATTGGAGGATTTGTCAAGAGACCAAGAGGTCCAGGGAGGAGCAAAGCAGATGACTGATTGGAAAGATTTACTAGTCTAACAGCAGCATTCATGATGAACTGAAGGGGGGATATCCAGTGTAAACACAGGTCAATGAGAAGGTAACTTTAAAAGTCGAGGCAATAAATAACAAGGAAGTTAGCATTGAGGTGTTGTCTATTAAGAAGGGGAGAATGAGTAGAAGGATTGATAATTGTGCTATAAATCTTCATGAACCGTTTGGGGGAGGGGACATCAGGAAGAGGAATATTATGAGCTCACTTTTTGAAAGACTGAATTTGAGAAGGTGGTGTGACAACTAGAGATGAGCGAAGAAATGAAAAATTCGATTCGACTGATTCGGCGAATTCGTGGACAATATTCGATTCGAGTCGAATAAATTCGCTGTGAATTTAACTTAAAAAAGGGTGTTTCTAGGCTTCAGAGAGACTTAATATTAGTGCAGAACACTGTACCTTTAATTTAAATGCCCTTGGAGTCTGCTGGGGAAGAGAAATAATACTGTCAGTCAGTATGACATGCAGATGAGTGCCGTCGATCTTAGAATCACCGCACACTTCACTCATTTGGGCAGTCACGGGGCCAAAACCAGAGTGTGGAGCCACAGTGTGGCGGTGGAGGCAGCAGCAATGGGAGGCCATACAGCACCCTATGACAAAAATGGAAACCACCAGCAGTGTGAGGAGACCTGAAAGTGGCACATGGCAGAGTGTGGCGATAGAGACAGCAGCAATGGGAGGCCGTACAGGGACCCATGACACACTCTGGACCTGGCAGCAGCATGAGGAGGCGGTACAGGGGCCCATGACAGATTACGGGCCTGGCAGCAGCATGAGGAGTCGGTACAGGGGCCCATGGCAGATTACGGGCCTGGCAGCAGCAATGGGAGGCCGTACAGGGACCCATGACACACTCTGGACCTGGCAGCAGCATGGGGAGGCGGTACAGGGGCCCATGACAGATTACGGGCCTGGCAGCAGCATGAGGAGTCGGTACGGGGGCCCATGACACACTCTGGACCTGGCAGCAGCATGAGGAGGCGGTACAGGGGCGCATGACAGATTACGAGCCTGGCAGCAGCAACTTGGACAGGAGGACGTTCAGCTTCTGCACCGTCGGGTGCGTGCTCGCAAACTGTTGTCTCTTGGAAACGGATTCCAAGAAAGACTGCTGACGGAATCCGTGAAGAGGAGTAGCAGGAGAAGGAGCATCTGAACGAGCGGAATATGCCAACAAGCGACAACAGTGGCCCATGACAGATTACGGGCCTGGCAGCAGCATGAGGAGTCGGTACGGGGGCCCATGGCAGATTACGGGCCTGGCAGCAGCTATGGGAGGCCCGTAATCTGCCAGCACCCTATGACAAAAAATGGAACCCACCAGCAGTGTGAGGAGACCTGAAAGTGGCACATGGCAGAGTGTGGCGATGGAGACAGCAGCAATGGGAGGCCGTACAGGGACCCATGAGAGACTCTGGACCTGGCAGCAGCATGAGGAGGCGGTATAGGGGCCCATGGCAGATTAGGGGCCTGGCAGCAGCTATGGGAGGCCCGTAATCTGCCAGCACCCTATGACAAAAAATGGAACACACCAGCAGTGTGAGGAGACCTGAAAGTGGCACATGGCAGAGTGTGGCGATGGAGGCAGCAGCAATGGGAGGCCGTACAGGGACCCATGAGAGACTCTGGACTTGGCAGCAGCATGAGGAGGCGGTATAGGGGCCCATGGCAGATTAGGGGCCTGGCAGCAGCTATGGGAGGCCCGTAATCTGCCAGCACCCTATGACAAAAAATGGAACACACCAGCAGTGTGAGGAGACCTGAAAGTGGCACATGTTTGGGGCATGATTCATGGCGGATTTAGTCAGTTGTGTCAGGAACTGGTGGTTTGAAATCCAGACTAATCCACGCCTGATTCATTTTCACAAACGTCAGTCTCTCCACACTTTGGGTGGACAGTCGTGTCCTCCGCGGAGTTGCAATACCTCCTGCCGCACTAAACACGCGCTCCGATGCCACGCTACTGGCCGGGCATGACAGCCTTTCAAGGGCAAATTCAGCTAGTTGGGGCCAAAGGTCAAGTTTCGTTGCCCAGTAGTCAAGGGGATTGTCTACCTCGGTTGGCAGGGTGCTGTCCAAGTAGGCCTAAGCCTGTTGTTTGAGGTCCTGCTCCAGGTCCACCTGATGCTGCTGCTGCTGCTGCGGCTGGTTAGTAGTTTCCTCACTGCGCTGGTGAAGAAAGCTACTCATCATCGACTGCAGACTGAGGCAGCCGCTGCTGGTGGAGCTGCCACTGCTCCTACCACCCCACCCCTCCCCTGCTGCCATGGCAGCGGAACACGAGCGCACAGGGCCCACAGTGTCTGAGGATGGACGTTGGCGCAGACAGGCAGAGACCAGCTGACTACATAGGTGTTTTTTATAGTACGTTATTTTGGCCTCCCTCTCAGCAGGTGTGAAAAAGGCCACCATTTTTGAACGGTAGCGAGGGTCCAACAAGGTGGACAGCCAAAAGTCATCCCTCTGTCTGATGGTTATTATTCGGCTGTCGCTACGCAAGCAACCGAGCATGCTATGGGCCATTTGTGCCAAGGAATGCGAGGGACTCCCTGCCTCCATCTCCACAGCATACTGCCACGGTGCGTCTAGGTCCTCTGTCTCCTCTTCCTCCTCCTCTACCAGATGCTCCTGCTCCTCCACTCCTGTCCGCTGAGTGGAAAAACCACCCATTTCACTCAATAATTCCTGAGCACCAATGTCCTCCTCTACCTCCTCCTCTTCTTCCAGTCCTGCCCCCACAGGGGCCATGTGGCGTTGAGATCTGTGCGCCACGTCTACCGCACCCTGACCAGCCATTGTTAACAGCATTTGTTCCAGGACGTGCAACAGAGGAATGACGTCGTTCATCCCATAGTCCTGCCGACTCACGAATAGCGTGGCCTCCTCAAAGGGCCTGAGCAAGCGCAGGTGTCACGCATGAGCTGCCAATGGCTGACATCTAAGTTACACAGGGAGTACCTTTATCTGCTTTTAACATCAGGAAATCTGTGATGGCCTTTTGCTGTTCGTAAAGGCGGTCTAACATATGTAGGGTTGAATTCCACCTTGTTGCAACGTCACAGCATGAGGAGTCGGTATAGGGGCCCATGGCAGATTAGGGGCCTGGCAGCAGTTATGGGAGGCCCATAATCTGCCAGCACCCTATGACAAAAAATGGAACACACCAGCAGTGTGAGGAGACCTGAAAGTGGCACATGGCAGAGTGTGGCGATGGAGACAGCAGCAATGGGAGGCCGTACAGGGACCCATGAGAGACTCTGGACCTGGCAGCAGCATGAGGAGGCGGTATATAGGGGCCTACGGCAGATTAGGGGCCTGGCAGCAGCTATAGGAGGCCCGTAATCTGCCAGCACCCTATGTCAAAAAATTCAACACACCAGCAGTGTGTGAGGAGACCTGAAAGTGGCACATGGCAGAGTGTGGCGATGGAGACAGCAGCAATGGGAGGCCGTACAGGGACCCATGACAGACTCTGGACTTGGCAGCAGCATGAGGAGGCGGTATATAGGGGCTTATGGCAGATTAGGGGCCTGGCAGCAGCTATAGGAGGCCCGTAATCTGCCAGCACCCTATGTCAAAAAATTCAACACACCAGCAGTGTGAGGAGACCTGAAAGTGGCACATGGCAGAGTGTGGCGATGGAGACAGCAGCAATGGGAGGCCGTACAGGGACCCATGACAGACTCTGAACTTGGCAGCAGCATGAGGAGGCGTTATATAGGGGCCCATGGCAGATTAGGGGCCTGGCAGCAGCTATGTGAGGCCCGTAATCTGCCTGCACCCTATGTCAAAAAATTTAACACACCAGCAGTGTGAAGAGACCTGAAAGTGGCACATGGCAGCAGAGTGTGGCGATGGAGACAGCAGCAATGGGAGGCCGTACAGGGACCATGACAGACTCTGGACTTGGCAGCAGCATGAGGAGGCGGTATATAGGGGCCCATGGCAGATTAGGGGCCTGGCAGCAGCTATGTGAGGCCCGTTATCTTGCAGCACCCTATGTCAAAAAATTTAACACACCAGCAGTGTGAAGAGACCTGAAAGTGGCACATGGCAGCAGAGTGTGGCGATGGAGACAGCAGCAATGGGAGGCCGTACAGGGACCCATGAGAGACTCTGGACCTGGCAGCAGCAGGAGGAGGCGGTATATAGGGGCCCATGGCAGATTAGGGGCCTGGCAGCAGCTATGTGAGGCCCGTAATCTGCCTGCACCCTATGTCAAAAAATTTAACACACCAGCAGTGTGAAGAGACCTGAAAGTGGCACATGGCAGCAGAGTGTGGCGATGGAGACAGCAGCAATGGGAGGCCGTACAGGGACCCATGACAGACTCTGAACTTGGCAGCAGCATGAGGAGGCGGTATATAGGGGCCCATGGCAGATTAGGGGCCTGGCAGCAGCTATAGGAGGCCCGTAATCTGCCAGCACCCTATGTCAAAAAATTTAACACACCAGCAGTGTGAAGAGACCTGAAAGTGGCACATGGCAGCAGAGTGTGGCGATGGAGACAGCAGCAATGGGAGGCCGTACAGGGACCATGACAGACTCTGGACTTGGCAGCAGCATGAGGAGGCGGTATATAGGGGCCCATGGCAGATTAGGGGCCTGGCAGCAGCTATGTGAGGCCCGTTATCTTGCAGCACCCTATGTCAAAAAATTTTACACACCAGCAGTGTGAAGAGACCTGAAAGTGGCACATGGCAGCAGAGTGTGGCGATGGAGACAGCAGCAATGGGAGGCCGTACAGGGACCCATGAGAGACTCTGGACCTGGCAGCAGCAGGAGGAGGCGGTATATAGGGGCCCATGGCAGATTAGGGGCCTGGCAGCAGCTATGTGAGGCCCGTAATCTGCCTGCACCCTATGTCAAAAAATTTAACACACCAGCAGTGTGAAGAGACCTGAAAGTGGCACATGGCAGCAGAGTGTGGCGATGGAGACAGCAGCAATGGGAGGCCGTACAGGGACCATGACAGACTCTGGACTTGGCAGCAGCATGAGGAGGCGGTATATAGGGGCCCATGGCAGATTAGGGGCCTGGCAGCAGCTATGTGAGGCCCGTAATCTGCCAGCACCCTATGTCAAAAAATTTAACACACCAGCAGTGTGAAGAGACCTGAAAGTGGCACATGGCAGCAGAGTGTGGCGATGGAGACAGCAGCAATGGGAGGCCGTACAGGGACCCATGAGAGACTCTGGACCTGGCAGCAGCAGGAGGAGGCGGTATATAGGGGCCCATGGCAGATTAGGGGCCTGGCAGCAGCTATGTGAGGCCCGTAATCTGCCAGCACCCTATGTCAAAAAATTTAACACACCAGCAGTGTGAAGAGACCTGAAAGTGGCACATGGCAGCAGAGTGTGGCGATGGAGACAGCAGCAATGGGAGGCCGTACAGGGACCCATGAGAGACTCTGGACCTGGCAGCAGCAGGAGGAGGCGGTATATAGGGGCCCATGGCAGATTAGGGGCCTGGCAGCAGCTATGTGAGGCCCGTAATCTGCCTGCACCCTATGTCAAAAAATTTAACACACCAGCAGTGTGAAGAGACCTGAAAGTGGCACATGGCAGCAGAGTGTGGCGATGGAGACAGCAGCAATGGGAGGCCGTACAGGGACCATGACAGACTCTGGACTTGGCAGCAGCATGAGGAGGCGGTATATAGGGGCCCATGGCAGATTAGGGGCCTGGCAGCAGCTATGTGAGGCCCGTAATCTGCCAGCACCCTATGTCAAAAAATTTAACACACCAGCAGTGTGAAGAGACCTGAAAGTGGCACATGGCAGCAGAGTGTGGCGATGGAGACAGCAGCAATGGGAGGCCGTACAGGGACCCATGAGAGACTCTGGACCTGGCAGCAGCAGGAGGAGGCGGTATATAGGGGCCCATGGCAGATTAGGGGCCTGGCAGCAGCTATGTGAGGCCCGTAATCTGCCTGCACCCTATGTCAAAAAATTTAACACACCAGCAGTGTGAAGAGACCTGAAAGTGGCACATGGCAGCAGAGTGTGGCGATGGAGACAGCAGCAATGGGAGGCCGTACAGGGACCCATGAGAGACTCTGGACCTGGCAGCAGCAGGAGGAGGCGGTATATAGGGGCCCATGGCAGATTAGGGGCCTGGCAGCAGCTATGTGAGGCCCGTAATCTGCCTGCACCCTATGTCAAAAAATTTAACACACCAGCAGTGTGAAGAGACCTGAAAGTGGCACATGGCAGCAGAGTGTGGCGATGGAGACAGCAGCAATGGGAGGCCGTACAGGGACCCATGACAGACTCTGAACTTGGCAGCAGCATGAGGAGGCGGTATATAGGGGCCCATGGCAGATTAGGGGCCTGGCAGCAGCTATGTGAGGCCCGTAATCTGCCTGCACCCTATGTCAAAAAATTTAACACACCAGCAGTGTGAAGAGACCTGAAAGTGGCACATGGCAGCAGAGTGTGGCGATGGAGACAGCAGCAATGGGAGGCCGTACAGGGACCATGACAGACTCTGGACTTGGCAGCAGCATGAGGAGGCGGTATATAGGGGCCCATGGCAGATTAGGGGCCTGGCAGCAGCTATGTGAGGCCCGTAATCTGCCAGCACCCTATGTCAAAAAATTTAACACACCAGCAGTGTGAAGAGACCTGAAAGTGGCACATGGCAGCAGAGTGTGGCGATGGAGACAGCAGCAATGGGAGGCCGTACAGGGACCCATGAGAGACTCTGGACCTGGCAGCAGCAGGAGGAGGCGGTATATAGGGGCCCATGGCAGATTAGGGGCCTGGCAGCAGCTATGTGAGGCCCGTAATCTGCCTGCACCCTATGTCAAAAAATTTAACACACCAGCAGTGTGAAGAGACCTGAAAGTGGCACATGGCAGCAGAGTGTGGCGATGGAGACAGCAGCAATGGGAGGCCGTACAGGGACCCATGAGAGACTCTGGACCTGGCAGCAGCAGGAGGAGGCGGTATATAGGGGCCCATGGCAGATTAGGGGCCTGGCAGCAGCTATGTGAGGCCCGTAATCTGCCTGCACCCTATGTCAAAAAATTTAACACACCAGCAGTGTGAAGAGACCTGAAAGTGGCACATGGCAGCAGAGTGTGGCGATGGAGACAGCAGCAATGGGAGGCCGTACAGGGACCATGACAGACTCTGGACTTGGCAGCAGCATGAGGAGGCGGTATATAGGGGCCCATGGCAGATTAGGGGCCTGGCAGCAGCTATGTGAGGCCCGTTATCTTGCAGCACCCTATGTCAAAAAATTTAACACACCAGCAGTGTGAAGAGACCTGAAAGTGGCACATGGCAGCAGAGTGTGGCGATGGAGACAGCAGCAATGGGAGGCCGTACAGGGACCCATGAGAGACTCTGGACCTGGCAGCAGCAGGAGGAGGCGGTATATAGGGGCCCATGGCAGATTAGGGGCCTGGCAGCAGCTATGTGAGGCCCGTAATCTGCCTGCACCCTATGTCAAAAAATTTAACACACCAGCAGTGTGAAGAGACCTGAAAGTGGCACATGGCAGCAGAGTGTGGCGATGGAGACAGCAGCAATGGGAGGCCGTACAGGGACCCATGAGAGACTCTGGACCTGGCAGCAGCAGGAGGAGGCGGTATATAGGGGCCCATGGCAGATTAGGGGCCTGGCAGCAGCTATGTGAGGCCCGTAATCTGCCTGCACCCTATGTCAAAAAATTTAACACACCAGCAGTGTGAAGAGACCTGAAAGTGGCACATGGCAGCAGAGTGTGGCGATGGAGACAGCAGCAATGGGAGGCCGTACAGGGACCCATGACAGACTCTGAACTTGGCAGCAGCATGAGGAGGCGGTATATAGGGGCCCATGGCAGATTAGGGGCCTGGCAGCAGCTATAGGAGGCCCGTAATCTGCCAGCACCCTATGTCAAAAAATTTAACACACCAGCAGTGTGAAGAGACCTGAAAGTGGCACATGGCAGCAGAGTGTGGCGATGGAGACAGCAGCAATGGGAGGCCGTACAGGGACCATGACAGACTCTGGACTTGGCAGCAGCATGAGGAGGCGGTATATAGGGGCCCATGGCAGATTAGGGGCCTGGCAGCAGCTATGTGAGGCCCGTTATCTTGCAGCACCCTATGTCAAAAAATTTTACACACCAGCAGTGTGAAGAGACCTGAAAGTGGCACATGGCAGCAGAGTGTGGCGATGGAGACAGCAGCAATGGGAGGCCGTACAGGGACCCATGAGAGACTCTGGACCTGGCAGCAGCAGGAGGAGGTGGTATATAGGGGCCCATGGCAGATTAGGGGCCTGGCAGCAGCTATGTGAGGCCCGTAATCTGCCTGCACCCTATGTCAAAAAATTTAACACACCAGCAGTGTGAAGAGACCTGAAAGTGGCACATGGCAGCAGAGTGTGGCGATGGAGACAGCAGCAATGGGAGGCCGTACAGGGACCCATGACAGACTCTGAACTTGGCAGCAGCATGAGGAGGCGGTATATAGGGGCCCATGGCAGATTAGGGGCCTGGCAGCAGCTATAGGAGGCCCGTAATCTGCCAGCACCCTATGTCAAAAAATTTAACACACCAGCAGTGTGAAGAGACCTGAAAGTGGCACATGGCAGCAGAGTGTGGCGATGGAGACAGCAGCAATGGGAGGCCGTACAGGGACCATGACAGACTCTGGACTTGGCAGCAGCATGAGGAGGCGGTATATAGGGGCCCATGGCAGATTAGGGGCCTGGCAGCAGCTATGTGAGGCCCGTTATCTTGCAGCACCCTATGTCAAAAAATTTTACACACCAGCAGTGTGAAGAGACCTGAAAGTGGCACATGGCAGCAGAGTGTGGCGATGGAGACAGCAGCAATGGGAGGCCGTACAGGGACCCATGAGAGACTCTGGACCTGGCAGCAGCAGGAGGAGGTGGTATATAGGGGCCCATGGCAGATTAGGGGCCTGGCAGCAGCTATGTGAGGCCCGTAATCTGCCTGCACCCTATGTCAAAAAATTTAACACACCAGCAGTGTGAAGAGACCTGAAAGTGGCACATGGCAGCAGAGTGTGGCGATGGAGACAGCAGCAATGGGAGGCCGTACAGGGACCCATGAGAGACTCTGGACCTGGCAGCAGCAGGAGGAGGTGGTATATAGGGGCCCATGGCAGATTAGGGGCCTGGCAGCAGCTATGTGAGGCCCGTAATCTGCCTGCACCCTATGTCAAAAAATTTAACACACCAGCAGTGTGAAGAGACCTGAAAGTGGCACATGGCAGCAGAGTGTGGCGATGGAGACAGCAGCAATGGGAGGCCGTACAGGGACCATGACAGACTCTGGACTTGGCAGCAGCATGAGGAGGCGGTATATAGGGGCCCATGGCAGATTAGGGGCCTGGCAGCAGCTATGTGAGGCCCGTTATCTTGCAGCACCCTATGTCAAAAAATTTAACACACCAGCAGTGTGAAGAGACCTGAAAGTGGCACATGGCAGCAGAGTGTGGCGATGGAGACAGCAGCAATGGGAGGCCGTACAGGGACCCATGAGAGACTCTGGACCTGGCAGCAGCATGAGGAGGCGGTATATTGGGGCCCATGGCAGATTAGGGGCCTGGCAGCAGCTATGTGAGGCCCGTTATCTTGCAGCACCCTATGTCAAAAAATTTTACACACCAGCAGTGTGAAGAGACCTGAAAGTGGCACATGGCAGCAGAGTGTGGCGATGGAGACAGCAGCAATGGGAGGCCGTACAGGGACCCATGAGAGACTCTGGACCTGGCAGCAGCAGGAGGAGGTGGTATATAGGGGCCCATGGCAGATTAGGGGCCTGGCAGCAGCTATGTGAGGCCCGTTATCTTGCAGCACCCTATGTCAAAAAATTTAACACACCAGCAGTGTGAAGAGACCTGAAAGTGGCACATGGCAGCAGAGTGTGGCGATGGAGACAGCAGCAATGGGAGGCCGTACAGGGACCCATGAGAGACTCTGGACCTGGCAGCAGCATGAGGAGGCGGTATATTGGGGCCCATGGCAGATTAGGGGCCTGGCAGCAGCTATGTGAGGCCCGTTATCTTGCAGCACCCTATGTCAAAAAATTTTACACACCAGCAGTGTGAAGAGACCTGAAAGTGGCACATGGCAGCAGAGTGTGGCGATGGAGACAGCAGCAATGGGAGGCCGTACAGGGACCCATGAGAGACTCTGGACCTGGCAGCAGCAGGAGGAGGTGGTATATAGGGGCCCATGGCAGATTAGGGGCCTGGCAGCAGCTATGTGAGGCCCGTAATCTGCCTGCACCCTATGTCAAAAAATTTAACACACCAGCAGTGTGAAGAGACCTGAAAGTGGCACATGGCAGCAGAGTGTGGCGATGGAGACAGCAGCAATGGGAGGCCGTACAGGGACCCATGAGAGACTCTGGACCTGGCAGCAGCAGGAGGAGGCGGTATATAGGGGCCTATGGCAGATTAGGGGCCTGGCAGCAGCTATAGGAGGCCCGTAATCTGCCAGCACCCTATGTCAAAAAATTCAACACACCAGCAGTGTGAGGAGACCTGAAAGTGGCACATGTTTGAGGCATGATTCATGGCGGATTTAGTCAGTTGTGTCAGGAACTGGTGGTTTGAAATCCAGACTAATCCACGCCTGATTCATTTTCACAAACGTGAGTCTCTCCACACTTTGGGTGGACAGTCGTGTCCTCCGCGGAGTTACAATACCTCCTGCCGCACTAAACACGCGCTCCGATGCCACGCTACTGGCCGGGCATGACAGCCTTTCAAGGGCAAATTCAGCTAGTTGGGGCCAAAGGTCAAGTTTCGTTGCCCAGTAGTCAAGGGGATTGTCTACCTCGGTTGGCAGGGTGCTGTCCAAGTAGGCCCAAGCCTGTTGTTTGAGCTCCTGCTCCAGGTCCACCTGATGCTGCTGCTGCTGCTGCGGCTGGTTAGTAGTTTCCTCACTGCGCTGGTGAAGAAAGCTACTCATCATCGACTGCAGACTGAGGCAGCCGCTGCTGGTGGAGCTGCCACTGCTCCTACCACCCCACCCCTCCCCTGCTGCCATGCCAGCGGAACGCGAGCGCACAGGGCCCACAGTGTCTGAGGATGGACGTTGGCGCACAAAGGCAGAGACCAACTGACTACATAGGTGGTTTTTATAGTACGTAATTTTGGCCTCCCTCTCAGCAGGTGTGAAAAAGGCCACCATTTTGGACCGGTAGCGAGGGTCCAACAAGGTGGACAGCCAAAAGTCATCCCTCTGTCTGATGGTTATTATTCGGCTGTCGCTACGCAAGCAACCGAGCATGCTATGGGCCATTTGTGCCAAGGAATGCGAGGGACTCCCTGCCTCCATCTCCACAGCATACTGCCACGGTGCGTCTGGGTCCTCTGTCTCCTCCTCCTCCTCCTCTACCAGATGCTCCTGCTCCTCCACTCCTGTCCGCTGAGTGGAAAAACCACCCATTTCACTCAATAATTCCTGAGCACAAATGTCCTCCTCTACCTCCTCCTCTTCTTCCTGTCCTGCCCCCACAGGGGTCATGTGGCGTTGAGATCTGTGCGCCACGTCTACCGCACCCTGACCAGCCATTGTTAACAGCATTTGTTCCAGGACGTGCAACAGAGGAATGACGTCGTTCATCCCATAGTCCTGCCGACTCACGAATAGCGTGGCCTCCTCAAAGGGCCTGAGCAAGCGGCAGGTGTCACGCATGAGCTGCCAATGGCTGACATCTAAGTTACACAGGGGAGTACCTTTATCCGCTTGTAACATCAGGAAATCGGTGATGGCCTTTCGCTGCTCGTAAAGGCGGTCTAACATGTGTAGGGTTGAATTCCACCTTGTTGCAACGTCGCAGATCAGGCGATGCTGTGGAATTCCGTTCTGCCGCTGCAGCTCAATGAGGGTGTTCTTTGCGGTGTAGGAATGGCTGAAATGCATGCACAGTTTACGTGACATTTTAAGGATGTCTTGCAGTGGGATGGTGGATTTTAGGAACCGCTTGACAACCAGATTGAACACGTGAGCCATGCATGGCGCATGGCACAACCTTCCTTGACGCAGAGCAGACACCATGTTCTTTCCGTTGTCAGTCAACATGGTTCCGATTTTTAGTTTGCGCGGAGACAGCCATCTGTCGATTTCTCTGTTCATTACACTCAGCAGTTCCTCCCCTGTGTGACTACGTTCGCCAAGGCATACCAGGTGCAGCACAGCGTGACACCGTTGCGCCCTGCACATGTGATATGCCGGTCGGGTAATGGGACTTGGCACGGGGGTGGCGGCTGAGGACACGGCGGAAAAAGAGGTGGTAGAGGCGGACATGCTTGCTGGACCAAGGACGTGCAAACGTGGAGGCAAAAGCGTCGTGACCTGTCCAAGTTGCTGGTGCGGCTGTGCCGGCACCACGTTCACCCAGTGGGCCGTAAATGACATGTACTGTCCCTGACCGTAGTTACAGCTCCACACGTCGGCGCTGCCGTGCACTTTGGCAGAGACCGACATGCTCAAAGACTGGCCCACCATCTCTTCTACATGTGAATGCAGGGCTGGCACTGCCTTTTGGGCAAAGAAATGACGGCTTGGCACTCTCCACCGCGGCGCGGCACAAGCCATCATTTCTCGGAAAGGTGCTGAGTCCACCAGTTGGAAAGGGAGGGACTGCAGCACCAGCAACTTGGACAGGAGGACGTTCAGCTTTTGCACCGTCGGGTGCGTGCTCGCAAACTGTTGTCTCTTGGATACGGATTCCAAGAAAGACTGTTGACGGAATCCGAGAAGAGGAGTAGCAGGAGAAGGAGCATCTGAACGAGCGGAAGATGCCAATGAGCGACAACTCCCCTCAGCAGAGGTGTTGGAGCCTTGACTGGCTGATAGAGGGCGATTGACGACGTCGGGTGACGGAGCAAGTAACGGAGCGGGTGATGGAGCGGGGGCTGGGGCAGGCAGAACCGCCGTATGTTTATCACGGTTTTCCCAGGCCACCGAATGGTGACGCTGCATATGCTGACGCAACGCTGTAGTCCCAACATGGGCCCCCTGGCCACGCTTGCATTTCTGGCCACATAGTCGACATACGGCTACGTTTACTTCCTCGGGCGGCTTGAGGAAAAATTGCCACACCACCGAGTAGGAAACTTTGCCCCCGCTACTCTTCACTGGCTGACTGCTACTTCCTCCGTGCGCACCGGCACCACTACTGGCCGTGGTGGTAGGCTGCAGTGGAGCTGGTGCTCTACTCCGTGGACGTTTGGCTCCACTGACACTGATGCGACCCTGCTGCTGTCTCCTGGGCAACCCACCGACTGTTTTGCTCGCTGCCAAGCTGCCACCCTCTTCTCCTGATGATGCGGAAGAAATTGCCTGATGACGACGAGGCTGCCAAGTGCGATCAACCTCCTCATCATCAAGTAGGGTCTCCGCCTCACTACTAGCCCCCTCGGCTGCGTCTGGGTCAGGAGACAGACCTGTCTCTAGACCGGCTACCGAGCCACTCTCCTCGCCAGTACTTGTTCGCTTGGCTGCTGAAAAGGCCGATGTCTCCCCCCGTTCCTGACCGCCCTCTGTTAGCTCTTCCTCACTGTACAGTGGGGCTGAGCCCACAGCATGCGATACTTCGCTTGGTGAGGGAACAGCAAAGGACAGGGGCAGGTAGAGGACACGTGATTTCAGTGGGCTTGGTCCCGGGCCATGCCAACTAACGGTTGTGTCTGACGTACCCACCGACCGTTGGCTGTAGGTGTCAGAGGTGACCTGGGAAGAGGAAGACGACCGAGCCAACCAATCAATGACGGCAGGGTTGTCGGTGGAGACACGACCGCTGGATGACACCGGGAGCACTGGCCTCTGGCTGCGAATACTGCTGCCTCGACCCCTTCCTCTGCTGCCACGTCTGCTCGCTCCTAAAACATTGCCTCCTCTGCCACTCCTCTGCATGTTGTCTGACATACTATTTAATTCAACGATTAGGTGTCCCTGAGTAACAATTCTCTGGCACTCAGTAACAATTCTGTCTGTCCCTGAGTATGAATTCTGTGGCCCTGAGTAACAATTGTGTGTCTGTGCAAGTAACAATTCTGTGTCTGTGCAAGTAACAATTTTGTGTCTGTGAGAGTAACAATTCTCTGGCACTCAGTAACAATTCTGTCTGTCCCTGAGTAACAATTCTCTGGCACTCAGTAACAATTCTGTCTGTCCCTGAGTAACAATTCTGTCTGTCCCTGAGTATGAATTCTGTGGCCCTGAGTAAGAATTCTCTGGCACTCAGTAACAATTCTGTCTGTCCCTGAGTATGAATTCTGTGGCCCTGAGTAACAATTGTGTGTCTGTGCAAGTAACAATTCTGTGTCTGTGCAAGTAACAATTTTGTGTCTGTGAGAGTAACAATTCTCTGGCACTCAGTAACAATTCTGTCTGTCCCTGAGTAACAATTCTCTGGCACTCAGTAACAATTCTGTCTGTCCCTGAGTATGAATTCTGTGGCCCTGAGTAACAATTCTGTCTCTGTGCGAGTAACAATTCTGTGTCTGTGCAAGTAACAATTTTGTGTCTGTGAGAGTAACAATTCTCTGGCACTCAGTAACAATTCTGTCTGTCCCTGAGTAACAATTCTCTGGCACTCAGTAACAATTCTGTCTGTCCCTGAGTAACAATTCTCTGGCACTCAGTAACAATTCTGTCTGTCCCTGAGTAACAATTCTCTGGCACTCAGTAACAATTGTGTGTCTGTGCAAGTAACAATTCTGTGTCTGTGCAAGTAACAATTTTGTGTCTGTGAGAGTAACAATTCTCTGGCACTCAGTAACAATTCTGTCTGTCCCTGAGTAACAATTCTCTGGCACTCAGTAACAATTCTGTCTGTCCCTGAGTATGAATTCTGTGGCCCTGAGTAACAATTCTGTCTCTGTGCGAGTAACAATTCTGTGTCTGTGCAAGTAACAATTTTGTGTCTGTGAGAGTAACAATTCTCTGGCACTCAGTAACAATTCTGTCTGTCCCTGAGTAACAATTCTCTGGCACTCAGTAACAATTCTGTCTGTCCCTGAGTAACAATTCTCTGGCACTCAGTAACAATTCTGTCTGTCCCTGAGTAACAATTCTCTGGCACTCAGTAACAATTGTGTGTCTGTGCAAGTAACAATTCTGTGTCTGTGCAAGTAACAATTTTGTGTCTGTGAGAGTAACAATTCTCTGGCACTCAGTAACAATTCTGTCTGTCCCTGAGTAACAATTCTCTGGCACTCAGTAACAATTCTGTCTGTCCCTGAGTATGAATTCTGTGGCCCTGAGTAACAATTCTGTCTCTGTGCGAGTAACAATTCTGTGTCTGTGCAAGTAACAATTTTGTGTCTGTGAGAGTAACAATTCTCTGGCACTCAGTAACAATTCTGTCTGTCCCTGAGTAACAATTCTCTGGCACTCAGTAACAATTCTGTCTGTCCCTGAGTAACAATTCTCTGGCACTCAGTAACAATTCTGTCTGTCCCTGAGTAACAATTCTCTGGCACTCAGTAACAATTGTGTGTCTGTGCAAGTAACAATTCTGTGTCTGTGCAAGTAACAATTTTGTGTCTGTGAGAGTAACAATTCTCTGGCACTCAGTAACAATTCTGTCTGTCCCTGAGTAACAATTCTCTGGCACTCAGTAACAATTCTGTCTGTCCCTGAGTATGAATTCTGTGGCCCTGAGTAACAATTCTGTCTCTGTGCGAGTAACAATTCTGTGTCTGTGCAAGTAACAATTTTGTGTCTGTGAGAGTAACAATTCTCTGGCACTCAGTAACAATTCTGTCTGTCCCTGAGTAACAATTCTATGGCACTCAGTAACAATTCTGTCTTCCCTGAGTAACAATTCTCTGGCACTCAGTAACAATTCTGTCTGTCCCTGAGTATGAATTCTGTGGCCCTGAGTAACAATTCTGTCTCTGTGCGAGTAACAATTCTGTGTCTGTGCAAGTAACAATTTTGTGTCTGTGAGAGTAACAATTCTCTGGCACTCAGTAACAATTCTGTCTGTCCCTGAGTAACAATTCTCTGGCACTCAGTAACAATTCTGTCTGTCCCTGAGTAACAATTCTCTGGCACTCAGTAACAATTGTGTGTCTGTGCAAGTAACAATTCTGTGTCTGTGCAAGTAACAATTTTGTGTCTGTGAGAGTAACAATTCTCTGGCACTCAGTAACAATTCTGTCTGTCCCTGAGTAACAATTCTCTGGCACTCAGTAACAATTCTGTCTGTCCCTGAGTATGAATTCTGTGGCCCTGAGTAACAATTCTGTCTCTGTGCGAGTAACAATTCTGTGTCTGTGCAAGTAACAATTTTGTGTCTGTGAGAGTAACAATTCTCTGGCACTCAGTAACAATTCTGTCTGTCCCTGAGTAACAATTCTCTGGCACTCAGTAACAATTCTGTCTGTCCCTGAGTAACAATTCTCTGGCACTCAGTAACAATTCTGTCTGTCCCTGAGTAACAATTCTCTGGCACTCAGTAACAATTGTGTGTCTGTGCAAGTAACAATTCTGTGTCTGTGCAAGTAACAATTTTGTGTCTGTGAGAGTAACAATTCTCTGGCACTCAGTAACAATTCTGTCTGTCCCTGAGTAACAATTCTCTGGCACTCAGTAACAATTCTGTCTGTCCCTGAGTATGAATTCTGTGGCCCTGAGTAACAATTGTGTGTCTGTGCAAGTAACAATTCTGTGTCTGTGCAAGTAACAATTTTGTGTCTGTGAGAGTAACAATTCTCTGGCACTCAGTAACAATTCTGTCTGTCCCTGAGTAACAATTCTCTGGCACTCAGTAACAATTCTGTCTGTCCCTGAGTAACAATTCTGTCTGTCCCTGAGTATGAATTCTGTGGACCTGAGTAAGAATTCTCTGGCACTCAGTAACAATTCTGTCTGTCCCTGAGTATGAATTCTGTGGCCCTGAGTAACAATTGTGTGTCTGTGCAAGTAACAATTCTGTGTCTGTGCAAGTAACAATTTTGTGTCTGTGAGAGTAACAATTCTCTGGCACTCAGTAACAATTCTGTCTGTCCCTGAGTAACAATTCTCTGGCACTCAGTAACAATTCTGTCTGTCCCTGAGTAACAATTCTCTGGCACTCAGTAACAATTCTGTCTGTCCCTGAGTAACAATTCTGTCTGTCCCTGAGAATGAATTCTGTGGCCCTGAGTAAGAATTCTCTGGCACTCAGTAACAATTCTGTCTGTCCCTGAGTAACAATTCTCTGGCACTCAGTAACAATTCTGTCTGTCCCTGAGTAAAAATTCTGTGGCCCTAATAACGTTTCTGTGGCCCTAAGTAACAATTCTCTGGCACTGAGTAACAATTCTGTCTGTCCCTGAGTATGAATTCTGTGGCCCTAACTAGCGTTTCTTTGTCCCTAAAGAACGATTCTGTGGCCCTCATTAACAAGTCTGTGTCCCTGAGTAATGGTTCTCTGTCCCTAAGTAACTTCTCTCTGTCCCCAAGTATTGTTTCTGTGGCCCTAACTCTGTCCCTGTCCCTAGTACAGAGCGGTCTGCCTCTGTTCAATGACTGCAGGCAAATGAAGATTTCCAAAATGGCCGCTATATATACCTCGACCATTACACAGTGCTGGCTGGCTGGCTGCTGATTGGCTGATGCGATCACATGTCGTTGAGGAATGCATTATGGGGCAGCGCGCCTTGTCTGCGCGCCTTCCCCGACATCCCCGCTCCGTCGCCGCACATGTCAGCCGCCATTTTCGGAAAAATTTCGATTCGCGCGTCCGAATTAGGCTGTTTTTCGGATTCGGCACGAATCGAAATTTTTCCGAAATTCGACTCGAATTCCACTTCGGATACTTCGATTCGCTCATCTCTAGTGACAACCATACTGATGTGTCAGTTAGTAATTTAGTGATGTGTGAGGAGACTAAAGGGGTGAGGTGGGGAGCAGAGAGATAGGTTTTGATGTCATCAGCATATAGATGGTATTGGAAGCTGTGGCAGGTTATCAATTGAACCAGGGACTAAGTGTAGATGGAGAAAATATTTAAGACTTTGTCTGGTTTGTTATGAATACTAATGGAAACTGAAATATCAGTAGGTTGTAATCTGAGCTCTCTAATACTTTTGTAGAAATGACAAAAGTGATCCAAAATTTTAGTAAATATATTTTGCAGTAAGTACTCACAAAGTCACTAGGTGCAAGGGCTTTAGATAGCTAAAGTTGTGATGATCTGCTCTTGAGTGATGTTTTGCCTGTCATTCCCTTTAATTTTTAGGTACCATAACATCAATTTTAAGATAGTTTCAATATACTTTATAAAACCTCAATCTGCTATCACATGTATCAGATTCACAAAGGGGGACCTGAAGTCTCTTGTAAGCTTGCCTGTTACATATATCAATATAGTGGTTCATGCTAAAAAGTTTGTTATTTTGTATTGCATCTCTGAGTACTGTGTTTGAATCCTAGCTGGGACTGAGCTTTAATGTTGCAGTTTGCAAATGAGTGGAGGGGGGAACTTAAATTGCAGATAAATTTAAATTTGTGGATCCTGTTAAGAGACAGATACTGATGGGAATATTATATACTCTATGAAGTACTAAATAATATGTTGGTTCTATAAAAATCACAGAAATACATAATTAGACAGATATTCATTTTATGGAAAGATATCAAGATGTAACATCACAAGTTTATTTTAAAAGAAAATTTATGAAATACAGCATTAATTATAAATATAGGAATCTTTGCTTTATTTCTTCACAACCTATAGCCAGGGCTGGTGCTTCCACTAGGCAAATTAGAGGGCTGCCTAGGGCGCATACTACTGAGGGGCACCTGGGCACAGCCCAGGCAGGCACTTTATCTGTGTGGGACCTCTGTGTGGGATGCCGCCACGTCATCAGTGAGGGGCGGCAGAGGGGAGAAAGAAAGGACAGAGAAAGATGCTGGATGTCTGGGACTAGTGTAGCATCTGAGCTGTCGCTCCTTCCAGTGTTCCTCCCAGACTCAGTCCCTTACTGCAAGCCGGCTGGGAGCTGCTGATCACTGTGGAGTTCAAGCCGTTCTCTTCCCATTCATCAGTGGAGGTGGAACTGTGCCTGTGGAGGAAGGTAATGTCTGACTCTGATGTCCCTTGTCTGTGTGAGTGTAACCTGGTCGGCCGGACATCCATCACATGTGCAATGTATTGGTGAGTGATGACATCATCACTGTCCCAGAGCCTGCTCTTCTAATGCCTGCTGAGCCTGCTGATCTGGTCAGTGTTGGTGGTGGTGTATTGTGTTGGATCTGTCACTGTGTGGAATCGCTCAGTTCAGCTGCCTGCTGTCATAGCATTTTATCTCCCCCCATTGCCTGGGGAATTCCAGCCTGGGATCTGTCAGAGCGTGTATCCATCATCCTCCACTCACTGCAACTATCACCCTGCTACTGCCAGCCACAGATACAGTCCCTCTGTGACACTGATTTTGTCTTTAATATTGGTGCTGGTGGCATCTTATATAATTTATTTTTGCTAATTAAAAGAAATGTAGCAGTTTCACGTTTTGTTGATTTAATATTTTCTGCTGTTTTTAAAAAATTGTTTTGTTTTTTTTTGGGGGAGGGGGGCGCAAGTAGCTGGTCTTTCCTAGGGTGCAAAGTAGTCTAGCGCTGGCCCTGACAGATGCATACTGCTGTTATGACTGTATTGACATAAAGACATCTATTAGTTAAACCTGAAATTTTGAATTACTGTAAATCCTTGCCCTAGAAAGTAATTAAAATAATCATGCTATGATTGAAATATCTGATTGATCATTTGAAGTTTGAAAAAAAGGGGAAACATTTTGTTTGTATAGTATAACTGCATTGAGGACATTATTTTAATGAATCAAGCATATTGTTTCTTCTATATAGGTACAAAATCGTACCTGTTACATTGCTGGTAAATAGCTATGAATATTGTCAGATGAAAATCATTTGAAGCATTTGGCACAACGCGGGTCTGGCATACAGAGACTGCCTGTCAAATGCCTTCGACTCCATACAGCAGCTAGGGACCCTATAGAGCAGCAGATGGGCCATTAAGCTAGTATTACTGTAGATGCCATCAGTTTTCAGCTCTGACTGGGACATGTTCTTTAGAACTATGAGCAGATGCTGCCATTTAGTGACAGCTTCCTACTATCTTTTGCCAACTGGCAAAATTCAATTCTTTGTACCTGAACTATTAAATGTGTGACTTCTAACATATTGCTCTTTTGTAAAATGATGTGAGTGTTCTAAAGTAAAATTATTTGTAAAAGAAATCTGAGACCAAGATAACTGTATTATGTCAATACATACCAGTGTAAAGTACCTTGTATGGTTCATTTTTAGTGATTCATGAGAAATGAGGTCATAGATGTATATCTATTATAAAGTCAGGGTGTGGGTATGTGTCTTTCTATGCTACCTTTGCTTATTTTTAATTTAGCATTTTATGATGTTAGTGCCACAGTACCCATTGAAACATGCTAACCAAAGAAATTTTAGTACAATCAGTTTAATGCCAGATTTTTTTTAGAGTTTTTCCAGGTTTTTATTTCTGACTGTGAGACATTTGGGAGATTAACCCTTATTCATTGTCCTAGAGATATGAACAAAATGTTCCCAAGAGGGATACAGACAATAATTATACCTGACAGGGGGTCTAACAGTTACTCCATCCAAAACAAAGTTAAAAAAAAATTTTGGCTGAGGCTTTATTTTTATTGACCACTTGAGGTTGTCTGTGTGCACTGTGGCTTCAGTAGATTACAGAGAACTATGAATATGGTAAACTGAGCAAAATATCAGGTTTTAGAACAGATGCAATGTGTTATTAGTTCACAGATTGGTTTCACTTATGGATACTGCATAAGAGGAACTGAACTCTCAAAGCTGTGCCCAAAAAAAGCAGGTGGAGGGAAAAGAACTGGTCACCAGTATTAGTAATATATAAAAGACTGGTGCTTAGGTGTTAAAGGCCGGAAAAGAAGCAGCTAACACAATCAATAGGCAAACAATAGAAATATATAAAGAACTGTCAGTGTAGCACTTAATTGATGATACATAGGATTATTATTTATAACCAATCATCCACCAAAGGTAAGAAGTCAAATATGGATAACACAAATTAACCAATGAAAAAAAGTCCACATAAACTGGAAGTGCTGGTGCTTTGCAATGAGCCCAATAAGATAGAGAAAGTCCTTCAGCTTCCACCCAATCACACAGCCTCTTACCAGAGAGTTTGATCATCTGAAGGACTGGTCAAACAGAGCAGTTATAAGGCTCAGCTGATGTATCAAGGATCGGCAGACAGGTCCCCCAGAAAATCCAGACAATGTACTCTGAATCATACAACTGTCATATAGCTGTTAGATGGCAGATGTTTCTCCACACATTGAATACCCAAGAGGGTCACCAGTATTGTCTGGGGCCTTCTTGAACCTAATCTTTTCCTATTACTTATGGGACAGGATGTAGACACAGGAGTGTCAAGGCACTCTTGCATACCAAAAAGTGCACTGTTGTTTTTCAGCCTGAATTCCAGACACAAGGTACATTTTAGGGTACTATGTAAACACAATTAGCTTTAAAATATTCTTTAAAAAATAGCAAGTTTACATTTTTTGGGTTCAAGTCCAGTTAAAAAAAAAAAAAAATATATATATATATATATATATATATATATATATATATATATATATATATAATATAGGGGGCTTTCATTAGCCAGAAATGTTGGTGAAAATCATGACATTGTGGCACAATTTAGTTATTTTGCTAAATTTGCATTGGAGTCGAAAAGGAAGGCTAGATTAACTTGGTTTAGAGAGGACCCACTTCGCTCCTCTGTAAACTTGGCAATAAGGTATGGGGAGGTAAATAACCAAGTATACTTACGTCTTTGTGATTTCATCATTTTTAACAGATTTCATCCTGCCTCTGTGCTGCCTGGGTCCCTCTTCCCATGCCATTGTTTTCATACAGTGTGTGAGCAAGCTGAAGCATATGCCATCATGCAAAAGAAAAAAAACAAAGTAATAGTCGAGATATCTTCTTCTTTTTATTATTTACATTTTTATTTTGATATTATACAAAAAGAAGGAAGTAAAATACATTACATCAACAATAATAATATACTATTCCTATACAAACCATTACAGACCATTACCCCCCCCCCCCCCCCCCCACACACACACACACACAATCCAATTCTTTCCTCTATCTGTATTAAATTATCTTTATTTTATAGCCCAAGAAAAACTTCTTTATAAAGTCTGTACTTCCCCTCTTATTCTCATTAATTCTGTGTATGTTTCCGAAGTTTTAAATTTCATCCAACTACTCCATATCTTCCTAAACCTTTCCATTCTATCTTCTTCCATATAACACAGCTCCTCCGTTCTAAAAATACTCTCTACTCTCTCTAGCCAATCTCCAATTTTTGGTACCTCTATCACCTGCCAAAACTTAGGGATCAAACCCTTAGCCGCACTTATCAGATGGTACGATACTTTATTTTGATATAGTTCCGGTGTAGGCTCAAAATAATAAAATAAACATTTCCACAGATCTCTTTGAATGTCTACCCCACAAATTTGAGCTATTTCCTTCCAATAATTCTGTATATTCGGGCAATTCCACCATACAGTATGTGCGCCATTGTACCCCTTTCTCCACACCCTCTCCAGCACAAAGGGGAAATTTCTACTTGCTGCATATGGACAACATTTGGTGTTAAATACTATCTAGCTATGTATTTATAGTTCATTTCTACCATATGCATATTTGGCGCCTTGTGTATTAGGTTAAATACATATTTCCTTTGCTATGGATTCATTTTTAAACCCAATTCCTTCTCCCATTTTCCTACATACCCATTCGTTAATTTTTCAAATGGGTTCATGTCCTCCAATGTCCTCAACAGCTGAGCAAGACTCGCAACAAAATGGTTATACCTCCATTCATTTGAGACATCTTCTAATGAGAACACTAGTTTTGGTGACCTTGGTGGTCCCAGGGGATTACCTTAATTTGCAGGTAACTCATCTCACTTCCTGTTTTGGCTATGGGATGGGAAGTGAAGGTACATATCCCCAAAGGATCACAGATGGAAAACAAAATTGTCAGGTGCAATAACCCTCTCTTATTCTGTCCAAAATGGAAACAAAATTGTGCCCATAGTTCTACTTTAGTGCTTAAATCCAGACAAAACATTTTGTTTAGTTTTGGATTGAGCAAGGGAGTGTTAGAGCTTCTGTCAAGTTTTTATTACTGATAGATGGAAATCCACTTTTAACACATTGCCGCCCAGCCTATAACGGATTGACGGCCGGGTGGCCATCTTCTTCCTGTGACTGGGCGTCATATGACATCCTGTGAATTGCACAGTGCATGCGCGACCCCGGGGGTGTACATCTCTACCGTTCCTGTCAGGCTGTGTCCCTTGGACACAGCACTTCCCTGCTGGAGGTAAAGGGTCATTGAAACTGGATTTTTACCACGTGATCGGCTGTGACCTGTCAGAGCCGATCATAAGTGTAAACACACAGCGATCACTCACTGTTACTATCTTCTCCTCCTCATACACTGATCTTGTGTGAGGAGGAGAACCTAGGAACAGTGAGTTTTTCAAACCCTTTCACTACTATGCACCACACTGCCCCTAATAAAGAGTACCTGTCAGTGACACCAGTGGATCTGTCAGATCAGCCCATCAGTGGATTTGTCAGTGCTGCCATCAGTGGATGTGCCAGTGCCGTCATCAGTGGATCTGTCAGTGCTGCCATCAGTGCATTTGTCAGTGCAGCACATCAGTACATCAGTAGATCTGTCAGTGCCACCATTAGTGCATCGGTCAGTGCCAACATCAGTGCATCTGTCAGTGCCACTATCAGTGGATCTGTCAGTGCCTCCATCAGTGGATTTGTCAGTGCAGCCCATCAGTGCATCTGTCAGTGCCGCCATCAGTGCATCTGTCAGTGCCACCATCAGTGAATCTGTCAGGGCCTCATCAGTGGATCTGTCAGTGCCGCCATCAGTGGATCTGTCAGTGCAGCCCATCAGTACACAGCCCATCAGTGAATCTGTCAGTGCCACCATCAGTAGATCTGTCAGTGCTGCCATCAGTGCATCTGTCAGTGCATCCTCATCAGTGGATCTGTCAGTGCATCCCATCAGTGCAAAGTCCATCGGTGGACCTGTAAGTGCAGCCCATCATTATACTTGTCAGTGTACCTGTCAGTGCAGCCCATCAGTGCATCCATCAGTGTACCTGTTAATGCATTCATCAGTGCAGCCCATTGGTATACCTGCCACCATGGCCATCAGTGCACCCTAATCAGTGTACTTATCACATAGTCGACACAACTGCTGCCGAACAGAAGTGTGCCCATTACAGCCATCCATCAGCAGTTTACCCCTCATACAACCACAATCACCAGAGCTGCAATGTCCAAAACATATTTTACTAGTGAGGAGGCGCTCAAAATCCTCAGCATGTCGGATGAGAGCAACGGGGAGCTCTCACCATCTGATTCCTATTCGGAATATGAGCCAGTAGAAAGTAGTGGGTCAGTGACTGAATCGGAGGAGGAAGCATTCCTCCTAAAAGGATATGGCGCTCTGGTGAGCAAGCAACAAAGAGCAGCACCATACAACCCAATGTTCAATCAGCAGACACCAATGGTGCTAGACCCCAGGATGAAAGGCCCAGTACCAGCACTGGAGCACCCCACCAGATCCCAGAATTAGGGCCCAAACATATCTTCCTGACGCCATGGCAAACCCTTTATGGCTGCCTTCCAGCTCAGGATCAGCTTCAATCCCATTTTTCACCACACAGCCAGATGAGTATACCAATACTGAAAATTTTTCTTAAATTGATTTTTTTTTATTTGTTTTTCCATGCCGATTTACTGCAATACATTGTGGACCAGACAAACCCTTTTGCTCAGCAGTATATTGATAATAATCCCAGTACATCCTATGCCCATCCTTTTCTAGGAAGACGTCTCAGTGGACAAGTTAAAATAGTCTTTGGGCCTTACATTTAACATGGGGCTTACAAAAAAAAAAACGAATTGCATACCTACTAGTACAGCAACCCTATCCATCATATGCCCATCTATTCTGCTGTAATGTTCCTGTCACGCTATGATCTGAACATGCAATTTCTTTATTTGAATGATAACGCACAGTGCCCTCCCCGAGATCATCCGAACTATGACAAGCCAAGAGATTTGCGGAACTTTATGTCCCTGAGCAACAAATTTGTGTGGATGAATCCCTTGTCCACTTCACTGGCTGGCTGGGATTCAAACAATACATTCCCAGTAAAAGGGCCAGGTATGGATTGAAGCTGAACAAGCTCTGCAAAAGAGCTACAGGATATGTGCATGCATTCCGTGTGTACGAAGGCAAAGGCTCCCAGCTCTATCCCCCTGAGTGCCCAACCTACATTAGCACAAGTGTTTGAGACCTGGCATTCCCACTGTTCCAAAAAGGTTATCATATCTACCTTGATAACTATTATACCAGCCCCCCCCGCTTTTCCGGAATCTGTACCGTGAGAAAACCTTAGCTTGCGGTACCACCCAAAAAAATAGAAAGGGCTTTCCACAAAGTTTAGTAACCACAAGGCTACAAAGGGGAGAATCACAAGAAAGTCCCTCTTCTGGTACAAAATTTGCAATTTATTTTTTTCATTTGGCCATTTACAATGCATTTGTCATCTATCAAAAATCAACAGAAAGACCCACCACCTTCCTCATATATATAGAAGAAATTATCACTACCCTGATCTATCAGCAAGGATCCTCCCCCCCCCGCAGAAAACACTCGCTCTGATTGTGTGAGCAGGCTTCACGAGCGTCATTTTCCAGAAAAAATTCCACCCACAGAATCAGGAAGAAGACGCCAAAAAAAATGTCGGGTATGCAGCAGAAGAAGAGTTAGGAAAGATATTAGTGTTCATTGTCCACAATGTCCCTCCCAACCAGGCGTATGCATCGGAGACTGCTTCCGACGTTATCACACGTCACTAAAATATTAGTTCCCCTTATTTTTAACAGCCTGCCATTTCCCAGTTTCTAAAATCTGTGCTGATCATTTGCTCGCTGCCTTGATTGACCATGTTTCTGCCTTCCACCTGAACTGACCCTGGCCTGTATACCGACAATGCTTTTGCCTGCCATCTGAATTGTTTCTAAACCGCTTTTCTGCCTTCCACCTGAACTGACCCTGGCCTGTTTACTGACAATGCTTTTGCCTGCTGTCTGGATTGTTTCTAAATCACATTTTTGCCTTGTACCTGCACTGACCTGGGCCTGTTAATCAACCATGTTTTTTGCCTGCTGCTTCAACTGATCTTTTGCCCTGCTACTGTAGTAGTGAGATGCAAGATAACACAGGGGTCTCACATATGTGAGAGGCTTCAGAGTAAAGAAAAACAGTTTTTGGTTTACAACGGGTTTGTAATTCCTGGATCAGGGTCTGTTAGTCCAGAGGCTTTGAAGAGATTGGGTGGGACGAAGTCCCTACTCCTGTGCCCAGGTCTTACCTGACTGAGGCCCTAAGCCTGATGTTCCTTCCTGCTGCATGGACCAATTCTGTGCTGACCATATCTCTGACTGCTGCCTGTAATGACCCAGGAGTTTTTATGGACCATGTTCTTGCCTGCTACCTGAACTAGTACTTTGGTCGTGCTGACCATATCTCTGCTTGCTGCCTGTAATGACCCAGGACTTTTTTTGGACTATGTTCCTGCCTGCTGCCTGGACTATTCGTTTGGCTATTGCTGACCACATCTCTGCCTGCTTCCTGGACCACTGCTCTCCTCTGACAACTTCTCTACTACAATAACAGGTAGTCGTCTGTTTACCCTTTGTTTAGCTAGGCTGTGAAAAAGTCTCATGCATGTGGTATCACCATATTCAGGAGGAGTAGCAGAATGTATTTTGGGGTGTAATTCTTGCTATGTCCATGCTGTGTTTTTAGAAATATCTTATAAATTGACAACTTTGTGTAAAAAAAAATTTTCACTTTCTTTCCACATTTTTCAAAAACTTGTGGAAAAAAAAATGACATGTTCAAAATACTCATTATGCCTCATAGAATATATATTTGGGTGTTTTATTTCCAAAATGGGGTCATTTTGTGGGTAATTCCATTGTTCTGGTGCTCCAGGGCCTTCAAAAATGTGATAGGTAGTCAGGAAATTAAAAGTGTAATTTATGCCTCTAGAATGCCTCATGGTGCAACTTGGATCTTGGGCCTCTGTATGTGACCAGGCTATGGTATTGCAATACTCAGGAGGAGTAGCAGAATGTGTTTTGGGGTGTAATTGCAAGTATGCATATGCCGTGTGTGAGAAATAACTTGTTAATATGACAATTTTGTGTTAAAAAAAATCTTCATTTTCCCAAGAATTGATGGAAAAAATGACAACTTCAAAAAATTCACCTACTAAATAGCTTGGACTTTCTACTTTCCAAAAAGGGGTCATTTGGAGGGTATTTGTACTTTCCTGGCATGTTAGGGTCTCAAGAATTGAGATAGACTGTCAGTACATCAGGTGTGATCAATTTTCAATGATTAGTACCATAGCCTGTAGACTCTATAACTTTCACACAGACTAAATAATATACCCTGATTTGGGTTATTTTTTATCAAAGAAATGTAACAGTAAAAATGTTTTACCTAAATTTATGAAGAAAATGTACTTATTTGCAAATTTTTTTAACAGAAACTAAAAACGAAATGTTTTTTTTTTAATGTTTGCCCTTTTTTTGCTTATTTTGCAAAAAAATAAAAAAAAGTGGTGATTAAGTACCACCAAAATAAAGCTCTATCTCTGTGAAAAAAATGATAAATGTTTTGTTAAGGTACAGTGCAGCATGACTGAGTTATTGTCATTCAAAGTGCGAGAGCACTGAAAGCTGAAAATTGGTCTGGGCAGGAAGGGGGTAAAAGTGCCCTGTATTGAAGTGGGTAAGAGAGTCAGGAAGGGTTGGACCCTCTGACAATGTTTTTATTGCAGTCTTTTCTTTCCTATCTATCAAGCCCCGTCGCTTGTTCATGTAGCTCAGAGACAAGAAGCAAAGGAAGAGGAAGTCACAGACAGAAAATAATACAGACAAAAATGTTAACTCTGCCCTGCCTTATTTAAAAAACCAAAAAATGACAGTTGAAGTGGGGTTTAATAAATATATTAAGGAAATACGTTGAATTTGATAGCATGTGAAACTTTTTGTATATTCTTAGTTATCAAGTCTTTGTCAGCTAAATCAAATTAAATATATTTTAATTTTCTTTCATTGTCTTCTTTCTTCTGTTGAGGTTTCAATAAAGCAGTGTCTTATTCATAAGTCTACTTCTTATTAGTTTATTAAAATAATACCATGCTAATATTTATGTTAATAGCTTGATTATTACATTACATCATTTTATTGTAGCACACTAAAGATGTCATCAGTCCTTAGGCTCATTTTTATTAGCTAAGTTTTTCCTTCTATGCAGCAAGTGAATTTATTTACAAGTGAAAAATTAGCTTGCGTTTAAATGATCAAACAACTACAAGAGTATTCAGTAGATTATTAGTTAAATATATTCCTTGTTTCTGAAAGCAATTAAAAAAGAAACAGTAAAGCATACAATCATTCAATCAATCGCATCATAATGTAAACAAATCAGTACTGTTTAAACTAAATTTTAAATAGTTTTTGAGCAATTCCAGGTCCTCCCTAACCCCCCCCCTCCCTATCCTTCTCCTTCTTCGAAGCCCACTGCATCCGGCTCTTCTCCCCCACCCCCCCGAGGATTGCAGTAATCTATCGGCCTCCAGGATCCGCATCCCTCTTCCTAGACGACTTTGCCGCCTGGCTACCCTTCTTCCTCTCCTCCAAGCTACCGACCATCATCCTCGGGGACGTCAACATCTTCATCAACTCCAACAACCCGGCTACTTCCCAACTCCTCTTCCTAACCTCCTCCTTCGCGCTCACACAGCACACACAGTCCTCCACCCACACCAATGGAAACACCCTGGACCTCATTTTCTCCCACCTCTGCACCCCCACGACTTCACTAACACCCCCTTCCCCCTCTCTGACCACCACCTCCTCACATTTTCCATCTCTCCCTCCTCTAACTACCCCCCCCAAAGCGTCAAACCATCACCAGCCGTAACCTCCGCAACCTGAACCTGGCCCATCTCCACCCGGTAGCTGACTATCTGTACGATAGTATCCTTCCTCTGTCATGCCCTGACCTGGCCACTACTGCGTACAACGACTCACTGTCGGCTGCCCTCGACTTTCTGGCACCCCTAACCACGCGTAACGTCAGACCCCGACCGCTTCAACTCTGGCAGAACGACTGCTCCTTGAGCGCTTGGCCTACAATCGCCTAAGCACCCACCTCACTGATAACAACCTCCTTGATCCACTACAGTCAGGCTTCTGTCCCCTACACTCCACCGAAACCGCCCTACTTAAAATCACTAACGACCTGCTAACCGCTAAAGCTAATGGCCATTACTCAGTTCTCCTGCTCCTCCACCTCTCCGCGGCCTTCGACACAGTCGACCACCCCCTCCTCCTTACTAAACTGCACTCCCTTGGCATCAGGGAAGCTGCTTTCGCTTGGTTCTCCTCCTACCTATCCCAACGCTCCTTCAGCGTCACCTATAACGCTGCCACCTCCCCCTCTCTCCCCCTCTCTGTTGGAGTCCTGCCTCCTCTTCTCCATCTACACCTCCTCCCTTGGCAAACTGATACACTCCCACGGCTTCAACTATCACCTCTATGCCGACGACACAGAAATTTACCTCTCCACCCCCCACCTAACCCCCTCACTCTCCGCCCGCATCGCCCACCTCCTGAATGACATATCAGACTGGATGTCGCTCCATTTCCTCAAGTTAAACCTGTCCAAAACTGAGCTCCTAATTTTCCCCCCAGCCCGTGCCCCCCCCCATCCTCTCCATCGCTAATAGCAACGCCACCATCAATCCCACCCCACACGCCAAAGTCCTGGGTGTCACCCTGGACTCAAACCTTTCCTTCCAACCTCATGTCCAATCACTATCAAAGTCATGCAGGCTCCACCTCTGCAACATCTCCAAGATACATACATTCCTCACCCCAGACACTATTAAACAACTCGTACACTCCCTCATCATCTCACGCCTGGACTACTGCAACTCCCTTCTCACTGGCCTACACAAACAAACGCTTTCCCCACTGCAGTCTATCCTGAACTCAGCGGCTAGACTCATCCACCTCACCAACCGCTCCACATCTGCCAACCCCCTCTGCCAATCCCTTCACTGGCTCCGGATTGCCCAGCGCATCAAATTCAAATTACTAACTCTGACCTACAAAGCCATTCACAACTCCGCCCCAAACTACCTAACTGACCTGATACCCAAATACCACCCTACCCTTGCCCTTCACTCCTCACAGGACCTCCTACTCTCTAGCTACCTGGTCTCCTCCTCCCACGCCCGACTGCAGGACTTCTCCAGGACTTCCCCCATCCTCTGGAACTCCCTACCCCAATCCATCAGACTGTCATCTACCCTCCTCACCTTCAGGCGCACCCTGAAAACCCATCTCTTTAGGGAAGCCTACCCCACCCTCACCTAACAACCGATCTCCTCCACTTCTCCCACCACTCTATCCCCCACAGCCACTTCCTCCTGTACCACTATCCCCTCCCTCCTAGATTGTAAGCTCGAAAGAGCTGGGCCCTCGAACCCCTCGTGTATTGTATTTTTACTGTTTTGTCTCATGTTCTGTCCCCCTTGCTATTGTACAGCGCTGAGCAAACCCTTTGGCACTATATGAATACTGTATAATAATAATAATAATAATTTTTTTTTAAATTTCAAGCCATATTTAAGTTTAAAAAAGCTCCCCCTCCTTCCTTTTTTAACTCCTATACTAACTAGCCTGTAGAAGGAAGATGGTTATGCTTACTTATTCTCAGGGTGCTCCTGTTCGGTCACGTGTTCGGCTCCCAGCAGCGGAAAGGAGGGACAACCAACAACGGATGTCCCATAGTAAGCCTATGGGTGTTGCCACTGCCCTGGCATTCCATCTATTGTCAGTGCTCTCTCCTTTGAAATATCTTCCTACAAGGTAGTTAGAATAGGAGCTAGAGTTGGGGAGGGAACCATTTTAAGCTTAGTTAGAGCTAGCCTGACATTAAACCTGGGTTCGTAGTCACGGCGGTCACATGATCGGAAAAGGTCCCGATCGAAAGAGGAGATCGGGACCTTTCCGTGAGTACTGGACATGTGTGCTGGGAGTGCGCAGGACGCACGCTCTCAGCACATATGTTTTTCTTAATTGCACACAAATGTGCGGCCGTTTGGTGTCTAGGCCCAGACGCCGGGAGGCCTCACATTTGTGTGTGGCCGGTGTGAAAAGGTTAACATACACACCCGCAGCGGTTTGCATGAACAGGGTGCAATTCTGATGTGGTGCTGAATTTGCACACAAAACGCTGCAAATTAAGCACCGCATCAGTGTGAACCAGGGCTAAGGGTTTCAATGAAGAAGACTGTGTGTTTAACTGTACCAAGTTGCCAGGTGCTGGCAGCACACTGGATATCAAAACCACTGTTCTCACAAAAAATGCAGTGGTCTCATTCTTCAGTGTTCCAGCCCTTAGTACTGCATCCAACGATGCTCCTCAGGAAGCATGTATGTGAGCAGCAGTCTGGCTCTCAGGTGTGCTGACATCTGTTATTTTGTTTCTAGATGTGACTCAGGATTAAGCCAGGATCAAAAAAACAAAACAAACAAGGGCGCACTCTCATCGTGAGGGCTCTGAGGAAGGGGGTACAGCTCCCGAAACACGTTAGCATATCCGCATCATTAGACACAGCCATATTGTGACTGTTTTTGTGGACCACCTACTGCTTTTTATCACGTTGGTTTGTGAGTATATAATCCTTTTTTATTAATAAATACGTGGATTACCACGGTAATGCACGATGAGAGTGCGCCCTTGTTTGTTTTTTTTTTTCCACCAGTGGCCAGATTACCCGATCTCAGAAGGGCAGCACCTCTTCGGTTCGCATTTTGACATGTCCTTGGTTTGCATGAAGATTTGAGCACTGGTTCTGTTTTGTTCATCTTAAGCCAGGATCAGTGAAAAGGTGAGAATCAATAGGACTAGAGGGTGGAGCGTTTTGAACAGAAACTGTTTTCCATGAATAGGACTATGTACAACAAATGGAAAAATCTCATTTATATATTCATTTTAGTTCCAGGTTGTAACATTGCAAAATCATTATATACACCAGTAAAGGAAGAAACAAAGTCACACTGTGGGTAATAGATTACTGTAAATTGGCTGAAACCATCTGCTTGTTACTGATCACAAAGACAGGTTGACAATATATTACAGTATTCTTCTGAATGTGCAGCAGTTGGATCTGCTATGTATGATGTGATCATAGTTTTAATTTTTAACTACCATTTCAGATTCTGCAGTTTTAGTTACACAAATAAACACATCATTCTAAATTAAAAAAAATGTTTATTCTTTTATTACACCCACCTAATGTTTGAAGCTAATTTAAAAGGTTACAAATCAAGCATGTGATAGGAGTAATCCAGTGTGGAGTATATAACAGTTTTACTAGGCTACCTCCAATAAACATCACACTGTTTCCTGCAGCTATTTCTAATTATATGCTTGTGATTTTATTGAAGCTTTGTGGACATTAAGAAAGCCATGTTTGTTTTATGTGCCATTGTATACTTGCAAATCAAAGCCCTGCAAGATCACAGTCATGTCTCCATAACCTTAATTGGAAAAACTAGCCTTTAGGGTTTTAAAATGTCATGTACAAATTAAGCCTTTAAACTAATTCATTAATTAGTGTTTCATTTTATTGTTTTCTCTATAAATACCACAGCAATGCTTTTTATTATTTAAAAACAAAGACCTGGCTTCAATATGACAGATTTGCTAACTTGCCTGTGGTGTACATAAACCTTAAAGTATATCTATAGCCAAAACTTTTTTTGTAGTTTGAGATAGGGTTGGAAAGGGCAACCCTATCAGGTTTTACTTTTTGGTAAAAGGATAAGGAAGAGAGTGACACTCCAGAGATGATAATCCAGATTAATTTTGTATGTAATATTCAGGGGCGGACTGACAACTCATGGGGCCCCCAGGCAATAAGGGATCATGGGGCACCTGTGTCCTTGCCCAAACTCAAAAAAGCCTATGAAAAAGCTACCAGGGACATCTCATGGGGCCCCCTACTGACCCTGGGCCCTCGGGCAGTGCCTGAGTTTCCAAATGGTCAGTCTGCCCCTGGTTATATTATCTATTAAAAGAAGCCAATGTGCTTTTGGGTTTCAAGGGGTGCCCTTCGCTGGTCCCTTAATGTGCAAAAAAGGGCTTGGTTCTGGATGATTAGGAAGGATATGTTTGGGAAATCAATTTTACTAGTAACATCACTCTGCCTACAATTGTATGCTCACATGAACTTATTTTAACAAATTTAAAAGAAAAAACAAAACTGTGTAGTTCAAGGTGCAACCAATGGCACCACATCCCTCAAAAATTGCATACTCTACTACATTCCTCAGACCAAATGGTAAAATAATAATACAACTGTACTTTAATACATTTTAAACATTTCAATAATCCTTAAACAAAGACAATTTCTTATGCAATTATTGAGAGCGCAGAGGAATAAATAAATAAATAAAGAAGAGAGAGATCCTGCTCTCTGTATTACTTTCTCCTCATACAGAGGCTGGGTGATCAGAGCCCTGTGTGTGACAGCAATATGGGGAGAAGTTCCCCGTACCAGCTTGCACTTTTGGAAAGTTCTGTGAATTAATCAACTACAAGTACCAACATCTTTTGCAGGTGTTGAATTGTAGATCTTAATGAACTACCATGGCGCTGTTGAGTGCCCTGGTAGTTCATTGATTTTTTCCTGTCAGTATTAAACTGCCTGCCTGTACGATGTATTCCTGCATGGCACCAGTGAGCAGCTGGTGTAATGCTTACCAGGCTCCTAAAAAAAGTAGTAAATGTAAATTTTTTTACCTACAATTCTTTACTATACTTATACTGTATATTTCTAATTGACTACAGTGTATTATTTGTTGCAGTAATGTATGCTTTAACAGCAGATTATATATATATATATATATATATATATATTGTGGCAGTGCAATGTCCCTCCAGGGTGATGTTAACACAAAATTCTCAACCAAGCAGGTTGAGGGGCTCCACAGGGTTTTCTTGATTAGGAGGTAACTGGATTTTCTGTTTCCTCATTGTTTAGAAAGTCCATTTTTGGGCTTGGAGATTTCTTAGAGATCTGGGTGGGACAAAATCTCCAATCCTGGGTCCAGGTATTTGAGACCACCAGCACACTGATTGGTCAGGTGTGTGCTGGGCTATTAGTAGTGACCTGACCAAAGTTCTGGGCTCCACTGTCCTGTGGAGTCCAGGAAGCAGCCAGAGGGGTGCATGTCTGTGCTGGAAAAGACAGATACCTAAGCTTGAGGGCTGGAGCAGCAAGGGGCTGCTATCTACTGTATGTGGACAGTGTTGGCAGGCAAATGGTCTGTGGGATACAGACGAGGGTCTAAAGTGGAAGGTCTGAGCAGCACTGTGGTATGCGTAAGCCAGGAGGCTGTGCAGTTTCTTCTTTACTAAAGTGAGCCAGGAGGCTGGAAAAGTAATGTTTTTGTGTTAATGGTGAAGACCCCCTGCGTGGAAAACCATGAATTATGCTTTATGGAACTTTGTGTGAACTTTCCTTTAAATAACAGTGGGCCAACAAATATTTGGCTTGGAATGTACTTGCTAGCAGGCGCTACAGTTGAGCTTTTATATATATATATATATATATATATATTATACATGGTTATCATGATGATGCTATTCTTGTAATACTGATGAAGGTCTTATGGTTTTATGTAATAATAGTCTACCCCTGATGTTGGCAGACCTATGAAGCCCTGCGATGCGTTGGCTAACTTCTTTCACTATTATGACTAAAAAACATGACCTACTTTTGTGGATTTGGTTTACCCATCAGTTTTATGTGAGCACTACTATTGTATGCAATGTTTACTCTTTAGTGTAGCCAGAAAGCTTGATCTTTACAACTCTTTGTAATGTTCAGTATGTGGGGACCGATATGTGAACACATGACCACATCTTTCACGATGTCATCATGGACACATTGAGACATGGTGAGCAAGTATGTGAAATGGTACTCATGGGAAGCTTCTGTCTTATGAAAAATTGTGACTAAGATAAAAAGTGTGAATATTGTTTGTAATTCTGCCCATACACAAGACAGTGTTCTAGTACATTCAACCCCTTTTAACCAGCTTTTCATTGCAAAAAAAAAAAATTGAATGTGTTTGTTTTCAGAAGTTGATTGAAAGAAGATAAAATTGCTAACAAAAAAAAAAGTTCAATGTTTGGCATTTGGGAGATACTGCCCCCCCCCCCAGCATGTTGCCTTCCAGAGATCTGTGTACATAATTATGGTGCAAAGGGATGTGGTTTTCCATAGTCATGAAATGACTGCCACCCAGTCCTAACATCTTTATCTTTCCAGGCTCCAGCTTCATTCCTTGACTGTGACAATGAAGGCAGCAGTAATGGTATCTACTCTTTAGCTGTGGATTCTCATACTCATCAAAGATCCTTCTGTTTTGGTAACACAAAGAGCTTGACAAGCAACATGAGAATTCCAGCAATGTCTCTGACCCAACAAGCAACATTTTATCATAAGCCACTGTAGAAAGATAAGAAATGATCAAGTTTCCTGTTTTACGTTCAGCAATAGGTTTGCATGCTAGCTCTCCAGTTCAGCAAGAAACTGATACCTCTGCTCTTTCTGAGTTGTGTCTGTTGTTGCTGAACATAAAATAGTGAACTGGTTCTTTCTTATCTTTCTCAATTACTGAGTGGCTTCTGGTAAAATGCTGTCACAATATACTGCAGTGCTGTATCTAGTATTGGTCATATTCGAGTGAAATTTTTAGCAGCTTCCTTATTCATCATTTATACTTAGATGAGTAACTTGGCCTCTTTGATTCATTCACTATCTTGCCATGAAATGTGTCAAGGCAGATGTTAAAGTGATATTAACCACTTGCCCTCCTGAGGATTTACCCCCCTTCCTGACCAGGCCATTTTTTGCGTTCTGAGTTACTTTAACTGACAATTGTGCGGTCATACAATGCTGCACCCAAATTAAATATACGTCCTTTTTTTCCCACAAATTGAGCTTTCTTTCGGTGGTATTTGATCATCTGTGCGGCTTTATTTTTTGCGCTATAAGCAAAAAGAGACTGACGATTTTGAGAAAAAACAATATTTTTGACTTTTTGCTATTAAACATGTTCAGTAAAAAAATTTTAAAAAATCAAATTTCGTCATAAATTTAGGCCAAAATGTATTCTGCTATACAGTTGCAAGAAAAAGTATGTGAACCCCTTGGGATTATGTGGAGTTTTGCATGAATTGGGCATAAAATGTGCTCTGAACGTCATCTAAGTCACAACAATAGAAGAACACAGTCTGCTGAACATAATAGTACACAAACATTAGATGTTGCCATGGTTTAATAGCGCATAACATGTAAACATTCACAGTGCAGGGAGGAAAAAGTATGTGAACCTTTGGACTTAATAACTGGTTGACCCTCCTTTGGCAGCAATAACCTCAACCAAACGTTTCCTGTAGTTGCAGATCAGACCTGCACAATGATCTGGAGTAATTTTGGACCACTCCTCTTCACAAAACTGTTTCAGTGTAGCAATATTCTTGGGATGTCTGGTGTGAATCGCTCTCTTAAGGTCATGCCACAGCATTTCAATTGGGTTGAAGTCAGGACTCTGACTGGGCCACTCCAGAAGGCGTATTCTGTGCTGTTGCAGCCATTGTTTTGTTGAATTACTTGTATGCTTTGGGTCATTGTCCTGTTGCATCACCCATCCTCTGCGGAGCTTCAGTTGGCGGACAGATGGTTGTACGTTTTCCTGCAAATTGTCTTGATAAACTCTGGAATTCATTTTCCCATCAATGACAACAATCCGTCCAGGCCCTGAGGCAGCAAAGCAGCCCCAAACCATGATGCTCCCTCCATGTTTTACAGTGGGGATGAGGTTTTGATGTTGGTGTGCTGCGCCTTTTTTTCTCCACACATAGTGTTGTGTGTTCTTCCCAAACAACTCAATCTTGGTTTCATCTGTCCACAGTATATTTTGCCAGTAGTGCTGTGGAACATCCAGGTGTTCTTTTGCAAACTTCAAACGTGCTGCAATATTCTTTTTGGACAGCAATGGCTTCCTCCGTGGTGTCCTCCCATGTACTTCATTCTTGTTTCATGTTTTCCTTATTGTAGATGTGTCAACAAAAATGTTAGCATGTGCCAGAGATTTCTGTAGGTCTTTAGCTGACACTCTGGGATTCTTCTTTACCTCATGCAGCATTCTGCGCTGTGCTCTTGCAGTCATTTTTACAGGACGACCCCGCCTAGGGAGAGTAGCAACAGTGCTAAACTTTCTCCATTTGTAGACAGTCTGTCTTACCGTGGACACATGAACATCAAGGCTTTTGGAGATACTTTTGTAACCCTTTCCAGCTTCATGCAAGTCAACAATTCTTGATTGTAGGTCTTCTGAGAGCTCTTTTCTGTGAGGCATGGTTCACATCAGACAGTGCTTCTTGAAACCAGTAAACCCAAAACAGGTGTGTGTTTTTTAAGGGCAGGACAGCTGTCAGCAACACATCCAATATCATCACACTGATTGGAGTCAAGGTTGGCTCACTCCTGGCTCCAATTAGCTCTGGGAGAAGTCATTAAGCTAGGGCCTCACATACTTTTTCCTCCCTGCACTGTGAATGTTTACATGTTATGTGCAATTAAACCATGGCAACATCTAATGTTTGTGTAGTATTATGTTCAGCAGACTGTGTTCTTCTATTGTTGTGACTTAGATGACGTTCAGAGCACATTTTATGCCCAATTCATGCAAAACTCCACGTAATCCCAAGGGGTTCACATACTTTTTCTTGCAACTGTATGTCTTTTCTAAAAAAAATCTCCAATATGTGTAAAATAATTGGTTTACGTGAAAGTTATAACATTTACAAATGGCGGTATAGATACTAGGATTTTTTTTTCTACTAGTAATGGCGGCGATCAGTGACTTTTAGCGGGACTGCGGGACTGCGGCGGACATTATGACACTGGGGGGGAAGTAACTGATATCGCCAGTGACACCAATACATTGATCAGTGCTACAAAAAAGCACTAACACTGTACTAATGGCACTGGGCAGGAAGGGGTT
Organism: Staurois parvus; assembly: GCF_062004578.1. Classification (NCBI taxonomy): domain Eukaryota; kingdom Metazoa; phylum Chordata; class Amphibia; order Anura; family Ranidae; genus Staurois; species Staurois parvus. The sequence continues at coordinate 7,210,733 of NW_028318025.1, forward strand.
AATGTGAGGGACGATCAAAGGGTTAACTATGTACTGGGAGTGTTTTGCTAGGGGGCGTGTTCTTTACTGGAAGTACACTGATCCGGATAGCTATGCTGTGCACATCTATCCCGAGCAGTGTGCTCGAGCTCACAGGGAGGAAGACTGTAAACAAAACAGTCTTCCTTTCCATTGGTGATTGTCGGTAATCACCGGGCGCTGGTTGGTAATTACCGTCCGGGACCCTATGATTGACATCCGTGGCCGCTAATTGCAGCTTGAGTAGGGCGCGTGTGCTCCCCCTACCCAGAAATGCAAAATCACATATATATACGTGATTTTGTGCACAGGTGCTGCCCTGTAGCAGTGTATCTGCTATAGGGCAGTCCTTAAGCGGTTTAAGAAAATTAAAATAAAAACAAAAACAAACATGTTATACTTACCTGCTCTGTGCAGTGGTTTTGCACAGAGCAGCCCAGATCCTCCTTTTCTTGGGTCCCCCATCGGCGTTCCTGGAACTTCGCTCCTGCCAAGTGCCCCCAGAGCAAGCAACTTGCTACGGGGACACACAAGCATGCTTGCTCCTGTTCTGCGTGTCCATTCACACTCAGAGCTGCGGCTCGGTCCCACCCCCTCTCTCTCTACATTGGATCACTGCCTGTGATTGACAGCAGCAGGAACCATTGGCTCCCACTGTTGTCTCAGCCAATGATTTCCTGAAGATCCAAGGCTCCCATACACATCGCTGGATTGCGATGGGGCTCAGGCAAGTATTGGGGGGCTGGGGGAGCTGCTGCACACAAAAGGATTTTTACATCATGCATAGGATGCATTTACAATCACTTTAATTGTCCCATAAATGACTGGAGGTGTTAAAGTTGTGAAACATAACTAACATTATTAGTATTATTATACAGGATTTATATAGTGCCAACAGTTTTCTCAGCGCTTTACAATATAACAGGAGGCAAAACAGCAACAATACAGTTCAATACAAGAGGGATTTGAGGGCCCTGCTCCTTGGAGCTTACAATCTAGGAGGGAGGGGCTAGTGGTACAAAAGGTAGTAACTGTGGGGGATGGACTGGTTGGAAGAGTAAAAGATTCCAGTATTAGCTGAGGTCAGGATAGGCTTCCCTGAAGAGATAGGTTTTCAGAGATCACCTAAAAGTGAGCAGAGTAGGCGATAGTCTGATAAATTGGGGTAGAGAGTTCCAGAGGATGGGGGAAGCTCTGGAGAAGTCCTGGAGATGAGCATGGGAGGAGGAGACAAGGGAGCTAGAGAGTAGGAGGTCTTGCGAGGAGCAGAGAGTACGGTTTGGGTGATATTTAGAGACAAGATTGTTGATGTAATTTGGGGCAGAGTTATAAATGGCTTTATATTATTGTTAGTGTTTAGAATTTTATCCATTGGGCAACGGGAAGCCAGTGGAGGGATTGGCAGAGAGGGATGGCAGATATGGAACGGTTAGTAAGGTGGATGAGTCTGGCAGCAGCATTCATGATAGACTGAAGAGGGAATAGCCTGCGATGAGGTAGGCCAATGAGGAGGGAGTTACAATAGTCAGGGCGAGATATAACAAGGGAGTGAATAAGTTGCTTAGTGGTTTCAGAGGTTAGGAATGGTCGTATCTTGGAGATGTTGCGAAGCTGAAGTCTACAAGATTTGGACAGTGATTGGATATGGGACTGAAAGGACAGATGGGAGTCTAGGATTACACCTAGTACCCTGGCATGAGGGGAGGAACTGATGATTGTGTTATTGATCTTGACGGAGAAGTCATGGTAGGGGGTACGGGCTGGAGGGAATACTAAGAGCTCAGTTTTGGAAAGATTGAGTTTGAGGAAGTGGAGTGACATCCATGCCGATATGTCACTTAGTAGGTTAGTAATGCGAGTGGAGACTGAAGGGGTGAGGTGAGGGGTAGAAAGATAGATTTGTGTGTCCTCAGCATAGAGATGGTACTTAAAGCCGTGGGAGTTTATCAATTTCCACTGCATAGCTTGGAGTCATCTGTAAAAGCTGAAATGCTACCAGTTTTAGTAGCCTCCAAATTTGTAAAACTCTTCTGAAATATCTGTATTCTAAGGCTCTGCATTTGTGTTGTTACTATCTCAGCCTAAAGTTATAGAGTTTTAATAACCCCCTATGTGTAGTTCAGTGGATGCTGAAAGTCAAAAAGAAAAACCAAAGCAACAAAAAAATGGGAAATTTACAGGACAAAGTTTATGACACCCCATATTTAACTACTGTAATATTGCCTAATTGGTCTGATGGAGTTTTTTGCTTTTCCATTTGAGTTTTCAGATTCATTAACTGAGTATTGATACCTGAAAGACAAACATGGCCTAAATACATTTTTGTTTACCTCTGGGATCTTGTCTTTGAACCCTTTCAACCATTTCTATGAAGTGTAATCAGACATAAAAAAAAGAAATCTCAAGAACTAATGAGTACAAATTCAGCTGGTAAGGCATGGAAGTAGCCTTTGGCTGTTAATGTACTACTTTTAAAGGATAAGTTGACCTTTGGGAACATGTTAAATGTTCCACCCGTTTCTAGGGTGGAACACATAACATGTTCCTGATCCTGTAGCCGCCGCCAGCTGACCCCCCCCCCCCCCCCCCCGAACAAAAGTATGGGGAGAAGTTCCAGTGCTAGCTGTCAGTTTCCAAAAAAAAGCGTGGCCGTGCTGTGCTCTGTCCACATGGCCGCGTCATTCGTTCACAGTGGCTGTCAGTTTGTAGTCCTCAATAATCTACCACAGCTCTGTGAGCCCAGTGGCAGTTCATTAAGTCTTCCTGTCAGCAAGTATCGTCTTGCCTGTATAGGATGTACAGATACATAGTGTGCAGGAGACCTGCATGGCATCAGAGATCTACTGATTGCTGGTGCAATGCTTTACAGGCTACTAGCACAAAAAATAACAAATGCACATTTTTTTTAACTGCAAAAAAATGGGCATTTATTATTTTTTTGTGGAAAGGTGAACCTATCCTTTGAGTGGTCTTCTTTAAAATTGCAAAAAAATGCATTCACTATGTTTACAGGATCCAGAAATTGTTCTGGCAGCTTATATTGCATAAAATAAACTGGTCGCTTTAATTATTTTGAAATGTATGGCCTAGTAAGAATGATTGTGTGTATTTTCTTATAGTCATTAAGATGTACAGTCCTGCAGAAAGAGCAGTTCAGAAGGGACTCTGAACCTTTCCTTAACTTGCTGTTGGTCCCGGCAGCTAGATGGGCTAGGTGGATAAGTTGGGACCAGGGGCGGAATGACAACTCATGGGGCCCCCAGGCAATAGGGTATCATAGGGCCCCTGTGTCCTTGCCCAAACTCAAAAAAGCCTATGAAAAAGGTACCAGGGGCATCTCATGGGGCCCCCTACTGACCCCGGGCCCTCGGGCTGTGCCCGAGTTTCCAAATGGTCAGTCCTCCCCTGGTTGGGACTGGCTGCAGCACTAGAAAGCAAAATGCTAGCAGGAGGCTACAGAATGACTGAAAAACTAGAAGAATAAATGATGGAAAGATCAGTAACGGACACATTATTTCATAATTGTCAAATTGTATTTTAGTGTACAAAGTTTCTATTCAACCTTGCTTAAATGGCCTTAGCCCATCCTTTCATTTTTCTACAGTCATAAGTTAATAACATTTCTAGTGGTTGCAATACAATGACTGATTTCATAAGTTGGGCAGGTAAAGTAAGTATTAAAGAAAGTAAATATTACTCTGTAGTATGTGCTTCATTAATTAACAAAGGGGGGACACTATTTTGGGTATCTTGCATTTCGTTGAGTTTCTGAAAATTTCATATATTATATTTGTGAATGTTTAGTTGATTTATTTTAATGATAATGTATTATATTTCAAATTGAATATTATGGCTTTAAAATGCTGTTAACCACTTGAGCTCTGGACGGTTTTACCCCCATCATGACCAGGGCAATTTGTGCTATTCAGCACTGCGCTACTTTTACTGGCAATTGCAACATTACCCAAATGAGATTTATATATTTTATTACACACAGATGGAACTTTCTTTTGGTGGTATTTGATCACCACTGGGTATTTTATTTTGTATTATTTAAACAAAAAAAAAGACAAAAAAATCTGGAGGAAAAAACAATATTTTCTACTTTCTGTTATAAAACATATCCAATAATAATAATAATAATATTAATAATAATAATAATACAATTATTTCATACATTTAGTCCTAAACATATCAGCTACACATTTTTGGGGAAAAAATCCCAATAAGTGTATATTAATTGGTTTGTGTGAAAGTTATAGAGTCTACAAACTATGGTATATATACTGGAATTTACTTCCTATACTGGCAATCTGTGATATATAGTGGGATTGTGATAATGTGGCAGGCAATCTGGCACTAGGTGTGAGGGACACTAACTAACTAAAACTGACATCAATAGTGACACTAATACAGTGATCAGTGCTAATGCTGTACACTGTACTGTGGGCTAGGAAGGGATCAACATCTAGAGGTTATGGCAGGACCTGGTTCAACTGCTGGTGGCACTGTGCTTCTCTGGGTGGAAAGCTGCAGTTCTAGTGTCCATCAGCAGGTGTCTCCCAGCAGCCAGCAGGTTCCAGTAATCAGCTCCACCTTGCACACCTGCTGGGAGGGTACTTACGTTTCCTCTTTTGCTATTGCTCCCTGTATCAGTGTTTTGATTGCCTTCCTTGCTGCCAGATGCTTATCCTGCTCCTGAGCTAGCCTGGCATCCTGAACCCCGCCGCTTTACTTTTTATCCTCTTGTTCCTGTACCCAGTCCTGATTCCCCCTTTCCTGCATCCCTGGTATTTTCCTGTTATGCTTGTTTCCTATCTTGTATATATTTTACATTACATAATGTATATAGTTAGTTGTTTTTTACATGGCATTTAGTTTTGATTTTCTTGCATTATCGTGTCTATTGCTGCTAGTGTATGGTTATCTTTCACTGTAAATAAATCTCACTTTAAAGATTATATATATATATATATATATATATATATAGTATCATCCCAGCTGCAGATTCCTACAGGTCAATTGTGTGCCTAACAATGTGTAATATGTGCTGTTTTTATTTTACTATCTGTCTATTTTTTCTCCTTGCTTTGCAGGGATTAAAAACAACCATATTGCTGTTCTGTGTTTTGTAATTGTGTGATTGAACACAGCTGATCAGCCAAAATCATGTCCAATCACAGCAGAGGTCAGCAGGGGGCATGTATGCGCATACCCGAAGCCCAAAGCAGGGGGGGGGGGTAAAAAAGAAAGGGAGTAGGATGGGTGGGGACCTGAGTGGACCCACCATTAGACTTTAGCTGCCTCCACTGAGTTGGTTTACACAGAAAGCAAAGCTCAGTCGATGTTCCCCTGAGAGTAATAATCTATCCAAGGGTCCCAAACCTTAGCGTATTGGGTGTACGTATCTTCCAAAATTGAAGTGAACCTCTCATGCATAATAGTGCCCAGGAGCCTCTGTTTAACTTCGCTCATGTTAAGAAAAGGTTGTCTTTACACCCAGGCAAGAGTGTGACGTGCAACCAGGAACACAAACCCCACCAATTTCCCTTGAGTCTTAGACAGAGATGGAATAGGTTAATTTAGTAAGGCTTCCCAGGGGTTGTGAGCTACAGTGACATCAAGAGTGGAGCAAATCATAACATAAACACGTGTTCAGAACCAGATTGCTTTAGGGCAAGCTCACCAGTGGGTATTCTTTGCAAAGTGCAATTTCACCACATTTGTGAAGCTCTGGAGGAAGTGATCAGTCTATTGGCCTTAAGTAAATCAATCCTATTGTATTCTATAATTTTAATACAAATTCAGATATAAATCAAAATAATATAAAAATAAAATATATTAAAAAATATGTATTTTATTCCAGAAAGATTATGTGGCTAGAAGCAGGGCTAGAATGCTGGCTTATTGAATCCAGCCACTAAGCTGTGCCCCTGGAGCTTAGAACCGCCCATGCAAAGAATAGAAAAAGTCTAACAGGTGAAAAGTCTAGGAATGCAGGTTTTACGAAACACAAAATGCTCATAAAGGCCTATGAAGTAAGCTAAAAACTTTTTCTGTTCTTCCTCTAAAAGACACCACTGGAGTCTGATACTTCAGGGCAGGAATGTATGCACATACAAATGTGTTGTACAAATATCCTTAATTTTAAAAAGTGTTCATTAATAGTTTTCTTTTTACAGTGATCATTGTATATACACTTTCAAATGACTCTTGTTATTATTTACAGTATGTCTTGAATATATTCATATAATCAAAAAAATATATTTGTCAGTTGTTCCAGTTAAACTTTAATAGAGTAAAGTGTACTCCAGTTTTTGTTCCTGCAAGCTATTTTTGTATTTTAGAAAGGTCCATTTTCTTTGCATTTAGTCCCAGTTAAGTAATAATGCTTACAGTACATGATTTACCAGCTAGAAGCAATCTTTGACCTGAAAAACACAGTGCATGGAAAAATAGGTCCTACTAAAAGGCAGAATGGCAAGGAAAGTATTAGTGACCTATGCCGGCAGTCATGTGTTTCAATTATTTTCAGGAATCCATTTGTCAAATAAGTGAAGCGATCTTAGATGTCAAGTTCAAGCTGGGGTTACTGCCTTTCTACATCTGATATGATGTATCTTCAGTAGCTGTTTAATTGAATTACTCAATTTATTTTTCAAGCAACAATGCTCTACCAAGAACCATGACATTAAACAATTAAATATGAGTTTAAAAGTCAGCATTTTGTGTAATTCATCATTTCAGCAAACCATCACAGCGGCCTTAGGGGCCTGACAATTTCTGAATGCCGTAATCAAAAGAGGAATTCAGTATCAAAAGAGTAGCAGACCACCTGTCCTGAGATCCAAGTTGTAATATAGAATTACGTTTTATTTTACTTGTAGATGATTATAAAATTGCTGTATTTGTGCATCATAAACATGATGGCATTACTGTTCACGTAAAATTATATATACATTTTAGAAAGAAAGAAAAAATACTTTTTTCTGTTTGATTTTAACAGTTTATTGGGCTATTTCGTACAATGCATTTTATTTAGTATGCTGTAAATTTTTTTGATATGCACCGTGTATAACAAATGTTTTCCAGCAAAATATCTGGAATATTTGTGCTAATTTCTATTACATTTTTTTAGGGACTGGCCTGAAGTAAGGGGGGCACCTGCCTTCATGAATGATAGCATCCATGATAATTTTTTCCAGCTAAGATTATAGCAGATGGCATTGCACTGGTAACCTTCAGCAAAAAAGCTAGTGAGATGAATGGAGTAGTGACATCAGTAGCAGTAGTCCAGTCATAGCAGGATTGGGCTGGAGAGGGAGAGAGCTAGAATGCACACTCTTCACCTACGACTCCTCCCTTTGGCCACAGTGATGACATGTGGGCAGAGGGAACATGACATACTTGCTAATGTGCTAATTATGTTTACACAGGGGTAAAGCAGGAATATTCTGGGTTTGTTGTGAAAAGGCCAGTTGGTTTTCTTTGCTCTAAAAGAAATCCCTTATGCCACATAGTTACATAGTTATATAGATAGTCAGGTTGCAAAAAGTTGATCTAGTTTAACCAATAGAAAAAATAAATAAATAAAGAGAGTAAATAGATAGAAATCCTCCATTAACATACTGTAATTCTATAACTGTAACTGATCCAGAGGAAGGCAAAAACCCTATACAAGCATGGTCCAATTTGCTCCAGCAGGGGAAAAATACACTCCTTCCTGATCCTGCAGGAGGATATTGGATACTCCCTGGATCAACAATCCTTGGTGGGTGTTATTACATGTAAATGTTAGCATCATGTTTTGTTCATTTAGGAATGCCTTCAGTTCCTTTTTTAAACAAACTACTGAGCTGGCCAGAACCGGTTCTTGAGGGTGTCTATTCCCCATTTTCACAGCTCTTACTGTGAAAAAGCCTTTCTGTATGTGAAAGTTAAGGGCTTGTTCACATCATGGTGCAGAGATGTCAGTTTTTCTGCACCCATTCTCCAAGAGCACAATGAAATCAATTGTTCTGTATGTGCCCTGTTCACACCACAAAACTGGCATCATGTGCAGATTTGTTCTGCGTAATGTATAAAACACATTGAAGCACTCCTGAAAACTGATGTAACTTGATGTCTCTGCAAGTGAAATCTGTGCTTCAGTTTCTATCAGTATTTCTGCATGTATGGTGTGACCAAGGCTTGAATCTCTTGTCTTCCAGATGTAATTAGTGGCCCTTTGTCTGTTGTGATGGCCTGAAAGGGAATAACTGTACACCAAGTTACACCTATACTTATATGAAACACTTATGTATTTAAAAATAGTGATCATATGTCACCTTAAAGTGGCTGTAAAGGCTCAAGGTTTTTTACCTTAATGCATTCTTTGCATGAAGGTAGAAAACCTTCTCTGTGCAACAGCTCCCCCAACCCCCCAATACTCACCTAAGCCCCATCTCATTCCAGCAATAGGCACTGGAGTCTCGGCGATCCCGGGACTCCATCTCCTCATTGGCTGAGACAGCAGTAGAATCCATTAACTCCCGCTTCAGTCAATCACAGACAGTGAGCCAATGAGAAGAGAGGGGGCGAGGCCATGCCACGGCTCCATGTGTTAATTGTACACCACAAAAGCACTCTAAAATCTAAAACAGGGGTCAGCAACCCCCCTGCACGCATGGCAGACATGGCAAGCTGCCGCATTTATGACGGCACATGAGGGAAGCCTGGGACACCTCTCACACGCAAAGTTGGTGCCTACGGTTGGCTACACAGATGGGAGTATGATCAGTTCTTTATCACTTCAATTCCCTGCCTCCTTCATTTCCGCCCACCTCACTCGGCTTTCCTGCAACCGACAAAGCTCTGTTGAAGATGACTGGATGTAGTGGGTGGTGCACCACGCTCCCCCAATGGATGCTGTACCTCAGTGAGCTCCTCCTCCCAACCTCGGACTGTACTTGGCCTTAACAAAGGACATGCAGGAGAGCTGCTCCTCGAGTTCCCACACTGCACATACAGTATGTAAAGTTGGATTCTTTTATAGATACAACCACAACCTTCACTGTGTGTTGTTGGCTGTTGCAGCTCTGACCTGTGAAACCCTCAGATCAGAATGGCAACACAGCTGCAACAGCCAGCAACACAATGTTAAGATTGGGGTTGTGTTTGAAAAAGAATACGACCTCAGCTGTGTGCAGTATGGGGAGGAACCGCTCTGATGAGAGCCCTGCCAGCAGTCACCTTATCCTCTGCCCTGCTGACCTCCCATTGCCCTGAAGATGCTATGCTCCGCCCTACTACCCCATCCTATGCCCTTGTGTCTTCATCCAATGCTCTGCTGATGGCACCCTATGCCCCGCTGATGCCATCCTATTCCCTGCTGACTCCATCCTTTGCCCTGTTGGCCCCATCCTATGTGCAGCTGACCCCTTCTTCTGCCCCGCTGACCCCATCTTATGCCCTGTTTACCCCATCCTCTGACCCGTGGACCCTATCCTCAGCCCCTTTGACCTCATCCTCTTCCCCACTGACCTCGTTCTCAGCCTTCTTGACCCTGTCCTCTGCCCTGCTGATGACTGTCCTATGTCCTGCTGACTCCATCCTATGCCCCGCTGATCCCATACTCTTCCCCACTGCCCCCCAAGGTGCAGGAATAGCAGCTGATTTGAGGTGTGATGGTGCAGGAATTGGGGTGATCTGAGGGGTAAATGTGCAGGAATTGGGGCTTATTTGAAGTGAACAAGTGCAGGAATCGGGGTGATTTGAGGGGTGCATGTTCAAGAATTGGGACTGATCTGAGGTGTGAATTTACAGGAAGTGAGGTGATGAGGGGTGTGAAGGTACAGGAATTGAGACTGACCTGAGGCGTGAAGGTGTAGGAATTGGGGTGATTTGAGGTGTAAAGGTACAGGAATTGGGGTTATTTGAGGGGTAAATATGCAGGAATTGGGGTGATCTGAAGTGTGAAGGTGCAGGAATTGGGGCTGATCTGAGGGGCGAAGATGAATTGTGGCTGATTTGAGGTGTGAAGATGAGGGAATTGAGGTGATCTGAGGGGAGAATGTGCAGGAATTGGGGTGATCTAAGGTGCGAAGGTGCAGAAATTGGGACTGATTTAAAGGGGTGAAGGTGCAGGAATTGGGGCTGATCTGATGGGTGAAGGTGGAGGAATTGGGGCAGTCTGAAATGTGAAGGTGTAGGAATTGTGGCTGATCTGAGGTGTGAAGGTGCAGGAATTGCGGTGAACTTAAGAGTGAAGGTGCAGGAATTGGGGTGATTTGAGGTGTGAAGGTGCAGGAATTGGGCTGATCTGAGGTGCGAGGGTGCAGGAACTGTACCTGATTTATGGTGTGAAGGTGCAGGAATTGTGGCTGATTTGAGGTGTGAAGGTACAGGGAACTGTTAGAACATTTTTTGCTGTTTGTGTCTCTGCTAGGTAGATTCACTCACCCTCTTTGTCCTGGTCACCATTGTCTCTAGGACTGAAATTGAGAGAAGATCTAAAATTGAATTAATAAAAATACAGTAAATGAGTTGTCACCAGGACAATAATAGAGGGGAATTCTTTCTATGCGAACATTTGTTCCAGTGACCATCGTCTAAGAGGAGATTTACGTTGCTTTTTGAGAGATTTCTTCTCACCTCCTTTTGTGTCAGCAGGGCATGCAGTTATGAGAAATCTTTAGACTGGGACACAGATGGCCAAAAAACAAAAGTTTTAACCATTCCCTACATTAAAAAAAATAGAAACACACTTGGAAGTTCAGTTAAGGTGTCAAAACAAAAGAAAACTACCAAAAGTAGCTTCCTGAATAAACCTTTATCATATGTTCCTTTAGATTCCGGGAAAAAAACCTGGTTGCTTATTCTTGGGTGATACATTATTTGGCTCTGGTAGATTCACATGGCAACAATTATTAACAATCACTTCAAAACTGAGGAAATTGCATGAAATCCTAACTCTCATAAAATGTGGGTACAGTTTTTAGAGTTGCTTGTCACTTTATTACACAGGTGGATTTTAGTACCTTCCAAACTGTTACATTTTGGACAAAGAAAGCACCAATTTTATGGAGTATGATTTATAAAATATCCAACTGTGCCCTGGAAATATTATTTGAGGCAACTGGCAAGTAAGCCACATACATCAATGTTTGTTATTTATAGAGGGAATAAGGGGAGTAAGTTACAATTAATCAATTAATGAATGCACACCAGGTGCAGAGTAAATTTAGAACAAAACAAACCTGTTAATCACAATGACTTAATGTTATCAACACTGAACAAGTGAGATATAAATAACATGGGCAGAGATAAACATTAAAAATGGTGATTTTAATAGAAAATAACAGTGCATTTTAATACTAAATCTGATCATTCACAATACTAAATAAACACAAACAGTAAATAATATTTACAATATTTATTATTGTCTACAGATACAGTTTCTATCTATCTATCTATCTATCTATCTATCTATCTGAGATACATACACTAACTACATGTATATGCACATATGCCTGCCTTTCCACGCACATTAACTTTAATGGCATCCCTGTCCATAGGGTTCAATATTGAGTTGGTCCAACCTTTGCAGCTATAACAGCTTCAGCTCTTCTGGGAAGGCTGTCCACTAGGTTTAGGAGTGTGTCTATGTTTGACCATTGAATGTTTGACCATTCTTCCAGAAGTGCATTTGTGAGGTCAGGCACTGATGTCGGATGAGAAGGCCTGACTCGCAGTCTCCGCTCTAATTCAACCCAAACGTCTTCTTTCGGGTTGAGGTGAGTACTCTGTGCAGGCCAGTCAAGTTCCTCCACCCCAAACTTGCTCATCCATTTCTTTCTGGACCTTGTTTTGTGCACTGGTGCGCAGTCATGTTGGAACAGGAAGGGGCCATCCCCAAACTGTTCCCACAAAGTTTAGAGCATGAAATTGTCCAAAATGTCTTGGTATGCTGACACCTTAAGAGTTCCCTTCATTGGAACTAAGGGGCCAAGCCCAACCCCTAAAAACAACCCCACACCATAATCCCCCCACCACCAAACTTTACAATTGGAACACAATGCAGTCAGGCAAATACCACACACTAAATAGTGAAGCGCTAAAAGATACCAAAAAATAAACCCTATATACACATCATAAATACCATCTGAACCTATAATAATAAATAACATACAATAATAAAAAAATAGTTTGTCAGTGGGATAACTTAAATTAATAAATATCTCATACATAAACTAACCATAGATACCTCATAATATATAAATACGTGATAAAAAATGAACAACAATTGATATTCCCTTAATTAATCCTCAAATAAATCAGTGTTATGGAATCAACATTCATAATTATACTATTTAATAAATAATAAATAATAAAAGTGTAACTATCCGTGATGAATTGTGACAAACCTATGAGTTGAAATAAATAAACTGTGATTCTTCAACAAATAAATACGTGATTCATAATTTCTGTGGTAAACTATATATCAGAGTAAAAAATTATATTATATATTAAATCCACTATATTTTGTGATAAATACATAAAAACACTGTGTCTAAAATAAGCACAAAAGTCCATGCATATAATGTGAAAACACTCAGTGATCTTCACTTCTAGTGCTCAAAAAGGAATCCTCCAATGGCAGCAATGCCTGCTCACCTCCCCACCTCGACCCACACAGGGCCACAAGGCTAAAATTCTCCTCAAAGGCAATCCTTTACTCCAGGCAGCTCAGCAAGGGATCAGTCAGGCAACCACCAAAGCCAGACACGTCCATCAGATTGCCAGACAAAGAAGTGTGATTCATCACTGCAGAGAACACATCTCCACTGATCTAGAGTCCAGTGGCAGTGGGCTTTATACCACTGCATCCTACGCTTTGCATTGCACATGATGATGTAAGGCTTGGAAGCAGCTGCTCAGCCATGGAAACCCATTCTATGAGCTCTCTGCACACTATTGTTGTGCTAATCTAAAGACCACAGGAAGTTTGGAGGTCTTTAGGTATTGACTCTACAGACAGTTGGTGACTTCCACACACTGTGCGCTAGAGCATGCGCTGACCCCACTCTGTCATTTTACGTGGCCTACCACTTCGTGGCTGAGCAAACCTTTTGGCACTTTATAAATACTATATAATAATAATAATAAAGAGAGAGAATTAATAAGGGTTTGGTTAATTGAATAGGGAAAATTTGGTATGCTGTGGTATGCTGTAGAGCAGTGTTTCCCAAATTGTGAGACACGTATAGTATTACCTCACTGTGGGTGGAATACTGCCATGCTCAGGATTTTGTTTTTGCTCTTGGCAAAAGAACATATGGTGGAAACTGCAGGAAAAATGGTTAAAGGAGTAATAAACCCAAAAGCAAACATTCATTCTATGATAGCTTACCGATTACTAGATGATATGGCTGTATTAATTTCCTTTTTAGGCTTTCTTTCTTTTATTTTCATCTGACAATCCAGCCAGTTAGTCAGTTGATTTTCAGAAGTTCAGCTATCCAGCAGAATGTATTAGTTTACATGGAAGAGACAAACCCCTTTCACACTGGCAGGGGTGATTACAATGATCAGTTTTTGTTTATTAATGCAAAACCTTTATCCCAAAAGGAAAAAATGATTTGCTGTAACTGATTATAAAGTGTGAGCTGACATTTGGTTACCAATTGTTCAGTGTATTTAAATCTGCATTTAATACTTCACTCTCCCCAGATTAACAGTGCTGATGTCTGCCGTGCCTCTTGTGTTCATTCCTCCAGAGTTGTGTTTCACTAATGCATGAGGTGCTTTACTGGTCAGGTCACCAGGTGAAAACAGAGGGGAAAAAGCCAAACAAAAGAAAACTGATGCTGCCACCACATCTAATGATTGATAAGCTGCAATATATTACATTTTTGGTTTCGGCTTTAATGCCACTTTAAACTGTTTGCTTTATGTTCTGTGAGTTCTGATGGAGACCTTTCTATATGGATGCTGGTAGTTTAGGAAATCGGACATATGGCCAATTTTAAAGCAGATTAAAAGGAAATTTATTTTATGTTTTATTTATATTAAATATATTATTATACAGTATTTATATAGTGCCAAAAGGTTTGCTCAGTGCTGTACATTATAGTGGGGGACAATAGATGAGACAATACAGTAACAAAACAATACACGAGGGGTTCGAGGGCCCTGCTCTTTCGAGCTTACAATCTAGGAGGGAGGGGATAGTGGTACAGGAGGAAGTGGCTGTGAGGAATGGAGTGGTAGGAGGAGTGGAGGAGATTGGCTGTTAGGTGAGGGTGGGGTAGGCTTCCCTGAAGAGATGGGTTTTCAGGGTGTGCCTAAAGGTGAGGAGGGTAGGTGACAGTCTTATGGATTGGGGCAGTGAGTTCCAGAGGAGGGGTAAGTCCTGGAGAATTCCTACAGTCGGGCATGGGAGGAGGAGACCAGGGAGCTAGAAAGTAGGAGGTCTTGTGAGGAGCAAAGAGTATGGGTTGGGTGGTATTTGGGTATCAGGTCGGTGAGGTAGTTTGGGGCAGCATTATGAATGGCTTTGCATGTCTGTGTTAGTAGTTTGAATTTAATGCGTTGGGCAATCGGAAGCCAGTGGAGGGAATGACAGAGGGGGGTGGCAGAAGCGAAGCGGTTGGTAAGGTGGATGAGTCTGGCCGCTGAGTTCAGGAAAGACTGAAGCGGGGATAGCCTGTGTTGGGGTAGGCCGGTGAGAAGGGAGTTGCAGTAGTCCAGACGTGAGATAATAAGGGAGTGAACAAGTTGTTTAGTAGTGTCTGGGGTTAGGGACGTACGTATTTTGGAGATGTTGTGGAGGTGGAGCCTGCATGAGTTTGCCAACAATTGGACATGGGGTTGGAAGAACAGGTTTGAGTCTAGAGTGACACCTAGGACTTTGGCTTGCGGGGTGGGATTGATGTTGGTCGTGATGGAGAAGATGGGGGGGGCGTGGGCTGGGGGGAAAATTAGGAGCTCGGTTTTGGAAAGGTTCAATTTGAGGAAATGGAGCGACATCCAGTCGGATATGTCGTTCAGTAGGTGGGAGATATGGGCGGAGACTGAAGGGGTGAGGTGAGGGGTGGAGAGGTAAATTTGCGTGTCATCGGCGTAGAGGTCATAGTTGAAGCCGTGGGAGTGTATCAGTTTGCTGAGGGAGGAGGTGTAGATGAAGAAGAGAAGGGGCCCAAGGAAAAAAATACCTCTCTAAGTCTCAATGCATGCATTTCTGTTCCTAAAACCATTTTACAGAGCAGTAAAACTTTTGAATTCATATTAATAAAATTGCTGTTGCAACTGTGAATATTATTGACCATTTTAGTATAATGCTTTACTTTATGCTTGATAATGCTTGACTGTACTCTACTTATTTCTTTGTGTAATCTGTGCAATATTTCTAATTATAAGTGTGACCTTTTGTATAAATAAATGTGACTTTGGTATGACTGTTATAGAAGGACCTGTCGAATTCCTGCATAGAATTAATTTTTTTCCTTTTTTGCATATAGAAAAATTAACTGGATCTGGATCATCAACAAGGCATGGATACCCAGAGGACCCAGCTGCAGTAAACCAGAGTGTAGTGCAGTGGCTCAAAGCTGTGCATCTGTCTGTCAGTTCAAAAGGGTGATGCACTTGTAGGCATTGGGCCCCTTATGGGATTGGGACAAGCCATTGCAGGAAATTTAAATAGAAAGGATTCTCTGTCTCTTTCAATCCTAATATCAATGAAAGGGTTGGGGAGATGGGGTGGCGAATTCTCTCTTAATCCATTTCTGATTAGTACAGCAAGGAAAACTGGAATTGGCTAGGATTTTGGAACTCTAATTCAATAATCCTGAACACTGCCTTACAAAATGAATATAGTTTTTGATATATAGATGAATAGTAGGTATATTCAAATAACACATAATTTTGAAAAAAAAATTGAAAAAAATTAAAATCCGCATTTCATCTTGTGCCTAAAAGGGGGTACTGCCCAAGTTAAATACCACTCAAAGGGATAGTGCATGTGCTCGCATAAATCCTTTTGAGGGACTTCGATCTGTTGCAACCAAGGAGATCTGAATTCTTGTAGTGCACCAACTGGGCCCCAACAAGCACACAGAAGATCTTTTACTGCAGTTAAAGGGACTTTAGTCTTTCTAATAAAAAGCTCTTTCTTCATCTCAGATTTGAACCTTGTCATCAGCTTCTGAGGGCCCAAAGGGATCCAGCCTTGTTCCGTAGTAGTTTCTCCTTTTGCTCACTGGGGACAAAAACATCTCAAAGTTGGTTAAATTAAGATTTTCATGACATTCAGAACTGATTGAGATTTTTGTTGTATGTGTTGGCCTTTGCTTAAAGTTACTAAGAGTAATAATTGTAATTTTTTACACGACTATAATTTTGTGCTGCTTTGCTGTGCTCATACTCAACTCTAATATAAACAAGTATCAGTTCACTTTAAACCAATATGGTAGTGTGACAAGGGCACTCCTACCTGAAAAAAGAAGGTTACTAAATGATCCACGCGGAGTAATATGGATTCAAAAAATCCAGGCAATACTTTATTTGATCACATAGATCATAAGGAGGTTAAACATGAGCACGGTGAACATGTCAAACAAAATAAAATCATGTTAAAAAGCACTTGGCGTCTTCATTATAGGGTCATCTTAGCGAGTAGAGCACCATATAAGGCAATATAGAGTAATGGTGAGGTAGTTTCGCCTAGATTTCCATGGATTTCCAGCTTATATTGGAGTAAGCCATGTATTCAGCAGATATGTTCCCAATATATGTCAGGAGCCTCCTGGTATATGGAAGCTGGAATACAAAAATACACAATGTGTATAACAAAATGTAGGAGCTGAATCGCATCCAAGCCTCACCAAGGCTCCCTCTACAGTAATTCGTGGACACTTCTATTACCTTCTCAGTTATGAGACTGTCATACCGACTTCTCAAATGTAGGGACTTCCTGGGTAGCCACCCCAAGTGAAACAAAGTCCACAGTACCAGATGATTCTGAGGATATATATAAAAAGATAAGTGTATATATCACAGGCATCAAGTAACCCCAGAAAATAAGAACCACAATATGAGTATATTACCATCAATAAAGATCAAGAAGACTCCCGTCGACTTGAAATAGGATCAGGTCCTTGATGCTTGTTTAGAGATGTATAGGGGGGTGGGAAGCCAGGTAGTCACAATACGTAAATTCCAGACACATATAGTGTATATATAGCAGGCCGTGTGTACCTGAGTCTATATACCCAATGAGGGGTTTCCAAAAATTACTCAATCTGAGAAAATTGAAGCGGTTTCATTAGGATATGGCTATGTCACAGCATACAGTGCCAAAAAATAGGATAGCGTGTATATATATAGATATATTATCCTCCAAAGAGGATAATATATATATAACATAATATATGTTCTGACGAAGTCTGCGGTGATTGGTGGACGAAACGCGTCAACGTATTGACGTCACTACACTCGGCGTCTTCACAGGGTGCGGCGCCCACGAGGTGGGAAGGAACGGCGGTGTCACAGCTCCTTGCTAGGAAGGCACATGGCCCTTTGAAAAACTACCATAAAGCTACTATTAAAGCGGCTCGCAAACGGCAATCCCCCAGGGGAATATACCTTCCACCGGTGGCAAGTTATTTAAGCTTACAGCTGTTTAGATTTATAGAGCATTTATGGAGTTAAGAAGGCATGTTATACGGGCCTAATTTACCCTGCATACTCTGGGAATTTTTTGGAAATCCTCTTTGGAGGATAATATATATATATATATATACACACTATCCTATTTTTTGGCACTGTATGCTGTGACATAGCCATATCCTAATGAAACCGCTTCAATTTTCTCAGATTGAGTAATTTTTGGAAACCCCTCATTGGGTATATAGACTCAGGTACACACGGCCTGCTACATATACACTATATGTGTCTGGAATTTACGTATTGTGACTACCTGGCTTCCCACCCCCCTATACATCTCTAAACAAGCATCAAGGACCTGATCCTATTTCAAGTCGACGGGAGTCTTCTTGATCTTTATTGATGGTAATATACTCATATTGTGGTTCTTATTTTCTGGGGTTACTTGATGCCTGTGATATATACACTTATCTTTTTATATATATCCTCAGAATCATCTGGTACTGTGGACTTTGTTTCACTTGGGGTGGCTACCCTGGAAGTCCCTACATTTGAGAAGTCGGTATGACAGTCTCATAACTGAGAAGGTAATAGAAGTGTCCACGAATTACTGTAGAGGGAGCCTTGGTGAGGCTTGGATGCGATTCAGCTCCTACATTTTCTTATACACATTGTGTATTTTTGTATTCCAGCTTCCATATACCAGGAGGCTCCTGACATATATTGGGAACATATCTGCTGAATACATGGCTTACTCCAATATAAGCTGGAAATCCATGGAAATCTAGGCGAAACTACCTCACCATTACTCTATATTGCCTTATATGGTGCTCTACTCGCTAAGATGACCCTATAATGAAGACGCCAAGTGCTTTTTAACATGATTTTATTTTGTTTGACATGTTCACCGTGCTCATGTTTAACCTCCTTATGATCTATGTGATCAAATAAAGTATTGCCTGGATTTTTTGAATCCATATTACTCCGCGTGGATCATTTAGTAACCTTCTTTTTTCAGGTAGGAGTGCCCTTGTCACACTACCATATTGTTTGGCATGCATTTTCTTGGGTTTATGGATCCACACTTGTATAAGTGAGTCGGAGATATGACAATGACACTAGCTATTTGTGTCATTTTAGGTGGCTTGTTTCTGTTCTATTTTTGATCAGTTCACTTTAACTTGTGTGTGTCTATTTTCTGGTAATATTGAGATTGTTTACTCTGGTCAGAAGTGTACAGTGGTATCAGCAGGGGTTGAGCTATCAGAGTGGGGTCAAGAGTGAGAGGGAGCCCCAAAATAACTCAGTGACTCTTAGGGGGGTAGTGCTATACAAAGAACTTTGCTCCATACAGCTCTGTTACATATACCATGGAAAGCATTTCTTATATTTGAGTCACCCTGTGTTTTATGCACTCTTCCTGGGTTATCCCAAGGAGACTAATCAGCCCTCCTAGTTCTTGCCTTGGATCACAGAACAAGAGGCAGTCATAAGATTTGTAAAATACATTTGGGCAGGTCTAACACCATTCTTTGTGATTAGATTCTACAAAATTCTGTGTGTTGTCAGTGTACAAAAGGAAATTAGGAGCTGGTTGCATTTTTGACAGATCAAAAGTTTTTTTTTTTTTTTACTTGCAGGGTTTTAAAAGCATACACTATGAGAAAATGTACATATATTTTTTAATTTTGTCCTGATATATACTTTAAATTCAGAGGGTATGATTTCTTTGATGAATATATCTTGTAATTATCCTGTTGTTAAGACTCTACAAAGTCAAAAGTCATATGATGTAAACAGGGTTATGAGGTAAGCCATCCATGAATTCTCTAAGTGTCTGTAAAAGTATGTAGATGATTTAAAGTGGTTGTAAACCCCACACATGAAATATGAACTAAGCATATCCCTCTATAGTGTGCTATTGTCTCAATTAAGAGCACCAAGTGTCATTTCTGTCTGCTGCTTCATTTATCTGCTATCAGCATGAATCACTTCTGACAAGTTTTCCTGTCACCAACAGAAAAATGGTCACAGGGAGGGAGTTCCAGTAGAATGACAGCCTCAGCTCTAGTCCTGTGAGCTGTGTGGAGGGGGGGGTGTATCTTCTCTCCAATCAGCTCTCAGAGCTCTCCTCACTGAGCTCAGCAGTGTGTAATTTCAGTTCTCTGCCCCTTGTCTTTTGAACTCTCAAACAAGCTTTATAGATTCAGCACTTTGAACAGATGTAGAGAAGACTGTAGATAAACAGGTACAGCTTATGTAGGAGGATTTGTTTCATCACCTGAGGCCAGTCACTTCCCTTGGTAGATGTAACGGTTTACAGCCGGTTTAAGGCAACAAAATGTGATAGTGTTTTTTGGTGATCACACTATATATTTAGGTATAGAAGTAGTAAATAACAAAAATAAAAGTTTTGATTTTCCACCAATTATTTCCAACCATATATTTAGTTTTTTGGTAGGAGCACAGCTGTACAGGGGAACTACAATCATAATAAAAGTCACTACTCACCTTTTTCTTCTATTAGGACCCATTTCCATTTTTGCAGCCTGTAAACAACAGTTATGTTGCTTGCTAATTTGCCATAACCAGCCAGTTGAATACAATGGGATACCAATTTGCCAAAATGTCCCAAAATTGTATATGTCACAAAATTTGTAATACGTGTATGGTGTGTTGCCATGTGCTGCAATATAGTGCAAGGCATGTGTGTTGGCTTAGTGTGTTGAGATGCCATTCAAAATGAATAGCACTGAAGTAATCTGCTCTGTTGCACATGTTTTCAATGCATAGATTTAAATTGGCACATAGTGATTGTGAGTTACACCAAACAATGCAAAGCTATTCCATACTTTTTAAATTGTGGATAGAGTAGGGACATTTAAAGCTGCTGTCATTTTTTTTATTGTCATCTGAGTCTCATTAGAGATATTTCCCTTAATTTCCTATCCTGTAGACAAAAAAGGAATTGAGACACTTACCATTGGCTTCCCTGCAGGGGTCTTCTTCTGCTGCCCAGCAGATGTCCTCTCAGGATCCAGAGAAGTGAAGTAGAAGTGTGTGAAGCCTAGGAACCTGAAGAGGTTGCATATGGATTTTACAGCTTGTATTATTCAGTGAAATGGAGAAGCAAGTTGCTAAAAAAAAGTACTCTAATTATTTTGTTGAGATCAAGACACAAAGGTAGATTTCCCACACTTTGTGGATAGGGATAGTGCTTTGGAAATAATTTTTGCAACAGTGTTACAGCTGGCAGCAGGGACATTGAGTGCATGATTACAATGTGTATATAAATTGGTGTTACTGTTTTCTAATACCACTGCATTGGTGTTTGTAGAAGCAGTGTTTGCTTCTGCTGTCAGAGGTCCTGCTAGTGGGTCTGGTGTTTCTATTAGGTTTGTGGGTATACACAACTGTCCAGAGTCACCTATAGCAGTGGTCTGTCAACTAGAGATGATGCTGACAGCTTCTGCAACAAGGAGCAAAAAATGCAGCCTGGAGAGTCCATACCCAAGCAGGTGGCTTCTTAAAGCAGAGGGTAGGCATAGTCCATACTGTGTCCCTACTCCTCCGGAACCTCTCCTTAACTCATAACACTCTCCCTGACAGACAGGGAACCCATCATTACACTAACCACTCGCATGAATGCACGCCAACCCAGGGAGTCAGTACCTTAAATAAGCACTGCCCTCACTAAATATGGCCACAAATGCCAGCCAGGGCAGCAGTACCCAATCAGACAGCTGTGTTTTCTATGACAGCAGCAAATTGCAGAGGAACTAAGTTCTTCTCACCCTTCTTCCCTTTCTGTATTGTTGCTGTGATCCAGTGCCACCTATGGGAGGACAGTCTGCACCTGCCTACAGGATTATTTCGCTTAGACTGTATTCCCACCTACATCCTCTGAAAACAGTGATGAGATGTGTATTGATCAGTTATGTTGTGTTACTTCTATGCATAATATCATCTTTAATTTGCATTGATAAGATGTTGAAGATTGTAATTTAGACGTTACATGATTGGGTAGCCATGTTTTTCTGCTGATTGTGTCATGACCTGGTCTTCTTCCTTTTGCTCCTTTTCCTTTGCTCCTCACTTTTTCTTAGTCCTTTTTTATCAGCTTAGGGCAGGAATGGCCTTTGGTGGCAATTTGTTGCATATAAAAGGCGTAGTGTAGGGCACTTTCCAGTTCCTGAGTCATTCTGCTGGTGATCATTTACTTCAGCATGGCAATGTATGGCTCTCTTACATGTTTCTTTGCTTTGGAGAGCAAATATTTTACAGTTTCAACAGTTCTCAGCTTGTCCATTTACTTGAAAATAATTAGTAGCAGGATGTATAATCTGGAAATCATATGTTTTAGTAAACCTTCTAAATTATGTTGAAGCAAACTGAGAGCCATTATCTGATAAAAACTCTGGTGGAATTTCGTGAATTGAAAAAATACTTAGAAAAAATGCTTTTGGTTTCTTAACGATAGTGGATGCCAAGATTTTTTTAAAGGTTCATTAAAAAAATTGTTATAATAGGCTACAAACAGAATACAGTTGGCAATGTGTAGCATAGGAGTGGGATAACATCACAAAGCAGCTTCAAGTACAAGCCTAGGATGGCTAACCTAAATCACTGAAGCCTTAGTTTAACTTTTCTTTTAGAAATATCTTCATTTCAATTCAAAGCATTAACTATGACAATTAGAGATGAGCGAATCGAACCTGGCAAAGTGGAATTCGTTTCGAATATCAGGAAAAATTTGATTCGCATCGAATCCGAATTTTAGCAAACTTCGGGTGCACGAATCAAATTTTTCCCGATCAGCCGGCAAAAGTGTCACTGCAGAGAGCTCCGCTATTTCTGACAGTTCTGACAGTTCATTTACAGCGGTTGAAACATTGTATCTATTTGTTTCCATTTAGGATACAGATGTTTTTATTCAAAAATAAATAGATACAATGTTTCAACCGCTGTAAATGTGAAGGAACTGTCAGAGAACTGTCAGAAATAGCGGAGCTCTCTGCAGATACACTTTTTGCTGTACTTTAATTCTTCTTCTTTTCATTCTTCTTCTTCTTTTCATTCTTCTTCTTCTTCTTTTCATTCTTCTTTTCATTCTTCTTCTTCTTTTTTTCATTCTTCTTCTTTTCATTCTTCTTTTCATTCTTCTTCTTCTTCTTTTCATTCTTCTTCTTCTTCTTTTCATTCTTCTTCTTCTTTTCATTCTTCTTCTTCTTCTTTTCATTCTTCTTTTCATTCTTCTTCTTTTCATTCTTCTTCTTCTTTTCATTCTTCTTTTCATTCTTCTTCTTCTTCTTTTCATTCTTCTTCTTCTTTTCATTCTTCTTTTCATTCTTCTTCTTCTTCTTTTCATTCTTCTTCTTCTTCTTTTCATTCTTCTTTTCATTCTTCTTCTTCTTCTTTTCATTCTTCTTCTTTTCATTCTTCTTCTTCTTCTTTTCATTCTTCTTTTCATTCTTCTTCTTTTCATTCTTCTTTTCATTCTTCTTCTTCTTCTTTTCATTCTTCTTCTTTTCATTCTTCTTTTCATTCTTCTTCTTCTTCTTTTCATTCTTCTTCTTTTCATTCTTCTTTTCATTCTTCTTCTTCTTTTCATTCTTCTGCTTCTTCTTTTCATTCTTCTTTTCATTCTTCTTCTTCTTCTTTTCATTCTTCTTCTTCTTCTTTTCATTCTTCTTTTCATTCTTCTTCTTCTTCTTTTCATTCTTCTTCTTCTCATTCTTCTTTTCATTCTTCTTTTCATTCTTCTTTTCATTCTTCTTCTCATTCTTCTTTTCATTCTTCTTCTTCTTATTTTCATTCTTCTTCTTTTCATTCTTCTTCTTCTTCTTTTCATTCTTCTTCTTCTTCTTTTCATTCTTCTTTTCATTCATTCTTCTTCTTCTTTTCATTCTTCTTCTTTTCATACTTCTTTTCATTCTTCTTCTTCTTCTTTTCATTCTTCTTCTTCTTCTTTTCATTCTTCTTTTCATTCTTCTCATTCTTCTTTTCATTCTTCTTTTCATTCTTCTTCTCATTCTTCTTTTCATTCTTCTTCTTCTTCTTCTTCTTTTCATTCTTATTTTCATTCTTCTCATTCTTCTTTTCATTCTTCTTTTCATTCTTCTTCTCATTCTTCTTTTCATTCTTCTTATTCTTCTTTTCATTCTTCTTCTTCTTTTCATTCTTCTTCTTCTTCTTTTCATTCTTCTTCTTCTTCTTTTCATTCTTCTTTTCATTCTTCTTCTTCTTCTTTTCATTCTTCTTCTTCTTTTCATTCTTCTTTTCATTCTTCTCATTCTTCTTTTCATTCTTCTTTTCATTCTTCTTCTTCTTTTCATTCTTCTTTTCATTCTTCTTCTTTTTTTCATTCTTCTTCTTCTTCTTTTCATTCTTCTTTTCATTCTTCTTCTTCTTCTTTTCATTCTTCTTCTTCTTCTTCTTCTCATTCTTCTTTTCATTCTTCTTCTCATTCTTCTTCTCATTCTTCTTTTCATTCTTCTTCTTCTTCTTTTCATTCTTCTTCTTCTTTTTATTCTTCTTCTTCTTTTCATTCTTCTTCTTCTTCTTTTCATTCTTCTTTTCATTCTTCTTCTTTTCATTCTTCTTCTTCTTCTTTTCATTCTTCTTTTCATTCTTCTTCTTCTTTTCATTCTTCTTCTTCTTCTTTTCATTCTTCTCATTCTTCTTTTCATTCTTCTTTTCATTCTTCTTCTCATTCTTCTTTTCATTCTTCTTCTTTTCATTCTTCTTTTCATTCTTCTCATTCTTCTTTTCATTCTTCTTTTCATTCTTCTTCTCTTTCTTCTTTTCATTCTTCTTCTTCTTCTTTTCATTCTTCTTCTTCTTTTCATTCTTCTTCTTCTTCTTTTCATTCTTCTTTTCATTCTTCTTCTTCTTCTTTTCATTCTTCTTCTTCTTCTTTTCATTCTTCTTTTCATTCTTCTCATTCTTCTTTTCATTCTTCTTTTCATTCTTCTTCTCATTCTTCTTTTCATTCTTCTTCTTCTTCTTTTCATTCTTCTTTTCATTCTTCTCATTCTTCTTTTCATTCTTCTTTTCATTCTTCTTCTCATTCTTCTTTTCATTCTTCTTCTTTTCATTCTTCTTCTTCTTCTTTTCATTCTTCTTTTCATTCTTCTTCTTCTTCTTTTCATTCTTCTTCTTCTTCTTTTCATTCTTCTTTTCATTCTTCTTCTTCTTCTTCTTCGTCGTGCTCCGTGACTGCCCAAATGAGTGAAGTGTGCGGTGATTCTAAGATCGACGGCACTCATCTGCATGTCATACTGACTGACAGTATTATTTCTCTTCCCCAGCAGACTCCAAGGGCATTTAAATTAAAGGTACAGTGTTCTGCACTAATATAAAGGCTCTCTGAAGCCTAGAAACCCTTTTAATAAGTTAAATTTGCGGCGAATAAATTCGCATCGAATCGAATTTCTCCCGCAAATTCGGCGAATCAGCCGAATCGAATTTTTGAATAATTCGCTCATCTCTAATGACAATAAAGAGTATAATGAATTAATGGTCACAGTTAACAAACACTCTATGTTGTGTTGCCATACCTAAGGTTACACCGATATTGATACCGGTATTGGTATCAGAGCCAATACTAAGCATTTGCACTTGTACTTATGCAAATGCTCTGATAACTGAAACCCACACCTTTGCGGTGAAAAAAACAGCATCGATGCAACTCTTCCCATATCTATAAGATATTGTGCTTTCTTTTCAAGAAGAACACTGCTCTGGTAGCAAAATACTATTTTTCAAGGAAAAAAACACTACTATGCTTCAGACAACTAGGGGACATGGCATACAATCAGTAAAAAAAAAGATATCTATATTATATTACTATGTCAATATTTATTTTCAATTTAATGAAAATAGAGCAAGAAAGATATTAATACATTTAAGAGAAGCTACAGAAATTGGCAAGTAGTCATGCCAGATAAAAGTTCTCATGGAGCTGGATGTTAATCACAAATTGAAACACCTCTGGTATTATTTTGATTTCTAAGTTTGATTACTATATCTAAGTTTGCAGTGATAAGATACTGGAGATTGTAATTTATAAGTTACACGATTGGGTAGCCATGTTCCTCTGCTTATTTGCATAATGACCTGCTCTCCTTACTTTTGCTCCTGCAGTCCTATTGTAGTATTTAGCTTTCACTGTTTCTGAGTCCTCAGTTTTTATTAGCTTAGGGTAGGAATGGCCTTTGGTGGCAATCGGTTGCATATAATCGCCTCTTGAGGGTTAAGGACTGATGCGAATGTATAATATATATGTAACGCGCTGCGTAAATTGACGGCGCTATATAAGTACCTGAAATAAATAATAAAGTAATAATAATAGGCACAGTGTAGGGCACTTTAGAGTTCATAAGTAGTTCTGCTGGTGATCATTTTTTACTTTCCTTCAGCTTGGCAATGTGTGGCTCTCTTTTATGTTTTCATTTTCAATAATCATTAATACAACTTTTTTTGTGTGACGAGTCTAAACTACTTTAATAAATCAGCCTCATTATTATTTTTTCCCTCTTTTGGTGGAGGGGCGGAGGGGGAGGGGTAACTCTATATAGTTACCCCAAGGGAATGAATAAAATAACAGGCTGTCTGATGCACCAATCAAGAAACGTATAATATAGAAATTTGTCCTGTGGGAATAAGTGATCTACTATTGCTAACCTTTACTGTTGACAATTCTGCTTGCCTGCTAAACCAGTAACAACTTTTCCCAGACTTTCTTATAGTTTATTCCTGGTAAGTACTGAAGGCAGTGGTAGGCAGCTATTATTTTCCAACTGAGGTTAACAATGGCAGTTTTCACGTTTCTCCAGGTTTATTTGATTTGCAGGGTAAGGATGCGGTCTTATATTGCACAATATAAATATAATAATTTTTTACTTTTTTCAATAAATGAGCAATGTACACATTTGGTGGTAATGGAGTCATGAACTGTATGAACATGTTTGCTACATGGGAATAAATCAAAGCTTGGTAAACCTTTGAGAAAAAAGACTAATAGTGTACTGCATTCGGTGCACTGAACGTAGTGTCACAGACAGCAGCGGATCATTGGTCAAATCTAGTGGTTTTAGTGCTGCCAGACTCATAGCAAGCAGGACCTTCTCACAAACTCATTATCAGCTGGAGCCATTTTCATACCAGAAGAACTATAACCATGTTAGTAAATACATTCCCTCCCAGACGAAACCCAGGCCATCTTTGTCACAGTGATCAGATGAAAATGTTGCTTAGTGTAAATAACTGTTTTTTTGTTCTGTACAGTTTTATTTCCTTTCCCCATAGCGTTTGAATTCAGCACTTAATATGAAAAAAAAAACTCAAAAGAGATCTCTCTTTTCCAAATTGTATCTGTAGTTGCACCTTCTCCCTAAAGGTCTACTGCAAGATGAATAGTGTTGTAGAACTTTAAATGCACTGCGCAGTGTGCCGAGTGTAGCGGTATGCAGTTATGAATATAAAGTTCAGTGCATATTGTGAATCGATGTGCTACACCAAAGTACAGAAATATTAACAGATGGTAGCTGTGTGTTTAGATTGTACAACACAGTGTGCAGAGTGGAGCAATCAGGGTTATATTATGTAGTGCAGGTCAGTAGGAGGAAAAGTTAATCTATGTCTAGTGAGGATAAAAAATGCCCTGATGCCAGTTGTCAGTGGAAGAAAGAAAAAACAACCGGCAGCATCACATAGTAGTAGAGAAAAATGACCAGGTGTTGGTGTTCAGTGAGAAGAATGCTTTATAAGGTACAAGGAAGACTGTCCCATCCTTGGTGTCAGTAGGAGAAAAAAAATGTCCTGCTATTGGTGACAGAGGACAAAAAGAATGTCCTATTTGTGTCATTAGGAGCAATGCCTCTTCGTTGGTGTAAGTAGGATTAGGAAAGTGCAGCATTGGGGCACATGCCACTTTGAGGACATCAGCACCAATTTATTTAGACACTGTTTCAGGAGATGACTTCTCTAAACAGTGCTGACATAGAACCAGTGGTGGGTGCTGAAACGTGTACTCCTGCAGCTATCGTTGAAACATTTGGGAGAAGGGCATGTTTTTGCTAACTTGATGCAGTTTTGTGCTGCAAAAATGCTGGAAATAATAATCTTCCACTGGGGTCACCTGTTCTGTTGACTGCTGCCTGAAAGGAGAATTCTCTACAATTTTGGAGATTTGTTTTAACTTCCTCTTGTGTCTCTGGAACAGGATGTGAAGGAAAATATTTTTTACATGACATAGCAAAAAATAACCTGACTGGGATTTTTACCTTTCCCTACTCTAACCAAAACCTTTTAAAAAATGCAATGCATAATGTATACTTTAACCTCCCTAGCGGTATGATTATTTCAGATTTTTGGTGCTGAAAGCGGTACCATTATTTTGCATGGAAATATGTAGTTTTTTTATTGTAGGCTGTAATTTTTAGGAATAACTCACTGAAATCTGTCTGAACAAGAGTCTATTAAACATCCCGGGTATGATAAAATTTGAAACACGAAATCATAAATTATAATTTAACAAATAATCATAAAAAATAATAATATAATAAGAATACATTTAATTCAATAATATAATCAAACCGAAAACACTGAAATTTGAAATAGAGCGCCAAGTTCGCACATTGCTGAGCAAAGTCGCAAAATCGTTTTCAGTGTATGATGACGAATTTCCCCACGAATCATTATCACTCAATTCTGCAAGTGGTTCTGATTTACTATCGCTGTTCTCTAGCTGATCTAAACCCGCTTTTGACCTAAAGGGACGCTTTTTGGACGCCATGGATGTTTCTCAGTTTCCAGGCAGAAAGAACAGACAAAACGCAGGCAGGGCACAGGACAAAGCACTAGGGACAATATGTATGTGAAATGGGTTGAAACAGCAATGTTTTACTATGAAAAATTTGTTTTGAAAAAAATCAAATTTTTTTAAATTTTCAACTTTCCCGCCGTCGGCAGCGGCGGCGCCCCCCGTACATCCCGACGTCACAAGGACCGGAACACAGAAGCCGGATGGCGGCATCGGCCGGAGGAGATGGCCGGGGACGCTGCAGGGGACTCATTGCAGGAGCGAAGGACAAGGTAAGCTCTGCAGGGACTCCCTATGCAGCGGCGCATGGTAAGCCCGAGTGTAGCTCGGGGTTACCGCTTTTGGCACTGACATTTTACCCCGAGCTACACTCGGGAATACCGTTAAGGAGGTTAATAGAGGACAGCAAAAGAATGCAGTATGTAAGAAACATGTAATACATTTTCACAGATTGTCATAGATATGTTCCAAACTGTAGCTGCTTGTCACCCACAGTGTTACTCTTCACTCCCTAGGCACAGCTAGTTTGGTCCCTCTCTCGCAGAAGCGTTTTAGGAATTGGAACTGTAACACTGAAATTCTGTTTCAGTTCTGGATATCCAGGTCCATGAAAGGTGTTATAATTCTAATGTCATCCAAATGTTGGTATAAAAGAAACTCTTTTACTGCATATGATCAGTACTTTTTTCGAAACTTACTATCAAACACACCATAGCAGGGTCACCATGAAGAGAAAAAAAGTACGTGAAGTAAAATGTGACAGATAATACATGTAGAGTTGTGCTCAAAAGTTTACATACCCTGGCAGAAAATGTGAAATGTTGGCACTGATATTGAAAATATGACTGATCATGCCAAAAAATGCTTTTATTGAAGGATGATGACAATATGAAGCCATTTCTTATCAAATAGTTGTTTGGCTCCTTTTTAAATCATAATTAGAGATGAGCGAATTATTCAAAAATTCGATTCGGCTGATTCGCCGAATTTGCGGAATAAATTCGATTCGATGCGAATTTATTCGCTGCGAATTTAACTTATTAAAAGGGTTTCTAGGCTTCAGAGAGCCTTTATATTAGTGCAGAACACTGTACCTTTAATTTAAATGCCCTTGGAGTCTGCTGGGGAAGAGAAATAATACTGTCAGTCAGTATGACATGCAGATGAGTGCCGTCGATCTTAGAATCACCGCACACTTCACTCATTTGGGCAGTCACGGGGCACGACGAAGAAGACGAAGAAGAATATGAAGAAGAAGAAGAAGATGAAGAAGAAGAAGAAGATGAAGAAGATGAAGAAGAAGAAGAAGATGAAGAAGAAGATGAAGAAGAAGAAGATGAAGAAGAAGATGATGAAGAAGATGATGATGAAGAAGATGATGAAGAAGAAGATGATGAAGAAAAAGATGATGAAGAAGAAGAAGATGAAGAAGAAGATGAAGAAGATGAAGAAGAAGAAGAAGAAGAAGAAGAAGAAGGAAAATAATAATAATAATAATAAGAAGAAGAAGAAGAAGGAAAATAAGAAGAAGAAGAAGGAAAAGAAGAAGAACGAAAATAAGAAGAAGAAGAAGGAAAATAAGAAGAAGAAGAAGGAAAATAAGAAGAAGGAAAATAAGAAGAAGGAAAATAAGAAGAAGAAGAAGAAGAAGAAGAAGGAAAATAATAATAAGAAGAAGAAGAAGAAGAAGAAGGAAAATAAGAAGAAGAAGAAGAAGGAAAATAATAATAATAATAATAATAAGAAGAAGGAAAATAAGAAGAAGAAGAAGAAGAAGAAGAAGGAAAATAAGAAGAAGAAGAAGAAGAAGAAGAAGAAGAAGGAAAATAAGAAGAAGAAGAAGAAGAAGAAGAAGAAGAAGAAGAAGGAAAATAAGAAGAAGAAGAAGAAGGAAAATAAGAAGAAAAAGAAGAAGAAGAAGAAGAAGGAAAATAAGAAGAAGAAGAAGAAGGAAAATAAGAAGAAGAAGAAGAAGGAAAATAATAATAATAATAAGAAGAAGGAAAATAAGAAGAAGAAGAAGGAAAATAAGAAGAAGAAGAAGAAGAAGAAGAAGAAGGAAAATAATAATAATAATAATAATAATAAGAAGAAGAAGAAGAAGAAGAAGGAAAATAAGAAGAAGAAGAAGAATGAAAATAAGAAGAAGAAGAAGAATGAAAAGAAGAAGGAGAAGAAGAAGGACAAGAAGAAGGAGAAGAAGAATGAAAAGAAGAAGGAGAAGAAGAATGAAAAGAAGAAGGAGAAGAAGAAGGAGAAGAGAAATGAAAAGAAGAAGGAGAAGAAGAATGAAAAGAAGAAGGAGAAGAAGAAGGAGAAGAAGAATGAAAATAAGAAGAAGAAGAATGAAAATAAGAAGAAGAAGAAGAATGAAAATAAGAAGAAGACGAAGAAGAAGAATGAAAATAAGAAGAAGAAGAATGAAAAGAAGAAGGAGAAGAAGAATGAAAAGAAGAAGGAGAAGAAGAATGAAAAGAAGAAGGAGAAGAAGAATGAAAAGAAGAAGGAGAAGAAGAATGAAAAGAAGAAGAAGAAGAAGAAGAAGAATGAAAATAAGAAGAAGAAGAAGAAGAATGAAAATAAGAAGAATTCCAGTACAGCAAAAAGTGTATCTGCAGAGAGCTCCGCTATTTCTGACAGTTCTCTGACAGTTCCTTCACATTTACAGCGGTTGAAACATTGTATCTATTTGTTTCCAAATAAAAACATCTGTATCCTAAATGGAAACAAATAGATACAATGTTTCAACCGCTGTAAATGTGAAGGAACTGTCAGAGAACTGTCAGAAATAGCGGAGCTCTCTGCAGGGATACTTTTTGCCGGCTGTAGAAGGGATGAAAATCGGCCGATCGGGAAAAATTTGATTCGTGCATCCGAAGTTTGCTAATTTTCGGATTCGGTGCGAATCGAATTTTTCCTAATATTCGAAACGAATTCCACTTCGCCAAGTTCGATTCGCTCATCTCTAATCATAATGATAACAGAAATCACCCAAATGGCCCTGATCAAAAGTTTACATACCCTGGAATGTTTGGCCTTGGTACAGACACACAGGGTGACACACACAGGTTAAAATGCATATTACAGGTTAATGTCCCACATCTGTGGCTTTTAAAATTGCAATTAGTGTCCGTGTATAAATAGTCAATAGGTTTGTTAGCTCTTACGTGGAAGCACTGACTAGGCTAGATACTGAGCCATGAGGATCAGAAAAGAACTGTCAAAAGTCCTGCGTAACAAGGTAAAGGAACTTTATAAAGATGGAAAAGGACATAAAATATGTCCAAAGCCTTGAATATGCCAATCAGTACTGTTAAATCACCTATTAAGAAGTGGAAAGTTTGGGGATCTCTGATAACATAGTATATCTCAATTTTCACTGATATGGTAAAAAACTTACAATAAGGCTTAAATATGTCTAGAATAATTGTGAAAGCTTACTTTCTCTGAGCCTAATACTTTAGCTGAAGTAATGTGCCTCAGAGATCATGTGAAGTTTGACATCTGATAGCCTATTAACTGTCCTACCAAGCACGCTGAACAATCAGTAGAGTGTGAAGTCAGGGAGTTGACAGGCCAACAAATTTCAGACTTCAACTGACCTCTGACCCTCAGATTATTATGGTTAAACGGACGCGTTTTTTAAAAAATTGTGACAGGCAGCAGGGGGACCGGTCCTACAATAACTTAAATATGGGTGTAATATGTAACATATTATGAAAGGTGAACTTATCCTTTAAGTACAGCGTGGCTGTATTTTGCACTGAGGTAATATTGCCAAATACACTGCAAAGACAGAGGATACCTACTTGACATTTTTCACCTCTCTTTGTAATTATTTCATTATCAATTTTGTACAGTACTTTACAATGAAAGGGCCATTTGCATTTAAGTAAATGCTAATTATTTGGGCTGAATTATCGCACAGTTTATGATCCCTTCGGTGGATTAAGGGCTTGAAGTTCTTCTAGACAGAATAGTTAGCAAATGACAAAGGAAACATATAAGACCCTTGGGAGGAATCCCTTCGCTCCATAAGCAATTAATGCCTGCCAGGTAATGGAATTTAAGTTTATACTAAATCCAGCAGTGCTTTGACATTTCAACTGCCTTTTAAACCTATTATCTTAATGAATAAAGACAAATGAACTGTTTATACACAAAGAGGAATACTTGCAACTGGGTTCTTGTTTTGTTTTAACTCGGCAACGGTCTCAATTATTGTCTTCCATTAATAATCGAAAAATGAAAGGTGGCCTTTTAATAGTGTTTATCTCAGTTCCCTGTGTTTCTTCTTGATGGATGTGTATTAACAAATCCTATTTCACAAAGAACTCTAATCTGTATGCAGTGATAAAGGAAAAGCATCTAAAAAATACAGTATTGCTGAATAAGACACCAAACAGGTCATTCGTCTAAATCCATCTGTAGGCAAAAACATAAAAGCAATCTGTCATTATCTTGATGAGCAAGCTACAGCTTGTGCTAACTGTACAGCCCATTGCTGCTATTTTCTAAGAAAATGTCCTTGAGTGGACTAGCAAGAGATCAGTCTGAGTGGATTTACAAGGCTCTTTTTTAACGTGTGATGCTTTTGCATCCATAAGGGATGTTTTTCAAGGACTCTCTAGGCATACTGCCAGGCACAAGAACGTTTTGAAAGGAAACATCGTAGCTTTTCATTCCACATTACACTTTAATGATTTTGCTATAAACATTCACTCCATTTAAGATTTTTCCTTTTGAAAATGTTGCAAGTGAAATTAGTTTTTTTTTTAGAATTTAACAATATCACTGTATCTTTAGGTAAGTACACATAATTGCATGTGGGAACATTCTGGTGGAGGTTATTTAAAAGATCAGTTGTTCAGGCAACTGTGTGAGTTTTATTTCTTTTTCTTTTTATAAAAGTGAAGCAAGGCCCCTACAAATTAAGGGTCTTTTGAAAGATTTATGGCCAATAATATATATTCCAAAAGTGGACAAAATACCTAAACACTAAGAATGACAAATGTAAGGTAAATACTCAACCACACAAATTATGGAGTGTTATCTTATTATATCCCACTTTGACTACTGTAACACCACCCTCTCCAGTATTCAGAAAAAATAAAAAAGATCGCTCAAACCAGTTGCAGAAAACTAATTTTTAAAACTGGTAATTAACATAATTGTTTTTAATCTAATGATATAAAAGCTGAATTACAGAAAATTGTTTTTAAATTGGAAATAGTCTAAAAAATTCACAGATGCCTTCAGAATATTTGGCACATACATATGCCATGTTGTTTTCTGTTGATGACCCGAAGGCAAGTGTCTGGGTGTCAGAGTGCTGGGTCAGTCCAGCTTGTTCTGCTTAAAATTCCCCTGAGGCACTTCCTGGGACTCATTGCCCTTAGGTTCCCTCAGCTGGGTCCTTCTATGCTGTGGATTTTCCTTTAGAGTCTGTACATTTGATGCAATTTTCCCATTAAAGACTCATTGTATAGTCATCCTGTTTATCTGCAGTGGCATGGTTAAGCTTGTCCACTGATGTCAGTATGCATCCTGATTGGTCAAGATTCTTATTTAAGGACAGTTTGTGACATTTGCAAGTTGTGTGTCATAGAATTTGTTACATCTTGGTTGTGACTCCTGTTCGCATTTCAGATTAACATCAAATGCTTGCCTTGTTTGTTCTTACTTCGCTAATAATCAACCTGTCTTGAGCTATGTTTTCTGACTACTTGTTAGTCTCTTCTTCTGGTTTTGACATTTGACTTTGGTTACAAATCTTACTGATTATGCTTTTTTCTCTTATGCTTTGGTGGTGAGTTCACCAAGTTGCTTATTATATTTAGTCTGTCAAAGGCTACTTACTTTGTCTGCTCCACATATCCCTTCCTACCTATTTTTAGGGTAATATGGCTGTCATAGGTGAATCCTGCTACACCAGTAGTCAAATGACCTGAACAGAGACACAACCCTCATAGAAAGACTCTAGAGTGAGAGCAAAACTTAATGGTGAGAAGGTAAAACTCTGTTTAGTCCCATATTTAGTGTGCCAGCCAGTGCTGGGAGTTAGAATACCCTAACAATGACTGCAGCTGATTGGCTCTAGTCACTGTTAAGCCAATAATTGCCTCTCTGGCTTCAATATTTGGATCAATGGATGTCAGGCAGTAGGGTGCCAAAAGGACCATCCACTGCTGAAATTTTAGCCAGTTCATCAGATTCCAGCCAAAAATCCAGTGTATGACCATCTTCAGCTTGTTTGGATCTTGTATTTTTTTTCTCAGTAAAAGGTTTATTGAAATATACGATTAGTACAATCTTTGTACAAGTATAATGTACAGTTATATATATGAAAAAAGGATCTTGTTTTATGTCAGGCTTCATTTGTGCTAGAGTTGAAAAAAGAGGTGGGGCTGAGGAGAGGGGATTAAAGCAAACTTGTTGCTTTTTTCCTTTGACAAAGCATGCTTTTGTTTAACCACTTGAAGACCAAGCCATTCCTGGCATTTTGTGTTAAAAATAAGTGAAAATGAAGTAAAACATTTTTTTTCTATAACATTACTTAGAACCCTCAAACATTATATATATAACCCAAATCTTTTGTAAAATATTTTGTAAAATATTAAAGATAATGTTACACCAGGTAAATAGATACCTAACATGTCACTCTTTAAAATTGTGCACTCTCGAGAAATGGCGACAAACTGTGATACTGAGAAATGAGCAATCAAAGACCACTGATGGCTCAGTTCTCTCTTCTGCTCTGAACAGAGAGTCATGACTGTCAGGTTACATGTTAAGAGTCACAAAGGAGGTCTAGCACTAGAGCTATTGCTCTCACTCCAATGTTTGGGGCTGATATCTCACATGTGTGGTGCAAACTCCGTTTACATTATGTATGAGTTATGTATGAGCACGGAGGGATGGGGGTGCTTAATTTTGTTCTTATTTATTTTATCGAGAGATCTGGATTCTATAAGACCCCATATCTCTCCTCTACCTGAAAGTGATCCAGCAGCTAATTAGCCACTCTGACCAGTTTCTTGTGATAGACAATCGCTGGTAGAAAAAAAAATACTGGGGTTATGGCTGATAGGTTCAGCTATAACCCTAGTAGACCACTTGCAAGCCACAATGTGTTGCTGTCTGCAAGTAGTAGTCTGCCAAAAAAACTCCTTAATTAAGTTGTCTATGTTACCAATTCACCTGGTTGAAGCATGGATATTAGTAATTAGCCCATGTGTGAAAAGGGTGAATTTACTAAAGGAGCAAAAATTAGTAAGTGCCAGACTACTCTAGGCATGGAAGCGCCTCCATCCAACTGCAGTCAGTTTTGTAGATGCACTTGCAGCACAGCCTACCTGTCCTCTAATGGTCAAGACATGCGCTGACACAGTCTCCTGCACTTATCTTCAGTGGGAAGTGTACTGCTGTTTCTCTGCCTCTTGCCCCTTGTAGTCTCCACCCCTAAGTTTTGCCTTGCACTTCTATTTCATACTGAATGGGCCATTTTAACAGATATGGGTTCACACATACTGTACATTAAATGATTAGTAAACCCAAAAACTTACTTTGTAAATCCCTGTGCAAACTGTTAGTGCTATATAAATATCGAATGATAATAATAACAATAATAATATATAATAGCAAAAACAAAGAAAGCTAATGCAGCAAGCACATCTAACAATGGGTAAACTGCAATGCATGAAATTTTTTGCTTTGGGTTTAGATCCCCTTTAACCTCCCTAGCGGTATGATTATTTCAGATTTTTGGTGCTGAAAGCGGTACCATTATTCTGCATGGAAATATGTAGTTTTTTTATTGTAGGCTGTAATATTTAGGAATAACTCACTGAAATCTGTCTGAACAAGAGTCTATTAAACATCCCGGGTATGATAAAATTTGAAACACAAAATCATAAATTATAATTTAATAAATAATCATAAACAATAATAATATAATAATATTACATTTAATTCAATAATATAATCAAACCAAAAACACTGAAATTTGAAATATAGCGCCAAGTTCGCACATTGCTGAGCAAAGTCGCAAAATCGTTTTCAGTGTCTGATGATGAATTTCCCCACGAATCATTATCACTCAATTCTGCAAGTGGTTCTGATTTACTATCGCTGTTCTCTAGCTGATCTAAACCCGCTTTTGACCTAAAGGGACACTTTTTGGACGCCGTGGATTTTTCTAAGTTTCCAGGCAGAAAGAACATTCAAAATGCAGACAGGGGACAGGGCAGAGCACTAGGGACAAAATGTATGTGAAATGGGTTGAAACAGCAATGTTTTACTATGTAAAATCGTTTTGAAAAAAAAAAAAAAAAATTTAAATTTTCAAATTTCCCGCCGCCGCCGCCCGTACGTCCCGACATCACAGGGACCGGAACACAGGAGCCGGATGCCGGCATCAGCCGGAGGAGATGGCCGGGGACGCTGCAGGGGACACATCGTGGGAGCGCAGGACAAGGTAAGTGCTGCAGGGACTCCCTATGCAGCGCTGCATGGTAAGCCCGAGTGTAGCTCGGGGTTACCGCTTTTGGTACTGACATTTTACCCCGAGCTACACTCGGGAATACCGTTAGGGAGGATAATAAACAAAAGTGAAGTTATGGTCCACTTATATACCCAGTCATTTGCAGTGGGGTTTAAAAAACAGGGTTTTGCCTTGCACATTGCACATGAATACATGGCCCTTCTGAGTCAGAGTGCACCAAAAATAAATGCATAAATAAATAAATATGTTTTTTAGAAATAGAGAATTTTATTGTGTAGGGTCCAACAGCAGTTGTTAGATGTAATAGTATTTTTTGCAGTCAATATATTTTAGAGTGTCTTCCTTTGCCATTATATATAACATATATTTATTACTAAGCTGTGAATACAATAATATGGTTTAATAATGCAATATGGCAATGCCACTTTTCAGTTCAGTCTAATTCCTTTACCTCTTTTGACCCTAGGGCAAATGAGATGTATTCCTTCAAGTTAATGGCAGCTTTATCCTACATCATCTGATCAATAAAAAGTAAATAGCCTACACTTTTTTTCACTGTGCTTTATCGATCTACTGGGCTCTCAAGTAACATTTTTTCCCAGAGTCTTGTGTTTTTAAACCCCAGAGACAAAAACAATTGCCATAAATTGGACACGTTAACAAGCTCATGAAGAAGGACTTTCGTGGAACACAGGCAGTTGGCATAGTATATAAAGCAGAATCTTTTGCAGTCCTGCTTCTTGAGACATAACACATCCTGCTCGTCCGAAAATATATGCAAAGTCTAGCTTCTTTATGGTGCTCTTCACAGTTATTCAAATTTAATATAACTGGAAATCCTATTGGAACTTTCTTCAAATAGATTTGAATTGACTTCTGGTAAGTGCTGAATTATGTTGATGTTATACATAACTGATGCTATTTAAATAGCTGTGTATGAATTAGGATAAAACAGTAGGAAAATCTTTCTTAGAGTACCTAATGTTTTGTGTTTTGATTGGTGATCACATAAAATAAAATTGTTCTTTATATTACTTGAAGAGGTAAATATTTTTTTCTCCTATGTTCTTTGTAATCCCTACTTCAAAAAGGAGGATGGATTGGTTGTTTTTTGTTTGAAATATTTTAGGAACTCTTGGATGTGCATTTTATTCTATCTGTCTTAAAAGCATTATGCCCTTAAGTGCCATTCAGGTAAAAAAAAAACTTCAAGTTTTCTTTTCAAGCTTTTTGATGATCAAAGATCTGAGTAACAGTGAAAATGGAAGAGTGAATAATTTATATTTTATCACATGATTTAGAGGCAGGTATGTATTTACAGGATGAGATCATGTCATATATTTCTAAAGCGCCTTTTGCTTTGTTTTATATTTCACATTGTTCACTGGCATGACTGCTTTTGTCTACATTTTTCTGTGATCATTACATTTAAAAGAAATTAATATTTTTAATTGTGGTATTAGATTTTGAATTATTTTTTAAATGTTCTTGAAATTGACAAACAATTCATAAAATATTTTTTTGTTGTTATAAGATATTCTGTATACTGGAAATATTGTAAATAATAATATAATGTTTTATGAATAATTATGATGCTGAAGAAGTTTAGTTTATTTATTTTTATTTAATATAACAAGCAAATAAATGGTAGCTAGCAGCCTGAAAGGCAAGGGGGTTGGTTTACTAAAGGCAAATAGTCTGTGAACTTTGCAAGTGCAGTTGCTCCAGAGCTTAGTAAAGCTTCAATTTACAAAGAATACCCAATACACTGGATATTTGGTGACACATGATTAGAATATGGAAGTCAGGAGTTCCCCCTCATTTACTAAGCTCTTATTGTGTAGAACAATACTGTGCAGAATTTATAGTGACAATACAAGCTCCAATCAGTTTAATGATGTCAGATATATAGAAAAAATCATTCTTAAGCTATAATGCGTTTAGTTCAATTTTTGTATATAAATATAGGGTGCATTCATGACACAGAATTTAGAATTTGTTAAAGGATAAGTATAACCAAAGCTCTTTTGTCTATACTTCTATGGAACACAGGAGTGCAGCTTGTTCTTCACTCCTGTGACCCAATCTCAGCCAACAGCCAAGTATCCACCCAGATGCTTGCACCTTAACCTAGTTCAGCCTCTCAGTGATCCGCTGAGTAACTGAGCAAACTGCTCCCGTCCCTCCACAGCCCAGTGCTCCAGTGAGTGCTGGAGGAGCGGAGCAGAAAGCCGGTAACTGACAGTCATGGCTCTCTGCTCAGAGCAGAGGGAAGAACTGAGCCATCAGTGGTCTTTGATTGCTCATTTCGCAGTGCAGAGCAGACAGGGAACAGATGCAGAATTAGATTGGTGCTGCACCCACCTGGGTGAGTATAATTTTTTGTTTGTTTGTTTTTGGAAAGCACATATTTCTTTTAACCTTCAAGTTCCATCAAGTAGGGCATTACTTTGCTAGTACCCTTTGCTTGATCACTTGAGAGTTACAACCCCTTGCCCCAGAGTCCCCATACACATTGGATTTAATATGTCCAGTGTCTGCTGCAATTTATACAGGATGGAATGTAACTGTACATCAGCAGCATATGCCATATTCATCTATATCTTTGGAATCAGTAGCCATTATTAGTGGTTGTTATGGGACTTTAGGCAGTATGCTTTACTCTAACCAAATAAAAGACAACAACTTTTATTTTTTGGTATTAACTTGGCCGCGGCCATTTTATTATTAGTATAAATATAAGTATAATTTTTTATAATAACTCTTTATTTGTACATATTAAATTAATATTAATATTTAAGAAACATTTTCTTAAAGTATCACTACACAACCCCAGCTTAGTCACTATGACTCAAGCTCTACGTATTAAAAACAACAACTTATTAACCATACCTATCTATTGATCCAATATCACTTCAATTTAATATACTCACTTACTTGTCCTCCTTTGAATAAAGGTGACCACACTAATAATGATTGGCTGCGACAATAAAAAGGGGGTGGGTGGGAGGGGAGCACCACAGAGATGCCTTCCAGGTGTCTGCTCCCCTATGATCAGAACCCCCCCCCCTCCCCCTTTTATAGCCCTCTCATCTCTCCTAGTCCTCTTTTGATTGGCCAATTTGCCTACCAGGTGTGCCCAAGGTACAGTGGGGGGCTTAAAACTTCCATTTTCTAGAAACTTCCCCAATATATTAATAGCTATTGGGGGGCTTGAGACTTTTAACGGTTTTTCTTCAACCTCATACCAAAGGGGGGGACTAAAAACCTGCTGACCTTCTGGAAGTTTCACCACTGTATATATACAGCAGGGAGACTTAAAACTTTTCCCCTGCCACAGTCCCATAAGAAAAGGGGGGCCCATATTAAATCCCCCGTTTCTTTAGCTATTATGTGTAGTTACATTCACTTCTAAGCAAAATGGCAGTGGACTATGGGCAGTTAATAATAACAGTGAGCTGTTTGCAGCCATTTTTTACATTGTTAAAGAATGGATATAATTGTGCCCATTAGTCATATGTATTGGTGATACACTTACTTTATCACAATACACACAACAAACTATACCATATATCCAAATACACTAAGCACATACGCTGAAAACATTTGAAATCTCTCATCAGTGTATTAGCAGGCTGTCCCTTTTTAGGCTTCAGTTTTCCCTGAACTTCTGCCAGTGAAACTCTGCCAAAGTCCCAAATATCACTTCTCTGCACCTCTTAATGCTGACCATTAATCAAATGAAAACACACATTTTGCATACTGACTATACAATTTTGTCAAGATCTACCAACAACCTTGTAGTATAAGGGTCTGCCTGATTGATATAAATTTAATATATGGTTTCAATAGGTCTCCATATTGCATAGCTTCTAAAGAAAATTGAACAAAACTTTTACAATCAAATTGTAACACATATGGTAAGCTTCCTTCTTTATAATAGAATGCAGCATTTTTACTCTTATTTTGGCTAATTTAATGCGGGACAATAATAATCAGACATATAAATTATGCATGCAGTGTTGGTAATATGTTATTTAAAGCTGAATTACAGTTATGAAATAAAACGATCACCATTTAATCCAATTTTTAAAACATTAAAATATTATAAATATGGCTTTATATTTCCTTTAAAGCTATACAAATCAGGACATAGAAAGACTTGGAAAGTGATAGCAAGTAGGAAGAGACAATCAGGCTTTACTTCACTGCACAATAATGTCTTGCAATAATGTCTTGCTGATAAAGTCAGACTAATGCTCCTTCATTGTCCAGTCATTGCTCCTTTATTGACCAGTCTGTATTTTTGATTGTAGTGAAAAATGGAAGTCACTTTCCTGGCTGCCCAGTATGGCAAGAGCATCCGAAAGAATGGAAAGCTTTTGTGTTAAGACATATGTTTAAATGTACCGTATGTATAACACATTTCAGTTATGTGTTCAGCTGTGTAAATGGACTTAAGCGTCAAATCGGGCTTGGGGTGAAAACTGTGTACATGAATACATTTTAACATAAATCTTACAAAAATGTATTGCCTCAAGAAAGGTGTGTTGTAACATACTGCATGATATGATGACGTCCCATATTTATATAGCTCTAATAAATAGCACAATGCATTTTGTCAAGTCATTCATACTATTCTCAGCTCATAAAAAGCGTACAATTTAATATCCCTGCTAGTTATGAACTCTCAATTTTGTTAACAGACGTTGTTTTTATTCAAGCCCATTAACCGCTTTCCGACCATCCTATAGCAGAACTACTGCTACAGGGCTGCAGGGCTGTGCAAAATAACGTATATATAAGTGATTTTGTATTTCCGGATAGGAGCGTGAGTGCTGCCCTTGGTGGCTACAGCTGTCAATCACCGGGTCCCGTCTGGAGATTCCGAGGAACAGTGACAGAGGAGAGGTCTGTATGTAAACAACACAGATTTCTCCCCTGTCAGCATCAGCACGCTGCTTTGTAGTGCTTTGCATAGCAGAGCA
Organism: Staurois parvus; assembly: GCF_062004578.1. Taxonomy (NCBI): domain Eukaryota; kingdom Metazoa; phylum Chordata; class Amphibia; order Anura; family Ranidae; genus Staurois; species Staurois parvus. Next base: position 7,252,713 of record NW_028318025.1, read on the forward strand.
AAACAAAGCAGCATGCTTACACAGTAAAACACACACAGCACGCCGTTAACCCTTTGATCGCCCCAGATGTTTATGTGTCATTAGTACAGTGTCAGTGCTTTTTATTAGCACTGATCACTGTATTAGTGTTACTGGCAGTTAGTCAGTTCCCCCCCCCAGTGTCAGAATGCCCGCCGCAGTCCCTCAGTCCTGCTATAAGTCGCTGATAGCCGCCATTACTAGCATTAAAAAAAATTAATAATTCCAATATATATACTGCCATTTGTAGATGCTATAAATTTCATGTAAACCAATTAATTTCCACATATTGGGTTTGTTTTTTTTTAGCAAAGATAGAATATATTTTGGCCTACATTTATGACTATTTTAGATTTTTTTACTAGATGTGTTTTATAGAAAAAAGTAAAAAATATTTTTTTTTTTTTTTTCAAAATCAGTCTTTTTTTTGTTTATAGCGCAGAAAATAAAAACCACACAGGCAACCAAATACCACCAAAAGAATGCTCCATTTGTGGGGAAAAATGGATATGAATTTAATTTGGGTGCAGTGTTGCATGATTGTGCAATTTTCAGTTAAAGTAATGCAGCTTTGTGTCACAAAAAATGGCCTGGTCAGGAAGGGGGGTGAATCCTCTGGAGGGCAAGTGGTTAATAAAGAGTTAATATTAGATTCTGTCTCAGAATCTAAAAAATGTACTTCCTTATGAATGGTCTGGAGGGAATTCAAAGCCCGTTGATTAGTTTCAGACTGAGAAAAGGTTAAAAGAGAAGTTTTTTTTTTTTTTTTTCTGAAATCATACATACCTAGGTGGATGCAGTATTGGTCCGATGCTGCATCTGTCCCCCAACGGTTGTAAGTGTGAAAACTCAGCGATCACATGCCGTTGAGTTCTCACTGCCACTGTAAGCAGAGAGCAGTGACTGTCAGTTGCCACTATCTGCTCTGCCCCCCCACGCTCACTGGGGAGAGAGTGGCTGGCTCAGGCTCTCAGCAGAGCCCTGATAGACTGAGCCAGGTGCCACTCCAGACTCTAGGGTAAATACTGACTTTAAAGTCTTTATCTTAAAAAATAAATCTATGTCCTTTCTTCCTCTTTTTCACATGTAATGCATATTTTGTTGTTACTTGTGGTGGTGTATTTTGTTGTCATTGACTATTAGACAATAAGGAAAAAAATAGCAAATTAAACAATTCAAAGACAGTAACATAAGTATATAAAAAATAGTGCAGCGCTAACAACCTATACTAAAATACAAATGAGAAAAATGGAAATATCACATATAGAATGCACAATAAATATTCAGTGTTAGGTGCTCATAAAATGAATACTATGTGCAGCAGTCCATAAATGCCAATGATGGTGAAAAATCACAGCAAAACTCCGTGAGGTGATCACAGTGCCACTCAGTGTGCAGTCAATCCACAGATGGCCAAGATGGCCCCTCACCTCCTTGATGTGACCCACTGGGCCAAACAGCTATGTAGGTGACCTTATACACCCAATAAGGTATCATCAAAGGATGGAATGTATGGATAGATCCCTCCAATATCTTCTCCTATTTCCTAGGTACTCGATTCCACAAAACCGTTTAAGATACCATTAAAAACAAAGAAGATCCTCCATAGTGTAATCCAGTATTAATAATAACATGAATATAAATAAAATGCCCACTCAAATGTAAAATGACAAAGATCAGCTTTTTCCCATATCATGGGTGTGTTTCCATGGTTCTCATGCTAAGAAATGCATGCAGCTCCACTTGCTCCACAATCCCTCCAGAAATGGCGCCGACGCCGGAAATGACGTCACCGCGCCTCCGGAAATTATGTCAGTGCGTACCTAAGTGTTTGCTTAACATTAAAAGTCCAAAAGTTCATATTTTCACGCTTTTATTCCCTTAAGTATTAAAAAAAATAACAAATGCAAAAAACATTAAATATTTAGGTTTTTATCAGATCAGGTGTTATCATGGTAATTGTTAGACAGCCTTCCAGCTCCTCTTGTCTTCTTTGTTGGCTGCAGGTTAACAAGTCTGGACACATGCCCCCCAGCTCTGAAATTGCTAGGCAACCCCCACCTCCTTCCACAGCTTACTGGCATCCTCCCTGTACTTTCCCCATCTTCCATGTCAGCTGCAGGGTACCGAGTATTACCATATGACCCCTGCTTTGTGAATGGTCCATGGTGCAGGAGGCACCACATTTAACTAGTTTCCCAGCATCCTATAGCACTTTTACTGCTACAGGGCGGACTCCCTGTGCAAAATCATGTATATATGTGATCCTCGCTCCTGCCTGTGCCTCTGTGATTGTGATATTGTTTTCCTACTGACAAAGTGTGCCTGTATCTTCTTTATTTTTGCCTCCTTGTTCATATTACTGACCTTCGCTATGTTACTGATCTTTCTGTTGTCTGCTACCTACGTTGTCCTCAGCCAGTGTTCACCTGCCTTTTGTCTTCACTGTGCAGTTCAGCAGCACTAATGGTTAACTGTTCAACAAAGCCAGGAAAAGTCAGTTCATGCCAGTTTAGGTCCCCCAAAAATCAAGCTGCTTGTTTCAGGGATGGAGTTTGAATTTGCAACAGTGCAAAGTTTGACCTGAACTCTATCTGTTTGTGGATGAAGAAGCAGAAAGGCATTAATGTATTGACAACTTTTTGAGAGCATATGTCCTGGTTTAGTTCCGGAGTGGGGCACACACTCACTGCTCCCCTTTACTGGTCAGCCAGGCTGCATGTTTAAATAACAGTCTGTTGGGTGGTACTGTACTTTCTGTTATGTTTTGCATGGGTGTTCCCCCTTAAAATCTATACCTGAAGATCGGTTCAACGGTTCAAGGATAAGTGTACCATGTATTTATGGAGGTGAATTCTACACTATTTTTTAAAAACCATCATTTTCATACATATAGATTTATTCCATATATCTATACATCATGCATCCTTTGGTGTACATTTGGTGTACATTTCCTTACCATCAACCCTAGTTTGAATACAGCTGAACAGAATAAAAATATATTGTTATCAACCATTGTATCATATCGGTTAATGAAGGAATTTCTCAACGCGTTTCCTGAGTCAACTGGCTGTAATGTAAATCATAATCTAAGAATGCGGTTCATTTTACAGTATTTCACCATATTTATATATTTTAAGTACAAAAAGTTCTCCCTCTACTGCCTTGGAGCTGCAATGATGATGTTACATCAACGTTATAAAAACCTTGGAGTGGCATTCAGCCAAAAAGTGGGCCCAGAAGAAAACGTACTTATGTAATAACCTTTAAAGTAATAAATATATTAACTATCTAATTCTGTCAGACATGTCTCAAAAACTTCAACAGAGAAAAATGTATTGAGCGAATATGATGGATAGGTAAACAAACTAACTCCTGGGTATTTTTTTATGAGTAACCTAATCAGAAGATCTGCTTGCCCCTATTCTTTAATTTTCTGGGTGTAACCAAAAAGTTTTACTTTAATACTTAAAGTGTACCTAAAACCAACAGTGTACTTCAGGTCCTATAGCCCGATCCCCAGAAATCGTACACTTCTCCTGGATGCAATGTTCGGGTTAACCACTGCCTTACTACTATTTTCACCTTTCAGATGTGCCTGAGGGTGGGTTGCCCTCTAGTAGCCAATCAGTGCCTGTGCTTTTAAAATGTAGTCAACCTTAAAGTAGAGTTAACAAGTTAGGAATTGACTATAGGTACTCTTCTGTTTTCCTGCAGCTGTCAATACTTCTTCCCTCCAACGCCACTACAGGGTGGGTGGGAGAAAACACAAAATGCTGTGGGGAACCATAAGATCAACCCTTCCCAAATTATTGATTTCTGAAGAAGCTTCAGCCACTGATTTCTCTTTAACGGAGCCCTGTTCAGCAGTAGTGACAGTAGGGGTTGTAACAATCATGCCCACAGAGATGGACGCGGTTTAACCATTTTGGCTCCAACCTCCATCTTGGCAAGGGATCAACCATCTTGTACAAACATATCTTTCATCATCCTCCCTTCCTCTCTGTTCAGCCACAGTGACATATGGCCTGTGTGTTGGAAGTGTCACAGGCCAGCCAGGGCACAGCAGGAAGCTCCGAGCTATAAACCATTTTTGAGCTGGGTGCCGGGCGGGCTGGGAAGCTGAGTAATCTGGCACCTCGTAAAAAGATAACCCAAGCCTTCCCCTGAGTTCAAAGACATTCCAGAGGAGTAGAGACTAGATAACCCTTTTAAAATCCATTTTTCCCTATGTCTCATATCTTGGAATATGAGAGACTTACATAAAAACCAGGTATACCTTCAGATTGGCCATGAGAAGACAAATAGTTTGATAGGTCACACTCCCTGACTGGAATACCTAGGAAAGCAGAAAATTACATCTCTTGAACCCTTCAAATATGTATTTCATATTTCATATGTAACCGTTCCTCAGATGCGTCTGCATACTAATCTACCCACGGGTGGAATGGTACTTGGGCCTAGGAAAAGTTATGAGCCAAAATATGAGTTATGAGAGATTTTGGTTCTAGATTGGGTCTGCGCCCAGACAATCCCGCCCTAAATGAGGCATTGGTCCTTGGCTTCAGCGACACCCCCTGCTGGGGAACTACAAAATGGGCTGTCAGACCTAAGAGAAGTAAGTTGAATAATTCTCCCTTTTAACATCAGAACCAACTTGGGAGACTGTGCCCTTTCGCTCTGAAACTTGATCTGCTTAACCTCAGGCTGATTGGCAAGTACTTTAACCCTTTAACCTCCTTTCTGTTACCTCTTTGCTGTGCCGTTGCCCTCTGTATATTTATATATATATTGGTTACATCTTTTTTCTGTAAATATTTTTATTGCACACTTTTGACCTTTTAGTAATAAAATCTTTCTTTCCGAAAGTGTTGAACTGTTTCTATAGCTCGTTAATGCAACTTACGAATTCTTGCCTCTAAAAGAGTGTGTGCGTTTAACCCTCTGTATAACCTGTCTACGGTGACAGTGCTATACAGATGATTATCTCAACCATCATAGTGTTATTGCTGTTATTGTCGAGTTTCCTCTTTCTCTATACAAAAAGGAAGTGGTGGCAGTGTGAAGGGTAATTGCGTAATTAACCTGACCCAGTAACAATCGCTCCCAGGCTGCCGGTACATCGATTTGTGGTCCATTAGCTGGAAAATCGTTGTGCAGGGTGCAGCTGGCTGCGGCATTGTTACGCACATGACATCGCTTCAGATTGGCTAGTCCTTCGGTCACGAGTTTGGTGAGAAGGTCAGGGGTCTGATGCGCGATCGTCACAGGGGTAAGTATTTATTTTTTTCTTTACAAGGAGAACTTTATCAGCACATTAAAGTGATAATACTATTAAAATTTAGTTTTTTAAAAATAGCTATCATGTTATACTTTTCTGCTCTGTGCAATGGTTTTGCACAGGGAAGCCATCATCCTCCTGTTCTTGGGTCATCGTGAGAACTCCTGGCTCCTCCCCCCTGCTGAGTGCACCCATGACAAGCCACTTGCTATAGGAGCACTCATGTGTGCTCACTCCCAAGCTGGCTTTCTATGATTATTTACACACAGAGTACAGCTTGTGATGATCATGGCGTCAGACCCCAGCCCTTCTCACCAAACTCGTGACCAAAGGACTAGCCAATCTGAAACCGCGCTGTCAAGTGCGTAACAATGCCACGCCCAGCTGCACCCTGCACAAAGATTTTCCAGCTAATGGACCACAATCTGTGTACTTGCAGCCTGGGAGCGATTGTTATTGGGTCAGGTTAATTACGCAATTAACCCTCCACACTGCCACCACCTCCTTTTTGTACAGAGAAAGAGGAAACTCGGCAATATCAGCAATAACACTATGATGTTTGCATAAGCGTCGGTGTACCACTGTCACTGCAGGCAGAGATATACCAAAGTTTAAAACACACAGTAGCGCTCTTCAGAGACAGGGTTTTTTACTTTGCATTAAAGAGCTTTAGAAACAGTTCAACACATTCAGAGAGTAAGATTTATTACTAAAAGGTCAAAAAGGTGCAATAAAAATATTTACAGAAAAAGATGTAGCCAATATATATATATATATATATATATATATATATATATATATACAGTCAGGTCCATAAATATTGGGACATCAACACAATTCTAACATTTTTGGCTCTTTACACCACCACAATGGATTTGAAATGAAATGAACAAGATGTGCTTTAACTGCAGACTGTCAGCTTTAATTTGAGGGTATTTACATCCAAATCAGGTGAACGGTGTAGGAAGTACAACAGTTTGCATATGTGCCTCCCACTTATTAAGGAACCAAAAGTAATGGGACAGAATAATAATCATAAATCAAACTTTCACTTTTTAATACTTGGTTGCAAATCCTTTGCAGTCAATTACAGCCTGAAGTCTGGAACGCATAGACATCACCAGACGCTGGGTTTCATCCCTGGTGATGCTCTGCCAGGCCTCTACTGCAACTGTCTTCAGTTCCTGCTTGTTCTTGGGGCATTTTCCCTTCAGTTTTGTCTTCAGCAAGTGAAATGCATGCTCAATCAGATTCAGGTCAGGTGATTGACTTGGCCATTGCATAATATTCCACTTCTTTCCCTTAAAAAACTCTTTGGTTGCTTTTGCAGTATGCTTTGGGTCATTGTCCATCTGCACTGTGAAGCGGCGTCCAATGAGTTCTGAAGCATTTGGCTGAATATGAGCAGATAATATTGCCCGAAACACTTCAGAATTCATCCTGCTGCTTTTGTCAGCAGTCACATCATCAATAAATACAAGAGAACCAGTTCCATTGGCAGCCATACATGCCTACGCCATGACACTACCACCACCATGCTTCACTGATGAGGTGGTATGCTTAGGATCATGAGCAGTTCCTTTCCTTCTCCATACTCTCTCTTCCCATTACTCTGGTACAAGTTGATCTTGGTCTCATCTGTCCATAGGATGTTGTTCCAGAACTTTGAAGGCTTTTTTAGATGTCGTTTGGCAAACTCTAATCTGGCCTTCCTGTTTTTGAGGCTCACCAATGGTTTACATCTTGTGGTGAACCTTCTGTATTCACTCTGGTGAAGTCTTCTCTTGATTATTGACTTTGACACACATACACCTACCTCCTGGAGAGTGTTCTTGATCTGGCCAACTGTTGTGAAAGGTGTTTTCTTCACCAGGGAAAGAATTCTTCGGTCATCCACCACAGTTGTTTTCCGTGGTCTTCCGGGTCTTTTGGTGTTGCTGAGCTCACCGATGCGTTCCTTCTTTTTAAGAATGTTCCAAACAGTTGTTTTGGCCACGCCTAATGTTTTTGCTATCTCTCTGATGGGTTTGTTTTGTTTTTTCAGCCTAATGATGGCTTGCTTCACTGATAGTGACAGCTCTTTGGATCTCATCTTGAGAGTTGACAGCAACAGATTCCAAATGCAAATAGCACACTTGAAATGAACTCTGGACCTTGTATCTGCTCATTGTAATTGGGATAATGAGGAAAAAACACACACCTGGCCATGGAACGGCTGAGAAGCCAATTGTCCCATTACTTTTGGTCCCTTAATAAGTGGGAGGCACATATGCAAACTGTTGTAATTCCTACACCGTTCACCTGATTTGGATGTAAATACCCTCAAATTAAAGCTGACAGTCTGCAGTTAAAGCACATCTTGTTTGTTTCATTTCAAATCCATTGTGGTGGTGTATAGAGCCAAAAATGTTAGAATTGTGTCGATGTCCCAATATTTATGGACCTGACTGTATATATATATATATATATATATATATATATAAATATACAAAGAGCAATAGCACAGCAAAGAGATAACAGAAAGGAATTTAGATAGATAAAGTGCTTGCCAAAAGCCTTGAGTTAAGCAGCTTTCAAGTTTCAGAGCAAAAGGGCCGTCTCCCAGAGTTGGTTCCGATGTTACAAGGGAGAATCTTCAGCTTAGCTTGACTCAGCTTAGCTCAGCTTTCTGCTCCAAGCATAACAGCTTTTCTAGCAACTCAGCAGGGTGTCTCCTTGAAGCAGAGAACCAATCGCCTCATTTGGGGAGGGAGGTGTAGGTGGAGACCCCAGCTAGAACAAAAATCCTTCATAGCTTATATCATGACCCATAACTTATCCTTGGTGCGTTTAGCAGCCTTGCCACTAGTAGATTAATATGTAGACGCATCTGCTGAACGTCTAGGTATGAAATATGACATACCTGTTGTGACGGTTAAGGAGATATCATTTTCTGCTTTCCTGGAGCTGTCAGCTAGGGGGTGTAATATATCAGGCGATTTGTATTAAAGTGAGCCATCCGAATATGTGCTCCATGTTTGTGTATTTATTTCCTATTTGGAGATATAAAATTATAGGAAAAACTGGGTTTTTAATTGTAAGTCTGTTTCACAGCTAGCTGGAATGTCTTTGAACTCAGTGAAGGACTTGGTTTATGGCTTTACAATCCTACTCCAGCAAGAGTCTTGCAGACATGGGGGGCCAGGCTAATTGGGGTTTATACCCATGACGCCCTCCCAATGAGTTTGCTGCTTTTGATCTCTGCATCAAACAGACCACATGTCACTCAACAGAGAGGGAGGGGGGATGAGGAAAGCTGATTTGGGAGTAGGGAATGATAGAAGCTAGAGGCCTTTGCCAAAATGGAGGTTTGCATCCATTTCTGTGTGCACGATTGCTACACAGCTCAACCCCACCCCACCTCTTTGCTCCCTCCTTAGTGGCTGTGATTGACAGCAGCAGGAGCCAATGGCTGTCGGTGCTGTCTCTGAGCCAATGAGAAAGGAGAGAGCCAGGAGGGCTGCTACTCTTGTGTACAGTGATGGATCAAGATCAGGCGTGGGTAAGTATTGGGGGGGATGCTGCACACGGAAGGTTTTTTACCTTCATGCATAGAATGCATGAAGGTAAAAAAAACCTTCAGCTTTTTGAACCACTTTAAGTATGGCAACAGAGTCACTTTAGGCTCTGTTCACAATTGTACAACCTCAAAATCATGCAACTTTCATTGCTACTTTACAGTGTGACTTGATGCAACTTTGACACAACTTTGGATGAGTGCAACTTCGGCGCAACTTTGGCTTTGACCAAGGATGATTGTTTGTGCTGTACAAAGTTTCACACAAATCCCACACAAGTCGCATGTGTATCATTCAGGTGCAATTTTAATGCAAATTTGAAGGGTTAACATTGAAGTCTATAGCCCTCAAGTTGCATGAAAGGCGGACCACAGAAGTGCAGGAACTACTTTCAAGTTGCTGCGATTTGAAGTTGCACAGATATGAATAGTATTCATTGGGAAACATGGTGCCCCAAAGTCGTATGACAAGCTGTACAATGGTGTATGGGCTCTTAGGGGTTGAGCTGCCATTTTTAATTGACAACAGTAGGGAAGACCAGTTGATGGAAAGTCAGCTTTTAACCTTCTCACTTGTTGGGAAGACCCCATTGAACACTGGGTAGGAGCTTTAGCTGACTCAGGGAAAAAAAGAAGTGACACATATCTGAATACAACAAACTTTTCATAGTTACAATGTACCCTTTTTTATTTTCCTAGCAAGGCTTTTTTATTCTTTTTTTCTGAATTGGTTAATTTAATGATGCTAGTTAACGTTGTGGTAAAACAAAGCAGTAAAGCAATCTATGAAATGTTTTGTCCTGCAAACACACTCCACTACAATAAAATTTATTGGAAGTATTACACTCTGAAAATGTTATCTTGTGTTTTTTATGTGAATAAAATTGCCAGTGCAGCTTACACAAATTACATTGGCTATTGAGGTTTTTTTATTTCTTATTTTGTTCTATGACATTTTACACATATCTAAGCTTGGAAATTGTTCTATCTTAGGTTATTATGTAATCCTTAGGGTAGCTCAACTCCAGACTTGAACACTATTAATTTTCTATTATGGTGTGCTAAAGATGCTCTGCTGTGTGCGGCTCACCTGCATTATTGAGTCAGTTACCAATTCAAGACTTTCTCTGTAGTGCATTTGAGCTTAACACTGCCCTCTGGGATCTCATTTATTATTTGTAGATATTGATTCTGCAGAAAAAGAAAAAACTAAATTGTGTGATTCTTGCAGTGACTTAACTTAAGCTAACACTACACAAAGTCAAAGTAAAACTCCAGCTTTGATTAAAATAAAACAACCCCTGCTCTGCTAAACAAATTATTAGGATTTCATCAAACTTTGGTAAAAACCCGTACCTGCTTCTGTTCTGGAAATGGTGCATACAGACTTTTAGTGTGGGTCACTAAAACTGTTCGATGCAAGCTTAAAAGCATGCAAGCTGATAGGATTGTCTGTCATGGGTAAATGTTAAAACTGAACTTCATGTAGATGTATTAAAAAAACGCAGCTTAATGTCATTGTGTTTTCCGTTAAAAACATTTTCCTAACAAGTAGAATAGATACTTGTGTCTGTCTTGATAAGAACCTAAAGTATGTCATGCCTTGTGAGCAACTCTCTTACTGGGAGCTATCAGGTTCTGCTGAAAGCACATGTGCTAACAGGGAACATGCTCATAGAAGGAAAGTGGAGTGAGCTGAGCTAATTACATATGAATGTGCTTTTGTTATCTTTCATTGTCCAATCAGCAGGCTCTGGGTGTGGAGAAGTGTTTCCACTGTTTTCCTAATAGAGAATGTGGTGTCACCATTCTGGCTGTGCTGTATGGCAGATGTATACAGTATGAATCACAAAAGTGGCTAAACAGAATTACAAATCATTTGAAAAATATGTAATTTCAGACGTGTGTACTTAAGCGTATGTTACCCCAACTTTTCATATTTCGGACAGATTTCTAACACCCCCCTTGCACATCTCATCACCGGGAAGATTAGTGTATTGCTGTTTCTCTGCCTCCTGCTGATACACTCCCTGCCCAGCTTGTCACAGTGTATTTTTGTCTCTGCATTTTACACTGGACCATTCAAGCTGCTGCTCCAATGCCTCCCCCCTTTCTCCCCATCATCACCACCACCACCTATATACACCCACATACTGTATATACACAAAAATGTTTGCCTTGCATTTCTATTTTAAACTGAATAGGTTCTTTTACAAGGTAAGGGTTCACATACAGTATACGTTAGGGCTAGTTTACATTTGCATTGATCAGAAATACACATTAAAGTACCTATTGGTTAAACATACATTATTGATGTGTTTTTGATGCTTTTTATGCATTTAGAAGTGTTAACAAAGCTTGGTGAATGCCCTGTGTGTGTTGGTTATCTCTTTGTTTTAAAGGGGCTCAGTAGACCCCCGGCTCAGTAGTACCCACAGCTTATCAATACCCCTAATCAGCAGATCCTCAGCTCATTAGTTCCCCCACTCAGCAGATCCCGGCTTGTTAGTATCCCCATTCAGTAAATACTCAGCTCATAAGTATTCCTTTTCAGCAGATCCCCCTCTCAGTAGTACCCGTAGCTCTGCTGATTCCCAGGTTCAGTAGTAGCCCCAGCTCTGCTGATCACCCGCTCAAGGGTACACCCAGCTCTGCTGATCCCCTGCTCAGTAGTACCCCCAGCTCTGCTAATCCCCCGGCTCAGTAGTACCCAGGTGTGGACTAACCATTCAGGCACTCGGGCACTGCCCGAGGGCCTGGGGTCAGTATGGGGCCCCATGAGATGCCTTTGGTACCTTTCATAGGCTTTTTTTGGGTGTGGTTTGAGTGTGGGCGAGGACACTGGGGCCCCATGATTTCCTATTGCCCGGGGGCCCCATGAATTGTCAGTCCGCCCCTGATAGTACCCCCAGCTCTGCTGATACCCTGATCAGTAGCAACCCTCAGTTCTGATAATCCCCTGCTAACCCTCAACTCTGCTGATACTCTGATTTGCAGACCCTCCTCTCTCTCTGTTCACCTCCCCCTATACTGCTCCCATGCTGCGCGCTATGTGTGCAATCTGCTAGTTTCTCCTGCTCTGGTCCCCCAACTTTGCAAATTCTCTTATCCCTCAGTCTTCTATCTCTGTCACTGCTCACCTCCCGCTATAGCTTTCCCATGTTGCGCACCACTTGTGTCCTCTGCTAGTTGCTCTGCTCTAGTCAGGTCCCCACTCACCTTCTTGCTGCTCCACTCTGCACACCAGTTGTAATGTCTGCAGCAGACACTCCTGGTATATATATATATATATACATGAACTAAAAGTGACTGCTGATGGTGTCTTTCTTGTCCATTTGTTGATTTCCCAGTTCATCCAGGGATCTATTATACCTCCAAAACAAAGTGAAACTAACTCTGAATAGGCACCCCTCAACACCTGCACGTGTTGTTTGGGAGTGCTATTATAGACTTCTATGGATGCTTTGGAGATGCTTTGAAGCAAAACAAAATGGCGCAAACTCAACAGTGTACAGGACTTTAAGGTAATCATTTTATTTAGTGAAAGCTACTTTGACTGGCATACAGAGTGCTTTTAAAACATGGATGAAATGCCAAAGCAAGTGTAAACGAGGCCTTACACTGCTTTCAAAGCTTCCAGTGCAAACCCAAACCCCACTGAAAATGTCCATTTTCTGTGCTAACAGTCAAGGAGGTGTCAAATAAGAACATGTACCAATGCAAAAAAAATGTAAATTCCATGCAGCCAACAGCAGTGATTTTTTTTTAACACTGACATGTACAAAGGAAAACAGTTTTAAATTGCTGGCAAATTACATATTTCACTTGTTACTTTTGAAAAGAATAAAATGATATACAGACCCTAAAGGTCCCTCAAATACATAGCAGACCAATAAGGGTACATTGGAGGGGTATGTGCCAATTTAAACTGTCATTTGTTTCATTGTAAGTGTTGTTGTTGCACAACCTAGAGAAAGAATGAAAAAAATTGGGTAGAGTGCCCCCAAAATGCTCTTCAGACCCTTTGATCCTGGAATGGATTTTAACAGGGTACATTATGTCAAAAACAAAAAAAAAATGTGTGTGTCCCCCAAAAAATCATACCAGACCCGTTATCTGAGTACAAAGCCTGGCTAGCCAGGAAAGGAAGGAGGGGGGCAAGCATTCACCCTATCCTCCTGAACTATATCAGTCTACATGCCCACAACATAAGGGGACGCATTGTCCATAAGGTGTATATTGCCAGGAGGGACACCCCCTGGCAAAGCACCTTGTTCACATATTGAGGCGGCCAAGGGCCTCAATCCATCCTTTGTCCACAAGTTGTTGTGGGAGTCTGTGAGTGGCAGACTTATTGGAACCTGGAAGTTCCCTTTAATAATAAGGGAGATCCTCAGATACTGCCCTCCTCCAGTGAATGGGTATGACGTACATAATACCCCTACTCATTCACAAACAAAAGTTTGACAAGTTCTTTATTTAAAAAATAAATCTGCCCGAAAACTGTCCCTCATTGTAAAACCATTGTTAATTATGGACCCGCCGCCATTGGCATTGGCTATATAAAGGAAGGAGTGGGGATAGTGGTGACATCATTGCCCAAATATGGCCATGCCCATATTTGGGCACTGTTAGCGCCCAAATATGGCCATGAGGCCATATTTAGGCAATAATGAAAGACTCTATTTCGAATCTATTTACTTATGTGGCCAAGTGACATCTGTGGTTGGAAAGGATGCAGTATATGCAAGCAGCCGCTACTTTCTTAACAACCGTTGGCAGCCAGAATAGTGGTGACATCATTCAAATATGGTCATGTGGCCATATTTAGATGATGATGTAACCACCTCTATTCCCTGCTCATTTGCTTACTTGGCTGGAGAATTCCCACCATGTAAGTGAATGAGCCAGGTGATGTCAATGGTTGGTAAGGACAAAAGCATCTCCTAATTCCTTAGCAGCCATTGACAGCCAGAAGCTGTCATGTTCATCCATGCCAAACACCCTGCACTAAGCTTATCCCTAATGGTGAATATTCACTTGCAAAAAATATCCAAGCACTTGCAAGGAAAAAAATACAGTAATTTTGTTTGGACATGATTGAAAGATGGGGAACATCTCATTTACTAAGGTATGGAAAATTATCTTACCAATTGAAGCCCATATGCCTTAGTGAATAAACTCCTATATCTTCTGCTCCAAAATTAGAAAATATCAGAAAACCAAAAATGAACCTAATGAAACATGGACAGTTTGAGTTACATATTAAAGTCCATGCTACACAGGTGACCTTGTTGCTGACCATGTCTCAGCATCATTACACAGGACAGACAAGAGAAATATGTCTCTGGTTGTATGAGCAAAGCATCACTCCCTCATTGGTGACTGATATTGAGCAGGTTTTGTCGACAATAATGGAGCAAGGTCTCTTTAATCAGGCCAGCAACAGAGCGATCTGTACCACCAGGTGAGTATTTTCACTGCATTTTCTTTGTGTCCAGGCACACATTTTGAAACTACATGTAATGTGGAACACTATCACAATTGTGTCAAGAAAATACAATGACCAATAAAGCCAAGCTTAACCTCTGTTTTTTTATATCTAAACTACATGTATGGCCAGGAGAAGGGTCAGTTCATCTGTAGCTCCTTTAGAAGTCTATGGCTCTTTACATTGCACATGGAGGCAGTGGGAAGCAGAGAATCAGCTGCCTGGAGGTAAGCATTGCGGCTGCATGCAGCTAAACTGGGTATCAAAAGTACATATGTATCTGAGAGGGGGCAGGTTTGATTAGATAGAGTTGGGCAGTGTGTGCGTAGTAAAAAGGGAGGGAGAAACCTTGAGAGTCTTCCCGGCCTTAACTTTACAGTGAAAAAGTTCTTTACTGTATGAGCTGTAATAATATGAAATTGTCAAAGTTAGTAGTATATTACACAAAAGGCCACAAAATATAACAGGCTACTTTTATTCATACAAAAAAAATATCATAATCTTGCTGTTTCATTATCTATCATCTGTTGTAGTGATGACATCAAGGGACGATAGGGTAATGCAAAAAACCTGAAAAATAATGGCTCATTTGAACCAAATGCAATAGGGGCCAAAGGGCTGCACATTTGAAATTGCTTTCACTTTATTGACAATATTTAAAATGCCATATACTGCAACAGTAGACACTGTGAGGTTTATTTACTAAAGCTGGTTGACTCAGAATCTTGTCCACCTGTGCATGGTAGCCAATCAGCTTCTAACTTCAGCTTGTTCAGTTAAGCTTTAGCAATAAAACCTGGAAGCTGATTGGTTTCCATGCAGAAGTGCACAAGATTCTGAGTCAACCAGATTTAGTAAATAAACCCCTGTGGGAGCAAGGAAATACAGTCAATGAGTTTTGCGCTGCTAGCGCTGATTCATGAGTCATGAATCAGCGCTAGCAGCATGAAACACGTTGACTGTGTTTCCTAACTCCTATGACGTCTACTGTTGCTGTATATAACATTTTAAAGATTATCACTAAAGTGGATGAAGTTTTCAAGTGTGCAGCCCTTTGTATCCTATTGCATTTGTCCCATGTGACTGGATGAGTGGTGCTTGCACCTGGATGCACAGGAGGTGAAAGGGATTGTATGGCAGATCCACATGGAGCAGCAGCATATACATTGAGTCTATAATGGCTCGTTTGCCATGCATGCTAATAACTACAAGTGTGTCCTGCTCCTCCATCTTTTTCTTTCTCTTGTTCCTAGTCAGTGCAGTATTTGTCAGAAAAGAAAGGATGCACCCACCACCCTGTAATGTCTGCCAATTATATGCTGTTTTTTTTTCTAGAATTATTGTGGTGCTGATGCCACTGTCACTGCCACACTGCTTCATGAATTCAAGCTTTTGCAAATGTATTAAATACGGTGTACCCCAATCAAAGTAGCTACTTTTTCCAAGGCTTTCCTTGTGTTGCGATCAAATGCCAGTAAAATGTAGTGGGTTATATGGATTTCTCACATTATATCCAGATGCTTGGTACTTGCAGTACATGGCTATTCAGTTGCAGCCAAGCACATTGGATGTTATTCATTGAACATTGTGCAGCAGTGAGGATATTCCATGTAACAGCCAGTGTTTGTCCTTCGCCACATCCTCCTTGCAGGAGGACTCCCCATCTTTGACACCCACAGCACCAACTGCTGATGGTCATTCTCTGTATCATTTGTCATTCTCTGTATCTGTTACAAGGCAAAGCACAGCCACACAATAGGTCAATTGTTGGCATGAGTTCACCAGCCAGTCACTTGCCAGTGTTCCCTTAAAGTGTGTCACCAAATCAAGCTGTGACACCTGTATGTGATTCTTGTTCATAGATAATTATGTATTATGTATTGGTGTTTTTTCATGCCAGGGCTCCCTTTTGGCTTCCATCTAGCTCTTATAAAGTCAAAAGAACATACTATTAAACTATAACAATTTGAAAAGTAAGAGAATGACTATTTCTTAAAACATAGGAGCTTTCACTATCTGGTGAAACGTATCAAATACTGGAGCATGTTAGATTTATAACACATATGAATGTGCTAGTATCAATTGTCATTTCCCAAACTACAAAGTAATGCTTTCCTAACAGTATCAAGCACGAAAATATTGTTCTGTTGCATCTCATTATTCATGCGAAAGAGAGACAACAAACAGTTGAAAACAAAAAGCAGGGTCTGTTGTGCATCAAAATTCCACAGAAATATGAGCTCTTCATACTGACTACTGTGTGTAATGTTCTGAGCTGGGCTTTAGACTGAGGACTAAGTGATGTACACTGCCATAGAGTGCATTTGCTGGCCTTGAAAAGTATATACAGCATATACATTTTTGCAAACAATACATATCTGGTTTAACAATAAAATATGTTATAACAGATGCCAGAAAAAAGTTTTGTTGTGTGATTTGTTAACAGGAAACTAAGCTTGTACTTTATTTATTTATTTCAGGTACTTGTATAGCGCCGTCAATTTACGCAGCGCTTTATATATATATTGTACATTCACATCAGTCCCTAACCCTCAAGGGATGTACAATCTAAGGTCCCTAACTCACATTCATACATACACATACCAGGGCCAATTTAGACAAGAGCCAATTCACCTACCAGCATGTCTTTGGAGTGAAACTGGAGTACCCAGGGGAAACCCACGCAGACACAGGGAGAACATGCAAACTCCAGGCAGGAGGTACCATGGTTGGGATTCGAACCAACAACCCTTGTACTGCCAGGCGGAAGTGCTAACCATTTAGCCACTGTGCTGCCCATAGAAAGTTACGTGGAAGGGAAAAGTGTGGAAGAAAAGGGTGCACAAGCAGCAGGGATGACCGCAGCCTGGAGAGGATTGGCAGGAAAAGGCCACTCAAAAGTGTTGGGGACTTTCACAAGGAGTGGACTAAGGCTGGAGTCAGTGCATCAAAAGCCACCACACACAGACGGATCCTGGACATGGGCTTCAAATGTTGTATGGCTCTTGCCAAGCCGCTCCTGAACAACAAACAACGTCAGAAGCATCTTACCTGGGCTAAAGAAAAACAGACCTGGTCTGTTGCTCAGTGGTCCAAAGTCCTCTTCTGATGAGAGCATCTTTTGCATCTCATTTGGAAACCAAGGACCCAGAGTATGGAGGAAGAATGGAGAGGAACACACTGCAAGATGCTTGAAGTCCAGTGTGAAGTTTCCACAGTCTGTGATTTGGGGAGCCATGTCATCTGCTGGTGTTGGACTTCATTAAGTCCAGGGTCAACGCAGCTGTCTACCAGGAGATTTTGGAGCACTTCATGCTTCCTTCCACAGATGAGCTTTATGGGGATGCTGACTTCATCTTCCAGCAGGACTTTTGAGTAAACATAAATATTCAACTACAAGTCACCCTTTTTACTAAACACAACATATATGTATATCGCACTGGTGGCACATTAACATGACAATATTATGCACATTGCATAAGCTTTCAAGCCTAATTGAATCCTCTAAATGTATTACTGTAGTGCAGTCAGGTTGCAAATGCAGTGTGAACCATGAATCTTTTTAACGTGGTTCTAAAGGTTCAAGGATTTTTTTTCTTCATGCATTCTATGCATGAAGGTAAAAACCCTTCTCTGTACAGCAGCCCCCCCCCCCCCAATACTCACCCAAGCCCTCTCTCGATCCAGGAATGTGCACTGGAGTCTTAGCTATTCCGGGACCCCCTCTTCTCATTGGCTGAGCCAAAAGCGAGAGCCATTGGCTCCCACTGCTGTCAATCACAGCCAGTGAGCCAATGAGAAGAGAGGGGGCGGAGCTAAGCCACAGCTGCTTGTGTGAATAGCCTTAGTGCCCCCATAGCAGGCTGCTTGCTGTGGGGACACCTGACAGGAGGGACGGATCAAAAGAGATTGTGGGGGACCCAAGAAGAGGAGGTCCCAGGCTGTTCCGTGCAAAATCACTGCACACAGCAGGTAAACATAGACATGTTTTCTTAAATTTTTTAAAAAAATATAAGCCATTAGAATCATTAAAAAAATGTTGTCATCTGTTGCAGCAAGGATTAATAAACCCTGAGCTGCCAACACATAGAAATGTAGGACCACTGCACTCACACCCAAGCTGTCATGTGGTCTGACACATCTGAAGGAAGTGAAGGGAGGGAAAGTGACTGAGACCATATGTTCTTTCCATGGTAGAGCTGCTGCTGAATCTTTGCCAGAAGCAGGCAAGTGTTTCTATGTTTAATAGTTTACTATTGTTGTGTGTATGTGTATATACAGTATATATATATATATATTGCCAAAAGTATTGGGACACCCCTCCAAATTATTGGATTCATGTGTTTCAATCACCTTCATGGCCACAGGTGTATAAAATGAAGCACCTAGGCATGCAGACTGCTTCTACAAACATTTGTGAAAGAATGGATCGCACTCAGTGAATTCAAGCATGGTACGGTGATAGGTTGCCAGCTGTGCAAGTCCATCCGTGAAATTTCCTTGCTATTAAATATTCCATGGTCACCTGTTAGTGGTATGATAACAATGTGGAAGCAACTCAGCCACCAAGTGGTAGGCTACGTAAAATGACAGAGCAGGGTCAGCGTATGCTGAAGCACACAGTGCACAGAAGTCGTCAACTGTCTGCAGAGTCAATAGCTAAAGACCTCCAAACTTCATGTGGCCTTCAGACTTGCACAACAGTGCATAGAGAGCTTCATGGAATTGGTTTCCATGGCCAAGCAGCTGCATCCAAGCCTTACATCACCAAGTGCAATGCAAAGCGTCAGATGCAGTGGTGTAAAGCCCACTGCCACTGGACTCTAGAGCAGTAAAGACATGTTGGTTCCAGTGAAGGAAACTATTAAGGCATCAGCATACCAAGACATTTTGGACAATTTCATGCTCCCAACGTTGTGGGAACCAGGGGAGGACTGACCATTTGGAAACTTGGGCACTGCCCGAGGGCCCGGCGTCAGTAGGGGGCCCCATGAGATGCTCCTGGTACCTTTTTCATAGGCTTTTTTTAGTTGGGCAAGGACACAGGGGCCCCATGATCCCCTATTGCCTGGGGGCCCCATGAGTTGTTAGTCTGCCCCTGGTGGGAACAGTTTGGGGATGGCCTCTTCCTGTTCCATGACTGCGCACCATGGTTAAAAGGAAGGTCCATAAAGACATGGATGAAAGAGTCCTGACCTAAACCCGACAGAACACCTTTGGGATGAATTAGAGTGGAGACTGCGAGCCAGGCCTTCTCGTCCGGCATCAATGCCTGACCTCACAAATGCACTTCTGGAAGAATGGTCAAACATTCCCATAGACACACTCCTAAAACTTGTGGACAGCCTTCCCAGAAGAGCTGAAGCTGTTAAAGCTGCAAAGGGTAGGCCAACTCAATATTGAACCCTACGGACTAAGACTGGGGTGCCATTAAAGTCCATGTGCGTGTAAAGGCAGGCGTCCCAATACTTTTGGCAATATAGTATATATATACTGTATATAGATATACATATACACAGTGTACAATATATACTCCGTGATTGGTGGTCACCTTGCTGTATGTTAGTAGGTGAACCTATTCATTGCAATTGAGTTTGTATGCAGCTCCTGTTATTTCAGTTAACCCTGTCCCTTCTAGTCTGAGATTCTATACCTAGTTTTAGCTCAGGGCTCAATAACCAGCACAGGCTAAAGCCAGGTTAGGCAGTAGGTAGTTAAAGGTCTAGTTGAATGAGAGATTAGAAGCTGCTAGGGACTAAGACACAGAATAGATAGGCTGACTTTGAGTTCCATTTCCATGGTACAGTTTCTGTAGGCAAAAAGCTACATTCCAGGCAGGGGCGGACTGACAACTCATGGGGCCCCCGGGCAATAGGGGATCATGGGGCCCCTGTGTCCTTGCCCAAACTCAAAAAAGGTACCAGGGGCATCTCATGGGGCCCCCTACTGACCCCGGGCCCTCGGGCAGTGCCCAAGTTTCCAAATGGTCAGTCTGCCCCTGGTTCCAGGCTGGTTGAACAATGTCTGGAGGATCTCCTCGTCCCTACTGATCTTGTTTTCAGGTTAAGACTAATGCTGCATCGCAATCATCCTCAGGGTCCCTGAAACTGAACTTTGCTGCAACGTTTATATGGAAGTAGCTCTGTTAAAAACTATACTATATATACCAGGGTATATGTGCACTATTCCACCATGTCTTTTTTAGGGCGCCTTGTTGATATTACCTGTTTTTACCTTGAATATGTATACTAATATTAATCTTTTATTACATAAAGCTTGTATTATTCTTATGCAGGTGTGCATCTGTATACTTATGTTTAATGTTATATGCTGGTGCAGTACTTCCTCTGCTTCCAACTACTTTCATTAGATTACTGGTGAATCTCCCAAGAAGGCCCTATCCTGGGAGGAGGCCATGCCAAATTTATTATCAAAGCCACTTTTCCACTTAGCAAAGGTTCTGGTTCTTTATTTACTTACAGGTTTAGCATGATATCCTGTTTGAGGAGGGCCATTTCTCATACCCATCTCTAAAGAGGACTACACACCACAGTGTGCACTGCTTTAATTAACATTGCTCCTCCTTCCTGATCAGCATTATTGATTAGGTAATATCCGGGGGGTTGGGGTGCGGGGGGTTAGATGTCTGGGCTGTTTTTTGATTGTGAAACTTTCCTACTTCCAGCACAGGGTTTCTTCCCCCTTGCTACAGCACTTAGAATATAGAAAGAGTAGAAAAAAAAGGCATATTTATTCTTTTATAAGCATTCAAGCACTAAACTGAGAAGGTTAAAGAGACTTTCAGATATTCTTAATGTTGCCTTGTCTTATATAGCTTTATACCTCTGCAGTGGAAACAGACTTTCACTAAGCCCCGGCTCTGTGAGTAATGGCCATTGTTTGTGTTATGATATTGATTTTATTATGTGTATTTTTTCTATTTGTGACCCAGTTTTAAACCATTCTTTTTTATGTTTTTTTTGTGCACAGAACAGTTGCATCACATTGGTATTAATGTTATATGTGTTTTTTCTTTGTTTTTTTAACAAACTGTAGCATGTTACAGTCTTCACATTGCTAATGATGTTTCTTTACATAACAATCAATAAAAAGCAGGCATGCAATTTATTCCTGTTTTATTCTATCTTATGTCATGTTTTTAATTCTTGTGATATTTTACTTGGTATATTTTCAATAACTTTTAACCACTTGCCCTCCAGAGGATTTACCCCCCTTCCTGACCAGGCCATTTTTTGTGTTACGGCACTGCATTACTTTAACTGATAACTGCACGGTCATGCTACACTGCACTCAAATGAAATTTATGTCCTTTTCTTCTCACAAATAGAGCTTTCTTTCGGTGGTATTTGATCGCCTGTGCGTTTTTTATTTTTTGTGCTTTAAAAAAAGTCAGACAATTTTGAGAAAAAAACAATATTTTTGACTTTTTGCTATTAACCGCTAGCCTACAGGGCACTTATACCCCCTTCCTGCCCAGGCCAATTTCCAGCTTTCAGCGCTGTCACACTTTGAATGACAATTGTGCGGTCATGCAACACTGTACCCATATGACATTTTATAATTTTTTTGTGACAGATAGAGCTTTATTTTGGTGGTATTTAATGACCTCTAGGTTTTTTATTTTTTCTTAAACAAACCAAAAACCACTGAATATTTTGGAAAAAAAACGTTTTTTCTTAGTTTTTGTTTTAAAATTTGTAAATAAGTGATTTTTCTCCTTCACTGATATGCGCTAATGAGGCTGCAGTAGTGGGCACTGATAGGCTGCACTGATGGACACTGATAGGTGGCACTGATGGGCACTGATGAGGGCACTGGTAGGTGGCACTGATGGGCATTGACAGGCATCACTGATGGGCACTGAAAGGCAGCACTGATACATGGCACTGATATATGGCACTGATAGACAGCATTGACTGGCACTGATAGGCGGCACTGACTGGCACTGATAGGCGGCACTGACTGGCACTGCTAGGTGGCACTGATGTGCACTGATAGGCGGCACTGACTGGCACTGATAGGTGGCACTGATTGGCAGCACTGATAGGTGGCACTGATTGGCACTGATGGGTGACACTGAAAGGCAGCTCAGACGGGCACTGATATGTGGCATTGATGTGCACTGGTAGGCACTGATATGTGGCATTGATGTGGCACTGATGAGCACTGACACAAGGCACTGATGGACACTGACAGGTGGCACTGCTGGGGCTACACTGATCATCAGGGCACACTGATCATCAGTGCCCTGATGATCTGTGTACATGTCCTCTCTGTGGAATGCTGATTACCGGCTCTCCTCAAGAGCTGTCAGCGTGACAGCTCGTGTGGAGAGAAATGCCAATAACCGGCATTTCCCTGTTTACATATGATCAGCTATGATTGGACACAGCTGATCACATGACTGAGCCGACATCCTCGGCTCTTTCCATGATCGGTGATCCGCTGTGTCCAAGGCCGATCGCCGTGCTGTGTGCTCCCTGAGCCACGAATGCGTGGTGAGAATGGGAGGACACCATATGACGTCCTCCCAGAACAAGAGAACCACCTTGCGCCTGTCATTGGACTATATGGCGGGCGGGAGGTGGTTAAACATGTCCAGTACAAAAAATTTTAAAAATCAAATTTCCTCAATCCCAATACGTGTAAATTAATTTGTTTACATGAAAGTTAAGGTGTTTACAAATGGTGGTATATATACTGGGCTTATTTATTTATTTTTACTAGTAATGGCAGTGATCAGCGACTTATAGCAGGACTGCAGGACTGCGGCGGGCATTCTGACACTGGGGGGAACTGACTTGGTGTTACTGACATCTCCAGTGACACCAATACAGTGATCAGTGCTAATAAAGAGCACTGACACTGTACTAATGGCATCGGGCATGAAGGGGTTAACATCTGGGGTGATCAAAGGGTAATTGTGTGCTGTGTGCCATTTTACTTGATGTTCTGTGTTTGTGCTTCACTGTCAGCACACTGCTTTGCGTGGCTGTGCTGTGCACAGCCACGCAAAGCAGTGTGTACAGGAGCTGACAGGGAGGAGAACTGTTTTGTTTACTAACAGTTCTCCCCCCCATCAGAGATCCGCGGCAATCATCGGCTGGGACCCTGTGATCGACAGCCGCAAATGGCGCTGCAGTTAAAAATCATGATTTAACTAGCTGATCATTGCTTGACTTTAAGGTACTTTAAGATCTTGAAAATTAGACATTTTCTAGAACTCTGTGTGACCAATTGGGCATATTTTATTAATTCAATTGCTCAGTTGTTTTGCTATTTCCTATCTATACATGTACATTTTATAGTATTATTGGCTATAGGGATGAGCACATTTATGAAAGTTCAATTCACATAGTTACATAGTTAATCTGGTTGAAAAAAACACACGATTCACTTCAGTTTAAACCACAGAGAAAAAGAATTCTTTGAAATCAAGGAAACCTGAACTTAGCTGTTAGGCCCACTGAAATTTAAACAGGCAAGCTGTTGTAAAAGTGAGGATATTTAAGCAAGCAAGCAAAAAAAATTGAATACTGTAAAGTGGGTGGAGGATCTTTTTAATGGGACTTCGGTGACATGAAAGTATTTTTAATTTCATGCTTCAGAGATGTGTGTAAGCTGCATGTGATATGCATGTGGTGTTACGGAGTAAAATGTTCATGGACAACATCAGCGACTATTCTGCTATCGTGTTTTTTTGTAACTGTAATTGATTTTTACTTTGGCCTAAATATAGCAGGAACACTACAATCTCATTAATTCATCTTGAAATTAAAAATAATTTTTAAGTAGTTTTTTTTTATTTTTATCAAGCAGTTATAGGCCTGAATCTATGGGTGGAAGTAGCAGCTTCGACAGATCTAAAAGCTATAGGAAAGTTTACTCTTAGAAAAATAAAACTGCTTTGCAGAAAGTGGCCAGTTGCACAACAGTTTGATAGAATAAGCTTCATCTTTCATAGTACCATGCTGAATTGTCCCAAAAATGTAACAAAATGTAAAAAAGAAATGCACAAAAACACCTAAAATCACAACTCCCTAAACCCTTGTCAATCCCATATCACCAATTAGTTGTAAATTATTCAAACTTCTGGTTTTGGTAGAAATTGGCAGCTTCAGGATAGTATGTGAGCACTTGAATTTGCAACAAATGAAATTCTTGCAATAAAAATTAGAGCTATTATAGAGAGACAATACTCACTGGTCAGTGGCTAGAGAGCATGTAAGCAGCTCGATTAAGGTACAATGTAAGAGGGACTGATGAGACAGGTTTTACTTTGAAATCAAATTTATTTGTTATTATGTATTATTATTATTATATTATTTGAGAAACAATAGTTACAAACAGTGTACAGTGGCTGGGCAGTGCATCTCCAAGGTTACACTGTAACCACTTCCAGTGGTTGGAGCCCCACTTTGTCCAAGCTCTTTGCACTGCAACCCCTCTCTTATATTATTTAGTGGAATTTTTTCCTGGCCTGGGGTGCCCTGAGTTGCAGATTCCTACCTAAATATTTTGTTTTCTTTTACAAATGTTATATTTTGTTTTTATTTTCTTATGTATTTATTTCTTATTTCAAATTTTTCAGTATTTTTGGTATTGACAGTGTGGTTGGGCTGCACAAAGAAGAGGTCAGGCACGTCTGTAATTATGACTGCCCCCAGACACATTGTAGCCAGTTGTATTTTTTTAGATTCATTCATTTCATTGTAATCAGGCACTGGAGACATAGCCATAACCTATGGCCATAGGCTGCCAGCCCTTTCATATTGCAAGAGGAAGGGCAGACATATGCAAATGGATTTCCACAGCCTGCAGGAAGGAGAGGAAGCAGTATTAAACATATGATCCTACAATCATAGGTTGCCCGTTCTTCCCCACATAAGGACCGTTCAAAAAAAAAAAAAAAAAAGATGAGGCAAAGTCCAATGGGTGAGTTGGAGGTGCTGCTACATAGAGGTAGCTGAACATTGCTAATGTAACCTCTTCCTCTAATGACAAATTTACCTCAAATTCTATTGTCCCTGAAAGGAGATTTTTAAACCACTGCGCCTAGGCTGAACCAAATGATTGCTGACTACGTTAAGTTCAGGGTGGGTGCCGACACTCTCAGTAATGAGCAATATTGGGTGTATAGCTAAAACATAAAATATGTAGCGCTAAACTAAATATAAACAAATACAATGTAAAAATAAAAATTCATAATATGCACATGAACAGTGAAGGGATTGGTACGAAAACCAATAGTGGAATTATGAAATCCGTGACATCTGTGGTATAAAGTGTGGCTGTTGATTGCACTAACCAGATAGCGCAAATGATAGCACATTGGAGTAAAATTACCTACTCCTGGTCACTGGATCAGGGACACTGCTGGTTCTTTAATCCCACCCAATTCCAGACAGACCCCAAGGTGATTCCTGAAACACGAGAATGCATTACATGCCCCTGGAGGTCAATGATAGAAGGTGATTCCTGACACGTGCGATTGTGGAATATCCCTCTGGTGGCTACCGACGGTACACCTGGAGACGACACAGAGTATCTGGAGTTTGCTGAATTGATGACCAGGAGTAGGTCATTTTACTCCATTGCGCTATCATTTGTGCTATCTGGTTAGTGCAATCAACAGCCACACTTTATACCACAGATGTCACGGATTTCTCATGTCACCTTGAAAAATCTATTGATGTATTGACTTTGGCACTATTGTCACTATACGCACTATGCTTTGTTTTCATGATACCTTAGCATAATTCCACTATTGGTTTTCGTACCAATCCCTTCACTGTTCATGTGCATATTATGAATTTTTATTTTTACATTGTATTTGTTTATATTTAGTTTAGCGCTGCATATTTTATGTTTTAGCTAGTTACAGTATCAGGAGGCCTTTTGAGGTTTTGCCTTTTATGCCAGCGGCTTGTATTATTTTCACTACCTCATTCAGCGCTCGTTTTACCTTTTTTTTTATATTGGGTGTATGGTTGCCATTTTTTACCTATTAGGTGTACAGACTCAGCCACAGACTGAACATTGCACAATAGGCACTGGAGCTTCTGATTTGCCCTGCAGCCAGTGTGCTCTCAGAGAAGGCCATCTTCAGCTGCAAAAAAAACCCCTACACTATATCCAACCCCAAGTCCAGTGGTCTGAGCCCCACTTTGTCCAAACTCTTTGCGCTAAAATGTCTCCCATATTAACTAGAGGAAAGTTCCTGCT
The DNA here is from genome assembly GCF_062004578.1 of Staurois parvus. NCBI lineage: Eukaryota > Metazoa > Chordata > Amphibia > Anura > Ranidae > Staurois > Staurois parvus. Next base: position 7,279,305 of record NW_028318025.1, read on the forward strand.
CTGGGTAGCCTCAAAGTGGAAAACTCTCATATTAACTTTAACATTTTAATTGGTCGATTGAAGAAAGCAGAGGAGGAAGAGAAACAATTAGCTTTTGCAAAAATAAAAGCTGCTAACATAGATATAAAGTCTTTTGGGCACTTTGGGTTATGGAGTGACAACATTCCTCCCACAATCTCTCCTGTCTGCTAATCACCATGTCCCTGCCACTTGAACTTCCAAAAAAAAATTCAAGTTTCTGAATTGATGCATATTGATGCAGTCTCAAAATAAAGCTCTTGCTAAAAAAAAAAAAAAAAAAAGAGAGAGAAAAGAAATACCTCAGCCTTAGTTTTTAACTTCCAGGAGACCAGGATGGTGTCACACTGCTCCTGAGAATGCACTCCAGCCCATTTCAAGGGCATACTTCCAGGAAAAAGCACAAGGCAGCAGTGAGGCACATGGAGATCACCCACACCTCCCAAAAATGTCAAAAACTGGAGAAGGGGGTCTTTTTTTTCTTTTCTTTAACAACAGCTTTATTTACAGAATTTTGCAGAATATACACTGACCAGGTTGGGTTTATCCCAGGAAGAGAGAGAAGCGATAACGGGTTGAGATCATTACTCCTATTGCATAAAATCAGCAAAGAGGAGTCCCCAGTTCTATTCCTGTCAAAAGCATTTGATAGGGTAGACTGGGGATTCGTGGTGGCCACATTAGAGGCATTGGGAATTGGCCTAAAAATTATCCAATGGATAATGGTCTTATATAAACACCCTACAGCAGTAGTGAAAGCCAATGGCACTCTATCAACCATTTGAATTATTAAATGGAACAAGACAGGGATGCCCTCTTTAACCCCTGGTATTTGTGCTGTTATTGGAACCACTTTCAGCTACTATTTGGAACAGCGTGGATATAAGAGGAGTGAGGATTGGAGAGGAGGAACATAAGGTGGTGGCACAGGCGGATGATATTTTGTTCTACATCTCCAATCCTAGACTAACATTACCAAAATGAATAAAACTATTAAAATATTATGTAGAACGATCAAATTTAAACAGCAATCCCTCAAAATTAGAGATTTTAGATGCCAATGTGATGCAGAAAGATGAGCAGGTGTTACAAAAGGAATTTCTGTTTGCATGGTGGAAAAAAGAATTAAAGTATTTAGGAATGAAATTAACATCCTCCCTGGAAAATATACTGTATATCAAGTGAATTACATCTCGTTATTAAATTAAATTAAAAATGAACTTAAAAGAATCTCGGCAAGACCACTCTCCTGGGTTGTGGAATTAACATTATTAAGATGGGGAAATTACCTAAAACCCTTTATAAATTTCAAATGGTACTGATTTATTTGCCACAAAACATACTTTAAGACACAAAAGGCGATGGTACTTAAGTGTATATGGCAAGGTAAGAAACCAAAGATACAATATGTGGTATTAAGTAAAGGTAAGGCACATGGAGGTTTACCTGCACCAGATTTTAAGAGATATTGTAATGCCATATTGTTGGCATGGATAGCATACTGAATATTTAGTTCATGAGAGAAGAGTTGGGTGAGGATTAAAGGCACATTAACGCATCACTGGGAAAAATGTTTTGGGTTCCACAGCAATATTGCACATTTTCTAAAGTGTAGTAACATTTAATGTTTTGAAGACTTGGGATATGATTTATAAGCAAGCTAAGTGGGAATATAATTCACCTTTAATATCCCTTACTAGAACAAATTATTTTCCACCAGGAAAAGAGGTCCTTTGAACCTTGGACAAGGGACAAAATAGCACAATTAAAATATATTATGGGGGGGAAGAGGAACATGCACAATTCAGGAATTAAGATACAAATAGGGATCATTTTTGTTGTATGAATGCCGATACTATCAGTTGAAACACTTTACAGCATCGCTACCACATCCTATAAGGCCAGTTGAAAACTTGAAAGAATGTTTGGTTCACAGGAAGCCCCAAAACAATGTATTTCCCAGAAGATACTACAATGGTGGGACCAAAGATTTCACCATATGTAGAAAAATGAGAAAAAAAACTTGGGGTGACTGTGAATGAACAACAGAAAAGGAAAGTACTGAAGTTGGTGTTTGGCACTTCAATAGATATAAAAACAACTGAAACAAATTTACAGTGTCAGCATAAATGAAGGCCACTGATTGCTAACAAAATTTCTTACTTGGCACACACAAAAAAGTATTTTTCCTAACAAATTCATTCAAGACCATGTTGCAAAAATAAATACACCCTGATAAAAGTCTTAGGAGCAAAGCTAAATTTTAGACAACAAAAGCCTAATAAACAAGAATTCAACTACTGGTGAGCCTAATTATTCATTAAACAGGTGTCCAGCAGACAGTTGATTATAAAAGGGCATTATTTAATAAAGAAAACACCTTCCCATTTCATGCTGTCAGCAATGGCACCACATGGAAAAGAAATGTCACAAGGCTTGAGAAAGAAAATAATTTATTTACACAAGAAAGCTGAAGGCTACAAGAAGATCAGCAAAACTGTATTTATCAGTCAGAATACTGTAGCAAAAGTGATACAAAATGGAACTACAACTATCTCACAGAGACGTCCAGGCTGTCCACAGAAGTTAACAACTCGACAAGAGCGTATTCTGATGAGAAGGGTTGAAGAAAATCGCCATCCAAGTTCACTACAGTTTGTTTCCCATGACACAATACGGCGTACACTGAAGAGGAATGACATGTATGGGTGTCAACCACGAAGGAAGCCTCTCCTAAAGCCCATGCACAGAAAAGCCCACCTATCATTTGCCAGGGCCCATGTTGAAAAATAAGAAAGTACTGTGACTCTGTACTCTAGAGTGATGAGACCAAGATAAATGTTTTTGGAACTGATGGCTTCAAAACTGTGTGGCGTCACAAAGGTGAGGAGTACAAAGAAAAATGTATGGTGCCTACATTGAAATATGGTGGTGGCAGTGTTCTTCTGTGGGGCTGCATGAGTACTACTGGTGTCGGGAAGCTGCAGTTCATTTATAGTATCATGAATTCACAGATGTACTGCTCTATATTGAAAGAGAAGATACTACCATCACTCTTGGTCATAATGCACCTTTCCAACATGACAATTATCCAAAACACACATCTAAGGCCACTGCTGTATTACTGAAGAAGAACAGGGTGAAAGTGATTCAGTGGCCAAGTAAGTCTCCTGATCTGAACCCAGTCGAACACCTATGGGGAATGCTGAAGAGACAAGCTGAGCATCACTCTCCATCCAGCATTCAGGCTCTAAAGAGGTCATTCTTGAAGAGGTCGTTCTTGAAGAAAATAGATGTTACAATATGTCACCAACTTGTTCATTCCATGCCTAGAATATTTGGTGCTTTCCTTACAAATCAGGGAGGTCATACAAAATACTAGATGTAGTAGTTTTTGTTGTGGGGTGTATTCATTTTTGCATCAACTAATTTGAGTAAAACTGAAGATTTTGTCATCTAAGTTATATTATTAACGTTATTTTCATGTAATGAGCTATACACATGTTCTATAAAACTCAGTTTTGTCAAAATTGTGGAAAATATTTTGGAAAGATGGTATTTAACTACCATTAAAGCACATAAATATCAGTCAGAAAAATCACCATTTTGTTGGAGAGGATGTAAGATTGGTTCACAGGAAGCCGCAAAACAATGTATTTCCAAGATCTCTGAGATACTTCCTACAATGACGGGACCAGAGTTTCCTCCATATGTAGAGAAATGGCAAAAAGAGCTTGGGGTGACTGTGAATAAAGAAAAGGAAAGTACTGAAGTTGGTATGTGGCACTTCATGCACCCTGGACATTTTTAATGCTGCTCTTAGGGGTTTCTGGCATTTTTTTTGCCTCTAAATGCCCCTGTGTGGTAATAGATATAAATACGATAGAGATGAATTTAAGTGTTTGTCAAGATTGTATTTAACACCCATTAAAGCACATAAATAGCTAGAAAATCACCATTTTGTTGGAGAGGATGTAAGATAGAGGGAAAAATTAATAAGGAAATGGTATTTTAATAACAAATCCCTGTTTTTGTGCAAAGTTTTCTAGAAAGGATGTATAGTAGTTTACAGATGGTTCATCCAGAATTGTTGATATACTGTGGCAGAGCGTCCCAAAGGAACCCTGGAAAAGTCCTGTTCAGGGTTTATAGATCTCCCAGGCTCATTTCCTATACCTTTAGGGATCTCTGATATGAGGTCCAGTGCAGGCTTTACCTCTCTCTGTGGACAATTAAATCCACCTGGGACCTGTAGCCATAGCTCTTGGCCTGGGGATCAGACAAGTCCTGTCTGGAGAGCTGAAAGGTTGGTGGAAACTAACAAGCTGTGTTGTGGCTGACAAGTGGTAGGCTTGATTAGCCACTAATCTCACTGGATTTGGTATCTGTGCCTGAAAGACTGCTTACCCCAGGAAGCATATATCCTGGCTGCCTATTCCCAGCTCACATATGGTGGAGAATTGCGTGCACTCATAGCAAAGAACTGCTATTTAAAGGGCCAGTACCTAGAGTGGCTAAAACATGGAGGAGATCCTAAAACAGTTGGTGCTGTCTAACACAACGTATTGCACAGGAGCAAACAAGGGTGCTCTGTGAACAGACTAGTGCTGTACAGGGCAAAACACAGAGGCTGTCTGAACAGCTAGCCACTGCTGTAGAAGCAGATAGTAAAACCCTCACTGAGGTCATGCAGACGTTGCCGCCGTGGTCACCTGCCAAAAGTGAGGATGCTGGAGAAAGGCCCTCAGCCATCCATGCGGGTCGCTTCCTATCTAAGATGACTGCAGATGATGAGCCAGAGGCCTTTTTGCTGTCGTTTGAAAAGATCGACGAGAGGGAAGGTTGGCCAAAAACCCAGTGGGCTGGATTGGTCACCCCTCTACTAACTGGAGAATCGCAGAAGGCCTACTATGATCTGGAGTCTGCAGAAGCAAGAGACTAGAAGAGAAAAGGTCACGCAGGAAACCTTGGCTGTTCGAGCGCAATGGGTCAGAAGCTGGACCTTACAAGATGAGAGGCCCCCAAGATCACAGATGTTTGACCTAATCCACCTGGTGCAGAAATGGCTATAGTCGCAGTCCCTGTCTGGGCCACAAATAGTGGAGCGTGTGGTCATGGACCGATTGCTGAGGTCACTACCAGTTCCCCTGCAAATGTGGGTGAGCTAAGGGGACCCCAAGTCAGCAGACAACCTGGTGGAGCTTGTTGAGAGGTACTTTGCCACAGAGAGCCTGGTCACCATACCTTCAGCCACACGAACTTTCCACCCAAAGCCACAATCTCCCCAGGAAGCTAATAAGACTGTTCCAGGGGAAGTGGGTGGTAAGCCTGGGAAGGAGACAGGGGAAAGGTTTGTTGGTGCCATATCTGAAGTTTGGCGCCCCAAACAAGGGACACCAGTGCCAGTTAGCAAACCAAGCTGGGGCAATATCAGGTGTTTCCGCTGCAGTGAACTGGGACATGTTGCGGCAAACTGTCCATTGACAGATGAGCCAATGCAATGTGACTTGTCTCTCCGACGGCAGTCTATGTTTGCTGCTTTTTCATGAACTGCAGCACCAAGTATGGGAAGACATGTGTGTCAAATGACTGTTAATAATAAGCCCATGGGCTCGGGAAGTCTGATTACTTTAGTTAAAGCTGAGGTGGTTGAAACTCTGAACTTGCATGATGGACAAACTGCAGTGATTTGTGTACATGGGGATACCCAGGAGCATCCTATAGCCACTGTTATACTTGAAACTGACTTAGGTACTGTGACTCATCGGGTCAGACTCATACCCCACTTAGTGCATGAGGCCATCATTGGTAGGGACTTCCCTAAGTTTTGGGAACTGTGGGATCGTCCCGACTTGGTCACAGTGACTGGCTAAGTGGCAGAGCCAGAACCCTTGGTCAATGCTAACAATGTGGGTTCAGGGGACTCTTCTCGGGGTTCCCCAGGTTTTCCTTTTTCAGTAATGGTGGGAGAACTGGAGGAGCCTGAGGAAGTCCCCACAACCAGTGGAAGTAGCCACCCTTCTGCTGACACTGACACTACACTAGAGTTTACCGACCTTAAGGTACACAAGGAAAACTTTGGTATGGAGCAGAGAAAAAACCCTACCCTTACCAGGGCCTGGGAAAATATAGTGATGATTAATGATGTACCTGTCAAACCAGGGGACAGGCCCTGATTTCCTCATTTCAGCAGCAATGAAGGTTTATTTTATTTTGAATTTGGTACAGGCATTGTGCCACAATGTAAAAGTGGTACACTTTGGAACTGCCTGAATTTGGTGCAAGAGTCACTGTAAGAACCAAAGGTGTCAGATGCTTCAAGAATTTGGTGGAACACGTTAACAAGAGCGATTAACGCTAGAAAACTGGCTTATTGCATTCCATCCACAGCATTTTTCTCTCTATGTGGTATTCAGTAAGGGTTTACATCTATTTTGTCAAATGCACTCCCTTTACCTTCCCTATTACAGACAAAGTATATCACATATGACTGCTGTAACCTTACCCTTTTATAATGAGGGGACTGACTTATTAAAAACTCCAAAAATCCCCATTATTATGGTTACTATGGTCATTATCTACATTATTTCACCAGTTTCTTGAACATTCAGGATTTGCCCCTTATCCCATGGTAGTAACAAACTTTTACCTAATCTGTAATTGGATATACACTATCCAGTATCTAAAAGCTGTATGACCAATTTTGACATCACTTATTTATTTATTTATTTATTTATCGAGTTTATATAGCGCCAAAGGGTTTGCTCAGCGCTGTACAATAGAGGGGGGGGACAATACATGAAACAGTACAGTAACATCAAACAGCACACAAGGGGTAAGAGGGCCCTACTCTTTCGAGCTTACAATCTAGGAGGGAGGGGGTAGAGGTACAGGAGGAAATGGCTGTGGGGGATAGAGTGGTAGGAGGATGGAAGGGCAGCAGCTGTTAGGTGAGGGTGGGGTAGGCTTCCCTGAAGAGGTGGGTTTTCAGGGAGTGCCTGAAGGTGAGGAGGGAAGGTGACACTTGTGAGATGTTATAGATTAAATAGGGATTAGCACGAACGTTGCTCTGCGTTCTAAGTCTGCTTTTTAAGTGTGGTCCCTCTCCTTGCTGAAATGCTTTATAGCACTTAAAAATCACCTTTGCCCTAGCTGTCATAGTGTAGGTTGATGTCATCATCCTGTTGACAAGATTCTGAGGAATGAGTACTCCAGATTTTTTGGGATGATGATATGGCACAGTGAAGCATCAAGATGCAAGAGGATGTTGCTGCTGAGAACCCCAAGCAGAGACAGACTGACCACTGTAAGTACTGTGCTACTGAGTACAGAGGGTGCAGTTGCTGTAGTTCCTACTGCTTGAGGAGCAAGCCTGAGAGAAGATCAGAATCATGTGCTGAGTTTCTGTGCTGAGCTGCTAGTCCAGAGCTATCTAGTTTTAAGGGTGTTCCAGCTATAGCTTTCTTTTACAGATGAATATGTAGCAAATAAATGAATACACCTCCCAGTAATGCTATTATTAGGCTCCCATTGGAGGGAGCTCTAATGATTTGTAGTGTGACTTCAGGAGACTAACAGCCAACAAGCTCACATTAAACTGGGAATGAGCAAGTGAGCACATGTGTTTTTGCACATAGAGCTGGCTTGAGAGAAAGGACCATTTCTATGGTCATCAGTGGACCGTTTGAGACAAAAAACCAGTCTCATCAGTAATGGGAGGCCTTTGGCTGCCATTTTGTTCAAAGTGGTCCATGTAAGGGCTGCATGTCCACTGTCGGGGCTGAAATAGTGTTCCACTGAACAGTGGTTAGACAGGGTCTGCATAGTAGTTAGGTTTTTAGTATTGTTGTTGACTTGTTGCTTTGTTCCTTATACTACCTGTTTTTTACTGTGATATCGCCGTTTCTCTACTCCAACTTTTTGCTTTCTGGTTGAGCCAATTCACAGGCAGCTGGGGGGAATGAATAATGTCATACTGGTAATTGGTGTCACATATTAAACTATATTTTCTCTACTCTTATTCTTGTTTAACCTACGTTTCCTTCCTTTGAAGGTTTGTCGGTGTTGTCTTGGGACCAGGTAAGGGTGGGTCACCACAGGTCTGTGGCAGAGGGGACCCTAAATGCCCAGTGGCTCCTTCAGGGTTAATAACTGCATAAAAGAGCAGACGGAACAGAGTGAGAAATTCATTAATGTTCTGATACTCCATCACTGACTAGTAAGCAGGCTGGAGACAGGTCAGTGACCAAGAGGTTTTTCTTAACTGTAGGGAACAAAAATCAGGTCACTAATCTGGCTAGTGTCTTGCAGGAGAGCTTGAATCCCAAAACCAGCTGAACAGGAGTACTCTTTGGCACATGAAATGGTAAGCGTATATGCATTTTAACCTTATGCACCTAGACAATGGAATGCAGCTTAGGAAAGCAAAGACTTAAGAACGTAAGTTAAAGGCAAAGTTCGCCTTTTGCACCATGTTACATTTTACACCTGTATTTGGGGTGTAACATGGTGTCAATACCTAACCCTCCCTCCCTCAAGTCACCTCCTCCATGACAGCAGGAAGGGGTTCTTTTCACCCACAGCTGCTGCCATATTTATGAGTGTGGCTGTGCAGGGCTCCGCCTCTGCAGTGACAACATTCATTCATAGAGATTTGTGAATTAATGAATTTGAACCACCATGGCAGACAGACTTCTAGTTCTCAATGGACTACAAATGCAGTAATCACTGCACTCATAGTCCATCAAACCATCCTCCAGCTCTCCAACTGAAAGCCCATAAAGAAATATGAGCAGACAGCTAAAGGAAGCGTCTGCAGGAGCCTGACATTACACCTGTGATACACTGATTGCACATGCAATGCTTTTCAGGTTCCTGTAAAAAATACAACATATGCACATTTTTTTTCTGCAAAATCATGTGCATTTTTTTTTTAAAGGGGAACCTGTACATTTTACAATACCACTCAGATGTGCTTTTTTGGGAAGACTTTTGCGTATCAACTCCAAATTCTTATACCACAGCCTTTGGCATGCTTTTCTTTAATTAAACATTTAAACCATTCATAGCAGGTGCTTAGAATTGAGAGATATTCCATAATAAAATGGCCACCACAATTGGGCAAGCAGAGGTAAAGGGATTTGTAGGGAAAGTTTTCTAATTAATGAACGTATTAGTAATTAGTCTTTGTTGACAACAACAATGTACAACAAATCATGCAAATTGTAATCTCTGTCTCAATGTATTGTTTCTGAACAACTGCACCAATCTGGGATGGCATCTTGTCATAGATAGCCATATCCTGCCTGTCTGGTACTTCTGACAGTCATAACCACATATGGCTAGGAATACAAGATTGAAATACTTCCTTAACAACTTGCCTACCGGGCATTTTTACCCCCTTCCTGCCCAGGCCAATTTTCAGCTTTCAGCACTGTCGCACTTTGAATGACAATTGCCTGGTCCTGCAACACTGTACCCAAAGAAAATTTGTATCCTCTTTTTGAGACATATAGAGCTTTCTTTTGGTTGTATTTAATCACCACTGGGTTTTTTAATTTATGCTAAATAAACTAAAAAAGGCTGAAAATTTAGAAAAAAATATTTTTTTCTTAGTTTTTGTTATAAAATTTTGTAAATAACTTATTTTTCTCCTTCACTGATGTGCACTAATGAGGCTGCAGTGATGGGCACTGATAGGCGGCACTGATGAGGAGGCACTGGTAGGTGGCACTGATGGACATTGACAGGCATCACTGGTGGGCATTGACAGGCATCACTGATGGGCACTAAAAGGCAGCACTCATATATGGCACTGATAGGTGGCACTGACTGGCACTGATAGACGGCACTGACTGACACTTTTCTCAGCCAAGCACACCCTCCTACTTGTATGCCTGAACTAAGGGCACATGGATGCCAGAAAGTCAATGCTACATGTATCATCTGCCCTTACTCAAGAAGGCCATGGTCAGCAAAATAAAGCATGGGTACATGGATGGATGGGGGAGCTTGCTTTGAATATGAAAAATGTATTAAATGGCATTTTTGCTTTGTGGTGCTCAGATGCAATGCAGTTCAGCTTTAAGTGGTACAACCAGCTTGGTCAAAGTAGATTCTCTATCACAGTTACTGCAACAGTGACTGCCCTCTATTACATTATCCTGAATTTCTCTGAGTCACTGATGTACCTTTTACCTGTAATACATCGTTATCAATCATCAAGGATAAGATGTACAAATCTAAACGGGGTCAATGAAAGTGAAACTTCTGTATAAACTCAGTAACAATACAGCTCACAAATTTGTAAAGCCTACTGTTTTAAATGTTACAGTGCTATAATTCAGTCATGCTGTACAACTACACACAACTGCTGGTTAGGAATTTCATACATTTCAATTACCTTATAACATAGCCCTAGTACGTTTACCATTCATACAAAGACAAAATCTAGACCGTTCAAATGTTTCCAAGATATGGCTACAGGAATTCCTAACAGCCTAGAAAATATTTATACGGTCAAAAGAATCCCAGGCAACAATATAATAGTAGCTGAGTCTCGCTTTTTTAAAAAAACAAGCTTTTCACAAATTATTTTCAAATTAAATAACAATGAGGACAATACCTTAATGCACTAAATGATTAGACTTCGTGCTTGATTTCAAGATGCAATTACAATTCTTAATCATACATTTGATATTAAAATGGTGCAATAAAAGCAAATTCATCAGTATACACAGTGTGTAATTGGTCATTAGAAGATCCATCTGTTTTTAATGCTGAACTTAACATGTGTGTGTCCATTTCATGTCATTTTACAGAGAAAATGAAGTGTGCAAAGTTATTAAAGGATGATTAAATTAAGAACATACTCACACAGCACTCGTAGACTCTATTATCCATAATGAGAGAACAAATCTCTTTTTATTCCATCCTCGGAAAGCCGGTATGCAGTACTTCTCCAATTACAATGATCACCTGAAAGGATTTGTCATTATCAACCAATTTTTGGGCCTCAGCCATTTTGGATTCATTAGTGTGGAACATTGTCTCCACTAGCCGAGTCTAACCTATTGTTTGTAGTGCTGGGGGTCAAAGGAAGGGCACAACATTTAGATTGAACTCATTTGTCAAAAAGCATGTGAATAAAATTGATTTTAGCAAGGATAAGGTACAGTTTTATAGAACCGGATCCAAAGCTTTCAAAGTAACTTCTCATAGTCTTGCTAATGGCACCTTTATTCATCCGGGAATCAGGGAACAGAGCTTGATAACACAAATAAAGATTCTACAGCCAGAATACACTGTATTTTGAGTCAGAACATTATGTGTAGGGCTCTTTTCTTCTTGACAGTTTAAAATTGCATCTTGAGCACTTGTGATAATCGCTGTGCTTTTTAGACTATGAAAGAAGAAAACAATTCAGTTGGGGACTCATTGTTTAACCGGTGTAACGGCCTAAAGTGTAGCAATTTAATATGGGATACTGGTTTTCCATGGTCAGCAGGAGCCTGTATGAACAATGGGTCATGCTGAGGTAGCATGTGGAAAATGACTTTAATACACTATATAGAATGGCTTATTGCTTTGGTCAATAGGCTGCATTGAAGATGGTGTATTTAGCCACTTGGGAAGGTTAAACCTGTCAAGGTATACCATGACTGATATGCAGGAGCTGCTTATGAGGTCTCTAATGAAAAAAACTAGTGACAAGCCAAGTTACAGAGTTCGGACCTGAGTCCTGACACATACTTCAGCATTATATGTTCTATTAACCTTGTTTAGCTGCATTATTGCAACAAACCATTTGTATTTTTAGCAAAAAGTCTGCTTTTGTTCCAGTCTCATTACATTTCTAATAGAGGTCATAATATTCCATTGTTAAAAAGAGAATTTGTATATCATCCAGTTAATCCAAAATCTAGCAGCCCAGTAGTTTAGTTCAAAAGATGTTTGCAACATCTGCTGGTGAAAGCTGAATTTCAAACAGATATAAATGACACAATGGCGAGATTTATTAAAACTGGAGAGTGCAAAATCTGGCGCAACTCTGCATACAAACCAGCTTCCAGGTTTTTTTTTGTCAAAGCCTAATTGAACAAGCTGAAGTAAGAATCTAATTGGCTACCATTCACAGCTGCAGCAGATTCTGAGTGCTCCAGTTTTAGTAAATCCCCCCTAATGCAACCCAACTTTGTAATCATAAAAAACCATTAAAGTTGAACTCCAGTCAGATATAAAAAATGAATGCAGCTTTGTATCCATAAATATATATCATTGAATGTATTTTTCTAAGTGAAAGCAATGTACGTACCTGAATTTCACATGGCATGAGCCACTTGCCAAGAACCTGTATCAGACCATTTAGACTGGGGGAGGAAAAAACAAGGAACCAGCCAGAGTGGTAGAAAGATAAGCTTGCAAGTGTGCTATTTCTGGTTTCACATTTCCGTCACAGGATGAGGGCAGGGACAAGACCACTAAGGGCCTATTCACACAAATATGTGCATTAAAATGCATGAAAATGTTTGCAAAATGGATGTGTATTGCCTTCCATTGACATTTTAATGTGCATTAATGCACGCTTTAACGTGCCTTACTACATGTGTGTGTTGTGCATTTTTCAGGGTATTTCCTCTGACATCACATCCTTTTTCCTGTTTGTGGGTTGAAATAATGAGAGAGATTGTTCTTATGCCAATTGTAATGATTGTGATCATTGCTCTGAGTGCTACATCTGCAATACTACCTCTGCAACCTGGACTCCTTTGTGAGCCCAATGTCTGGAATATATATTAACATTTGGAGAAGCTTCATTTCATGCCTCTCCTGTTTTCTATACGCTGATATAGCAAACATTTCTCTTAGCGTTTGCATTGTCATTGACCTCCAAATGTTTGCTCATCATTTCCCCCCTACTCCTTTTTTTTTTTTTCTCCCTTTCCCCTTCTTCTCTTCCATGGCACTTAAATATTCCGTTAATGCTTATGTCTCTACCAATACATGCTCTGAAATATTTCTCAATTGCCCTGTATGTCCCATATTTGTTGGTCAATGTATATGTTTCTCAAATGTTTGTTTATCTCTGCTTATTCTATAATAAAACCCTTTGTAAAAGAAATAATGAGATGGAGAGAGAGAGAGAGAGAGAGAGAGAGAGAGAGAGAGAGAGAGAGAGAGAGGAAGAAAAATAGAGGGGCAGAGAGAGAGGTGAACACATTTTTGTTTTGGAGAGACATCTGCAAACAGGAGATCTATTGTAACAGCCCTAATCATTGTGATTGTGCTTGTATATTGGTGAGGAGGAGGCAGATGAAGAGATTGGGACAAGCCAAAAAGCACTACTGGGTGTATCCATTGCTTAAACAACGTGAGAGTAAAGGATAGTTTTGGACCTTATACCAGGATTTACAATGCCACTCATCTATTTCCATAAATCCTGCCATTAAGATACCTCACCAGCCAACTTTCTACTGCACACTCTCTGATTTCCCTCTAAGATGGCTGCCATGTGGGACCTTGCAAGGGACAAACTGATAAAAAGCTTTTTTTTCTCAGTAGACTTGTGTTGCGCTGATGTGCATTTGCATATATTTATATGTATTATGTTAAAATGCATACCTTTTAAACCAATGCACCACACGCACGCACATGACTCTAGCAGTGTAGTGTGAACAGGACACATAGGAAGCAATTGTTTACGTGATGTTCTGGACTTTGCATGTACTTTATTATGGTACGCTGCAAGACTTTAAGTAAAGTTTATTAACTTTGTTGAGCCTGGTCTGAAGTTACTAATGGGGTGCATGAGTGTGATATGGCAGATATGTTAAACTACTCTGGGCCTGTAATAGTACTAGAAGGGCACTGCTGTGTCATGTGAATGTACAAAGCAAGAACAAGATTGTTACAAAGGGTAAATAAGTATATGTTCAAGACACAAGGCAAGTCGAAGCGTGGTACCATGGTAGAGTCTCTGCTTGGGCTCCCTCCCTAGCTTTCCATCTCCCATAGCAACTGGGATCAGACCAGTGTTACTGAGAGCCTGACTACGTGATATGGAAGAGGAAGAGTTAACTTAACTTAGGACACGCATGAGACCCGATCTATGTGTCCACCAGGGTTTCATTCTGTTACTGGAAGTTAGGTAACACAGGTGCGTTGGCTGGTGGAGGTAGCATGGCTCAGCCCACAACTCTGAATGCAACATACTGTGTGTAGAGCAATGGGACAGCTCTTGCAAGAGAGAGATATAGCTTTATGCTACATGCAGTGTCAGCACATCTTTAAGTTGGGAAATTGCCTTAATGTTAAAAGTTCACATGATCGCAGTTCCTGTCTGGTACCAGGCATTGGAGAGTGCATCATCGGGCAAATGTATCCCTAGTGCTTGGGCGTAGGCCCTACCCACACTTTCTGGCATAGCCCAAGAACCTGGTGGGCTTGCTAAGCAACTTGGTATGGGGGCACACCAAAAAAAGGAGGAATGCTGGTAGGGGACCCAAGAGGGAGGAGGATTGGTGTCTCTATATACAATTCCATTGCACAAAGCAGGTAAGTATAAACATGTTTGCTACTAAAGAAAATGGTGTACTAGGTTAGGGGACCACAGGCCATAGAACCACCCAACCACTGGGTCAACAGTTGGCAAATAGACCTAGCTTTAATATACAAAACCTAAAGTTAGCAAAGGCAAAGATTTTATATGTCACACCGGATGTTCTCAATCTGAGGTAATGTGAGGCTTACTACATTCAAGATTATCCAGAGTGTCTCTAAATGAGTGCTACTTCTTGAACTTGAGCAAAAGCCACCTACCTCAACTAAAAGGAAAGAAAATTTAGCAGTATGGAAACACTCTGAATCCCCAGTATTAATCTTTCCAGGGACTGAAGTAAAGCATTTAAAAGGTGATGCCCATCTTCTTTCTGAACTTCATATGCTAGAACTCACATATTGCTTGTTCAAAGTATTGGACCTCAGTAAAGCTAGAGAAAGTCTGGTGCTAGCTATTTAATTCCCTGGCCTGGACCCTATGGTTATGAATAAACAGTATAATGCTGTAATTAAAAAATTGTAGCCCTCTTTTGGGGGATTATGAGTAATAACCCTCCCCAAACAGAATATTGCGCTAAAGGTGTAGGTAAATAAGAGAACAAAAATCTTTGCTAAGTGGAAAAGTGTGTTTGATTAATAACAGTACATGCATCCAGAGGCCTAAATACAAGATCAGAGGTCATGGGGGTATCCTGCATTATTATCCGACCAGCATGGAATGGAACTTCTCACCAGCAGGAACTGTGGTGTGGCCACTGGAACTCAGCATCCCCCTATCTACTCTGCACTTTTGTCTCTCCCTAGTAGTTTCTAAAATAAGAGCGATATTTAAACTATTGCAATAAACAGGCTCACTTGCTAATATACAGTAAGGTGACCACTACATACATACAGTAGCACAGATCTAGTTATCTGGCACTGTGCATGTGAAATAATAACAAAGGCAGGGCAGAGATACTCTGTCACAAGGATTTAGACTAAACTGTTAACTGCAGCATGATAGTCTCTGTTGACTTGGATCTAGCAGCATGGACAAGACATGTGGCTGAGACTTGATCCAGATTGATCCAAATTGTAACGTTTTTCATAGTACAGTTAAAATAGTGCAGCACTATTTTCAGATTTGCAATGCTGTATGCCTGCACTATCTTTGATATGTTTAACAGTTTGTTGGACTTTCTTAGCTCTGAGGGCATGAACCATCCATTTTCCTCTTGTGTTATCATGTTCATAGGATAGCTTATTTCTGGGGGTAAATACTCATTTACCCTCCGATCTAGAAGGTGTAAATGCTCTTTCCATAGGTGCATGAGAGTTTATAAGGCCTGCTGTTAAGATTGCTTGTGTAAAAGTTTTAAGCATGGATATTTGAGCAATAAGTGATGAAATGTGGTTTTGGGTCTCTTCTCAGATTTTAGCTTAGATCCTAATCATTTCACCCCTCGTAATGCATTTGTGTGCCTTCTAGATTGTTTAGGTCCCCTAGTAGCAAGATGTAACATTCACACAAGTGTATCACCCTCCTAGGTAGCTAGGGGGAGCTCTAGCTTCAATTGTTAGTTAGAGGCTGAGTAGCAGCCTGGGTGTGATAGCCAAGTAGGTTAAATTTAGGTCAGAGCTGAGAGACTCTGCAGACCAGCTCTCTGGAATTTCCTCCTGCTCTAGGACTTTGGAGTAAGATCTAGAAGCAGTGGGTGGAGGTGAGAAGTGGCTGGTCTGTACTCTTAGAGGATCCTGGCTGATCCCCAACAAGAGGCTTGGCAAGGAGCCAGGACAGCCTTTAAGAGTAACTGAGCCTGCTCAGCAGCAGGAGAGTTGGATGAGAGTTCAGGTAGAATAGGAGGATGTGAGCTGGAGAGCAGGAGGCTAGGAGGGGGGCCAGATGGGAGAGGGGCTCAAATCCAGGAAGGAGGAAAGCATCACTGGTCCCCTGAGAGAGGACCGCCTGTGTGGCAGGAAAGGAGTTGCCCAACTAGAAGGTCTGGTAACAGCCACTGAACCACTGGCAATACAGGAGATGGACTAATTGAGCAGACCTGCACCCCCTGGGCCAGAGAGGGGAAGGAGCACTCTGGTGGGAAACCAGATTAGCAACTACTCTAACATGGCAGTCAGTGGATCCCCTGCTAAGGGATTTCCCTCAGATAGCTGGATGAGAGGAGGATTCATCTGGGATCTGGGGTGGTACAACCGGAGACACTGGCTAGCTCTCCAACAGTGACTGTTTTACTGTAAAAACTTGTATATGGTTCCAGGAATTTGTCCTCGGTTTCTCAGTTCCGTTGGGCATCCCGGACACCCCTTACCTTATCCAAATTCAATTCCCGTAATAAAACTTAAAAAAAGAAACAAGCTTAAGGACCAGTTACTGCCTCCTGGATGCAAGTTGATGTAAAAATGCATGTTGCCTGGCTCTGCAGGACTATAGGGGGACCCAAAACTTTAGCAACTCCTTAGGGGGTAGTACTACATGAGTATAGCCGTATGTATAGTAAAAATCAGCATGTATGGAAAGAAGAGAGAAGATAATGAGGTAGCTACTTTATTTTGAGGCCTTAATGCTCCCTTTTCCTCCTCCCCCTCAAGGAAGGATAGCAGCCATTTTAACCTAAGGTCAACTAATGCCCGTTTTAATTTTCCTTCTTAAGGGCGCATAGCAGGAACTTTTTGGAGGACTGCTACTGCTCCCTGCTTCCTCCCCCCCCTCTCCCTTCCTCAAGGGCGCCTAGCAGTAATTTTTTTGTAGGACTGCTAATGTGCCTTTGTTGTTGTCTTTCTCCCCAATGGTGCATAGCAGCCTTTTTTTCAGGGCCGTTACTGCACCCTTTTCCTCCTCCTCCTCAAGGGTGCATGTAAGCCATTTTTTGCACTGGGTATGCACACTTATAATCCTCTTGTTATTCAAGGGCATAGAACAGAAATTTTTTAATAGTGCTGTTCTTGCACAATTTTTTTTCATTTCCTCCTTTCCCTCATCCTCTTTAACTAGTCCCAGCATACCCTTGGCACCTAGTCATGGAGTGGACAGAATTATGCTCAGCTTCCTAAAGCCAATTTTGCCAAGGATTCCTTTATGCAAGTTCGTGGCCTGTGTTACACCACAGTATCAAATATCATGCCACCATTATTTTTCTCAGAAGGTCATATTTTGCACAGAAGGCCACCCCTGTCCTTGACATGCATATGAATTGCCATGAAGCAGCAGGAGGAGGAATAGGAGGAGGAGAAGCTTTGGGGTTCTGGCAGAGAGGAGTGTTGAGGTGTTTGCAGTCAGGAGAAGAAGTGTTATGGTGCTGAAGGTTAGGAGGAAGGTTATGGTACTGGAATGGAATGGAGGAGGAAAAGGATTGTGGTGGTGAGGCCAAATTTATTGAGCATCACATTCCAGCACTTTTCCAGCTGGAGTTTTATTTCCTGTATATCAGATGCATAAGGAATTACCATTGTTTTATTTTATTTCACCTATTTCTATAAAGAAAGAAACATAAATATACAGTACCAGTTATGTGAGACAGACATGTTATGTCTGTTTTCTAACAATATTTTAAAATGAAATTGTAGTCATGATGATAGATGAAAAAGCGAGAGGCTGGACAGCTTGAATTGTTAGGAAGGAACTGTAAAACTTGAGGAAAAACTTCTAAGGCAACTACCGTATGTAATAAAATGTGCACTAGCAAAAATAGTGACTATTAGTTCTGTCAAGGTCTCCTTTGATGTACCTTCTCAGTACCTAGATGCATCCTCCTCTTCAGTCAGCTGTAGTGAGAGTATCCCTGAGCAAAAGGTCCCAGAAGCTTGCAGTTAAGCCATCCTGGATGAGAACTAGTTGGGCATTGCACCTGACCGCCCTCTCCTCTTAACTGGCCCAAGGGGTGTAGGAGTACTTACACTGTCCTGTCCTGATAGCGTGGTGGGTAGGTTTCTGCCTTCAGGCCCTATGCTGATCCGGCTGGGCTCACTTCTCGGCCTTTTGGCTAAGGTCAATTGTAGTATCTGTTCTTATCAGTTTTCGGAGAGGGAATGCCTGTGCCCTATTGGCTCAGGGTACTGGTTAGTACCCCTTCTGATGTAATTAGATAGGAATGGTTAGAGTCGTGGGGGAGCTTTTTCCTCCCGGGTTGAGTCTGGCCTGGTTTACCAGGCTTGTCCCCGGTTGTAGGTAAGACTCTCCTTAAGCTTTCTAAGTTCTGATGCCTTTCTGGTAGGGATAGGGCTGCACTGGTCTGGTCGAGGGCCAGGCTGATAAAGAAACCCTTGGTATATGTGTCCCTAGAGTGGCAGTCCAGGGGTGCCAAAATTCTCACTGTGAGGGAGCTCACTTTGAGTTTTAGGCACCTTGGTCACTACACCAGTCATGCTTTTTTCTCACATCTGCCTCTAGGGCCAGGCCTTTTGGCAAGAACCAGAGGAATTTTTTATTCCTGGCTGAATGGCCTGCTATAGTTTTACACTATGACACTAAAAGCACTTATCCACTTCCCCCTCCCCTTTTTTTCATGTTTGTTTGTCACTTGCAATTTTTGCACAGCACTGTATGCACTTTCACTTTCCCTGATTAGTAGGGTGTAGGTCCTTGGGCCTGCCCTGAAAGTCTCGGGGGGGGGGGGGGAGGAATATGGCCTTTTGGTCGGTATCTCCTCTCATGGGAGCCCCACTTGGTACTCAAGGTGGCCTTGCTTTGGCAGGCCTCCTGAAGAATGGGGTCCATCTGGTTTTAGCCAGGTGGACCTAGTGAGTGCCTCAGTCCCCACCAGGAGCCTTGCGCCCCAGGGAATCAGGGCTAGGGCCCTTTCTTTTCAGAGGAGGGACAGACGTACACCCTGTGCACTTTTTTGTGCGTTTCACTTTTTGTGTGCTCACTTTTTTTGCACTGGGTACTAGTTTTGTTAGTGTGTTCACTACACCACGGGACTTAAAAAAACAGACTGTCCTCCCAAGGAGATGATAGGACAGAGGAGATACTCCACTTCAGCTTCCCTCCCAGGATCCTCATTCCAGTCTTCCTCTCCATCCATCTTCCACCAAACACTGCTTTCTATTCCCCAGGCTTTGTAATATTTGAGGGTTGTCCTGGTCACCATGCCCAGCTTCCTGGCCAAGGTCCCTCAAACATGCAGATCTGGGCCTCCTCCCCTCATCCTACCCTGTTCCAGAAAGTTCTCCAATTTCTGGAAAGGTAGGAGGGCTCCAGAATCTTTGACCTGTAGAACCTCCCAGTCTGTCCTGAGGTAAACTCCTGCCTCACTCCCAGACTGACTCATCCCAGGCTGCTACTCAGCCTCTATAAAAAAAAAAACAACAAACCTACCTAGCTAACCTAGAGGGTGTTACACTAAATGTATTTACAATTTTAATGTGTTTTTCTTGTAAGGCTGTCCATGCTTGGTGAAGAAATCATAGACAATAAAGGCAATGGAAAGCAAGTACTACCTTTAAAAAATTAGGTCCTAGGTCTATACATCACCTTGTCCTTTTGCAAAAATAGCAAAGACTTCCTGCCCTTACACAATGCAGGAGAAAGGAGGAAAATCAGGCAACAGAAAATGAGGTGTTGAATTATACAGGCATAGGGAAGTACAGACATTAACAAAAAGATAGGCACAATATCCTATAGCCATAGGCTTCCTAAAAACAAATTAGAGAGTCAGTTTGAATCATGATATCAGCTGTCATAGGCTGAAGGTTGCTTTCTCTTTGTTGCTGATATATACAATTACATTGCACATTTTATCATTTACATATTTCCAATGTTTTATACTTTTACTTTTCTTTTTTTTTCTTGGAAGACCATCACTGTCCTGGTGCAGCAAACATGGTCAGAGGCAGCAATGCACATTGGATACTACCATTAGAAAAAGAAAGCTCTATGTCTAAACCCCTTCTATGCAAACAAATGAGTTCCTTAGAGGATAAACTCAGACACTGGCCCTGCAGAGTGACAAGCCAGCTTCTATCAAAATGGTATTTGCGAAGTGCATATGGAGAGAGACAGGCTGTGAAATAAAAACAATCACAGCCAGAAAAAAAAAATTAGGAAATATGCCCTGTGTAAAAACACATGCAACCTGCTATGACTGTAGTACATGTGGGCAACGACAGGCTGCAAAAAATTATTTGCAGCTAGCTAATAAAACAAGGGAAATATATCCTGTGAAAAAACACATACAGTCCATTGTGAATTTAAAGAGTTTTTAAAGAAGCTGCAGAACACACATTAGTAACATTGAGTTGTAAAAACTTTCCCTCCCCGACCCTCAAATTCTCCAAGGTACATAAAATTTTCCTAACTAAAGGATATTCAGTAAGAGTTTTCATCTTCTTTAAGAGACCAGTGCCTACAACACACCCTAAACTAATCTGTCCCTATGTACTTTATCAGCAGCACTTCCTATTCTTTCTCTACTACAGCTAGGCACATTATCAAATGGCCAAGATCAGCAACAGAAGATTGGAATAAAGACAGGTCAAATACGAAATAGTGGGTCTGGTCATAAGGCACAGTTGTTGATGACCAATCAGAAATTCTCCTTAGTATTGCTTTACTCTCAGTATTGCTTTGGGCACCAAAGGCCAGTGCTGCATGTGCAATCTACTTAACACTAATGCACAAGTGCAGTCTTCACTATACACTGGACCACAAACGTTTTTGGGCATGGATGAGCACTTGATCTTCCTAACAACGTATCTTTTGTGTTAGACTTACCTAATTTCCTATATCATGCACAATCTACACAGTGCGAAGTAAGAAAGATGGAGCATGCTGTGCTTGTCCTTTATACTTCTGACATAGTTGTTGTTGAGAGGGTATCTCAGGTGCCCATGTTCTATCCTCACATCGCTTGGTCCAGGGGCGGACTGACCATTCGAGCACTCGTGCTCTGCCCGAGGGCCCGGGGTCAGTAGGGGGCCCCATGAAATGCCCCTGGTACCTTTTTTATAGACTTTTTTGTGTGGGCAAGGACACAGGGGCCCCATGATCCCCTATTGCCCGGGGGCCCCATGAGTTGTCAGTCCACCCCTGGCTTGGCCATCTATAGACAACTATGTTTATACTTTTGTGGTGGCAGAATCCACCTTGAAATCACCATGCATTAAGGTAAAAAAAAACCTTCCAGGATCAGCTCACCCCAGCCACCCTCCAAATATTTATCTGGCTCCTCTTTTGATGCACTACTGTGCCCAATGGTAGGATTGCTGCTCTCTCGCTCCACAGGCACAGAGTTAGCATTGGTAGCCATTGGCTCCTGCTGTTCTCAATCAAATACTGTGAAAAGGGAGTGAGGGGCAGGGCCAAGCTGCACTGTGTGGAATTATGGACACTCAGAGCCTGGCTCGGGAGCAATCCTGCATGTTTGCCCCATAGCAAGTGCAAGCACAGAAAAGAAGGATCCAAGAGTGCCGGAGGAGGTTCGGGGATGTTTTATGAAAGGCTAATGCACAGAGCAGGTACAGTAAGTCTAGCATGTTTATTTTTTTAGTTACAAAAATGTCCTTATTAGCGCTTTAATAAAACCCTGTCACAAATCTGAACAATTTAAACTAGGCATTAAGTGGAGTTGGAGGCTTTACAGCTGTTGAGCTAACAGGATTGCCTTGCATTGCTTTCAGACCAACATTGTAAAAGGAGCACTATACTACTTCATAAGGGTACATTCAGAAGACCTCAATGTCTCCCCATTACCTTGATTTGCTCATTCTATTCCTCCCTCTCCCTTACATTCTATCACATCTTTCTCTTTTATTCCATTTTCCTAAATAATATATCCTTTGTTCTTGATGCACTCTTGTACCTTCTGAATAAAATTGGGACTTACAAACTCCTATAAAGTGACATTGCAACCTGAAACTTGGCCTCTTCCTGTTAATAAGTTCTCTCTGCAGCAGCAATGCTTCTTTAAATTTGGATTCTGAGAGGATCTGTACAAGATCTTAGGTCAATGTTTTAATATTATCTACAATACATTGTTATCAGGAGTATATGTAATCTGCAGTATTTTTGTTGAAAACCCCCAAAAACGTATTGGAAGTAAAAGGAAGGAATAAAGAAGATAATAAGATTGCAAAAAAAATGCCCCATGTATACAAATAAGTACAAATATAAGAACAAGTTTTTTGTTTTTTTTTTCAAGATGTATTACATCAAGCTGAAATATTTTATAGGTACCTCTAAAAAAATCACTAAGAAGGCTATACATTTACGTTAAATACTATGCGCAACATAGTCTGTAGCTCTGAAATGTTATATACCACAGATAAAATGGTGGAATTTATATTTGTAGATGAATTCTATTCTGTTTCAGTGATTTTAGATGTTAGATAAATAACACATCTCCACTGAGACTTCATTTATATCATGTAAGGATGTTACTCACTTGAGACAGATCTACAGACAGCTGAAGATGGCAGAGGAGGAGAGGAGTTTAAGTGTAGTTAATTTAAACAATTACCTGAGAAAATATCTATCTTACTGTGAATGTACTGAAAATGTGTGCTTTTCTCTCTAAAAAAAGGTTTCCTTTTAGCAGATATATAGGAGCAGAAATTCACAACTTGGGGTTGAGTTTGTATATGGTATACCCAGCAGTGCACACACGAAGCAAATGCACATAAAGCTGCTGCTGCCCACTGTTTGCATGATCTACTTACAATGATGCCTACAGTTCAAGCTCATTTTTGCCTAATACTTTTCTGTCTATTCTCTTAGTACCTGTATATCAGAAGCAGGGGACATGTTTCTTCCTGGGGAGCCCTTGACAGAAGGACTTTTGTACGGCTATAGGAAATCATTAAAAAAGAGAGTGTAATAGAGGAATATAGGGCCTTCAATTATACGTATCTCCTAACAAAAGAAAATTTGTTATTTAATGTACATTTTTAATGTACATAAGCTCTGTTTTTAATCTGTTATTTCTTATTGTCAGTATATGTTTTGAATGGTGTAATACTTTTTGTATTACATTTTTTAATTTGTCAATCCTGATGACATAATAGAAATGTAATAGTAATTTGAAATAAAAAAAAAATACAAATTAAAGTGGTCCTAAAGCCTACATTTTTTTTTAACCTTAATGCATTCTATGCATTAAGGTAAAAAAAAACCTACTGTGTAACAAAATCCCCCCTTGCCCCCCCCCCCCTTTACTTACCTGAGCGCATTACTGATCCAGCACTGATCATGAGAACAGAGGCTTTCCTGGCTCTGTCTCTCCTCTGTGTATAGATTGGTAACAGCAGGAGCCATTGGATCCCAGTGCTGTCAACCTAAAGCTGTGACAAAGGATTGGAGGGTGGGGCCGAGTTAACCTGTCTGTGTCAATAGATGCAGACAGGGCGGCTCTGGAGCAACTCTGCATGAGTGCCCCCATAGGAAGTGGCTTCCCATGGAGCACTCGCTAATAAGGAGGGGCCAGGGCAGGAGACCTGAGAAGTGGAGGATCAGGGCTGCTCTGTGCAAAGCCATTGTACAGAGTAGGTAAGTATGAAATGTTTATTAATTTAATAGTAAAAAAAAGAAGCTTTAGTATCAATTTACCAGCATTAAAAGTAGTGACAATGCAGGAGGCAAACATTAGCATGACCATGCAGTAACACTTTTAGCAAGCACATACTGTGTTAACCACTTACCTACCGTACACTTATACCCCCTTCCTTACCAGGCCAATTTTCAGCTTTCAGCACTGTTGCATTTTGAATGAAAATTGCACAGTCATGCAACATTATACCCATATGAAATTTCTATCATTTTTTTCTCACAAATAGAGCTTTCTTTTGGTTGTATTTACTTGCTGCTGGGTGTTTTACTTTTTACGCTATAAACAAAAAACAGCAAAAAATGTGAAAAAAAAAGTTTCTTTGTTTCTATTGAGGCTGCACTGATAGGCACTGATAGGTGGCACTGATGGGCACTGATAGGCAGCACTGATGGGCAGCACTGATAGGCGGCACTGATAGGCGGCACTAACTGGCGGCACTGCTGGGCACTGAATGGCGGCCCTGCTAGGCTGCACTGCTGGGCACAGGTGGGTGGCACTGATGGGCACAGGTGGGCAGCACAGCTAGGCACTTGATGGCGGAACTGGTGGGTGGCACTGCTGGGCATCGATCATCAGGGCACTGATTATCAGTGCCGATCCCTGCTCTGACAACTGCCGGTTCTCGGCAGTACTTTCCTCAAGCTCTGACAGCATGAGGAAAGTGCAGCCAAGAACCACCAATTGCATTTCCCGGTGATCAACATGTCATTGGACACGGCTGATCACATGGTAAAAGGCCGCTGTGATTGGCCTTTTACCACATCACGTGATCAGCTGTGTCCGTAAGACACAGCGATCACGGAGATCGCTGGATGCATGCCCCCGGGGGCGCGCAGGAGGGCGCAGTGCAGCCGTCATTCAGCTATCTGCAGTCGGCAACTAGTTAAAGGAAGCCTGTAGTGTGACGGTTACCATTGCTGACCTCTCTTTCTGAAAATACTAGTTAGCTGGTTGCCAAACTAATGCATTGGCTTTATTATTTTGTAAATTAGAAGAATCAGATACAACATACAATAGGGAACTGATAGTTTCATAATGAAGGCAATACTGGCATCCCACACATTTCTAAAATGACATCTGTTCTTTAATGATTGTAAAGTCAAAGATTTTTTTAAAAATAACAGACATAACATACTTACCTGCTCTGTACAATGGAATTGCACAGAGCAGCCGTGATCCTCCTTTTCGCAGGCCCTCCACTAGTGTTCCTTGTTCCTCCTCTTCTTGGTGTGCCACCAAAGGAAGCTGCTTCCTATGGTGGCACAACTTAGGACTATTCATATTACCTGAACAAGCAGTAAAAACACATTACAAGTTCTTGTTTATATCTTTATCTATAAGCATATATAAACTCTAAAACAAACATTTTACTATTTTGCAGTTTACCAATCCTTAAGGCTCCATGCACACTGGGCTTAAAAAAAACAACAGTTCCCTTGGCAGAAAAAAAACACTGATATAGAGTGTTTTTGTACACAATTTAGGCAAGTTTAGCAGAGGGAAGCAATTGTTCTGCCAGAAAGCTCCAATCAAAAATGCAAACCAGAAGGGTTTTTTTCTCCTGCCTCTAAACGTTGAGCTTAAAATATGCCTATAATCGTCCTAATGTTCATGGAGACATAGGATAACACTGAGCTGCTTCTACAGGCAAAACACAAAACTCCTTTAGAAGCAGCGATTTTTAAGCCAGTGGAGCCTAAATGTAGTGGTTGCATTAGTTTTCTTTTTTTTTAGAACACTGTTCACACAAGTGAAAAAGTACACCATTTTCTTTGGGGCAGAATTGTGTATTTTTTGCCCCATAGACATTTATGGTAGGACCTGAAATTGTGTGACACAAGCATTTTTGTTACATTTGTTGTTTTTTCATCTGACAACTGGTATCCTCCTAACCAGGCCTGTGAAGAAAATGGAAGACTGTCCATGCTTTATGTGGAGGACTTCATCTGCCTTATCAGGGGTCATACCAACCAGTATGATATCAGGGATCTCCAATACAGAAACCATGGGAAACAGCCGAAGTCCTAGGGACAAATTGGGAGAGAGATTTACCCTGGCAGAGAGACATTTACAGTCTCTCAGAAAGGCAGCAAAGATAATCTTCTGCATGTCTGTAGGTACCATTTGTTGAGGTATGCTCTGAACTCCAAGCAGATAAAAACACCAATTGATGATTTATATGTTTATTCATAGATCATAAGTATATTTTTAAAAGTACTATTTTATTTTTATTACAGGTACTTGTATAGCACTGTCAATTTACGCAGCGCTTTACATATATATTGTACATTCACATCAGTCCCTAACCCTCAAGGAGTGTACAATCTAAGGTTCCTAACTCACATTCATACATATCCATACTAGGGTCAATTTAGATAGGAGCCAATTGACCTACCAGCATGTCTTTGGATGTGGGAGGAAACTGGAGTACCCACAAGAAATCCATGCAGACACAGGGAGAACATGCAGACTCCAGGCAGGTAGTGCCATGGTTAGGATTCGAATCAATGACCCCAGTACTGCCAGGCGGAAGTGTTAACCAATTAGCCACTGCGCTGCCCTGTGTTTAACTTGATATTTTATTTGATATCAATATTTATGGACTTCACATAAACAAGCTAATATGCTGCTTATCTTTGTAGCCCTCTTTTGGGGGGTGAGTTATGACTAATGGCCCTCCCCAAACAGGATATTGCTCTAACCCTGTAGATGAATAGGAGAACCAGAACATTTACTTAGGGTAAGAGTGGATTTGATAATAAAGTTGGCAGTGCTTCCACCCAGGACAGGATCTCTGTGAACAAAGGGGATTCTCTTCCTGGTAAATTAGCCATTCATCTAATCAAAGTAATTGGGAGCAGAGGAACTACTGTAACAAGCATATAACTTTAAACATAACTATATAGATGCACACCAGTATGGAAATAATACAAGCTTTATATAAGAAAAGATTATTAATAGTAGATACAGTACATCCAATGTACAAACAGATATTATCAGCAAAGGGCCTAACAAGAGTTATGGTAGAACTGTGCACATGCAGTATACACTGTATACAATATATAGTTATTAATAGAGTTATCTCCAGATGAATGTTGCAGCAAAGTCCAGTTGCATGGTCCCCTGAGGATGGTCACAATGCAACATTTATCTTGGTTTTATCTTGGTGTGAGAGAGCTAAAGACAAGATCTGCAGTGATAACCATTGTCCAACCAGCCCGGAATGCAGCTTTTCACCAACAGAAACTGTGGCATAGCACTGGAATTCAGAATCAGCCTATCTACTGTGTGCTTAGTCCATAGTAACATCTAATCTGTCAATGCAACCTTTATCTATCAGTAGTGGCTATTGGATGCCTGCCCTGGCTCTAGCCTATGCTGTTTATTGAGCCCTGATCTAAAACTAGCTATAGAATCCCAGTCCAGAAGGGATAGAGTTAACTAAAATAAAAGAAGCTGCATATAATCTCTATTACAATAAACAGGTTCACCTACTAATATACTGGAAGGTGATCAATACACACATAGAGTAGCATAGACTTACCAATCTAGCACTGTGCATGTGAGTTAATTATAACAGGACAGAGATACTCTGTCACAAGCATTCAGATTACACACTCAAAAAGCTATGGACAGCTGCAGTTACACAATTAGAACACAGGAATACTTGCATAATAGCCTCTGATTTTGGTCTGGGTGAAATACAACAGCATCATGCAACTTTTGTGTGTGTAAGGTCATTTGGCTTAGTTCCTCTTTCTCTTCAGTTACCTCTTTTGGAGTTTTTAACCAGCCCCACAGAGAGAGGAAGTGATTTACATAAATAACCCACAACATAGTCACTTACAAATAAAGACAGTAAAGGGCCGTAGATCCCTGCACTTGTGATTGCTTTTTGAGTGTGGATGTAAAACAAATGATCTACAACTATAGCAGAATATGAAGCATGTCTTCAACAACATCATGCACCTGGATATAAACTAACCCTTACACAATGTGAACCAGTGATGGCCCTTGCCCCATGCCCTTTGATTATAAGGTTGTAGTCAGTTGCTGTAAATTGAATTGTCACTGTGTAGGTACCATTGCTGCTTGTAAGCCAAAAAAAAAAAAAGGAAAATAAAACACAACCCAACACAGTGCATGATTACTGGTGACTTGTAAACTGGCTGTAGTTCTCCTTTTACTCTGGAATGAACAATCTGTAGATAGCACAACCTATGTTCTAGATGCAGGAGGCTCCGAGATGCTGGAATGTGATGGAACTGTTGCTTCAAATATATTAATATACTATTAAAAGAAAACATTTTATATTTCATTTATAAATCAGTATAATCGCTTGAAGAAAAGGGACAGCATGGGGAAACATTGTATTTGTAGTCATTAAGTCCTCCTACAAAACAACAGTTTTTCAGAATATGATATAAGTCTTTTTATACATTTTAATATGAGACCTGCTTTAAATTGGCCATGAATTAATTTGTGTTGTTTTTATCACAGTGTGTTAATTTTTCCTCATCATCATTATGACTCCATCCTCTTCAGGGGATTTTTAAAAATCATATTTTATATAGACATTGGAAGTTTAGCTGTCTTAGATGTATATAAAGCATATATGGTTTTTCTTGTCTAAAAAATACAACGAGATTTATATTTCTAATATTATTTTTCTAGTAGAGTATGCATCAAGTTTGTAGCAGCAGCCATGTTTTGTTCTAATGACTGTTAAAAAAGACAAAATTACACTTAGCAATATGCAATTTCAAAGCCTGTCTTAGCTGGGTATGTTTTATATCCTAATGATTCTGCATGAAATTTACTTTTACAAGGGTACCGAACCTATTGCCAAGCGACCCACCCAGTATTTATCTTATTGTGTTTTTATATGTTTATTTACTACTAATGTATTTTGCAGTATTCTACAGAGAACTTTGACAATCTACAAGTCCAAAGAGAGCTAACATTCTAGTGTCACATTCATACACGAACATACACTGACCAAATTCAAGTCAAGCTGAATAAAATAATCCTATTTTTTCAGACTGTAGAAATAAAGCAGAAGGGTTCAATGTAAATTAAGTGCTTGGTAGAAATCAAACCAGAACTCCATTGTTGTAAGGCCACTGTTGTATGAATAATGGTAGTATAAAGTTATTATTCAGGGGATGTTAAATATAGATGTTACTGGGTATGTTGTTATTTTAGAGAAGATCCTATCAGGCTTCAGCAGGCTTTTACAAAGCTTTAGCAGTACTTTAGGGTTTAGGTTACATTTTCAGAGTTCATTTTACAGATTATCTCCATTGCAATGAAGCTGCCTGTGCACTGCAAGGTTTAAAAAAACTGTTTGTCTAGGGTACTAGAAAAAGCAGTTTTTACTTGATTCATACTCCCCCAACAGCCAGTGCTCCCCTATATCCTGACTTGTGGACTGTTCCTTTATGTCCCCATGTCCAGTGCTGGGCCATGGGCCATGGGACCTTCGAAACACCAAATGCGGAGAAGAGATTGTTGGTGCCAGTCTTGCAGCCTGAAGGGAGCCTGTGGGAGCAGGGGTCATGTAAGACAAAGTGCTTTTTACAGTTCCCTACATCCTAGATATAAACGAACATCTCACCCTTGCAGCGCGGGGCAGCCGCACTGCAATGGAGTATTTTTGTTTTTTCTGGAATTAAGCTTTAAGACATAAGAAAAGAAGCCACCAGACTCCCCTAAGAGCAACGTTAAAAACATCTTGTGTGTTTGAGTTTAAAAAGGACTAATGATATATTGCTGGATTGTCTGTTTATTTTTATTACTTTCATTTATCTGCACACACCAGTGGACTGGTTAGGGGTCTAAGGGAACCTTAAAACCAGCTCACCAGGGAGTATGTGACCCCCTGCTTTCCTGGCATAAGGGTAAACCTAGATGGGACATAATTCTTGTTATGGCCAGCACACCCTCTAGGCATTGGTGTGTAGGCAGGTGCAATCTGTTGTCTTCACTGTAGGTGGCGCTCGCTCCAATCGGTACCACAGCCTGAAGAGGAAGTTAGGGGAAGCCTAGTTTCTCTATGGTTTCCTGGCCCCTGAAGGCAGCATTCTGGTTGGCTGCACTGCATTCAGGTGATCCTTAGTAACCATTTTGGGCTTATAAGTCCCTGCCCACAGGTTTTGACATACATTTGCGTGTGGGTAGAGTAGGGTCAGATACCGTACCTGCTAAGGACAAATCTAGAGGCAAGGAAAAGCATAGGGCTTACACCTTCTCTGAGCATTTTCAAACTCAGGTACAAGACAACCAGGCGGTACTCTGTCCCTCAACACAGGCGCTGTCAGTTCAGAAGAAACCTGCTCTTTACTTGTTGGAACTTGTGAGTGTTCCTGGCTGAGGTGTCTTCCCACTGGGTTTGTTGTGACTGTTTGCATTGCTCTATTACAAGTTCCTATATCTTGCCTGGACTGTGTGTGTGTTATTGCCCCGGTACCACGCTGCACCCCACCTACAGGTGTGCTGAAGAGCCTAGACACCAGTGCTTTAACACCACTCTCAAAGCACCGCACAATGCTGAAGGACATTTAAGCTGGTGTTAACAGAGCAGGGGGGGCTGCATGCTTCATTGCTATGGTGATACCAGGCTGCATGCACTTGGAAGGAGAGGGGGGAATGTTTTTCTTTTGATTTATTAAAAAAAAAAAAATGTAAGTACTTAACCTGTGTTAAAATCACAACTTCAGCATTCTTCATAGGCCAAAAAAATGCACAGATCCAAAGCAAAGAAACACTTTAGCACATATGCAGTCTCCATTCTAAACCAGAGAATAGTTTGAATATTGTGCAGAGCAAAAAAAAAAAAAAGGGTGAACGTTGGGCACATTTCTGAGTTAATCTTCATTTACTGAGTGATAAATAGGATGAATAATACAGTAATATGCTATTCTCATTGAAGAACAGATGTGGGAAACATTTTTTGATGAAATGTTTGAAGTGGGATTCTGGTTTTAAAAAAAGTGAAAATCACTGTGATAAAGAAAGTAAATGTGAAAAATCTAATCTTGGTCTAAAAATTGGCAAATGCTGGATGAATTGCCCTTTGAGTCAATGATAAAAAAAAATACGCCTTTGTACTGTATGTCTCTTTGACAACAAAACTCAAAATTGTGGGTAAACCAGATTTATAATAAAAGGGAACACTGAAGGGGCCAAGGACTAGCATCACAGAAAATGAATATATTTTCATATTTTTCATGTCTGTAAAAAATATTGGATAATTAATCCTTTTATTATGAATCTTGACACATGTATGCATGCATACACAAACACACACACACACGCGCACAAACACACACCATACTACAGTATGGAATGAGCAAAAGTGAAGGGCAATTACTCAGCACAAACGCAGGTCTGTGCTTTGTGTCTGTAATTACATCATTTAATATCTTTCCCCTTTACAGATATGTTAATATGTAAAAAGACCCTCCTTTTCCCATTATCACTTTAATCTCTGCAGCCTAAACCAATCTACATCTCAATGTGACAGAAGATAGGAGCAGAATTCGTTTTTTCATAGTTCATTACAAAATGTACTTATTGTTATCTGTTAGAACCTATGAATTAGTATTTATAATTTAACATTATATGCATGTGTTTCATTTTGCCCTGTGTAGAATTACAAATGAGAATAATGCATGCTGGATAATAAAAACACAGGTCTTTTAGTGGATTTTTTTTTCAATACTCATATACTGTATGCATGAATCTGTTTTCTGCTAATTTTTTCAATCACTTTTACTTTTTTCTTTGCATATTTACCTTATATGGTTGAATACAAATATTGCAACATCAGTACTTAAAATAGCACACTATTTAAACAACTTGCTTGACAGTAATTTTTATGCAATGGTTTAAATATTCTATTTTTAGGCGTTATCAATAATGGATATTCTCAGAGTGATTTAGTCCCTAAAATGATAGTTGGGTCCAGGGGCGGACTGACAACTCATGGGGCCCCCGGGCAATAGGGGATCATGGGACCCCTGTGTTCTTGCCCAAACTCAAAAAAGCCTATGAAAAAGGTACCAGGGGCATCTCATGGGGCCCCCTACTGACCCCGGGCCCTCGGGCAGTGCCTGAGTTTCCAAATGGTCAGTCCTCCCCTGGTTGGGTCTTTGGTGTCCAATAGGGTATATCTTTCCCACATACTGCTGTGCTATTGTATTTCAGACCTCATATTCTCATTTGTCCCTTTATATGCCCCTTTTCTTTCCCTAAAAGTGTGTATTGACAGGGTTTGGGCTAAGTCAGTGAACTTGCTTTTTCCAGTTTGATGTGCATTTGACCTGTTTACTCTTGCATTCCTATAGACCTGTATGCGGAGAGAAACAGTTCTGATGCGAACAAAGCACACCGACGCTGCCCCCTACTGTTCTGTCCTTGCTACAAGTTTCCCTATGTGTAACTTGACATGCAATTAAACCATCCTATTTTTCTATAAGCCAGACTGAATGTGATCTTGAAGCTTTATTAACAAAACAGGGTGGGGTGAAACTATTAGGAAACAGATACAAAATACATACAGTCAATGTATGAATCATACAAGCTCAATTAAATGATTATGCTGTGAATGGCAATAAGTCTATGCTCACCAGTAATGCCACCTGTGGGGGATGTAAGTTCAGTCCATGGCATGTGCTGCAGAGAATTATGGCTGGTTCTTTTCCCTCAGTTCTTAAGAATAAAGTCTGAGATCCCAGGATTTTCTTTTCTTAGAATGAAGGAATTTCTTTTATTAAGGGTAAACCGTCTCTAGTTTCTGTAAGACCGTAAATTTATTCTAGGCTCCATCTAGTACCCAGATTTAATACTGCAGGCAGGACAACACTGAATTTCCTTGCTGGAGAAAGAACACTTAGGCTACAGTCACACTAGCCCTTCTGCATTTAATTATCTAAACACAAGTATAAACAACCTGGAAATCACAGTCTTTGTTGTGCATATAGTTGAAAAAAATACTTTCTATTAAATACCTTCACAGTACACACTTCGAGGCCCTGTGTTTCTTTTTGTTTCCCTTCTGCAGAGTTATGCTTCACTCCTACGCAGCTTGCCCTTAGTGCCTACTGGACTACCTTTACCCCTGCCCATTTGGAACTCATCAAACATACATGGACTGCCACACCATGGGCCTGTTATGCCTTTTGTATTGACTCTCTTTGCACATTTTGTAGGTATATTTTACTATGATTTGTCTATTCTGAAGTTGTATTAATATTTGCTTTACTAAACAGGAAAAAGTCTGAACATACATTACAGGGGTCTAGGTTTCCTTGGCTTTTACTGCAAAGTAACCTTAAAGACAAGAAAAGCACCATGGCACTCTAACTAATCTCTCTGGACATGGACGAAAGAAAAAAATTGATCAAAGATTTCAACAAAGCTTTGTTCAAATGGTGAATAAAGAAAATTGATCAAGTTTCAGGCACAGGATACAATTGTGTCAGCTCGCACTATACTTCGCCATCTGAATGAAAAGGGACGCTATAGTAGGAGACCCAGGAGCACCCCACTGCTGACACAAAACAGAAAAAAGCTAGATCGGAGTTTGCCAAAACTTACCTGAGGAAGCCAAAATTCTAATGGGTGAATGTGCTGTGGATAGATGAAACAAAATTACAGCTTTTTGGTAAAGCTCATCATTCTACTGTTTTCAGAAAAAGCAATGAGACCTTTAAAGAAAAGAATACAATCCCTACAGCCAAATATGGTGGAGGTTCGCTGATGTTTTGGGGCTGCTTTGCTGCTTCAGGCACTGGATGTCTTGACCATGTGCATGGCATTCTGAAATCTGAAGGCTACCAAAGAATTCTGGGATGCAATGTAGAGCCCAGTGTCAGGAAGTTTGGTCTCTGTCAGAGGTCATGGGTCTTACAGCTGAACAATGACCCAAAGCACACATCAAAAAGCACCCAGAAATAGTTTCAGACAAAGCATCGGAGAGTACTGAACTGACCAGCAATGAGTCCAGATCTCAATCCCATAGAGCACCTGTGGAGAGATCTTAAAATAGCATTTGGGAAAAGGGACCCTTCCAATCTGAGAAACCTGGAGCATTTGGCAAAAGAAGAATGGTTCAAAATTCCAGTAGAGAGGTGTAAGAAACTCATTGATGGTTACAGGAAGCGATTGATTCCAGTTATTTTTTCCAAGGGGTGTGCTACCAAATATTAAGTTGAGGGTGTCAATAATTTTGTCCAGCCCATTTCTGGGGTTTTGCATGGAATATGTCAGATTTGGCTTTTTGTTTCTCCACTTTTTGTGTCATACCAATACCAACAAAAGAAATAAACATGAGAATGCTTAAACATTTGCAATTGCAACAATTTTCTGGGCAAAGTGGTGCATTATATGACAGAAATGCAGGGGTGCCAATATTTTTGGCCATGATTGTACATACGTTTAATGTTTTTCAGTGTTGTCAACCTCCCAGTGTGAAATGTATTGACAGGATGCCAGACATTTACTGACAGCACTAATTTAGCACTTTTTTACTGGCACAAATCATGAAATTTACTGACAGAGCCAACAATTTGTACTAACACATAAAATAATACAGAAAATTGACCATTTTCAGTGCAAAACAGTGAAAATATCAATATTTAAACTACAGACATCTAACAAGTGCTATTACAATGTGTTTAAGGTATAACAAAAAACATATTTCTCCTTTTACATGAAGGTCAGGTTAATATAACTCAACACAGAGTTCCCCCTTGAATCAGAGTCTGCAGCGTTCCCCTTTACAGTGCAAGGGGCACCTCTGTGGACTTTGATGTAAAAGGGAACACTGTGTACTGTCATGTAAAGGAGCAGGGTCCTCCTATCCCTCTTGTATTGAACTGTATTGTTGCTGTATTGTCTCCCGTTATATTATAAAGCACTGAGCAAACTGTTGGTGCTATATAAATCCTGTATAATAATAATAATAATGTAAAGGAGAAATCTGTGGAGTCTGATGTAAGGTGGAATGCTGCAGACTCTAGTGTAAAGGAGGCCTCTGGTAACCATACCCCCCCCCCCAAAACACACAAGAAGCCACAGAGCTCCCCTTTACATCGAGTCAGCAGTGTTCCCCTTTACATCAGAGTTCCCCTTTACATCAAGGTCTGCAGAGTTCCCATTTGCATCAGGCTCTGTAAGCAGGAATTATGCAGACTCTAATATAAAGGGGAACTCTGAGGACTCTGATTTAAGGGGGAACACAGGGAACTGTGATGTGAAGGGGGACTCTGAGGACTCTGATTTAAGGGAGAACACCAGGAACTCACCCACAGTATTCATGTCCCACCCTGTTTGTGTGTGAGTGCCACATACATCCTTTACGGCAGTGGGGGAGGTGCCTCTGTCCTCTGTGTGTAGGGGGTCTCTGTACCCTATGAGTGGGGGTGTCCTCTCTCTCTGTACTCTGTGATGGGGGGGTCCCTTTCCTCTCTCTGTGTTGTATATATCTGTACCGTGTGTGTGTGTGTGTGTGTGTGTGTGTGTGTGTGTGTGGAGGTCCTCTCTCTGTAGCCTGTGGCTGTAGGGGGGTTATTTCTCTCTCTCTGTAACCCCCTGGTCTTCAGTAACAATGGTGGGGCTACACTCACTGATCAGGCAGCCCACCTCCTCTACATTCATGTAGACATTCAGGCTGATCTCAGTGGATGCTTCTCTAGGCTGGGCATTACTGCTGGTCATCAGAGTCAAGAAGAAGAGCAGCAGAAGTGATGGACAGCACAGCCCAGGGCCTGGCTGCCTCCCCTTTCACCCCCCAAGGGGTCCAGGGCAGCAGGCAGCATGTCTCTCAGAGGCTGTGCTGAGGCCCAGGGCTGTCCCGCACCATTCTCGCTCAGTTTATCCTTCCTTTCCCGCCAAAGTGCCACTCCAAACCCTCCCACCACATACAGCTTTGCCTTTCTGGCCCTTCTGCCTCCTCCTGGCTACAGTCTTCTGCGCCATGACGTCATTGTTCATGCACTCGAGCCAGGCCAAACACGGCCAAGCTTGCCTGAGCCCAGCCGGCTTCAGAACTGTGCATGCACAGTTCCAAAGTCATCTGAAAGCTATTTCTTTTTACAGGCAACTGCCATCCGTAATGGACATTTATGAACAGCTTATAAATTGGCTGATATTTACAAACTGTCTGTAAATTTACGGACGGTTGGCAAACCTGATGCTTTTTCATTGCCTTTTTTCCTATCAGTCTGTTTACATGAGTTTAGTTGAGCCACATAGTAGTGACGCTTGTGAGGTAGTAAGGGAAACTATTCAATGGGTATTTAGGCAAAAGAGAGTGAGACATGGGCAATTGAACAGAAGTTGTCAGGGGTTTTTTTGTGCTGCATCATAAGGAACTTTGCCTGTACTTGGAGAAGTCCTGCAAATGCACTTACATGAAAGTTGCAGCATTTGACCTCTTATTTGACATTGTGAGACCCAGGATAACATACATTGATACTCAATTTAGGAAGAGTATGTTCAACTCAGGATTGTTTACTATTGACCCCAAGGTGAGTCTGCATACATATTCATGCATATGTGCATTTCTTTGTATTGTAGTTCAGATTTAAATGAAATTGGCATGAGTTCCATGCATAATATCCTAAGGGATTGCAACACTGGAGATGTGCACAATGGATTTGTTTTGTTTCAGAACAATTGAGTACTGTCCGTGATACTTTTTTTTATTTGCACTAACATACAATTTTGAGGACAAGCTTTCGGGGAATGTGCCCTTCTTCAGGTCTAAGCAGGACTGAAACAAAGATTTAGCAGAATGTTAGAAGAGATGTAGGGGATTAATTCATTAAGTAAATCATTGCATTGGCTATATTAATTTTTACCTGTTAATTCATTAATTCCAGAGATTACTTATGCACTTTGAGCCATCCCTGCTAGTCCAACCCCCAAAGAGAATTGGAATAACCTGACTGGATGATCTTGACTGAAGTTGCGTGCATCCAAAAGAAACAAATGAAACATAATTAATTTTGGATTCATTTGTTATGAGATTCTGATGGGTCCACCTTGATCCAACCCAAACACAACAAGTAGGAATCATCTTATTTTACTTTTATACCTTGCTGTATTCATTGTAATATGTTTCAATTTCATACATAGTGCATTTTTTGTAATAACAAAAATATGAATGCAAAAAGAATTGGCTGATTATCTAGGAGTCAAAGACTACTGTGCTGCTCTTATCCAAAGGAAACAAAAGGATCTGAAACAATTTGGTTTGTTCCGCTATTTCAGATGCTTCAGACATTAACAAAAGGTCCAAACTATCGCATCCTGTCATCCGAATAAAATGAAGGAATATTAATGAATTAATTGTTTTCATTATAATATGTTTCGGATTTGTTGAAATTCATTACTATTGTGATTCAGGAATTCAGGATTTTTTTTCCCGAATTTCGATCCATAATAAAACAAATCACACATATATATGCAACAGTTTTCAATGCCAAAAAGTACTACATATCCCTGCCAGATTAGACCTGGTGTAGGGGATGTGAACTACAGTATCTGACAGTAAACTGCCATATGGAGAAAATTTGAAAGCAAGGGCCTCCTACTTTTGTCTTGCCGTGTCTGCAGTACATGGAAGAAGACATGGCATGCCCTTTGTTAATTAAGTGTGGTATAAGTGATCACAAAAGAGCAGGGGCGGACTGACCATTTGGCACTGCCCGAGGGCCCGGGGTCAGTAGGGGGCCCCTTGAGATGCCCCCGGTACCTTTTTCATAGGCTTTTTTGAGTTTGGGCAAGGACACAGGGGCCCCATGATCCCCTATTGCCCGGTGTCACGATCGCACGGTCGCCGCCACCAACATGCGACAATCGCACGACTGTGACTAACAGTAATACGTCACGCCCGCGGTGACAGACCCCAGACCTTCTCACCAACTCGTGACCGAAGGACCGGCCGATCTAGAACCGCGGTGTGACGCGCGTAACAAGTCCCCACCCAGCTGCACCCTGCACAGCGATTGTCCAGCTAATGGGCTACAATCGGTGCCTGCAGCCTGAATGTGCTTGTTACTGGGTCGAGTTAATTACGCAACTAACCCTCTACTGCCACCACCACTTTTGTCGGAGACTGGGAGAATCCCGTTATCAAATATACGCTATAATGATTGAAAGGTCGCCTGTCCAATACGGTCACCGCAGGCCTATTGGGCAGAAGATTAAACAAACACAGTAGCATCTCTTCAAAGGCAGGAATTTGTGAATTGCAAGTAAGCGCTTAGAAACAGTTTAACACTTTCAGAAAGAAAGATTTATTACTAAAAGTGTCAAACCGGTGCAATAAAATATTAACAAAAAGATGTCACGAAAATATATATATATGCATATAAAGATACAGCAAAGAGATAAAAGGAAGGAAGTTACAGGGTTAAGTTACTTGCTCTTACGCCTTGGTTTGTAAGCAGATCCACATTGCAGAGCAGGATGGTTCTTTGATCTCCTCTGTTACGATGTTAAACTCAGGAGATGTGCTTTTCTTCTAGCTTAACTTTCAGGCTTGCAGCCTGTCCTTTTTAAAAATCCCTCTGAAAGGGGGGTTGCTCTGACTACGCTGTGTTGGGAGGGGTCAGGAGAACTCTGAATTAGAACCCACATCTGTCATAATCCATGACATAAAACATTGGGGAAAAGCTGGACTTGAGGAATGTTCAATTTTCTTTCAAGTCCGGGGAGAGCTGTCTTATCTGTCTTTATGATGGGTGAGCCTACACAAGTTTCTCAGGTCAGTGCTTTTAAGTGAGAGGTTACACTTCCGCAGACAGCCTGGCACCGGACTGAGGATGCCTTAACTTGGGTTGACCCCCCGCCATCTGTCACTCAGGAAGGGAGGGGG
Organism: Staurois parvus; assembly: GCF_062004578.1. Classification (NCBI taxonomy): domain Eukaryota; kingdom Metazoa; phylum Chordata; class Amphibia; order Anura; family Ranidae; genus Staurois; species Staurois parvus. The sequence continues at coordinate 7,318,302 of NW_028318025.1, forward strand.
TAGGGAGTGAATGATCGAGGAATACCTCAAATAAAAGGAAAAGGGGAACTCTGCGTCCAACTCTGATGAGCAAGTTTGCTACATTGCTACACCCGGGGGCCCCATGAGTTGTCAGTCCGCCCCCGCAGAAGAGTATTTAACTACCACCTTAGTTGTGCAAGGCAAATGGTGGAGTCTACATTCAGAATATGTTGTAGAAAATAGAAAACTTTACTATCAACAATGCAACTTAATGCAGCAACTGTCACAGCATTAGTGTTTGCAAGGTGTGTGCTGCACACTTTTTTAAAATGTGATAATTGTAATAAAAAGTGATACTTTCAGGAGAACACAGAATTTCTATTGATGTCCTTCAAAATGTGCAGTTCAGGCCTACAAATCAATCACTTGATGTTAGAAATCAATTTGCACAAACGGCAAATTGACCACATTTATATTTTCTTTTGTAATTGTATGGCTGTAATTTGTAATAGAAATGTAAACATGTGGGCCATGTTTTCTATTTTTTTTCAAGTCAAAGCACAGTTGGGTACAATTACATATATGTTACTTGTGCCACAGTGGTGATGCATCTAGAACAGCCTTTCTTAACTAGGGTTTTGTGGAACCCTAGGGTGCCTTCTGATGTTGTTAGGAATTCCTACAGCTGTGAGCAATGGGGAACTGTCAGGGAGCGAGGAGCCAGACACACAAGGAGGTGCAATTAAAGGTAGGTTTATTAATATAAAAATAAGACAAGAGTCTATGCAAGTCCAACAGCGGAAATCGTAGCCAATGCCGGGGTCAAGAGCCAGGAAGAATCGTCGCCAGAGCCGGAATCAGGAGCCAGGAAGAATCGTCGCCAGAGCCGGGATCAGGAGCCAGGAAGAATGGTCGCCAGAGCCGGGGTCAGAAGCCAGGAGGAGTCTTAGCCAAAGCCGAGTCGGTATCCAGGAAAGCAATGAGTAGCTAAAGAGGAGCTTGCTGTTGTGCAACAGACAGGACACGAATGCAATGGACAGCCACAAACAGCAGACTTATATGTGATAAGCCGCCACCTCATGGGGAGGAGCAGCAGAGGGCTGAAAGCATAAAGGATCCCACAATGCTTTGCAGACACCTGAGATGGATGCCAGCACATGGAGCAGCACAAGGTCTGAGGAAAGGTAGGACCTTGACAGGAAGTGATCTCCTTCCTTCACTGATCATTAATGTAAAGGGGTACTTCTACATTGACCACTAATTTTAGGGGTCACCATAATTTTTCTGTTTGCATTTTTTCTGTTACTATTATTCATTTAATTTCAAGATTATCACCAAAAAATTTTTGTACAGAGCAGGAGGGTGTCCAGATCTGGACAAAGCGCTACAAGGATACTGTATGAATTTGGAAACCTACCCAAATAGCTATAAATAAAAGGCCAAACGGGGGGCGCATGCGTGGCCAGGGACGATGGCGGTTGCATTTTAGCTGAGCTCCGCTCATCCCCGGCCAGCACGGACTCACCCGTCACGCGCCACTGCTTCCTTCTGCACAAGGGTGAGTCACATCTACCAGGCACCCGGCCCGGCACCTCGGAGAGACCTGTATGGGGAAGATAGGGCGCTGGAAGCCCCCCTCCCCGCAGCCACAGGAGTCGCGGCCATCGCCGCTCCGGCGGTTCCTGTCCAGGCCGCAATCCCCGGCCTCTAGTATGGCCAGGAGCCCAGGGAGACATTCCCGGCCCCCCGGTGGTCACGGAGGGTACTGCACCCTCATGCATCTCAGCCTCCATGCCTGCCTCTGCCCTGACCCAGCCCCAGATGGAGGACTCTGATCCCCAGCATATATCTGGGGGGGCAGTGGAATGCTCTGCATCAGGGAATCATCCTCCCTCCACCCAGATATCTCAGCACACTGTACCATCTCCTTCCCTCACAATTTCAGCGTTGGATGATAAGCTGCAAATTTTTCTACGCAATATCATATCCATATCCACTGAGGTTGGAAAGCTGGCATTAGATCTCAGAGGGGAAATAACTCAGATTGGAGATCGCACAAATAAATTGGAGACTGAGTTTGATGATTTGGTGCAATACGTTCATGTCCTGGAAGAGGATAACGCATATTTGAAGCATTCCATGTCCCAAATGCAGCTCCAGCAAGAGGATCTAGAAAACAGGGAACGGCGCCAAAATATCCGTATACGCGGTATGTCCGAATCTATCGCTGATACACAATTACACCGTCACCTTCTATCCTTTATCGCAACCGCCCCCCTGGTTCCAGAAGCGGATTGGCGAATTGACAGGGCTCATCGCTCATTGGGCCCAAAACCTGCCGAAGGCACTAGACCATGCGACGTCATAGTTCGCTTCCACTTTTTTCAAAGCAAAGAAGCCTTATTATTAGCTGCTCGCCACACATCCTCTCTGGAATTTAAAGGTGACAGACTCCAACTCTTCTGCGACTTGTCCCCGATTACCCTGGCCAAGAGGCGAGCCCTGAAGCCGATCACCACACAACTTCAACGCCATCATGTCCCTTACCGATGGGGGTTTCCCTTCCGGCTGGTCGTAACTAGGGATAATACCCAAGTTGTGCTTCGTGATCTTCTTGAGGCGGATTCCTTCTTAAAGCGCCTGGGACTTCCACCTTTGTCAGAAGATGTGTCTCCTCTGCCACCGACTCCGTCTCGCCCATCCGCCACCCCCAGCAAGATCTGGACCCCAGTCCGCGGAGGTCGGAAGAGACTTTCACGTACCCCACAACGTCCACGTCATCCTCAGTTGACTGATCCGCCTGTCTGAGGACTCTCTGGGGTGACTTTACGGGGTGTTTCCGGTGACGATCCTTCCCTCCTGGTTTTTTTTTTCTTTTTTTTCCCTTGCATAATTTTCCCTCAGGTTTCTCTTTTCTGTCCGGCCGAACCATTGTTGGGTGCATTTTTTCACTTCTGTTTTGTCTGGCCGGGCATGATGACCTTTCTGATGTCCTGGTTGTCGTGCTGCTCCCAATTTTGTCTAGCCATAGGCCTAGACGACTTGGGCCAATTTGTTGATCCCAAGTTTATATCCTCACGGATACTTATGTCAATCTCTGTGTTTATACTTTCATGTGTTATTTTACTGTTTTTTGTTTTTTATTCTATTACATCGATGGTATTTCATTCCTTTTTTATGCTAACACATTTGCTTCAATCCTTGTTATTTTATAATGGCTTTTAGGTTTCTGTCATATAATGTCAAGGGCCTCAACTCCATTCAAAAACGGTGGATGGCTTTGAGGGAGTTTCGATCCTCAGGAGCAGACATTATTTTTGTCCAAGAGACCCATTTCAAATCAGCTGGTTCCTTTCGTTTTGCCTCAAGGTTTTTTCCCCAAGCCTATTCGGCCTTCGATCCCTCCGGGAAGGCTGGGGTGGCAATCTTGATTGGGTCGCATTGCTCCCTTCGGGTTGTTTCCTCCAAAGTTGACCAAAAAGGTCGCTTCATTATTTTGGAATGTATGCTTGGTGACACTCCCCTTGTTCTGTTGAATTTATACGCCCCCAATACGGATCAACTGCAATTTCTTTCCCAAACACTAGCTGCCTTAGATTCTTTTTCCACCTCGCATGTGATTGTGGGGGGTGATTTTAATTTGATTTTTTCCCCCCATAAGGACAGGAAAGTTCTTTTTGAATCCACACCCTCAAAGCGGCAATGCTCCTCTTCAAAATCCTTTCGTAGACTGATAAGGGAGCATCGTCTCTTCGACGCTTGGCGGATTAAACACCCCACCCATAAACAATTTACTTTCTACTCCACCCCCCACCGTAGCTATTCTCGCTTAGATCACTTTTTCATCTCTGCCCCACTGCTTCCACTCTTGGTCACTTCTGAAATTAATCCCATTACCTGGTCTGACCACGCCTCTCTGACTTTAAACCTTTTCTTTCCTCCTGCTATATCCAAACCATGTCACTGGCGCCTTAATGAGACTTTCCTCACTACAGACCATCTTAGGGATGAATTGTCTCGGGGACTTGATACCTATTTTACCCATAATGTTGGCTCCGTAGCTTCCTCCTCAACTTTATGGGAGGCCCATAAGGCGGTATTTCGAGGACTCTGTATTTCTATGGGCTCGCGTTTAAAGAAATCTGCGGCGAGTGCTAGGGCCTCTCTTGTACGTCAACTATCTTTGGCGGAACGACGGTTGATGGCCAAGCCGTCCGTCTCTGGGCTCCGGAGGGTAACATTTTTCCGTGACCGCATTAAAACTCTTGACTCCAGTAAGTCTGCACAGTCCCTCCTGTGGGTTAAACAGAAATTTTACGAATTTTCCAACAAACCCCATCGTATGTTAGTCAATCGACTTAAAGCTCAGTCTCCTTCTACGATGCCTGATCTTTTAATCCAACCAAACGGAAGCCCTACCTATGATCCTCAGGTCATGGCAACCCTTTTTGGCTCATACTATGAGAAACTGTATAACTGTTTGACCCCAGACCTTCACCCGCCTCTCACACAGTCATCCTTTGACGACTTTTTTGATTCCTTGTCACTTCCGAGACTATTACCCCCAGACATTGCCATCCTTAATGCTGACATTACGCTAAAGGAACTACTTGACACGATTAAACATCTTCCCTCTCGTAAGGCCCCGGGTCCGGATGGATTACCCTACTCTTATTATAAATCCTTTATTGGTATCCTGGCTCCCCATCTTCTTTCCCTTTATAGCGACCTTTTTAAGGGGGTCACACCCCAGACTGACTTTTCACGTGCCTATATCTCGGTTATCCCTAAACCCAATAAAGATCTCTCTATTGTAGACAACTATCGTCCGATTGCACTACTTAATTCCGACTACAAGATTTTCACTAAAATTTTAGCCAACCGATTGTCTGGAATTATTTCCAAACTCATACATAGGGACCAAGTGGGCTTTGTACCTTCCAGACATGCTGCAGATAACACCAGGAGATCTATTGATCTGGTTGATCTGGTTAACCGATCTTCCACCCCTGCTGTGTTATTGAGCTTAGACGCTCAAAAAGCTTTCGACCGGTTAAGTTGGCCTTACATGTTCATGGTCTTGGAGAGATTTGGTTTCAGAGGCCCATTTGTAGCAGCCTTGAAGGCCCTTTACTCTTCCCCATTTTCGCAGGTCAGATTAGCCTCTTTTCTCTCACTCCCTTTTCAGATGTCCAATGGCACTCGTCAGGGTTGTCCACTCTCTCCCTTACTGTTTATTCTTTGCCTGGAGCCGTTGGCCACATCCATCAGGTCGAATCCGGATATTCGCGGGATACATTCCCATACCCATGAGTACAAGTTATCGCTGTTTGCTGACGACATTCTCCTCACACTCACGAGTCCCTTTACTTCTTTACCGATTTTGCATCTGACCTTGAAACAATTTGGGGCTATATCAGGCTACAAAGTTAATACGTCTAAAACTGAGGCACTCCCAATACACGTCTCACCAGCCGTTCTATCCTCGCTTCAGGAAGCTTTTCCCTACCGGTGGTGCACCCATTCTTTAAAATATTTAGGTACTCATCTTACTTCCTCTTACCAATCCATATACGAGGCCAATTTCCCTCCACTATTTTTTGCAATTTCTCGCTCCCTGAAACAATGGGATGCTCTGCCCATTTCTTTCCTCGGACGCATTAATGTATTAAAAATGACAGTGTTACCTAAAATTTTATACCTGTTTGCGACCCTCCCCGTTCCCGTTCCTATGTCCAAACTCCACTCTCTTCAGAAATCTTTCCTGCATTTTATTTGGCACAACAAGCGGCACAGGATTGCACGTTCTGTTTTGCTATCTCCACGATCTAGGGGGGGCTTGGGGGCTCCGGATATAATAACATATTACTACGCAACTCACCTTCGTTTTCTCATGTCATGGTCTTCCCATTATCCTCCCAACACATGGACTGAGATCGAATCCTTGCAACTGGTCCCAGCCCATCTATGTTCTCTCCTTTGGTCGACCTCAGCAGTGGATGTCTCCTCCTTTCGCCATTTATTCCTTGGTCCCATGCAATTTTCTCTGACTGTTTGGCGGAAATGTAAGGCTAAATTTTCACTGGCCTCTGATTGCTCCCCACTGACGAATATCCTCTGTAACCCTAATCTCCCAGACAACATGGCCATGTCCCGGATGTCTCATTGGGCTGTAGCTAACCTTTTTCAATTGCGTCACTTGGTACACCCGGTGACTCGTAAGTTACACTCATTCCCAGTTCTCCAGAAAAAAGCCCTTTTACCTCCTCAACACCTATATATTTATCTTCAAATACGCCACTTTTTTTCCACTTTATCACCTTCATTGACTCTGGGGAAGCCTACTCCCTTCGAACGTCTATGTATGCAGGGTCCCCATCACAGGGGTATAATCTCTAATACATATAAACTTCTTATGGAAGCCCCCTCTTTATCCAACAATACTCACCTTTATATGCGTAGGTGGTCTCAATTTATACAATGCGATATTGATTTATTGACATAGCAGAAAATTTGGGAAAATGCATCTAGATCTTCTGTCTGTGTGGTTTTTAAGGAAAATATTTACAAGATCATGATGTTATGGTACAAAACACCTAAAGTTCTGCATGCTTATAATCCGAATGCTTCTCCTGATTGCTGGCGCTGTAGTAGAGACCTCGGTTCTCTCTATCATATTTTTTGGACATGCAGCTCCATTGCTCCTTTTTGGCAGGATGTTCTCTCCTTGCTGAATTCATTGCTGCGTGTCTCTCTCCCACTTGATCCACTACATTTTTTGCTGGGTTTACCATTCCCAGGACTACCTAAATTATCCAGGAAACTCGCTGTCCATGTGCTGACCGCGGCCAGGAGAAGCATTCCTATGTGTTGGTTGTCCTCTGATCCTCCTTCAATGCCGATTTTGTACAAACTTATTGCTGATGTAAGACAGATGGAATATTTGACTGCACTACATAGTTGTTCGTTTGCTGTATTTGAGATGATTTGGCTCCCATGGGATACTTTCACTTCTTCTATGCCGGCCCACATTGCAAGGCCCTGATGTTTTTCACACTGTTAATTATGATTTAGCTGGTCCTGACCCTATTTAACTCTGCCATCGATGTACCTTTCTGTTATGTTTATTTTCTCTTCTGATTCTTTGAAATATATTGTTTGTATTTCACGAAAACCAATAAAAATTGTTAATATAAAAAAAAAAAAAAAAGGCCAAACTTTGAAATTTTTTAATGATACAAACATTAAATTCAGTCTACAACAAGGAAATGAAAATTAATACACTGAAAAAAATATACATTTTCTGGATTTTCATACCAAGTGTATTGATAGGTAGTATAGTGCAGAGAAAAATCAAGAGGGTGTGGACTTTTATCTGTTGGTAGGCTGTCATATAGAGAAGTTGAAGAGACTGCGGAGAAAGGTAGCTTGCATGGGTATTAGTGGGCCCTGGCTGTTACCATTGACTTCCCAGCAATATACATGTTTTATTACAGTTATGTGATAGTTTTAAATTTTTGGGATTGTATTTGAGATTCAAAAGACAGGGATTCTTTTAGTTTGCCTTAGCACAACTAGAGACAGTTTTAACACTTTTCACAATAGGGTTTAATAATGAAAATATAAAAATGGTGCAAATAACATTTTTACAAAAAAAAAGATATTGCAAAGAGACGACAATGCAACAGAGAAATAAAAAGTAGTTGAAGGTGAGAATACTTAACAATGTCCCGGTTTCAGCAGAGTCCAATGGATAAGCAAAGATACTACTGTGGTTCTCTCAAGTCCATTTAGGTGTTCCCTGGTTTAATTTTAAATGAGAGCTGTCATAATGTGGATGCATTACACTTTTTTCTTATCAAGGGGGGTGTTGACAGAGTCCATCTGATCAATCATCCGGTCTAAGGGGTGGTTGCTGAGATGTCAGCACTTTTATGATCAAGTCATAGATATCGTTTTCTATAAGTATTAATATCTCTTCATATATGCAGGGTACCGTCAGCTACTCTGCATATTATTGTCCAGCATGAAATTAGCTTCGAAATGGATATAGATATGACAGGTCTCAGATATCTATTTCTCATAGGAGGGGTGTGGAGGCCTAATCCAATCCGTTACCTCCTAGCATAGGGGAGTTTGGGTTCAAAATGCTACCTAGTAACTAATGAAGGTAAATATGACTTTACTTTGGCTATACTGTCATCATTTCAGAAGTTATGAAATATAGTGGGATGATGACTTCTTCCAGGATAGATATGTGTATTCTACAGACTTCTGACTAAGGTATTTATGACCCAATGCCTGCTAACTCTCTAGTCCTTGAAGCCGCTAAGTCAGATACTTTTATGGGCCCTGAGATATGTATTGAGGGTTAGATTCTGTTAGTTCTATTAACAGACAGATAAGGGGTGTCTGGCATCAGTTAATAGTTGTGTATTAAATAAACTGAACGAAGCCGGGGGGGGGGGGAAGGTCACTGTGGCTATGCCTTCTTATGACAAAATGGCATGGGAGACTTGTGATGAGAAAAAAATGGCCGCTACACACACAGCTATTTGGGTTCCAAGCACGCACAAACCATTACACCCCCCCTCCTCCAGGGTTCCCTCCCAGGCTCACGGCCACACAGCCACACACCTCAGTAATCTATCTTATACCCAACTTCTCTGCTGGCCAAACTCTCTCATATTTATGGGCCAGTCTGCCACACTGCCAGGCCTCCTGCCTGAGATTGGTCAGACTCCCATGAATATGTAGATCAGCCCCTCTTGGCCTCTACTCACTAGCTTCTAGAAACTTCTCCAAGCTTCTAGAGTGGGGGGAGGTACCAGAGGACTGACCTGTAGAGCCCTCCAGCCTGACCTGAAGTAAACCTTCTTATTCACACCCAGGCTTCTAGCAAGCATCTAACTACACTTACAATCTATGTACACTTGAGGGCGCTACATTGTTATTCCTGTTGGATTACTGCAATTTGCCCATTGGAAGGTTCTTCTATGCATATAGTGAGCAGCTTCTGTGTCCCAACTACTGCCTTACTGGTGCTGCCTGCTGTGTTTGTTCATATACAGTGGTGGCTCTGCTGATGACATCATCAGCTGCTGATGGAAGGGGGAGTAGAGGTCAGACTACAGGACACCACACCATAATTCCAACATAAGAGGAAACATTTGGGCAGTCACAGCTTTGGCACCCACCTTTTGCACCCACAACAGTTTTTCAGAAAAGATGCTGACTGCATTGTTTTTTATGTAAATACCTTTGCCCTGTAGTGGCTACAAGTATCTGCCTAAAGGAATGGTATAATTCACAAAAACAAATACAATTATTATTAGATAAATGCTACAAAGACAAATATGTACTTGAAATAAAAAGGTTATATTTATCTTAATATAGTTATTATATGTTCTTTTAGGATAGTCTTAGATTAGAATGTTAAAAATCAAAGCACACTCACGCTTACACTATCCCACATATTATTATGAGTAATATTCTGTGTCCTTGTTGAAAGTTGTCAAAATTATGGGAAACTAAATGGTTTCACTAAGAATATCCTAAGGAAAGAAAAATAATTTCCAACAATCTACACACTGAAGTCCCCTTGCGGAAGTCTTTATATTAGTTAGAATGTTAGACAATTAGGGAAATGATTCATTTTGCATGAAAAAGCTAGATAATAAAGACATTTTTGTGTCACTCAAGTACTGTCATGTTTTAGAGTAATATTTAATTAGAATCATTAGTGAGTACTTCTTTTAAGGGACACTCCCTTTGTGACATTGCTGCTGGGTAGTTCATTCTTTTTTTACGTTGCTGTCATCACAGGGTAGGGGAATTCTGAATCCCTAAGCTCCAGTAGCCATCAAGAAAACCTGTCCCCAGACTATGTAGACAAAAATCACTACCCCAATGGTAATAATTATACATACATACCTTAAAGATAACAGTGTATATGTGTGCATAGTGCCTATTCAGATTAATGCATTATGGTAAAATCTAAATTTTATTGTATGTTACTACAATGCACTTTGCTGCTTGCAGTGGTAAATTGTGGTTTAATTAATTTTAAATGGCACCAGCACTGCAGTGCCATGTTAATAAAGGGGTTGTGTATGAATTTCTGTACATTAAGGTATACTGCCAGTGCAACTTAATGCACAGAAGCAAATTATCCACTTGAGCTCTGGAAGGTTTTACCCCCTTTATGTCCAGGGCAATTTTTGCTATTCAGCACTGTGCTACTTTAACTGGCAATTTCATGGTCATGCAATACTATACCCAAATTAAATTGTTGCCTTTTTTTCACACAAACAGAGCTTTCTTTTGGTGTTATTTGATCACCACTGTTTTTTTTTTTTTTTGCTATATAAATTAAAAAAAACTCAAATTTAAAAAAAAAACCTGATATTTTCTACTTTCTGTCATAAAACAAATACAATAAAATCAAATGTCATCATAAATTTTGACCAAAATTTATTCTTTTTTCAAATGTTGAAAGTTCAGGGAGAAATCAGTCCCCAGAACAGGTATCCATTAGGACTTTGCCCTCATCCCAGTACACAAACATGTTCCAATGCAGCCATGTTTTTGAGTATCTCCCCCATCTTTTCTGAGCAGTCAAAATCAGGTTCTCCATCCCATTAATGTCTTCCACCTTGTTAAGCCACAACAAGATTGAGGGTGGTTTTGGGTCCCTCCATCTCAAGGAGATGGAGGCTTTGGCGGCATTAAGCAAATGATGGAGGATCGACTTCTTATAAACCTTGGCAGTTGGCAGGGATATCTGGACAGTGCAGAAGGAGGAAGGCAGATTCATCTGGAACTGGGTAGTCTGTAAACATTTGTGTCTTCTCACTTCTTTCCAGAAATTATCTTATTTCAGACAGGACCAAAAGATCTGTAGGGACATCCCTCGAGACCCCTAACATCTCCAGCAGTGATCAGAAGTTTCAGGAGGAAAATGGTGTAGAACTGACGGAGTGTGATACCATAGGGTGAGCAACTTGAAGTTGCTCTCCTAAATGCGGACACATATGGAAGATTTCAGGGAAAATTGAATGATGGCCCGACTCTGTTTGGGCATGAAGGTCCTACTAAGGTCGGTCTCTCATTTACTGATGACCAACAGTGAATACATCTTGGAAGAAACACAAGGCAGGACTCCGCTGTCTGGGCAATATGCCTAAAACAGTCAACGTGCGATGGAACTGAGCAGGAGGACCTAAAGTGCCAAGAAAATGCTGTATTCATAGTGCTTTCAAGAAATTCAAAGCATAAAGTCCAGTCGGCTGTATCAAAAGCTGGAATCTAGGGCCAAGCATCTGAAGTGAGGAAGTGGGATGCCTAAAAGCAGCTGGTGGCTAACAAGCTGTAAAACATACCATCCTCCAATCCTGGAGAAAATCTTGGATTGCCCAGGATAGGGAATAAAGGAGATTGACTGGAGGACAAGGCAGGGTTACAGCAAGCTAGGGAACAGAGGCAAAAAGTGGGGCAAACAACTGAGTATGTCTTAAGGGATGCTGGCAGGGTAGCATAGCACTAGGGCTCTCTATTGAGAGGAACGGAGTTATATTGTTGTTTGAGCTGCGCCCGGGGCTTAAAATCGCCGTGTCTACAGTCAATCACCCTCCCCAAGTGGGTAACTTGATAGTATTTCTGAACATCTTGGACTGCCAAGCCGTTATGAACTTTAGGTAATGTTTAGAGACGTCTGCTCAAGCTAGGTTGTTGATGGGCTCAGATGAACCTAGTGAACTGAGCGTTGACTTGTTTGGAGTAGAAAGTGGGAATCCGAATAGGGGGAGCTTGGAAGAGGTAAGATGCTCATCTAGATGACATTGCAGCGTCCAAACCAGGAGTGAAAGCTACTATGCTACTTGTCCAGGAGGGTGCAAACTTTACTGTGTATTGGCAGAAAATTTAGTGCAAAGGTGTTAACCAAGGCCCATGGTATATAGGTACCCAAATATTTCAGCACAGTGGTAGTCCATTTGAATTTAAAATTAAGCTGCAGGTTATACAGCTGGGGGAGGTATTTTTTTTTTTTTATAATTTAAATATTTATTGATTTTCATTTTAAATACTTTTCAACATCATGATATACAAACTTATATATATATCTATACACCATAGTATCCAACATTTCTACTTTATTTACTTTATTCCAAATTTCCCCCCCCCTCCTCCACCCTCACCCAAATCCCATCTTCCTGCTTTTCCTATTCTCTACATCATTTTATCTCAGCAAGTGCAGTTTTCCTATTATTTTCTTTAATCTTTCCTATATTTCATGTATAACTTAGCTTTTTCCCAATTCTCCCATTTCCTATTATAAATCTCCATCCTATCTTCCTGGACATGGCACAACCTTTCCATCTTTTTAATCTGCTCAACCCCTTCTATCCAGTCTTCTACCCTCGGAGCTTCTATTTGCTTCCAAAACCTGGGTATCAGAGCTTTTGCAGCGTTAATGTAGCACCATATCCCTGATTTTTTATATTTATTGACTGATATGTCCATGTTATGCAAAATACACACTTCTGGGTCTAATCCAATATCTATTTCTGTTATTTTTCTTATCAATTGGGTTATTGTTTTCCAGAATACCTGAATTTTTGGGCAGCCCCACCATATGTGATATGTTGTACCTATTTCACCACATCCCCTCCAACACCACGGTGAACTCTCTTTACACATCTTATTTTCAACAGTTGGTGTAATGTGCCATCTTGTCAAACACTTATAGTTCATCTCTACCTCTCTCATAGAAATGTTTTCGTGGGTTAATCTATATATTCTCCTCTGCTTCTCCTCATCTATCACACTTCCCATGTCAGTTTCCCATTTTATTATATATGTTGGCTTTGTATTTATATCTAGTTCTGTGAGTATTTTATATACCTTAGCAATCCCGTGTTTCCCATCACCTTGTGTACCCAAAACCTTTTCAAACAAGTTCCAGTTGTCTCTTGTCCTTAAAGGTTTTGGCAAACTTCCAACAAAACTCCTCAATTGAAAATACCGCCACTTATCTAATTTAGTGAAAATCTCACCCTCTTTTTTTTTCAATTCCACAAATGATCCTATTTTATCCCCCACCAAAATATCTCTTAATTGAACCTCTTCCTTTTTAAACCACCTACCTCCTATTTCTTCTCTACCAGGGGGGAAAAACTCCGTGTTTTTTAGTGAAATCAGTGTTGAATTAGAAGACCATTTCAAACTTTTGTGTAAATTATCCCAAATTTTTAAAACATTCAATGTGTATGTATTTACATTATCATTTAAGCCCCTATACTGTGTTGGTATCCATATCGCCTTACCCAAATCTGTTCCACTAAGTTCATTCTCTATCCTCACCCAACTTTTTTTATAGTTCTGTGTCCAATCTATAGTTCTTGCCAATATTACAGCTTTGTAGTATCTTTTAAAGTCTGGAAGCCCTAAACCACCTCTTTCTTTCCTCCTACTCAACAACTCATATGACAATCTTGGTTTTTTATTCCACCATATGTATTTTGTTATCAGTTTCTTAATTAACTTAAAAAAGGTCTCTGGGAGTTTAATTGGTATCATTTGATATCTATACATGATTTTTGGTACTATTATCATTTTTACTAGGTTAATACGACCTATCAATGTCGGAGTTCCCTCTTGCAATATTTTTAGCTCCTCTCTAATCTCATTAATCAGTGAAATATAGTTTAATTTGTAAAGGTGTTTATATGAAGCTGTGAGATTTACTCCTAAGTATTTTATATCTCTATCTTTCCATTTAAAGGGAAATTCCTTTTGTATTTTTTCTTTTTCATTTTTTGAAATATTTATATTTAGAATCTCCGTTTTTGTTGGATTAATCTTCAAATTTGACAATTCTCCATATTCCTTCAATAGCTTCATTAGGTTTGGCAGTGTCATCCTGGGGTTTCTCACATAGAACAGCAAGTCGTCAGCAAAAGCGGCGACTTTATGTTCCGTGTCCCCTATCTGAATTCCCTTTATATCTCTATTTAGCCGTAGTGTTGACAGAAGTGGTTCTAGTAATACAACATACAACAATGGGGACAGTGGACATCCCTGTCTTGTACCGTTTGACATCTCAATGGGTTCTGACCTCTCACCGTTCACCACAACAACTGCAGAGGGGTATCTATACAACTTTCCTATCCACTCTCTCATCGTGGGCCCGATTCCCATGACTTCCAACGTATCCATCATGAATCTCCAGTTCACTCTATCAAACGCTTTTTCAGCGTCTATAGAGAGTAGAATCACCGGTTCTTTTCCCTTTTTACTTTTTTGGATCAGCATCAATGATCGTAACCCATTATCTCTACCCTCCCTCCCGGGAACGAAGCCCACCTGGTCCTGATGTATCCATTCCGGCATTAGCTCTTTCAATCTATTTGCCAAGACCTTTGCATATAGCTTAGTGTCAGTGTTTAATAATGAAATAGGTCTATAGTTCGAACACTGTGTAGCATCTTTTCCCTCTTTTTGGATAAGCACCATTTGAGCTTGTAGCGATTCTTTTCTTATTTCCATCTCTCCACCTAATGCATTCATATATTTTCTAAGTTTTGGTACTAAGATTTCACTATATTTTTTATAATATCTCACAGTATAACCATCTGGTCCTGGACTTTTCCCAGACACTGTACCCTTCAGAGCTAATTTTATTTCCTCTTGTGAGATATCTGCATCCAGGGAGTTCATTTGGGCTTCGCTTAATTTTAGTAACCCAGCCTTCTCTAGATATTTCTTTCTCTTTTGATTCTTCTCACTTTCTATGTTTTCAGATTCCCGCAGGGGATTTATATTATACAGATCTCTATAATATTCCATAAAAACTTTGGTGATTTCTCTATTTGAGTGTTTCAGGTTCCCCTTAACATCTTTTATTTTTTCTATATAATTTCTATTTTTCTTTTTCCTTAGGGCCCTCATAAAGTATTTTCCCGGTCTTTCTCCCCATCTATATCTCTCACTCAAAACCCTATTATATGCTTTTCTCCTCTCCTCTTCTATTACACCTTCCAATTCTTCTTTCTTTTTTTTTAACTTCAACTCTATTTCCTTTATTATTCTATTCTTATGTTGTTGTTCTAGCATACTTATTTCTTCTAAGAGTCTGCTCATTTTCTCTCTTCTTTCTTTTTTCTTTCTTGCCCCAATCGCTATCAATATTCCTCTTATGTATGCCTTATGAGATTCCCACACTGTAGCTATGGACACATCACCTGTCTCGTTTTCCTGGAAATACCGTTCAATCTCTTCCCCTATTTTCTGGGCTATTTCGTTTTCTACTAATAGTGTCTCATTCAGTTTCCAACCCAGCCCTCCTGTTTTCCCCTTCCCCCATTCCAATTTCATTCTAACTGGGGCGTGATCCGATAAAGAGATTGTCTCTATTTCAATTTGAACTAGGTGGTCAATTAATTGATGTTCTATTAATATGTGGTCTAATCTTGAATACCTCTTATGCATGTTTGAAAAAAAGGTATAATCTCTATCTTGCATGTGTGTAATTCTCCAGGCATCTACTAATTGACTTATATGTAGTTCTTTCTTCAAGAGTTTCAGAGCCCTACTTCCTTCTCTCTGTACATGGGAGGTAGCATCTTTTTGTGGGTCCATACAAAAATTAAAATCCCCTGCGAGAATCAAACAGCCTTTTTTAAAGTCCATCAACTTCCTCAGCACTTTTTTCAGATATATCTCTGGACTTTTATTAGGACAATAAATATTGGCCAGTGTACATTCGATCTCCTGTAGTTTTCCCTTTAAGAACAAGAATCTCCCCTCTGGGTCTGTCATTCTATCTTCCAGCTCAAACCTACTATTCTTTGCCATACCTATTGCAACACCCTTCGCTCTCTTAACCGGGGAATCAGCATAATACCATGTTGGGTGATTTCTGGATCTCAGCCTAACGTTCGATTCTATCTCAAGATGTGTCTCCTGTAGGAATACTACTGAGGCTGCTCTATGATGTAATTCTTTAAACAGTCTAAATCTTTTCCCGGGGGAGTTCAAAGCTGGGGGAGGTATTGCAACCCCCATTGCTTCTGACTTAGTGAGATTAATTTTCATATTCGATAGAGCACTGTAGTGTTCAAACTCCTGCATGAGGGTAGTAAAAGAAATATAGGGATTAGTTAGAGAGAAGAGCATGTCAACTGATAGGCATACATTTTATATTACAAGACTCCCACCTGCAAGCGGTTCCAACATGAGGGCAAACAAGAGTGGAGAAAAGGGGCAGCCTTGGCGGGTGCTGTTTGATATACAGAAAGGATCTGAAAATACCCCATTTACTATAATTGTGGCCTGTGGGCCAGTGTATACAAATGAGATCCACTGAAGAATCTTCTCCCTTAAGCCCACATGCCGCAACACTGCAGACATGAATTCCCAGTTTGTGCAGTCAAACGCTTTTTCAGCTTCGGCACTCAGGAAGACGCATGGGGTTTTAGGATGGTTAGCTAGGTGGACCAAGTTGAGGACTTTATTGGTGTTGTCATGAGCTTCATGCATCGGGATGAATCTCACTTGGTCCAAGTTGACCAGTTGGTCCAAGTTTGAGATCTATGTTAAGTATTAAAATCAGCTGATAGCTGCCACAGAGTTTTTGGTGGTATGCTATAATGCTATTTGGTGTGAAAGTACATAGTGGTTTGTCAAGTAGGTACAGTTTTAGGCAGGGATTTTCATATAGGATGTGGCAATGTGTTTTGCGTATCTTGTTATCTCTTTGTGCTTACCATTCTATGTGATAAGAATCTGATACTTCTTAGATTTTTGGGATAGTAATTCTGCTGGAATTTTCCTGTGAGGAACATAGATTGCTTATTGTGTTTCTTTAGGGTAGTGTAGACTTCATGAATGAAATTATTTTCCAAATGCACTGAATGGATCTTTTAAACCTTTTAGACTAAAGCTTGTTCAGCTTAGACTTACTGGTCTGTTCTCATAGAGACTGCCGCTGTCTTTCCCGAGCCTTTAACTTCCAATCTCAGACAATGGACACATGCTGACACATGCACTGATCTTCGGAACACTGGTTCAACATGGGACCCTAATAGTGGAAAACAAAAACCTTGCATTTGCAAAATTCAGCTGTCTCCAATTAGTCTTCTCTCTTCGGAATGCCTGCTCTGATCATTCAGGAACCCTTTCACAGGCATTTGCCCTGTGACTTTCTTTATTTGCATTTTTATTTTTAAAGGTGAACTACACTGCACATGAGCGCCATAAAGCAAAAATGCTATTTAATTAATTTTAATATTCCCATCTATCCATGTCTCCATGCTTTATTTTGCTGTGCAATAACTTCCCCTAACATTTCTGACAGTGGCTATTTTGAGTAAGGGCATATGCTTCATGGAATATTTACCTCCTGGAATCCATCTTCCCTTAGTTAAGGCATACAAGCAGGAGGGTGTGCTTAGCTGAAATAAACCCTCCTCCCTCCAGAAGACTCCTGGGATGCATGACATCATTTGCCTAAGCAATCAATAAGAGAAAAGAAAGGAACCGAAGAAATATAAAAAAAAATAGTTTAAAACAAGTAAATATTATATACTTTCCTATCTATTTACTAATGCTAGCAGCATAAGGATTAAAAATAGTCAATGTAGATTTAGAGAGTGAAGTTCCACTTTAATTTGATACACTCTTTGTGCAGATTACACAACTGACCAAAAAAATGTTAAAAGTTTTTACTTTTTTTTTAATAAATATTTTTTTAATTCTGTAATTGTCAGATTACAGTAATAAACAGATGAACATTGTCAACTTCAGGCTGCAGTGGCACCTGCAATGTCATTTGAAGGTTAAAGGCTTATTTTGTCAATGAAGTCACTAATCTTTTAAGCTCAAAAAACACTGACAAAAATGCTGTATAAACAACGCTGGTAGTAGAGTTTTTTTAGTAGCATTCAGAAGCGTATAGGAGCATTTAGGAGTGTTAGCGTTTTTATTAGCTTTTTTACAGTACACGTAGAGGGGAAAAAAAAGTTGCTAGGAGAGTTATAGTAGCGTTTAGGAGCGTTTAGGAGCGTTTAGAAACATTTAGCATTTTTCTCTGCTGGAAGAATTCTTGAAAAGACTCTAAAAAAACATTTTTTTTCTGCTCCTAGACACTGAAGCTCACAAAATGCTAATAGCCTAAAGTAGTGTGCATAGACACATAGGATAACACTATTTAGCTTCTAGAAGCAAAAAACAAATGCTGATAATAGCTTCTAGAAGCTTAAAAGAACTCTAGTGTGCTTGGAGCCTAAGGGTTAGGAGCCATCACAGTGAAAGCTGGTAGCTCTCAAAGGATAGGCATTTATTAGCGTATACCCAACATAGGGCATTTTGCTTTGGATCATTAATATACAGATTGCAGCTGTGCAGGGGTTAAAGCACCTTCTCATTACACCCTTAAATGTGTCTTCATTACAATATTGCAATGCTATAAAATAATAATATTCTTCTAACTTAATCACTTTTTTCCTACTTGTTCATAGTTTTGGATGCTTCTTTGGAAAAATGATACACGTACCTAATTATTTATGCAGTATTTATCTTGGTGATTTCTTTTAAAAATCTATATAATTTGGAGAAAGCTATCATGGAGAGAGTAATTGTGTCATGTTTATCTCTTTTATTGTAGTTCTCTCTTTCTTTTACTCTGCTAGATTTATTGTAAATAGAATTGGAACTGTAGCACAACCGTAAATCTCTGCTTAAAAGCTAGTTTTGCATACACTGAAGGAATCATTATCGTTTTATGAATATTTTCATGCTGTTTAACAAATATGGCACCACACCAAGAATATGAAGATGGCATATGTATGCCAGGACTTCAGGAACAATTGGTAAAAAAACTAATTTTCCTTTGTGTAATTTTATTCGGATTGTGTATGATTCAAATGCTGCACATCAAAAACATATTATGGTACAAAAAATATATATAGTTTTAAATATTTTTTACTTTTATATAGACATTAAAAGAAAACACTTTTTACTCAACTATTTTTTGCACTTATCAAAGATGTAAGGAAACACTTACAATATTGAACAGATCAAAAGCGAGCAAGTAAAAAAAACATAATTGTTAAGGTTTGCATACTCTTCAAAGTAGATAATCGAAACAATTGATGCAATTATGTATATAAAAAAAGGAAATGTATTTTTAATTGCAACTAGTGCATACAGTATGCCTGGCTTTCTCTTGATATCAGCTTTCTGTTCTCCTCTGTATAGTATCATTCATATGGGGGAAAGTGAGTACAAGACACCAATCATAATTTACTGATGTGCATACGTGCTGACAAGAAACATAGGAGGAGCAAGCATAGGGATAGCCTGGTCTGTGTGCTGCTGCTCCTTCATTGTCCAATCTGGATGTTAGTGTGTTTTTTTTTGTTTTTAGAAGAGACTGTAAGATCCACCTTTCTATTGTACCAGTGGTTTTATAAATACTGTATGTGCTGCTGTTGCAGTGTAGGATCTAGTTGTTCTTTCTGGTGGAGATGTCTGGATCACAAGACTGTCCGTGAAGAATTAGAAGTCCTTTGACAGGTAAAACGGTTCCCATATATGTATTTCAACGGTGTATTTAGCTGCCTGCCATGATTTCAGGTTTTTGTTTGCTTTTGTTACAGGTAGTGATTAGATTTATATACATTTTTATCATAAAAAATTTAAACACCAAATGTAGGAATCTTTTGAGCTAATTTAAATATTATTTTATTATTTTTGTATATGGCATGTCATATGCCATTGTGTTTTTCAAAGAACCTTTAAGACAATTACATCTGTCTACTTTATACCTGTCAACTCTCAGTCAAATTAGTTTCATTTTTGAAACCTAGTAGGGGGGGTACCAGTGAGTATATCATATACTGTGTATGTGACCTGACTTGTCCTGATATGGATGATATATTATTATTATTATTATATAGGATTTATATAGCGCCAACAGTTTGCTCAGCGCTTTACAATATAACAGGAGACAATACAGCAACACTACAGTTCAATACAAGAGGGAAAGGAGGGCCCTGCTCCTTGAAGCTTACAATCTAGGATATGGATCTTAAATATCTACATTTGGGTTCCAAGACCTTTATAGGTATTCAGATCTTTGTAATAAAATTTGCACTGAAACACACACACACCAGTTAGCCTAACAGTATTGCATTATGAAAGAAAAAGAAAAAAGAAGCTGCTATGAGTCAATTTTTATTTGTTTTTATAAAAATATATACTTTTTAAACTGATTTTATACAGTTAGGTCATATATATTTGGACACAGGCTCTGTATGCCACCAGAATAAATTAAAACAAAACAATTCAAATGAATCTGAAGTGCAGACTTTCAGCTTTAATTCAAGGGGTCGAACATAAATATCAAGTACAAATTTTAGGAACTGCAACCATTTTTATACACAATCCCTCCATTTTCAGGGGCACAAATGTAATTGGACAAATGAATATAATCATAAATAAAATGTTCATTTTTAATAATTTGTTGAGAATCCTTTACTGACAATGACTGCCTGAAGTCTGGAACCCATGGACATTACCAAATACTAAGTTTCCTCCTTTCTGATGCTTTGCCAGGCTCTACTGCCGTTGTCTTCAGTTGTTCTTTGTTTGTGGCTCTTTCTGCCTTTGTTTTGCCTTCAGCAAGTGAAATGTATGCTTAATTGGGTTGAGATCAGGTAAATGACTCGACCATTGCAGAATATTCCACTTCCTTTCCTTGAAAAGCTCCTGGGTTGCATTTTTAGTGTGTTTTGGATCATTGTCCATCTGTACTATAAAGCGCCGTCCAATCAACTTTGCTGCATTTGGCTGAATCTAGACTGACAGTATATCTCTAAATACTGCTTCTGTCTTATGTCAAATCATCAATAAACACCAATGGCCCAGTGCAACTGGAAGCCATGCATGTCCATTCCATCACACTGCCTCCACCATGTTTTACAGATGACGTTGTGTGTTTTGGATCATGAGCTGTTCCAAGCCTTCTCCACACTTTTTTCTCCCCATCATTCTGGTACAGATTAATCTTAGTTTCGTCCATCCAAAGAATGCTTTTCCAGAACTGGTCTGGCTTTTTTAGATTTTTTTTGGCAAAGTCTAATCTGGCTTTTCTATTCTTCAGACGTATGAATGGTTTGCACCTTGTGATGAACCCTCTATATTTGCTCTCGTGAAGTCTTCTCTTGATTGTAGACTTTGACAAGGATACGCCCTCCTCCTGGAGAGTGTCCTTCACTTGTCTGGATGTTGTGAAAGGGTTTTTCTTTACCATACAGAAGATCCTGCAATCATCCACCACTGTTTTCTTCTGTGGACATCGCAATATAGTTTTTTTTGTCTTTTTTTCATTTTGCATTTTTCTCATCTCACATACTGTATATGGGCAATTCAAAACCGGTGTTCACACATTGTTTGCTCGTTCAAGGCTTTGTACATGATATACAGTCATAGCCAAAAATATTGGAACCCCTGCATTTCTGTCAGATAATGCGCCACTTTGCCCATAAAATGGTTGCAATTACAAATGTTTCTCATGTTTATTCCTTTTATTTGTATTGGTATGACAAAAAAGTGGAGAAACAAAAAGCCAAATCTGACACATTCCACATACAACTAAAAAAATGAACTGGACAAACTTATTGGCACCCTCAATTTAATATTTGTTAGCACACCCCTTGGAAAAAATAACTGAAATCAATCTCTCCCTGTAACCATCAATGAGTTTCTCACACCTCTCTAATGGAATTTTGGACCACTCTTCTTTTGCCAACTGCTCCAGGTTTCTTAGATTGGAATGGTTCTTTTTCCCAGCTTTTTGACATGTGCTTTGGGTCATTGTCCTGCTGTAAGACCCATGACCTCTGACGGAGACCCAAATTTCTGACACTGGGCCCTACATTGCACCCCAAAATACTTTGGTAGTCTTCAGATTTCATAATGCCATGCACACAGTCAAGACATCTAGTGCCTGAAGCAGCAAAGCAACCCCAAAACATCAGTGAATCTCCACCATGTTTGACTGTAGGGAATGTATTCTTTTCTTTAAAGGTCTCATTGCTTTTTCTGAAAACAATATAATGATGGGCTTTGCCAAAAAGCTGTAATTTTGTTTTGTCTGTCCACAGCACTTTCTCCCATAAAGATTTTGGCTTCCTCAGACAAGTTTTGGCAAACTCCAATCTGGCTTTTTTACATTTCTGAGTCAGCAGTGGGGTCCTCCTGGGTCTCCTACCATAGCATCGCTTTTTATTCAGATGGCGACGTATAGTGCAAGCTGATACAGTTGTACCCTGTGCCTGAAGGTCAGCTTGAATTTGTCTGGAAGACGATCGAGGTTCTTTCTCCATCAAACAATCCTTCGTTGCAATCTATGATCAAGGTTTTCTCTTTCGTCCATGTCTAGGGAGATTAGCTACAGTGCCATGGACTGTGAACTTGACAATGTTGTGCACAGTGGACACATGAACATTAAGATCTGTTAACTGATACAGGTGAGTTTAATTGCAAATTACAGGAGCATCACAAACTTAGAATGCAATTATTTCTTTCAATTTTGAGAAGGTGACAATAATTTTGTTTTTCTTGGGGTTTTGCGTGGAATGTGTCAGATTTGGTTTTTTGTCTCTCCACTTTTTTGTGCCATACAGTACAAAGAAAAGATATAAACATGAAAATGCCTAAACATTTGTAATTGCAACAATTTTCTGGGTGAAGTGGTGCATTATCTGACAGAAATGCAGGGGTGCCAATATTTTTGGCCATTACTGTAGGTTCTAATCTTTCTCTACTCTGTTCAAAGCTCAAAAATCTTTCTGGAACTGGGATAAAAAGTAAGTATTTTTCCAAAGATTGTTTAGTTTGCACATTTTTTGAGTAAGGAGTTGAGATATTTTTTACACATCATGTATTATGTTATGCATTTTAGTTTAACTTCAACACTGCTGGGCATTTAACAATATTTAATTTTCATCTTTACAGCTACAACTCTTTGTATGTGGGACAAGTGGACCTAAACTCACTTTAACAAATGGTCACCTGGAGTTAGAGGTTTTTGGCAGAAAAAGATATGCAAAGTCTCTTTTGAAAAAAAAGCCCACTTTTCTTCAGTTCCTGGTGAATTTTTGTTTCCTATGTATGCTGCATGGTGCATGCAGATGATAGAACTAGGTGCTGCAGACAATGCAGCTTTGCAGGATTTACATCATCAGTGTTCAAACAGTGGCTGAAGAAGACCAGGAAGACAGGACAGGATCCTATACCCATCACCATGGAGGACAGTTTAGAAGGAGGTAGGTGTGTGCCATAATCTGCAAGTATGCTAAGCTTTCAAATTATGGCAAAAGCTCACCCACACCAACAAGTTTACTTCTGTTTCAACATTCTTAGAAGATGATTGCTATGAGAATGGCTGAAAACAATATCATATTGCATGCTGTCAGGATTATTTAAATAAAGCAAAGTGAAGGTAACCTGTAGCAAATAATCAGAATTCATCTTTCACTCTTCTGACTCCAGTAACGTGTAATCTGTAGTTAAATATGATTGAATGGCTATGCAGTAAAGGTTGGCACATGCTGTGACTGCATATTATTCAGTACAAGCTTAGAAGCATCTACAGACTTTGCATAAGCAGCAGGAGTTAGATATAACTATTGTGCCGTGTCTACTTTCCAATGAAACACTGAATGTACTGCACATACTGACCAAGTATATACAGTATGGTATATGATTAAAAGCCAAGTTTATGAACAGTTACCAGATGTTGTAAATATTTTTCAGATGATACAATTTACATGAAATTGCAATCTGTACTTTAGGCAAACATCTATATACATTATTCGTTAAAGGTGCATGCATGCTCCTTACACTTGCAACTGACTGGTTCCTTTTTCTGTTTCTCCTTCCCCCCCCACTTGAGCTTTGATTTACAGGGGACCACAAGAGGCTGATGTGAAGTCAAATTCAGGGAGTTACACTGCATGCATTAAAAATACATTTAGTGATGTATTTATGAATTTATATATGTCTTCAGCTTTTAAGTTCAGCTTTAAAGCTGAATGATAGTTAGCTTTTATTTTTTTGGGGGTACAGCTTCAGTTACATACCCTACTTATATTAAAGTGTACCCCACATCCTTCTAACTGTTCCACAATGTAGAAATCTTCTCTTCAATGAGGCTGGGTACTTTTCCAAATGCTGAAATTCCAGCGCAATATGAGTTAACTGTCTCAGGTATAACCCTGAAGGAATCCTGACACCACCCTCTTCTTCCTGTCCTCTCCTTCATTCACAACTCTCCATGTTTTCACAAAATACAACATGTACCTTGAAGGTGGGAGAATCAGATAAATGACAAGATCCTCTCCTCTATTCACAGAATGTGTTGCATTCTGTGGAAACAATACAAAGAGCGTTGTTAATGAAGGAGTGGACAGGAAGGGGGTGGCAGTTAACTTACGTAGTGCCAAAAATTCAGTGCTGTACTCCTGTTGCCCTCCCAAAACAAAATTACTTAAGCTTCAGCTTTATTGAATTTTAGATTTTCTAGTTTGTAAATGCCTTGCTTCTCTAATTTGTTTCCAGTTATCATTACTGCAGTACTGTATACTGAAGTCAAGGGTTTAATACTTTGGCAATTAGAAAAATGGCTGCTATTGGATGTGTAATTGTTTCATTGTATGCTATGGAAGTTTAAAGCTCATACCCAGGAAAAAATATAACGGCATCCCATTACCACTACACCTGCACCTACCCAACCCTTGGCCCCTAAAACCTCATTTACCAGTGGTATCTGTCCCTTGATTGTAAGACCCCCTGAAGTACTTGTGATGGACACTTCTGGAGCCAAGAAGAGAAGAAAAAAGACATGGAACCTGCCATGTTACATGAATAGTTATAGGTAAAAAAGTGGGCTTTTCGATAGATTTAAAAAAAATAATAAAAAAGATATATTGTAGGTTAGGATCAGAGAGGATAGTGGGGAAATAATTTTTTTTCCTGAAGATAAGCCATGTGCAATTGAAAATTTTCCCGAGGCTTTTGATAACTTTTTTCAGTTTCTTATTTGCCCTTTGAAGGGTCAGTACATCCATAAACATATCCTTCAGCTGTAAGTAGATTAAGAGCTAAACCACCTCACATTTGTTATATATTGCTTAATTGATTAGCTGTCTAGGTTGATATTCCTGGGTATGCACACACGCTGTGGCCATTTTGTGGGGTTCTCGCTCTGCATTTGTAAATAAAGTATGGAGAATGCAACAGATTTGCAGAAAAACGCAAGAGTCTGTAGAAATTTTCCAAACTCCCAGGTGCAACTGAATGGAGAATGATGGTAGGAGATATAGCTGGAAATATTCAAGAGAATTAAGAAGCCTAGAGCCGACTCAGAACACCATGTTATTGTAATGGTTGTATGTGGTAGGCACATGCAAACTGTAGGCAACAGCCATCTTGTAAGGTCTCAGCCATTTTGTTTTACCTGAGCCCACTGATCTTACCCCCCTCCCTCCTCCTGTAAACTATGGAATTCATAGCTTTTAAAGATGAGCGAATCGAACTTGGCGAAGTGGAATTCGTTTCGAATTTTAGGAAAAATTCGATTCGCGCCGAATCCGAAAATTAGCAGACTTCGGATGCGCGAATCGAAATTTTCCAAAAATGGCGGCGACATGTGTGTCGACGGAGCGGGGATCTCTGGGAAGGCGCGCAGACAAGGCGCGCTGACCCATAATGCATTCATTCATGACATGTGATCGCATTAGCCAATCAGCAGCCAGCCAGCCAGCACTGTGTAATGGTCGAGCTATAAATTGCGGCCATCTTAGAATTCTCCATTAGCCTCCGTCATTCAAGAGAGACAGACCTCTCTGTATTAAGGACAGAGTTAGGGCCAAAGAGACTTTAGGGCCACAGAATCGTTACTTAGGGACACAGAATTGTTACTCAGGGACACAGAATTCTTACTCAGGGACACAGAACTGTTACTCAGGGACACAGAATTGTTACTCAGGGACAGACACAGAATTGTTACTGAGGGACACAGAATTGTTACTGAGGGACACAGAATTGTTACTCAGGGACAGACACAGAATTGTTACTGAGGGACACAGAATTGTTACTCAGGGACACAGAATTGTTACTCAGGGACACAGAACTGTTACTCAGGGACACAGAATTGTTACTCAGGGACAGACACAGAATTGTTACTGAGGGGCACAGAATTGTTACTGAGGGACACAGAATTGTTACTGAGGGACACAGAATTGTTACTCAGGGACAGACACAGAATTGTTACTGAGGGACACAGAATTGTTACTGAGGGACACAGAATTGTTACACAGGGACACAGAATTGTTACTCAGGGACACAGAACTGTTACTCAGGGACACAGAATTGTTACTCAGGGACAGACACAGAATTGTTACTGAGGGACACAGAATTGTTACTGAGGGACACAGAATTGTTACTCAGGGACAGACACAGAATTGTTACTGAGGGACACAGAATTGTTACTGACGGACACAGAATTGTTACTCAGGGACACAGAATTGTTACTTAGGGACACAGAACTGTTACTCAGGGACACAGAATTGTTACTCAGGGACAGACACAGAATTGTTACTGAGGGACACAGAATTGTTACTGAGGGACACAGAATTGTTACTCAGGGACAGACACAGAATTGTTACTGAGGGACACAGAATTGTTACTGAGGGACACAGAATTGTTACTGAGGGACACAGAATTGTTACTCAGGGACACAGAATTGTTACTCAGGGACACAGAACTGTTACTCAGGGACACAGAACTGTTATTCAGGGACACAGAATTGTTACTCAGGGACACAGAACTGTTACTCAGGGACACAGAATTGTTACTCAGGGACACAGAACTGTTACTCAGGGACACAGAATTGTTACTCAGGGACAGACACAGAATTGTTACTGAGGGACACAGAATTGTTACTGAGGGACACAGAATTGTTACTCAGGGACAGACACAGAATTGTTACTGAGGGACACAGAATTGTTACTGAGGGACACAGAATTGTTACTCAGGGACACAGAACTGTTACTCAGGGACACAGAACTGTTACTCAGGGACACAGAATTGTTACTCAGGGACACAGAATTTTTACTCAGGGACAGACACAGAATTGTTACTGAGGGACACAGAATTGTTACTGAGGGACACAGAATTGTTACTGAGGGACACAGAATTGTTACTCAGGGACAGACACAGAATTGTTACTGAGGGACACAGAATTGTTACTGAGGGACACAGAATTGTTACTGAGGGACACAGAATTGTTACTCAGGGACACAGAATTGTTACTCAGGGACACAGAACTGTTACTCAGGGACACAGAACTGTTATTCAGGGACACAGAATTGTTACTCAGGGACACAGAACTGTTACTCAGGGACACAGAATTGTTACTGAGGGACACAGAATTGTTACTGAGGGACACAGAATTGTTACTGAGGGACACAGAATTGTTACTCAGGGACACAGAATTGTTACTCAGGGACACAGAACTGTTACTCAGGGACACAGAACTGTTATTCAGGGA
This sequence comes from Staurois parvus, assembly GCF_062004578.1. Taxonomy (NCBI): domain Eukaryota; kingdom Metazoa; phylum Chordata; class Amphibia; order Anura; family Ranidae; genus Staurois; species Staurois parvus. Next base: position 7,345,879 of record NW_028318025.1, read on the forward strand.
CACAGAATTGTTACTCAGGGACACAGAACTGTTACTCAGGGACACAGAATTGTTACTCAGGGACACAGAACTGTTACTCAGGGACACAGAATTGTTACACAGGGACAGACACAGAATTGTTACTGAGGGACACAGAATTGTTACTGAGGGACACAGAATTGTTACTCAGGGACAGACACAGAATTGTTACTGAGGGACACAGAATTGTTACTGAGGGACACAGAATTGTTACTCAGGGACACAGAACTGTTACTCAGGGACACAGAACTGTTACTCAGGGACACAGAATTGTTACTCAGGGACACAGAATTTTTACTCAGGGACAGACACAGAATTGTTACTGAGGGACACAGAATTGTTACTGAGGGACACAGAATTGTTACTGAGGGACACAGAATTGTTACTCAGGGACAGACACAGAATTGTTACTGAGGGACACAGAATTGTTACTGATGGACACAGAATTGTTACTCAGGGACACAGAATTGTTACTCAGGGACACAGAACTGTTACTCAGGGACACAGAATTGTTACTCAGGGACAGACACAGAATTGTTACTCAGGGACACAGAATTGTTACTGAGGGACACAGAATTGTTACTGAGGGACACAGAATTGTTACTCAGGGACATAGAACTGTTACTCAGGGACACAGAATTGTTACTCAGGGACAGACACAGAATTGTTACTCAGGGACACAGAATTGTTACTGAGGGACACAGAATTGTTACTGAGGGACACAGAATTGTTACTCAGGGACAGACACAGAATTGTTACTGAGGGACACAGAATTGTTACTGAGGGACACAGAATTGTTACTGAGGGACACAGAATTGTTACTCAGGGACACAGAATTGTTACTCAGGGACACAGAACTGTTACTCAGGGACACAGAATTGTTACTCAGGGACACAGAACTGTTACTCAGGGACACAGAATTGTTACTCAGGGACAGACACAGAATTGTTACTGAGGGACACAGAATTGTTACTGAGGGACACAGAATTGTTACTGAGGGACACAGAATTGTTACTCAGGGACACAGAACTGTTACTCAGGGACACAGAATTGTTACTCAGGGACACAGAACTGTTACTCAGGGACACAAAATTGTTACTCAGGGACAGACACAGAATTGTTACTGAGGGACACAGAATTGTTACTGAGGGACACAGAATTGTTACTCAGGGACAGACACAGAATTGTTACTGAGGGACACAGAATTGTTACTGAGGGACACAGAATTGTTACTCAGGGACACAGAATTGTTACTGAGGGACACAGAATTGTTACTCAGGGACACAGAACTGTTACTCAGGGACACAGAATTGTTACTCAGGGACAGACACAGAATTGTTACTGAGGGACACAGAATTGTTACTCAGGGACACAGAATTGTTACTGAGGGACACAGAACTGTTACTCAGGGACACAGAATTGTTACTCAGGGACACAGAACTGTTACTCAGGGACACATAATTGTTACTCAGGGACAGACACAGACTTGTTACTGAGGGACACAGAATTGTTACTGAGGGACACAGAATTGTTACTGAGGGACACAGAATTGTTACTCAGGGACAGACACAGAATTGTTACTGAGGGGCACAGAATTGTTACTGAGGGACACAGAATTGTTACTCAGGGACAGACACAGAATTGTTACTCAGGGACACAGAATCGTTGAATTAAAGAGTATGTCAGACAACACGCAGAGGAGTGGCAGAGGAGGCAATGTTTCAGGAGCGAGCAGACGTGGCAGCAGAGGAAGGGGTCGAGGCAGCACTAGTCGCAGCCAGAGGCCAGTGCTCCCGGTGTCATCCAGCGGTCGTGTCTCCACTGACAACCCTGCCGTCATGGATTGGTTGGCTCGGTCGTCTTCCTCTTCCCAGGTCACCTCTGACACCTACAGCCAACGGTTGGTGGGTACGTCAGACACAACCGTTAGTTGGCATGGCCCGGGAGCAAGCCCACTGAAATCACGTGTCCTCTACCTGCCCCTGTCCTTTGGTGTTCCCTCACCAAGCGAAGTATCGCATGCTGTGGGCTCAGCCCCACTGTACAGAGAGGAAGAGCTAACAGAGGGTGGTCAGGAACGGGGGGAGACATCCGCCTCTTCAGCAGCCAGGCGAAGAAGTACTGGCGAGGAGAGTGGCTCGGTAGCCGGTCTAGAGACAGGTCTGTCTCCTGACCCACACGCAGCCGAGGGGGCTAGTAGTGAGGCGGAGACCCTAATTGATGATGATGAGGCTGATCGCACTTGGCAGCCTCGTCGTCATCAGGCTATTGCTTCCGCATCATCAGGAGAAGAGGGTGCCAGCTTGGCAGCGAGCAGAGTCGGTGGGTTGCCCAGGAGGCAGCAGGGTCGCAGCAGTGTCAGTGGAGGCAAACAGCCACGGAGTAGAGCACCAGCTCCACTGCAGCCTACCACCATGGCCAGTAGTGGTGCCGGTGTGCACGGAGGAAGTAGCAGTCAGCCAGTGAGGAGTAGCGGGGGCAAAGTTTCCTACTCGGCGGTGTGGCAATTTTTCGTCAAGCCGCCCGAGGAAGTAAACGTAGCCGTATGTTGACTATGTGGCCAGAAAGTCAAGCGTGGCAAGGGGGCCCATGTCTCCATCGCCACACTGTGCCATGTGCCACTTTCAGGTCTCCTCACACTGCTGGTGGGTTCCATTTTGTCATAGGGTGCTGGCAGATTACGGGCCTCCCATTGCTGCTGCCAGGCCCGTAATCTGCCATGGGCCCCTGTACCGCCTCCTCATGCTGCTGCCAGGTCCAGAGTGTCTCATGGGTCCCTGTACGGCCTCCCATTGCTGCTGTCTCCATCGCCACACTCTGCCATGTGCCACTTTCAGGTCTCCTCACACTGCTGGTGTGTTCCATTTTGTCATAGGGTGCTGGCAGATTACGGGCCTCCCATTGCTGCTGCCAGGCCCATAATCTGCCATGGGCCCCTGTACCGCCTCCTCATGCTGCTGTCAGGCCCGTAATCTGCCATGGGCCCCCGTACCGCCTCCTCATGCTGCTGCCAGGTCCAGAGTGTCTCATGGGTCCCTGTACGGCCTCCCATTGCTGCTGTCTCCATCGCCACACTGTGCCATGTGCCACTTTCAGGTCTCCTCACACTGCTGGTGGGTTCCATTTTGTCATAGGGTGCTGGCAGATTACGGGCCTCCCATTGCTGCTGCCAGGCCCGTAATCTGCCATGGGCCCCCGTACCGCCTCCTCATGCTGCTGCCAGGTCCAGAGTGTCTCATGGGTCCCTGTACGGCCTCCCATTGCTGCTGTCTCCATCGCCACACTCTGCCATGTGCTACTTTCAGGTCTCCTCACACTGCTGGTGGGTTCCATTTTGTCATAGGGTGCTGTATGGCCTCCCATTGCTGCTGCCTCCACCGCCACACTGTGGCTCCACACTCTGGTTTTGGCCCCATGACTGCCCAAATGAGTGAAGTGTGCGGTGATTCTAAGATCGACGGCACTCATCTGCATGTCATACTGACTGACAGTATTATTTCTCTTCCCCAGCAGACTCCAAGGGCATTTAAATTAAAGGTACAGTGTTCTGCACTAATATAAAGGCTCTCTGAAGCCTAGAAACACCCTTTTTATAAGTTAAATTCACAGCGAATATATTCGACTCGAATCGAATTTATTCCTCGAATTCGCCGAATCAGCCGAATCGAATTTTTGAATACTTCGCTCATCTCTAATAGCTTTAATGTTTAACACACTTCAAAAGAGCCTATTATGTAAAACTAGGGACAGCAGACATGCCTTGGTCAGAGCTGTAAACACTAATTGAGGCCTGCAGCATGCCTGTTTCTACGGACCATAAAACACTAAACAGATTAACACTTACCCTCTTACCTGTCATAAAACAATGACAAAATATGTCCATTCTGTCACACATAACATGTAAGGCCATTATGGCACTAGGAACATGTAGAGTGCCAAAAACCATATACACAGAAAGCAGCCAGATGTGCTTGACCTCTCTAAGACCTATACCCAATTAACAACTTACCAAGATTCACACACAATTCATAAAATCCAACAGGACCAAGACACATTAATATTAAGCATATATTTGAACGAGGAATATCATACCGAACAAATCAAGGTTATTATTGACTAAGCTAGAACATACATAAGGGGAGAATGCAGTCTCCTCCCTCCTGTGTGACAGACCCATCCAAAATACTTTGTGTTTGGTTTACCAGTTTCCAGAATGCAACCTGTACATAGTGGAAGATATTAATATTAGTATAAAACTGTATTTGGGACCTCCCAGCACCCACTCCTTAAATTGGATGATTGGTCAGATGGTCTCTGTCAACACTCCTTTGATATATCAGAAAAGTAAATTGCAGAACCGGTTGTCAAGCTCTCGTTTTAACATAAATTAAGGAACACCTAACCTGACTTGAGAGAGCCACGGCAAAATTTTTGCTTGGACAATTGGATTCTGCTAAAACCAAGGACTTTGCAAATGTTCTTCATTTTCAACTCCTTATTCATTTTTTTTTTTTGCTTTATGGTTTCTTTACTTCTTTGTAACATCTTTTTTTCTGTAAATATTTTAGTTGCACTATTTTGACCTTTTCATTATTAAATTCTACTGTATTTTGAAAAGTGTTAAAACTGTCTCTAGGGCTTTTAATTCAAATTAAAGAATCCCTGTCTCTTGAAGAGTGCTACTGTATTACAAATCTGTGAACATACCTGTCTGTGGTGACAGTGTGTGTTGCAGACATTTATTTTTCATGTTTGTTATTGCTAAGATTATACGTTTCTGCCTTCTCAGTCAAAGGCAGTGGTGGTAACTTAAAAAGTTACAATAATTGTTTAGTAACTTAACTCAGTGACAATCACTCTCAGGCTGTGGAACCTAGATTGTGGTCATGCAAGGTGGAAAATCTCTGTGCAGGATGCAGCTGAGAGTGGCATTGTTACGCAAGTGACCGAAAGTTGTGAGAATGGCCGGTCTTTTGCCACGAGTTGGCAAGAAGGGCAGGGGTCGGGTACCGCATTCATCAGTTACTGTATATCCAACATATCACTTTAGGTTGGACTGATCCTTTAAAGTCAATGCAGGATCAGTGGCTAGTGGAGGATTTTAGCTTTTCAGGAAAAATTCCCTTAAGAGAGTAATCTATTTACAGTATAATGACAATAATAAAGAACAGAACAACTAGACACATTATAGTGAGTTGGGTTTAAACGGCCATAAAACCCCAAACTGAATTATTGTTTTAAGATAGCTCTACTGTGTTTCTCTGTAATAAAAATCACAACCTATTAAAAAGTTAAAGCTGAATTGTATCCTGGAGAAATATTCTGTGCAAGGATGCCTGTCCTCTTCCTATCTCTGAACTATAGAATGCAGTACAGATGGTCTGATGGGGACAAGCACCTCCTTCCTCCCCCTCCATTAAGAAAAGCTCTTTCATTGATTACATTGTCTGTAACATAATCTGTGAATGGGGAGAGTCTGATCAGCCACAGGATTATCTCTCAGATTCACAAATTTATTACAAGCAGTGTAATCAATGAATTATCTTTTTTTAATGGAGGAAAACCCCAAACTGGTAACCATTGTAGCACTGCAGATTCAAAGACATGAAGAGGACAAGGCATTTCTGCACAGAAGATTTTTCCAAGTAAGTGATGTGACTAAAGATGTAGGGAATTTTTTTAGCTAAACTTCAGCTTAAAGAAATATTGGCAATATCAATATGAATTATATCTATCCTAACTTTCGGTTTATCTTAAACCAAGCATTATCCTAGATTAAATCCAGGGAAATATGTACTTGATGAGATTTATGAAAGAGAATGAAAGATAATTACAATTCATGTTATGATACACTAATATAGCTTTTAGATCACTTTAAATGTGTTATTTCTTGAATAAAGTTATTTTTAAGAGATTTGTCTAATAGAAACAGTAGACTGTGGAGGACTTCTTTGTTCTAAATCTAGCCTCTGGTTTAGATCCTTTAGTTTTGCAACACATTCCCCTAAGGAATTCTTGAATTTGTTCACCATTAATCATGCAATAAGTATTTGGTGTCATTTTTTGTAGAATAGCAGTGAGGCAACATTGTACTCTGTATGATTTATGCCATTAGGAAATCTCTAAATCACTTGTGTTGCACACATTTCTGCCTTAAGCTAACCTCAAGATCAGTATAAAATATATAAAATAGGCATAAATACACTTCATCTATTTTTTTGAACATTTCATTTGGTATAAAAATTGCTGATATCTGTAGTTTCAAAGATTTCCTCAACATTTGTAATTATGCTCTCAGTCCATGCACCTGCTTGATTGCACAGAAGTATTAAACTAGAGGCTCGCATGAGTATGGGCTCTATGACCGAAGTAAACCAGTACCGGCACTGAGGACCTTCAGCTTGCATCTGGACTTCACCGAATATATCTAGAAGTGCTTGGATGCATAGTGATTTCCCTTTCGGAGAGCTACTATTATGACAATACTGATTTTCTTCAAGGAAGTTAGTTCTTTAGCCTACCACTTCCTTCTTTCTGTATCTTGTCATTAGCTTCTAAATATGATGGATGAAGTAAAAAAAAAAGACTACTCATCAACTTCTAAGATAAAGCCCATTGTTGGCTCTCATTTTGAGATAACTGCTCTCAACTAGAGTCTAGAATATTGGCAAGCTAAGACAATGGGTTTACTAAGGAACCCCCAAGAGCAACTAATTTGAAATACAGTATAGTACTATACAATGACCATTGTCACTGCGATTACAAATAATGGGAGCTCAAAAATTTTAAGTTGTCACCAGCACAGGAGGTGGAAAATGATCTTGCACCTACAGGACAGGAATTTAAAAGAAATTTTGTAAATGGGTTTGAAAAAAACTCACAGGGATTTCAACTATTTCCTACACTAAACAAGTTTAGACTTTAGATATACAGTACCTACCTTTGTGGTAATAAAGTCCCTAAAATAAAATGTATTGACTAGGTTACACATAAGCTGCAAACACAGTCAGCGCACTGGCAGTCATAACAATGAGCGGGCTGCACAAGGGTGATTGTGACAGTACATGGGTAAGAAATATATGCAGCACAATGACAATACATGGTTAATAAACATGGACAATGCACTGGATATCATGGCAATACATCAGCAGCACACTGGCAGTTGTAGTAATATATGGGCAGCAAACTGACTAAACACTTGCTACTTTGTATATATTTAGTATACCACAAATAATACTTTAAAATGATACTTTTTAAGAGAACAAGTATTACCAATAAATACTATATTTGAGTAAGAAAAATAGCACATGCAGCTCTTTACCCACAGCTTGGTACCCAAAATAAAACAGAAAAAGTAATGCTGCAAAAAAAAGAAAAAAACACATGTTGTAAAATGTATAACATAAAATATATAGAGAAATTCACTTTAATGTTACTATTGGCTGCCAAGCTAATCTACTGTTTTCACTGGTCTGTGGTTGTCATACTGACTACTCACTGGTAGTATTCCAGAAGGGGAGAAGTGTATAAGTGAGTTAGGGGGAAGCTGTAGAATTATGGATGGATAGGAGAACAACAGTATGGGGGAGTATGCTCAAAGGGTAGGGACAAGAGTAATATAGAAGGGTTTACTTAATGGAGGTGAGGAGAATTATGGTGGGACAGCAGGGGTAGAGGAGAGCACATGTAGTGTTAGATGAGGAGTAGATGTGCAGGATGGGTGAAGTGCCAAAAAGAGAGAAGTGGTGTAGGGGTTCTAAGGGGGAGGCACTGGAGGTGAATGAATAGGTAGTACAATGGGGCACAATGGAGGTGAGCAAGAGAAAAAGAATTTGTGGTTTCTGGGTGCTGAAGAGAGGAGCAATACAGGGAGGAGCACTAGTGGTAAATGTTGGAAAAGCAGTATAAAAGGGGGGGGGGGGTGATACAGTAGGGCCTCCTTTTCTTCTGAACCTTTTGAAGGTGCACACTTTAAAGCATGTAAACGTTTATTGGCTTATGCAGTTCTATTTTCCTTCATTCCTTCCCCTAATGCATGCTGGAACCTGGTGTCCTTAGAAATATCTAGGGCCAGAATATTTTAGATGGTAATAGATAAGCTTTTATGTTTGTGATTACTTTTGTTAATTTTAACTCTAGTTGAATATATCCCACATTAGGGGTTATAGAAAAATACATTTTATCCTTAGGTACACTCTACAATTTTTGCTTAATTGGGATTTGTTCTTTATATAGGCTGCTGTGTGTTCCCCTGTTTTTATGGGGTTTAAATGCCTTTCAGAAATCATTTCTTGAAACATTGTTTGACCATAGAGTCACTTTGATGCACTAAGCACCATGAATGTTTTTATGTATTACCGTAAATTAAAAGCATGTATAATTGAATGCAATCTCTAATGAAATACATGCAGTTTACATGTACCATCACAGAAATATGATCAGGAAACTACAATTGACTAATGTATGCAAAATATAAGCTAATTACACAACTTTATCTTGTAGAAGCCATATTTTCCATTCATTGATAAATGATTCTCATTGTGCAGTACCTTGTGATGTTAATGACTGCAGGATGTACTATTAAGCATGCAATTTACATTATAGCATTTTTTTCTTGATAAATCATTACACTGGTGTGTTTTTAAGCATTAAAGAGAATGCACTGCCTATACAGTAAGGTTTTTCTTATTTTGTTCTCTTTATTCATTTTTTCAAATTATCATAGTATGTTCAAGATGAAAAATACAATTTAAAAAATATGTATTTTATTTTAGTCAACTTAATATTAAAAACTGTGTATGAATATTTCATATTCACTATATCCGTCCAGCAGGTAAAGCTATACTTGTGTTCTCTCTTTCTAAAACCCAGAATGCTCTCCTGCATCATTGTTATAGGTTAACTCTAAATTAAATGCTTATATGTAAAAAATGTTATAACAAATTATACAAGATGACAAAAACAGACTAAAAATTGGTATTTTTTTAAATAACCAAAAGCCATTAAAATGTTTCTTTTACAGAAGTCTTCATTTTCTTCAGCTAATGCAAAACCCCCTTTTTCTTAGAATTAAAGCTGTACAGCTTCATTACCTACTAAACGTGTTGTTATTATTATTATTATTAAAACTTAAGTTTACCTAAATTAAAAAAAACCCATCAGCACAAGGGGAAAGAAAGCAGGAAAGAAATCTGGCAGCAATAGTTTGCACAGCCAGCCATGAACGGGTGGATAGGTAAATAGATACATAGACAGATAGATAGATGATAACTAGACAAAAGGTATGCGAAACACATTATTATCACACAAGTTAGCAGACATGGTACTTAGAGAAGTGCATTATAAAGGAGGGTAAATTGTTCCATACAGTAATTAGCTGTGCTTTTAAGGGGTAAGGTAACTTCAAAATCACCACTTAATTGTACAAGTAAAGTCTACAAGTAAGGTCTTTAGCTAAATACTCTCCACTGCTCCACCTTTTACTTTAAAAACAGGGTCATGTTCATATCCAGAGCTGGGCATTGTATTTTTAGTGGCCATACTTTTCCACACGTCTAGCACTTGCTTTAAACCCTCATGTTGCACACACAGTTTTCAATAATGCTGATCAAACAGGAACCACACCAAATTGTAAGGAAGGAATTCTTTTTGTAGAAAAACATTAGCATATTCTCAAGTATTTCGAAAACTACTGCTGCAAGGGGGAACTCCACATATTTCCTTTCCATTGCATGCCCAGACAATGGTCCTCGCCTGGCATTTGTATACTTGAAACATGCAAAGAAAAACGATTCAGTCCTATCGCATTGGATTGGACCATTTTCTGTGCACGTTTCATGGATTTTTTGCTGGATCATGACTGAATGTTGATTGAAGTCAGCACAACTTCACCTCATTCTTTAAACAAGATGAATATACACTTAGCTTAGTGAATGTTGTGATGATGTGAAGTTGTGCTGACTTCAATTATCAAATCGTGTACAAAAAAGCCTGCTGTTTAAATTTTTCTTGCACATGATTGTGTATTCACTAAAATGTAATTTTTTCACTTTGTTTTACCTCATTCACTAAGATACGTGAAAGTTAACTTAGCAAAAGAAAATTCCATTTTTGTAGAGGCTCCATAACACTGGTGTTGTTCCCACATTACTCAGAATGTCCTGAGACCTTGTTGTTCCCTCCAGTTTTCTGCAAGCTGCCCTGCCCCTGGCTGGCTTGAAAAAACTGTTGGATTTGCAGCTGCTTCCATTCCAGCATTCCATTTCTTGTGTTATTAGTCCCCTTCCTCAAGTTATTTGCTTGTACTACATTACAATGGCCCAGAAGGCCATCCCTGTCTTCCACCAGCATGTGGTAGGTAATGTGCTTGTGCCACCGAACCATGCTATCAACTACACTAAACTATGGACACGTGATCCAGCAAGCATTCGACGACCCATCATTTAGGATGTGTTCACCATTTCAATACCTTTGGAAGAGGCAAACAAAATAGTGATGTAGCACTATACCCTTAGGATTCGCTGAGTTGTTTTCGGGCTCCCTGTCGCTCTGGACCCCTCTCTGAAAGCCCAACCCCTGCTGACACCACAGTACTCTTTTGACCAGAGTAATTTATCACCAGAAAATAGACTCGCACACAGATTAGAGTGAGCTGATATGATGTTTATATTAAACTTAACTGTAAGCTCGGTCAAACAGCATAAAGTGGTATATGTCAACGTAATGGCAATTTACCACTCTTAGCAACTCTAAGCAAAGAATACCAACACATACAGCAAAATCTCAATCAGTGTTTGCAGACCTGCTATTCAGAAGTTAACCCAAAACCTCAAGCCTGAGGTAACTCTAAGCCCCAGTAAGCAAGGAAAACTATCAAAGGTTGAACTAGCTCACGATGGGCCCTCAGGATTTGATGGCAAGGTTTAAATCTGAGATAGGAAAGAGCTCTTTAATTAGGGTAATCAATGTCCCTTTAAACCTTCTGCATGCTCGTTGGGCCCATTTGCTGCTCTACAATGATCCAGTGCATTTAAGTAGGAAGAGATGAAGGTGACAGTCCCTCAAAGGATTTATACAAGAACAAGAAGAAGGAAGGGCAAGTACTATCCTTTTAAGTGGCACTTGACCTGGTTGGTGTCTAATGCACTAAGCAGGTTGAAAATTCTAAGCAAAAAGGTGTCAGAAGTTGGCAGATTCACTTGCTGGCAATGGGAAACTCCTCTCTGGACTGCAGTAACTAATAGCAATGGTGGTAGATGTTCCTTTAAGGGGATAGGCTGGTGGTTAAGGGAAAATGATGTAGTCTGGCCTGCAGGAGGCATAGACTGCGGTCAGCTCTGATGATTGAACTATGCTGAAAATGTGGTCAGCTGTAGCGGCTGTGGGAACTAAGCCACAGCACGTGTTAACTCTATGCAATATCCACAACTGTGTGCAGGAAAAGTAGCAGATTTGACAGGTATGACTTGTTTGGCTGGTTTAAAGGATTCTCTCACTCAATCTGTGGCATCACTCAGGTCAGGGCGGTCTTTCACTCTTTGTAGATGGGGGCCCCCACAGGTTCTTTGGTCTCACTTGCAATGTTCTGTCCGAGCACCACTCTCAAGGTCACCTGCTCGCAGAATGTCTCGCTAAACAGAGTGGCAAAGCTAGTGGTCAGCGATACCTTCTTGCCTCTCTCATCTCTAGCTCTTTTGCCTGGTCCGGTACTCCGGCAGTCAGCACACTCACTCTCTCCACTTCTGCTCTCCAGCTCTTTCCCCTCTTACTTCCTGTCCAGTCTCCCAGGCTTCTAAATAAAAATGCCCCTGCCCACACACCAGCTCCTCTGGAAAATGTAGTCCTCTGATACACTGCTCTCCAGCAAAGTCCTATGGTTCAGCATACAAGGTCCATGGGGCTGTTCTACAGAGTGCGAGTAGCACTGAATTGCAGGACACTGCCACATTATGTTTCTTTTAACATCCTTTTTACAGTGAGTTGCAATAAGGCAGGGATTAGTGATACATTCCCTCTTGTATTCCTTCAAAAGGACATACTTCAGGCACTGTAGCCACAGCAGCAGGAGGAAGAGGAGGACTTGCTGCTGTCTGAGGGCTGGCAGGTTCCTTTGCCTTCTGCCTCCATCCCTGTTAAGCAGAGACAGATGAGTAATATGAGGGTTGGGATGTTGGCAGTGAGGAGGAGGAGGAGATTTTAAGGGGGACATTCTATGGGTGGGGTGAACTTGTTGAGAATAGTGTTGTCCTCAGCTATTCTGAGAACAACACTCTTACACACCTAAATTCATTCACTGTTTTCAAATAAACAACTATCTAGTATCCAGTACATTTAAGACACCGTCCCCCGTGCCCTTCCCCAAACACCTACCTACTGTCCCTTGTCACCATTATTGGGTCCTCCACAATCTGTGCCATTCCTCAAACTTTCAACTTGTAGAGGAGACATTGAGAACAGGGGAGCAATCCTGCAGCTGTCTGGGAGGTGGGGGCAGAGGTACTGCTTGTCAGGCTTGGTGTGTTTGAATGGACTCACATTGCAAGCATGAGTGTCTCCTTAGAAGCCAAATAGCTAAAGGAGACTCTTGCAAGCAGGGAGGTGAGGCAATGGTTCAGAGACTGTCCAGGACACAAACATAGGCATGCATTATCTAAGTCTGGACTTCCTGAACAAAAAAAGGGTTTAGTATCACCTTAAGTCTGTTGTCTGTGCCACAGGCAGGGACAGCAATTCTTTTAAAATATGACATTCCAAGAATCCACTGCACTGTCAATTCCTGCTGTGGCATGTGAACACCCCCAGCCACTACCTTCCAAGCTAAAGAGCAGCACAGTGGCTAAATGGTTAGCACTTTCACCTGGCAGTACTAGGGTCATTGGTTCAAATCTTAACCACAGCACCACCTGACTGGAGTTTGCATGTTCTCCCTGTGCCTGTGTGGGTTTCCTCCTACATTCCAAAGACATGCTAGTAGGTTAATTGGTTCCTGTTTAAATTGGCTGTAGTATGTATGGATATGAGTTAGGGACCTTAGATTGTATGCTCCATGAGGGTTAGGGACTGATGGGAATGTACAAAAAAAAATAAAAATAATTATATATATATATATATGTAAATTGACGGTGCTATACAAGTACCTGTAATAATGAAAAGGGATCAATTGAAGTTGGTAAAAAATACAGCTCTACTGCAAGTGTAATGTCCTATCACACCAGTGCATCCAGTCACAGTGTCCCTCAACACCAGTCCCAGTGTGACTATAGGGCCTTGATCACACAGGGCGTATCAATGCATGCCCTGTGCAAGGGCCATGCTTACTCAAATGGTGATGCAGATACACAGGTGTTCCATGCAGGGAATCCTATATATGTCTATTGGGATGCAGCAGTTGCAAGGACACAGCCATTACTGTCAATGTGATGTCTGTGAGGGCATGACTGCAAGGCCCTAAATGCAGAAAATGTGATCAGCCAGTGTCCCTGATCACCATTACACTAGTCACTGTATTGCCAGAACTGTGTATCCAGCAACAATGTTCCTGATTACTGCAACATCAGTGCCACTGCCACCAGAGCCAGTGCAGCCATCAATACTGTCCCTGATCTCTGCCATATCAGTACAGTGTAACCAGAGCCTGTGCAGCCAGTAACAGTGTTCCTGATCACCAGTGCAGTGTTGTGGCTGCCTGTAGTGATTTTGGTCTGTTTATTGACCACTTTTCTGCCTGTCTGGACCGATACTTTGCCTGTTTATTTACCACGTCTCTTCTTGATACCTGATCTAACCCATCTGCACATCCTGCTGACTACATTCCTGGAAAACACCAGTCCAAGCTTTCTGCTGTGGACAACTACTCTCCTGGAACCACTGGAACCCTTTCACTCACCCTTTGTTCAGCTTCCTATACCTCCTGTCTAGTGCACATGGCATTCCTGGTGTCAGTCACGTTTGGGCTAGATTTGCTTGGCTTATAGGAATGGGGACTGCCATAGGTGACACTACACTAAGCTATATTCCCAGACTACTCATACAGAGTACATTGATTTTTGGCAATTGGTTGATGTTTGTGATACACAAGATGGAGCGTCCAGTACATAATCGGTCTGGACATTGAAAATGTGGTATTCAATACTCAGGAGGAGTAGCAGAAAGTGTTTTAGGATGTAATTCTAAGTCTGTCGATATTGTGTGTAAAAAATATCTTATAAAGCTGACAACTTTGTGTAAAAAAAAATCATTTTCATTTTCTTTCTGTACTTTCCAAAAACTTGTGGCAAAAAAATTAAGCCTTCAGAAGACTCGGCATGCCTCTTAAAAATACCTTGGGATGTTTACTCTCCAAAATGTCGTCATTTTATGGGTATTTATACTGTCCTGGCACTTTGGGGCCTCCAAAAATGTGAACAGTAATCAGAAAGTTAGATCTGAATTTATGCTCCTTGAAAGCCTTAGGATGCTTCTTGGATTTTGGGCATCCCTATGTGGTTAATCTGTGAAAAAAAAAAATCACACATGGTATCCTCAAACCCAGGATAGTATTGAATGTGTTTTGTGGAGTGACTTTACATATTCCCATGCTGTGTGCTAAAATATATATTATTAACTGACAACTTTGTGTAGTGCCCTTTGTTAGCCAGGGGGAGCTAGCTATTTTTTTCATTTAGAGGCTGGATAGCAGCCTGGTATGAGTCAGCCTGAGAGAGAACAGCCTGGAAAGCAGAGAAGGAGCAGCCCAGTAGAAGGTCTAAGGCAGCCACCAACCCATAAGCTTGCAGAAGAGGACTGAGTGAGTAAACCCACAACCCCTAGGCCATATAAAGGAGGAGGACAGTCAGGTAGCCAACCTAACTTGCTCCTCATCTTGAGCTGTTTGGCTAAAGTGGCAGTATCTGAGTACCCTTGCTCAGGGATTCCCTCAGGAAGCTGGGTGAGCAGAAAAATTCATCTGGGGTCTAAGTTGGTACACCGAGAGGGCTGGAGAGCTCTCTAAGAAGAGAATCTTTGTCTGTGGACCTGTATATAGTTGCTAAGGAATAGACCTCAAGTTGCAGTTTTGTTAGGTATCCTATACACCCCTCAACCCTATCCAAGTTCAATACCCTTCAATAAAAAAAAAAAAAAAACAAGCTGAAGAACTGTTTACTGTCCCTGGAATGCAAGACTGAGAAAATGCGTGTTGCCTGGATGTGCAGGACTATAGGGGGACCCAAAACTCAGCGACTCCTAAGGAGGTAGTGCTACATTTGTGTAAAAAAAATAATTTTCTTTCTGCATTTTCCAAAAACTAAAAAAAAAAAAATTTCTAAAGAATTAATATGCCCCTTGGAGTGTTTTCTTTCCAAAATGTGGTCATTTTTGGGTGTATTCGCTATCTTGGTGCTCCAGGCCCCCAGAAATGTGACATGTAGTCAGGAATTTAGATGTGTAATTTATGCCCCTAGAAAGCCTGAAATTACTCCTTGGATTTTTATCATTTCTATGTGGCAAGGCTGTGAAAAAGTCTCGCTTGTGTGGTATGTTCATACTATGGAGACATAGTAGAATGTATTTAGGGGTGTAATTCTAAGTATGCATTTGCTGTACATTTTAAAAATATCTTAATAATTGACGTTTTCTAAAAATGTGTGTCAAAAAATTATATTTTCAAAAGACTCAGTATGCCTTTTAATACTGAGTCGGAGTACGGAGGTATTTGCGTTTCAAACTGTGGTAAGTATGTGGGTGTTTTCACTGTCCTGGTGATCTAGGGTCTCTAACGTATGTGATAAGTAGTCAGGAAATTTGGCATGTAAGTTATGCTCCTTGAAACTCTGAAGGTGCTCCATGGATTTTGGAACTCTCTAACCGTCCCACAGACTAAATAGTATATGGTACACTGATTTTGGGTTATTTTTACAAACAGAATGTAGCAGAATACATTTTGGCCTACATTTATAGAGAAATATCATTTATTTGCAAAATTTTTTTACCAATAATGTAGAAAAAACAGTATTTAACAGTTTTTACAAATGTTCAATCTTTTTTAATTTATATTGCAAATAAAACAAAAAACTGGTGATTAAATACTACCAGAAGAAAGCACCGTCTGTCCCAAAAATTATATAAAATTCATTTGGATACAGTGTTTCATAAATGAGTAATTGTCATTCAAAGTGTGGCAGCTGAAATATAAAAAATGGCTTGGGCAAAACGGAAATGAGACAGTTTGATCTTGAAGTGGTTAAATCCATGAAATCACAGGGGAACAGACAGGAGGCTACATGAGCGTTACCATGTACAAAGGTTTTAATCAAGGAGAGAGAGGCCAACAGACTCTGAAACAAGAACGAAAGGGTAGAAACCAATTTCTTGACAGTTCTGGGAGATAAACAGTGGTCCAGAGCCAGCTGCATGTAGAAGAGGACTCATTCGACAAAGAAACTCCTAGGATAAAACACTGAAACTCACACCAAGTGAAATACCTTCTACATCTGATGGTAGACCTTGTGGGAAGTAACCTTCCTTACTTTAGTATCATATGAGGGAGATGTTCCTGTCCATCAATGGGTTGCAATAATCTTGCCATCAAAGCTAGCAGATATGGGCTGTGTCCATATTTGATTTATGATATCACCTGAGAACCACCACCTTTAGTTTACTCTTGATGGGATGGCGGGGCCCAAGGAGCTGTCATTCAGTGCTAGTCAATGATGGGATTGGACCTGTCCTTCCATTGAGGAGATTTTTTTTCTTTCGACAGACATTGGGTGTTGTCAATAATGATTGATAATGGCATCGCTGGATGACGTGACTGGCGATAGTTACATTGTGGTTGCCCATAAAGTATTATTAACATCACTGTTCCACATCAAACGTATTTAAAAAATATTTATTTGCTTTGGTATATGTTTCCCATAGCGGTGCCAATCCCCCTATGACATTTGTTTAACAAACCCTTTCTTTTTACCCTACGAAATGGCCAATACTGGTTTTTAACCTTTGGGTCCCACTGGAGCACCGGAGATCTACTGATCGCAGGAGCAATGTTTTACAGACTCCAAATGCACATTTTTTTACCTGCAAAAAGATGTGCATTTATTATTTATTTTATAAAAGGTGAACTCATCCTTAACAAATCCATTCAAATATGTATATACAGTACACTGTATACAGTATATAACTAAAAAAAAGCACCTTCTATTGTTCTTAGCCTCCTCCAGGTCTCTCATTTCCATTTTTTTGTTGCTGTGATCTGACTTTTTGATAGAGCGTGGCTACATTTGTTCTCCATGGTCTTGCTGTGTGTAGGAACATACTCACCCTCTCTTTTTTGTGCCCAAGAATGACTAAAGAGTATGGACCATGGGATTTGTAGTGGGAATGGGGCAGTGCAAATAATTACAACTAACATACACTGCTCATTCAAAAAAACAGAGGTGAACGGAAAAAGGAGAGGATTGTGAGCCCATCAAGGACGTTACAAGGAGGAAGAAAAACATTAAAAAACTATTTCTTGAACAATAGATTACAGGGCCATTAAGTAGTGAATGTGGATTTATAATTTTTGGAGGACAAGTAAATCGTTTAGTGTCACTTTAAGTTCAGCTTGAAAATCAAAGTGTTTCTAAATACAGAAGGTTTTATTTACCTTAATGCATTCTCTCCATTAAGGTATAAAACCTTCTGCATGCAGCTCCCCTCCAGCTCCCCTTATACTTACATGAGCCCGATCTAAATCCCTTTCACAGCGATGTAAATGAGAGCAGAGGCTCTCTCTGCTCTCTTCCTGCTTATTGGCTCAGAGACAGCAGCAGGAGCCAATGACTGCTGCTGCTGCTGTCAATCATAGTCAGTGAGGATGGAGCAGAGGGAAGGGGCTGAGCTGAGCGGGGCTCGGGAGCAAGCACGCATGATTCCCCCCCTAGAAAGTGGCTTGTTATGGGGGCACTTGCTGGGGGGGGGAGCTTGGAGCACCAGTGGGGGACCCAAGAAGAGGAGGACTGCGGCTGCACAGAGTAGGTAAGTATGACATGTTTGGTATTTTAATACAAAAAAGTCTGAGCATTTGCAATCACTTTAAACATAAAGGGAAACTCATTCTATTGTTATTATATTTATTATTTTATGTTTAGAAATACATGTTTAGCTACGTTTTATGTATACATTTATTGAGGCACTATTCATATAGTATAGTATTTAGCTTTATCCCTTGTTGTTGTACTGCAGATATTGAACATGAATGTACAGAAGAAAATAATTCTTTGTCTTTTATTTGTTTATATAAAATCTAACAACTAATCTCCACATAACTCTCCTAAAAATATAGTGTCTTTTATAGTTTTACAAGTACTTTACAGCTTACATTTCAATGTCTGATTTGCTGTTCTTGAAGAAAATATGTATCCACTGTCATACAGATATTTGCCACAAGAGGGAGTGCCTCGACAACGCTTTGAACGCCATGGCAGTGAAAACTAAAGCTGCAGAGCTGACAGACCTACAGATGGAGAAGTTTTCACCCTCGCCTGTGTTCACTTTGAATACTCAAATTTAGGAGGCATTCCTGTTTTGTTTTTTTGTTTTTTTTTTAAATTCCCCTAGCTCTGACTATTTCAATGAACACAGGCTAACATGATGATTGCTCTTTAAGTAAATCAATCTCAAAGCCTTTCTACCTCTAATGTAATTGTAAATTGCATAGTTCCTAGGATTTGGACTCCTCTGCATGTTTTTTTTTTTCTTTTATGTTTGTATAACTTTATTTACATGTTGGCCTATTTTCAGGAAAATGAACATTGCATGAGTTATCCATTTGGAGGTTTGTGTTATACCTAATTTAAAGGAAGATGTGAAATGTGGAACAAAAGATTTTAGACTGTCCGTTATTCATACTATAAAGAAGGATTTCTCCTCTATTTTGTCCTTCACTGAAATGATTGCGTTCCTCTTTTTTCGGGATCTTTTCTTCAATGTTAATCGTATATTATTATATTATTCAGGGTTTATATAGCGCCAACAGTTTGCACATCACGTTACAACATGAAGGCTGGCATTACAATTACAATACAATGCAATACGAGAGAAATCTGAGGGCCCTGCCCATTAGAACTTACAGTCTAAGAGGGAGGGTCAAGTGATGCATAAAATAATAATTGTAGGGCATGAGCTGACGGAGAAAATAAAAGTACAATTGTTAAGAAGAGGCAGGATAGGCTTCTCTGAAGTTTTGAGGATCTGTTGTTATTAGCAGCAGAATTAACATGTTTTTTCCCCTAGGTATTACAATTATCAAGTGAATAGTTATAGTGTTCCATTTAAAGCTGAACTCCAGGAAAAGGAAAATCTCCCTTGCAATGGGACAGTCCTGCACTGAAAGGGTTAAATGCCTGTTTAGGTCTAGGGGGGGCCACAAGAAGGCAGTATTATTTACTTAATCCTTTGCCCCCATATGCTCCCTCCAGGCTCCAGAGTCAGCCCCTGCAACCTCTTCACCATCACGCTGCAGTCCTTTGAAGACATCAAGAACCCATGGTCCTGTAATGGACAAGAGGATGCCAAATGGCAGTCTGCATCCAGAAAATTGGGGAATAGAGGAGGGTGCCAGTTGGTAGGAGAGCAGAGGATCAGGTAATTAAAAATGCTTTTTGTACCCCACCTAGACCTAAACAAGACTTTAACCTTTGGGGTGTAGGGGCACTGGGCAGACCAACTGCAAGGGAGCATTTTTCCTTTCCCCAGAGAAGGGCTTTAAAGCAGTAGTAAACCTCATCCATTATTACAAAAAAAAAAATCCCCTGCAAGGTAAAGACATAATGTGCTAGTATGCACCGCACATTATGCAAAACTTACCTTAAAACTAAGCCCTCCAGCAGCGCTGTCAACTCTGTAGAGGCTTCCATCTTCACCTGTTTTCCTTCTGGGTTCTCGAGCCCCGGCATTCTGACAGATGAAGTCACTCCCACATGCGGGAGTCCCGGGCCACGACACACGGCTCTGAAGGAACGGCACAGGCATGCTGTTCCTTTAGAGTGCATGCTCCGGATTAAATGAAGAGAGAATACTGTATCTCCTAAAGGGTGCATGTTTATTCATTTTCATTATACCTACAGGTAAACTTTATTATAAGCTTACCTGTAGCTAAAATTAAAAAAACAGAGTTTACAACCACTTTAAGAGTGTGTTTAAAGTTCCACCTAAAAAACAGAAATAAATAAAAGTCAGCAGCTACAAAAACTGTAGCTGCTGACTTTTAAAATAAGGACACTTACCTGTCCCTCGGTCCAGTGGTGTCTTCACTACTGCTGATTTCACTGGTCGTCTTCGCTCCCTGACGCCGGCATCTTCAGTGTGGGCACCAGGCTGTGACAGCTTGCAGCTTCACAGCTGGGTGCCCACTGCATATGTGCTTTGTGAATGGTCCCGTAGTCTTCTGGGACCTGTCACGTGTCCCAAAATACTAAGGGGAGGGAGGGGAGGAGGACAACCTCCGCTTCCGATCGCCTAGGTGATCGCAGCAGAAGTGGGAGCGGGTGCCTGTCAAATTCTCCCCGCTCCCCAAAGGTGCCAATCCTTAATGAGGAGCAGTGGATAAAGACTTAAAGCGGAACTTCCCCTTTTGGGTGGAGCTCCGCTTTAAAGTTTCCTCCAGTTTTCCTAATGTTGGTTAAACTGAACTCTAGGAGTGATATATTTTTAAACTTTATTGGTCCAGCTTGGTTACACCAAATTCTTCTTTCTGTGTATGTTTATAAAATTATAGTCTTTTGTACTTTCATTTCTTCTGTTGCATAGACATACCTGTCCTGCCGTTACCTCTTCTTTGCTATTGCAAACGGACCATGCCAAGCACAAAAGCAGATCCATGCTGGCATGGTCAGTTTGCACTACAGAGTTTGTCTGTTAGGCCTCATTTACACTTGCTTCAAAATTTAGCATTTTACACACTTTTTTTTAAAGCTCTCTGAATGCTAACCAAAGCACCTCTCACTAAATAAAATTGTTACAGTTCTGTTCACATTGTTGCATTTGCTTTGCTTCACTTCAAAAATTATACCCCATGTCACTTTCTTGGTACTTCAAAGCATCCTCAAAGCCTCCATAGAAGTCTATCACAACATTCAATTACAGCACCTGCAGCATTTGAGGGACATTTATTCAGAGTTCGTTTTGAAGGTATTGCAAGTATGAAATATGCCAGGATGCACTTGGAAACCAACAAGCGAACCGGACAGATGTTAACTTCTGGTTCATGTGTATATACAGTGGGGCAAAAAAGTATTTAGTCAGTCACCAATTGTGCAAGTTCTCCCACTTAAAAAGATGAGAGAGGCCTGTAATTGGCATCATAGGTAGACCTCAACTATGAGAGACAAAATGAGAAAACAAATCCAGACAATCACATTGGCTGATTTGGAAAGAATTTATTTGCAAATTATGGTGGAAAATAAGTATTTGGTCACCTACAAACAAGCAAGATTTCTGTCTCTCACAGACCTGTACCTTCTTCTTTAAGAGGCTCCTCTGTCCTGCATTCATTACCTGTATCAATGGCACCTGTTTGAACTTGTTATCAGTATAAAAGACACCTGTCCAGAACCTCAAACGGTCACACTCCAAACTCCACTATGGTGAAGACCAAAGAGCTGTCGAAGGACACCAGAAACAAAATTGTAGACCTGAACCAGGCTGGGAAGACTGAATCTGCAATAGGCAAGCAGCTTGGTGTGAACAAATCAACTGTGGGAGCAATAATTAGAAAATGGAAGACATACAAGACCACTGATAATCTCCCTCGATCTGGGGCTCCACACAAGATCTCACACCGTGGGGTCAAAATGATCACAAGAACGGTGAGCAAAAATCCCAGGACCACACGGGGGGACCTAGTGAATGACCTGCAGAGAGCTGGGACCAACGTAACAAAGGCTACCATCAGTAACACACTACGCCGCCAGGGACTCAGATCCTGCAGTGCCAGACGTGTCCCCCTGCTTAAGCCAGTACATGCCTGGGCCCGTCTGAAGTTTGCTAGAGAGCATTTGGATGATCCAGAAGAGGATTGGGAGAATGTCATATGGTCAGATGAAACCAAAATAGAACTGTTTGGTAGAAACACAACTCGTCGTGTTTGGAGGAGAGAGAATGCTGAGTTGCATCCAAAGAACACCATACCTACTGTGAAGCATGGGGGTGGAAACATCATGCTTTGGGGCTGTTTCTCCACAAAGGGACCAGGATGACTGATCCATATACAGGACAGAATGAATGGGGCCATGTATCGTGAGATTTTGAGTGCAAACCTCCTTACATCAGCAAGGGCATTGAAGATGAAATGTGGCTGGGTCTTCCAACATGACAATGATCCCAAACATACCACCCGGGCAACAAAGGAGTGGCTTCGTAAGAAGCATTTCAAGGTCCTGGAGTGGCCTAGCCAGTCTCCAGATCTCAACCCCATAGAAAACCTTTGGAGGGAGTTGAAAGTCCGTGTTGCCCAGCGACAGCCCCAAAACATCACTGCTCTAGAGGAGATCTGCATGGAGGATGGGCCAACATACCAGCAACAGTGTGTGCCAACCTTGTGAAGACTTACAGAAAACATCTGACCTCTGACATTGCCAACAAAGGATATATAACAAAGTATGGAGATGAACTTTTGATATTGACCAAATACTTATTTTCCACCATAATTTGCAAATAAATTCTTTCCAAATCAGCCAATGTGATTGTCTGGATTTTTTTTCTCATTTTGTCTCTCATAGTTGAGGTCTACTATGATGCCAATTACAGGCCTCTCTCATCTTTTTAAGTGGGAGAACTTGCACAATTGGTGGCTGACTAAATACTTTTTTGCCCCACTGTATGTAGGAGTGCCTGGTGCAGAAGTCACATCTGGTATGCAGGGTGGAGAGGCAAGAAAGTGAGTGGGGTCCGGATTGGAGGGAAGCAACTACCAGAAGACACACATGGTGTGCATTGTGGGAAGTTGAGCTGTGGAGTATCAGCAGAGCTGGGGGATTGAATCGGGAGAAACTAGCAGATGTCACATGCAGTGGAGCATGGGGGAATTATAGTGGGAGGTGATCTGGTACTGGAGAGAGAGAGAGGACTTAGCAGAGAAGAATCAGCAGAGCTCAAGGACCTGAATGTCACCTGTGGTGCGCAGCATGGGAGCAATAAAGCGGGAGGTGAGAGGGGACCAGTGAGAGAAGAGGATCAACACACCAGAGGATCTGTAATGCTGCGGATTATTATTGAGCGGGGGTTCAGCAGAGATGTGGGGACTACTGAAGGGGCATCAGCAAAGGTTGGAGTACTACTGGGTTGGGGGATCTGCTGAACAAGGGTACTAATGAGCTGGGGATTTGCTGAACGGGGGTATTAATGAGCTGAATATCTGCTGAACTTGCATATTGCTGAGCTGGTTTACTAATTTAAAACAAATTGAAAATCAACCCACAAAGGGCTAAGGCTTCAAAAAATCATCACAGAAGCATCAAAAACACATAAAAATGCATATTGAAGTGGTAGGCACTTTAACTCCAAAGACATGCTGGCAGGTTAGTTGGCTCCTGTCTAAATTGGCCCTAGTATGTGTATGTACAGTCAGGTCCATAAATATTGGGACATGGACACAATTCTAACATTTTTGGCTCTATACACCACCACAATGGATTTGAAATGAAATGAACAAGATATGCTTTAACTGCAGACTGTCAACTTTAATTTGATGGTATTTACATCCAAATCAGGTGAACGGTGTAGGAATTACAACAGTTTGCTTATGTGCCTCCCACTTGTTAAGGGACCAAAAGTAATGGGACAATTGGCTTCTCAGCTGTTCCATGGCCAGGTGTGTGTTATTCCCTCATTATCCCAATTACAATGAGCAGATAAAAGGTCCAGAGTTCATTTCAAATGTGCTATTTGCATTTGGAATCTGTTGCTGTCAATTCTCAAGATGAGATCCAAAGAGCTGTCACTATCAATGAAGCAAGCCATCATTAGGCTGAAAAAACAAAACAAACCCATCAGAGAGATAGCAAAAACATTAGGCGTGGCCAAAACAACTGTTTGGAACATTCTTAAAAAGAAAGAACGCACCGGTGAGCTCAGCAACACCAAAAGACCCGGAGGACCACGGAAAACAACTGTGGTGGATGACCAAAGAATTCTTTCCCTGGTGAAGAAAACACCCTTCACAACAGTTGGCCAGATCAAGAACACTCTCCAGGAGGTAGGTGTATGTGTGTCAAAGTCAACAATCAAGAGAAGACTTCACCAGAGTGAATACAGAGGGTTCACCACAAGATGTAAACCATTGGTGAGCCTCAAAAACAGGAAGGCCAGATTAGAGTTTGCCAAACGACATCTAAAAAAGCCTTCACAGTTCTGGAACAACATCCTATGGACAGATGAGGCCAAGATCAACTTGTACCAGAGTGATGGGAAGAGAGAGTATGGAGAAGGAAAGGAACTGCTCATGATCCTAAGCATACCACCTCATCAGTGAAGCATGGTGGTGGTAGTGTCATGGCGTGGGCATGTATGGCTGCCAATGGAACTGGTTCTCTTGTATTTATTGATGATGTGACTGCTGACAAAAGCAGCAGGATGAATTCTGAAGTGTTTCAGGAATATTATCTGCTCATATTCAGCCAAATGCTTCAGAACTCATTGGACGCCGCTTCACAGTGCAGATGGACAATGACCCAAAGCATACTGCAAAAGCAACCAAACAGTTTTTAAGGGAAAGAAGTGGAATGTTATGCAATGGCCAAGTCAGTCACCTGACCTGAATCCGATTGAGCATGCATTTCACTTGCTGAAGACAAAACTGAAGGGAAAATGCCCCAAGAACAAGCAGGAACTGAAGACAGTTGCAGTAGAGGCCTGGCAGAGCATCACCAGGGATGAAACCCAGCGTCTGGTGATGTCTATGCGTTCCAGACTTCAGGCTGTAATTGACTGCAAAGGATTTGCAACCAAGTATTAAAAAGTGAAAGTTTGATTTATGATTATTATTCTGCCCCATTACTTTTGGTCCCTTAACAAGTGGGAGGCACATATGCAAACTGTTGTAATTCATACACCGTTCACCTGATTTGGATGTAAATACCCTCAAATTAAAGCTGACAGTCTGCAGTTAAAGCACATCTTGTTCATTTCATTTCAAATCCATTGTGGTGGTGTATAGAGCCAAAAATGTTAGAATTGTGTCGATGTCCCAATATTTATGGACCTGACTGTATGCATGTAAGTTAGGGACCTTAGATTGTACGGCCCTTGAGGGTTAGGGACTGATGTGAATGTACAATATATATATATGTAAAGCTCTGCATAAATTTATGGCGCTATAGAAGTACCTGTAATAAATAAATAAATAAATAAATAAATAATGTGTATTAAAATAAAAACAAGTGTAAATGAACCTGTGATGGAAGCGTAGGCAGGACAGAACACACAAAGAAGATGGTAAACACACAAAGCTTTATTGAACTATGGAAGGCACTTTTGGCACTCCTCAACATGCGGCTTGTAGGGACACTCACGGTAAGCGGGCTCACGGGGATTCGACGGGACCTTAGCTATGGGGTCTGACCTCAGCACAACTCCAACACAGCTTTCTAGGGACAACATCAGGCTCACGGAGACTCAGCGGGACCTTGACTATGGGGTCTAACCTCATCACAGCTCCCACACAGCTTTCTAGGGACATCAGGCTCACAGGGACTCAGCAGGAACTTGACTAGGGGGTCTGCCCTCAGCACAGCTCCCACCCAGCTTTCTAGGGACATCAGGCTCACGGGGATTCAACGGGACCTTGACTATGGGGTCTGTCCTCAGCACAGCTCCCACCCATCTTTCCAGGGACAACAGCAGCCTCACGGGGACTCAACAGGACTTTTGCTGTGGGGCCTGGCCTCAGCACAGCTCCCACACAGCTTTCTAGGGACATTAGGCTCACGGGGACTCAGCGGGACCTTGACTAGGTGTTCTGCCCTCAGCACAGCTCCCACCCAGCTTTCTTGGGACATCAGGCTCACGGGGATTCAACGGGACCTTGACTAGGGGTCTGCCCTCAGCACAGCTCCCACCCAGCTTTCCAGGGACAACAGCAGCCTCACAGGGACTCAACGGGACTTTGGCTGTGGGGCCTTGCCTCAGTACAGCTCCCACACAGCTTTCTAGGGACATCAGGCTCACGGGGACTCAGCCAGACCTTGACTAGGGTGTCTGCCCTCAGCACAGCCCCCACCCAGCTTTCCAGGGACAACAGAAGCCTCACGGGGACTCAATAGGTAGTGATGGCTCAAGCACTCGGGGGGCAGTCCAGGTAGCTATACTCCGGGCACGCCATGGGGCAGTTCAAACAAGGGTAGTCTGAGCACACAATAGGGGCAGCTTATGATATGGGTGGTCTGAGCACACAATAGGGGACAGTTCATGACAAGGGTGGTCTGAGCGCACAATAGGGGCAGTTCAGGACAAGGGTGGTCTGAGCGCACAATAGGGACAGTTCATGACAAGGGTGGTCTGAGCGCACAATAGGGACAGTTCATGACAAGCGTGGTCTGAGCGCACAATAGGGACAGTTCATGGCAAGGGTAGTCTGAGCACACAATAGGGGCAGTTCATGGCTTCTAGGGACATTCACGATAGGCATCTTGCAGATGCTCAGCAGCAGGCGGGCTTCCAGGGGGGGGGGGGGGTAGGTGACTTACTATCACTGTTCTCTAGCTGGTCTAAAACCGCTTTTGACCTAAAGGGGATGCTTTTTGGACGCCATGGACATTTCCTCAGTTTCCAGGCAGAAAGAACAGTAAATATGCAGGCAGGGCACAGGACAAAGCACTCGGGACAAAATGTATGTGAAATGATTTGATACAGTAATGTTTTACTATGTGATTTTAGTGTATTTAGTGAATGTCACTTTTTGACATTTTTAAATTTCCTTCGGTTCTGTCCCCGTACGTCCCGACGTCACAGGGAATGGAACATGGAAGACAGATGCCTGAATCGGCCTGAGGAGATGGCCGGGGATGCTGCAGGGGGACAACGCGGGAGCGCAGGACAAGGTAAGTGAAGAAGGGATCCTGGAGCAACGCTGCAGTGTATTCCCGAATGTAGCTCGGGGTTACCGCTTGTGGTGCTGAAACTTTACCCCGAGCTTCACTCCAGGGAGGTTAAATTATAGTGCTTTCACTTACTTTAACTTGGCATTTACAATGCACTCATTCTACATGTAATACATTCACACAATTATAACAGGTGTGCTTTGCTATTTAACTATGTTTGTGAGCCCATGTGGCAATGTATTTTTACACTGATAAAAGTTAATTGTACAGTGCAGAACACAGCAATTGATTCTAGATCATGTATTATATGCTGCTACCTTCAGGTGACCAGTCAAAAGCTTTGTTGGGACCCCCATTAAGTGTATCCATATAACACACCCACTCTGTGAAGCTTCAGTTTAGTGTCTTAGTGATGGATCACTTCTTCTCTTGGAGATTTTTTTTCCATTTTTTTTTCTCCAGTTTTCCTTTATTTTTCGACTGCCACTTCTATCAAGATCAGACTGTTTATTGCTTTTAGGATCACTAGCAGTTTCTGGATTAATTACTCTCGATGTACATCCTGGGAACCATACGTAACAGTGGGACCAACCTGTAATTTTTGCCTAAGGCACTGGATTCTGAGTTTGGCGCTCACCTTGGTACATGGTGCAATGAGTAAATTAAGATGTTATATAGGTTCAGGTCCATGGTCCAGTCCTATATTACCCTTCAGGGGTATTTCCACCGTGATAGGTGAGGCCTAGGCCCTGAATGGGCCAAACGACATGGACACGGTAAGACAGGATTTCATTGTACCTTTATGTGCTGGTTTCTGGCTATTCATGTTGTTAGATCATTACTGGTATTTGTATTACACTTTATATCTGGAGGAAAAGAAATTTAATCTCCAAACACGGAAAGGTTTCTTCACAGTGAGAGCTGTGAAAATGTGGAATAGAGTCCCTCAAGAGCTGGTTCTGGCCAGTTCAGTGGATTGCTTCAAAAAAGACCTTGAATGTTTCTTAGATACACAGAATATAACTGGATAATAACATTTATAGGTAAAGTTGATCCAGGGAATATCTGATTGCCTCTCTGGGATCAAGAAGGATTTTTTTTCCCAGCAGGAGCAAATTGGATTATGCTTTGCTGGGTATTTTTTGCCTTCCTCTGGATCAACTGTGGGTTTTTGTTTTTCTGTGGTTGAACTGGATGGACTTTTGTCTTTTTTCAGCCAGACTAACTATGTAACTATGTCATATTCTTTTATCCAACAAGATACACTGCAGTGTTAAGCACACAAGTGAATTTGTAAGCACAGGTCATGGAGTAATCTACAGTTTAAGTGTATTTTTCCCTAGCCATCATTTTGTTACTTATTCCGCCTTATAGGTAACGTTAATGTAGCATAAGGGTAAAGCGAGCGCTCATAGTTCAGCTGCTGGAACACTCTAAGGAATCACTGGACCTTTAAGCAAGAATAATAATATATAGTGCAGCGCTGGTGTATTAATTAAAAAAAGAACATGCTAAAATGAATACAAATAAAATAGTTCATAAAGTCCTTCCACAATTAAGTGACCATAGGTGTATGAAGGTCTTCCTCCTTATAAAGGTGACTGGTATCGGATAGAAAAAATGCGCACTCACCGACCGCACATTTTAAATGCGCCTTTGTGCACTCTTATGCAGATGACCAGCCAGACATGCAGATCCTAAGGACACATGGACCATCCCTCTCAAATACTGACATCGGCCTTGGGTGCAGTACCTCCAGGTATATAGAGCCCTTTCGTTCCAAAAGATAGGCAGGCAGGGGTCCCCCTCCTGGTTCCAGGTACCCCAGAAATGGTAGATGCAGATCGTCGGCGCCTGTAAACCACGTGACAGAGCACAACGGGAGGGGCGGGGACTTCCAGGTTACGGAAGCCGAGAGAGAACTCTCTCGGCTTCCGTAACCTGGAAGTCCCCGCCCCTCCCGTTGTGCTCTGTCACGTGGTTTACAGGCGCCGACGATCTGCATCTACCATTTCTGGGGTACCTGGAACCAGGAGGGGGACCCCTGCCTGCCTATCTTTTGGAACGAAAGGGCTCTATATACCTGGAGGTACTGCACCCAAGGCCGATGTCAGTATTTGAGAGGGATGGTCCATGTGTCCTTAGGATCTGCATGTCTGGCTGGTCATCTGCATAAGAGTGCACAAAGGCGCATTTAAAATGTGCGGTCGGTGAGTGCGCATTTTTTCTATCCGATACCAGTCACCTTTATAAGGAGGAAGACCTTCATACACCTATGGTCACTTAATTGTGGAAGGACTTTATGAACTATTTTATTTGTATTCATTTTAGCATGTTCTTTTTTTAATTAATACACCAGCGCTGCACTATATATTATTAACGTTAATGTAGCGTCTATGTATTTCAATTTGCATGTCTTTTTTTCCATCTCAGTACCAGAAATTCCTTTATGAATAATTATTAATAATTATGTAGTGCCTATAAGACTGTTAACTGTGCCAGCCACCATCTTCCACTGCTGACACAAACTGATAATTTGCTGTCTTACATGTTGTCTGCCTGGGTTGTTGGCTGTCACAGCGATCACATGATGTCGAAACGATCAGGAGCCTTCTAGTAGGCGCCGGTAACCATGCCAGGAGCACGCAGGGCACGCACTCTAGGCACATGTTTGTTTATATCTGGTACTCAAATATGCAGCCTCTCAAGATCACTCTATTGCTGTTAACTGCACATAGCGTCTCCCCTTAGTCACTGTGATTTAGCTAAGCACCCCACCACATACTTCTTTTAGGCACAAAAAAGAAGGCAATTTCTAGAATGCCTTTTCCTTTTCTTGACCAAGTCATTCAGGCTCTATTTATAGACTGGCCCTCCTCTGTGAGGGTATTCATCCCTTCTGGCATTGTTGCTGCCTTGTACCATATGAATGAAAAAGAAATGGACTGTTTCTGTTCTTGCACTAAATAATTAATCTATCTCCTCTACTGAGGTCATTCTCACCTTTTAGGATTCAGTCGATAGATGTTTGTAGACTCTTTTGAAGTGATCCTCTCAGGGGTGGACTGATTTTCATGGGGCCCCCGAGCAATAAGAGATAATGGGGCCCCCTGTGCCCCCCGCCTACACTCAATCCACACCCACACAACACCCTAACTTTATATATCAGCTGCATAGAAGGGGCATTTAAATATTTACTGCAGCAAAGGCTGCATGAATGTTCCCGGCTTCTTTCCGTAGAAGCCACTTGGCACTTTCAGGTTTAAAGATGGCTGCCATGTGGGGGAAGTGAAAGAGAGAGGAGAGTGTGAGGGTGAAAAAGAGGAGGGGTGAGAGAGAGAGAGAGAGAGAGAGAGAGAGAGAGAAGAAGGGATGAGAGAGGAGGGGTGTGTTTTAAATTGCGCTAAAAATTGGGCATGGCTTAAAAGAGGTTTGGTTAAATAGTGTCTGAGATGACTTATATAGTGCAGAATGAGGTAATGTTAAATAGGGAATGTACAGTGTGGAGTGTATGACACTGGGTAGTATGTACAGGGACAGGAGTGTGGAGCATATGGCTGTGGGTAGTATGTGTAGGATGATGTCAGTAGGTGGTGTCAGTAGTTCTTCATTTTTATTAGTATTATTATTTTTTTTTTACAATTTTATGATTTTTTTTACAAATTAATGTTTTATTATTTTTATCATTTTTTTAAATGCTTTTGGGTGGCCAGTGGATGGTGTCAGTAGAGCAATGGTGTGGGTGTCAGAATTTTTTTCAATGTTATTATCTAATTTTTAAATTATTTTTTACAATTTATTTTTGTATTATTTTTTTCACAATGATTTTGTGGGGGCAGTGGGCAGTGAGCAGTAGGGAGTGTACAGGGAGCAATAGTATATGTTGGGCTGTCATTAGATTGGGATAATTAAACAGAGCCTGTACCCCCTTATATCGGAAGGAAGGGAACGGAGGGAAGGAAGAAAGAAAGAAAATGGAGAAAGGGAAGGAGGAAGGAAGGAAGGGGAGGGAAGGAAGGAAGGAAGGAAGGGAATGGAGGATGAGGCAGGAAGAAAGGGGAGGGAAGGAAGGAAAGGGAGGGAAGAAGGAAAGAAGGAAGGAAAAGGGAGAGAAGGAATGGATGAAGGAAGGAAGGGAAGGAAGAAAAGGGAGGGAGGGAATGGATGGAGGAAGGAACGAAGGAAAGAAAATGGATGGAATAAGTAATGAAGGTAAAGGAGGGAGGGAGGGAGGAAGGAAGGAAGGAAGGAAGGAAGGAAGGAAAGGAAAGAGAGGGACTAGATGGAGGAAGAAATGAAGGAAAGGGAGGGAAGGAAGGAGGGGAGGGAGAAGGAAGGAAATAAAGGGAAGGGAGGGAGGAAAGAATGAAGGGAGAATGAAGGGAGGTAGGAAGGGAGAAAGGAAGGAAAGATTGAAGGAAGGGGAGGAAGGGGGGAAAGAAGAAAGGAATGATTGAAGGACAAGGAGAGAAGGAATGAAAAAATGAAGGGAGGGAAGAAAGGAAATGGATAGAGGAAGGAAGGAAGGAAGGAAGGAAAGAAGGAAGGAAGGAAA